>NC_138127.1:51780117-52980952 GCF_964188305.1 Podarcis bocagei
TATTGAGTCACAAGCTAAAGCTTGAAGCAGGAAAGAAAGGATTGCAAAGGTTTTTTTCTTACTTTCTGAAAGTTTAACGTGGATTATATTTGAACATGACTGCATTTTTAATATAATGCTACCCTTTCTTGTCTTTTTTAAAAAACAAACCCTCAGACCCCTCTGAGGCATCTGCAAGCTTAAAATCATTACTTTTCTCAGCTAACATGCATATATGATGGCATGAGGGTGGGTGGAGAAATCTGCTTTCTTCCCAAGGTATTATATTTTGCAGTTAAATCTTATGATTCTTATTACTTTTAAATAGATTGAAAAGGCTTGTTCCTATATTTTAAAAATAGTTTCCTTTTCCTGTTTTGTTGAACTGATGCTGGGCTGGAAAGGGGAAATTATCCTGCAATTATCGTGATTTTTTTAATGTGGTGCTAGTAAATTTCCAAGATCCATTTGTTACTTAATTGTCTTTTTGGAGGATGAGTCTTTTTGGAGCATCATTGACAACCACAGCAGCTGTGATCACCTACTGTTTCAAAGCTAGCTTAAACTTAAAAAGGGACTGAATAAAAGAACAAATAGTTTTTGAACCATCCTTTCTGTACCACTACCTGCTTGGTGTTTGCAAGGCTCACTTACTCTCTTTACCACTATGTGTCTGTACATTAATAGTAGAAATGAGAAGGTTATATTAAATGACATAACAGACCAAAAGTTAAGAACTTTGAACTTGACCTGGTAATGTACAGTCATAGGTGCGTCCTATGGGACGGAGCATCCTATGGGACAAAAAATACAGTAATTCAGGGGTTGCCAGACTTTTGAGGCCCCTGAGCACATTTACAAACCAGAAAAACTGTTGTAGGCACATCCTCCCCAGCCGGAACACACCCACACCCAAAATCACCCCTGCTCAAGAAGACTTCTTTTCAAGTTTAATTTCAGCAGCAGGGACAGGACCCTGTGGCCACCAAGAAAGACCTCTGCAGACACATATGCAACAGCAGGCTCTACACTGGCTGCCCATAACATACAGAGCCAGTTGCCAGTAGAACTTTGTACTGTCTGAAGTCTACCTGTAATACTACAATCTTTATTTCATCTAGTGGGTATGGAGTTACTTGAGAGATTCTTTATGTCACCTGCAATCAGTATAAATAACCACCTGTAATCACTGATCAGAAAGGTAGAAAATGTATGGATGGCATGGAAAGTGGCATCTTGTTTTGAGTAGTTCTGCACTGCTGTTTCCTTCTTATGTGCCACAACTGTTCTCTTTCTTTGCCACAGGAGCACATGCCCACCTTTTTATTCAATGGCTATGAAGACCTGGACACTTTCAAGCTCCTAGAGGAAGAAGACTTGGATGAGCTCAACATACGGGACCCACAGCACAGAGCTGTTCTCCTGACAGCAGTTGAACTGCTACAGGAATATGATAGTGAGTTTGAATTTCTTCTCTAATGCACAGCTAAGGATTTGTAACCACTTGGGGGTTGGGAAACTGTAACTGTAGTAATTCCAGTGGATTGGATCCAAAGAAAAGTATACACAACATGGCTTGTAGAAGTTCATGTCCCACCTCCTCTTTCCCCATCAGCACCCACCCTTTGAAAAGGCTCTCCTTGCTTGAATGAGTTTGGCTGTAGCAGGGGAAAGGAAGGACCCTCCTTCTCAAGACAAGGAGAAGCAATTCTTCCTTCTGCCTCAGCCTTCCATGCCATAACCCAGCTGCCACCAGCCCAGTTACTACATGCTTTTTTCAGGATCCATCCCGTCTTCCAACTCTGAATTACAGGGCAAGACATCTATGATAGTGACTTCATTTGTATAGTAATTTCATATTAGTAATGACTCATTATTTCCCTTCAAACTTTGCTAGCTATAATTTACATAGTTTATAATGAAAATGTGCATTAAGTCATCTAGAAATCTGGATTTCAATGGAAATATCAGAAACTGCAAATTTCATTAGAAGGGTTTTGCAAATTACTGCTACTTTTTAACCTTTTCTAGCAGCAGCCAATGCACCACAGCAGGATTCTCCAACCTGGTATCTTCCAGAGGTGTTGGACTGGGTGGATGAGGGTGATGGAGATGGAGATGCAGTCTGAAACATCTGCAGGGCACCAAGTTGGAGAACACTACACAAGAGGAAGCCTGATACCAGTTCAAGACAAAATAAGAAATGAGCTTGGGAGATCATGTAAATAACAGCTTTTTGTAAGAAAAAGTCAAGGTTGTATGGAGGTACTTGACAATATGGAAGGACCATTATGTTTACTAGGGAATAAGTGCCATTGAGGTCAGATGAATTTCCATATAAACACAGGTGAAACTACTCATAACTAGATATGCTTACAAAGTTCTTCAAACTTAGGCTTGGGTATAAGCTGTGGGAGGCTTGTAAAGATCACCTATAGTGAAGCTCCGAAATTATCCTCCAACTCAAAAAGATATCTTGGCTCTTCCCAACAGTTTCCAAAGCATACTCCACCCACCCTTACCTCTACAACTTCAGCAGAAGCAGCACATTTCTCTCTCCCCCGCCCTTTGTTTTCTGGATATGCTGTGTCAGGGTGTAAAGCCCAAAAAACTATATGGAATACAGTTCAAGGGTTGCTTGTGAATCCTGGATATTATTTTGATTTAAATTTGAAAAAAGAATACTGAAAACATAATAAAACACACACAACTGTTTTATTTTATTTTTTAAAGTTATTTATTAAAAGTTTTTAAGATATAACAAAAAAAGAAAAATAAACATACAAAGTAAAAAACAGTTAAAAACACACATTAATTTTCAATAACATAACTTCCATACACTTATTTCCTCGGACCTCCTCATACCTCCCTTCTTTGTATTCCAGTTCGATTTGTTAGTTCAGCAAATCCTTACCATTAAACTTTTACCCATTTGTGAAACCCTTTTTTCCCTATCTCTTAAAGCATTACAGCTGGAAACCACTTAGTTTATATCCAACATCCTTCTAACATTCATTAATTTTACAATGTTTCTGTAAGTAGTCTTTGAATTTCTTCCAGTCTTCTTTCACCGACTCTTCTCCCTGGTCTTGGATTCTGCCAGTCATTTCTGCCAAACACGCACAACTGTTTTAGTCATATCTGCAGGTGCAGGTTAGGTCCATTACGGCCATGTGATCCGCTGCCTAGCACATCAAGTTGCTGCAACTTTCCCCAGTAATCGACTTTCACCCCTACTCCCTTCTTCCACTATGTCCTCTCAGGGCAGCAGTACTCCTGCATTATCTGCTGCTGAAAACAACTCATGGCTCTTACTAAAAGATGTCTTTTTAGTATGCTGCTGGGTATTTTGGTAAGACAGAAGTGAGGTTATTAGCACTGTTCTTTGTGTAAGTTATGCCTTCTTACTTCCTCTCTTTCCTTTCTCTACTCCAGGTAACAGTGACCAGTCAGGTTCTCAGGAGAAACTCCTCATGGATGGTCAGGGCTTAAGTGGATGTTCTCCCCGGGATTCAGGCTGCTATGAAAGCAGTGAAAACCTGGAGAATGGTAACAATTGATCTATATCCATATCAAAAAGCATGCCAAATTTGTTAGATTTTAAGGGGCCACAGGGCACTCTTGTGGCTGAGAAAAGCAATCATGCAAACTCTTTGTCTCTGCTTTTGCTCTCTATAATTTAACGGCGGACTTGTGTGTGGCCTAGTTTTCCCATCCCTACATACTTATTTAGTGAATCTTACATTGTTAGTCGAGGCACAGTTTCAAGGCAGTGAGCAATATGTGCTTCCCTCCCAGCAGTGTTTTTCAGCATTATCTTTCATATTACTGCTTTTTCATGTCAAGAGAGAGAATAAAGAGCACTGCCTCCAGATCAGTGTGATGCCACACTCATTTTATTTGCTGGAGGACATTTACTTCTGTGATACAAAAGAATAACAAGTGAGTGCTGTGAATGAGGAACTAGCTCACACACTTACAGGGACTGAAGAACGTTTATTATCAAAGATTCTATTTTTGTATTGATTGCCTGCCTTTGCTCATATACCTGTCTTAAGGCTAGATGTTAATTGCATTAACATTAAAGAGCGTTGGGGGGTCCTCAAACTGGGATTGGGGCCAGGCCTTTACTATTCTCCCTCAATGCCGCAGTTCAGATTAAATCCCCCTCTACTTGAAGCTGCCATGAGCTCTCAGAAGAAAGCTGACATTGGGACCCATATAAGCTTCTCTCCAGTGGAGAGTAGCAGCTAGAAGAGACACGTTACACAAAAATATTCCCAGCCTCTGTAATAAAGATTTATATAGAGTTACTTCTTTGCAGAAGGATAGCAGTCCTCCTTGCTCTCCTAGCATCCTGGTTCCCAAGTTGTTTATTTTTTCATTTCTTCCCAATCCATGTTACCAGATATTGACCAATTTTCACAATCTTTTCATGTCACTTCTGCTATAAGTTCAGGATGAAGAGTTTTCTGACTCCTGTGGATGTTATGTAAGGAGCGCAGGCATGGTGCACAGAAACAATGGTGATGGATATATTGGATCTTTGCAGCTGAATTGCTTGCCATGATAAGCACTGCTTCTGAAGCAGTGCGAAGTAATATGGGGGGGGGCTGCTGTGGAGTCTCTGACTCTTTTCTATGGACTGCTGTACTCCTCAAGCAATGAGCAGACATTGGTGAACTCACATGCCATGAATACTAGGGTTTGTTTTAAATCTGGAGGAACCCTAACAAAATCCTGGACATCTTTCTGATATTAAAAGTTGATTTTCCCTCAACTGTGACATGTCCTTTGCCATAGCCTTCTTGTAAAATCCATATTAGACACTTCCTTGTAAGCAGGTCTCACATGCAACAGCATACTTAAGTAAGCCCCCTTTCTGAGTGGTGCCTTACTCAAGAGGCCAACTTATGTGGGGTTCCATGAGGCTGCCACGCAATATTGCAGATATGGACATGTAACACCAGAAAGGAATAACCCAGTTGATTTTGCCCTCATACAAGTATGAATGCTTCTCCCATTCTCTGCTCTTTAATGCAAAAATTTTGTAATGAGCGCAGGCTTTTTCAATGAGAAAGGTGTTGGGAGCCTAGATTGAAAACTATTTTGGAAACCTTTGGAAACTTTGAAAACAGCCATTTATTGTTAGGAAATATCATCCACTTTCTTCATCACCACCACCAGCTTCTAAAGCTTTCTGATTATTCTGTATAGCAAGAAAAAAACAAGGGAGATGCAGTGTTCTATTTTAGATTAAAGTTTTTCTTTCTTTCTGCCTGTGCTTTGAGACTTCTGAAGAGACATTGTGTTCTGCACTGAATGTGAATTCTATGCAGATTCAAAGCAGTCAACTGTGTATTATTCAGTGCCAAAGTTTAGCATTTTGAAGATAAAGCTCTAAATTGTACATGCATTGAATGAAACATCCATTCCTTTAAAAGAAGAACTTCAACTTTGTAGGGTAGTGTATTCTTACCTCTAGGGTTCTTGGGCTCCACAAGGTTCCCGCATTATAGGATTCATGTAGACAGACTTCAGATGATCCAAAAAAACCTATTTTCTGAACTGAAGTCACATGAATAAATGAAGATGAAATGAAATAAATTATGACACAAGAAAATACTGTGCAAATAAAAAGCAGGTTTGTAGCCCATATTTTACTTTTGGGCTAAGAGACCTTATAATGAGGCTAACTCAGCACAGTAGAGTGGTTAGAGGTCAAGTTTGAGACAACATGGTTTATGTTTATTACTTATGTTATCAGTGCTGCTTCCTTGACCAGTGACACATGTTGGTGTTATAAATAAGTTATAATACAGTGTGACATTGCATTTAGTTTAAGCAAATGACAAGACAGCATACCACTATTGTTTGGTTTATAGAAAATCAATGACATACATATTTTAAACAGTCATCATAACAAGTTGTCTTAACAAAGGATTACAGGACAGTGTAAACATCCCATGCTAGTCTTGGTTTGGTTTAGTTTTTATATGTTTTTCTCATGAAGTTCTATTTTATTTGTACAGCAAAATCCAGTAGAAATGATATATTTAAACCTTTCTTTTGCACATTACTTCCACAAGTCATGAATATTTTTCCTCTTTTCGTTTCAGCTAAAACTCGAAAGCCTTGTCTCTTACCCTCAAAGTTGGCTTCTGAATACAGTTTTAAAGATTTCCACAGAAATCCACGGGCAAATTATCCAACCCTGCCCTTAACTAAATCAATAGATGTCCCCCAGCAAGGAGAGAAGACACAGTTCACTTGTACAAATCATGTTCTGAAAAGCTGCCTCAAGCCCCCAGCAGTCACCGTCCTCAAGAAGAACCGCAGAAGTTTACCAGTTGGTATCTGTCGGAGCTGTGAGACTCTAGAAGGCGCTCAGAAGGTTCACATGTGGCCAAGATCTCATTCTCTTGGTGACCTTCATGGAGAAGCTGGCCCCGACTCTGCAAAGAAGCTGGATGTTTTCCCTCAAGGCGCACTGGATTTAACAAACATGCCAACTAGCTCTGGAGGTATGCAAATGGCAGAACAGTTGATGGCTGAGCAGAGCAAAGCAGGTGTTGATTCTCTTAAGGGGAAAGCAAAGGAACTGCACTTCTCTGCAACCATTCCTTCCAGTGGAACATTCCCACTCTTTCTGCCTCAGAATTGTGGAGTTCATTCATCTTCACTTTCACGTGGTGTAACTTGGACTACTTTTGAAAACTTCAAAAAGACCACGCATGATCTTGGAAGGGCCAATCATTCTCCCTTCCCCAAGGAAGCTGATCAGAAGGGCACGGGTGAGACAAGAGCACAGCCAAAAACATCTTCACAGCCACCACCAGTCCCTGCCAAAAAAAGCAGAGAACGCCTTTCTAATGGACACTGTCACCTCCCCTCAGCCCTTTCTTGTCCAGATGTGCCATCCTTGCCAGCGAAAAAGAGCCTCCAGCCTGGCTCCTCCGATTCCAATGTACTGACTGTGTGTAGATCATCTCCTGGGCAGGAGCCCAGTAGTCCTTCAGGTGTACGACCTCCTTGGTTTTCAGATCTTCCAGAGACTGCTACTGTCCAGCAACATGTGCTAAAACTTGATCCTTTGTCAGTGAGAAAAATCTCTTCTAATAGAGGACTGGATCTGGAAATGTTGATAGAAAACAAGCTGCAATCTGAAGATATTGATCTTACAGAAGACCCATATTCTGACAAGGTACAGTGTGAGGAGGCTGAGAAATGTTTAATCTGTTCCTATTTGCGTTGTTTTCCTTCCCCACTTGAGTGTTGGAGCTGTTCCTTAAAAATGGCCTTAAACTGGCAATTAAAATGAAAGATAGTAAAGGTAAAGGGACCCCTGACCATTAGGTTCAGTCGTGACCGACTCCGGGGTTGCGGCGCTCATCTCGCTTTATTGGCCGAGGGAGCCGGTGTACAGCTTCCAGGTCATGTGGCCAGCATGACTAAGCCGCTTCTGGCGAACCAGAGCAACACATGGAAACGCTGTTTACCTTCCCGCTGGAGCGGTACCTGTTTATCTACTTGCACTTTGACGTGCTTTTGAACTGCTAGGTTGGCAGGAGCAGGGACTGAGCAATGGGAGCTCACCCCATTGCAGGGATTCAAACTGCCGTCCTTCTGACCGGCAGGTCCTAGGCTCTGTGGTTTAACCCACAGCGCCACCCGCATCCCAAAATGAAAGATATATTAGACTAAACATTCTTAAAACTTTTCATACATTTCAGACACAGTGTGAAGCAATCTTAAATGGCTCCATGTGTATACCATGCAGATTTGGCATTCAACGATTCGCTTTTCATTTTAGGTGCTTGTTTCATCCATGTGGTGAGCCACTGCATGTAAAACAATTCAGTATTTGAAGTAGTCTCCCCTATGGTGGTCATATGCACATTGGCTCTTAGAGCTCTGAGCTCTGTAACATTATATAATAAATTACTGAATAATGTCAGTATTAATGTTAGTAGAATATAAAAAGCAGCCTCTGCCATGTGGCAACAAGGCC
Organism: Podarcis bocagei; assembly: GCF_964188305.1. NCBI lineage: Eukaryota > Metazoa > Chordata > Lepidosauria > Squamata > Lacertidae > Podarcis > Podarcis bocagei. The sequence goes on from NC_138127.1 coordinate 51,788,108, forward strand.
TGAAATGTTCATTTGTCCATTATTTGACTTGGGCACAGCCAAGCAAAAGTTAAGGATATTTCAGTTGTATTAAACTTAGACCTAATAATGTAGAACTCAACAGGTCTTTTAAAGTGGTTGACTTCAGAGAGCACTTTTTCTGAGTTATCAGCCATAGTTCTCAAACAAAGTAGCATATCGAGTTATACTTTCCCAATAATTTTAATAAACCTTTATAAGGAATATATATTTGAGATTTAAGACTCACAACCTCCTCTCTACAAATTATTGAAGTAAATGAACAAATTTCGTAAAGGTAATTTTCTGTGAAACTGAAGAAAGAACACACTTAAACCTATTGTAGTTTCTTAATGCAAAGGGGCCAACCATTTTGTTATTATTATGTGAAGAGACACGTTGATTAACTTGAACCCCCCCTGCCTTTATCACTCATCTCTGGCTGCAGCATGGCCGCTGTGGGATTCCTGAACTTTTGGTACAAAGGTACTCTGAAGACTTGGAGCATGCTGTAAAGGATGTTGCTACAAACCTGGACCAGATTCGGGTGAAGCAGCTGAGGAAGCAACACCGCATGGCGGTAAGTCTACATTCAGTGATCAAGTTCCAAGGAATGGGAAATGAAAGCTAAACAACATGGAGTTCTGGGGCTTTAGCATGTCTGATTGCAAGTTGGGGAAACTATTTGTGAATGATCTACATTTTAAAAGAAAAACAAATAAGATTCTAGCCTTGGCTTCTTAATTTTTCATATGCAAAGAATTTTTGATGCTGTTTCTATTGCTGATGAGACATTGCATGAGTTAACACCACAAGTGACAGCCATGAAATATGGAAACCCAGAGGAACATTCAAGTTAAACAGTGTACGTTATAGTTGCTGCTGCTGCCAATGAAGCTGGATTTGTGAACTTGCATGATTTTGAGTGAGGAAATCAATACTGAGGTAGCAGCAGAAAAGAAATTGGGGGGTGGGGAGGAAAGGAAATGTGTGTTTTGATTAGGCCTGGGTGATGTATCAATACATCGCCCAGGACAGATACGATGGCCAGAGTGTAATGGCTACTTCACCTGGCGGTATATCGCAGATGAAATAGCAGCCGCTCTGGCCCTCATAGCTCTAGCAGGTGGTATATTTAGACCACTCTGCTGAGGGGACGCAGCCGTCCGTCCTCAGTGGAGCAGTTTAATGAAGCCCCCAGCCTGCAGGAGGAGGCTTGATCAATTGCTTCGCAGCTGCACACTCCTCAGCGGAGCAGTCTAAAGAAGCCACTCACCTCTGCCTCAGCCCCACATGGGTGGGCCACCTCTTCGGGAGAAAGAGGTAGCAGAGGCAGCCCTACAAACAGAGCCTGACAGGCTCCATGCACTTGGCTATCGCTGCCTTTGCTGGGGGAGGGCGGACAGGCTGCGTCTTTCCTCCTGGGTGGTCAGTCACCCTGGGAGTAAAGATGCAGCACGCCTGCTTGGGCGAAGGCAGCCATGTGCCTTTGAGGGAGCCCCCCCCCCCCCCGCTCACCTCAGTAGCTTGTTCCCTCCACACCCAGTGGGAGGAACAAACTGCATTAGCCCCATGAGGCACTGAGTGAAACCACCTCATCTCCCTTGGTTGCAATTTCAGCCCAACTCCAATGCAGCTTGTTCCTCCCTCCGTTTCACCATTGTGGTATATCATCAGATCGCAGTGTTTGGCTGGTGATACATCGCAATGTTGAAAAGCTGACATTGCACAGCCCCAATTTTGAGGTGACTAAGCAAAATAGTATCTAGTAAATGGTACTGCTAAGCTAAAGGACCAGATATCTGCTTCACAATATAGCATTACAGATACCTCTTGGAAGTAAGCCCCATGTTAACGTTTTTTTTAAAAAAAGAAAAAGTCAACCAGCTGGTTATATTGTGTTTTCTCTTGCTACAGATTCCAAGTGGAGGCCTCACTGAAATCTGTCGAAAACCTGTGTCCCCCGGCCATATCACTTCCATAGTCGACTGGCTGGTTTCTATTGGCCTTCCGATGTACTCAAGCTCCTTCATGGCTGCAGGAATTGATGACCTAAGCAAAGTGCCTTCTCTGTCAAAAACCTCACTTCATGAGGCTGGCATCACAGAGGAGAGGCACATAAGCAAGCTTTTGGCAGCAGCAAGACTACTCAGTACCCTCAACCCAGAGACAATATAACACACTCTGAAACATAGCATCTGCCAGTTGGAAAAGCCAGAGTTTCCTACCATGTCAATTTCATCTTTAATTTCTCCAGAAAGCTCTTTGGTATCAGGCAATGGAGGTCTTTGGGAAGACGTTGGAGAATATAAGAAGTTGTTTTGAGAGGGAAATGGTGCTTGCCGATTACCCCTTAAAGAAAAGGCACAGTTATGTTACTTTCTTAAAGACTGAGGCTGGCTTCGACCCATTTCAGAATATACATGTCCATTACAAAAAAGGGAACTTTACATCAACTTTTAAGCCCCAGGAACTCGGAGGAGTAGAGTTAGGTCTCTGTACTTTGGGGCTGCTCATTTGTTAAAGTGCAGCTCATTGATAAATCATGGGTCTACAGTCCTAAGGAAACATAAACACCACAGGGGGTGTTTTTACAAGTAAAAATCTTAAACATTACATCTCTTCATAGTAGCTTATGTTTATCCTTTTCATTCCACCAATTCGTTTTACATAAATAAATAAAACTCCTTCCTGTGTTTGGTGGGTTTTTTTCAGGTTTCTGAGCCTCTAGGTAGGCCAAAGATCCTCAATGGATTTAGTTTTATTGTGGCTCTCCTTTTATGCCAGTGCAATTTCCAAGACCAACTCAGAAAATTCCTTATTTGTATAGAATTAAAGTCATTTTTATAACTGCTTCTTTAGCACTCAGCTTTTTATTTGCCTTAAAATGCTTTTGAGCAGTTCACTTACAGCATTCGTTTTTCAGAGGCATTTCGTTGTTGTCACTATTATTTGGCACCTGACAGGTTTGTGTCTTATAGCTGTTATTCTAGATTGTAACATCTGTTTTGTAAAGTTTTCTTTTTGAAGTCAGATTTTGGTTCTCAGGCTAACAACTTGTTTATGGCAGTTCGTATGCTGGTATTACTAAAAGGCTAAAAGATATTTTGCCTTGTGTATGTACATATATAATTATAAAAAAAGGTTTTTCATGTTACTTGCAATTTGGTGTACTGTATTATATTGTCAGTTGAAATGCTGCAGCTTTGACTTGGTATCCTGACCATATCAATGGAAAACATTGGTCTCTGAAAAACAAAAGGTTATCCAGGGAAGTAAATTAACTGATAAGAAAATTGTGTGTCTGACACAGTACCAGAACAAGAATCACATTCCATTGTATTGATGGGGAAAACAAACTTTAAGCTGTCATTCTTGCAAAAAGTCAATATAATACCTCTTTTATTGGGTGTTAAAATGACAATTAGAGTAAAAGCCATCTGGTTGGCACTGTGAGATCAGGCTGCTAAACTAGATGAGCCTTTAGTCTGATCCAGCATGGCTCTACTTAGGTTCACCTGGGATGCTGAAACAGCTTGTTCTTTCTTCACCATGTTCTTGTTTTCTAAAACTATTAAACAATGCAGTGTAGAATCTCTTACTCCCTTCTGTGAATATAGATGAAGTTTATTTTTGTACATGGCCAGACATTTTGTATACCAAATAAGCTCAGCTTGAGTGCTAATGTATCTAGATTATTCTTTAGTGTCCATTAACAAGCTAAAATTGTAGAGGCTTTTCAGGATAAATAACAGCGAGTAAACTGGAAGATGTAATGAGCTCAGCATGGAATTGGAAACTCAGATCTGGTTCAAAGCTGCTTTGTAATTTTACACAAGTGTCGTCACCTCTCTAACTCACTTGCTTTGTCCTGCCTATGAAAAGAAAGTAGTTTATACAACTTCTTAAAGCACATTCAACCTTAAGAGGAAAGTTGGGTCACAAAGGCACACAGCCTTCCCCAAAAGTGTTTTTGACTTGATGTGCTTTTTAACCTTCTGCAGTATTTTTTTAAAGCTAAAAGCAAAACGTTATAAAGTAATTTAAACTGAGGTGTCCAAAGCTGCTCTGGATTTTCTTTCCTTTGATGAGACATAAGGAAGAGAGACGCTTTAACAGGATGGCTGTAGAGAATGTGAGACAGTTGAATGTGGGGCCGGGGCTGAGGGAGGTTAGTAAGTAAACCCTTTAACAAATTGACAAAAGCAGTTGTTAAGGCTTTAATCCTAAATAAACTTGTTTAAAAGTGCATCCATTAAAGCACATGGAACAAGCTTCCAAAAGTGTTGAAGTGCACAGAAAGTTTAATTTTCTGAAAAGGTTTTCACTTTGGGCCTAATCCCATGGGTCTGAAAGATACCAGCATAGGTTAGCTTCCACATGATGAGCACAAGCCAGTTGAAGTTAGCTCTTTGAAACTAGAGCATTCAAGCAATGAAAAGGGACTTCAGGGTGCTTCAATTTAACTGAATCATGTCCAGTATTTAAGCTTAGTATGCTGGGCTATGTAATATGGATACAGCTGTCCTCCCTGCAATCATGTTAATATGGATAATGTAGTTTAAAAGTACCATAAATACTTCCAGTATCCATACACAGACAATGACACATTGCTTTCAGGTCCACTTTCCATTTAAGTAGATTTACAGACTAAACCTGTGGATGTTAAAACAAACATAATACATTTTGAAGCAATAGGACTGCTTTTGCAATAGACTAATATGACCATTTCTACCAGCACAGATATAAATATGGGCAAAATAGATCACATGGTGCATGGGAAGTGAGGATTGCTTCATATAAAGAGGATTTAGCATAATTTGGGGAGACAGTAATAGTGAGGAGGAAGAATATGTTATCTCCAGAAAAGTGCCTTGCACCTGCAACTGTCTGTAGTGGCAAGTAATTGTGCACATTAAGCAGTCATTAAAATAAGTCATTTCTCACATTACATGTCAGTTGATTCATGTGGACAAAGTAGAAAGATTCCTTGGTGGCACCATGTATTGTCTGTCTCCAAGACTGTCATGTGCCATGCTAATTCCCAGACAACCATTTTTGGTAGGGGTGTGCTTTACAATAATATTTTCACACAGTAAAAAACATAACATAGCAAGTGGCCCCTTTGACTTCTGACTGTCAAGGACCTTAAAGGTAAGGGTACCCCTGACCATTAGGTCCAGTCGCGGACGACTCTGGGGTTGTGGCGCTCATCTCGCTCTATAGGCCGAGGGAGCCGGCGTTTGTCCACAGACAGCTTCCGGGTCATGTGGCCAGCATGACTAAGCTGCTTCTGGTGAACCGGAGCAGTGCACAGAAACGCCGTTTACCTTCCCGCCAGAGCGGTACCTATTTATCTACTTGCACTTGATGTGCCTTCAAACTGCTAGGTGGGCAGGAGCTGGGACTGAACAACGGGAGCTCACCCCATCGCAGGGATTCAAACCGCCGACCTTCTGATTGGCAAGCCCTAGGCTCTGTGGTTTAGACCACAGTGCCACCCGCATCAAGGACCTTGGGACCCCCAAAATGTACCGCTTCCACCAAATCTGTTCAATGTATTCTGATGTGCACACAGCTGCCACACTTGGAAACAGTGTTCCATTTATTAAATGGAGAAAGTAGATCATGGACATTCATTTACATTTACAAATGTGTTACTGGAATTGAAGTTAATGAAGCAATGCACAAAGTACATCAGAGCACATGTGCTACGCTGAATTTGGGTCATATGGTTACAAATACATGTGGTATGACCAACAGGATTTTCATTTAGGTGTTAGGTTGTGTTTTAAAACAAATATTTAAAGAATGAGTACCTTGCAATATTTATCCTTCTGAATTGGGGGCACGTATGTGAGATGTGGCCTGCATCAGGTTTCCATCTCCTCCGCAGTTCCTCTGCACCCTCAACAGCAAGCTGCTGGTGGAGACTTTCCCTGCTGGAGCCTGTGAAAGGAAAGCATAGCCCTGAGAATTGTGTGAACAGAGGTATTAGTTGCATGGGAAAATGTGGGTGGGTTAGTGTGAATGGGGTGTCACCCCTCCATAGGCCCGTATGCAACCCCTGACCTCTGTCCCCTGACAGAATGCTGCCCTCACCTCAACTTAAGTTTTTTCTCCTTTTCTAGATACACCCTCAAAAGGCAATTGCTTTTTAAAAGAACAAATTGAGCAAAGGAAAGAAGCCAACAACAATTGTTCTTTTAAACAACATAATTGTTCTTTTAAACAACAAAAGCAATCTAAATTTGTTAGGCTACAGAAGCTGCCTTACTGGTTCAAACTTGAATGAAAGGAAAGGGGAAAACCAGTGTTCACTCTTATCGAAAGCACTGTATACATTAATATCCCTAAGCTACGTTAGGAATGGAACAATGATGATTGCTTAAACTGAATGACAAAGGGGTAGAACTTCTATGCCTGTTTACAAATCCAGTGCAAATTTTCCTGATTTTTAAAATATATACATTGCTTTTAAATATTTTTTCAATTTGTTCATTCTTGAGTTAGACTTTTGCTTACAGATTATTTTAGTTTATTGTTGATTTAGCAGTTGACCATTTCAACAGTATATATATTGATCCTGGAAAAGCCTTAAAAAGTTAGGTACCGCTTAAACATTATGTACAGCAGTGAACTCACTGTAAACAATAGCATGTTACAGTATTTACCACCATCTCCTTAAATGCAGGGTTCCAAGTAAATGTTGGATTGGAGACTGTCAAAATACACAAAGCCAGAAGCATGTGCCAATTCAATTCATCTCTAGACATACAGGGCCACTTAAGTCTCCATGTCATACTGTTCTAGTTGGCATCAAATCATAACGTTAGCAAGGTAAGGCCTGATGGTCTAAAGACTTGTAATTGTAAACCTGGCTTTGGTGCAAGTGGAAACTCTGGAAATAAGATCTGGAGCACAAATCCTTATTAACCCTTTTCACACAGATCTAAGTGCAGGAATAAAGGTCAATTCACCAAGTCATGGCTGTACATCTGTATTGTATTATTTTTAGTCTAAACGCATTGACTCCAAGCTAACTTTTACTCATACTCAAGACCTCTTTTTGGAAAATGAAAACTTTAAACAAGTTATGTAACAACTAACAAATGTTGCACTTTCTGTATATGAATCAATATTTAAATAACTTATTTTTCTCCATTTGCTGTTCTTAAATAATGTAAGTAGCTGTAATATACCAGTACCAATAAGTCTTTGCAGTTTGCTTCAACCTGAAAAAGCGGTGTATAATAAAAAATGAGAGAAAATGAGGAGGGGGAAAAAAACATACGAATTTGTAAATATTACTGTGCTCTGTTACATTTAGCAAAAAAAGAGGAAACAAAAGGAATTTTCTGTGTATGAAAACTTCTCTATAATTATGACTTATTGTTCATAGGAAAATAAATAAATTCTCTCAAGCTCATGTATCTTCTTTGTTAGTGTTAGTAATTTTTATTAAAAAAGCTAAATTAGGATCGGTAAGGTGCAAAGTTGCTTGGGAAAGGGTAGGGAAGCTGTTTCAACCCAAGGATCACATGCCCTCCTAACAAACCATTGAGGGAACACGCTAGTGGTAGTTCCAGAAGGAAAAAGTGGGTGGAGCAACAAATGTTAATTTACTCACTCATTCCTCTCTGTCCACCGTCCAGACAACAAAGAGGAATAGGAGGGTGCAAAGCAGCTCCAAGCGAGAGGAGTGGCCTTGGGAGATTTCCATGGACAGGTAAAGAGGAATGGAGGGCTTCATTGAGTTTTGGGGGCCAGAGTTTTCCTATCCGCACAACAGGGTTTAGCGAAGAGCATTGCTGAATCTGCAGAGGCTGAACATGAGCAGGGAAGTCATGAATATCAGCTGTTGGTTCTTTCCTGATCTCCAATGTTCCTTCTGTGGCTTTGGAGATTACAGAAATGTCTCCTAAATGGCATTCATGGATTTACATGTTACTTGAGTTTCTTTTTTTCCGTTTAGGTTGTCCATTGACCACAGTCCTCTGGGCATTTATAAATATTTAAAAGCTACAAAAATTACTTTTGACCCAGCAAGCATGTTTGCCCATAATGCCAGAAATGTGAAAAAGAGTCTTGCAAAGAAAGAGAAGGGCTGGAGTAAATTGTTTAGAAATTACCGTAATTATTATTTGATGGTGGTGATGACAATCAAAGATGCAGATTGCATTGATAGTTCAGGCTTGGAATCATTGTAAGAGTTCACATTCACTTCAAACTGCTTTTCCCCATCCCTGCCAAATTAACAGTCAACTACCTCCACTAGGCTGCCTGGGCCCAGCCATCTGACTATATTATTGCAGTGACTCCCAAACTGAGGATTAAAACTCACTGGTGTGTGATAAATTATCTCTTATTAACTCAGGCTAAAAGCATACTAGGTCCAGCATCCTCTTTCCTACAGTGGACAAATGGATGTTTTTGGTAGCTGACCACTGGTTTAATCTTTTTGTCTGTTGACATACCTCTGGGTAACCAGTTCATAATAAAAAATACACTATTTATAGAAATGGAAGGTTTTTAAAAAGCAAATGGTAGAAATATTCCACAGAATAACAATTGCCCCAAGTATCCTGAACGCCGCAGAAAGCTCCTGCAGCCATTCGGAAGCTGTGCCTTGGTTTTTGAATGGAGTCCAACAGACTCCTGGAACAGATTAAGTTCAAGAACCAAAGTACCATTGTAGCTGGTAAGCAGCTGGTTCAAGACTACTGCTCTCATTTGTATGATGACCAGGCTGAATGTGCAAGTCCATCAACTACAGTTTAAAAAATTCTCTCTTGGAAATTATCCTGGGCAGTTGCATCATAAACTCTTATTCAAAGAATGAACATGCAGAAGTCTACATAAGGTGTTCATAGATACATAGTAAAATTAGATTTCGTTTTGCTGTCAACACTGCCTCTGTAGGTTGTTCCACAAGAGGGCACTCTTCTGCTAACTAGAAATAGGACACTGGGCTTTTCCTGCAAGAATTGTGATGAGTTATGATACAGCCACAGGCTGTTTCCAAGTTACTTTTGAGTAACAAAATAGAAATAAAAACAAAAGCAACATGGCAGCAACAGCAATTGCTTTTATACATTCCTTTAACTGGAAAGAATTATGCCTTCCAAATGGCTGCAGCCTGTGATATTTTGAGGTCAAGCACAAATCCTAGAAGTATTCTTATTTCCTCTATGTGTATGCACATGTGCACATACGAAGATCAGATCCAAGTTACTAGTGAAGAATGACATTCACATTCCAAAAATACAGAAACCACTTCCTGAACGCCATCTGCAAACCATTCAGTTCCAAAAGACAGATAACACAGCAAATCCTCAGTCAAAAATTGACAATGTTCTATTTCCAAAGGGTGGAAATTACCCTATTGCTTTAAATCTTTTTAATATATACCTGCCTTATGTCTATGAAAGTCATGCTTGGTTTCACTCAAAACAAGCCATGGATTCACATCATGCTTTGAGTGAAGCAAATAATGATCCCTGGTTCAGACATAACATTAAGCCAAGAGTCATGGTTTGTTGCTCTCACTAGGCAAGCAGCAAAGCACCAACAATGTTCATGTTCATGGTAAACTATGATATAACCATGACATGTGAACACAGCCAATATGTTCCTCATTCACATGAAATGGACAACAATATTAATTGGGCTGGGTTTCTTCCCTGCAACTTCTATATGGCTGGTTTTTGTTTTTAAGCTGCTAATGAAACATAATCTGCATACCTTGAAAACCTCAAATTGCTATGGAAAAACATCATTGGTTCAGAATCTGCAGATGCTCAGATTTACTGCAGCTATTAGCGTAAGCTTCTTTAAAAGCCTTTGCTCTGTGGTTTACTAGGGCTCCAGCCTGCCCAGTTTCCTCCAGTCTACTCCAACCGGCAGCTGCTTTACACCATGTATCAAGCGGACCATCACAAAACCAGTATTCAGAAAGTTCATGCAATTTCAAATTCTGTACTATATCACAAACTAAATGATGCTCGTACTTATGACTCCCCCCACCCCAATCTCCAAATTGTACATAGTGGTCTCAGATGCAACAAAGCTTTAAAGAAAACAATAATCTCTTGAGATAAATTCTTTGGGTTATATCTAATGAAGCTGTCCTGTTGGTGCAAAGACTTCTGCCTGTGCAATGAGTTGTCCCCTCCCTCAACTCTCCCTGCCCTGCCCAATCTGTTCTGGGGGTTTCTCCAGCCCTTTGGAGCAGACGGGGTATAGGGAGAATAAGTCCCATTGCACTGGCAGAAGTCTGCCCCCTAACAGTGGATGGCTTCATATTCATGCAACCCTATGAATTTATAGTTGGTAAAAAGTTAAATGTTTTCTTGGAAGCTCACAGCAGTTTACTTCTGACAGAATCCAAATGAATCTCAACCGTGTATTTTCTCTATACCTGCTCAAGCTCTGCTGGGACAGCAAGAAAGCAGCAAGAGGCCTTGCAAGAAACATTTAGCAATAGCTCCATAAATTCAGTCAATCTGCTCACCAGAAAAAGGGGTGAGTGGGGGTGATTTCCACTTAATTCAAGTCATCGTAAGCACATCTCCCTCCCCCACTGTAGCTTAAGAGGCTGAAGTACATTCAGATTTAATTATCTGAGACTGCAATGTTTACTACAAAGTAGGCCCCAATGCAGTAGAACTAAAGCAGCTTTCACAATTAAGCACAATAGTGTAAACAAACAGAATTAAAGATCTCCTTGAATTGACTCACAGCTTGATCCTCTGACATTGGTGAAGTTGTGTGGCCTAGAGCTCGGCCCAGGATCCTATAGTATGCATGAGGGATTAGCCTTCCTACATGAGAACTTGTACTATAAAAGGTCTGTAACAGGGATGGCAATCCCATGGCTCTCCTGACCTTATTCAGCTCCAATTATCCATTGCTGGCTGGGACTGATGGAAGCAGGACTCCATCCCTGGCCTATGATTACGTACATATATCATTTTTCCTCACTAGAGAATAAAATAGACTTATTGCCTTGTATCATAGATTAGGGAATAAGGGGTTACAAATCAAAGTATGCAACATCCAAGCAGGCATATGTCTCTTTGTTTACACACTGAACAACTGGTTTGATTACAACATTTGGCTATGTCCCAGAAAGGGATGACATCAGGATGGGGAGGCTACTGACTGACTGACTGACTGACTGACTGACCTATTTGTCAGGGATGGGGAACTTGTTGCTCTCCAGATGTTGTCAGCCTACAAACCCCATCATCCTTGACCACTGACCACGCTGGCTGGGAGTGATGGGAGTTGGAGTCCCACAACATCTAGAGGACCTCAGGTGACTCACCTCTGAACTAACACCTTTGTGTTAGTAGAGTTAGTAAGCATTAGAAAGTGCCACAGTGAATTTGGTGGACTGAGCTCTAGTTTACTTTGGCCTGTGTGAGGGAAGACTGGCATACAAAGTATGTTTGCAGTGTGGTCCACACTTGGTTGTATTTTTCCACCTCAGAATTGTGGCCTCTCAAATCCTCCTGTAGGGTTTATTTTTGGACTTGGGCAAGACCACTCATGAAAGCTAGTTTGAAGCTAGCTTTCAGAGAATTTAAATAAACTTCAATTTTCTTGGCTCCTTACTAAAGTCTTCTGTCCTGAGATGATGAGGGATGGAGTTTTCTAGATTAATTAAATGCATACCGACTTGAAATCAGGATGCTGACTTGGCTAATTTACTTATTAAATTCCAGAGTTTAATTTTATAGATGTCTTTGTAACACAGGAAAAAGTCTGGAGCAATTTGATGTTAATATTTAAGGAAGAGAAAAGCATTACATAAGGCAAATTACAAGAGCATTTGGCTCTGTCCTTTGTTTGGGGGCAAGTGATAAGTTGATAGTGCCTTTTGGCTCTCGAGACTTTAAGAGGAAATGGCAAGCTATCTGAAGTGAGAAAGGAAACATTCCCAAATTATTGCCTACTTTATATACATTGAAATATCCCACTTTAAATGCTAAATGGAAACAACTGCCAAGTTCCATCTGGTCCCAGTAAACTATTTTGGCTGTGATTCAAATGAGCCTGTAGCACACATACCAGAGATAGCATGTGTGTGTGTGTGTGTGCGCACGCGCACATGTGCGCGCGCATGGAAGTCCTGGGACTGTCTCTAGGCTCCAGAGCAGCCCTCCCTGTCTCAAAACCGGACCCCGGCCCCCAGCTCTCCAGAAAGGCACTGAAAGTGGTTTGGTGCAATGTCTGTGTCTCTTTGTCAAACATTTATTGCAACTTGTACAGGAGAATTTCCTACCTGATTACAGCCTTTGAATTTAATCTTTTTTATTTGCTTTTTCATAACAATCTCTTATATTTTTCAACTTCTCCAAATTGTTTTAAGGCTGGTGTTTAAAACTTAAACTGAAGGATCGACTGTTGCCATATGAGCTGCCTATTTATTAAGATCTCCACCTGACGCCCTATTATGAGTCCTCTCCCCTGCCAGAGGAGTTGTACTGAGGGACAGTGCCCATGAGCATCTTATTTGCTATGCTATTCTCCAGAGATCCTTTTTATTATTCATCGGTGACCCATTCTTTTTCTGTTCATTGTTTCAATATTAAATTGTGACAGCACCTTGAGCACATTTCATTGGAAGCTGAGATTAATTTTCATAAATTATTTAAATGCAAGTGTTTGACATGGAACACTCCAGCTATCTTCACTGTTTGTTTATGAATTTTGAGAAACTCAACTAATTAAACAGTTGCTGCTATAAAGCTTATTTGTTTATTTGTTTTAAGAATTTATAAACCACTTTAATATAAACTAAAGGTATTGGCCTCAAAACTAAAACCAAGAATTCAGCTGAGGAAGGCTTTAGTGGGGGGTGGGGGGAGGTCTTCATCCTATTTCTAAAACAGAGCAGTAACTATCTATTCACCAAGGCAACAGGGTTCAATAATGTTGGTGCCACCACAGCGAAGGCCTTGTTGCCACTAACCACACACTGAACGTGTGGGACTGCCAGAAAGACTTCAACAGCTGAGTGCCAAGACTAGGCCGTGATACAGGGGGCAAAAAGGTGTCTAAGATAAGCTGGTCCTCAATTGGTTTGGTCTTTATGAACTAAAAAGCAATATCTAGGCTTCCAGCATTAGTGACAGATCTAGGTGCACTGCCAGACTGCAAGCCTGCTCCTTTGCAGAGAATGCAACCCCACCTGGAACAGGCAATGGACCAGTCACTCAGACCAGGCCTAAAGGTATCCTGCACAAGGTATATATGTTGATCATATTTCTCATCCCAATATATATAGCCCTGAGTCTTGACTGTTTCTATAATCAGTTCTGAAAGTTTAAACAATGGGGGGGGGGCATAGCTGAGTAGCAAAGGGTGTGCATGCAAAAGGATCATAGGATCATGAGGATCATCTAGTCCAGCTCCCTGCAATGCAGGAATCTTTTGCCCAACATGGGGCTCAAACCATGAGATTAAGACTCTCATGATTAACTGAGTGAGCTCTGCCCAGATTTATTTCCCGGCATCTCTGAGTAAGGGTGGGAAAGACCCCCGCCTGCTCCATTCTCCACATTCCTCGTAATATAGAGTAGTTTGGTTTTATTCGGGCTATGTTACATTGGGTATTTTGTTTATCTAGCAATCATTTTAGTAATATTTTGTGTGTTTGAGGTTGTATGGTTTTATTGTGTGTGGTGTGATCAACTGTAAACTGATTTGCAAAACTTATGGGTTGCATCTACCCCTGTCCATGTGCAAGATGGGGCTGCAGAGGGGAGGGGAAGTAGGTGAAGACCTGCTAATCAGGAGTGTGCAGGGCAATTAAACCAACTACCTGGGGGGAAGGTCTTGAAGCAGAGGCTGGATGGCTATCTGCTGGGGATTCCGTATTGTGCATTCAGTAAGGGGTTGGACTAGATTGTCTAGAAGGCCACCACCACCCCAACTCTACAATTCACATACATAATCTCACTCCTTTTTCCAACAGCTCTGAAAGAGAGGTCAATATAGTGTGACATGAACAGAGCTTGCTAAGAGCCCCATTCTTCCTTTATGACCACAGTGATGTCAACAGATTGCTACAAGGCTGTCAATACTGCAGCATCAGAGTCTCTGAAGAGCTTATTATCATCAGCGTCCATTTCATCCAAGGAATGCCGGTGTGGGCACAGAACAACCATAGAGCCCTAGGTGACAGCAGCAGATGGAAAGTGTCCTGTTCCCCATTCTCTGAAAACTGTCTTATCACTCTGCTGCAGTATGGTAAGTGGTCAAAAATAAAACTTCCTGGCCCAAAGAAAGCAGGAGGATAGATTCATCTTTCCTATTGTGCTTTAAGGGTTCTCTATGCAGTCACAAGTGGCTTCTGCAAAGCCCCACAATAGTAAAACTGTAATTTCCCAGCCCCTTATTTCTGAATCCTTCATTAAACCACTTTTAACTTCAGAAATTCAATCGCTGTTATAATGTGAAACCTGAAAAGAGAGGCACTACAGAGCTGCAGAGTTAACATCTGTATAGCAGGAATCAGACCAAGTGCCAGAGATGCTCCAACATTATTATCAGAATGTGACATTAAACTCATTAGGGGGTTCTGAATATGCTGCCATGCATCATTAGCCAAACAATGAATGCTTAAGGGTTTCCTCAGACACACTGTATAATATGATAATACACTTAAACTAAAGTGATATTCAATGAGACCCCTGAGTCCTATTTTCAGTTTACTGCATGAAAGTAAAGAAAAGCAGCTGTGCCTTGTAAAGGCAACAAAGCAGTTTCTTACCCAAGTGCATACAGCCATCTGCTGGTGACCAGGGGAATCAAGAACTATAAACACACAAGTGAGAACTATTTATCCTGAATTTTAGGTAGCGTTGCTGGTGCATTACAATCCAAAAATGCCAACAGGGTTAAAGGAATGGGAGAGGTGCTGTGTAAAACCTAACTAGGGCAGGTCATGCTTGGTACCAACCTTGGCACCAGGTTGCACCAAATGCTGCAGGAGGAGAAAAGAGTGGGCTCATTCCCCATGGAAGGCAGCTGCTACTGGGTTCAGCACTGAGAAAGGACACAGGTCCCCTGCAAGGCAGAGAACAAAAGTAAAGGAAAACATGGTAGCCCTTACACTGGCAAAGCTGAAGATGGATTTTAGGCGATCACCCCACGTCAAGTCAACTTGTGTCATATTGCCAGCAGTTAAGAAACATCCTGCATGGAGGTTGTCAAATATCCTAACTTATAATTGTCAGGTCTACTCCCCCGAAACATTGTGAGGTTAAATGATTATTCCTTCTAAAGTTAGCCTCCCATTTCTGCATCTTGTTAACTCAATTCTGTTGCTGGCAACTCCAGAAGAATTATCTACATCAGCTTTTCAGTGACAACATTTGACACCTGGCTTGAGAGCAGTACATGTGAAAAGGATCTAGGAGTCTTGGTTGACCATAAACTTGACATGAGCCAACAGTGTGACGTGGCAGCTAAAAAAGCCAATGCAATTCTGGGCTGCATCAATAGGAGTATAGCATCTAGATCAAGGGAAGTAATAGTGCCACTGTATTCTGCTCTGGTCAGACCTCACCTGGAGTACTGTGTCCAGTTCTGGGCACCACAGTTCAAGAAGGACACTGACAAACTGGAACGTGTCCAGAGGAGGGCAACCAAAATGGTCAAAGGCCTGGAAACGATGCCATGTGAGGAACGGCTAAGGGAGCTGGGCATGTTTAGCCTGAAGAAGAGGAGGTTAAGGGGTGATATGATAGCCATGTTCAAATATATAAAAGGATGTCACATAGAGGAGGGAGAAAGGTTGTTTTCTGCTGCTCCAGAGAAGCGGACACGGAGCAATGGATCCAAACTACAAGAAAGAAGATTCCACCTAAACATTAGGAAGAACTTCCTGACAGTAAGAGCTGTTCGACAGTGGAATTTGCTGCCAAGGAGTGTGGTGGAGTCTCCTTCTTTGGAGGTCTTTAAGCAGAGGCTTGACAACCATATGTCAGGAGTGCTCTGATGGTGTTTCCTGCTTGGCAGGGGGTTGGACTCGATGGCCCTTGTGGTCTCTTCCAACTCTATGATTCTATGATTCTATATAAAGTAAAGGACCCCTGGATGGTTAAGTCCAGTCAAAAGCGACTATGGGATGTAGCGCTCATCTCGCTTTCAGATCGAGGGAGCCGCCGTTTGTCTACAGACAGCTTTCCGGGTCATGTGGCCAGCAGGACTAAACTGCTTCTGGTGCAATGAAACAGCGTGACGGAGTCCAGAGCACACAGAAATACTGTTTAGCTTCCCACCACAGCAGTACCTATTTATCTACTGGTATACATTCGAACTGCTAGGCTGGCAAAGCGAATTCGAACTGCTGACCTTCCAATCAGCAAGCCCAAGAGGTTCAGTGGTTTAGACCAGTGTTTTTCAACCACTGTTCCGCGGCACACTAGTGTGCCGCGAGATGTTGCCTGGTGTGCCATGGGGAAAATTGAAAAAAATCAAAAGATTAAAAAATATATATATGTCAAATTTTCGCCCACTAGGCAGGCGCCGGACTGTGTCCTGGGTATGGGGGGGGGGTTGACCCCACCCTCGGCCAGCAGGGACGCCGATTGGCGCTCCTCAGGGGGACACCCTCCACTTTTCTGATGTCCGGGCTGTGATTGGTCCAGACTCCAGCCTGGACCTATCACAGTAGGACATCATCTTCCTACTTCCTTCCCGTCCGAGCACAGTGTGCACAGCAGCGGAGAGAAGAAGATGTCGCGACTCGAATCACCAGGAGGACCGGAGCAGGAGGAGATGGACGGAGACCAGGACTCGGCGGGAGTCGGCACTGCAGAGAGACCGCATCCGGATCCAGACCAGGCCGCAGGTGCAGCGTGAGGTGAGGAGGTCATCTGGAACCAGTCGGTGACAGTCGGGTCTCGGAAGAGAGACGAGTGAGTCCAGCCCTGTGCAGCAGCAGCAGCCCAGTAAGTTTATATATAGTCAATATAGGCACAGAGTTAATTTTTTTAACATTTTCTAATGGTGGTGTGCCTCGTGATTTTTTTCATGAAACAAGTGTGCCTTTGCCCAAAAAAGGTTGAAAAACACTGGTTTAGACCACAGTGCCACCTGCATCCCTCATTTGTTATATATGCCACTCAATGCTCCTTTCCCTGTTGTTTGATCCTTCCCACACATCAATTAGTAACCAGTTTTAATTGTTTAAAATTATATTATGTCATCATGCTCCAAGCTATTTAGAATATACCTAGATTTAGAAGTTTAATAGTATAACCCTTGGTTGCTCTCTGCAGATTGGCTTTCCTCTGTTGTTTTCCTGACCTTCCTCATTAAAATATGTATCTGATCTTATTCCCCAACAAGGAGATTGCATCTTACGTCCATTTATGGGAAGATGGTGAGAATCTGTCTTTAGCATTGCAAAACATCCAGTGCAAAGTTAAAAGGCTCTAAAGCCCATTGATTTCATTGTTCAGGATTTGCACATGACAGAACAGTATGGCAGGCAACAGTAGAATATGTTTCCTGCAGAACAGTAGAATATGTTTCCTGCAGAACTGATATGTTTCCTGCAGAACTGAAAGTTGCAGCAAGTAAATTTTATTTTTCAACACACAGGAAGTGACTTATAAACCACAAAGATACACAATCTTCACTGTGAAAAAACCCTCTTACGTGTTTTGCATAATATGGAATGATTCCAGAAATCTGAGAGCTCTCACCAATCATATTCACCACCCAGACTCAGTACACTTATTTTGACTGCACTCCACTTTTGATGCTACTTTTAAGACTGGAATTTGCACTTCCCCATGCTAAGCTCCCCACCCCCCATCGTTTTATATGGTGGAACCATGTCCAGCACAAGCACAACTGGAGTTTGTCCTCCCTCCTCACATTCTCACCCTATGGGACAACCAATTGTTACAAGAAAACAACTGTGAATCTTTACACTTGAAGGACAGTCAAGCACACACAGAACAAAAAAACAGAATACTCTTCTCTGGTAAATCCCACTACAGCAACTCTACTTCTGAAAACACAAGGAGACAAGCACTTGGTTATCTTTGGGCAAGTCATTGTGAACTACAATGCTTTATTGATAGTTCATTTAAAAATCTATTACCACATATTTAATATGACAACAAAAGTCTGGAATACAATTTGTATAAATTATTTTGCTATTAACTACATCTTTCCTGGGTACTGGAACTCACCAATGGGCAAAGAAAATAGAAAAGGTAATGTTTATAGGATTTCCCCCCTGTAATTCCTATTCCAAAAGTAAAATTGAATGGGAAGCACAATTATTACCATACGTAAATGTTGTTCTGTTTGTCTAATAAGCATTTCAAGAGTAGACATTTAGATTTTACTCCAGGGATCAGTGGCAATTAGTGACCACTAAAGCTGGTGTAGCAGTCAAGGGGTCCTGAGGACACTTAAGCAACACAGCAGTATAATTACTTAGCATCTAAGTGAACTCAATGCTGTGAGGCAGGCTAGCCCGAGAAAGACTGTCTTGAGAACCCACCAGCTTTTTAATATTTTATTTGATAGCAGAAAATAGATAATAACTCTTTTCAACATTTGGGGGGGGGGCAGCTGAATTATCAGTTACAAAGAAAAACAACCTTTTCCCAGATTCCACAGGTTTTAGACATGTGGCTCCAACTTGGTAAAGAACAAGCGCTCATCCATCTGAGATGGGTGCCATTTGCGGACCGGCACGGGCACCCCCAATCTTCTTGGAAACACGCCGGGTTGCCCTGGCTGGTCCTCCTTCCCGGCACCGTGGAGCACTGGGGGTTCCCACCAAACCCATCATTTAAATGAACCAATCCACGGTGCCATTGGGGGTGGGGCCTCAGGAGTGGACCATGAATGTGCAGCCTTCACTCAGGTCCGCTCTGGCAGCTAAAAGGGGGGGCAGAGCCAGCACACATTGAGGAACTTGTGTTCACAAGTAAGAAAGAGAGGAATCGCCACACCATTTCCCTTCAGATTGAAGTGTAGAAACTTAGTAGCGCATTTGAGAGGATTCTTGCTTGTGCAAAACGTCTGCTTCTACCTGGGACCCTTTTTCAGTTCCAAGCCCTGGGTGGCCAAGAGGCCAGTCTAGGCATAATCTGAGCAAGGTCAAATCAGCTACCAGATCCAAGAGAAAAAAGTAAACTAGCATCAGCATGCAAGAAAGAAAGAAAGAAAGAAAGAAAGAAAGAAAGAAAGAAAGAAAGAAAGAAACCTTGCATTTTGAAGAGTAGCACTTGCTGTTTGCATAGGCCAACAGCGTAGTCTTATAGATCCAAAGTAAGTTTATGCTTTTCTCATTTGCTCTGTCTCCATCAGTGATCTAATCCTGTGTGTGCTATATGATTCAAAAATACTGACCCCAATCATAGGCCAGTGAATTCATGTCTTATGCCTTAGAGTATTCAGTGTTCCTTGCCATGTTTCTTCAGAAAAGCATACTAAAAAAACCCTTACTGCTACATTCCATGTGGCTGTCCTGCAAACAGTGCCTGCAATGATTGACTATGTGTGGGGATAAAAGCTCCTTCCAAGGGTTGAGCAATCCATCTGGCAGAAGGTTTCTAGCACTGCAAAATCTGTTGTTGTGGTGCAGAAGCACCAAGAGCTTTTTTAAAAAAAGAAAAAAAAGAAAATGCATTAGTCATCAAGCAGTTGTCCCACTAAACTTGGATCTCTTTGAGCAGCGTTGGCCCCATATGTTCCTGATCATTTTAGCTGGATTGCTGGAGCCATTTTATTCATGTTCCTCACATCCTCTACTATCATTTTTTCCCCCTGAAGCACAGAAGAAAACCTTAACTGGATTAATGTTTGATGTTTTTAGATGATATTTAGGGTTCATAGAAAAGCTCATAAAGAACCTTCAGGACAGCTGATCCAATTCCCTCCTCTGGATCAGGAGACCCTTTACTATATATAAATACATCCATAATGGATGCCTGACCAACCAGCTGCCTGAAAACTTTTGAGGAAGCAGGCCCAACAAACTCATTACCTGTGGTTGTCTAGAATGAGCCACAATGTACAAAAAAGTATATGGAATTGGTCTTAGATCTGCATTGATATGATGGTCAAGGGTCTGGACACTTGGCCTTATGAGAAACAGTTGAGGGAGTTGGGTATGTTTAGTCTGGAAAAGAGGAGACAGGGAAGAGATATGATAGCCATTATCAACTACCTGAAGGGCTGTCACATGTGGGATGGAGAAAGCTTGTTTTCTCCTGCTCCAGAAGGCAGGACCTGAACCAATGGATTCAAGTTACAAGAAAGGAGATTGCAGCCAAAAACTAGGAAGAAATTTCTGGTAATAAAAGCTGTTTAACAGTAGACCAGATTCCCTTGGAAGGTGGTGGACTCTCCTCCACTGGAGGTTTTTAAGCTGAGTTTCGATGACCATCTGTCATGGATGCTTTAGTTGAGATTCTGCAGGAGTTGGACTAGATGACTCATTGGGAATAGTGCTCCTCTCAGGTGCACAGGAAGAGTAGTCAGCTGTCTAGTGGGCTAAGGAGAATTTGGTAGTGGCACCTATGGTAGGAGCAGACAGCCCATGGCAGACTACAGGGAAGACCTATGAGGGCTGCCCTCCTTTTCCATGGGGCCTGCACTAAGCAGGTTCTAGCACTCAGATTCTCCATCCATTGGCCTTCAATTCCTCCACCCACTTGGCCTGCAAAGCCTTGTTTCCCTCAATCCCCAGAGAAGGGAGTGTATCAGACTCTCAGGGAGTCCTGTCTGTCTTCTCCATCCTAGCTAAGAGACACATGGATAGGATAATCAGGAAACCAGTTGTTCTGTCAGCAGCCTCTTTCCCCTTTCTCACAGGTCTTAGGGCTACTTCTGGTGCTAGTTTACCAGGTAATCAAAAGACTGACCAGACAGTCTCATATACAGTATGGTTGTAACATTAGACTTTTTTTGCCTCTTTTCATTTGACAAATGTTCTGCTACATTGGGGAGGTGGTAATTCTGCATTGATTTACTATGGATGTTTGTATGTGATGCCAATAAAAGGTTTGATGATGATGATGATATACAGTATAGCTCTGTTACAAGGTTTAGGTGATGTTTTGAGGGGTCATAGCCTGGCTTATTCAAGGTTTAAGAGATTTGAGAGTTTGCAGCCAGTGATCCTACCACGGAAACCCGTTATTTCCTGCTCACAAATCAAATAGTCCACTTCAAATATAACTGCAATGTAACTTGCTTAGTCAGGAGCATAGGAGTGTGTGCATGTGCCAGAGAGAACATAGCTTGCCTTTCAGCTCCAAGTTGCATATGCTGTCCTAGCATGTTAACAGAAAACTTGCTTTTGCTGTGGAAGTTGCTGGAACAGTCCAGAAACCTCAGAGTGGCAAAAAGTAACCTATAAAAGCTGAAATGAGGGTTCCTAAAAGGGAATTTCAGAACTGTGCCACAGGTATTTCTTGAGTTTCATTCACGCAGGAGGAGCCACATGAATGTAAACTGGAGGATGTGGATTTTTCCATAATTTCTATGGACAATTTTGTGCTTTCAGTTTTCTTTTTGGCTTTTGAACTTTGGACACTCTTTCCCACTGTATGATATGATTAAGATCACATTTCAAAAACTGTAACATATCACTCTAATGAAATCAGAGAAGTGACACCTTTCTAAATTCCATATCTAAAATGAACTGTGTAGGAAACACAGGCCTGAAGGCACTTTGAAGCAGTGCTACTACTGATGCTGTTCTGCCCCACAGCTACCATATTTTCAAGCTCCCAGAAAGAACAGGCACAAGGCACAAATGAAATGGTAACATTTCCAAAACTGGGAACTTAATATTTGATGGGACGACCTACCAGACAGCAGGCTATTATTCCATGTTCTTGCTGTGATGGAATGATTATGAATAAAATTCTATTAGCAGAGCCGTTGTGTGAAGTGCTCTGTACTGTATATACAGTGGTACCTCAGGTTACAGATGCTTCAGGTTACAGACTCCACTAACACAGAAATAGTACCTCGGGTTAAGAACTTTGCTTCAAGATGAGAACAGAAATCGCGCGGTGGCAGCAGGAGGCCACATTAGCTAAAGTGGTACCTCAGGTTAAGAACAGTTTCAGGTTAAGAACGGACCTCCAGAACCAATTAAGTTCTTAACCCGAGGTACCACTGTACTAGGGATACTGCTATCCTGCTGTATAAGAGGGATGGAATGATCAGGCAGTTCTCAGTCCCTGTCAATCAGGATCAGCTAGCAAGCAAGGGCAACAGAGTACACCTCACCTCCTGGCATCCCAGTCATTGAGGCTAATTGAGATTGAGAAAGGCAAGGCAACAGGGAGTTTAGCACTGACCTCCCAGCCATCTCATCCCTCCTGTTTATAGTCAGCAGAGGTGACACCAGTGCTAAGAGCACCCCTCTGCACCAGTTCCTAATGTTGTCAATTACACATGTGCTCATTTATAAGCCCACTCCAGTGCTGTTTCTGCAAATGTTGTTTTAATCTCCAAAAAAAGATATTTAAATATGTATATATTGAATAAAAATACATATTTAATTAAGATTTTGTCCCAATATACAAATTTCTAAATCTAATCTACACTAAAATTCACATTTTAAATATATTTTGGTACGTTTTGGTAGCCAAGAACTACACAGCAAAATTTAGATAGGTGGAAAATCTGAGAGATAATTATGTTCTGATCTGCACATTAATCTAGGAGGTATAGGTCTGTTAGCACTGGAATTCACAGAAATCAAATTTCTTGAGCATCCCTACCGTATACTTGACCTTCAGAAAACCTTTGACAAAGCCACAAATCAAAGAGTCTTAAGGGAACTTTGAAATCAAGTGTTACTAAAAGAGGCCCTTTTATAGAACAGCTGGTTAAAAAAACCAAGGATACACCGACAATTGGAATGGTGATGTTAATAGCAAGCTCCCCAAAGGATGTGTATTAGCACCAGTGCTACTTAACTCATAAATGATCATGAGTCAGGCGTGGCTAGTATAATGCAGCCTAAATTTGCAGATGACATCAAATTACACAGGAATATAAAATCCTAGGTAAACTGTGGAGATCTGCAAAACAGGCTGCAAAAAATGGCCTATTAAGAGTGCACGCACACTGGGTTTTGTTTCATTTTTAAATCATAAATCCACATGTACACTTCTGTCCTCAATCAGCTAGAAACTGATTTTGGGGTCATAATAGATAGCTACTGCACTGGAGCAGTAGTAAAGAAAAATTCAGTGTTAAGAATCATAAAGAAAGGGAAATAATCCGAAACAGTTTAACAGTGGATAAATTATGGTGCATATATGAAATATTTGTGAATTTCTGGCTAACTGATTCAAATGTGACACTGTAGAGCTGGAAAAGTTTCAGAAAAAGGCAACAGAAAAACAGGAATTTCTGCTGGTAGCAGAATGATGGGTAAAGGAACTTTAGGTCTTTGGCCCTTGCGTTTTTAGCCAGCCCCATCTCTCCTTCACAACTCCATTAACAACAACACCGACCCTGTCTTAGTTCTTGGCTCCCTCTACTGCCAAAATCAACTCTAAGCTAACTTACCTCAGTTCGGTTATAGTTTTCTCTATGGCTATCTTATAATTTAGGTCTAAAGACAAATAAAATTTATGTCCTGCCATCACTTAGTTCCAGTCAAGGCAAACATTTATCCACATGAGTAACCTCAAAGGAATAAAAAGGCTATTCATATTTATGGATGGAAGCACATTTTTCAGTACTTCATTGGAGGATTCCGGGGCATTCAGTATTAGGCAGAACCAAGATTCCAACATATTGTAGGGTTCCTAATAATAATAATAATGTTAATAATAAAGTTCTGATTCAACATGTGGCTTATAATAATAATTAAAAGTTCTTAACCAATCTGTGGCTTTGCTGTTGGAAGACAGTTTTTGATTATTTATTATTATATTTATATCCCCACATTTCTTCCTAGGAACTCAAGGTGGTATATATGTCTCTTCCCCTCCCCATTTTACCCTTACAGCAACACTGTGAGGTAGGTTAGGCTGAGAGATGGGGACTGGCCCAATGAGCTTCATGGCTGAGTGGGAATTGGAACCCTGGGTTTCTGAGGTCCCAGTTCAACATTCTGACCACTACACCTCACTAGCTTGGTAGTGGCTTCTACGTTAAGATTGAGTTTTAGGAGTCTACTTAAAATTCTTCAAATAAAATCAAGACTGGATACCTCAAGACACCACTGCAGCTCACCTTGAATGTGGGGTGGCCCCCACCTTGCTAATCAGCTTCAGCTGACTGTAATAGGAACTGTGTCTTTCCCGGGACAAGAGCTACCACTACCATCATTGGAGGCTGGAGAGGCTAGGCAAGATTCCGAACTGCAACCATCCCTCATCATTCCAGTTTCTCATGCTCAATGAGGGTGGTTGCCAAAAAAATTACCGTATTTTTCGTTCTATAGGACGCACCTTGTTTTAGAGGGGGAGAACAAGGGGGGGAATCTCCCCCAATCTGCGCAGCGCCCCTTCAGTGAAGCGTCAGAAGAAACGGAGCCCTTCCACTTCTCCTCCCGCTTAGCTAAAGGGGCACCTACCCTTCAGGGAAAGGAACCCGAAGCCTCCAGAGTGCAGCGGGGGCTCCCGCTGTGCTCCAGAGGTTTCAGGCAGCTATCTTTGAAGCCTGGAAAGCGAGAGGGGTCGGTGCGCACCAATCCCTCTCACTCTCCAGGCTTCAGTGGAAGGCAATGCGAAGCCTCCGGAGTGCGGCGGGAGCGCTCCCACTGTGCTTCGGACGCTTCGCGTTGCTATCGATGAAGCCAAGGAGCCTGTGTTCGCTCCATAAGACGCACACACATTTCCCCTTAATTTTTGGAGGGGAAAATGTGCATCTTATAGAGTGAAAATACGGTAAATGTAGCTGCTTAGGTCAGATCAGCTTTTTCCCCATGCCTCGTTGTCTACTTAAAAGCCTTGGGGCACAAACTGCATAAAATTTGCACATGCCAATTTATGTAAAAGGTAAAGGTAAAGAACCCCCTGACAGTTAAGTCCAGTTGCAGACAACTCTGGGGTTGCGGCGCTCATCTTGCTTTACAGGCTGAGGGAGCTGGCGTTTGTCCGCAGACAGTTTTTCCAGGTCATGTGGCCAGCATGACTAAGCTGCTTCTGGTACAACATAACACCGAAACCAGAGCAGCGCACGGAAACGCCATTTACCTTCCCGCCACAGCAGTACCTATTTATCGACTTGCACTTTTGGGCGTGCTTTCGAACTACTAGCTTGGGAGGAGCTGGGACCATATTTGGTCCCTGGGCCTGATGTATCCTATCTTAACTTGAACATATCTGCTACCAGAGGCAGAGAGAGAGAGAGCAGACCAGTAAGGAAAGTCTGGAGGGACAAACACCTGGCTACCAGGAGAGGCTAGCAACTCTCTCAGTTGGAGAGTGGCAGGTGGAACACTGGAGAACTAGGAGATAACTTTATATGCATACACCTTTACCCCACTCTGCTGCACTACTGATTTATTTTAAATCTTTTGCAAGCTGCCTGGAGAATTATCTTAATAGAAATAAATGCTCCAAAATAAATAATATCTAAACATATATTCAACACCTGTGGCTCCCCCCCCCCCTTCTAGTCCTGACAGAACTGCTTCTGTTACCACCAAATCCTTTAGCCCATTATAGTACATTTTACTGTTGTGCAATTTTGCTTCCTGGTTCAGTTTGTCTCTTGATAAATGCACCGTGTGCAAATGCTCTTCTGCATGCTTCGACTTCACAGTTCCTTCTCCCGTCCACTCTATCAACCTCCAGATGTTGTCAACAGGCTGAATCTTCAATTGTTAACAAAAGAATTTCTTTGCAATCAAAGAGTGCATAAGCTGGTGTGATTACTCATTTTTCCAGCTTGAGTAAATGTGTTACTTATTTCCAAGAGCAGAAAACCCTGGTATGCTGAGTAACTGCATTTCTGTTTTCAAAGAGTCAAACTTGAAAAAAGGAAAATCATGTGAATCCATGGGATCAAGTTCAAAAGCAATTATTCTTCTTGACATTTGTCAGGGCTGCGGGGGGGGGGGTGGTGTTTTAATTTTGGGGAATCATTGCTAACATGGCTATATTGAAATGGATGATCGTAGGTAATGGAAATATATTTTATGACTAACACTGGACATTAGTCAGCAGTTATAAATAGCTTTTAAGTGATGCATGCAAAGAAACTGTGCATGGCCAATACATACATTACTGTAGTATTTTATTTAAATGCAGAAAATCTACACTATTTTCCTGTTGTTGGTTCTCAAGGCTAGAATTATATCATTTATCAATTAATGCTGCTTCTGGGAATAGCAGTATACAATATATAAATAATATTTAAAGCAATTCTGACAGAGCAGTCACACTCCCAAACATTAGCACAAGCTTTCTGAGAAATGATACTTCACAATTTAATTGGGGGTTATTTGCTTTTATTAAAAAAAAAACCCTCAGTTGAGCTCCCGGTAGCAATAAACAATAAAAAATAGCATTAATTCATAAAGTATGAATACCATCTAGCCAATGAGGCACTGTGACAGAGATGCTGCAAGTAACCTCCCTTCCAGCGCAGGATCAGGAGCAGCCCCCATCTCTCCATACCAAGGTTTGGTGCCCAGGGTACCTGAGGCCCAGGGACTAGGTTCAGAATGACAGACATTAGTTATGGGGATGGTGGAGCACCCAGCTCATCCTATCACTTCTGAGCTAGAAAGATCAGTGGCCCGACTTGGTGTAAGGCAGTGGCTTTGTCTGGGGAGTGGGCTCAGCAAGATGCCATCTAACACTTTCCTCCCAAGGTTTGAGGCTACCACCATTGTTGTCGTTTCCTCCTCCCCATCTTCCTTGTGTGCCAGTTGCTGTCTCCAGCTACCAAGCACCTGGCTGCCCAAAATGCAGGCAAATGACAAGAGCTGCTAGGAGCAGCAGCGAACAAAGTGGGCAGGAAGGCAGGAAGGTAGCAGCAGCTAAGATCTGTAGCCACCAGATTCAACTACTCTCCCCCCTCTGGACGATGTTGGTGAGGCGGTGACTGAAACAGGTGGGTGGCCAACCTATGCCACAAGAGGAGCCACGTGACACACACAAAAACAGAGCCTGTGGCATTGCTGAGCAGGACAGTGCACAAGCCTGGCTATAAGTCAAGCCTTGGCTCTGCCTCTTCCATGCTCCAGTTTACTGTAAGCTGGCTCAACAGATCAGAAGCAAAACTGTTCCAATGAAATGTTGGCAGTGCAGGACATCGCAACAGTTACATTCTCCAAAATATGGGTTTGACTTTCTGGTCCACTACCCACTGACAAATGCCTATTCTAAACATATTTGAGACATGCAACCCCATGTACATTATGATAAACAAAAACCTGGAGTTCACCCCCTATGGAAAGCAGGTGTTTACCCGGCTCAATTATTTCTTTCTTTAAACCTGACAATGTGTGGATTACAAGCACTTTAATTGCCTGTTTTGGTTGAAATGGTTTTCTATCAGCACAACAGAGAAATATCTGATTTGTGGAGGGGTAAGAACATACAATCATAGAATCATAGAATCATAGAGTTGGAAGAGACCACAAGGGCCATCGAGTCCAACCCCCTGCCAAGCAGGAAACATCATCACACATTTCTTTTCTCCTGCAGGAGGGAGAAGATCCCTGCTGGAAAATATCACTTCATTATCATCAGTGAGAGCAATCACCCTTTTCCCTAATGCTTCTCAGTCATCCTATGCTGAAATGAAGATCGACCTTTCATTCAATCCTAACCATGAGGAAGGAGCATGGCATCTAGAAGATGGGGGGGGGGGGGATGTCATAGGAAAGTCAAAGGAATAAATTAAGCGCCACAAAAGCATCGTGTGAAGATTGCCAAGTATACATAAGTATACACACATGAAATTTCATTCAGTTGTGCTGTCCAAAGCAAACCAGCTGCAGAAAGAAACAACCCAAAATCAGCAGCCCAATGGTCTATTAGTCCATGGTCATGTGTTTGCACACAGGTTATATGGAATACATTTGACTTGTCTAGAATGGCTGTGCTTCTCTCTCAGTAGCATAGAAGCTGCAATCTGTATGTGGCCATACATTAAGTGATAGCGTGTTTTTAGTGACGGTGCCCAATAAAGTCTCAGACAATGACTGGCAGAGCTGCTCTAATGTCACAGAAGTTGCTTGTGGTCTTTTGCTGCCGCTGGCTGGAGAGGCAAGCCTGGAGGAAAACAAAGCACAAGCAGGGCCTGGGAAGCAAAGGCCTGGGAGGGTGGAGAAGGCCAAAGGGAAGAGTCTGAGAATGTAAGAAAACTAAGAGAGAGAACAAGCAGAGATGAGAGGCTAGGCAAGTGTGGCTATGGCTGGTGCTCCTCTGTTGATTTGAAATCACCAGCCAAAAGTTCTGCTGCAGGCCTCTAGCCATGTATCATTAATCACTACTAAACTAGTATGACAACCACTTGTTGTCTTTGTCAGCACTTAAGCCTTGCTCTAAAACGTCTATCTGCATAGTAATGTGAGAATTAATCAGAGACATAAACATTAACTAAAAAGAAAAGTTACCAACCCAATAGCTCTGACATCCTAGATTCCATTTCCTTACTCTTTGGCTGGGGTTTTATTTGAGGTTTTTTGTTGGGGGTGTTGCTGCTGTTGATTATTTGTATCTTTATTTT
Source organism: Podarcis bocagei (assembly GCF_964188305.1). Lineage (NCBI taxonomy): Eukaryota > Metazoa > Chordata > Lepidosauria > Squamata > Lacertidae > Podarcis > Podarcis bocagei. The sequence goes on from NC_138127.1 coordinate 51,816,815, forward strand.
AGATTTTGTTGTGATTTATATGGAAACTGTTCTGTCTGATTCTGTATTTTAATGTTTTATTTATTGTTCATGACAGCTTTTATTATGTTGCAGTTACGTATTTTTCATGTTGCAAGCCATCTTAAGCATGGTTTGAAATGTGGAAAGGTGGCAAACAAATAAAATTATGTATGTATGTACTTTTTCTCCTTTCAGTCTTCCGCTTTCACTGGGTATTACCGGTATGCTTTCATTCAGTTTATTCCTGTTTTCCTCCCTTGAGCACTTTCCCTACTTTCCCTTACAATCTCCATTAATCACACTCTCCACTTAAATACTTTATAGTAACCTTAAGGCTTAAATGTGCTTATGTCATAAGGTTAGTGCAAGTAACACAATCTGTTTGGACAAGTCATTAAAGTGTGTTCAAGTGCTTAGCAACATGCTTGAAACAGCTTCCTAGCACTTAATACTGATAAGGCACAGATAAGTACACATTCTATCTGTAGGGACATCTTTTCTACAAATTTTTGGCAGGATAATTCATCTGGCTGTGTTTATCAAATTGCTTCATTTTTTTTCATTTGATTCTTTCAGTGTTGTATATTTGCAAGTAGAAACCTGCCAGGAAATCTCAGCACAATCCCATTTGGCGCGGGGATACCAGTTTTCATGCATGGCCTACTTTTGAGTTACCAAAACCCACTCCCAGCCTCCAAGGATGCTTGTCTGAATGTGCTGATAGCATTCATTCGTTAATTGTTTTTCTTGATACGGTCCTTTGATTGCCTATTCACAATAAGTCAAAACCTTCCATAAAATTGATCAAATTTACATTTGAAAGTTTTAAAATAAATTATTTATGTGTACCTTCAGGATTGGCTTGACACTTACCATCTCAGATGCCAAACTTCTCTGTTGCCAACCCACCAAATATTTTGGAATTATACACTAGTTTGACCTCAAAATAATGTTGGAATTTTGTTTTCCCACTTTATGGCTTTCTAGCATGTCTGTAGAGCAAAACTAAACATTACATGCAAACGCATAAAATAAAGCCCCAATAGTTCTAAAAATGAAAGGAGGCTTCAATTCTGAGTGGGTGTAGCTGGGGCAGAGGGAGATATTTAACACTTTGGCTCCCATTTATCTGCTCAAAATCTCCCAAAGCAGTTTCCCCAACATTACAAGTTTTTGTACTGTATTTACATTTGCAGATACAGTGGTAACTCGGGTTAAGTACTTAATTCGTTCCAGAGGTCCGTTCTTAACCTGAAACTGTTCTTAACCTGAAGCACCACTTTAGCTAATGGGGGTCTCCTGCTGCTGCTGCGCCGCCGAAGCACGATTTCTGTTCTCATCCTGAAGCAAAGTTCTTAACCTGAGGTAATATTTATGGGTTAGCAGAGTCTGTAACCTGAAGCGTATGTAACCTGAAGCATATGTAACCCGAGGTACCACTGTACTCCTACTACCCCTGCTACTTCTCAACTCTGCAACCTCCCAAAGCTTTTCCATTTTCTAAAAAAACACTGGGCCTTCATTAAACACATTTGTATGCTCCTGTGGTTAGTTTCACTGAAATAGCTGAAGCAATTTTGTTTCCAAATCTATTACAGGGAAGGACGGTGCCTCAGCTTTGCATGCAGAAGTCATTAACAGACCTAAAAACCTGGAGAGCCACTGCAAGACATTGTAGACAATAGTGAGATAAATGGGCCAATGGTGTGACTTGGTGTAAGGCAGCTTCCTAGGATGTGAAGTCTTCACATGTTTGCGCTTCCATAGCCAAAACCGTACCACCCATATGCAAGAGGGAGCAAAGACTCAGAATACCCCTGTGGTTTGTGAAAGTAAATCTTTTAAAAAAGAAATAACCTTAAGGGGATAAGAGTCTAAAAACAGCTGGATGAAGACTGAGCACCCTCAGTGCTCATAGAATGCTGTCTGACTATTGTAAGGGACACAGCTGAAAAGGAAGAGAAAAGGAAGAGAAAGGAAGAGAACGGCAAAGAAAACAAAACAAGAATGGAATCATCTGGTTGTCTTGATGGTGATCTACCTGGTTCACTCTGAGAAGCTATTTATTTTCAATATTCCCAGGGATGGTGCCCACAGAAGTAAAGGGAGAAATAAAAGTTTTTAGCAGGCATCAATGTGTCCACATTCTGTTCAAAAACAGCCCACTGAGGACTAAGCATGCTCAAAGGGCACACTAGGCTTACTGAACACTGGGGAAGATGTAGAGAAAGCCAGGAGAGAGGAGGAATTTCATGACATGCCACACATCTGTTGAAGCATTTCTTATAGTCATTAAGTTTCAACTGATCTTGATTTTACACCTGTTTGCGTTGGTGCCATCATGTACCGTATATTTTGCTCTATAAGACTCACTTTTTCCCTCCTAAAAAGTAAGGGGAAATGTGTGTGCGTCTTATGGGGCGAATGCAGGCTGCGCAGCTATCCCGGAAGCCAGAACAGCAAGAGGGATTGCTGCTTTCACTGCGCAGCAATCCCTCTTGTTGTTCTGGTTTCTGAGATTCAGAATATTTTTTTTCTTGTTTTCCTCCTCCAAAAACTAGGTGCGTCTTGTGGTCTGGTGCGTCTTATAGAGCGAAAAATACGGGTAACTTTAATTCATGCTCTGATCTGTATGTCTCTGCAATTCCATGAATGGAAGCCTCCTCCATCAAGATCAGGATATCTGGATTATTTACATTAGATCGGTAAGAATTCCTGACTCTCAATTATTTAACAAAGGTAGCCAAAAGACTCTTCCCCCACCCACAAATATAGTGAGGAAATAAAGAAAGCTTCAAAGAGGGCAGGAGGCAGGAACAAATTTTTGTGTAGAAGGACTGTCAGCTCCATTCAGTTTTAGTACTAAAAACAGATTCCTTGGCTCAGAATTATTTATGTGTCTACCTTTTGCACCAGGTTCCATCTGGTGTATCTCCAGGTTCTAGTCAAAAACAATGTAGATCCTGCAACCCTGAAGTCTATCGACCCCTGTGCTGGGGATACCAAACCACCACCACAAGTTATTCCATTCTCCTAATGAGGCAGAGGTAGCAATTAAGCCTGGCTTTAATTAAACCTATAATTTTTATGCATTTCTGCCCTATGTATGCATGTGCCAAAAATAAATTCCATTAGCACCAAAGGCAGCATGATCTCTTGTGAAGTAACTTCTAAACATATTTAACATTCCATTTTGTTCTGCATACGGTGTCCTCCAAGTAAGAATTTATTATGATGGCCTTGGCTGTTCTCTCAAGCTAATAGCAATTAATACGTAGCCTAAACCTCTTAGAAGAAACAGCATCCACAGCACAGTCTGTGTCTGTTACATTTTTCAGCTTCTTTAATGGCTGGAATTGTTTTCCTGGAGTCCAGCCACACCACCTTTTAGCTTACGCAAAGGAACAAGCTTTCCTCCTATTCCTTGGTTTAAAAACTGCCAACTTTTCAAGTTCATAAAGACAGAAAATATTTAAACAAGATTATCATGTCTTGAAGAACGCCTCTCAAGGCAACAGAACTTAACTTTCTGGACCCCAAATTTGAAGACTACAGTGCCAGACAGAGTTATCTGCATGTTTAGTTCCCTTAGACTGGATTCTTATTGAAGTCTGTCCCCAATTTCTTTATGAATTAAAGTTATAGGTGTTGCCAGGCAAGGCACTGGACATTCTCATTGCAATTTTGCAAGCTATCATTTTGTTTCACATACTTGAGCAGGTCAGCTGACTACAGGCCACTTTATATTGTTGCATGTCATCCCAATCTCCGAGCGGTGCAAGAATCCAGAGGCTTATCCAGGGTTTGGTTTCCTCAGAATGAGGGTCAACGGAGACTGTGGTGTGTTTACAGCATATGGTTTATTTACACATACATACAACCTGAGCCTACGATGGAAGGGTTCACAGCATTAACACCCCATGAGGGTCTTGCTTCTCTCATAGCCACAGCCTTGGATTCCAACAGAAATCAAGCATAACTCTGTCTCCCAGCCTTCAGCCTTATCAGCTTCCAGCTCACATAACTGAACTCTCAACTCTGGCCTTTGTCTTTCTAACTATTAGAGAGTTTGTTGTGTGGCACAGAGCCATTTCCTTTGTTACCTTAAAGGCCCATACTTAGAGGACCATTACCTCACCAGGAAACTAAGGTGGCTACTCCAGGAACTGAATCTGTGCTGGATCCAGGAATTAGAAGGGGGCTTAGCTCAGGCATACAGCTTACCCCCTTCCCAAACTCATAACACTATGTTACCTTTAGCAATTTTAACCTTTTGTACATGTCCTCAATTGGCTGTCAGTTCTGGAAGACGTGCTCCCTGCCTTGTAGGCCTTTCCCCACCTGGCTTGGGAGGGCCCTGACTGACTCCAGCTGCAAAAGCTAAGGCTGCTTTACAGACTCAAGCTGGGGTATTGTTTAAGGGGAAGCTTTGATATTGGACTGCACATATTTCTTGTCAGGTATATTTACATCCTGATGAGAGGATCTCGCTGCAGCATTTTAACTACTTTGTTCTCCACAGCAATCACCTTGGTCCCGGGCAGTATTTAATTGGCTTCACTTAATGGCTGAAAGTGACTGTCCATGACTTAATTATTGGCTCGAATCCCAAGCTAAAGCCCTCTCCCCTTTTGCAAGCAAAGGGAACAACTTACAATCCGTTCTCGGACTTCCTCAAATGGGTATGGACCTCCTGATTACTGAGAGCAATGTGGACAGTTCACCTGGAGCTGATTTCCTAATTATTTCATATTCATAAACAGCCTTGTTTAGGGAAGTTTTTAATGGCTGATGTTTTAATGTATTTTTAAGCTTTGTTGGAAGCCGCCCAGTGTGGCTGGGGAAACCCAGCCAGATGGGCGGGGTATAAATAATTTTAAAAAATTATTATTATTATTCATGACCCTTGTGACCACTTCCAACTCTACAATTCTATGATTCTATGTTGTATTTGTAATGCTCTATTATGTTTTATTACATTATTATTTATTGCTTGTAAGCGGCTCTGAGATTCATTTGAATAAAAAGCTGCACAGAAATACAATCAGATCAAATGTTCTGTGAACTGCCCTGAGACCTCCTTGTATAGGGCAGTATATAAATTCAATAATTATTATTAATAATAAATGGCTTTGTACTTGTGGGTGGGTTTGATACAGATAGAAACTTGATCCTTCCTTGGTTTCTGCTTGCGTGTATTTTGAAAGAAGAATCTGTAATTTCTATCCATGCCCACTATTCTTAAATGATGCTATGTGTATCTATTCCATATGCAGGTACTGAATCAGAAGTATAAGATATAACATGAAAATGTTGCTCAGCCAATCACGTTTCATACAGCTGGAAAATGAAGCCAAGCTCTTAATCCCATAGAAAATACTGCAATCCAAGTTCTCATCACTTCATAACTTTAGAAGACAATGCCACGTATAAAGATTTTTGTGAGACTGGAAAGAATGACAATTCCACACACACACACACACACACACACACACACAGAGAGAGAGAGAGAGAGAGAGAATGGGAAGTGAATGGGAAAGACTTTGCATGCACTGTTCTCTGCACCAAGGTCCCCATGCCAACAACAAACTACTTGTTAGACATGATTCTTTAATTATGCTCTGAAGTGACTTTTCCTGCTTCTGGTATATATATAGTGCTTTTGAAATACCACAATTTTGTCACATTCCAATAACATGCAGCTCAACTCTGTTCATATTAATCATGTCAATTATTTGTCCATATTTGAACTTCATTGTTAAGATCTGTTGAAAGCCTAGCCTAGTTTTCTCATTGCTCCATTCTGGATCATTCCATTAAATTACTGCTCTTCTTTCTATCATGTCCAATTTCTCTTTGTAAGAACTTAGCACAGTACTGGCAGTGGCTATTTTTCTTGTACTGGCCAAGGCTAACAGAGTGCAAACATGTGTTTCTTGTTTTCTCATTCTTCATAATTTATTTCATGCATTGGATTGTGGATATATTCAAATTGGAAACTTCCTGAAAAGAACTTGTTACATGCACGATTTGGGGGTTCTATTCAAACAGATTTCTTCACCGTCTCCTTTCTAGTCTGCTGATAATTGTTATTCTACTGTTCAGAGCTATTTTTATCATTGCTTGATTCCTTCCCTACTATCAGATCAACAGTTTTTAACCACCTGAAGCCCCATGTGACCATCACACAAAGGATCTTGAGATGCGTGAACTGATATTGGGTCTCTGGATATTCTGTTACACAAAACGTTAAAAAGAGATATGTCCAGTAGTTCCCAAAATCTGGTTCTTACAGTCTGGCAGACACTTTATTAACATTGGACTGAGTTAATAGGGCTAATCTCAGTATTTCAGTTTAAATGGTTGTAAAACAAGATATTCGTGGGACGTGGGTGGCGCTGTGGGTAAAAGCCTCAGCGCCTAGGGCTTGCCAATCGAAAGGTCGGCGGTTCGAATCCCCGTGGCGGGATGCGCTCCTGTTGTTCGGTCCCAGCGCCTGCCAACCTAGCAGTTCGAAAGCATGTCAAAGTGCAAGTAGATAAATAGGGACCGCTTACTAGCGGGAAGGTAAACAGCGTTTCCGTGTGCGGCTCTGGCTCGCCAGAGCAGCGATGTCACACTGGCCACGTGACCCGGAAGTGTCTGCGGACAGCGCTGGCACCCGGCCTCTTGAGTGAGATGGGCGCACAACCCTAGAGTCTGTCAAGACTGGCCCGTACGGGCAGGGGTACCTTTACCTTTACAAGATATTAGGTTTGGTGCCTCGTGTGAACTATGATTACATATTGTTGTTTTAGGCTGTAGTTTAATTAAAACCTGACAGAACAGTTCACGTGTCACATTAAACTACATTTTTAACTATGGTTTAGCATGAACAAGCTGATGGATGCTGCTCACTCATGCTTGCTTTGCTCCTCACCTGCTCCTGACTTTTTCCAGTCAGGAAGAAACAAATCACAGTGCTGATTTAGTGTTACATACAAACCAGCACCCCTGATTTCTTGGAGAGATACAAGCCATGAGCACTGGCTTGCATGAAATTCTAACTCAGCAATGTTTGTTTTCTCCCGGCTGGGGGAAAGGCTGGAGTAGGAGAGGATTGAAGCAAGTACAACTGAACAGCATGTACTACCACATTGCTTCTTCACATTAAACCAGAGCTTATTTTTTACTATGGCTCAATGTAGCATGTGAACCAGGCTATGGTGTGTGGGTGTATCTGCCTGTCTGTCCTGAGTGTATGGAACAGTGAGATAATATTTTTTTAAAATGCGGTCTTGAAAATATGGAATTAACATTATGAGCAATTGAATAATCTGGCTGTAACAAATTGGCCACTGTCACAGGCCTTCACACCCTCCCGAAAGCTCCTGCCATAAATGTAAGTCAGATGATAACAGATAAGAGTCCAAGGTCTTCCAATAAGGTTCTGCTCTGGATTTCATCTCCCATGGAATATAGGCAGGTTTTCCCTAAGCCTGGACTCAACAGATAACATTCAGACTTTACATTCATTCAACAAGTGTACAATCTGTGTACACAAATAGTTGAGCTGTGCACCCTCACACAGTTATTCACAGGCAATATTCAACAAACATACAATCAGTGTTTCTGTGTACAGAATACTTAAGCTATAGGAGTAAAAATGTGCACACTCTTTCACACTTTTTTGCACTTGTGCTCATTGTGTGAAGAAGCTAACATTCAGAAAGCAGGTTTGATTGTCAGATCACTATTTGGCAGCTTCTTAAAAACTTACTGTATGACAGCTTGGAATGGGTAAGGATATTTCTTTGTTCAGCCCTAGTCGAGTAGTAACCTATTTTTACCATGCTCCTTTGTCCAACCCTCTCATTTCCCCAGATTTTCATCAGGTGTGGCAGTGTTGTAGAAACCACTTGAACCTATGGCATTAGCTGTAGTGGGTTGCTTCTCTACATGGTTAAAGTCACCACATGATAAGGGACACCAGTGTTATTTTTTATTTTAAAAAAGTGCCGGAACTCACCATGAACGCCTCCCTTGTTCTCTTTAAGAGTGGCAATGGCGCCCACCTGAGAGGTGCCAGAACTGAGTTCCGGTAAGTTCTGGCTGAAAAATAAAAGCCCTAGGGGCCACTATGTGGTCAAAGGTTACCCAAATCTACACAAAGGTATCCAGAAAAAAAAGGAGTAAGGTTACAATGAAAGTAATGGAAACATAGCCATAATGGGGAGAATTGATAAGACAACCTTTGGTATATACTTCCTCAGGAAAATGGGAGCAAGCAGCCCAGACCCTCTCCAGGAATACAAGTAACAGTGGCCATAGAAGGCTAGCACAGATTTTCCGGAAAGTTCTAGCTCATTTATTCAAATAGTTTTTGTGCTACTTTTCAGGATCCTAGATCCTCCCAAAGAGCTTAGAGTAAGAAATCATACTGAAGCAATGACAACTTGTTATCCGCACTATTAAAATCAACACATAGTTTTAAAAGCCAAGCCCCCTGGTCAGCAGCAACAGGACCTGACAGAGAAGCACAGCCCATGCCATATTCACTGTTACACCAGCCAAAGAGGAAGGTTGGGTGGAGCGGGGGAAAGGGCCCGGTGTTGTGCCAACGAGAATTGGAGGCAAGTGCTGCAGACACTGCGGGATTAGCAACCTCCCTACTCACTCGGGGTTCCAGCGGCTATCAGGGATGCAAGGCAGGAACGGAGAGGCTCACTGGCACCGAAAGAGGGCCGAGTAGGACGGGTTCTAAAACGCAAGAAGCTAAACTTTTAACCTTCTGCCAGTCCGAAAGCAGGCCCAGACTGACTCGGGGCCCTTTTTCCAGGGCCTTCCCAATGCAGCCAGTTTGTGTACGAGCAACGCCACTCACCTTGGCTCCCCAGGTGCCCAGCAGCCGTTTCCATCCCAACTCCGGCGCTTCACCACCAGTCCTCACAGGCGGCCTCCAAGCTGCAGCTCTAGGTTCGTTGTACTTTTAAATATATATATACACAAAGTCTCTCTGCCTCCTTTCCCTTCCTCTCTCATGAAGGACTACCGGTACTTCAACTTTCTAGATCAAAGGCAGAAGGGCTCTCAGCGGCCCCGCAGCATTTTAGGCGTAATGGGAGGCACCTGAGAGCAGCATCCCATCATCTCCTAAGCCCGGGCGCGAGAAGAACGGAGAAGGGCAGTTCTCTGGGGTTGGGGCGGCTCTCTTGAGCTTCGATTAAAACCTGGACTGGAACTTCTCCAAGCTCTGCTGAACTGGAACACATAAATCCAGGAGCACATTCCCTAATATTAGGTGGACGATTAAGAAGAACTGTGGGCAAATCCTGACTCTTTGTTATAAATGAATGATAAAAACAAACGTACCTTGCGTTTTATTGGTAGCTTAGTCCTACCAACTTTGTAATGTGTACCTAATACATCCATCTGTCACGAGATAACAGTTTTCTGCAGGAGAGGTCATGGAGTGAACTACTTACCACTCCTTAAGAGTGAAATTAAAACTTATTTAAAGTTTTGAGCATTTTGATCCTATAGGATACAGGCAGAGCAATCCTAACAGGAGCTGGGGAGGAGCAGAGTGGGGGGTTCAGAGCTGTGCTCCAAACCCTCCTGTCTTTCACTGGCTGGAACAGAAGGTGAGGGAGCAGTTTGGCCACTTTGCTATGCCAGCTCTAGCCTGGCATAGCTGAGGGACCCGAGAATTGGATCCTTGGGAAACAGCATACCTTTGGGCCCAGTTAATCCAAAATCACCAGGGCCCCACCTGTTTCAGGGCTTTCTGCTTGCTGCTGCCAACAGAAAAACCACCAACTTCCTACTCCTCATTCCAAGGCACAGCTAGGCCCCCATCATGAAAGAACCCCAGCAGAGAAGAGACATCTACACACCATCCTAACTCTCCCCCATGGGGGGGGGGTAGGATTTTACTCTAACCTTTTTTCTAAGGCACATTTACCTGAGAGTAACCCCCATTGAACACACCAGGACTTGTTTTTGAGTAAACACACATAGGCCTCAATTTACTTAAATGCTGGAAACCATCTGTCTTGCAATAAATGGGATTTGGTTCGTTTGCAATGCTTTCCTCTTGCTGGATCACACTCATTGTCTCTCCACCCCCTACCATGTGCATGCTGCCATTATCAAGGCATTATCATTTACAATACTGGAAAAGGAGGCTCTGGATGGAAACTTGTAGGCCCAGATCAACTAGCTATTAATTTGGAACAATTTAAAAACAAAACAAGAGTTTTAGATGCTATTATGGTGTCACAGGAATTGAGAGGAATAGAAGATGAAATTACCAGCCATTTGTCAATCAAATTTTGTTGGCCAGAAGTATTCCTGCAAATGCACCAGAATGAAATTTGCATTTGTGAATAAACCACCTGAGCCAAATTCTAAGGCCTGAGGCAGTTTTATCTGTACAATAAAGATTTCATTGCCCCCCTCCTTTAATAGAAAATGTGGAGCAGAAAATGAATATAAAATGGTACGTTTATGACAGCCAAAATGATTGATTGGAAGAAAGTAATAGATGCTAGTTTCATTCTAATTTCCTCCTTCCACAGAAAAACCAATGACCCAGAAATGTGTAATAAATTAGCCAATTATCCCCAGATGTCAGGCTCTGCAAATGATGTAATCATGGATTTTACAAATCAGAACTGTCCAAAAGAGTAGTACGTCTTCCTGATTAAAATGTCAGCATAAAGTACAGTTTCTCACTTCAATTTCCTCTGCTAAAATCAGCCTCTGTAATGGTGCAATATAATAATTAAATGAGTAGCAAACCTCACACGATAGTCAACAGAAATTCAAAATTATTTTTTTCAGAGGTTTCAGGTGAAAATTAAATGTCCTAGTAAAGCTCAGCCAATGTGGTTGCAAAATGTGCTGCAAAGTGCCCCCTCAGCTGCTCAAATAGATAGAAACTGTCCTACACAGCATATTCCCATGCATGTCTACTCAGACACAAGTCCTGCAGAAGAAGGAACTACTCAGTAAGTGTGCATAGGCTGAAATTCTATACTCCCTTACCTGGGCTTACTTTTGAGTAGTCATGTTATGCTGTTAAAAGCCTACATATCATACAGAATTTGAGAGGACAAAGTTATGTCTCACTGTCAGGTAAAAGGCCCGTATTTGAAAAAGAATTGAGAATTATCGTAGAGATATGCAGTCATCTCCAATAATGAACATATCCCAGGGATTTGGAAGTTGTTGTTGTTTCTAATATGAAAGATAAACAGGTTTCCCAAAAGAACTGACACCTCAGTGTGGACCTGACTGATCCCAAGGGTATGCTAATTTACAATTTGGTATTACGTTATGAATGACTACTAGATAAACAGCTGTTAAGGCTCATTAACTGGAAAGCTATAAATTGGTCATATGGCTTTATTTTCAAATGATGGTGGATAGAGGGTATATAACTAGCCAACATTGGACCTTGATTTTGAGCCCTAGATAGCACGGTCAATGGTTAGGGATAACGAGAGCTGTAGTCTAGATGGGATCATGTAGACAGTGTGTTGATTAAGGCCTCACCAAGAGGTGGCTGGGCTGTACACAGATAAAAATGATGAGCAACATTCTCAAAAATAAAATCACTCCAATACATTTTTATACCCTGCTTTAGCTATTTTCATCTGCAGGCATTCAGAGGTGGAACAGTGTAGTGGTCATAGTTTATTGCCTATTTTCAGATGTATTTTCCTTCATAATATCTGTTTGTTCAAGTGGTTAAATTGGGCTTGTGACTCAGAGTGGTTCATTGCACTCCTGATGTGAAGACTGCCTGTGGCCTGCTGTGTTTTTATTCATTTACTTAATTAATTTATGAACCGCTTCTTATGAAGCAATTTCACAGTACAATAAAATGTATCTAAAACAATTACATATACCAAAACATTTAAAAACATTTATTTATAGTGGTGCAGCAATAAAACTGCTAGCACATTTGCAAAGCTAAGCAGGGTCTGGTATGGTTTCAGACTGGATGAAGGACCACATGCTCAGATTTATGCATTGCAGCGGGGTTGGACTAGATGACCCCCGGGATCCCTTCTAATTCTACAACTTTATGAGTCTATAAAAAATAATTTCTAACCCAATTGATACTGTCTGAGATAAATAACCTCCACTTACAAGGCTTGTTGAAAGGGGAAAGTTTTCAACAGATGCTAAATACACAATAGAAACAGTGCCTGCCTGGTATGTAATGGGAGGGAGTTCCAAAGGCTAGGTGCTAAAGGCTCAAGTCCAATATCATGCCGCCAGCACTCAATTTCCGTTCTCATCCTGGGGCAAAGTTTGCAACCCAAGGTAACTACTTGCGGGTTAGCAGAGTTTGTAACCCAAAGAGTTTGTAACCTGACGTGTTTGTAACCCGAGGTACCACTGTACCTTAATTAGAAACTTGTATCAGTATGATAGAGGTTTTCAGATATCTACCAAGGAAAATAAAAGCCACATTATGCTGCCCCTCCTTTATTAAAGGATGATTTGGACTTTAAGTTCTACAGTTAAAGTGTTCAAGTCAAGCATCTGCTAATGATTAAGGCAAGTAGTAATTTTTGCTCCAAATATTTGACTCTGGACAAAGGCTGTACAAAAATAAAACAGGCCAGAATGAGAGCTTGGATGTCGATTAAGAACAAAATTAACAGAACATTATAGGTAGGTAAACAAAACGAACGTGTTCTACCACTTCAAAGTGTTTGTCAGATATTTTACTATAAATAAGCTTTATTCTTTATGCCAATTGCATTTCATCTTTTGTTTCATTCTCTTTAAGTTCTTGTTTTGTTTTAGAGTTCCTGCATAATTTCAGTGTTGCTGCCAGAGTCTAATGGGCAATTTCCTATAAATTTTCTTCCAGATGTTTATCATCTTCTACTGGAAATGAGGATTTAAGTGTTTGCTTTGATATCTCAGGAATAGGAGTTAACAAAAATGATAACTACAGTTTCCCTTATTGTTTTAGTATTAAATGTCTGAAAAAATAGCTTGAAGCATGAGAGTGGTGGATATAAAATGAAAGGGAGCATTCAAAACATTAATCAAAAATAAAAACAAGCGGTGTTTTTTTAAAAAAAACCCTGCTCCTATATAAGTTCCACAGTTTTATACAAAATTGTTTTGAACAGAATTGTATTTGCAGCTTAAGAATATTCAGATTCACATCAGCATTTGTCAAGGCAATTACCTGCAGTCAAGGTTATATGTACAAGAATGAATGCAAATATAGCCTGCTATCCAGTGCTAATTAGAATAGACCCATTTAAATAACCAGACATGAGTAAGTTCATTAATTTCAGTGGGTTTACTATGAGTATGACTTAGTTTGATATCACCATAGTAACCAAATAGCAACTGTCCAGAAAAAGCTGCCGTGACCTGCTCCTATGGCATTAGCAGTGGCGATATTTGCAGAAAAAATAAGTACAGTAATGGTTTTCACCTTGGACTGAATACAGTGGTGGATTTGAGCTAGCAGAAAGCAGTGTCGTCTGCATTGTTATGGAAATCTTCCAGATATTCTGCAACCCTCCCTGAACAATATCCTGTGACTTTTTAAGGGGTAGAAGCAGGTAGGGACCGTGAGAGGTGGGTTAGGGTGAGAGTGAGCTTCCTAAGTGAATGGGGATTTGAACCCTGGGTCTCTGAGGCCCCAGTTCAACACTCTACTTACACATTGGCTCTATAGAGATATAACTCTCACATAAAGGCCATAAAATGGATTCTTTTGCAGTTCAGGACCCTGAAATCTGTACCATGGCACGTGGCACAAAGTAGCTGTATAAAAACTGAACATTTGCTTTTTTTATAGTTATGCAGATACTGTGATGATTGAAGTTCCTCCAACATATGCTGCCTGCCTGGCCTACATTGCTATAAACCTACACTATAAGGCACCCCCCACGGCACTCACACTATTAGTGTCATGTGTGAAAGTTTCCAATGTGAACTGCAGCAAAGTTTTCGCATGGATTAATAGCGTTTGGGTACAGTCCAGTTTCAAATCCTTGTTTCGCCTCTAGGGGCTTTGCAGGCAGTGCTAAGTTAAGGGCACTAGGGAGGAGAGCTACGAACGTGATATAGCGGCAAGTAGAGAGAGAAAGAACCGCGGGGGTCTGAGAGGCCCGCCTGTGGCGCCAAGCGGGGAGGTTCACTCGGGAAGAAGGAGTTCGAGCTCTGCACTCTGTACATGCGCTTGTTTCCGGGCCCCGCCGCGATGTCGGCGCCAGAAGGCCGCCTCTAGGGGTCGCTGGTGCGGCGAATAAAGGCCGCCTCTCGGGAACAAGAGCGCGAGAGAGGGAGGTGGGCGGGCTGAGGAGAAGGCGAGGAAGGTGGTGGCGGCGGGGCTGAGGCCGAGAGACGCAAACAACTTTTTCGCAGCGAGTTGCAGGCACCGGCCCGTCGTGCGTGAACTGTAACCTGACACTGGAGCGAAGAGAAAGGGAGCGAAGCAGCGGAGGAGGAGGAGAAGGAGAAGAAGAAGAAGCGGAGAAGAGGAAGCCCCGCCAAGGAGCCTCCGAGGGGGATGGTGGTTGCCGCCTCCGCCTCCTCCAGCCGCTCCTAGGGGCGTCCGGCACCCGGGCGAAGCCGGCAATGGGCAGGAGGGAAGCCGCCTGAGCCTCCGGCGAACTTTCCCCCACCTTCACGCCGGGCAGTCGGAGCGGAGCAGGCGGATGGAGGATGCGCTCTGCCCGGCGGGCTGTCTGAGCAGGAGGCGGCGGCGAAGGAAGCGACGGGGGCGCCGACGACGACGATGAAGAAGCTGCTGTTTGCGCCGCCGCTGCCTCTGTCGCCGCCGCCGCCGCGCTACAGCGCGGGTTTCCCGGAGCCCCGTCCTCATGTGGCCCCGCCGCCCGCCGCGGGGGCTCCCGGGCAGGGAGCGGGCTGGCGGCGGCGGAGGCCCCTCTCGCTGCTGCCCTTCCTCTCCCTGCGCGACTACGGCTTCTGCATGGCCGCCTTGCTGCTCTTCTGCCTGGGCTCCCTCTTCTACCAGCTCAACGGGGGCGCCCCTCGCTTTCTGCTGGACCTGAGGCAC
This sequence comes from Podarcis bocagei, assembly GCF_964188305.1. Lineage (NCBI taxonomy): Eukaryota > Metazoa > Chordata > Lepidosauria > Squamata > Lacertidae > Podarcis > Podarcis bocagei. The sequence goes on from NC_138127.1 coordinate 51,831,861, forward strand.
TATCTGGGTAAGGAGGGCGCAGGGAAGGAAGGGGGAGGGAGTGGGGCTGCTGCTGCTGCTGCCCGAGGAAGGAGGAGGACTCCGGGTAAAGGGGGGGGGTTGGGGGTGAAGTGCAAACTGGTAGCGCCTCGTGGGCTTGTGTGGCGAGTTGTGAAGCGAGCCGTCTTCGTTAAGGGGTCTGGCTTCTCCCTACCCTTGCTGGACGATGTGTGTGCTATAGTTCTCCAAAGTTGGTAGTGCTGCCCGCTGTCAGGAGACATCCAACCAACTTCTTAATTGGCGTCTTTACCATTCTGCCTAGTGAAAGGGTCTAAGTTCTACTGATAAGGGTTGGAGGGGCGTTTGTTCCCAGCACACAGACATGCAAGAGCAAGTGGCATGTTTTTCCTCACTAGGGAAGCGTTGTCGCCTTACCGAGTAGCTGTGCGCCTGCAGCGGTCGGTTGCGTTGGTAAATGGTCGCATTTGAATCGAAATGTTTGAAAACTTTTGCAGCTGGGAAGAGTGGCGTGGAGTATTTCGGTTGCATGCCCCTTCGTCCCTCTCGTATTCCATTAGACCGTATGAAGGAGGAAGTGGGGGTCCCTTTTATTATAGCTGCTGCTGCTAATAGTGCAGAAAATGATGCTTTTGATCAAGGCATTGAAAGGTCAGTTGCTTTGCAGTTATATACCGGTAGTCCCTCCAGCTGTCAGACTCCAACCCTCATCATAACATGGCCAGCAGTCAAACTAGGGGGTCGGGGGGGGGAGTAAGTGGTGCTTCAGGTTAAGAACAGTTTCAGGTTAAGAACGGTCCTCCAGAACGAATTAAGTGCTTAACCCGAGGTACTACTGTACTCCAGACATTCACTGCAGATGCCTGCCTAGGCTTTCAATTCAAGGCAGCAAGTTCCATTGTCTCCTTAGGCATGTTCCACTGATAAACTGCTCTTCTAGGACAAAATACTTCCTCCAGCATTCGGTATAAAAGTTCTCCCCATCTGCCCCCCTATAGTCCTTTAAATGCTTGAAAATTGTCAATGGTGATTTTCCCCCACTAGCCTAAAGAACCCATTTCTTTAGCAGGAGCAGCTGGCATGCTTGTTCATTTGCACTCTTCTTATCTTCCATGTGGGGACTTTCTATTTGAGTGTTGGAGGAGCTGCCTGGAGGAGAAAGGAGGAGGAGGAGGAGGGTGTCCTTAAGGCCACCCTTGCCCTGACCACAAAATAAATCATTGTGGTTCACAGCCAGTCCCAGTGGTAAAATAAATGTGAGCTGTGGACTGACAGTTAAAATTAAGAGACTGCTGGCAATTCAGATAACAGTATTGCTGGATTAAGTTGGCTACAATGAATATTAAAAAAAGAATTTTACAAGAGCACAGTGAGAGGTGGTGTGCACAACATATTACAATTGGGCTGAACTGGCTATAGCAGGACAGCAGCTACATTACTTCTCCAACATTAGCTTTCATATATTTATTAAGGAATATTTAGCACGTAGCAGCTTCCTGGGATTTTACTTATGTGTAAACAAGCCTTCTGTATGCTACTTAACTTATTACATTTGTTTCCCACATTTTCTTTAATGGGGCATACATGGTTTCCCCTATTCTCCATTTTATCGTCACAAAAACCCTGTGAGGTAGGCTACTTGTGAGAAATGGGCCCAAGCTCACCCACCTAGCTTCATGGCCAAGTGGGGATTTGATCTCTGGGCTTCCAAGTTCTAGTTCAACATTCTAACTGCTAACACCACACTGGTGCTTTTTAACTATATCACTGGCACGTGCATTGAGAAGATGCAGACACGTCACAGTTTATATGGTTCTTTCTTTCTGAAATTTATTTTAGAAAATCTCTGCATTTTCTTCAAAACCTTACATGCCCAGCTTTCAACTGCTCACTTCCTTTCTCTTTGCCATGCTTTCTCTTGCATTTTGTTGTTGGGCTTCCTTGCAAATCTTGTGTCTACCACCCTGCATTGTAATGGGTAGCACAATCCTAACCCTCAAACTGCTCTGCTGGAGGAAGTTGGAATGTGGTTGCAGTTTCTGAGGGTGGGGGGAAGGCGGTGTCTCCACTGAAATCATTGGTGGAACCTACCAGTGGTGGTATTGTCATTGGCAGTAGCCAATGTAAATCCTCAAAATGGGTTGTTTCAGGGAGCAGAAGGGGGGTGAGCTGGGCTGGCCAAGGGTCTGCTGGAACATAAGCCAATCCTGTTACTTGCAAGGGTGTGGAGCGTGATCCAGGCTTCTCTGCTGTGCCAGCCCAATGTTGGTACAGCAATTTTTGGAGGCAATTTTACTGCCTTCTCCCTACTTTCTGCCTTGACCCGCACAAGTGGCAGGGCTACAATTGCAACTGTGGCTCTCCTATTCTGTTCATTAACTATGGCTGGGAGGTAGGATTGCTCTGAGTTAATATAGACACCATTGTGTCTTCACAGTATATATAACACACCCCACTATCGTCTATCTTCAGTTCGAATTCCAGTAGCCTCTGTTTCACTTGCAGCACCATTTACTGATAGTTGTTTTGTATGTGCCCATGTTGCAGTACCTATTTCTGAATTACTTTATTCTCAATAGGGTTGTTTCGGATTTGGTGGATGCATTGTCAGGACCAGTTATCACATCTTTGTGCCTGTAATACAGTTTTTCTCCTAAGACATTTTTTCAAGAAGCTCTGCACCTCTCCTACTTCAGCAATGGAAATAACATGTATTTTAATTTATTGAAAGTATTTATGAATTGCCTTTCTGCTCCCAAGGTGATCTACAGTAATTAAAAATGACAATCTAGGTAAACACCAATTAAAATGATTAAAGCTTCTCTTTATTTGTTGCCCTGAATTGTGACTTTTGGTAGTTTCCAAATCACTGTGCCTCCTGAATGCATTCAACACTGAAGACTTTATTGAAGGAATGTGAATCTCTCTAAAGTATGTGGCTGGGAAAACTACAGGGGGTTGCAGGGACTGAACTTCTAGTTTGCTGAAGCAGAAATAAGTGATACCCAATCAAAACAGTGCAATCCAGACTTCTGGCTTGAAGACTGCAAGCAAAAGAGTTGGGAGCAGGGCAGGGGGGAAGAAGGGATTATGAAATACTTGTAAGTAAAAATGTGCTTTGGGTTTCCTTCTGGTTTTGTGCAATGAAACGGCAATATACTGTGCTAATTGGTAATAAGAAGCAAGAAAATAAAATGGTGATCCGTTAAAATCAGGAAATGAGAATTGGCATTGAAATAAGATTTATTGTGTAATGTCAGTCTGAAACATGTTGGTTCCAAAACTATTTTAAAAGTTGCATAGTAGAATTATAGCATTTTGTTGCACAGGTAAAAACAATATGTCAGTGATGCAACCTGTAGAAATTGAAATTTATAGAATTGTAGAGTTGGAAGGGATCCTGAGTGTCATCTAGTTAAGTATCTCTCCCCCCCTCCATTTTTAGCTGACATGCAGACAGTTGGAGCTTAGGATGCAAGTTATAAACACTAAAAAACTTAAATTTGAATTGAGCCTAGCTAAATTAGGCCATAAATTGGTTGCTGGATGTGGTCAGAAAATTAATTCTGGTAACCAGTGGGGAAACCTCACAGGAGTAATGAAAGGCAAACAGCAGAGCAGGCTGTGTCTTGTGTGAGGTGTGTGCATGTCCATGAATGCTGAAGGTTGGAAGAGAGAGGCTGCAACATATACATCTTATTCCCTGCAAAATCTTCACTTTGCTTCTGCAGAGAGAGTGCCTCATTGGCTGCCAGGCCCAAATTGTCCTTGGTATGAAAATTATTAAATCTCAGTCTAAAAGGGGCTGCTTGTTTCCAGCTTCCTACAAGTGACCTCTGTGGAGGGCCATGAGGCCATAACTATTTAAGGCCCAACAAGATGTGCATCATGTACATGCATCGGTTCATACATACCTGTATGTATTTGGTGCTTTACACTTTGCTCCTTGTACATGCATAAATCACATGGTTCCTGCATCTATGAAACCCTATGTGAAGTGTCTGTTTTTTGGGATGGTATGTACGTTTTTGTTCTCTCACTGCCTTCCTGAATTTGCAGAGATGTGTATTGTTCATCTGAGGTCATACTTGGAACGAACATCAGTCAAGTTGTAGGATGCATCAGTCCTCTATAGATTTCTCTGTACTATTATTTTGGTAAAGAAAAAAAACTTTGATTCAGTCTGTTACTATAGGTCCTTTCACCTGCCTTGAATAGAGCAGTAAGAGGTTGCTGAATAAAAAATATGCATATTCAAATCACAGATACAGGAGAGAAAGTGCATTCTTGCCCCAGTCACCTACAGGATTTCATATTCTTGCCTGAAGGTAAGGGTTTGTCCCTCACTTATGTGTTACTTAAAAGAGAGACATATTAAACATCCACAGTACTCTCGAAAGGCTTTAGCACATAGATGATCTGAAAACTACAAGGACTGATTTTCTGTTAGTTGCACAGTGTAAGAACAGTGTCTTCTGTTGTTTGTTTGTTTGTTTGTTTGTTTGTTTGTTTGTTTGTTTGTTTTTAACCACAGTGGTACCTCGGGTTACAGACGCTTCAGGTTACAGACTCCGCTAACCCAGAAATAGTACCTCGGGTTAAGAACTTTGCTTCAGGGTGAGAACAGGAATTGCGCGGTGGCAGCACAGCAGCATCTGGAGGCCCCATTAGCTAAAGTGGTACCTCAGGTTAAGAACAGTTTCAGGTTAAGAATGGACCTCCAGAAAGAATTAAGTTCTTGACCAGAGGTACCACTGCATCAGCTCTTTGGTTTTCTTGGCACTTCAATAAGTTCCTTATTGGACGACTTCTTCTTCTTCTTCTTTTTCTTCTTCTTCTTCATCATCATCATCGAAATTCATTGTGTGGAAACTGATGGTTAAAGTTAGTTATACCTGTAAGGAAATCTCTTCCCTTCACTTTTTGTAGATGCATTTTTATCCTGTACGGTTGCTAGAGAAGAAGTTTTAAGACAATGGGAAGCTAGAGGCTTTAAAACTCCAGCTTTAAATGTGAGTAATACATTACAATCAGTTGCTCCAATCAAGCAGTCATTGAGAAATAAGTTTGCAACCCCTTCAGAAAGATATCTAGGGTAAGAAGAGCTGCAGCAAATTTTCACTGCCCAAAGCATGTTGTCGTTTTCTGCTTTTCCTGTGCTGAACCTCTTTTCGGGTTGATTAATTTCTCTGTATATCTGGGGGAATTCTAGGGTTACATTTCAAAGCATTATTTATTGGAGGTGTCAGATATATATAAAAGTGACTAAAACCACTTGCGCTGTACAATTAAATTGAAACCAACTCTGCCTATAGGCTTCCAGTTCAGTCAGCCTTAAGAGTGCACCCCACTTAGTCCACATATATTTGCATGCCAAAAGATACTGTAAGTGAGTAGTTGTGCACACATAATCTGCAGGAAGTAATTACGCAATAGAAACATCTGTTCGGAAGCAGATAGTGACTGTAGATTTTAGACTAAAGAAGTGTTTGGGGAGGGAGGGAATGCCTAGCTCTTTATGTGCCTGACTTCTGTTTCACTGCTTGACATCCCCCCTCCCAAGTGTACAAACCACACATTTGAAATCACTTATGACTGCTGATGGAATTGGCCAGAAAAAGCATTGGGTCTGAAAAGAGTCATTTCTCTGATCTAAATTCTCCCTTCCCCAAATGGCTTTTCTTTTCTAATGTGTTGTGGTACTGTTATCATATAATGTGTAGGAAGCTCTTTGGTTTTCTTGGCACTTCAATTTCTCTAAGTACAGAGTAGTAAAGATGTGCATCCAACCTGCAGAGCACCAAAACTGCTTTCTCCGGTGTATGCCTTTTTATGCTCCTCCCGGTGACATTAGAATTTTTATATGTAAAGTTATCTTAGTTGTATTTTGCTCAGCTGTGCCTGTTTAAGCAAGAAGAGATGTAATTACCTTATAAACAGTGTGGCACTCCAAACACCTTTACATTTATATGGCATGATTTTCTCTGCCACCTTGGGCAGTGAGTTTCTGTGTTAGCTACATTCCTCTCCTTCTGTACCTTTTATCTCTCCTTTAACCTGTTTCACTATTTTCCCCATTTTACTCAGGTTTTTGCTTTCCTATCACTTCCTTTGGCTGCTTGCTCTTGTCACCTACTGCCCCCCCCCACCGTTATCTGTTTCATGGGCTAGAGTGCAGAAGAGGTGCTTTGGTGGGTTTTCAGGCTCACACAATTGTTTATATTTCTTTTTAAAACCTATGGAACGTAAGCGGGAATAGCTATAGAAGATTTAAAGCAGCCTGGGAAGTAGTGCCAAATGTTACTAGGCAACTTCATTGTATAAATAATACTTTGAACATAAGAGCCCTGCTGGATCAGACCAAAAAGCTCATCTTGTGTCGCATCCCGTTCCCACAGTGACCATCCAGATGCTTATGGGAATCCCACAAGCAGAATATAAATGCAACAGTCATTTCCCATTTGTGATTCCCAGCAAATGGTATACAGAGGCATGCTGCATCCAAAGAGGAGTAGATATTGATTGCCTTATGCTACATGGATTTGTCAAATCTTCTTTTAAAGTTATCCAAGTTGGTGGCCACCCCTCCATCCTATGGGAGCAGATGATGCCATAGTTTTAGCCATGTGTTACATGAATACGTGCTTTCTCTCGTCTGTCGTTCATTTTTGGGTCTGTATCGTCTGTATTGTATACAGTGGTACCTCGGGTTAAGAACTTGTCCGTTCTTAACCTGAAACTGTTCTTAACCTGAAGCACCACTTTAGCTAATGGGGCCTCCTGCTGCCACCACGCCGCCAGAGCACGATTTCTGTTCTCATCCTAAAGCAAAGTTCTTAATGCGAGGCACTATTACTGGGTTAGCGGAGTCTGTAACCTGAAGCGTCTGTAACCTGAAGCGTATGTAACCCGAGGTACCACTGTACTCCATTATTTGTCATTTTGCTAAACTAGAAAGCTCTAGCTTTTACCCATGGCAGTTTTCTTCAGCCTCTTGGTTGTTTTGGATGCTCTTTTTGGAACATAGTGTCCTTTTTGAGGCGAGGTGACTAGAACTGGACACAGTATTCTAAGCGTGGTCGCACCATATGACATTATACAAAATGGCATTATATTGGCAGCTTTCATTTAAATCCCTTTCTTAATGAGTGCTAACATGGAATTTCCCTTTTTCATAGTTGTTGCACAGTGGGTCATCACTGATATATTCATATCCACTATGACTCCAAGATCTCATTTCTGTACAGTCGCTGCCAGTTCAGACCTCATTAGTATATAAGTAGCATTAAGATTTTTGTCCCAATGTGCATCACTTTACACTTACTTACACTGAATTACCCTGGCCATTTTACTACCCATTCACCCAATTTAGAAATATCATTTTGGAACTTTTCAAAATCCATTTTTGTTTTAATCTCCCTGAACAATTTGGTGTAGACACCAAACTTGGCTTCCTCACTGCTCATGCCTAATTATTTTTATTCTGTGTGGTGCTGTTGGCCTGGTTCAGATATACTGGGAAATGATGGTTTCCAAGTATATAAATGAGCCTACATATATAAGCCTTTTGCTTGCATGCTTTTTCTCCACTCATCTCATCACAGGAGAGGAGGAGATAAGAAGCCAAGGTCTGTCACTGTTGTTTCCTTCTTTTTCCTCAAATCATAGTTCAAACAAATCAGTTTACAGAGTTTGGGTGTCAGAGGACTTACTGGTTTATGAATTAGTGGGAAACCATGGTTATTGAATGAGTCCTGAATTTTCAAAGTGCTTCACATTTTAAAATTTTATTTATTCAAAATACTTCAAAGCTGTTCTACAGGAAAATGTCCAGGGCAGCTTAGAACAGAGTAATACTACCACATGCACACTGCTAACTCCCATGTTTTGCTATGGTGGTGTTTACATATATAATGGATTGGGGGCAGCAGATAATGGGTTTAGTTTACCTTAATAATGCCGGAGTATGGCTCATCACTTTCCAGGTTTTCAATTCATCCAATGCATTTTGGAAAAGGTTCAGTTCTGTGCAAATGTAAATTTACCATTCAGTATTTTGCTCAGATGCTTTAGGGACAAGGGACATGATAAAGACCAGTTCAGTCTGTAAGTTTCACATTTTAATAGATATTGCCTTAGTTGTCAGTCATTCAGATTTTTTTTTGTGGTCAACCAGCCAAGAAAAACAGAATGCAGAGTGTAAAATACAAAATCATAGCCTCCGTAAAACTAATTATTAAAGATGATTAAGATCGAACCATCTCAGAAGGTATAAGACACAAAACCATTTAGATATTTTGATGCCTTCTCAGTAATAAATTTGTGGGTTCCCCTTGTAGTACTTTTAAAAATATAGTAGTTTAGTGATTTAAACAGCAAAAAAACCAAACATAAGCACTAGAAAAGATAGTTTATTTTAAAAATTATTTTCATATTGAAATCCCTGAGAGAATTGTAACCTTGATTAAAGTTTTGGCTGCCTGTAGTTTATACTATGAATTTGGGATGAATCTTGGCATGTTTCTATTTGCACAAGATAATCCAAAAATGTATCATCTATCTTAAAATTCCATGTAAAATGAAGAGTGTTAGGACTGATTGATTTGAGTATAGCCTGAATGGAAATGAAGTATGTTTAGATAAGTTATTAGGTGTTCCTGTCCTGGCACAGATCTCAAGTTGGCAGAACATGTGCCTTAGAATGCAAGGCTTGCAGTATTAATGTCCTGTTGAATTTACTTAATGGTAGAATAGCATGCTATGCCAAATATATGGGTGGGTTTCCCTGTGTTATTCCTGGCTGATTGATCAGAATGATTGGAATACATTTCTCTTCCCTCTTCGGTGTTGTACAGGGGTTATTGTTTTAACTGAAAATGAAAGGTACAGTCTTTCTGCCCTCCCAACATAAAGCCCTACCCCCTAACATAAATATTGTTTCTGGTTTTTAATTTTAATTATGGTCTGCTCTGTTTTTCCAGTTTTGCTTTCCTTCATTGACTTCAGATATTAAATGTTTTTTAAAGGTCACCAGCGGTTTTACTTCTGCAGAACTGATGCTCCTTACCCCATATGCCTTCTTTCTAATCTTTACCACAGCTACAACGTCAGATATTCTCCAGAAAGACAGTTTCTGACTCTGATTCAGCTTGTGAAGCTGACCCACATATTGGACCCTATTCTCTTCCATTATGCTGTATACTGTGATTCCGCAGAGTGCCAAAATGGTATTGTCAGAAGCGTACCTAGGGGTTGGTGAAACGGGCCCCTGCCAGAGGTACAGGCTTGGGGGCACATGTGCAAAAGTCACCCCAGAAATCTGTCTCCAGTTGTGAGTTTAGACAAGAACTGGGAGCTGAGCAGTAGGAGAAATGGTCAGGTGATATGAAGGTAGACCAATCAAAGAGCACAGCAAGGAGAATTCACCACCAAAATGGCACTCGTGGTATGGGAAGATGCAATGTCGGACAAGAAATAGAGCTGGCTAGGGGGTGGGCCTGTGGCTGTCAATCAGCCAGGCACAAAGCAGGCAACCATAGATCAGCATCCATCGTTTTCTCTCCTCTTCCTGCTCACCTATTACCGAGTTGAATCCCTCCCTCCGTTTCCACAAAGTCAGAAAAAGAATAAATGTGATATGTGCTTTTTCAGAGTTCAAAACTTGCAGACTTCTCACCAGTCAGTCGGTCAGTTAGATAAATTCATGGAGGCTATTCTCTGTTGTGGTTGTGCTCTGCTTCTACAGTTGGAGGCAGCAAGGCTTCTGAATACCAGTTGCAGGAAACCCCAGGAGAGAAGAGAGCTCCTGTGCCTGGGTCCCCTACAGGCATCTGGTTGGACACAGTGAGAACACGGTGGGCTATTGGCCTGATCCAGCATGCTCTTGTTATGTTCTTATAAACTCCAGCCATAGCAGTCTATATATAAATGAAATACATGTTGAGTATAATAATTAGGTTTCTTTATGTAGCATGATACCATAAAAATAGTGTCAACATTTGAATTGCTCTTTCCCTTTTTCTGTTATTGCAAATCAATCCAGGATTCCTCTGAGTGTGTGAAGTGATATGTAAATATAATAAATTAACTTGTCATACCTGCCATAGTATTTAATTAGTTAATTATTCTGTTAAAAATTAACTTGCTTAGAGCAAACGACACAGCTTCTCCATAAGATGATAGTGTAGGAGCTGTTTAGTGTCATAACATCTGGGTAGCAAGAACATGTAATATTTGGAATAGGCATGAGGATAATTGAAGTGAAAATGATTATGAAATGAGATGAAACACTGCTATGCAGTCTTCATGTCTTTACTTGACACCACACTGCAAAGTGAAAACCACGATGTCCAGTTATTGGAAGTCCAGTGTTTCCACTTTGTACACACCTTTCAGTCTTACCAGGCAGTCCAGAAATGTTTGTTTCTTGCTCTATCTCCTCTCTTTTTTGTAACATTCAAAGTGAAACTTTGCCATATCACCTTTCTGAAGTGTTCAAGGCTTGTGAGGGCAGGAATGATTTCTGCATCTTAGTTTGCTTCCAGATGACTTGTTTACCAAGCATTTTTGGCCAATTTGTTTGCACAAATTTGAGGGTAGGTTCGTTATCACTCATTCTGGCTTGTCTGCGGGGAGCTAGGGCAATGTTGCATTAAGCAGATGATGTTATGAACCTTAAACAGCTCAGGACTATAATACCTCAAGGACCACTTCTCCCCATATGAACTGACATGGAATCTTTGATCATTACTTGAGGCCCTTCCCCTCCATGTGAGGGCTGGAGGGTTGCAGCATGGGAACTGCGGTTATGTGATTCATTTGCACCCAAAACTAGCAATAGTCCAGAAGCTAACTGGTGTAGTGTGGTATGAAAATGCCTTTCAAAAGTTACACAGAAGTGCAGAGAACAATTGGTGAAAGTGACTCACCCTCTCTGCGTTATGCCAGCCAGTAGGAGAAGCAAGCACTCACAGATAGGGCAGTGTTCTTTGAACAGAGCTGTGTATCATCAGAGGCTTACATGCCTTATTAATGTGCACAAGAACTTCAGTAACTAACAGGCCATGAGCAGATGCATCACTGTTAAGAGCTCTCCTCATGTGCCATGATAGTCTTCTTTCCATTCTTCCAGTGCTTCTCTTTCTTTCTTCCCCAGAGAAGACTGGATTGAAGAAAGAAACCAAAGTGCAGGAGCTAGAAGAAGTAGTTTCCTCAGTCTAATACATCTGGCCCCAGCCTGGCTTTACATTTGCAACTAGGGATGGACAAATGTGAACTACTGGCAAAATATTTCATCCATGCTTGTTGCTAATCTTGGATTACAAACATAATACAATGGGCATTTTGGCAAAATATATTATTCAACTTCATAACTGGGAGTTTGTTTCCATGTAAGAAGTGTTAAAAGAACCCTAACTGAAGCCTAACAGTTTTGTTTTTGAAAGTAGTTACTAATTCCTCTGAAAATTATGGTTGGCATCACAAACCAAAATTTATGGTCTGTATTTTCAAAGAAAGTGCCAGTATGACAGTCTTAGTAGTTCCGTTTGGCTCTTGCTCAGGGAAGCGCTCCAAATTAGTTCTGCAAATAAAAAATAAAATGTATTCCTTCCCCTTTTCTCTTAACCTCTCTGCTTTAACTTCAGAAACGAAACAAAATCTAAGCCCTTGTGTGCTTGATCTCATAGGCATGTGACCTTTAACGCTGTTCCAGACAGACCTGTGGTTATAGCATAGTTCTTTTTATTCCATACAAATATTTCTGTTCTTTACCCGGGTGAAGGTGGAGAACTGCCACCATTTTTAACTTGGCAGGAGGATGCACTTAGTCTGCTAGTTACTAAAGGGGTTTCCCAGCTGCCCTTAATTCCCAGCAAACAGTAATGTTATAAAAAGTTATAAAAAGCTAAATTCTCCTGGTATTACTATCTCTTGATTGGAAGTGGACATCCAGAAAATCTCTGCTTCTGCTTAAAATGTTTGTCCTTTCCAGTTGCGATAATAAGTTTGGGAATTTGACCGGCATAAACTAATGGGGAAGGTCCATAACTCAATGCTATACCACACATTTAGCATGTGGATGGTCTCAGGTTCAACTCCTATTGAAAGGTTCAAGTGTCAGGTGATAGAGAAGACTTCTGCCTGAGAACCGTGGAGGCTGGCTGCCAATTAGAGTTGAAAACAATGGTTTAGGACAGTGAGTCTCAAACTTTTTTCTCTGGGCCACACTTTCATAATAAAAAATTGCTGAATATTTTTATTCATAAGAAATACATTGGAAAACAAACAGGAACAAATCCTAGCAGTGCTTGATTTATAACATAGAACACAACTACTTTATAATATGATAATGGGGCATGTGGGAGGTATGAAACAACGAAGTTACGTTGTTCGCAGATTGAGCGGACAAGACACATAATGGGTCCAGTGGTCAAGAAGGTGGCTACTGCACATCTTGTGGAGGGAAATGAGGGGCAGATGGGGCTTATCAACCAGGGAAGGTAGTCCATCTATGAGAATGAAACTCTTAGCCCAACCCTCCACTGCCTTACAGCTATACTCATTTGTGAGAGAGGTTTTGGGAGTAAACCCTGAGGAAAAATCTGTACCTGCTGCCTTGCGATACCTCTTCTGGAGAAGAAAAGGCTAGGGAGTAAACCCTACACAAATCCGGAGTGGAGTCCCGAAGATGGTTGGATGGCATCTTGTACTGCAGCCAAGCTGGTGCCAAACGTATTGCTCTGCTTTCCTTTAGGACCACATCAGCGAAGCCGAGGGGGGGGGTCTTGTCATCTGGGCAACCCAGGTCCTCCATACACACTGCCCAGGCTTGCAGCATCCTAGGAAGGTCACTTTGGTGCTAAATGCAGCAAAAAAATTGCAAAAGGCAGCAGGTCTGAGGTGTCTGCTACCACACTAGGCACTGTGGTTCTCCATCAGTCGGACTTCACCTCCTTGAGCTTCACTTCATTGTCTCTTGAGACAGATGGATGCCAACAACTATATTCATTCAGGGATTAACCACAAAGCATACTGTATAACAATGAGCAACCTCATAAAGTAGTTTTAAGGCTCCTGATTTTGTTCCAGGGTGTCTGAAAGGAAAATAATTCTCATCTCTAGTCTTAATTTAGTCCCAGTTAAATTTGATTTTGGCAAGGTGCTTGTTATAACTAATAATTTATTTTTCTTAATAAGATGTTTATGCAGCCTTCACTTTTCTAATTCTGATATGTTAGCTTCCTACTGAGACAGCAAGTAAGTCTTTTCTTTATTTTTCACCCGAATTAACCTGAAATATGTATTTGGCAGTTTCCCCCTAAAACTATTAGCTATACATTTCATTATTTTAATACTTATCCAGCTTTGTCTTGGGTTTATTTTCCCTGGAATTTAGGCTTGTTGTATTGTACAAGACCTTCTAAACTGCAGTCCCTGAGGATAGTTTGACCTTTATAGTTTGCCTACTCCTGTGAACTTGTGTTTAAGACACCAGTATTCTGTTTGAGTCTACAAAATGGAAATCTGAAAAATGGAATTAAATTTGTCAGAAGAAAGTCTTCCTCTAACTGTTCATTTTACTGCATTAACTTTAATTAAGGATGAGCAGGCTGGGAGAAAGTGGTAGAGTTTTAAATAGGAATAGCAGTAATTTTTAACTGGATTCACCCTTGACAGTTCTATGGTAGTTACCGGAGTCCTGTAGTGAAGGTACTGACAATTGAATTTGGCAGCTATTGAATAGCGCAGATTATGACAAACTATATAAAAGAGTCAGAAGCAGAAATGATGTCTTAGTGCAGATAGTATCTGCGTCAGTAAAACTGTGATTGGATTTGAGATATAGTATATTTTACCAGTTTTATTTTGATGTTTTCCCTTTCATATGTCATGTTGTAAGCTTGAGATTAGCTATATAGCAGAAGTCTTATGCTGGCTGTGCACACTTGTGCCTCAAAGGGAAAAGTGTGCTTAGCCAATGCAGCAGGGTTTAACCCTACACTTAATAGCTAAAGTTTAGGTGTTCTCATATTTTTATTTATTGATAGATGAAATGGGAAAATTATGAAAATCAATATTTCCATGTTTCACATTCAAGAATGTTCAAAAACAATTTTTAATTTGATCCTCCCCAAGGATATGTACTGGGCTCAGTGTTGATCAGATGATCTGGAGGCAGGAGTGAATGGCTTGTAGATGATATCAAGTAGACAATAGGCATGTTTAGACTTTCACCTGAACACGGAAACACTCAAAGTGTGGGTGGGGGCAGTGGTGCGCCTGCATGGCCCAAACCTCCTTGTATGTCTTAGTCATTGCCCCTCCCCAACTGACCTTTGCTGCATAGACTGCAGGGGTGTTTCTACTCACATTTGCTTGAACAGAAGTAGACTCTTCCCCATGACCAGGGACCCTGCTCTAACAAGGTTCTTGATTGCATGCTTTGAAGTGAACACAAATAGAAGTCACTCAAAGCAACATGGGGAAGGTTGAGGACTAAGAAGGATCATGATGAACACAAGGATGTTGGGGGAAGAGCTTATGTGTGCAACCTCTGCCTCTATCCTCACTTTGAGTGTTCTTACGTTTAGGCAAATGCCTTAACAAATTGCAGACTGAACAGCATGTGATTAAATTAGCAAAACTGTACATATTGTAGTAGAAAAACCCTAACTTTTCAGAGGTTGTAAGTTGGCTATTAATCATTGGGGATTGGGGGCCGACAGGAAAGTTTAGTAGAAATGTCAACTCATTGTGCTCTGGCAGTAACAGAAATGACAAATTCAGTGTTTTTAGTCAAGGGTAGATGTGGTGGCTGGCTGAAAACTGTTCAGTGGGCATCATAGTTAAACAGCTACTTGAATCCAGGCTTGCTAATACAGGAAAGTGTGAGGCCAGGGACTGTCAGAAAGGGTCACACGTATTCAAGATAGAGGGCTGTGTGCTCTTAACCATAAAGAGTTGAGAGAGGAGGCTAAGGGATTGAAAGGAAGGGCGGCCAAGGAACTGACATGCTTGTAACTTTTGAGTTGTAAACCTGAGACAGTACAAAATCAGAAAGCATTATTTCATCTGAGCCCTTTAAAAACTAGTGTAAGTATATTATGGGCATGGCTGATGGGAGCTTTGTGGTGACATTTTTGAAATTTACCAAAGGGAATTCTTTTAAAATTGATCATTGTTTTAATGAGCATTTAATTTACACCACTTCTGTAAAGTGAGCTTACTTTTCTGTTTCAGAATAGTTTGCAGGTATTATTATTTCTAAATAAGCCCAGTAGAACCCAAAGAGCTGCAAGGAAATATTTTGATATTGCTTAACTCCAATTCTTACAAAAATGTTTGAAAACACAATAAATCTGGTGCTCTTAATTTTTTTTTGCTGTCTGTGTGTTGTACCTTTAGGGTATATCCCATTAAGTTCCCAGGCTTATTTCTGCAGCTGCAATAGTTGGAGGATTTTAAACAAAAGCTGACTTTTTCAAGACCCTGCAGGATCCAATTAGAAAGGAATATGATTATGTCTAGATGGCATGACCTTGTATGATACTATCCTTGCCCTCTTTACTTTTCCAGGGATAGAATGCTACAGGCTTGGTTATCTTTTTTTTTCTCCCTCCAGTGTAGTTCTAACAGGCCAGGGATTCTCTAATTTGTTTTCATGGAAATGGTGATGTAGATTTATGTGGTGAAACAGATTGCTTTTGCAAGTTGGCTATAATTCAGGCCACTCTACCTGCAGTGGGCAATAAACGTGGAAGTTTGAGATTAAAACAACTGGAAACAAGACCAAAATAAGTCTTGCCTCCCCCCTTTTAATGATAGGTTAATTTAATATAACAATGGCAGTACAGGTAACTTGCATCTTACATTGGGGTTACGTTCCTGGCCATTGCACGTATAAGCAAAATTGTGTAACCACCCCTCCTCTTGAAAACAATTTTAAAAACATGTTAAAAATTGCTGCACTTACTGGTGAGGGACAAATGTAGCTCTCAGCCTTCTTCCTTCTGTTCTTCACTGCTGCAGATGATATGAGGACCAGGGGATTTGACCAGTAGTATCCAGAAGTGCTTGGCTGTGGTTCAGATTCAGACATGAGTTGCCTGGGCACATCTGCTGCTGGCTCTGCTGCAGGTTTCTGTGTGAGGAACATGGTAATTGGCAGCTGCTGTTATTTCATGAGTTCATTAAACATTTAATCTCAGAGTGTGGTCTCAGAGTGCCTGTAATCCCATGGATTATTCTGAGGCTGTGCAAAACTCTGCAGTCAGATCATTTGCATGTTTTATGACTTGGAAAGTTGGAAAATAATAATAATTCAGGTTCCAGCTTGCTGGCTCATGCTTGCCATCCTCATCCTCACATTTTGAATTTAATCTGATCAGTTCTTCCAGCTCTTCAACAGTCAATACCTGTTGGCCCTCAGTTAGCTCTTCCACTTCTTCCTGCACGAGGTCAACAAAGCCCTCCGAAAGCTACCACAGTTCCTCATGTTTTATTAGTAAGTCCCATTGTGTTCAGTGGGACTTATTTCCAGGAAGGTGTGCACAGGATTATATCATCAATCTTTTCTGTCTCGATACTACAGCATATATTCCAAATACCGGTATTTCTGTTTTTAAAATTGCTTTTATCCGCTATGTCTCCATTCAATTCGGAAAGATATTTAAAGAACATTTGGCTGCTTTGCAGTTTAGTAAGTGTTAACATTTAAAAAAAACACCACACACTTGTAAAACGGCAAATAGACTTTGATTCTTTTAAATCAGAAACTGTGTCCATTTTATTGCAGAAACATAACAGTTGCAAGTCTATACTGTATCTGATAATCAAGCTAGTCTGTTTCTCCACTGAG
Source organism: Podarcis bocagei (assembly GCF_964188305.1). Classification (NCBI taxonomy): domain Eukaryota; kingdom Metazoa; phylum Chordata; class Lepidosauria; order Squamata; family Lacertidae; genus Podarcis; species Podarcis bocagei. Next base: position 51,848,716 of record NC_138127.1, read on the forward strand.
CCAATATTCCACAACATTTGTAGCAATTTTAGGGTCTTATTGAACTAGTTTGCGCACAGTGCAGTTTCATATACAATCATGCACACAACTCCCCCCCCCCATATTGTATACCTTCTCCCAGATTTTTGTTTGTTTCTATATGCAATATCGAAATTTTAGAGAAAAACCTTGTGTTACATCAGGGCCCTTAGCTGCTCAGTGCTGTTTAAATGTTCTTCAGACTTGAGCTGACTCATACAGTACCAAAAAAGTACAGTTTGATTATGGTGGCTTTTCTGGTAATTATGTGCAGGGGCATAAAGCAATTATACTATGGAAGCTATTTTAAAAAGACAAAAACCATAACATAACAAGTAAAGTTATTTGAAAACGAAAACAGGACACTGTGTTTTCCATCAACATACTTTCATACTCTAGCTGGTTCTCATCTCCATAAAATAACTCAGGTTATGGACTGAAATCAAATAATGCAGCAAGCTTATCTGATAAAACCATTCATGTTTCAAAACAAAAAGAGTTAATAGTAACCTCTCATTAGGTTCTGCCAGCAACTTCATTCACAGGGCTGTTTTTACACATTCAAATTTTAGAGAGAATATGTTACACATTGCATATTTACTGACATTGTAGCACACATTCATTTCAACTAATGTACCCTGCGAAAACAGGATGCAGAAAGCCATGATTAGTTCAGATCCACGGTGCATGTTTGTACTGTGCACCTGAAGCAGTGGGAAGCAAAATGTTATAGTTTTAGTAGGTACATGTCACTGGTCTGTAACATATACATGTTGAAATTGTAGCATATGAAATGGCTCTGATTATCATGCTAATGGAATAGGGTGGAAAGTTCTCTATCTTCTTGACAAGCTGCATATGGAGAAAACACAACGTAGTGTTTCGTGGTAAACCATCCCATGAAATCACAGTATTAAAATGTCAAGACGCCTAGGCTTTAGTATGTGGGGCTTCCTCCTTATTTTATGATACATTCTTGGCATACAGTAGTCATGATTCAAAGATAGGGATTGAAATATTCTGTGGTAAAATACATTTAAAAGGCACCATTGATGTTTGTGGCTGTTTCAGCAGCTGTTATATTCTATGAAACTATTGAATTTTTTTATGAGTGAAAACCACAACTATGTTTTTTTGCATGGATGTATAACTTTCCTTTTAATGTGTGATAGATATAAAACACAACCAATCTGGGGGCTGTATTGGCTGTCTGCTAAAAGGATTTTTTATTTTTAAAAAATAATGAGTTATTTTCCCCTGCAGTGACCTAATTGTCTTTTTATCATATTTTGATGTAATCCATTATGTATCTGATCTTAGTTTGTCACCTGTCAAAATAGAAAAGGCTTAAACTCTGTTTTCTGTGTACTATAGCAGCTATTAAAGTAGACCAATGTTTCTAACATGCATGAGAGGATTAGGAGCCTGTTTAATGAAAATAACTCACAGGTGGTCTCCTTCTTTCTGCAAAAATTCCTTGTGGTGCCAAAATACACACACATAGTGTTTGATTGAAAAAGGAAAATGTTTTTTGACTACACCTTCCTAAAGTGGCGTGAAGGCAAGGTGTAGACCTACATAATAAGGCAAAGATGCAATATTTTCACTGTGTGTTGACTTGGGAGGGGGAAAGGAATGGAAACCACTTCTATAAATAGTGTTTTAAATGTTTGCTTATTATGATTATTCATATGATGTTGCTTTGTAACAACATTTAAGTGTTTGTGTTCATACGACTGGTTGATCAGTTAAATATGCATTGAGATAGCTACTTCATAGTTTACTTTTGTAGTAATTTATATGCTACTTGATTGTAGAGAAACCACTAAGCAGTTTAACAAGAAATATTAAAATTATTCTTAAAAGCCATTAAAATTAATTGAAAATACTTAGAGATGATTAATGTTAACAGCAAAAAAAATACTAAAACACATCAGCATCTGCATGTCTGGATAGGCTTGTCTAAACAAAAGCAAGATGTTGAGAAGAGGACAGTGAAGGTACAGCCTGATGTAAATGGGCAGAGTTCCGAAGTATAGGTCCTGCCATGCTACAAGTTCAGTTTCTGACAACTGCATTCCACACTGCATTGTGTGGCATCTTTAATAGTGCCAGTTCTATAGATTGAAATGGTTGACTGGGAAAGGTGATCCCACAAGTAAACTGGTCCCAAGCTGTTCCTAGTTTGATGTAGTGCTTTGTCACAGCAAATTATTTTATTGGTAGTCTTTGATCATCAAATGATCAAGGTTTCAGGGAGGGGCATTTCTTGATATATCACTTTTAAAAATCTACACACACTACTCTCAGTTTCTGTGCATGTGCTAGTGCACACATAAGCATGCTTTCATCCACGCAAAGCATGTAGAAATATGTACTAATCTTGTCCCTTCTTTAATGGGAGAACAGGAACCATTCACTGTTTAGGAAGTAGTTCTGATGTGCTATTCATACTAAAAGATCACTCTTGCTGTCAAAAGAGCTACAGTAAATTAAGAAAGTGGTTGACTTCACTTGGTAACTCTTATCCAAACAATTGGGGCTTATTTGTACACCTTTTTAAAAAAAAAAAATAGCATGATGGTATTTGAAGTACAGGACCTTGGCAGAGTACCGGGTTTTCTTTTAATGATTTGTTTATTTTCCCCCATAAAACATAACCAGAACTACATCAACCTTTCAAACAAAGATAGCACTAGCACACTTGTTCATAACATATAGCTGTGAGGAATGATGAGGGAGAAATATGGTTTGGTTGAGATTTCAGTGTGAATCTACCTAATTTGCATTTCCCCAAACTATATGCAAATCTTAACTTTGTGATGCAGTTGTGATCCATCCACAGAATGTGTATATTTAGGAAGTGCACATAAAAACCCACATATTAGTGAATACAAAAACGCATTTATATAAGTGCAAATTGCTTGCAAAAATTGGTATATTAGAAGATATGTGCACTGAAATGCTGATACATTTTTGAGGACTTTTCACAGACTGAAATGTGGCAAACTGAAGACCGGGGAAAAGAGAATATGAGAGAAACTGAAATTTACAAATTCATTTATCCCTAGCTATTAATCAACATGTTTGCGAAAGTTCACTTCATGAAATTATTATCTGAATGGTTCAGCCATTTCTCAGATTTACTATTGGCCAATAATGATAAGCTGAACTATGAGCTGGTATAGTGAGGTGTTCCCTCTACTCAAAGTGCACCTTTGCTGTTATGACCTGGCCTTAGACAAATGGCTGTTCTGTCGGCCTCAGTGCCCTGGCTCTGAGGGGTCTAATAGATGGAAGGATTCCTGCTACTCCAGTCTTTCCCAACCCAGCAGAGCAGCTTAGCAATAGGTACAGGGCACTGCAGGGGAAGGAGTAATTGGTGACTATCATCTCCTACACTATTCAAACAGAAGCCAATTTCTGCATTCTTATGTGAAGGATAGGTATGACATGGTCTTGTTTTAACAGGAACTAAAACTGCCTTGTTAAAGTAAAAGCAAGGCAAAGCTGGGGCAGGGGTAACAACTTTTTTGCTGTAGAGAAAATATGTTCATATGGCAATTTATGAGAAGTTTGCGGAATAGTAAAGAGAAACAATGATAAACAAGTCTTCCATCAATATCTGGCAGCAGAGAATGTTGGAATACATTTGAGAAAACACCCTGCTATTCAGGAATGGAGGGAGAGAGCGGGGTTTGTGATTAGGTTTTTTTTTTTTTTTTTTTTTTTTTTTTTGCATGTACCGTACTTCATAAATGCAAAATATGCTCCTGCTATATTAGCTTCGGTAATAACCAATTCACTTTCCATATCATCTGTGTTCTGCATTTTCATCTGAATGTGATTACTGAGAGGAGTTTTTGTGTGTTTTCCCTTTAGTCATTCTGAATAATGGGAAGCAATTTCATTGTGTGCCCACCCCCTTGAAAAGTAAGAGGAGGCAGGTAATAGAAAAAAACAAAAAGAGATAATTGAGTAATTAATTAATGTTCTGGGTGACTTCCTTATTGTGAGACAGTCCAGCTTGTCATGTTTTGTTTTTTAACATTTATTTTAGGTTTTAATAGCTCATCCTCCACCAGTTCATTTTACCTAAAATTGCCATAAAATCTCACTAAAATAACAGTTAGCTTATAGTTGAAGGTTGGAAAAAACCTGTATTTCTAGAAATTGCATTAGAAACCCAAAGGCTCTACTATAAGGTTGGCTGAACCATTCTCAAGACACATGTAGAAGTTGATTCAAAAATTAAAAGAAAAATAGTGGAGACTAGGAAAAATGTTTCAGCAGATCAGTTAACAATTTTGTATTGGACTTCATTGGGAAGTGTTTCTATGATGGTAGAGCCAAACCAGAAATGACTGTTTCCCTAGTATAGGGATGGGAATCCTATGGCCATTCAAATGTTGTTGGATTCCAACTCCCTTCACTCCCAGCTAGCATAGCTCAATGGCCAGGGAGGATGGGAGTTGTAGTCCAAACCATCAGATTCTAGAGGGCACCAGGTTAGGGAGGGCTACTCAGAAGTCAGCTGCCTGCCTGTCTTTCTTGTTGTTTCCCACAGAGAAAGTGGTGTTAGATGGCCTTTTGGGTAAGGAAAGGAAGTCCAGCAAAAGCAGTTGCCCAGCTCACTCTCCACTATAACACACACACTTTAAATGTGTGCAAGATAAAATAGCCCTCCAGTTTGCGTAGTCTGTACCTGAAATGTCTTTATGTTGTAAAAAGATGTCATAGAAAATGCATTAATACAGAAGGATGAATATTCAGTGGGGTGTGTATATTAACTGGTGACACAAAACTGCTTTTATCTGCAGTTACTGTTGATTTACGTAAGGACTGTATTTTCCTTCTTAAGAAGTAGGCATGAGGATTAAGCAGACGTTCAACTCCATTTGATGACTAGTTGCTACTTTAAGTGTTGGCAGTGAGATTACTCTCCCTTGATTAAATGACCAAGGAATGTTTGCTAGTAGCTCTCTTCAGAAAGTCTTGGTGGGTGGCAAGCAAATTGGGTATTCAGACATAAAAGTTTTAGTGGTGGGTGGCTCAGGCCATGCTTTTCAGGAGAAGAGGTGGGACTTTGGGCAGGTAGCCAAACAGATAAATAAAGCAATATTGTAGTCTTGTTTCATACATTTTTTTGTTTTTGTTTTCTTAAAAAACCTAGCTGGAAAGAATTCTGTACCCCAAGTTGACTTGTCACAGTTCATCAACATGCATACATTGTACATACATATATCATTTTTTGTAAAGGCTTCGTTATGACGGATTATGATTTATATGCTTTATGCTCATTAAAGCTAGGAAGCACTTCTAAGGTTTCAGATTATCCTTTTTGTAGACACATGGATGATTTTTGTGTGTGGCTGAAGTACCAAAGATCAAAGCTTCTCATAGAAAGCATCCTCAGTGGAACATATTCCAAAGCAAATTGTGCCCTGCAGTTTCATGCAAATTCTGTTTGTCTGTTTACATACCTGCCAACCGTTTTTGGAGATTTTCCTCTTTGATCCTAAATACATAATAAATACATAATAAATTTTAGTGGAACTCATTAAAACCAGCAATAAAACTAGCAAGATGTGATTCCAAGTAGGGTGTTTAGGACTAGATTCTATTTCATTCTACTTAGCTCATTATGAAACCATTCAAAGTTTAATATTTTCAGTTATTTAAATCGTTCTTAAATTATGCTAAACGCAGAAACAAAGGAGCCTTACTTATGCTTCTTCTGTTAAAACTAACTTATATTATAATTTGTTTTTTAATGGCAAAAATTTGCTTAGTATACAGTAATAAATCAGGATGTTGTGATATTAAATGATATGATGTTCTCTGTGTGACATCTATATGTAAAGTAAGGTTGGCAAGTAGTACACAAGGCAGTTCGGTAGCCTCCAGTGGATTCTTACCTTGCACCATTGCTGGCTAGTAAATACTCCTTTTCCTTCAAAGACTTTCTAATTACATCTTCACTGCTTCTTTTGCTATAAAACATCTATGTGATTATGATGGTTATTGCATTTTTAGGTTTTATTCTTTTTTTAATATTGAGCAAATAGTGGAAGAGCAACTAATATACTTTTGCAAATAGGTTAATTATTTTTAACCTTGTGACTGTAAGACTAGAATGTGTTTAAAAAAACAACAACCACAACCTGTGAATTTATGGTTCATCCGTTGTGTTACAATCCCAGCACTAGAGCAAACAGATGAGGCATGCCTTCATGATCAGTCCCAGAAAGTGCGTTTAGCTTCTAATGTATCAGAGGGAAACAAATTATTCAAAAGATCTAGGGATCTTAGTAGATCACAAACTTAACATGAATCAACAGTGTGATACAGCAGCAGGGGGGAAAAGCTGTATTTCTGTTGATTCTAGACCACCATCAACAGAAATATAGTATCCCAGTTAAAGGGAAGTAATAGTACCATTCTATTCTTGCCTTAGTCAGACCACACTATGTCCAGTTCTGGGCAGCACAATTTAAGGACAATGACAATCTGGAACATGTGCAGAGGACCAAGATGAACAAGGGTCCGGAAACCAAGCCTTTTGAGGAACGGTTGAGGGAGTTGTGTACATTTAGTCTGGAAAACAGGAGACTGAGAGGAGATATATTCAGATATCCAAATAGCTGTCCCATGGAGGAACAGCTTGTTTTCTCCTGCTCTAGAGAGTAGGACCCAAACAAATGGATTCAAGTTACGAGAAATGAGATTCTGACTAAACATCAGGAAGAACTGACAGTGGAACAGACTCCCATGAGAGATGGTGGACCCTACTTCTTTGAGGTTTTAAAGCATAGGTTGGATGGCCATCTGTCATGGATATTTTAATGATATTCCTGCATTGCAGGGGGTTGGACTAGATGACCCTCGGGGTCCCCTCTAACTCTACAGTTCTATGACTCTGTACTAGGATACTATTATGCCGGAGGCCTTATTACAAACAAATTCCTGTGGCTGAGTTGTTTAGAAGATAATTCTTGGTAGCAAATCTGTATGCAATTCTTAATGTGATCTACTAAGAGATTGTAGTTTCATAGTTTATTAAGTTCCAGGAAAATTGAATAGTGTACAGTGGTACCTCCAGTTGCGGGCGGGATAAGTTCTGGAGCTCCGGTCGGATCCTGAGGTTTCCGCAACCGGAGGAACTGCTTCTGCTCATGTGTGCGCGGCAGCAGACCGCTTCTGCGCATGCACGCGCGGCGGAACACTTCCGGGTTTGCCGCTTTCACAACCTGAAGTTTAAACCGAGGTGCTACTGTACTGTTTGAATCACGACAAAATTAATAATATATAAAACGGGGAATTTATGCCACAGAAAATAGCCAACAGGTAGCAGAGCACTGAAAAGTGTATGTGAAGCTAATGAGAAAAGAAGGCATCATCTGGGAGAAATTTGGGAGTAGTAGGGATGAAAGAGAAGCAAAGTTGTAGAAATAAGCTAAGAGGTCAGAAATGTGTTAGCAGTATTTTCCCAGTGGAAAGAAAAGTACCAATTTTTGTTGTGCAAGGAAGACTCTTGAAAACAGAAATATATTACTTTACAGAAGTATACCAGTTCTGTACGAGTCATGGCAGAGAACTATTGGTTTGGATGTGACTGAGGACGTTCTCTGTGGCTGTGCCCAGGAACTGGAAGTCCCCACCTGGAGAGGTCCTCTTGGCCTTCTGCCAGCTTGTTAAGAGGTTTCATTTTTGGCAAGCATTCGGCCTTCCAGGCTGAGATTTATTGAATAGATGCCTTGTTTTCTAGATTGTGTTATCTGCTTTCAACAGTCTCTTGTTCAGTTCTATTTTATATGTGTCTTACAGACCCGGGGTCTCAGACCCTACAGACCCCACAGTGTTTAGGCAGCTGTCCTTGTTTATGACAAGCACATACTACCTTTCCTCCCATCTTCTCCTCAGAATAGGGAAGCCCTGCTCATGGGGGCGGGGAGAAAGTAAGCAAAGCCACGCAACACTCCACTTTATTTATAGTACTCTGCCTTCCTCAGGGGTTTCCTTTTCTCACCCGCTTCCTGGGATTCTTTTGAGACTTAAAACCAACATCAACCCCACCATGACAACTTATAGCCCCTACCAGCCTTACCCTTATTCAGGTGCAGCCTATCCTGTCTGATTGCTGGTTGGACTACTCATGAGGAGGCAGACAGTTTAACTGCTTCTTCCCCTCATGTGTATTTTCTGGTTTTTAATATGCTATAAACCATCCTGAATGGGGGAGGATGTAAATAAATAAAAGGTTTTCTCCTACCCTCAACTGCATGTACTGAAAACTTATACACTCTCTCTCTTATACATACCGGTACTCATTCTCTCTCACTTTCCTAGGGAAGGAGGACTGTTGGTTCCTTTCCCTACAGCTTCACATTTCCCTTTTATTTATCCTTTTGCACCTGCATAAGTAGTATTCCAAATCAGTTATTGTTTTGCAAGTGGTGGAAGTGAAGTTGGCGGGGAAGGGAACTAACACTCCGTAACCTCAGAGTTTTGGTTAAAACATCAGCCACTGTCTCAGCAGCCCATTTAAGTTCTCATGGGTTTAGGCCAGGTCGGTCCAACTTTTCATGCCAAGTGGGCCACAAGAGTACTTTAATATGGAATCTGCGGGCTGCACACTGCTTTTGTGGCAGAGCCCAAAATTTGACACACATTCCAGCCCTTGTGCTGTCTTCTCAAAGCTGGCTGACCCAGCTGCTGGACTTTGGGAAGGAGGCATGAAGCTCTGGCAGGGAAAGCACCAACTAGGTTTTGGGAAGGAGGAGGGAGGACTCTAGGACCCTGTTGGATCCCTCACTCCTCCTTCCCAAAGCCCAGCGCACCTCCTTTACCTGGCTTTGGGAGGGTGCCAGGTGTGTGTTTCGAATGTTGCTGAGGGCCACCCAAAAGGCTTTGAAGGCTGCATGTGGACCTTGGGTCACATGTTGGACTGGCCTGGTTTAGGGTAAGAGGTAGCCCTCTTCTTGTGCCAGTGGAGAGCTAGTAGCAACCAAAGCAGATAATCTGGCCCCAGACTTATTGTCCTGGGTGATGCTGCCCTGCAGAAGTTAAACAATGGGCAGCTGTAATGGACAGCTACAACTGGCCCAGACCTTGCCCCAGCATGCTTGTTCCTAGTTCATCTTCTTCAGCCACCTGCCACATCTTCTATTTGCTACAGACTCCCTGACAGATCCTCGTATATGAAACAACCATGTTTGTAGTGACTGAAGTGGTCCATACACTGGCTTGCTCATTGGCAGTTCAGTTGGGAAAGAGCTGTTTAGTGAATCCACTTTAAGAGCTGTTTAATATTTAAATTTTTCAGTTTCATATATTAATACTCAATTTTTGGGAAACATGGACAAACTTAGAAGTATTGAGTAATGTGTGACATGATGCCAGTGTGGTACTGCACATTCTAAGATACCCAGTATGTGCTTAGTAAATTCATGCAGAATACATTCGATTGGGCCATAATATGCAGACAACAGAGTGCTTTATAAGTTGGCAAAACGGATCTGAAAGGTACAAGCTGAATAAGATTGTGCAAGGTCAGACTGCTTGTTGTTTAATTTAAAACATACCATAGTTTCCACTGAATTCTAGGAAGAAAGGATTTCCTGGATTACAGAAGACCCAAGGGTTTGGGGAAGCACTTCTGTTAGCCAAAGGTAACCTGTGGACCTTATGGACTACCTCTATTTTGGGCTGCTTTTGTTGCTCTAGTTGACCTACGTTATTTCAGTAATTGGAATATAATCTAATTATAAGGCGTACATGCAACTGTTGAATGACAGGTGCTTCCCCCTCCCTGCACCAACATCGATTGCATAAAAAAAAATTGGCACTTACGCAGTTGTTGAAAGTTCTCATTATGGTAGATTATCTTGGTAGTCTGCATTTCTTCTACTACTGACTACCAAAATATTCTATATCAGCAGTTTCAGCAACTAAATTCCATAGATTAGAACAACAGCTACTACCAATAATTATAGTAATTAATAATTGTTATAATAAATGTGGACCCAACAGTGGATTTTCTTTTGAAAAGCCAAATAAACTCAGAAAAGTCTAATTTTAGCTGAAGACCACTGATGTTTTTGTCAATATGAGTCCAACAATTATGTGGAGTGGCAAGAAGATTATGAGAGTGGTTCTCTTCTTTCTTTAGATAATCCTTCTATAAATAATGGTCATCCAAAAAGAGTATGCCTGTGCCAAACAGGAAATTAAAAATATAAAATCCTGACTTTAGCAAGGAATGTCTTTTGTGTTTCAAGTACGGGGATTTCTTAAAAATATTTGTTTGGTTTTTCTTCATGTTTGCTCATGGTCTGCCTTCTTTGTTTTACTCTGGTATTACTCAGACAGACTTAAGGTGCTTTGCTGGGAAAGAGGAACTTTGTCCATATCAAAATACTAGATTAAAACCCCAAAAGTGGTTGTGCCTAAATAAGTAGTGTGTGGGTCATACAGACCTCTTAAACTCCCACCACTATTCCCCTCCCCTGTTGTTCCCACTCTAGTGGATATGTGCAAAGAGGAGCAACCAAGGAAACAAGGCAGGTAGGAATGAACAGGTGTATATGGAGCAGGTGATGCTATTGGTATAGCAGAATCACAGAATCTGTTTCTTATTTAGCAAGATGTTGAAAGAGAAGTGAGATGAAGCTCCTTGTATCACTTCATGTTTCAATCTTCATTTTAGCATTAAGATTTTTATTCAAGTTTTTTCATGATGCAATAACATATAGAAAACTAATGTAAATAAAAAACCAAACGCTACAGAAAGAGTCATTTCTTAAAGGTAGTTCTGAACTCTTACCACCCACCCATGGAAGGTAGGGTGGCCATATTTTGAATAGCAAAAAAGAGGACACATTTGCCAACTTCTACTTTTAACTATGAAAAAGAGGATGTGTCCTGGAAAAAGATGACTTATGGCAACCCCAGCTCTCACCTAGGATCTTTTCTCTTTGCCTTTCATTCTGGGAGACCAATATTTCCTGTTTCAATCTCTTCATTTGCTTTAGGGTTAGTCCACACTTACAAGAGGTTTTCTGCTTGTCCCCTACTGTCTGAGTAGTTTTTCATTATTTCCACCTCTTTCCGCAGGAAAACCCACTGTTTACTGCTGAATTGGAACAAATGTCAGTCTGCAGAAAAACTGAATCACATTTATTCTGATTCAGTGCTAAATGGTGGGTTTTCTTGGGGGAAAGTGGCGGGACAAGTAAAAGTGTGGAAGAGCACTTAGGTTGTAGTTAATTTCTGTGTATAGACAGCTCAGAAGTTAGAGTTGTTATTGCAGGCCACTGAGCCTTCTAAGTAAGTTAGCTAATGTCTTCACTGTAAGTGTGCACGATGGTCACAAGAAGCTGAGATTGCGCTCCGCTTGCTATGTGGAGATGGCCTACTTAATACTGATGTTTGCATACTTGAAGAGGTTTCTTACAAAGGGTATGATCAGTGGCAGAGTTTGAGTTCTGTCTCTGTGTTAAAGGTTTACTGAAGGATTCTGGCATAGCAATGACATACTTCTGTGGTTCTTCAAACTAAACAAAAACAGGAAAGAGAGGCAGAAAGAAATAGAGAGCCTGTCTAAGTAATTATTGTTTGCATTGTGAAATGTTAAGGCTGGCTTGAGCACTTCCAAATCCCCAAAATAAAGCAAGCAGCTAAACTTGACTGGATCCAAGTGCATCTGTCTGTCTAATCTCTTGATGAAATTTTACTCACCGATCTGTCAGCAACATAAAAGAAACAGGTTCCCAACTATCAAATTCTTCCAAGGCTTACACCATACTGCCATTTAAAGAGAACTTGAATGAAAATCATTTATAATTTGTTTACAACAATGGCAAAAGAAAGGCAGGATTTAAATGCAGTGAAATAAATACATTTTTTTCAGTAACATTTTTTTCTGCAGATCAAAGCAAATATCTGTCATCCTACATTAACCTTAATTACCCTTAAGTACCATTATCAAAACTAATGCAACTGGCAAGGATGTACAAACAAGCCCTGAATAAAGCAAGGGCTCCCGAAATCATCTGCTTCCAAATTTCCTGTTGGTAATGCAGATAATTCTCTTCATCCTAAGCATAACAAAAACATTTCAGTTTTAAATATTTAGAAATATATCTTCATAATAATACACATTATAAAACAAAACAAAAGTGTTCACTAGATTTCTCAATAAATACTTCAGTGAAGTTCTAGTCAGTAGCTGGGTTCCTACTGAGTAGTGCTCACTGTGGATTTTGGAACACATGTGTGCATGTTCCAGGATCTGCAGCTGCTTCTATTAATGTTTATCCCGATCCAGATGCCACTATGCAGCCTGCATACCCCACACCAACTGTGTGACAATTGTGCATGCATGGTATATTCAGAGTTGACTGATACATGGCAATTACATCATTTTACTCTAAATATTCTGGTCTTTGCAGAAGATTCAGTCTTGATAGTATGGGTTGTTTTTCTGGGCTGCCTGCAACACTCCCTCGCCCCGGGGTGAATTGTAGTCACAGCAGGTAAAAAGCCCTCCAGATTATTCTGTGAAGCAGCCTATATAAAGATTTTAAGACAGGGATGGCTAACCTTTTTTGGCTTCAGAACCACATTAAGGGTTGACTAATGCTCTTAGGGCCCCATGCAACACACACACACACACACACACACACACACACACACACACACAGAGAGAGAGAGAGAGAGAGAGAGAGAGCGCGCATACATAAACCCACGTATGTAGGTTACCCCACCAGCAGATTTTTCCATATCAACTTGTTGCTTCAATAAATATTCTGTTAGTTTGGGGAATCGGGCATTTTGGCCTGTTCTGGATGGGACACCATTCTCCCTGAAGTCTGAAGGTTCTTCTGGATCTATTTGTCACTAGAGGCCTATTTGTCACTAGAGGCCTAGGTGGCTTCAGTGGCAAGGAACATCTATTTCCAGATACATCTGGTTTGCTAGCCAAGACCATTCCTGGACAAAGATAACTGGGCTACATTATTCATACTTTAGTACCCTCTCATCCATATTACTGTAATAAATTCTATTTTGTGTTATCTATAAAGATGGTCTGGAAACGGCATCTAGTGTAGAATACTGCTGTTATAGTAATGGTTGGCATTTTCCTATGATATCACAAAACCTTTGTCCTGCAGGATCTGCACTGGCTGTCTGTAGATTACTGGACCCAATTCAAGGTGACGTTGCCAACATACAAATCTCCAAATGATTTGGGACCTAGTCCCATTTGTGGTGGTGTAAAGGGGAGTGAATGGTTTGTCTTTTATGAAAATGGAAAAATGTTGGGATTTCACCCTCTGTACTCCTTTCTCACATGAAATGGACAGAACAGGTTATGGACTAAGCACCTGTAGACTTATATTAAACACTATATCATTGAGTCATTTTGACCCCTGGCATCATAGGTGCATGTTTCTTCAGTTTATTCAATAGTTTCAGAAGGAGTAGAGGCAAGTCCAAAATGGGTAGGTGAAACAATATATGGTCATACCATTTTATAGCAGAGGTCCACCTGGAACAAAGATTTGTGGAAGACTGACACAAATAGTTTGATTTCTTCCTACAGTGGTGTTGCTGTGCATTTGATCCCAACTATTGACAGAGGGTTAAAAAGTTAGGGGACCTTTATCAGATGGTAGTGCTATGTAGACTACTCATTAGGGTGCCTTCTCTTAACTTAAAAGGCAGTTATCTAGGAGCTGTTTAAGGTGGACAAGAGAGCCACTGTGTGCTTAGCATATGTGGCAAGGGGATGGGGGCATAGCACAGTAGCACAGGCGAATAAAAGCAGCTTCTTTAGCAAAGCTCAGCATTGGTTCAGTACTGACTAGGGCTGCCATACGTCCCGGACATAGCCAGCATATGGCAGTTGGAAACAGTCTCTGGCGGAAATGTATGGGAAAGTCAAGTACGCATGGCAACCCAAGTAGCAGATAGCTTAAACACTTTATTTTTGGGGTGAGTTTTGTTGTTGTTTTTTTTTGTGGGGGGGAGCTCAACAACTTTGGCAAAACATTTGTGTCCGGATTTTCACATTTTGAAATATGGCAACCCTAATACTGACTTCATAGTAGCAGTACATTAGAGTGAAAACAAAACATGTGTTTGAGGATTACTTGCTTTCAACTTTCATTCACATATTTATCTTCTTCCCATGCATAGCTAAAAAGCATTCTGGTTTTAAATAGTCATAACAATGCTGGTAATTATTATAGATAAGACTAGCCCGGATATTTTTTGTAATTACCATGAAATGGAATGCATTTTTTCTCCACTGGATATATTTGTCTTGACTCACTAACTTGACTGACTATATCCAGATGATACTATCTGGCCTTCATTTGTCATCTTCATGATGCTGCTTTATTGCCAAATTAGAGAGACATGCAGTTTTTCTTATCTTCTCCCACTCTCTAGCTGTTTTATTAAAGCTCTTACTTTGGTGGTCTGGATAACATGCAGGAAAATAGAGGAAAGTTTTAACAGTGCGGTCCTATGCATATTTATTCAGAAGTAGGTCTTTGCTGTGTTCAGTGAGGTTTACTCCCTCATAAGTATTTGTTTGGAAGCAGCAACTAATTTTTAAACACAAGCCTTCCAAGATTATTTGTTAAATTTTGTATTTGCACACAGTTTTAAAATTGTGCATAGCACTGTCAAATTAAAATGCCAGGGTGCAGTCCCTAGAGCAGGTCCTCCAAATGTTATTGGACTAGAACTCACAAAACTTCCTGACCAAAAGGGGAGCTCATAGTAGTGTGTGACCATTTTAAAAAACAAAACGGCAAGTATTAAAAAGTAGCAAGCAAATGCAATCACAGAAAGCAGGAGAAGAATCAGCAACAGATTCAGTCAGTTGGTCTGTCTAGTTCTATACTAGCAAAACTTGCTTTTATGGTCACCTGTACTGTGCTAGCCTTTGTATTTGGTTGAAGGATAAGGAACAAGGACCAGTGAGGTAGATGAAGTTGTATGTTAGTGCAAGTACTCTGGGAAGTGCACTTGACACCTTGGAGGGTAGTATAGGATAAAGCAGTGCAGGTATTGATTACAAGGAGATTGACTGGGCTGTCCTTGCCAGGCAAGATCCTGTCAAGGAGGCTTAGAATATGTAATCAGAGGAGGTGGGAGATACATGACTTGGCCACTCATATGCTATGGAAGCTGAAGGAACTGTATACTTTTAAGGAGGTAATGGTTGGGTAGGGCCTTCCTTTGTGGGGAAAAAGTCGATACCTCATTTCATTTGGAGAGGGTAATGGATGAAACCGCAGCTTATCAGTGGACACATTTCAAAGGGAGAGGAAGGCTAGCAAGCTATTTTATACTCTGTTTTGGTTTGTTATGCCTACTTAAAACTTGGCAAGGTTAGTTTAAAAACATCTTTATATTTAAAGTACTTGAGCAGAGTGTCTGTTCTTCTCATCAAAATACATTACTTTATGGGAGGATACATCCAGATGACAAACTGTTAGAATAATTTGTTCTTTTTAAGAGCAATCTAAATTATTTAACTCTCTTCTACTCTTCATTTTTCCAATGGTTTTCTAGTCTTGACCATTTCAAAACAGACAGAAAAAGGAAACTCATGCAAGCATGAATAGCGTACGTATGTGCCTCTCACACAGAACTCAAACTGAACAGAGAACTTGTGATGCAAAAAAGTCTGTTCAGTGGATGATGAGTATAATCCTAATTGATGAAGATAAAGTTTTGATGCCTGTTAGCAAATTTCCCATAAGTACATTACAAAGCTAATTGACTTTGTAGCAGAACATACTGAAATTAAAATCCTGCCTCAGGAACATGGAAACTACCAAACCAGCAATAAAGAATGAAAAGTAATAGATATATAAGCAGCCCATAACAATTAAAAGCAATAGAGACTTTCCTTCTAGTAAGGATTAATTAACTCCTAGTTTAAAATCATATGGGACGCGGGTGGCGCTGTGGTCTAAACCACAGAACCTAGGGCTTGCTGATCAGAAGGTCGGTGGTTTGAATCCCTGCGACGGGGTGAGCTCCCGTTGCTCGGTCCCAGCTCCTGTCAACCTAGCAGTTTGAAATAACGTCAGAGTACAAGTAGATAAATAGGTACCGCTCTGGCGGGAAGGTAAACGGCACTTCTGTTCGCTGCTCTGGTTTCTCCAGAAGTGGCTTAGTCATACTGGTCACATGACCCGGAAAAACTTTCTGCGAGCAAACATCGGCTCCCTCAGCCAGTAAAGCGAGATGAGCGCCACAACCTCAGAGTCGTTCGTGACTGGACTTAACTGTCAGGGGTCCCTTTACCTTTTAAAATCATACATCAGTCTGCTTGATGTTTCTCAGTTAGGATGAGTGTAGAAGTAGAGACATTTTTCTGTTGGCAAAATGAATGTAGAGAGGTATAGGTTGAGTCTGGAGCTCTGCAATCGCTATGCAGCTGTCCTCTACACTTTTCACCTCTTTTAAAAAGGACTGGATTATGCAAACTGCAGTATGTGAGATGAGTGTAAAGCCTGCACACAAGGGTTGTGCCATACGGAATACAAGGCCAAGAGCTTTGCTACATTGCACCAAGGGTTCATCTAGACCTGCAGCAAGATGATTAACAAGATGGTTCTGAAAAGTCTATGAGAAAGGCATGATTGGAAAGGCATGAAGCCGTCCCCTATAGTGCTGTGAACACACCCACAATGCAGAAGCAAGTATCCAGAGCCATGCTGCCATTGAATATGGAGCATTGATTTAGCCATAATGACTAACAGGTTTATCAATAACCATCCTGCCTGTTTTTTTCTTTAGGACCTTGTGGCAGTGAACTATGGAAAATAATTGTACATTGTGTTAAGATGTGAGTGCTGTTCACTGTTTCACTTCCAGCACTAAGTCCAGCTAGATTCTCAGAACAGAATATGAAGACTGGCTTCTGGGATGCATTCTGTCCAGGAGCTTGCCACACAGGGGCTTTGGTGGCTGAGTGATGGCATTGGAAGGATTACAGCATAGCATAGGTTAGAATAGTGGCTGCTCCTCAGAGGTCATGCACACTACCTGGTTATATGCTTGTGATTGTTGAGCAGCTGTATTCCAAATAAGTGGAGTTTCCTGTTAACAGTTAAGTTATGAATATTGGGGGGAAACAATCTCCAGAACAGAAAAGTGATTTCTCAAGGGAAGATATCTGAATCCCAAGTAACAAATTATGGCTCACAACTGTGCTTTTGTTAACATTAGAAATTGGTTGCCTAGAAAGGCCTTGTCTTGTCTAAAATATCGGGTGTGTCGATTTTGGTAAAGCTGCTTCCTAGCCAGGTTTGTAAAGATGCTGAGCAGTCACATTTTTATTGAGTTAATCAAGCATTGGCATAGGCAGATGGATCTAGCATAATCCATCTGTGTGTAAGACTTTTTTTAAAAGTTTTGTCCTAAAAAGATTGTCAGCAGTAGGAAATCTAGAGCTGAATTCAAGTGTATTTCAAAGCACTTATTAAACAAAAAGTAGCTTTCGGGTGTCTTTTGAAAAAAAGTTTATTTAATCCCTCTGACCTTCCTGTGTGATTTCCAGGAGTCAAGACCAGAGGTCCAAAAAAAGAATTTTTTGACTCACTGCCGTGTGTGTGTGTGTGTGTGTGTGTGTGTGTGTAGGATCTATGTAGTGAATTGGGGAATGATACTGAGAAAAAACTATACTGTGTTGTCCACAATTACATGGGGGTTGGGTTTCTCTCTCTCCTTACCATGTAATGATGCTTACTGTGACCTTAACAAAATTTATATACCACTGCTTGATTGTAGCAGTTTATAATAAATATTAAAATTATCAACAAAAAGTTAAAAATAAGCATTTAAAATAAGCATTTAAAAACAATTGAAAGAAAAAGAAATTAAAGCATATCACTGCCTACGTGTCTGGATAGCCTTGCCTAAACAAAAATGTTTAAGCAGTTGTAGCCTTGAGATTATACACACACACACACACACACACACACGTATTTATGTACGTGTGTGTGTGTGTGTGTGTGTGTGTGTGAATGTGTGTGAATTAGGTGGTGGTGGTGGTGGTGGTGTTTTACCACATATTTTCTACATAGTGGTGGTTGCCAGCAACATATCCTGTGAGTGTCAATGTGCTGTGGCCCAGCAGATAATTTAGAATAGAAGCTATGCTTGCAGATTAACAGAATTAGGACCTAGCAGCAAATTGTACATAAGAGCTGTACTGTACATAGCGTCTCTGTGAGCAAATATTTTACCTTGTTTACATTCTTAAAAATGGATATTCTGAAAAATCCAAGGGAATAAAGGCAAGCAGCTTTCATTTCTCCTTACCCATTTCTGCCCACCGGAAAATGTGTGCACAAACTGAAATGCAAATCTGCTGTGGGAAGGCTGTATATAACTATAGTGAAGAAAAACTGAGGAAGGCAAGAAATACTTTTCTATAATAAGGGAGATGCTGAAGTTTAACATCTACTTAGAAGCTCTCCTCCCTATTGTTTAGTGTGGGATGCTTTTATTATCTCCACTGCATTTCTATAAGAGTACACTTTCAATTTTTAAAAAACAAATACATCAAGGCACCAAGTAGCAGAACTCTTAAAAAAAATTTTTTTAAATAATATCCTATAAACATACTAAAAGTACAGATCCAGTATCACTGGGTTTGATCTGGACCTGCTCTTCTGTGGACAGAAGGGCTCATTCCATTTGCAAAAGTGATTCCAATCCAACTGAGGCTCTCACTAGAAAGGGGGGTGGTCTGCTGATTCCCACCTTTCTCCTGCAGCCTCACCGCTTGTCCACCCCCAATGTCTGTGTGCCTCCCTGGCCTCTTATGTGAGGGGGAAGTGATTCAGACCTGCTTTCCATGAAATGTATGAAGGGAGATTATATGTACTCATACACTTGAATTATAGGTTTGCTGATTGATGGGCTAGGTAGCATCCCTGGAGGCTGGATTCAGTTCAGGGGCAAATATTTTAACTCAGTATATTACACTATTTTTCTGCACATAGTATGTCTGCTGTTTACCTCATATATTTAACCTATAAGCAGGAAACAGTCCTTCATATAATGAAAGCTAACACTAAACCTATATTATGACACTGTGCTGTTCTTCCTATGGCTACATGAAACACCACTGAAAGGCACAAATACTTATTTCATACGATTAAAAAAATCTCAGCATCCTAAGTTTGTGCCACATCTAAAAAACTATTTTCTTTATACGTGTAGACCAAAAGATCACTTGTTTTAACACAGAGTAAGGAATACTTGTCATGAAACTAAGAGAATGCTAGGATCATTCTTTTTATATCAATAGCTGTATTCTGCTGGCTGTCTTAATTACAGAGAGGGTTGCTTCTTCATACAGACTTCTCATTGTTAAGGAAAACTGGTATGTGCTAACAGCTGGATCATGGGGAAACTTAGGCTTTTGCTAATGTTGGAAAGAGGTGCTGTTAACATAAATTTAGCTCCACTGTCAGAACACTGGGCAGATAGAAGACACATAATATTCAGAGGCACACAATAAACCTATATTCCTTACTATGAACAATTTCTATATGTTACAAGTAAATGTAACTAATAATATAACAGAACTTATGAATTTATCTTCACCTCTGCCTGAAAGTGGATGAAGTAAGCAGTCTGATACTTGTCCCCGAAATGAATTGGGCCCATCAAATGTTCAGAAAAAATGCTTGAGTAGCCTGATTGACACAGGCCCTCTGCCACTTACTTGACTCTTCCTCAAGATGGGAAGACTCACAATGGGGGGGAGGGGGGCGGTAGCAGGCGGCTGAGAGCTCCTAAGAATTATGTTGGAGCATCTTTTGCTACCTGAAGATTGATTGTGGTTTTGAACTACAAAAACTGTGATCCCCTGTGGCAAAAGAGAAAGGGGGTGAAAAACAAAGTCTAAAAATAGCCTGAGGAGGAATTGAATGTTGCACTATGTAGAGATTGTTCTGCCAGAGTAAGCATTTCAGCTTGCCAGATGGAATGATCCTACCTCTCCCTTCTCCCCCCCCCCCACTTCCCAAAGATTTGTTTGTTTGTTTTTTGCAGGGAGTCCCATTGCACAAGCAGAAGTATTTGTGCTGGCTTCCACTGATGGGACTCATTAGTTGAATACCTTCCATAAAGATTTTTATTGTACAAATACAGCTCAGGAAGGTATGGTCTTCCTATTGTTAGAATTTTTTTTTTTAAGAGTTATTTAAATACATTAATTGGCTTATCACAGTGTAAAATGGCTCTGTTCCATTTTTTTCTTTTAAAATACTGTGATTTTGCCAGACTTCTAACATTAATATTTTAAAATGTCTGTACGCATCCAGAATATACAATAGCTGTTGTAAATGTCATGTGGTTTACCTATTTTTGCAAAGTTCATGTATGTATTGTATGTGTTTTACAGGAGTTCTTTGTTTACTTCAAATAGCATTACTCTGGATTCAGCCTTGAAACCTTGGATTACAAGGTTATTTTTTTGGACTAGAGAAAAAGAATTCACCAGCTTAAATAACAAATACAGAACAAATTAGTCACACAAGGACAAGTGCTTACTATAAAATTGGAATCGAATGAAAGATCTATTCCTTTCATGTCAATAATAATAGCTGATGCATTTTAAGCTTTGTAAAGAAGCCATGGTCTAGGGAAAAATTGTTCACACCAATTCAGTTTAAAGTTCATTTAGAAATTATCAAGGTAACGTAAAAGCCATTAAAATCTCATCTTGTATAAGATACATGGCATCTTTTATATGTGATTCCAGTGCATAGCATGCTTCTTGACCACAAAATACTTGCCACTGCTAATTTATTTTTCAAGTGTTATAAAAAGTTTGAAAACAAAATATGTGCTTCAGAAAGTTGAATACCAACAGCTCTTGACAGATCATTAATGGCTCCCAGGAGGTTCCATGCACGTGAGCATTCACTCTATATCAGTCTCTTACTGAGACAATCTATGTGTTGTTGTTTAGTCGTTTAGTCGTGTCTGACTCTTTGTGACCCCATGGACCAGAGCACGCCAGGCACTTCTGTCTTCCACTGCCTCCCGCAGTTTGGTCAAACTCATGCTGGTAGCTTCGAGAACACTATCCAACCATCTCGTCCTCTGTCGTCCCCTTCTCCTTGTGCCCTCCATCTTTCCCAACATCAGGGTCTTTTCCAGGGAGTTTTCTCTTCTCATGAGGTGGCCAAAGTATTGGAGCCTCAGCTCTGTCCTTCCAGTGAGCACTCAGGGCTGATTTCCTTAAGAATGGAGAGGTTTGATCTTCTTACAGTCCATGGGACTCTCAAGTCTCCTCCAGCACCATAACTCAAAAGCATCAATTCTTCGGCGATCAGCCTTCTTTATGGTCCAGCTTTCACTTCCATACATCACTACTGGGAAAACCATAGCTTTTACTATACGGACCTTTGTTGGCAAGGTGATGTCTCTACTTTTTAAGATGCTGTCTAGACCTAGACAATCTATGTACGGAACTATTAACTCTGTGTAAGGCTAAGATCTTTTTGTGTACTCAGGTAGCACTTCCAATGGTGGCCCTCATCATTTAGTGGTGTGGGTAGGGCTTGTCTGTAGCATATGTTAGTGGATTAGTTTTTCATGTGTTTCATTCATTGTTGTAAATTCCTGTTTTTAAATAGTTTTAATTTGCTGTATTTCACCTTGTTGAGTCAAGTTCAAGACTTTTTTCTTTTGTATAAAGCAGATGACAAATGAAATGATAATAGAAATTGCATTTGTCAGGTGTCTTATTTTTATTATCATTATTTGAGAAGTGCAGAGTTTCTTCAGACCTCTAACTTATCAGTTACAGAAATCCCTTTGCAAAGAAGGATTGTGTTTCTTTTAATTTTATATAAATCAGTGATTATCTGATGTACTTTACCTGCTTAATTTCTGACCCATTAAAATTTATTTTACATTTCACTTTTCTTTCTTTGTAGGAAATTCCACTTACTTGGATGACCATGGGCCACCCCCTCGTAAGGTGAGCTACTTCTTATTTTCAGTTCAGCCAAAATTCTGTTGTAAACTGCTGTATTTGCACCAGGTTGGTTGGGTGTGCATTGGGCAGAAGGACAACTCTATCCCAGCCCTGCCAGCCTCTATTCATGGAGTGACAAGGAGATCCCCATTGCAGCTGCCATTCATGCAAGCCGATGGATGTGCCACACATGGGAATCCAAGCAGCAGCAACATGCGGAAAGCCCCAAAACAAGGCATTCCAGGGAAGAGGCTTGGCTTACCAGAGATCTTCTGGATTCCAACTTAGTGATTTGCCTCTCCCACATTTCCCTGTCTTTTGTTTCAGCCAGCATGAGCAGCAGGGCTTGCATCTTTTGTGGTGGTCCTGCTGCTCCAGGAAGCCCACCACAGCCTGTCATGGGTTTAGATTACAGGGTTATTTACATATGAAATAAATATCTCTGTGGAAAGTATGGTGATGCAAGCTCTTCCCTTCTGAAAGGGAAGACACAAAAGGCAGTAGTAAAACTTGCTGATTTTCAGCTTCAATCTGGGATGGTTGTGAGCTTTTGAACAAGTTCCCTTAGTTCAGACTCCCCCTACCACCGACTCCTTCCAGTCCGATCTTGGCCCTATTATTCCCTTCACTTCTGCCATCACTTTCCAAACTTACCTTATTCATGATAAGAGACACTGTAGGAAAAGACCTCTAAGAAGTGGACAGATTGTGCCTAATGCTAGGGTGTTCTTCCTTTGCCCCGGGGAACTCAAATGATTGTGAGCAGGAATTCGAGGTGGATCTATTCCAGATTGAGCAGATTTGGCTTACATATCAATAGTTTAGCCTAAAACAGTAAGGTGAATTCTGTATCTTCAAAAGAATTACATTACTGTATCATTTACATTGTATATGCACAGACTCTTTCTTGAGGGCTGGGGGTATGTGGGGATTGTTTGAAACTGAAAAATAAAGAAGTTTAAAACGGGGGGGAAGGGGGGGCAAAAAGGAAAGGAAATAATTGCAAAGCTTTGTATTGTCTGAGTAATTTTCTCCTATTTAGACATACCGTATTTTTCGCCCCATAAGACGCACCGGCCCATAAGACGCACCTAGATTTTAGGGGGGGAAATAAAGGAAAAAAATTTATTTCCCCCCCAGGTGCGCTGCGCTAATCCAGAAGCTTGGGGCAAGCTGAGGTCAGCGCGCCCCAAGCTTCTGCGTGCCGGCAAGCAGTCCGCTGCCGCCCCAAGCCTCCCGCACCCGGCAGGAGGTCCCGCTGGGTGCGCAAGGCTTGGGGCGGCAGCGGACTGCTTGCGCGCACCTAGAAGCTTGGGGCGTGCTGAGCTCAGCACGCCCCAAGCTTCTGCATGCCGGCAAGCAGTCCGCTGCCGCCCCAAGCCTCCCGCACCCGGCAGGAGGTCCCGCCGGGTGCGCAAGGCTTGGGGCGGCAGCGGACTGCTTGCGCGCACCTAGAAGCTTGGGGCGTGCTGAGCTCAGCACGCCCCAAGCTTCTGCATGCCGGCAAGCAGTCCGCTGCCGCCCCAAGCCTCCCGCACCCGGCAGGAGGTCCCGCCGGGTGCGCAAGGCTTGGGGCGGCAGCGGACTGCTTGCGCGCACCTAGAAGCTTGGGGCCAGCTGAGCTCAGCCCGCCCCAAGCTTCTAGGTGCGGGCAAGCAGTCCGCTGCCGCCCCAAGCCTCGCGCACCCAGCGGGACCTCCTGCCGGGTGCGGGAGGCTTGGGGCGGCAGCGGACTGCTTGCGCGCACCGAGAAGCTTGGGGCGGGCTGAGCTCAGCTGGCCCCAAGCTTCTAGGTGCGCGCAAGCAGTCCGCTGCCGCCCCAAGCCTCGCGCACCCAGCGGGACCTCCTGCCGGGTGCGGGAGGCTTGGGGCGGCAGCGGACTGCTTGCGCGCACCGAGAAGCTTGGGGCGGGCTGAGCTCAGCTGGCCCCAAGCTTCTAGGTGCGCGCAAGCAGTCCGCTGCCGCCCGAAGCCTCGCGCACCCAGCGGGACCTCCTTTTTTTAAAAAAACACAACCAACTAATAGAATGTATATATCCAGGACTTTATCCCAGTATTATATGTCTCTGAACATTGTTACTTCTGATTAATTTATAAACATTAAAGGGTTGATGTGTAAGTTAAGTACAGTGGTACCTCGGTTTACGAACTTAATCCATTCCGGAAGTCCGTTCTTAAACCGAAACCGTTCTTAAACCAAGGCGCGCTTTCCCTAATGAGGCCTCCCACTGCTGGTGCCCTTCCACCATTCGGATTCCGTTCTTAGACTGAGGTAAAGTTCGCAAACCGGGACACTTCCGGTTTTGCGGAGTTCGTAAACCGAATCGTTCGTAAACAGGGCTGTTCTTAAACTGAGGTACCACTGTACTGCTTTACAAAAAAAATTTATATATGCCTGCTTATTCTGAAAGTAATTCCCTAGTTGAATAGAGGTCACAACCTCTATCTGCAACTGCTGTGGCATCAGTGAATAAAGAATTGCACATTTCTGGCCATAAATTTGATCTTCTGGCTAAATCAGTGGTTTTGTCTTGGATGCCACAATGTTTTCATGTCTGCTATAGCACTCAAGAGGGTTTTTTGCGTGTCACTGGGGAAAAGCACCATAAATCAGTGGTCAAATCTTTGGAATCTTGAGTGTTCTGAAAGGTAGCTCACATAAATGTTTGGTTTGATTTATTTTGCGTTTTGTATTGCCATCCCTGCCCCCTCCCAAACTAGAAGCTATCAATATAAGGAATGTTGTGTTTCAGTTTCAAATTTTCAATTCCCTTTTCTTTTACAACCTAATTTTTTGTCAACATTCTCCTACAACTTTAAGAGAGTCTTGATTTGTAAACAACAACAAAAATCCAGGTCAGAACAGTGGGCATTGTTGTACCAAATGTTTCTGCTATCCATTTTGGTCTTTTAAGACCAATTCCATCTAGCCTGCAAATTGGTGTGCTATAACTTTGATCTTCACAGTGTGAACCAGATGTTCTGAGATGCCAGAGTTGAAGAATCATGTTGAGCTGATGGCCCATGAAATGCAAAAAGAATTCTGCTCCTTGCCTCCCACTTAATCTGGCTGCTAATAGGCTACTGAACCATGCAAGAGGGTAGTGGGAAGTGCCAAGTGTCACTCTTAAGCTTTGAGACATTTCTCAAACGTTTGTGTAAAAAAAATTGTGAGAGCTGAAAAATGGGAGGAGATTATCCACATTAACTGCACAAGCAGAGGCACATGGTCCCTTTTATTTTTATTTCCTTATTTACTCACTAAGTCAATTGTCTTACCATCTGTTGCCTCTGTTTCAGTTATGGGGGGGGGATATATCAAGACCAAAATCCAGATAGGATTGCCCTAAAAGGTGTAAAAATAAATAACATCTAAAAATCTACCTGCAGATTGTCTTTTGTAATCTTGGTTTATAAATAACTGCTTGCCTATAACAAGTCAACTAGGCACCAACTTTTCTGTAAACTGG
Source organism: Podarcis bocagei (assembly GCF_964188305.1). NCBI lineage: Eukaryota > Metazoa > Chordata > Lepidosauria > Squamata > Lacertidae > Podarcis > Podarcis bocagei. The sequence continues at coordinate 51,874,237 of NC_138127.1, forward strand.
GAGAGAACTAGCTCTTCCTGCCCCACACAGCCCAATTCTATGCAGTACTAAGAAGTGATCCCAGTGATAATAGTTTTGAGGGTTTGATTGCAAGATTGATATAAGCCACATTATTTTAAGACACTCAGCTTGATTCTGCATATTTTTACCAAGATTTAACCTCTCACTAAGTTCAGTTTCCCTTGTTTTTAATAGGTTTACAAAGGATTACAGATGATCAGCACATATGATTGCTATGAAAGTGTAGTATTCAGTGTTCAATAAATGTTTTGATTGGGATCTACATCAATTAAAGAGTGGGGTGTTTATTTCTTTTTCAAATATTTCCATACTTAGAGATCCATAAATGTAGTCACCAAAACCAGCTACTACCTGATTCATCTTTATTTGATTACCACCTGTCCCCAGATGCCCAGCACAAAATGAGAGATACCTTACCTGTGATTGCTACATACGTTGCAGAGAATCTTGCTTCATGCAGAATGGGAGCAAGACTCCTACCTGTCTCCTGATTTCAGCAGTACACTCAAAGAACTTATTTTATTGTGGATCACTGTTTCATCTCATCAACATTTGGAAATATTTATTTGTTTAGGACCAAAATCCCAACATAGCATGAGATTCATCATCATCAAATTCATATGCCGCCCTTCTTTCAAAAATTAAAGGGCAGTTTACAACATAAAAACACAAAATAAAAAGGTAAAGGGACCCCTGACCATTAGGTCCAGTCATGGCCGACTCTGGGGTTGAGGCGCTCATCTTGCTTTATTGGCTGAGGGAGCCGGTGTACAGCTTCCGGGTCATGTGGCCAGCATGACTAAGCCACTTCTGGCGAACCAGAGCAGCGCACGGAAACGCCGTTTCTGCCGGAGCGGTACCTATTTATCTACTTGCACTTTAACGTGCTTTCGAATTGCTAGGTTGGCAGGAGAAGGACCGAGCAATGGGAGCTCACCTCGTTGCGGGGATTCGAACCAACGACCTTCTGATCAGCAAGCCCTAGTCTCTGTGGTTTAAACCACAGCATAGCATTAATAACAAAAAAGAAAAATCCTTTGATTCACTGTGTGGATTTTAGGAGATGTGTGGAAGACAGAATATTTGCTATTTTTTTCTATTTTCTTTACTATTTTATTTATATCGCCATGTTTCTGCCAAAGAACTCAGTGTGCCATGGATGGTTCTCCTCTACATTTTATTCTCATAACACCCCTGTGAGGTAGGTTGGACTAAGAGACTGTGACTGGCCCATGCCATGACATGAGCTTCATAGCTGAGTGGGGTTTTGAACCGTGGTCTAACACTTTAACTGCTACACCCACACTATCACTCTGAATACTGTGAAGCAGCAGGAATCTCTCTCACTTCTGATGGTCTTCTACGCCTATCATGGAGCTTAAGGCTGACCTAACTCCTCCTCTGAAACTTTCAAGTGCGTTGGCCGACTTGAAATACGAGTTGTGTCGGTATCAACCTCAAATAATGTGGACCTTTTTAACTGTTAGTATTTATGATTGTTAAAATGCAGATCGCTTTGGGATGCCTCGTGGGATTCATAAAGGAAATAAATAAATGATAACATCAAAACTGAACTAATTTTTATTATTTTTTGTAAAGATACATATTAGTTGAGTTGAGTAAACACTTTTCTCCTATCATCTCTGAATCCCTGGTGGTATTTGGTATTATGTTTTACCCCTCACTTTTTTGTTTTGTTTTGTTACGTAGCTTATCTGTAGTTAGTCTAATGGGCTCTGTTGTGGAAAGTCAGTTTTATAAAGGCATATGATATATCAGTGGAAATTACAGCATATTCTAAAAGAAAGGGAATCACTTCAAAAAGGATTGAGAGGGGTTAGAAGTAAATTTCTGTTAAAACTGATTATAACTTTATTGGAGAACTCTTTTGGAAATGGGTGGTGCTAGTAGGATTCTTGTAGCACACAGCGATCAGTGACTGGAATAAATTAAGCCAGTGAGTTTATACTAATGAATGGAGCTAGGCTACAAGTGCAATCAACTGTAAATGTTTCTATGCAAATTAGGCATACATTTGGTAAGTGTCCAATAATGGCAACAGTTGTATCCTTTTAAATGTTCATTTGCTGAAAACAAGAAGACATTGCTGCCTAAGACAATATAAGTTTTTCAATGTGTAAAGTGTTGGAGAAGCAGGACACAAGCTTTAGATGTGTGTGCTAGGTTCGAACCCTCAAATTTCCAGTTAAAGGATGTCAGAAAGCACAGCTATCAAAGATCCTTGTTTGAGACCGTAAAGGACCACTGCAGGTGGAAAGGTGATACTGAACTACTGAGATGGATCAGGGATCTGACTTGGTATAGGCCAGGACCATCCCATCTGTTCCTATGGTTCATAAACATGGATTTTCACAGAAAACTTACAAGGGGGATATTTGTAAGCTGATGAGAAATGATATTCACTCACTTGATAACCTCCTTTCTCTCCAGAGAGCAATTGCACTTTTTGGGAGGTTGGTTAAAGCCAAGGAAATGTACATACAGTACTTGAGATGCCAGATGATAAAAATTTAGCCCTTTAAGGAATAAATGTTTTTTAATAAAGAAAAAGGTTAAAGGTCAGCCAATGAGATTCTGCTTCTCATTATGCATGTCATTTAACTGAATTTTATTTAGAATAGACCTAATGAAATTAATGGACTTAAAGTCATGGTCATTCATTTTAGTAGGGCTTTTCTAAGTAAAACCTAGTTGAATACCACCCGCTATCCTTAAAGTGGTAGAAGTCTGGGGTGCACAAGGCAACCTTTTTTTGTAGTGGTCCCAATCTACTTAGGGAGATTTGTTGATGTTTGCCTTCCTTCTCAAGCTGAAACCTTTCTCTTTACACTGGTTTTCATGTGGCATTGCTGATGATGATATTTTTGGTTTTGGGTTCCGTAAGGATGATTTTGGTTTTCTATACTGTATGTCACATTGTAGAAATTGACTACTAATTGAGCCTAAATTAAATCATTTAAGCTTGCACAGTCCCAAATTGATCTGCATTACCTACTTTCCACCTTCTGTCTTAATATCCTCATTTCTGAAAATTAATTTGGGGGGGGGTGGAGAGGGCTTCCAATCCTACTCCTCAGTGTTCAGACCTTAGTCAGTTTAGGGTTTAGTGTTATGTTTGAGCTCTGCACTGTGACTAATCTTAACCACAGCCTGTTCAGTTAAACCTGGTTCATAAACTTGTCAGGGAACTGACATCGGAGGGAGAGGCGAAGGGGAGGCTCCCAGATGATGCTGGCGAAGGACCCAGCAGCAGGGGGAGAAACAGCTCAGTAGAGGGGGAAGCCAATCAGCGCAACACCAGGGATAAAGGGGGGCAGATGGGGGAATTGGAGAGAGGGCTCCAGGACTCTTCACTGGACATCAGTGAGGAGAGCCCAGGTCCTCCGCCACGCACGCCTTCCCTGCGCAGAAGACTCCTGCGCAGTGAGAGGAGGAGGAGACTGGGTGTCAAACAACTTTTATGTTGGAAGAGGTTCAAGAAACGCCCACTGACGGATTCTGCCAGTGACTGAGGCAGCCACCATGAGAAGGGGCTGTGCAGTCAGAAAGGTTTAACAAGGCAAAATTAACCGAGAAAGGCACCAGCTTATGCACGAGTACCGTATTTTTCGCCCTATAGGACGCACCGGCCCATAGGACGCACCTAGTTTTTTTGGGGGGGGAAATCAAGGGAAAAATTTTTATTTCCCCCCCAGGTTTGCGCAGCCATCCCCAAGCTAGAAGAGGGAGACGGAGTGCTCCGTCTCCCTCTTCTGCCTTCAGGGACAGCCTCCCTAGCCTCTGTGGAGCAGCGCACTGCGCTGCGCCGCAGAGGCTTTGCGCAACCATCCCCAAGCTAGAAGAGGGAGACGGAGCGCTCCGTCTCCCTCTTCTGCCTTCAGGGACAGCTTGCCCCGCTGTCCCCCGAGTTTGTGGGGCTGGCGGGGGGGGAGAAGCAAGCTTGCTTCTCCCCCCTCCAGCCTCCAGATCAGGTCGGGGAATAGCGGGGTGGCAGCGCTCCGCCATCCCCCTATCCCCTGAGCTTGTGGGGCTGGCGGGGGGGGGAGAAGCAAGCTTGCTTCTCCCCCCCGCCAGCCTCCACATCAGATCAGGGGATAGCGGGGTGGCAGCGCTCCGCCATCCCTCTATACCCCGAGCTTGTGGGGCTGGCGGGGGGGAGAAGCAAGCTTGCTTCTCCCCCCCCCCGCCAGCCTCCAGATCAGGTCGGGGAATAGCGGGGTGGCGGCGCTCCGCCATCCCCCTATCCCCCGAGCTTGTGGGGCTGGCGGGGGGTAGAAGCAAGCTTGCTTCTCCCCCCGCCAGCCTCCAGATCAGGTCGGGGAATAGCAGGGTGGCGGCGCTCCGCCATCCCCCTATCCCCCGAGCTTGTGGGGCTGCAGGCTGCTGCCCACAAGCTTTGCGAGCCCGCGGGACATCCCTCCGGGCTTGCAAGACTTGCAGATAGCTTCCTGAAGCCTGGAGAGCGAGAGGGGTCGGTGCGCACCGGCCCCTCTTGCTCTCCAGGCTTCAGCGAAAGCCTGCATTCGCCCCATAGGACGCACACACATTTCCCCTTCATTTTTGGAGGGGAAAAAGTGCGTCTTATAGGGCGAAAAATACGGTAACTCATACCTATTACATAACCTATAGTTTGAAATTGCCTTGTTTCAGTAACCATTGTTAAGATCAACTGCAGTTTGCCCCTGTTTGAACACAAAGACAGGCCAAGGCAAAACAAAAGCAGGAATGAAAGCTTTAGATCTCCTTGCAGTGGCAGTGGAGGAAGCAGTGGGAGTAACTATGTTACTATATCTGTTTGGATTTAAGTAAACATATAATATTTAGATTTATAGTTGAATCCTATACATATCTTGTGCGAATGTTTCGGAAATGATGAAAATAGTAAAAACATTTAAAGCAGCAGAGATGGCTCATGAGTAGGGAGATGAGAACTCTCCCACACCCTGGGGATGAAATAGGTCTGCAACATTCATTTTTCAGACAAGTCTAGTTGAGTTTCATACGACTGCAGCAGATTTAGGTGCTTAATGAAAGCTATTCTTCTTGCACAAATTGATATGCAAGTCTAGCCACATAACTGAAGGATCCAACTAAATAAATTGCACAAAACAATTCAATTTAACATCGACGTAATAGGAATTATCCAGTCAGAACTGGTGAGAGATTTGCAGCCTCTGAGGTCTTATTTCCGTATGTTGTATTTTTATAAAACTTTCACCTGTTGTACTTTTGACAGTTTCAGACAAATTAGAATATTAAGCAGTCAATATTTTTTAGGTACACAGTTAGTTTATTGGTAGTTATTTAAAGTTTGTGATAAATATTTGATATAAAGCACAGTGGTTGCATAGCACTATTAAAGCACTTTTAAAATATGCAAAATGTTACTCATGAATAAATAACATTTCCTGCGGCTAGTCATGAAGATGTAATTCAGATAACAGCCATATCACTTTGTGTCAGTCAACAGAAATGAAGTAGTAATAATTCAAAATATTAAAAATTAAATTGAAACTAAATGAAAGCTGTGATTTCCAAAGGCAAGCTTTGTGAATGAAAAATCTTATTAACTTCTCAGTCTGTCCTATAGAGGCTGCATTAATAAGATTTTAAATTGATATGCACTTGAAGTAAGGCTGGTTTAGTGAAGTAAGCAGTACAGCTGAAGACTGCATGCAGAAGTAAACATTTTCATTGACTAATAAGTGGCTTGAATGAATGAATGAATGAATGAACCGGTGCTACTCCCCAAAAAGAATGCTGTCCTGATATCTACACCGGCATTTATTCAGATGGGAATTAATTGGAATTAAAATTTCTTCATCAAAGATTATTCATTCTCATTGCTCAGTTCTTTCTAAGGGGGTGCAACTCTGAAGTCGGACATCAAACTTGCTAGAATTGAAACACGCTATGCATATTTTGAAACTCTACCTGAGTAACAACCAGACAGGGGAAGGAAGTGGCAAGGATGCAAATAGATCTCTCTTAATTGAAAAGTGCAGTCAGCTCATTGTTCTTCTCAGGTAATAGAAACAATAACTAATTGAATCTTATTGCTAGTACATTTGACAGAGAAATTAGGGGGAAAGGATTTGTGGCATTTTAAGGCTAACATTTATTGTGACATAAACTTTTTGTAGGCTAATACTTTAGTCCACAATAATTCTGTTAAATCTTAGATGTGATTTATTACAGTGGTGCCCCGCAAGACGAATGACTCGCAAGACGGAAAACTCGCTAGATGAAAGAGTTTTCCGTTTTGGAGGTGCTTCGCAAAACGAATTTCCTATGGGCTTGCTTCGCAAGACGACAATGTCTTGCGAGTTCCTGCTGGTTTTTTTTCCTCCCCCCCTTTTTCTAAGCCGCTAAGCCGCTTATCAGCTGATCCGATCAGCAGATAAGCCGCTAAAAGCCGCTAATAGCGCTAATCCGCTAATCCGTCAATGGGCTTTCTTCGCAAGACGAAAAAACCGCTAGACGAAGAGAATCACAGAACGGATTCTTTTCGTCTTGCGAGGCACCACTGTATATTGCTATAATAGCTTAACACTGTGAGAAGAAACACTTCATGGATTCTGAGCCAGTGCTTTCTTTCGATCTCTGAAATATGTGCATTTAATTTTGAAACACTCATCTCTTGAGTTACAACAAAATTATTCTGTGTATTTAAAGATTTCTATATGCTATAGGAATATAGCATCTAGATCTATAGGAGTATAGCATCTAGATCAAGGGAAGTATAGCATCTAGATCAAGGGAAGTAATAGTGCCACTGTATTCTGCTCTGGTCAGACCACACCTGGAGTACTGTGTCCAGTTCTGGGCACCACAATTCAAGAAGGACACTGACAAACTGGAACGTGTCCAGAGGAGGGCAACCAAAATGGTCAAAGGCCTGGAAACGATGCCTTATGAGGAACGGCTAAGGGAGCTGGGCATGTTTAGCCTGGAGAAGAGGAGGTTAAGGGGTGATATGATAGCCATGTTCAAATATATAAAAGGATGTCACATAGAGGAGGGAGAAAGGTTGTTTTCTGCTGCTCCAGAGAAGCGGACACGGAGCAATGGATCCAAACTACAAGAAAGAAGATTCCACCTAAACATTAGGAAGAACTTCCTGACAGTAAGAGCTGTTCGACAGTGGAATTTGCTGCCAAGGAGTGTGGTGGAGTCTCCTACTTTGGAGGTCTTTAAGCAGAGGCTTGACAACCATATGTCAGGAGTGCTCTGATGGTGTTTCCTGCTTGGCAGGGGGTTGGACTCGATGGCCCTTGTGGTCTCTTCCAACTCTATGATTCTATGATTCTATGATTCTATGATTCTAAATAGGAAGGCTAATGTGTATCTCTTTGTCTAGGTACTTCCATTCCCTAGCCAAGTGGTGTATAACAGGGTTGGAAAGTGTGGGAGTCGAACTGTGGTTTTGCTGTTGCGAATTCTGTCTGAGAGACACGGGTTCAACTTGGTTACATCAGATATTCATAATAAAACCAGGCTAACCAAGAATGAACAGGTAAGTTGTTTGTGTCTTTTTGTATGTTACGGTTTTCATTTTTAGAGTAATTTAATTCTGAGTATTTTTGATAGGGCATTGCAGTAAATTATTTTTCAGTAGAATTAGAAATACTTTTATATTAAAAATTATCACTTTTCCTAGCTAACAAGCTGTTAACTGCATATATTTTTTGATCATTCTGGCAAATGGTATCATAAGTAATTTATAGCTGAGCTGATAATTAAGTCTATTTTTGCTGCTGTTTTATCAGTATTTAAGGGTGCCCTGCTTTTGGCAATTTGTGGGGAATTAAACTGTAAGCGACGTGAAAATGTTCACTTATTCCGGAAATGTTGCATTGAATAGACTTCATTTGCTCCTAGATTTTGAATGGCCTAGGATCACTCATTTGAAACCAGGAATTATTGCTCTTAGTCAAAATCCTATTAAATTCAGCGAGACTTACTCCCAGGTAAATGGGGTCAGGATTGCAGTCTAAATCAGCTTCCTTAACCTTCAGTGGTGTTGGTGCATAGCCAAAGTTCATTGGCTATATAGCATTGTGAGGTCATTGAATTTTCTGGGATTGTCTGCGAATACTGTTTGAAAGAGAGAGAATTCCTAACCAAGGGAAGAAATGGGCACTGAAGCAGCAGCAGATTGGGGAAACAATGGCAGCAAATAGTATGGAGAAAGGCAAACATTTTCAGAGGTTGGTTGTTTTTCTTTCTGGGCCCTGTTCTAAAAGCTCTTCTTTTGCACTGAAAGCCAAAAAGGCTAATCAGTCATTGCAGCCTGAAAACAAGCCATGAAATTATCCAGTGTAAGATACTGATGCTTACTTTTAGGATCAAAGTTGCTGCTGCGGCATGCTATGAGGATCAATTAACCCTGTATATAGTAGTTGTCCAAAAATAATAATCAGAGACAGATCTTGCAGTAAGGACCGGGAGTTTAGAATTTTCCAAGCGGAAGCAGAACATCAAAAAGCTTTGAGGCAAGGAATGGGGTAAATGGGTTTTGCAGTGAAAGCTGCAGATAGGGGAGAGAATATTGGAGGCCAGTGGGACTGGCCCAATACATTTTGGCTCCCGGAGCAAACCACAAAATGGTCCTTCCCCCCCACAACCAGAGAAGAAGGGGTAAATGAATATCTGAATCAAGAACGGGGGGGGGGGGGCATAAAAATCAAACAGTGGTGGTTGAAGTGGGAATCAAAACCTGTCACAGATGCGAAGAGACCCACTCTGAATTATGCCATTCAGATGCAGAGCCCAGGAAACCACAAAGGGCAGCACCCACCAATTCCTCCCTAGGGGTGGGAGGAGACCAGCAGAGCCGCCTATTCACTGAGAGGCCGCTGTGACATTGGGGTGTGTGTGCTGCCGAGGAGGTGACAGATTTGGACTCCAAAGAGCATGCCATAGCTGTTGCTGCCGTGCGGCAGCCACCGCCAATGCATTCCTTGGAGGCCTGATCAGCTGCCTCTGTGGAGCCTGCTGCCTGAAGTGGTCGCTTCTCCTTGCCTCGTGGGTGGGCTGGCCCTGGAGGGACAGCAGCGGCAATCAAGGATGGGAAAAGAAGCAGGAATTCTGTTTCAAGTATTAGCAAGCTGACTAGATCCACATGCAGTGGATTCTTCATAAGCTTCTGTAATTTAAAGGGAAATGGACTTTCAAACTGTTACTGGCTAATCAGTTTCCTTTTGGTCCATAGACTCCTGCTATGTATACACTGCTTACTTTGTGGTTTGCTTAGTGCCTGTTGCTTTAAGACTCCATACTCTTGGGCTAGAATAACTAGATACTATTGTCATGCAACCCACTTTGCCACATAGTAAGTCTATTTTAATTCCACACTTTGCCACCTTCCCCAAGCAACAGACTTGCTGCTTCCCTGTTCTCTTTGTGTTGCTCCAAACCCAGGGGTCAGCAACCTTTTTCAGCCATGGGCCGGTCCACTGTCCCTCAGACCATGTGGTGCGCCGGACTATATTTTGAAAAAATAATGAACAAATTCCTATGCCCTACAAATAACTCAGAGATGCATTTTAAATAAAAGGACACATCCTACTCATGTAATTCCCAGTCTGATTCCCAGACTGTCCTGGGCTGGATTTAGAAGGCGATTGGGCCGCATCCGGCCCCAAACACAGCCAGGGAAGCCCTCTAGAATCTCTCGCAACCCTCAGTTTATTCTGGGTCCTCCTAACTCCATCCTTTGAAGCCGTTCTTAAAGGCTTGTGTAAATTGAGTCATTTAATGATGTTGTTAGCGCCACCCCATACACCCCATCATTTTATAAGAAAGTAGGATTGGCCATGATTAAGATTATAAACATCTGAACACTTAAGCTCCATTGAACTTGGTGGGGCTTACTTCATATTAGAGATGCACATTATCGTGATGTAAATGACCTGACTTTAAAAATAATTTTCTCACAGCAACATATGTATAATTTAAAGCCACTATTTATTTTTATTATTTCCCAAATCTTTGCAGATTTAAAACAAAAAATCATTGTAGAATATGAAAATGTGTTGCTTACTACAATATTGTTGTGCAGAATAAGTTAAAGTTCTCTGGATTTTATCTAAAGTGGATCAACATTTTTGTTTTCCTTTTAAAAAATGAAAAGGAATGATTTGAAGAACTTATATGTTTAGTGTTGCTACAGTAAAAGGTTATTTTAATTCCAGGTAACCAATTACATTTCCTTTGGATGAAACTGGATTTTGTTTGCATCCTTCATATGAGTGGTCTTTCTCTTAACCTGTCATGAATCAACCATTTCTCTACGCCACCAAGTGGAATGCTGCTGAAAACGCAGCCCAATGTTATACTAAACAATCTTGTACACCCTTATTGGGAGATCCAAGACAATATTAAGGAGCAAAATTTGTCTCGGGCTGCAGTACTAAAAATACTTATTAGACTATAAGACCCGTTGGACACAGTTTAACTTCCTCCTGAGTAAACATGTATAGATTGTGCTGTCAATACAGTATTAACCTTTGATCTGTGATTTCAAAAATTGAAAGGCAGAAATAAGCCCTACAGTTGGCTGTGCTAGGTTTAATAATTCCGTCACTTTCCTATAGTCTTATGGAGTTGCCATTTCTATAATGTACAGAAATGGAAGTAAGTCAAAATTGTGGTAGAATAAACAGGCTGCTATTATCAAGCCTCCTCAGTAGACACATGTTAGACATTGGCATTTGTGCATCTTGGCAGATTTACCCAGTAATTTATACTCACACAGGTCTTAAAGATGCAGATATCTATTGAGAATCAAAATATACACATTTAACATTTCAGTGGAGTATAGCTCCACAACAATTCATATCTATTAACATCAGTGGGCAGTAGCAATATGAATACATTTCTATGGTTTCAGGGGATTAGCTAACTACAGAACAACTAAATGCACACACACAAGAAGGAACAAGCACGCAAGGCATTGGAGGAGATGGGGGATGAGTTCAGCCTGCACTCTCTATCTGAGCTAATCTTGCAGACCAGGCCTCATTCATGCACAGCTGAGCAGGACGATTCTTCTGGGCAAAGGAGGCCCCTGAATACCAGCTTCTGGGAACTTCATGTGAGCAAAGTGCTGTTGCATCCAGGTCCTGCCACATGAGAAAAAGGAATATTGGGCTAGATGGTCCATTGGCCTGATTCAGCTGGCTTGTCTGTTCTTCTGACCAGATGGTGGTTTCTAAAACGCAGTCACACAAACTCAAAGATAGGAAGATGGAGCAGTTGTGAAGGCTCTGAGAGACAGTATGGGGAGAGACATGTGCCCTGCTAAGCAGTCCTAGATGCTGACTACATAACCTGTTTCCCCTGACTAGGTGAGGCAGGAAAAACATCAAAGGCAGCAAAAAGACCCTGAAAAAAGCTTCATGGATCTCAGATTCAGCTAGCAAAGATCCAGGGAAAGGGATGAAAAGTAGTGAAGCCTGGGAATGGGTTGTTGAAGCAGCCGCACCAAGCCGGGACATTTGCTTCAGCAAGCAGGGGGTCCAGAGACAATAAAGGAAAAAGCAGGAGAATCTGATCCCTGGTTCTCACTTCTAAGCGATTTCAGGCCCAGTGATATTCAGCAGAGTGGATCTGGGGAGCCAAAACCACATAGGTGATTGAGCAATTGATTTTCATAGTGGAACCAGGCAAAGCCAGAACAAAAAATGGCTCCAGCAGTCCAGTTTTTATACCTTTCTGGACAAAAGCATCAAAAGAAATGCAAACATTGGCTGGGTCAGGGAGGTGTCATTCCACATTTCCTATACCTAATATGAGTTGTTTGGTCAGTGTGGTGGGATTTTCTTTTGCAGAGACACATGGAAGTATTAATTCTTCAGCTAGTTTGACTAGATCTAGCTTTGGGCTTCCGCAGAAGGGAAGATTGCTGTTGAAGTCAGGCCCTGCTTGTGGGCACACCATAGACATCTCATGGGCCAGTGTGAGAACAGGATACTGAACTAGATGGGCTTTTGGTTTGATCCAGCAGGATTCTACTCATATTCTTTCTTCTGGCAGGATCTGCTCACTGTAGAACCTGAGACTATGCCTGCATTCTAGAGGATTCCAGGGTGCACAGACTGTATGTAGAGTGATTAGCATGAGAATGCCCTTTGATTTGTTCCTACCAAGGGACCTGCACAGTCTATCTATATGATGGAGCTAACCCTTCTCTTGTCTTTACTGCAATTCTTCTTCTTCTTCTTCTTCTTCTTCTTCTTCTTCTTCTTCTTCTTCTTGTCCTCATCCTCCTCCTCCCACTCCCATGAATCTTCTGTTGAGCTGGGGAGAAGGGAGCCTCAGACTAGACTTGGTAGGTATATGAAACAGGTGCACTGGAGAACAGCTTGGGTAGTCTGCCTTGCTTTTGGCTAGCTGAGAAGTTTCCAACAGTATGATGAAAAACAGTATATAGTGCTATTTATGCTATAACAAGTAAATACATCCAAACTAGAGCAGCATTTCCAGCAATTTAACTTAACATAGGATGCAATCCTATGCATATTTACTTGGGAGTAAGCCCCACTAAACTAGAGTGAGAAAACATGCATATTACCACCTTCTACAAACATATTTATTTCCAATTTGTGCATTGCTTTATATTGTCTAATTGGACAAATCTGTATGTAATCTTGCTCAGTTACTGTAGCCCTCAAGTTAAAGGAATGGTAACAGTCAAGTCCACCCCCCCACCCACCAAATACAACTAGAAGTTTTTCTAAAGCCAATTAGAATAATCTGCGCAGAGCAGAAGTCAGGAAATCAGAGCTGCAAGAATGTCTGGAATTCTTTTGCACACATCTCTTTTAACGCTTTCAGGAGCCTGACATATTACAGAACACTCTAAAAGCTGAAAGTAAGTGCTGAGAACTGTATTTCAGCCCCCTTTTTAACCAAATATATTCTGAAATTAAAAGTAAAATCTAGCTTTGCATTATTAAATCTTGGAACTGCATTCTAAAATGACTTAAACACAACCAGGCCAAAATAGTGAGGGGAGAGGAAAAACTATCCTGATAGTTGAGACCAGCTTTTGAAAAGCAATCTCCATGGAAACAATAGCATAGGCTTTCTTAAATAATGGAAAAGGTAGATTACGACTTAATGCCTGGCCAGTCAGTAGATACAAATGAAAGAATAAAGTCAGGGCCTACAGTAAATAAACACCTTTTATTTCTCTCACATGGTTATGAAAGAATTTTTTTAAGTTACCAAAAATTAGGTCTATGGTTGGTGGCAAATAGAATGTACAATAGTAACCAAACAATTTTACATGACATCACACCAGGGCTTTTTTTTCAGCCGGAACACTCTGGGCGCTCCCTTAAAAAGCCCTTCCTGAAAGAAACTCAACAACTTAGGTTTGTCTGTCGAAAAAAGGTGGGAGTTCCTGCACCTCTTTTTCTCGGGGGGGGGGGAGCACTGCATCACACCATTGCAATGCAAGTTCTATGTGGTAGAATTACATTATGTTTATTTAGACCTTGACTTACTCATTTGTGTTCTTTTAGGCACATCTGTCTCCTGGTATACACTGCAAAGCTGTGCATAATTTTGTTATGAGAAGCAATATATTTCTACATTGAATAAATATAGGAGGTGTAATATTTTTGAACAATATGTGTGAATTTCATGCACATATTCTGATGGGCAGGTGTTTGAATGTGATGGGTTTTTAACATTAGAGCAGATATTCCAATTAAGTGCAAAGTCTAGGACATCCCCTGCAGACTCTGAGAAATGTATGTGGCCATGATGTTACTGGTCCCAAGGAACCTTTCATTCAACATTAAAAAGGTTGACCTTAGAAATAATAATAAAAATAATAATAAATTTTATTTATATCCCGCCCTCCCCCAGCTGAAGCCGCCACTGCTCCTTGCACGTACTGCTTTATGAAGCTGTTACTTTCCAAAGCACCACAGTAAATAGAGCAAAAGTCAGGCACAGCAACTGCCAGTAGGAAGAGAAGAAAACTACCATCCTACTTATCCCACAAAATTGATATAACAAGCATGTGAATTGGTGAAGCAAAGTATATTGACATTTAGAACTTTTGCAGGCAAGGAGGTCACAGAAGTGGCCTTATTTTCTCCCATCTTAGTGTAGCGTAGACCATCTCTATTCCTTCCCATTACTCTTGATAGACAGTGCTGGGGTCAGGGGCACTGCCTTGACCCCAGATTATGGGTGCCCAGCAGCACATGCAATGTAGCGTGACATCATGACATCACGCCATACCATAATGACATCACGTTGCATCATGACATCACATTACATTGCACATGCTGCCTGGGAACCCTGGAATTTGCGTCAGAGGCTGCATAACGCATTGGACACCAACCCCAAGGCCCCCATGAGGCCTTGGATGTGACTTACAGTGCTTTGCAAGGCCCGAGAAGTCATGTCAGAGGCCCTGCAGTGTGGGTGCCGAGCACCCACAACAATTTTTTGTGGGTGCCCAGGCCCCCATATAGTTGGTGCCAGTGGCTGGGATCTAATGTATCAGTACTGTACCTCAAAAAAACAAATCTCTTCTGAAGGCTGCTGTTTGGGTGCCACATTTTGACAAGCTTGATTTTAAATTCAGTGTGTTCTTGTTTTTAGATGGAATTGATTAAAAATATAAGCACTGCCGAACAGCCCTATTTATTCACTAGACATGTTCACTTCCTCAATTTCTCAAGGTAAGATGGTTCCTCACTTACAATGTTTTATATGGTATGTTTAATTTAACAGACGATTTATTTAAAGCTTTCATTTTCAGTTTAGTGTACAGTCACTGCAATATGTGTGTATCTCCCAGAACCTTGTGGGCAGAGCAAAATGTGCAATATTTACCTAGCCAATGCTCCTACTCCTTTTCCTATCCTGACTGGGCAACAATAATCTAGGAAACACCCACATGTATGCTCTGGTATCTGTTTGTATATTCTGGTATGTATACACATATGCAGCAGCATAAGATTGCACCACGAGGAACCGGCTTCCATACTAGCATGAAAGATATGTGTGATGCAGAGATTCACCATCTTTTCCTCCCCCTCGTCACCTTATGGAAGATTCCTGCACCACTGGCTAAAGCAGTAAATGATATAATACAATATACATCCTTGTCTGTGTTTCCAATTGTCTGTGTACACTTCATGTTTTTTTATAGGTCACTTGAGTTTATAACCTTTTCAGCTGAAAAACTCTATGTTGCATTATGTCAAAAAGAATCTCCTGCCAGAATTCCATTTTATTTTTATTTCCCTCTGCCAGAGTAATTTTATATGCATTAGCTGTTCACTCTCTCCCCACCCCCCACACTTTAAAATATAAACTCTTGGGAGAGGAGGTTTCAAATTATGATCACATATGCTTGTGATGTTACATCAGATGCAACTTTAGAAAACACTATTGAGCTGAAGAATAGTGGATTACTAAATGCCAATATCCAGAGTGGTAGCCGTGTTAGTATCTTCCTGTGGTACCCAAGACTAAGCAGATAAACTTTCATTGACTACAGAATGCTTAATCAGATGCGTGTTGTCTTGAACTGCAGGTACATTTGTAGGGTTTTTTCACAGGAAGGGGGAGGAAGTGTATAAACAATCAGATCAGAAGGAAATGAAACTCATTAGTTTCATATGCATACAAAATCAGTAGTTGATAAAACAAACACCCTGACATGGGGACACCAGTGATCGCATATAGTATGGTAAAAATCAATTGTGTCAATTTACTCTGAAATA
Source organism: Podarcis bocagei (assembly GCF_964188305.1). Lineage (NCBI taxonomy): Eukaryota > Metazoa > Chordata > Lepidosauria > Squamata > Lacertidae > Podarcis > Podarcis bocagei. Next base: position 51,890,037 of record NC_138127.1, read on the forward strand.
TAGCCCTAAACTTTTTGGCGTATTGCAATTCAACTGTTTCACGCTTTAGTCTCCTTCTGAAGTTCCTTTGTTTAAGGGTAGTCACCCTAAGGTCTGTCTTGTATCTTGGAAGGCTGGTATGTCCCCTCACTGGCTTCATTGCCATTTCTGATGTCAAATTTTTGTCCATTTATTCTTAATTGCTTAGATACTGTTATGTTTGCCTTATGGAGAAAGACACTATTAGAATATGATGGCACATATTGCAGTGAAATATGAGCAAGTGATAGAACCCCTGATGTTGTGGATGATAATAGGACGTCCTGTAATAGTATTGCCAGAGAAGATAGGTGGACAGAAGTGGTATTTGGGTCAAACACAGGGTCTGGTTCCAGTGTCTATATCACTGTTGTGTGCCTTTTTGTGTAGCTGTTTTAGAGTGGCTGGGGTGAGCTGGGTGGAAGTATAGTCCTGCCACCCAAGCATGAGAAGAAAGTGTGTAAAAGTTATATTCCTAGCTTTAACAGAATATATTTTCTTAAATATTGGAAGTTAGAGAACGGAATAAATTAGGCAGCCTAAATATTTTTACAGTCTCAGTGTACTTGTTGATCATCTGAGGAGCACCCCTGAGCTTATACCTTTATGTGCAGTGTTTAGTTGATACGTAAGATTGTAGGTAGAACCTGACACCACAATGATACTACACTTATGCAGTGGATGCACAGAGGAATGGCAGTAATGCGGTCTGAGTTCTTCTTATGTGAGAGAGCTACATAGATGGAAAGTATAATCTTTAAAATTCCACATTTCAGTTTGCTGCAGTGGATCATTAGGTCATTATAATAATTTATAGCTCATATTCAATTACTTATTTGAAGCACACTCTCCCACCCTGATTATCCCCCCACCCCAATTAAGCAGCTATATAGCTCAGATTAATAAAAATTTCTGACCTTTTAATCAGCCCTGCATTCTATAAACTGACACTTTCCATTTTGCCTGAGGAAGAATTCTATGAAGCAATTGAGAGGCCACACATTTACTAGTTAGCCTAATAAAGATGGTTTTGCATTATTAAACAACAAGAACAAGAACAATAATTTTAAAAATGTTTGCCATTTTTAAACAGAAAGGAAAGTCAACCCTTCAACAAATAGGCACTAAGAGAGGCTTGTCCTCAAAGGAGCAAAATTCAAACTATGGAGTAGAGAAATTATGGGAGGGGAAAAGAAATTCATAAGTAAGGCATTTAACCTTCCCATGATTCATTTCCTTGGCAATGGGCCTGTACCTGACTAAACCATCAACTGAAATGCCAGGGTATGTGCAGTTGAGGTACAGCTTATGTGCCCTAAGCTTCAGAAAGAAAGATTCTAGCTCTCAACTTCCCCCAGCTGTTTAAATGGTCTTAAACGTTGTTTGGCCTTTGGGGGGAGGGGAATACAATAAATACTTTTTAGCTTAGGCAATTGCTTTAGTTACCATGTTATGTAAATGTAAATAGGAGAAGGGTGGAGGTGCCTACAATACAATCTGAATGTGTCATGATGAAATGATGTATGCTCTGGAAAGATGTTTAGAACTCCTGGGCTCATTGCTCACTGTCGATGAAATTCTAATCTCCTTTATGCCAATGGGAGGCTTGCCACTGACTCTACTGCAGCCAGTATTGCATTGTGCTGCAGTAGTTCTTTCCACCATCAGCTAAGTTTTGCATTTACCAAAGATTTGGGCAACCTTCCTCATCCCCTTACTTAGTTCAGCAGACACTAAGCTATGTAAAGGACTTTTAAGAACTTGCCTCAGTTTTGAACCTGGCATCATTTGAGCCACATTAGGTAACAACACAGCATATAGATGGGGTAGAAGGGCTACCATTTTGGCTTTTCATTTTTTTAACACTAGGCGTTTTGAATTTAAGAGGGGAATAAGCAGCATATACTAATATGGGAACCTCTGTTTCCCCTCTTCCAAATTTTGGAGCCATACTTTAAGCAGTGCTTTGGGGATAGAGACTTTGAACTAAATTATCTCAGTTTTTGTGGTGTGTAGAGATGATTGATGTAACTACATATGTGTATCCTAAATCAATTATGTTCTTCAAATTACTTCAGAGAGCCTAGAGGTTCTTGGATTGCAAGAAGTGAGAACTTTCAAACATAATAAATGCTTTAATTTTATAGAGCATTAATGCTTGGGTGAAAAAACACCCAGCATGTGTACATTGGAATGCATAATGATCACGCTGAAGCCTATTTTGCTGCAGGGTGACAACAATATTTATAGAGCCCGTGATAGGTAGAAGGAGCAACTGAAGAGAGTGTCTTAGGGATCATCTACTCTTCTACTTGTGCCATGCATAGAAAGCAAGGGTCCAAACGGTTTGTCACTTGACCCGCACTTTCTAGGCATAGATCTGAGCGGTTTTCCCCTTGACCCATTCCTTTCCAAGGGAAAACTTGCTCTTTAGAGAGAGAAAAGGAACAAATGACAATCCATTTGGGGAAAACCAGAATTGTCATTTGCTGTAATTGAATGCTAAAGAGCGGCTTTCCCTGGGATACTGCAGTGGGACAAAAGGAAGTGTGGCTAAGCCCTGACAGGACCAAAACAGGATAGAAGTGTTAACAATAAAAATTAACAATAATGCATAAGGATATGGAGAGAAGGGAGAAATGTTTAGGTGGAAATGGGGAATCTGAGCATATGAATGAATTGAAAAGAAGCCGGACTTTGAGCTTTTCAGGAACACAACTTTGGGTCAGGCCGTTCAAAGACGATCAGGTAACTAAAAATAGAGAAATGTAGCAGCGTTGTTAAATTAACATGAGAACTAACTGCAGAGGATCTCAAAGCAACGTAAAAACTTCAAGAGAAATGAATTCATATTTTAAAACTTGGTGCTAGGTCAGCCCCTCAGTTGAGTTGAGAGCATTCCACAAATGGAACTTCACCACTGAGAAGCCCTCTCACCTTTGTAGCCACTGCCCTCACTTTTGATAGTAGGGGAACCAAAACAATGCCCTCTACTGAAGACCTGCATGGGTAGCCACATCTGGAGTGAAGCGGTCCTCAAGTGAACCTTCAGGAAGGGCCTCAAACATGAAAAATGAGGAACGCTTCATGCTGAATTGGTCCATTTGTCCACCCAGTCCAGCACTGTCCATCCTCACTGCCAGCAGCTTTCCAAGGTTTTCAGCAGAGGTGTATCTGCGTCCTATTCCTGATATCAGTTTCATTGGAGATGTTGGGGTTTTTAACTCACTGAATGCCCCTTCTGCATTCAGAGCATAAGCTCTGCCATGGAACTCTGACCCTCACTGAGGGGAAGGCTCTACTCTGGAAATATGGATACTGCAGGAGTCAGTACCAAGGCTCTTAGTTTGATGTAAACAAAGTGGACATTTACTATGTTACTTCATGGTAGCTTAGTCCAACCAGTAAGTGCAATCATTGGGGTGTTATCAATACCATTAACAAGAAATAAAATAAAATTATATTAACCAAGCTACCCTACTTTAGTTCATGTCAAATGTCAGTCTTAAGATAAATATGCTGTGTTGTTCTGCTCAGAAGAATTACTTAATCTTCTGGAATGTAGAAATAGAATCCTCTGGGGTGTGTCCTTGGCATAATACTACAGGCGAATTCTTCTACCCCTTTGGTTCTGTTGGGTTGGGAGATGTGGTACTTTGCCAAAAATAGAGGTTTAGCACTATAAAGCACATCTTGTATATTGCTAGTGTTGTAAAATTGTAGGACTACCTTCATTAGATTTTTCTGCTAAGTTAATCAACTCAGTTTATTGCAGCAATTGACTTCAGCAAGGCAGGAAGAAGAGCACTTTCACATCAATTAGTTCAGTTACCTCTCATGGTTCAATTTAATTCAGTCTACAGGGCATTTTCTAGTAATCATGTTAACATTTTTAATTATTTGTAAAACAAAGCCAAAAAAACCCGTTCTGCTCATCCTTTTAACAAATCACTAAGTATCACTTAGTGGGCTGGGTTCAGGCACAGGGGAAAACCATTGTTTTTTGCTATGTGAACAGAGATTGAAAGCATTTTCTTTCCATTTTAAACTAACTGAAGTATCCTCAGATGATCAAACTCAAGAATTATACAGTGGTGCCCCGCAAGACGAATGCCTCGCAAGACGAAAAACTCGCTAGACGAAAGGTTTTTTCGTTTTTTGAGGTGCTTTGCAAGACGAATTTCCCTATGGGCTTGCTTCGCAAGATGAAAACGTCTTGCAAGTTTGTTTCCTTTTTCGTAAAACCGTTAATACCCAGGGTGCATTGCTTGAAGAGATGCAGTTGCGACTTCACTTCGAGGAGCAACTCATAGCACGCGGTGTGGTAGCCTTTTTTGAGGTTTTTGAAGACTTTGGTGATTTTTGAAGCTTTTCCAAAACTTCTTTTGCAGCCATTTGGTAAGTTAAACTTTTAAAACTTTTTTGGGGGTTTTTGGATTTTGGGTTGGGGTGTTTGGAATTCAAAGACTTGGTGTTGGGGAGAGGTTTGCAAGAATCTGGAAGCTTGTGTGTTTTTTTCCTGCATTTTTATGATTTTCTGTGACCATTGGGCCACTCTGCTTTTTTTAAAAAAAATAAAATCTGGGTTTGAATTTCTGTGTGGTGGGTGGCTGGGGGAACAGTTGAGGAGGGGTTTGCAAGAATCTGGAAGCTTGTGTGTTTTTTTCCTGCATTTTTATGATTTTTTGTGACCATTGGGCCACTCTGCTTTTTAAAAAAAAATAAAAAATCTGGGTTTGAATTTCTGTGTGGTGGGTGGCTGGGGGAACAGTTGAGGAGGGGTTTGCAAGAATCTGGAAGCTTGTGTGTTTTTTTTCTGCATTTTTATGATTTTCTCTGACCATAGGGCCACTCTGCTGTTTTTTTAAAAAAATCTGGGTTTGAATTTCTGTGTGGTGGGTGACTGGGGGAACAGTTGGGGAGGGGTTTGCAACAGTTGGGGAGGGGCTTGCAATTTCTGTGTGGTGGGTGGCTGGGTGCTTTTGAATTTTTTGGATGTGAAGCACTGGTTTTTTTATATTTTGGGGGGGTTTGCGAGGGTAGGAGCTGTGCTGCCATGGGACCCAAGAAGACTGCTGCTGCAGAGGCCGGCGAGGGGAAGAAGGAGAAGGTTACGCTGGAAATAAAGGAGGAGATCATCCGGAAGCACGACGGTGGAATGCGTGTGACAGACCTCGCCAGGGAGTACTGGAGGAATCCATCGACCATCGGGACCATCCTGAAGATGAGGGAGAAGATCCTTGCGACTGATGCAGCCAAGGGAGTCACCATGATCGTGAAGAACCGCCCAGCTGTTCTGGAGGAGGTGGAGAAGTTGCTGCTCATCTGGTTAGAAGAGAAGCAGCGTGCAGGGGACACAGTGACTGAAGCCGTCATTTGTGAGAAGGCCAAGGCCTTGCACGCAGACCTCGTCCGGGAACAGCCAGGAACCTCAGGCGAGCCAGAAGTCTTCAAGGCAAGCAGAGGCTGCTTTGACCGGTTCAAGACAAGATCTGGAATCCACAGCGTGGTCAGGCATGGAGAGGCTGCCAGTTCTGATGTTTCTGCAGCTGAAGACTTTGCAGCGGAGTTCCTGGAGGTTGTGAAGACGGAGGGCTACATTCCACAGCAGGTCTTCAACTGCGACGAGACCGGGCTGTTTTGGAAGAGGATGCCCAAAAGGACTTTCATCACATAGGAGGAGGCCAAGTTGCCTGGCCACAAGCCCATGAAGGACCGTCTGACCCTGCTCTTCTGTGCCAACGCAAGCGGCGACCTGAAGATCAAGCCCCTGCTGGTGTACCACTCGGAGAACCCACGGGCCTTCAAGAAACACAAGGTCGACAAGGAGCAGCTGAGTGTCATGCGGCGATCCAACAGTAAGGCTTGGGTCACACGTGTGCTGTTTGTGGACTGGGTCAATCTTGCTTTTGGCCCTGCTGTCAAACAGTACCTGCTGGACAACGACCTGCCGCTGAAGGCTTTGCTTCTGATGGACAATGCTCCTGCTCACCCTAAAGGCCTTGAGGAGGACTTGTTGGAGGAGTTCAGCTTCATCAGCATCATGTTCCTGCCGCCTAACACCACGCCACTGCTCCAGCCGATGGATCAGCAGGTCATCGCCAATTTCAAAAAACTCTACACCAAGGAGCTTTTCAGGCGATGCTTCGAGGTGACTGATTGCACCACACTCACCCTGCGGGAATTCTGGAAGGCCACTTCAACATCGTCACCTGCTTGAAGATGATCACCACGGCCTGGAACGGGATCAGCCAGAGAAATTTGAATTGCGCTTGGCGCAGCCTGTGGCCGGACTGTGTGGCACCAAGTGACTCTGATGCACCAGAGTCAACAGTGGTGCAGGACATTGTTGCCTTGGGGAGGACCATGGGCCTGGAGGTCACAGAGGAGGACATCAGCGAGCTGGTGGAGGAGCACGACCACGAGCTAACCACCCAGGAGCTGGTCGAACTGCAGGCAGAGGCTGCGCAGGAGCAGGCCTCACTGGAAGAGGAGGAAGCAACTGAGGAACGGCTGTCCTCCAAAGAACTGAGGGACATTTGCCTGAAGTGGAAGGATGTGCAGGCTTTTGCACAGCGGCACCACCCTGACAAGCACGTGGCACATGACCTTGCGAACACTTTTGATACGAGGGTCATGTCGCCTTTCAGGGAGGTGCTGAAAAGGCGGATGAAGCAGCAGACCATGGACAGGTTCTTCAGCAAGAAGCAAAGAGTGGAAGAGGAACCTTCTTCGAGTTGTCCCCCAGAGTCTTAGAAAATGTACTGTACACTTTGTTGATTTTTAAATGTTTTTCTGTCATGTTTAGAAACTTAATTTATTGTTCCTTCAATTTTTGAAATGCTCTTTACAGTATGTGTGACTTTAAAGAGCACTTAATAAACTCTTGTTGTACCAAATTTGGCTTTGTTTGGACTTTTTTTGACCATAGGAACGCATTAATTGAATTTCAGTGCATTCCTATGGGATTTCGTGCTTCACAAGACGAAAAATTCGCTAGACGAAAAAACTCGCGGAACGAATTAATTTCGTCTTGCGAGGCACCACTGTAGTTTGTTTAAACTACAGTTAGTAAGAACAACCATGATCTGAAGAAGCAGTTTGATCCTGATTTGTGATCACTAAGGATAATTTTAAAATACCATAGCACCTACAGTCCATATGTCATAGGAAACTGTAGCCTGCATATGAAAGTGGATGCTTTGAACCTCCTCTTGTAGTATACAAAAGGAGGACAGGGGAGCCAAACTAGTAAATTTGGCCACATATGGGTGTGTTTTTTTCAATTTTTGTGGTTTTGTACAGGTAAACATATAGTTTACATTAAAATCATTTAAAGCATAACCCAATAGTGCAAATTGTTTTATCTTAAGGATACAAAAACTAAGTTAAATTGTTTTTGCTTAACTTCAGTTCTTGGTCTTGCATACAAAATGTACATACATTGGCTTAGTTAGTTCCCACAAGTTTTTTTTTAATTTCACTACAAGAAAAAACACTTTACTTAGTGGGTAAAGGAGTTGCCCTTTGTGGAAAATACAAGCAAACCAGCACTGTGTTACTTTTCACTCATTTAATTGGTACTGTAATTTGGATATTGTGGCTAAATTTTAACAGTGCTTCCATTCAAATAAATAAGAACTCTTGGGTTGCACTGAAGACTTTCTTTCCAAGGATAACTTGTCACACCTGTGCAATGTTTAACTAATGCTCCAGCCTTCTTAAAATAGAGTTTCGCTGTTTGAAGAAAAGCAGATTAACTAGTGATCAGTACTCTTTTTTAAAAAAACCCCACACATATTGCTACCATTGCATTTAAGGGTATGCTACTACATGGTTCTAAGTTAGCTGCAAATGCAGCACATAAATCTGGAATAAGCTTTGTTGCAGACCACAGGCTGCTGCAGGTTTGTATGGAAATCTTCTACAGATAGGGATTGCTCTTCTTGGCTCTAGGTTTGAGGATTCCCATGGGAAAGTGCCCTCTGGTGAGCCCTTTCCTACATCAGTTAGTAAGCATGCCTAGTAGTAGTGGCTGTGAGATTTTGACCAACTTCGGCCCATCTGAAGCTGATACAGGCTCGTCTTATCTTGAGCCCAAGCAGAGTAGTCCACACAGCAGAAGGATAAGCAGTATGTGCCACATTCTTAACTTTATTTCCACTCTATGCTGAGAGAATACAAACATGCATCTTGCCTCTGTGAGAGCAGAGAAGCAACCGTCTCTCTAACAAAGAAACCGAGAGAACAATGATAAACAGGAAACCAGTGTACGTCACATCCAGTCTCCCATTCCCGTGGGAATCCAACAGTAACTTGGACTGTGGAATGCAAAACAATGTCTTGTGACTGCAGTTGCTGCTCAGTGAGGGAAATAGAAACCAACAGTGGCTGCAAGTAGCTACAAAGATGCCATCATAAGCTTCCCACAATATCACCAGCAGGGAGTTGCTCTGGAACATGGTGGAAAACTTAAAATAGTGGTTTGCACACGCAGAGCAGGCATCATTACTTGTAAAGCCCTCCAAGGTGCTGAATTATGTGGAGACAAGGTCTCTTTGCTACACAGACTGCTTTAGTGGAGAAGCAAGTATGTGACTCAGCTTGGAAGCGGTGAGCTTGGCTGAAAAAGAGCGAGAAGAGAAGAACTGGGCATAACAGCAGCAGGCCTAGGAAAACAAAATGAGGAATTGTAGAGCAAATCCATGTTCCTTCTTCCCATCTCTAGCTATGGAACGACCAAGCTATGGTCCAAACCTGGTTGGCTGGTTTAAATGCATGATAGCCATAGGCATAACATATATGATGCTTCCTGTACTGGGGAAGTCATGGCTCTCCAGCTAACTTTCCTCATGACATTGTTGTGATGGAATAACAGTATGGAGTTCTCCTGGTGGACAGAAAACAGATGTGAAAATTAAATTGGATGGTGTCCTATGCATCTGTGGGGTTCCCAGTGCTGGGTGCGGGGTGGGAAAGTCTTGTATATAACAGGGAAGTGTTTCTACTCCATAACTGGGAATGGAGAAACCAAGGTTGATCTTGTAATATGATAGCCCTAGATTGCAGCCTTATCCTTTTAGTACAGATGATAATAAGGTCAAAACCAGCACTTTGCATTGAGCTTGGGAACCAATTGGTAGCCAGTGCAGTTGTGCCAGAATTGGTGCTATATTTTCAGACTGTCGCTGTCCTGGGTTAAGTGTGATATTGAACTTGAGATTTTCAGCAGTTTGAGATTTTATTGTCATATTTTGCAGGATGTCTCAGGTCTTGGGATTTCAATATTGCTCTCATTCTTAGCCGTTTCCTTATATTTTATCTTGATGCATGTGGGCTGCTGTTTTTTGGGAGGAGGAATGCTGACAATTCTTTGTGCTAACAATTCAGTGGTTCCCTTCAACTTGAACTGGTTCATTGAAAAGTACATTTATTCTTCCAACACACAAAAGGATAAGGAAAATACTTTCTTTGAAAGCACAAGCATTAACATCCCCCCTTCCCATTTTTCAAAGGTTTACTGTTTGAAACACACTTGTGATTTTAACTGTTGTCACTACAAGCCTGGTGGATGGTCTAGGAATGCCAGAAACAGTATTGAAACTAAGTAGATGTGGATAGACCTGACTATCAAAACCACTGGGAGTCCTACATAAAAGCAGAATATAAATACAGTAAACACTTTCTTTGATGTACAGTTTTAAAAATAAAATAAATAGTGCCTTTGAATACTGCTATATAATATGAGGTACACAGAAACTTGATTAAAGTCAAACTGACAACCATGTGATTTATCATCAGTAAGATGAGATTCCCTAGTAAGCTTCAGTAAAATAAATTTTGTTGATTACAGTGTGCTTTTCTAATACTAAGATGCCAGATTACAGTGTGCTTTTTCTAATGTGTAGTATTTAACCCCTGCTTTAAGGGGCAGAAAAGCCTTATACTTGTGGCTTCAGAAATAATATTGTAGTTGTAATTTTAATTTTTTTAAAAAAATGCAAGAAACAACCTCCTCAGATACTGAAGTTTTACATTTTTTGACATGGCTGTCTGTGATTTGATTTTTCTTTGTTTCTGTTGTCCAGGTTTGGAGGAGACCAACCAGTATACATCAATATTATTAGAGATCCCATTAACCGTTTTTTATCCAACTACTTTTTCCGCCGCTTTGGAGATTGGAGAGGGGAGCAGAACCACATGATCCGCACCCCAAGCATGAGACAAGAAGAGAGATACTTAGTAAGTTCTGAATTCTTAAGTCTTTCATCATGTCAATCTATTGAACTTCATAGCTTTGCTTCTGCTAGATTTCAGACTCTCTGCAGATATATTGTACTTCCACATTCTCTTATCTGGAGCTGGATGTTACATTATATGTTTATGTTTTGATCACATTTTGTTGCTAAGTGGCTCTGCCCCACTACCTTCTCAGAGGCCCTTGGTGAAAGCTCTTGCCTGGCATCTACCAGAAAGGCCAGACTGCTGAACGAGATCCTTTGTGCCAGCAGACTTTGATAGGAGTTGTCTGGAACAGCAGGATGCAAAATGCTGCCTGAATAATCCTGTTTCTCTGTGAACGCCATATAATTTATGTTCCTGTACTAGATTTAGGTGTGATTTTTATTTTTATAATCTTTGGGAGCCACTCAGGCTATAAAGCTGGATATAACCATTCAAAATACAATGGTACCTTGGGTTAAGAACTTAATTCGTTCTGGAGGTCCATTGTTAACCTGAAAATGTTCTTAACCTGAAGCAAGACTTTAGCTAATGAGGCCTCCCACTGCTGCCGCTGCACAATTTCTGTTCTCATCCTGAAGCAAAGTTCGTAATCCGAGGTACTATTTTTGGGTTAGTGGAGTCTGTAACCTGAATCATCTGCAACCCGAGGTACCACTGTAAATACAAATACAGTGGTACCTCTGGTTACGAACTTAATTCGTTCTGGAGGTCCGTTCTTAACCCGAAACCGTTCTTAACCTGAGGCGCGCTTTCGCTAATGGAGTCTCCCGCTGCACGCACGCGTGCCCCAGCACAATATTTCTGTTCGCATCCTGGGACAAAATTTGCAACCAGGAGCAGCTACTTCTGGGTTAGCGGAGCTAGTAACCAGAAGCGTTCGTAACCAGAGGTACCATTGTAGATGTGTTAAGTCAGAAATGAATTAGTTAACTCTGGCATTTAAAGTGAGGCAAAGTTGTTCAGAAGCATTTGGATAGTTGTGGTTTAACTTTCTTGATTTCTCTGACTCATCCCAATCTCTGTTTTAGTAGATTTTGAATATGGAGTATCAATCAAGTGATTTCTAAAACAGTGTTTCCCAACCGGTGTTCCGCGGCACACTACTGTGCCGTGAGACATCGGCTGGTGTGCCGTGGGAGGGAGGCGGGCGAGAGGCGGCGGCGGCGAGGATCCGGCGGGGGTGGGGGGAGCGGGGGCCGTCGCGCGCAACCGAACTCACTTGGCGCGCTGCCGGCTTGTCCTCCTTCAACCCGGGTCGGGCCAGGCCTGCTCACGTCCCCGGATCCCCTAGCAGCAGCCGCACGCTCTCCAAAAGCGCAACGCTGCGCGCAACCGCTCGGCCAGCTGGTGCTCTGCGACTCCGCCCTTTCCCCTCCCAGCGCCGGAGGGTTCGCGCGACCGCAGCTGTTCCCTTTCGCAGCGCGCGGGAAACAATTCCAGGCCAATTGCCTTGTGCTGAAAAGCACCGCCTCTCCTTCCAGCTCAGGCCCGGGCCGCCGGCTCCCCGAATGACGTCACGGGGGCGGGGCTTTAATGGTGGTGTGCCGCGAGATTTTTTTCCGGTAAACAGGTGTGCCGTTGCCCAAAAACGTTTGGGAAACACTGTTCTAAAATAACACATAGTGGTACTTGGGCTGCATTACTATACCATAAATCAGCTAAGGACATATAGTAACTGGACATACAGTGGTACCTCAGGTTAAGAACTTAATTCGTTCTGGAGGTCCATTCTTAACCTGAAACTGTTCTTAACCTGAGGTACCACTTTAGCTAATGGAGCCTCCCACCGCCGTGCGATTTCTGTCCTCACCCTGAAGCAAAGTTCTTAACCCGAGGTACTATTTCTGGGTTAGCAGAGTCTGTAACCTGAAAGATCTGTAACCCGAGGTACCACTGTATAGTCAAACCATTCTTAGAATATGGGAGTTGAAGCAAGGAGACGCATGCTCCAATCCCTACTCAACCAGAGTCACCTTGGGCTGGCTACTATCTCTCTTCCCAACCTACTTCACAGGATTATGTGGTTACCATGGGGGACCATTTCTTGGAACCCCTTAGTGATATGTTGATGTTTAGGCTACTCTGCCCCTTAAACTATATGCTTACTTTGGCCCAGGAAATGCACATAATTTATTGGGGGGGGGGAAATTACCTCAATGCTGGCATGTTGCAAAATTTCTAAATATTTAGATAGAAATCTAATAACAGGCATAAAATGTTATAATGAGTTTTTTTAAAAATGAAATGCTTATGTGTAAAACATTCCAGTTCAGTTGCAATGGAGATAATAATAATTAATCAGTAGCTTTCCACATATATGTTTCAAGGTGATGCACGCAATATAATAAAAAGCAGGTTAGAAACGGCATAGAAAATAACAGCAAATGAACCGAAAAACAGTAAAAGGAGGCAACTGTGGCAGAGACCTGTGCTTCCAGCCAGGAAAGCTTGCAGAACAAAATGTCTTCAATTCTTTCTGGAAAGTGCAGGTAGTGGATGTCTATGTCATATGGCAGAAACACTTTTGTAGAGCAGGGGCAGCCACACTACAAGCTCTGCTCTGTATTACTGTGGAGTGAGTTTGTGATCAGTTTTGAACCTCAGAAGAAAATCTCTTGCAGACCACAGTGAACTACTAGTTATATAAAGGATAAGGTGGTCTCTCAAGTAACGTGGAAGCAGACCATTTGTTGCAATTATACCAGGCTTCCCTTGAGACTGTAAGACTTGCTGGTTTAAATGGCTTTTGGATGCTGATTTGATGAGGCTATGGAATTTTTTTGGTGGCTGAATGTTTTTAGTGGTTTGGCCTTTTCTAGTTGCTTTTGTTTTGTTTTTATCTTGTGGTGTTTTTGATATAAGCTGTCTTGAACATAAAAGGGAAGTAAATCAATATCTCATTTAAATAAAAATACAGTTTATAGTATGAGTTTATAAAAGTAAAAATTAATAGTCATTTGCCTGCAGTTCTGTAGTTTATTCCTTTCATTATTCAATACAGTATGTGCATTAGATAGATAGATGATAGATAGATAGATAGATAGATAGATAGATAGATAGATAGATAGAATGTTTTGACAGAAGAAATCTTAATTTGTGGCCACATACCACAAATTTACAATGCAATTCTAAACAGATTTACTCAGAAGTGAGTCGCATTATGTTTATGGTTGTTTATGATTACAAACTATAGCTTAATGAAGTTAGCAGGCTTCAGTGAACTGAATGTCTCATTGTCCACTAGAACTATTGGACATTCAGCATAAAGGTGAACTTTGGAAGATTCAGGACAGATGAAAGAAAGTACAGTGGTACCCCGGGTTACAGACACTTCAGGTTACAGACTCTGCTAACCCAGAAATAGTACCTTGCGTTAAGAACTTTGCTTCAGGATGAGAACAGAAATCGTGCGGTGGTGGTGCTGTGGCAGTGGGAGGCCCCATTAGCTAAAGTGGTACCTCAGGTTAAGAACAGTTTCAGGTTAAGAACGGATCCCCAAAATGAATTAAGTTCTTAACCTGAGGAACCACTGTACTTATTCACACAGCACATAGTTAAACTATGGAACTCACTCCCACAGGAAGCAGTAGTGGCCACAAACTTGCATAATTTCAAAATAGCATTGACAAATTTATGGAGGAGAGAGCTAGGATAGCTGTGGCCATGATAACTGTACTCTGCCTCCACAGTTAGTCATGCTTCTGAATGCCAGTTGCTGGAAGCCACTGGAGGGCAGAGTGCTGTTGTGTTCTAATGCTTCTTGTGAGTTTCCCACAGGCATCTGGATGGCCAATGTGAGAATAGGATGCTGGTCTTTGGCCTGATATAACATCTGTTTTCTTAGAGCGTTGCTGCCATTTCTGCTTTGTCCGATAGCAGTTGTTTCTCCATCTCACCTCCGCCTCTTTCAATTATAAACTAGAATCTTATGAACAATCATAGTTTATATTTGGTATAACACTTGTTTGACAGTAAATAAATGTAGATTAGTTGACTGGATATTCTGTTAGGCCTGTTACACCAATTCCTTTAAACTTGTGTTCCATCTACTTAATAATTACAAACTCATTGTAAATATTTCTGAATGTCACAGTATATATTATAGAGAGTCTGTTGGGACAGGGAATTTTAATGCGAGCTTTTTCTGAGAGCATATTAATAGCTTTCCATTATGTGTGTGGTTTGCATGTGTTTATGTTCTTTGATATGTGCAAGAGACAGAAGAGTATGGAAAAGCGTATTTATGCCAAAGTCTTTGGGAACATCACTGTAGAAAATGTGAAACGTTTCTAGTACACTTTGTACCTCAAGACTTTTGCTAAGTGTTACATGCGCTCTGCTTTCATGTGACGTAGGAGTCAAGTGCTGGCTGTCTCTCAAGTGTTCTCTTGAAAATGAAAAACTAGGTAGCATTTAGGCCTTCCAGGCTAGTTTTAAAGTCTTTGAGGTTACCTATTGTGCGTAACTTCAGAACTATGTTCAGCTACAACATAGTGGATTTAAATATCTTTTAAGATAGCCCTGTGGCCTAAAATATTGTTGGGTGAACTGAAAGCTTTCTCATTATAAACACTTACTGTTTCTTCTGTTTTGTATAGAAAGGCCTAATCGTTTTCTTGGATTATCATCCTTTTTGGCAGTCTTTGCTTGACAGTTGTCCTCCTCAAAGAACACTGTTATTTGTATTTGAGGAAAGTACTGGCTGGCTGCCAATAAAATGTGTTACAACAAGTCAGTTGTTCTCAATG
The DNA here is from genome assembly GCF_964188305.1 of Podarcis bocagei. Lineage (NCBI taxonomy): Eukaryota > Metazoa > Chordata > Lepidosauria > Squamata > Lacertidae > Podarcis > Podarcis bocagei. Next base: position 51,905,048 of record NC_138127.1, read on the forward strand.
GTAAAGATGTGTGCGCTTTTTTTTTGGTGTGGGTTTCCCCCCGCCCCAATGGTCGTGATTTCCAACCAAATGTTCTTTGCAGTGCAAAAGATATATTAAAGCGGATCCAGTTGTGAATTGGTTGTTTCAACCAACTATGAGGAAAACGAAGGCTGCCACTATGCTACATGTTTTGTGACACTCCCCTTGAAGATGGCTCAGGGTTGCAGCTGGTGCAGAACATGGCAACCTGCCCTTTTTGACAGGGGAAGTGAATAGGTTGTGCTGTATTAATGCTAGAGGCTGTGCTAGTTTCTGTTTGTATTCTGCTCCAAATATCTGGGACCCACTTGATTAGATGATCCAAGAGTCTAACTTGGCATGCCAGCTTCATACAGCTTTATGTAGGTTGAAGACGATCCCATATGGTAAACCCATGTGGTCTTTTGATTGTGTTCTCTGTGTTCTATATGTGAGCAATGTTACTGAAACGAACATACCTTGCTATTCTTAAGAACATTGGGGAGCCAAACACTCGATTCTTCAGTAGTGAGAAGCATAGTAACATATAACTGGACTTTCTAGTGGTAACAACACCCTTTGCTGTGTAATGTCTTCCACACAAATGTTTATAGCCACCCTATATTGACAGGTCTCTGGATAGCTTACAGGGTTTAAATAATAGAAAATTTACAACCAAACAAAATGCAACTAAATTATAAAATCATACCTTACTTTAAAACAGCAAGGAAAAGAAACTTTGTAGCCACTAGTTTAAAACTGAAGGCAAAACACAAAGTTTCAGACCTTCTCCTTGCTCAGGTTGGAGTACGTGCCCACCAATATACTAGCATGAAAATTTCATGGGAAACTGCTGGTAGATAATGAAACTATTTCAAACATTCACAGGAAGTAGTTTAGATCAGGTCTTTTTAGTTTCTGAAAATGACAGCTGTAAGCATGGCTGCTAGGAGGAAAGGTTTATTCTTGATTTTTTTAAAAAAATATAGAACTACAATTATTTATTGGGTTGTTGTAGATATTGTTTGGTTTGTTAGAGCCAAATGGACCTCTTGGCACCCATGTGAAGATGTAAATTTAATAAGTGAAATTATTGGGGGCTGTTAACTTCACCCTTGAGGTATAACTTAAACTTCAGAGCTGTGCTTTAGCTTTTTGACCTATTAAAATGTTCATTGTCTCCTTATGCTTGTCGCATGTGCTCTGTAAGAAACAAAGGATTAAACTTCTCACCAGTGACTATGTTACCAAATGTGATGTGCTACTACCTCAAAGTACCAAGGTTTTGGCCTTTGAAATATCGAAAATGTTTGTGGAAAATTCCACTGACCATTTGGAATCTTAGTGTAAATATAGCTTCATGCCTTGAGTCTGCTCCAAAGAAAACAGCAATTTGTACAAAATGTTGGATAAGCTGTTTTAAGTGTTTTGGTGAATGTCTGTGTTTATCAAGACTTTACTTAAAGCCAGCAAGTCTTTTATCCAAAGCCAGATACAGTATAAGCAGCTGCTGCATGGTGTGTGCACAACTTTGCTACTTGAATTGACTTTGGGGAAAGCTAAAGTGCTGTCTGCCTTTCTATCTCCCAGCTACTGATATTAAAACAGGTTGCTTTATAAGTCAATACCAGCCCTTTGCCCCTTGGTCATTTTTGTTGCCATTTTCTGCATGTTTTCCAGCTTTCTAGTATCCTTTTCAAGATGCAGGAACCGAAATTTATGTGCTTGCACTATAAATTTCTATCCCTTTCCTCATGTTCTCCATGGGATTCATCCTTCTCAGTTATTATACACTGGGTCAACACCATCAATCTGCTATCCATAAAAACACAAGAAGAGCTCTTAATGTCTCAGACCTTTTAATTCAGCAACCTGTTCTCACAGTAGCCAACCAGATGCCTACGCAAAGCTATCCATCTGGAATTCCCCAGGTCTTCATAAACATACTGGTTCTGACAGTGGAGGTAGTACACCACCATCATAGCTGATACCTTTATATATCATGATACCAAGATCTGTCTCCTGGCCAGTCACTGCCAACTCAGACCCCCACAGTGTATATGTGAAGTATATGTGATTTGGATTTCAGCAGACTTGGCTGCCTCACGGATCCATCTCTAACTCCAGATCATTTATGACCACTACAGGTCCTTGCAGGACCCCACTTCTTACAACTCTTCATTGTGATAACTGGCCATTCCTGCTCTCTGCTACTCCTTCTTTATCCAGATGCTGATCTACAAGAGGACCTGTCTCTTTCCCAACAACTACAAACTTTACTCGGGAACCTGCAGTGAGGGACTTTATGACAAACTTTTGCAAGTCCATGGAATTTGGTGTCTACCAGCTCATCCCTCTCTACTTGCTTATGAACACTCCCAGAGAACTCTGATATTGCTAGAAATATTAAAATAAATGAAACATATTGTAACTATTCATAGTAAAATATAAATGCCATGGAAGCTTTTGGCAAGATAAACTAATAAAACAACTTGTTGCTATTCCAGGATAATAGAGAGATGGAAAAAGACTTTCCTCGCTTTTATTTAACAAAAAAAAGTTACCTACAGTCAAGTGTTTGGAAAATATAAATTACAAGTACAAATAGAAATAGAAAAGTAAACCAGGTTCTCTCCCAGTGTGACTTGGCCGTCTGCATTGTACCATCGCATGGGCTGCTGTGGGTATGTGTAAATGCCATGCTCTTCCCCAATGAATCATGGCCAAGCTAAATACAGATTGCATGTAACACAATTTGCTGTTGCTTATTGTAAAATAAGGACAAGGACCTTTTAGCTCCACCCATTAAAATGTTCCAGGTGAGATGCTCTCATGGAAGCTGGTGAAGTTGTTGGTTAATTGACAAGTTACTGAAACACGCTGTTCTAGGGCCACTTTCCACTGCCCTTTTATTGTAGGTTAGCTCCAGAAAATGTGCCTAGCTTTGGAGAAAGGGTGGAGAATTCCCAGGCATGAGCACCTTTGTGTGAGCCCTGGATAGAATCTTTTATTTCAAACCTAGCTTCAAGGCAACAGAGTAAGAGATTTACTGTAAATTAGTCTTCATGCCATTTTATTTGGGCATTATAGGGAGAGCGTGCTGATCTCTCAATTTCCCATTGGAAGCATGAAAATTGGCAGCTTCAGCATGACTTTCAACTAGGTATTGGCAGGTTGTCAATAAGAACTCATGATAGAGCACCACTTTAGAGATCTCTGTTGAAAACATTGATCAGAGAAAATCAAAGGCAGAAGAACATTGCTTCTTCTGATGTGTTTGAAGAAGAGACTAATTTGCAAATTATTGATCATAGTCTTTGAACAACTGCCTGAAGGTACACAAGAAACTGCTTGCTACAGCAAATGCATTAAAAATGCAAAAATATAGTCCTTAAGTCTATGATAAATGCCAGAGACCTTTTATAATTATGAATTTAAATTTCTTAAATGCCTAAAGTTAAGGCAAACTAGTATAAACTGATCTAATAAGGAAAATATATGGATATCCAGCTGGAATAAAATGTTTTGCATCAATAGCTTGCAGCACACACAAAAAAACACACATTTAGAACTGAAAATGCATTGATGCAATTTTATGCATTTTAAAATGCAGTTTGCATTTTCTAAAGCAAATAAGTACAGTATAATGAAAACCAATCTGAATGCAGACTGTGAAGTCCTTCAAGGGAGGGCTCCATGCCTTCAAGATAAATGTTTATATAGTATTAAAAATCCATTGAAAACAGAGTGTGGTTCATAGCAGTAAATTGTCTCTCAAGCCTATGGATTAAAAGACTAAGCCAAGGAAGACATAATCAAGTCAGAATGCACTAGGTTGCATGAAGATTTTGCAATCAACTGTGCCTTCTGGAAACTGAAGGGACATGCACTCAATAAATCTGGGTGAGTTGTGGCACTTGTAACCGGTCACATCACAGACACGGTATCTGGTGTTTGCTTGAAATGCTTACATATACTGGTGCTAGCTGGTTTGGGGAAAATGTGCATTAGCAACTAAATAATGTGATTTCAGTAAAGTCATCCCAGCAGCAAAAACTGTACAGTAGCCAAAGATCTTTAGATGCAGCACTACAACTGCATGAAGAAGACAGATTATGTGAAAATATTTGTCAAAGGGGCAATATTTGTTCTTTGGGAACAGCTACAGTTTGCAGGCTTATTACTGAGGTCTGGCTGTGAGTTAGAAATATGCCTCATAATTCCTTGGTTCAGCATATGAACTTAGCAACTTGGTATGCTTCCCTTTTAAAAATGTGTTCTTCTCCTGTTAGAGAACGTCCGTCCGTTTTTCTGGCTGCTTCTCCTATGGCACTCTATGCTGTTAAAGCAGGCAGGGAGAGGGGGCTTATATTTCTATACTTCTACCCTGGGATGTTTACTGCCTTTTCAGTTATGATGTATCACTTAACTATGATTAAAGCTGGTATTTGCTCTGAGGAAGGAAGGGTTTACACACTGTGAGCACATGATCCCAAGGTGTGTCTGCAGTCTCTTTCCTGTAGTGAAGAGCTACCCAGTGTTAACCTCCACTTGAGTCCCTTTCAACAGTCTGCAACCATCGTGGAGAAATGAGCCCATCAGAGTGAGTCAACACTACAGCCCCCCTCTCACATTACTTATGGCATGGTGTAGAAATGGGCTGCATGACCACACCTCTGTCCTATGACTACACCTGATTTCCCAGCACACATACATTAGCATAGACCACTGAGCTAGGGAAGCCTGCATGGGTATACCTCTATGTGTGTAGACTTTCACTAGATCCTGGAACCCTGATTCCACAAAGTTCTGTGCACAATGGCTTTCCCACTTCAGTGTCCATGCTCAGAGCCAGCTATAGGGGATGGGGGCTAGACAGGTTTTTTGCCCCAGGTGAAGCCTCCAGAGGGATGCCATTGAGGCTCTCTGTGTGTGCAAATGCACGTGGGGGGTTGCCAAACTGGGTCTTTGACCTGGGTGAAAAAAAAGCCTAGCTTCACCCTTGTCCATGGTTAACTCATGGCGAGTGCGGACAAAGGCAAAGGTGCATCTCCTTACTATACTTTTCCCTCCTAATGTGTAAAAATAGCCTCCCTCTTTCCTGACAATCACAGATTTATCATGGCTTTGCTACTATCCAATTTTATGATGTACTTCATAGCTAGCACAACACACTTGCAACTATTTTTTTGTCCAGTCCTGACTCATGAGTCACATTGCTTCCTGTGACAGTAATCTTGTTCCTTGGAATCCTTCATCATGTTACCAATTTCTGGAAGATAAAGAGGAGAAAGAGGATTCTGGGGGTTTTTTGTGTGTGTTTTTTTTTTATTAAATCATTTTTCCTTTGGCGATAACTGTGGCCATGCATAGGGTTATGGACTGGAAACTGTAGCTTGTCACCCCAGCAGTCTTGTGTGGACATTGAAATAATGCTGTTGGCCTTATTGTAGTCTCTGGTGGACTCTTACCCTTTCTTGAAACACCCACACAATCTGGCACAGTGCATTATCACTGGCACATCTCCTTGCAACGGGCCCCATGGTGGAATAGTATTGGCTGCAAACCTTTGGCTCAAATAGCATTGGCAGCCTGTGCATGCAGTTTTGCACCACATCTGCTAAGCATATGGTTTCCTTTAGCCATCCCCCTGCATTCATAAGCAAGATCAAGTTCTACTAACATTAAAAAATGGAAATTTAAACAAGCTGATAATGTACTTCTCTGGAAAATGTTTTAATAATGCATTTTTATATATCATAGAATCAGAGGATTGTGGCGTTGGAAGGGACCCCAAGGGTCATCTAGTCCAACTCCCTGCAATGCAAGAATCCATGGCAGATGGGCATCCAACCTCTGCTTAAAAACCTCCAAGGAAGGAGAGTCCACCACCTTCCGAGGGAGTCTATTCCACTGTCAAACAGCTCTTACTGTCATAAAGTTCTTCCTGATTTTTAGTCAGAATCTCCTTTCTCATAACTCGATTTACTGGTTTGGGTCCTACCTTCTGGAGCAGGAGAAAACCAGCTTGCTTCATCTTCCATATGATAGCCCTTGAAATATTTGAAGATGGCTATCATATCTCCTCTCCCATCTCCTCTTATCCAGGCTAAACATGCCCAACTCCCCTAACTGTCCTTCATAAGACTTGGTTTCCAGACCCTTGATCATCTTGGTTGCCCTCCACTGCACATGTTCCAGCTTGTCAATGTCCTCCTTAAATTTTGGTGCCCAGAACTTAGGTTGGTCTGACCAAGGCAGAATACAGCAGTACTATTACTTCCTTTGATCTGGACCTTAAACTTCAGTTGATGCAGCCAAGACTAGCATTAGGTTTTTTCGCTGCTGCATCACACTATTGACTCATGTTAAGCTTGTGGTCTACTAAAACTGCTAGATCGTTTTTACGTGTACTGCTGGCAAGCTAGGTATCCCTCATCTTATATATGGTTGATGATGAAGGTAAGCTAATAGTATGTATGTTGATTTCATTTTTAACAGGTATGTTTGTAAATATTAAATGGAGGCATTCAACAGGAATCTTCACCCCAGCTGCCCTTCCTTTCCTCCAACTGTATTCCTAAATACCAGGATAGTACCAGCAACCCCTTCCCCTTATAAGCAGAACTGTTTTTGACTCATGCTCTGGGCTATTTGAGTAATTTCCACAGATAATTTTGCTACAGTCTTATAGTGCCTTCTTAGTCAAGAAACCTCCAGATGTGCCACTCTGCTCAAGCCATCATGACTCCTAAATAGCGTAGCTGGACAAGCAGGCTTCAGATCTGTTTATTCTTTTTGTACTTAATTTTGATAATGGTTCCCTATAGATAATGGGATTCAACACTCCTCTCTCCACTTTAGAATGAGCAGAAGAGAGAAACACCTAAGTGATTGAGAGCCCTAATGAGCAGAAATATGGTGTAAAATATAATAGTTTTTTCAGATATCTATGTAAACTTTAATGGGGTCTTAATTTTCCAAAGTCTGTTTGGGTCATGTGCTTTGCCTTTTAGCTTTGTTTGTTTTCCTATCAGCTCTTTGGTTTCTTTAAAAATCTAGAGGAAAATGGTTCAGAAGTGTAGACTGGAAATGAATGATAAATTTAGCCATAAATGCAGAGAAGGGAAGGTGGTCTGGGGTCATGCCAGACAGGATGGAAGAAGTCTAGTTTCCTGTATGACGACCAGCTTGCTCTGTTTGTAAAGAATAATGTAATGTAAATAAGCATTTTGGGGGTGGGGGAGTATTAGACGTTTGGCAAGTGGTTTTGAGGATTCTCACTAGAGCAAGGAAATTTTCTTTGGCTTTCAGTGATGAGCACTGTTGACACAAGCTGTGATGTTAGAAAGGGAAACCCTTTTAGAAGGAGAGTTCACCCCTCACTAGGCTCACACATTGATTTTTTTCATATTTTTAATCCATTTCCCTCTTTTTAGTTTTGTTTTCTAGTTGAAAACCATTCATATAGTTCACCACTTCCTCTGCAACTCTTGTGATATGCCTTCAGTTGACATCTCTCTTCATCTTCATTAGGGAATATATATGAAAGTAGAAAAACCAATTAAATCTAATGGAAAGCTAGGGCAAAATATTTGGTGAAAAAATGAGATGCCTTTGGTTATATTGTTTAATAATGATGAACTAGATTTGGCTAGTATCTGGAAGTGCATGATTAAGTGCTTAAAAGGCTAACAACAAGTAAGAGCTACTACAGCTCTCTTTTTTTAACCCTGCTTTTAATCTGTTGCTTTTTATTAGCCATTTCTGTATTGGGACTGTTTTTAACTTTGTGTGATTTTATTTCAAACCACACAGGTGCATTAAGGACAGTATACAAAAATGCTGTATATGAGCATTTTATATCAGTGTTAGAAACTGAGATATGAAAGCTAGGAACTAAATGGCATCTTAAACCGAGGTTATGGGTGCAACAACGGACTGTCTAGGTGTGCTGTTCTCTAACAAGAATACAAAGTGAAAATAAATGAACTGTAGCAAAACATTATGTTCATTTTTCATATGGTCTAGTCTTTCCCCTGTCCACCCCCCAAATATTCTTAAGAGGGTCTCTTCTCCAGTCTTCAGAGAGTAGCTGGAACAGGGGAGGCAGAAAAGGGTCCTCTTTACTTTCCACTCTGTAGTTTTAATCTGAAATCTGAGCTCAGAAACTGCTCGCACTAATGAAATTCCCTGTCGCAAAATGCGCCTAGAACAATGGGAGTTTTGAACACTGTTTTATATATCACATTTTGCATACTGTATATTATTTCAAATGTGTTTCTGTTGGGACGGACAGTTCTTAAATTTGTAGGTGCAAGTACTGTCTCAACATAAATGGCGTCAGGATTCAGAAGTTATTTTCGCATGTGCTCTCTCCATGATATTTCCTTATAACTGCACTAAAATTGGTGGTGTTAAACACACACTATTTATAGTGGGAAAGCTATGGTCCACAAATCAGAACCCTGGCTCTCTAAAAGAATCAGGCTACAATCCTATACTTGCTTACCTCTGATGTAGAGAGAGGATTGTCCTTGTTTATCTTCAGTTCTAACATCAAGCTATTTAGGGAATGGAATGGTATCTAATTTGAAATCTTATGATGTACCTAAAGCCTGGCTCTTCTGTTTTAACAAAATCCATTCTTCTAAAAGGGTGGTGCAGGTTTGTATGCTTACATCCATTGTACTATCTGTAGGCACTGGACCAGGAAATCATGCATATCAAGATCTTCTTATTTCCTGTATTATGATGTATAAGAACTTCTAGATGCTTCCTCTGACTTACAAATTTTATAGAAACTTTAATAGCTTATTTCATTTGAAAAAGCAGAAAAGATCCAGAAAAATGTCCATTTGTAGTTCTGTCTTCAGTTGCCATACTGATGGTGTACACATGCATTTATATTATTCATGTGATACTTCCAGTTTATTAGATGGCAACCTGAATATCATCAGTTAGCATGGGAAGTAATATGCCATTGCAAATGATTTTAGTCTACATTGTGATAGCTTATACTTGAAAATGCTCTTATATAAACCTTTCTGCTTTAAGGTTTATAATTTTTAGCTTGTTTTTTTAATCCTCTTAGTAGTTTTCAAAATATGTTATGCAAACACAGATTTTAACAGGTCTTCTTAAAGCTTAGTTTTCTTAACCAAAGGCAGAAGATAAAGTAGATTTTCATTAGCTGAGAGAAGCCCCTAGGCTTTAAAGGGTTGAGCAGACAAAATACTGGGACAAACATTTGAGGGGATAAGGTTTTGTAGTCAATAGCCTGCTAACATTCCTTCAACAACAACAACATATCAGAGCTGAAATCAAATTAAAATTCATGCTATTAAAAACAATATAATTATTTTAGTTCTATAGTAAGGATTACACAAATATGTACTGTTGAATAATATGCTTTTAAGTGTGCATTATTGGAGCCATTAGATTAGTGGTATTTAAAACTTTTTCCATTTAAGGTCTATCCTTTTTTTAAAAAAATTATTTTTATTCAATTTTCAATACAAGATTTAAACATACATTTTCAATATTATCACAAATACGTAATTTTGGCTTCCTTCAGCTCATCCGCGAATCTTCCGTTTTCTAATCTTCTATCCGCAATTCTAAATTTAACATTGCCTTTTATTTTAAATAAACCTATTCCCTTTTTTACAGTGTTTCTAATATTACTTCTTCACAAAGCTTCCTGTAAACCCACAAACGTTATTTGCGTATCACAAATGCTTTTCATATAGTCCACAAATCTGCTCCAGTCCTTGGTAAACTTGTGATCCCGTCAGTTTCAGATCCTTCCTGTTAATTTATCTAATTCTGCATAGAATTAACACATTTTACAAACACAGTACAGTGGTACCCCGGGTTAAGAACTTATGGTAATTCGTTCTGGAGGTCCGTTCATAACCTGTAACTGTTCTTAACCTGAGGTACCACTTTAGCTAATGAGGCCTCCCACTGCCGCCGCATGATTTCTGTTCTCATCCTGAAGCAAAGTTTTTAACCCAAGGTACTATTTCTGGGTTTGTGGAGTCTGTAACCTGAAGTGTCTGTAACCCGAGGTACCACTGTATTCTAATTTGCTAATACATAATTCCTCAAATATGGTTGTGAATATTTATGCTTCATTTTTGGAATACCTCCACAAATTTGTTCAGCACAGTGTGTGCTATTGGAATTCTTACATGAATGTGAAGACTGTGCCAGATTTATACATTTGATTTTGAAACAGTTAAAGATTTAAAAGGAAAAAAACAAACTTGGGAAGATTTGTTGCAGCAAACTGTGCCTCTGACATACATCTGTATAATTTCTGGTCTGAGACTAAATGCATTGTTACTCACTTTTGGAAATTTAATCAGGTTCTTGATAAATTACCACTAACCCACTATCCATATTCATTTTGTCCATTTTAAAGACTATGAATACATGAGCTGAAGGAACTGTTAACTTGCAAGCGTGAAAATTTCAAAAACAATAATGGCTTCCCCACTCCCCACAGGTTTACTCCCAGAAACTTCCTAGCCAATTTGAGGGTATGGTGGAAAGGTGTTCACTGGACAAGTTCCAGATTTCAGCCTCTCTAGCTGCATAAGTGTATACTATAAAACATTGCATTTTAAAGGGATGCATAACTTGACAAAACTTTCTGCAGTTAGATAACTTGTAGCTGAATATTTTGTAAAGGAACTGATATTTCCAATACTCGTGCTGATCTTAAAATTATGGGTGAGATTCAGTGCAGCATGAGCAGCTGTCTGCTTGCACAGCGGAGCTTTTCCTTCTCCATCTCCCTGCAGCTGCCCGTATATCCCAAATCTGCTTCAAAACTTTGGAGAGAGCCTCCATATCAGATTTTGGGATTGCAGGAAAGGGGAGAAAAGAAATAAGAAGTTCCAAACAGATTTCTGTTAGCAAGGAAGTGGATATAACTGGATCTTGTTTTGTTTTTAAAGGGCATCTACACACTCATAGAGGGACATGGATGGCACTGTGGGTTAAACCACAGAGCCTAGGACTTGCTGATCAGAAGGTCGGCGGTTCGAATCCCCGCAACGGGGTGAGCTCCCGTTGCTCGGTCCCTGCTCCTGCCAACCTGGCAGTTCGAAAGCATGTCAAAGTGCAAGTAGATAGATAGGTACCGCTCCGGCGGGAAGGTAAACAGCCTTTCTGTGTGCTGCTCTGGTTCGCCAGAATTGGCTTAGTCATGCTGGCCACATGACTGGCTGTACGCCGGCTCCCTCGGCCAATAAAGTGAGATGAGCGCCGCAACCCCAGAGTTGGCCATGACTGGACCTAATGGTCAGGGGTCACTTTACCTTTACTTTTACACACCCATACACCTGTAAGTTTCAAAAGGAATATAAATAAAACATGATTCCCTTCTGAATGTAGTAAATCATGTTGATGCAATGGTTTGTTCGACAGTTCGGGCCTTAGATCTGTGCTCCATCACTGGAAGACAACAGAGAACTTCATAGTTCATTTACAACATTTTCTTTTCTTCCCCCCTCCCCTTCTTTTAGGATATTAACGTATGCATTCTTGAGAACTACCCTGAATGTTCCAATCCCAGGTTATTTTATATTATTCCATATTTTTGTGGACAGCATCCAAGATGCAGGTAACTATGTTATCTCCCTTTTCAAAGTTATTTCTTACCACCTACTGGAGCTGGGGTGATTTCAGTTTTGGAATGTTCCACAGAAAACAGCAGAGAGCCCAAATTATATCATGCTGGTAATTAATCTGAAAGTCAAGGAGTTGTGCAGAATACCAGTTCACAGATTGCATTAGAAAGCAAGCTGTGCCAAATGCTAAAGGACTGGACAAAAAAAGAGAGGACAGATCAATCGACCTTCCCTTCCCTTTCTAAAATACTGAATAGAAGGAATGCAAAAATAAGATGGCTCTAATAAGCCTCTTCTTTTCACACCTCAAAAAGCATCAATTTGTCCAGAATTCAATATCCAGGTTTTGCCAGAATATAGCCACCTGCCCCATCTGTGACGTCAGATGTGGGGCAGGTGGAGATGCAACTGAACCTGATGACACAGCCAATTCCCTGCCAGAAGTAGACTTGAAGTCACTGTCTATCAGCTGATGTGTGGTGATTTCAGGCCTCCTGAATAAAGGCACTTTAAACTACCACTCAGGGCTCTTTGCAAACCTTTCATGCTGCCTTGAATTCCAGTGACCATCTCCTGGTGTCATAGTGACACCAAGTGATGTGATGGGTGAGTGCTGTCTAATTTGGGTAGGGGAGATAAGGATTTGGCCTGCTGACCATATAACATTCCCAACCACAAATAGGCCACGATTGACGCCTTAGATCCCTTCATTAGGCAGACCCTTTGTTGCTTTAAGTTGCTAAACCTAATGAGGTTTATGCTACCTTTTACTCACCTGGTGCGCTCCAGAAATTTTAGATTACAACTCAGGTGCTGTCTGAGGCTGATAAGAGTTATAGTCCAAACCTCTGGAGGGCACCAGGTTAGTGAAAGCTGGGCTATGCTGTGCAGGGCAAGCCATATGTCAGCTTCTTGGTATATTGATGGCTTATAAACAAGATTATTTGAAAGTCTTAAAATATGTCACAGAAACTTAGATAGCGAACATTAAAAATGATTGATATTCCGCAGTTGGCGAAATTTTCTAGCTGCCTAGCAGCCATAATACTGTGAATTGTTCTAAACTCAGTTTTTATTACAGAGTAAAACTTTTGTTTGCAAATTCAATTTAAAGATTCTTTTCTTTTATGTTCTTGAAGGGAGCCTGGGGAATGGGCCCTTGAAAGAGCAAAAGTGAATGTGAATGAAAATTTCCTACTTGTGGGGATTCTGGAGGAATTGGAGGATGTGCTGCTTTTACTAGAAAGATTTTTACCTCATTATTTCAAGGATGTACTCAGTATCTACAAAAACCCAGGTAAACGTCTTCTGATATATCCATGATTGGTTTTTCTTTTTAAATAAATAAATAAATGTAATATTCTTAAATGTCACATATTAAATGCTGAAGAAGCAATAAGACAGCTGTAACTCTGATGTTCACTCTTCTTTTTTAAAGTGCGTTCATTGGATTAAAATGCAAAAAAAAAAAAGTTTCCATATTCTTTGCATCTTCTGTTCAGCTATTGCTTTCAAGTAAGTAAGGCCCCCCCAGAAACACAGTATGGAAACTATGATTTAGAGATGTTTGGAGTATCCTGCTGTAGCTAACAGAGAAGTGGCAGGGAGAGCATATGTCTCAGAAGAGGCTTCCTCGTTGATCCAGTTACTAACAGAACCCACTTCTAAAACAGGGGAAAACAGATGTAACATAAAAAGATAACTCACAGCACATCCCTTAGCCACGGAATAAGCAAGGCTTCCTCGCAGCTCTGCAGCTGAAATGCCAGGTGCCCAGTGAGTGTCAGCTTGCCCCTCCCACTATATAGGTCTTTTTTCTTTTTAGAAGCACAACACCTAAGTCCATTTTTCTGTTGCATTTTTCTGTTGTTTCTTTGCTGTCATCATTTTTCAAGGAAATGCTCTTTTTATACATGAAACATTTTGCTTGGTATCTTTTGGGGGGGCAGTTCTTGGAGACATCAAAGGATCTTGTCAATTAGTGCTTCCACAGCTAGCTTCTGCTGCAAACTTGCAATGGGTTGTATAAGCAGTGTCACTCAGCTGATGGTAAGGCTTCTATCAGAAGAATGGGGAGGGAAGCTCATTTGTCTCCTCTCTAAATCCCCTTCCCCATTCTGTCAGATGAGTGACATGGCTGGATACACCTCTGAATTTGGATCATAGATTTTTTTATTTGTCTTAAGCCTCTTCTCCTGAAGAACAGTCTGCATGTGCAATAACAAGAAATGTTTTTTTCTTCTTCTTTGTACTGGTTTCAACTAAATCTAGCATAAATAGTGCTAAATCTTTTTGTGTAACAGTCAGTAGCAATAAGTGAGACAAATGCTATGTTAATTATTTTTATTTTAAGAGTAAGCTTATGCTTCTGGTAAATAAGCACATTTCTTTTCATATAATGCCAAAACTCATGAGAAAGGGAAATTTAAACTTTGAAGAGCCAAGCATATATTAAGTATGGAAGTTAATTAATATCTTTATTCCATGCTAACTTGATTTGGCCAGAAGATGGCATTGTCCCTCTTATTTTCTCATACAATTATAAAACATGAAACTTGAAAGAACAGTTACATACATTCTGTCTCTCAACTGCTCACATTTTATATTCTGATCAGTGAAGAGAGAATTAGTAGGCAAAACCATCTTGAGCCTGTAAGATTCAGATGTACTCTGAAAAATGCTTTGATTGGAACAGAACCATGTTTTATAAACCACTGCTTAAATAAGTGTGCCTAAAACCGATAGTTTTTGTTATGTGTTATATATGAAGTTTGCCTTCTAAAATAAATGTATAATTTGTGATGGTCATAGTAATCTTTGGAGAAGGTTTGCAATATGTAACCATTCACTTTTAACTTATACAAAAATATTTAGATTTATATAGGAGGAATTTGGCACTGTGCTAAGGTGAGTGTTCTGTCAGTGCAAACAGTTCGACTTCCCAGACAGGCCTATCCCCCTTCTCCTCCTGCTATGCATCATTCAGAGGGTTATTCCGAGTCAGTTTTAGGGGTAGAGGGAGGCAAGCCCCACTGAATGTCTCCTGTTGGTACTTGTTAGGCGAACCCCACCATATGTATTTTTATCATGGGAATGGACTTTCTGGTGGACTTTTGCATTTCAAGGATTATGAAGACGTTCAGATTGAAAATAATTTTATGTTCCCTAAAATGAGGGTTCTGTGAATCAAGGACAGAAGCAGAAAGATTTGTCCCATCACATCTCAACCTGAAGCATGAAAAAGGTCTCTTGAGCTAAGATCCAGTTCACAGATTAGTTGACAGGCATTTGTAGGATGATCACCTCTTCCCTGTGGTGGCTGCACACAGTCCAGGACTGTGCTGGCGTACAGCTCGCATGGGCCCAAGAGCAAGTCTATAGGCTATATTTTTGCAATCTGTGGACTGAAGCAGACAACCACTAACAGTGCAATGATTGCTTGAAAATCTGCCACACGTCAACTGGTAATCCATAGAAAGCAGCAATCATCTGTCTCCACTCTCACAATTATTTATTATTTATTTTGTTTATTATAGCCTGCCTTTCCTCAAAAAAGCTCAAGGCACCTAGCAGCAAAAATAAAACCACAAGTTAACAATTCAAAATGTCACTTTTGATTGAATACAAAAGCATGAAAACATTAAAATAGCAGCAGAAAACAGCAAGACAGCAAGTAAAAATAAAAATTACTCAAAAAGGCTCCCCACCCCGACAGTTAAAACCGATTACAAGCTAAACGCCTTTCTAAAAGGGAATTCCACAGCTTAGCAACTGCCACAAAGAATGCCCTCTCCTGGTCACACACACACACACACACACACATACACAAACACATGTTCAGGGGCAGCAGAATTACCAAGAGTTGGATAATCATGAGTGAACCAACTATTCAAATGCAAGTGGAAACACTGCAATGTAGTGCCAACTTGGACAGCCACTCCAGAAGGGATACCATGGCTGATGGTCTGGAAGGCAACTGAGAGACGAAGGAGAATCTGAGATCCCGACAACTAGACGTTTTGGAATCCATTTTACTGAAAGTTTAGGAGTCCTAAGAGACCAGTGTGTTCTTCGGAGCACTGGGAAAGACTAGGGGAGCATGGGCTGCCTCTACCCCCTGGGGAATGCAGTGTGCATGGGTTTCAGAGTTCCTGGCCTGGGTTTTAGAAAGCTGAGGGGGATCTACCAGGGAACCAAGCAAGCTGCTTTGATCTTGGGCAGAATAAGCCCCCTGATAGCTAGCCCTGCTTCCCCCAGCAAGTTGTGAGCAGGTTGTACCAAGGAGTGCAGGATGCACAAGCTCAAGGTGTTTTAATGCATCATCAGTCCCCTCCCATCTGGGCTGTGAGAGTGCGTGGAAGGGTGGTGGCAGCAACTACCAGGCAGTAAGACCTGACTGACAGCACTGTAGGGCTGTTGGACAAGAAAACGGGTGCGAGAGGCTCTCCTGAGCACACACACCCTTCTCCACATTGGTTGCTCAAAACTGTAGATATAAACAGAGCCCATTCCTTGTCTGGAAATATAAACAGTTGTGTAGCTAGAGGGAGCTTAGTTGAAATCAGAAAATCAGATTCGAACCGCTGACCTTCTGATCAGCAAGCCCAAGAGTCTCAATGGTTTAGACCACAGCTACTAGTAGAGTCAGAAGCTGAGTCTGCAATGCAGAGTGAGCTAGACCAGAGAGCCAATTTCTTGGTGTTACCAGTTTCTGCTCTTGAACTGGCTTTTCTTTGGCAAATAAATGCTGAGTTGTGTTTGGTTGAAATTCTATAAAGTACTAGCAGGTGGAGCACAAAACAAATAGTATAAGTTCCAAGCTGAGAGTGTGGGTTGTTTTTTCCCCCTCATAAAAGCATTGAATTATTGAAATCAAACATACTTTTCTCTGCCGTAGATATCATAAAATGATTGGGCCACACCACAATCTGAATATTTGGGAGACAGAATTAACCCATTATCTTTCCTAGTTGCACAGGCTCTTTCTCCAGTAACTTTGTAGGTGGATAGGTGGAAATATAGCTTTACAATACCCACAGCTGATCTCTGTTACTTGCAGCTGAGTTCAGTAGCTGTATGACTATCCTGAATCTGAGGATAAACCAGCTTTGAATAAACCCAAAAACTAAAGAGGCAAAAGACTCTGCAGTAAAACGCTCATTTCCCAAATACAAATATTGTAGAGATGCAAATTGCCTGTGAGATAGGGGAATGAACTTGCATTCACACAATGTTGCATCCAATGTGTTATGCATTATTAGAGATGTGCATTCCACATGGAATAGGATTTTAGCCTTCATTTCAGAAGTTAGATAGGCTTACTTTATTTCTCCTTGACTTTGCATTATGTTGTTGACATTTTATAGTCTTTTGAGGGCACCAAG
The DNA here is from genome assembly GCF_964188305.1 of Podarcis bocagei. Taxonomy (NCBI): domain Eukaryota; kingdom Metazoa; phylum Chordata; class Lepidosauria; order Squamata; family Lacertidae; genus Podarcis; species Podarcis bocagei. The sequence continues at coordinate 51,922,074 of NC_138127.1, forward strand.
CTGTGGAGCTGTTCTTTCAGTGATCACATCTGGTTTCTTGGCACAGCAGTTACTTTGTTACAGCGTTAGTTTAGGGAGCCTCTCTTGGGGTCAGCTTGCTGATGGGCTGCTTTGTTTCTCTTCCACCATATTCATTCCCTGGACTTGCTTTCAAACTCATTTTTCAGCTGCTTGCAGAGAAAAAGGTTGATCTCCCCTTAGAACAGAAAAAAGCAAGGAATGATCTGATGCATGAATTTGATTGGTAACTGCAGCCATATATGTGCTACTGCATCTCCATTATTGCCAGAAACAAGTTCACACACTTCCTTGCTGTACTCAAGCCTCAACTACTCCATAGTGAATTGGTAAATCTTCCTCAATCCACCTATTAGGTGTTTAAAACCATGCATAAAAATATAAGAAGTTGAAGTTTTTATTTTCCCTGTGTTATGACAATATGTAAAATATGTCTTGTGTTTGACTTCACTTTTTAAATTTTATGGTATGCACAGCTTGCTTTCCACAAAAATCGCTAAGAAATCTAAATAATAAAGTTACATAGATGAAATTTTATGCTCAAATGTAGTAAAAGAAATGTATGTGACTCCCTAGATTCACAAGGGATCAGCAAGCTAACATCTTACATCCAGTATCTCTCTCTCTCTCTCTCTCTATATATATATATATATATATTTATATATATTCATTCATGTGCCAGAAGATTATTCTTAAGAAGCTCAACTGTGCAGATGATGACAACAACTTTTTCCTAATAAGCACAAAGGCCTCTGAGCACAGGGGTTTTTGTTTGTTTGTTTTAATCTGAACATACTCCCAAATTGATTGTGGTCTCTGCGCTTGTAAACAGCTGTAGGGAGCCTGCCTAAGATGGAATCATCAGAAACAGTAGAGAACCTTGAGAACCTCTGGCTTGCTTTCCGCCAGAATTGGAGAGCTCCAATCTCCCTACTGACCAGCCAGCCGGAATGAGGTCACAGGAGAAAGAAGCTTCCTGGGATTAACACCTAAGCCACAGATGGCCATCAAAAGGGATCCCAAGCCTAAGCCATTTCCCTCCCAGTTTTTTGGTGGCCATCACCAACCTTGCTGTTTTCCATTCTACATATATGTTAAAGAAGTTCTGGAAGGAGATGGAGTTTCATTTTAGCTTTGGGAGGAAGCAGGAAAAACCACACACACACCCCTCCCTGACAGTTTCTTGATGTGCTGCTTAGGAGAGCAACAGGGGAGAGGTCTTACGTTGCACTGAGTAATGTTCCCAAGGTATCCACAGCTTGCAGAGCACTTGTGTCCTAGGTTTTTGTCACGGTCTCTTCCCTTGTGACAGGATAGAGACCTGCGTGCTTCTTCCTTTGGCCTCCCTCTGCCATCCTGAAAGGATGCTTGTAAGTGATATAATGGACTCATTCCTCTCTGAGGATGAACTCATGGCCAAACTGTATCCAGATTTAATGGTAATCAACACTGTTTTTCACCTGTATCAGGTATCTGTAACAGTGACAAATTCTCCATTCCTGTTTCTGTTTTTTAAAGTTTGAGAGAAAACAAATGGATGATTATTCATTCTTTTCTTGGTGTGAAGCTAAGACTTGAATCAGGACTTCATTCAACAGCTAGGCCAAAGCTTCTGATTGATTTCTGATGTGTATCAAAACATAACTCAGAAGCAAAGTGAATAAGATCAGGTGTCTATTTGCATATACTGTATTGTAAAGAAACAAGGGCACACAATTCATGTAATACGCTTCATAGCTGACGTGCAGCTCATGTATTTTGTACTCAGGTATCATAGCCAAGTACACACAAAAAAACCTGAGTGCAACCCTACAAGGGCTTTGCCAGGAATGGTAGGTCTGTTAATTGCTTCTGTTTCGAGAAGTAATGTCCCACTCAATTACCAAAGCCTAATAGTGCATGGCCTGTGGCAAAGAATTTGGTATTGATCGGTGCCAAATGTGGCTTTTCACTTTGCAAAAGTCTGAGAAGCAGGAATAGATTGTTGTTTTGAATTTCAAGTACTTAGCTGTCATTCATCAAAATAAGGGCAATCTCTTAGCAAACAAAAAGGCATTATCCAGCTATTGACACCATCTCTAGATAGAATGAACACATCAGCAGGATTTTAAAATATAAAAATAGATTTCAGAAGTCTGTTTCAAAAGTCTGTGTCTGCAGAATGACTGAAAACAATGTTAATTTTTCCATAAAATACTGAACCCCATTTATCAGGCGTACTTACCAGAGGAAAAATAAATTGTTAAGACCACTGGCCTCTTATTTTCTAGCAGCAGCTGTTTTGCTAGTGGTAGCAGCAGCAGCTCCTCATATAACATGTTTTATGATGAATGCAAGCAAAAGCCAACTTTGAAATTCCAGCACTGCCTTGTACGCATAAAACATAAAACCAATTTAAAATAACATAGCTGTTCAATGTGAGTCGTTCTCCCCCCGCCACCCCAGTTCTCTAAATACATTCCGTATGAGTACCAGGGCCTTGTCTGTTGATTTCTCCTTGACTTGCCCCCAAGATGTTTTCGATTCACCAGCTGAAACTAGTACAAAGTATGAAATTATAACTGCCTATAAAATGTAGGTGCAAGGTGAGCAAAAGTACATGTATGTGCATGCATTATTTTAAAGCCATGTAGATGCCTGTTGTAAAGACCTTTGTAGGTAATCTTGGTCTGTGTCTCTTGCAAGAAATATGATAAATTGCAAGCCTGTACACAAGATACATAAAGTATCAGTGTTTCATTCCAGCATGGCCCAATTATAGGGTGAGCAGCTATTTCAACAGATAAAAGTAGTAGTTGCCAGTCTGCTTGGTCAGTGCCAAAAGGTTTAGCCTATGGCAGGAGTGGGAAAACTTTTTGGCTCCATGGGCCATAATACCATTATCAGGATCGGCCTCATGAGGCCACCCACCTATCAAAATCTTTTGTGCTTCAAGTCTCCTTGTGCGCCTTTTTTAAGTCCCCCAATCTCAGAGGCTTCAAAAGGGGAAAATAGAGAAACTTGCAAAGGGTTCTCCAAGTCTTCCCACTTTAAGTTCCTGATCTTGGAGGAGTCACAAAGCCTGTACCAAGTCTCTCTTCCAATTTAAGCCTCCAAGGATGAAGGGGGAAACTTGCAAAAGGCTTTAAAAATGCCTCACACTTCTGTTTGAGCAGTTTTAAAGCCTCTCTGAAGAAGATTGCATGAGACACCTATTTTGAAATGAATTTTAGGGATTTAATTGTCACTCAGCTGATGAATATGGTGCAAATTGTGTTGCCTTGGCTGTGCAGTCTTGTTCCTGGGAACAAGATCATGTAGCCAGTGCAGAATTAAACCCTGTCCTCCCATCCTGTTGACATTAGTTGATGGGTCTGGGCATAGTTTTTTGGGGGAAAGCCCTGTGAACCAAACTGGATGCCTTGGCAGGCCAGGATTGGCCTATGGGCCAGAGGTTCTCTACCCCTGGCTTATGGTTTCATGTTTTTTTCAGGCATTAAGTATCATTCGTTGCTGAGAGCCAGTGTGGTGTAGTGGTTAAGAGCGGTAGTCTCTTAATCTGGGGAACCGGGTTCGCGTCTCCGCTCCTCCACATGCAGCTGCTGGGTGACCTTGGGCTAGTCACACTTCTCTGAAGTCTCTCAGCCCCACTCACCTCACAGAGTGTTTGTTGTGGGGGAGGAAGGGAAAGAAGAATGTTAGCCACTTTGAGACTCCTTCGGGTAGTGATAAAGCGGATATCAAATCCAAACTCTTCTTCTTCTTCTTTGATGAAACAACAAACTATGGTAAAGTGTCAATGGACACTAAAGCTTCTGAATTCTTCCCTCAGCCATATGCGCCCAAGGCTCACTTAGGCGTGTTTACAGTTTATTAAGATACCCAAACATGGCCTTGGGAGACTTGTTTTAAACTAGGATTTATTTGTTCAAAATTGTTGGTTGTGTTGATAAATTTGCTATGCTCATGTCTTAATTTGTTCCAGGGTCAGCATTGGGCATCTGCTTTCAGTACTAAAGCGTCATGTGCTCTTGAGGGGATGCAGAATTCATTTCCTTTAGTTGTGCATTATTACAGAGAGTTCACACACAACAACAACAAGGGAACAGACTTCCAGATCAGAGGGTGACTTCTGCAGCCCAACTCAACCCTGGTATCTTTCTTCCTAGAAATTGATTCCTAGCACTGATTATGCCACCAAACCTATCAATGGCTATGCAGTGTTTCACATACTGCCCTGATGACCTTGAGTGCATTAGTGAGCTTAAGTGTTTAGTGCGATGGATCACATGTTCTCGAGCGATGTTGAACAGAATGTGACTCGCAAAGAACTAATGGGTGCAAACAAGGAAACCAGTCAGTGAGAGAGTACTGGTCGAGATTTGCTATGCTGATCCATAAACTTGGGTGGGATCTGAGTTTGGAACCAGTACAAATGTTATTTGAGGAGGGCTTATCCTCTTGGGTGAGAGACGAACTTTCCCGCTCACCCCGCCTGGAATCGATGGACCAGCTGACCAAGTTGGCGCTCGCTGTAGGAGTCCGACAAGAGACGCGCGCTCTGGAAAGGCGGGAAGGGAGAGCAGAGCGTTGGCATGACAACCGCATTCCAGACGTGCCAGCGTCTACTGTGCCACCCGAGGAGCCAATGGAGATTGGAGGAGCGAGCGCACGGGGGTTTTCAAACTCCAGCGAGGTGCGTAAGAAGGAGGGGAAAACCAGTAAGAGGTGTTTCCTATGCCAGCAGCCGGGACATTTTGCCAGAGCATGCCCTCAGAAGAAGGCATGGCAAGGAATGGTGGGGGCAGTGGGGAGTGAGGAGGAAAAGAAGGAGGCGCCGGGAAACGGCAGTGCTTGGCTGCAGGAAGGCGGGCACAGCAGCCAGGCGAGCAACCAGTAGAAGTGCCCAAACCAGACCCCCCCCCGAGCAGCCATCGCCATAGAGGTGGTGCTAGAACTCCCAAACGGACACCCCATCAAAGTGAAGGCGCTGCTGGATTCAGGCAGCTCTTGTAACTTCTTTAGCAAGGATTTTGCGCTAGAACACCAGCTACAGGTGGTGCCTCTAGAACATCCCCTGCAAGTAACCACGATTGATGGGAGAGAACTTTTGGGAGGGGAAGTGACCCACCAGACCCCGCCCATGAAAATGACAGTTTCCAGACACACTGAGACAATTGCTTTTCACGTAGCCACCTTAGCAGGACCACCTATCATACTGGGAATGAGTTGGCTGGTACTGCCCGACCCAGTAGTAGGGTGGCACCAGCGGACAGTCACCTTTGGGTCAGCTCACTGCGTAGAGCACTGCCACGAAGGGGAAACCCCGAGGATGGCAGTAGCCAGGGTGGCAGGGATGGCGGTGGGAGAAAAGGTGAGAGTACCACCTCAGTATGCAGACCTGGAAGAAGTCTTCAGTGAGAAAGAGGCGGATAGACTACCCCCTCACTGGCCCTTTGACTGTCAGATCAACCTACTCCCAGGGGCTCAGTTACCAGTGTGTAAGCTGTACGCCATGTCAGACAGGGAGATGCAGGAGTTGCGGAAGTTCATTGACAAGAATCTGAAGAGGGGCTTTATACGTGAATCAAGGGCAGTGGGGGGCAGTCCAGTGTTCTTTGTGGACAAAAGAGACTCCAAAGAACCCCGCTTAGTCGTAGATTACAGGTCCGTCAACCGGGTGTCGGAACCAGTGACCTTCCCAATGCCCAGGATTGATGACATTTTGGCCAGGGTAAGGAAAGGGAAGGTTTTTACCAAGTTGGACCTTCGAGGGGCGTACAATTTGATAAGGATGAGGGAGGGGGATGAATGGAAAACCGCGATGTTCAACCCTCTGGGGGCCTTTGAGTATCTCGTTATGCCCTTCGGATTACAATCGGGATCCAGCACATTTCAAGCATTCATGCACCACGTGCTGGGGTCCCTGCTGTACAAGAATTGTGTGGCCTTCCTGGACGACGTGCTTATCTACTCAGAGAACGAGGAGCAGCATGTGAAAGATGTCAGGGAAGTGCTGAAAAGGCTGCAGGAGCATCAGCTGTGGGTCAAACTGGAGAAATGCCAATTCCATGCCCGAGAGGTGGAGTTCCTGGGCTACAGGTTGTCAGACAAAGGTCTGGCAATGGACCCAGGCAAGGTGCAGGCCGTGCTAGAATGGAAGCCTCCCAAGAACAGGAAGGACGTGCAGAGGTTCTTGGGGTTTGCAAATTTCTACAGGAAGTTCATCAAGAACTTCGCCCATCTAACGGCACCCATAACGGATTGTCTCAGCAGTAAGAAGTTCGAATGGACGGAAGAGGCCCAGCGTTCCTTTGAAAAGCTTAAGAGGGCTTTCGTGTCGGAAGAGCAGCTCCTACATGTGGATCTGCGGAAGCCAATGAGGCTAGAGACGGACGCGTCAGACAGAGCTGTAGGAGGCATATTGCTCCAGCAGGGAAATGGGGGACAGTGGAAGCCGTGTGCCTTCTTTTCCAGGAAGCTGAACAAGTCAGAGCAAAACTATTCAGTGTACGATCGGGAACTGCTGGCAATTCACGAGGCCTTTCGACGATGGAGACATTTTCTCATAGGCGCACAGCACTAAGTCCAGGTGTGTACTGACCACAAGAACCTGGAATATTGGAGAACGGCGAGAGTACTGAACCAACGACAGGTGCGGTGGGCTCAGGAGTTTTCCAAGTTTAATTTTGAGATTAGGTACGTGCCTGGGAAGGAAAATGTCAGAGCAGACGCCCTCTCCCGCAAGCCCGAATACGAGGAAGGGGAGGGAGGGCCAGAAGCACGTTATGTCATACCCGAGGACAGATGGGTGTGTGGGGGAGTGTTCGTAGGGAAGCAAGAGCTGGCCGGTTTGACGAGGGATGATCAGTATGCACAAACCAAGATCAGGGAAATTGGTATTACTGGGGAAACTCAGGGGGGGGGGGTTGAAGTAAAGGACGGGGCATTGTACTATAAGGGTGCATTGTACATACCGGAGGGGGATTTGAGGAGCAGAATACTCAAACAACTGCATGACAACCCCACGGCAGGACATTTTGGCCAACATAAGACAATGCTACTGGTCACCAGGCAGTTTTGGTGGCCACGGGTGAGGGAAGATGTGAAGGAATATGTACGCGGGTGCCAGTGCTGCCAGAGAGCGAAGGGGGAGAGGACAGCACCTGCGGGGTTACTGGAGCCCTTACCCACACCAGAGAGACCAAGGGAGGGGGAGCCAGAAGCGGAAAACGCATGGGTCCCAGCAGAAGAGATTAGGGATGCGTATCTACAGGAGGAGTTTCATAGCAGGTATCCGAGAAAGCCCAAACCACCAGAGAGGTTCTGGGGGGAGCAATTTGGCACCACCGATGAAGAGGAAGAGTTTGAGGGTTTTCCCACCTCCGAAGAGGAGGAAGGGGAATTGTCCGAAGAAGAATCCGACTGGGGAGATTGGGGAGAGAGAAGAGACAGCAGCAAATGGAGAGGGGTGTTTGAATCATCAGATGGAGGGGAGAGTTCCTTCCGGGGGTTTCCTGCATCACCGTCCGAGGAAAGGACGGGGGGGTTGGAGGGCCCTGGGAGGGAGGTGGATGTCAGGGAACTGACATCAGAGCAGAGGGGAGAGGCGAGGCTCCCAGATTCTGCAGGAGAGGGAACGAGTAAGGGAAGAGAGAGAACGTCATCTGGTGAAGGAAGTCCAGGTGACACCAGGAAGAAGGGAGAGGCAGAGAGCATCTCGGAGGTGAGGCTCCGAGACTCTTCCAGTGAAGTCAGTAAGAAGGGTGGAGGACCACCACTCGGCACGCCCACTCTGCGCAGAAGGCTTCCATGCAGAGAGGCGAGGCGAAGGTTGTCCGTTAAGGAATTCTTATGCTGGAGGAAATTTAGGAGATGCCCACTCACGGATTCTGCTAGCGACTGAGCAGCAGCGCCAAGGGCTGCTCAGTTAGGGAAAGACACAACCACCCCTAAGCAGTTTGGAACAGCTGGAGGTTTACACACAAGCAACCCCAATTCCTTTGACACATTAGTTTGGCCAGTTATGCTCTATTGACTGAAATTTTAATACTCTTTAGCAAGGTCTTTGTGCTTTTAATAAAAGAAATTCCAGCACAAATTTTGCCTGTTTTAGACATTGACTGATGGCATATAGCATGTTCGCTTAGTAATCTCTCAATGTTGTGAGTTTTATTGTTTTCTCTTTAACTTGTAGCACAACTTGTAAGTCCTCTACTCATTTTAATAATGGAGTTATTCTGCAGGAACAAAAAACCCTGGGTGATAACTAACACTTCCCTTCAACTGAACCTGTCAGTGAAATGGAAGAGGGAGACCATTTTTGGTAACCCCATCTCCCGCTACACCCTCACTTCCAAATCTACTCTGGAGGGGCCCCCAACTTGCCACATAGCAGCTTTTTAGGAGGTGCAGAAAGTGGAGGGGGATAGTATTGCCTTCCATTAGCAGAGGTGAAGCATTTGTTTGTTCTTTTCAAAGGAGCTTATAGAATGAAATTTTTGACAAGTTCTAATTTAGTATAAAATAAGTATATTTCAGAGATGTGTTGATCTCGCTGTATGCTATTGCATATTCCACTTGTTAAAGAAAAATAATTTTAATACATTAATCTGAAACGAGCACAAAGCAATTTTGTCTCCTGTGCAGAGAAGAACTTACATATGCTGTATATTACGTGCCTTTCAGTAATTCACAGACAGATGTCACACAGTACTTTGGTATATTTTGCTAGCATTTGATAATGGCAGATTAATGTTTTGGTTTGTAATTGGTGAAGGAAGAACCAATGAATACCTAGAAATGAATTCCTAAGAATAACCGCTGTATATGAATTTTAGCACAAGGGGTTGTGCTTTGAAGCAGAGTTCAAATATGCTCTTTAGAATGCTTCTTTATGCAAGCAGACTCAAAAAAGTTCTGGAATACTTGAATTCCATTGGGGGTTAAACCTCATTTAGGAGCAAAACAGGGCAAGCATGAAAAGACATTTGGGAACATATTAATCACTGCAATGTGTCTCCATGTATTCTAATATTTAAAGTAAACATACAGTAGAGTCTTTTTACTAACATTTTGGGAAAAGAAGTTAACCGGTAAAAGTTTGACACCCGAAAGTCCCATCCATCCCCCCATACTCTTGCCTATTTCCTCTGTTCATTAAGTAGCTTGTGCTAATATATCATAGATACCAGGGGAACGTTTCTTTTCTGAAAAAATACAATTAAAGGGTACACGTAACACAGTTCTTCCCTTAAACTATTGGATTTCTATATTAGGAATTCTAAGGTGGTTTGTGCAGCAGATAAAGGACAAAGTGAGGAAATTATTGTGAAGAAAATGATGTATGAACATAACTTATTCCAAAATGTGAGATGGAAATTAGTGAATAGGAGATGTAGGAGTTTAAGCTTCAGGCATCCTTTTCAGGGGGAAATGGTTTTAGCAGTTTTGAGAGTCAACAGTAGTTGCCAGAGTTCCTTAACAAATAAATGAACTATTTGTATAACAAGAGGAGGAATAGATACCAAGTACAGAATAGACATTGAAAACATAAGTTACATCCCCAGCTGTAGGCGCTTGAGGTTGCATCATATTCCTGTTGAAGACCAAAGGGGGTTCTTTGTGATCATTCTTTCAAAGTTGCCCCAAGACGTGCTTTAAAATATGGTTGGGTTGTTTTTTTTAAGTGTTGTATTTCAGGAGACTGCTGCTATCTTAGATTTACTCCCAGGTAATTGAGATTAGGATTACAGTTTAAGGCTCTAAATAACATGGGACCCAAATACTTAAAGGAACACCTCTGTATTGAGATCTGCAGGAGAGGTCCTTCTGTTGTCTAACCGCTGGGTAAAGCCTACAGTGACACAAGGTAGGGCCTTCTCTGTGGTGACACCTCATTTATAGAACTTCCCTCTCAAGATACAACTGGCACTTTTGCTAACTGGTTTTTGAAGTCCTCTTCACCCAACCCTTTGAAGGGGGTTAATCTAGATGAGATCAACTGTGAGCTGCAGTGTTAGTTCTGGTTGTTATTTTCATTTTATTGTTTTAAGGTATTTATGTTTTGGATTGTTGCCTGTAGCACTATTTGAGCCTCCAGGACCATGTGCCAGGCAGGAGAGCAGGCCTGCATATGTTTATCCATGTGTGCCCCTGCATCCCATTCCAGCTCCTCTCCAAGGCTCCCTGGGGTTGGAGGAATGTCTGCAGTAAGGAAGCCTGCCAAATGAGATCAGGGTCCCAGCTTACAGGGACAGTCTAGGCGTTTTTGGGTGGCTGTCCTATTGCAGGAGAGCCTTGGAAAGGGGCTGACGCAGACTGCATCAGTACAGACAGGATGTGTCTGTATGACCCCTCTCTTCCTCGTACATTAATAGTCATGTGGTATTGAAAACTCAGTTATTCATGCTTGTGTTATCACTTTATGCAATCAGAGATAAACTCGGGTTTATAAACATTAAACAACCTATTAAATAACCATTAAATCTGTACAAAGCTGTAATGGTTTAAAATATTTTCATAAGTCTGAGTCTCCGTTGTGATTCACCAAAAGCTTGCTGGTGTTTGCAAATCTGAGCTGAATTGCAAGCAAACTCCCTCTCCACATGTTAGTGTTTTGTTAGAAATCATACTCAGCAGATTTTTCATGGTTGTAACTTGAGACAGTTCAAACTTTGGTGGCTTCAGCTATTTTTTTCCATTGTGTGTTTTGTTCAAACTTCAATGCAGGTGACTTAAAGTTGCACTGATGATACAGTCTCTCTTTTGCAGCCAAGTAGTGAGTTAGCTGCAAGCTTGCTATATTTTAATGACTTGGGCAGTTGGGGCAGGATTTTATAAAAAAAACTTAGGACCTATTAAAGCATTTCATTTTTAGGAAGCAGGATGGTCTCCCTGCCCCTCTGTTACTAGCCCTTTGTCATTCTACAGTGATGAAGCAACTAAGGAGTACATTACTCCAACTTTTCATACCAAGTGGGCCACAAGAGTACTTTGACATGGAACCATGGGCTGCACACTTTGGGGGGGGGGGTTGAGGCCAAAATTTGACGCTCCCCCCAGCCCTATGGCAGGGTCCTAGAACCCTCTTACCTCCTTTCCAAACCCGAGAGAGCACTAGCTGGCGGGAGGACTCTAGGACCACGTCAGAGCCTTCATTGTCTCCTTCCCAAAGCCCAGTGCCTCCTTACCCAGCTTTGGGAAGGCAGCACATGGGCTTGCAGGGAGGGGAGGCTTCAGTGTTGTTGAGGGCTGCCAAAAATGGTGTTGAGGGCTACCTGTTGGGCCACCTTGATCTTGTGGTTGGCAGGCAACCATTTTAATTACCGTATTTTTCCATGTATAAGACTAGGTTTTTCTCCCTAAAAAATAATGTCCAAAATTTGGGGGCATCTTATACATGGATAGATCTCCCTCATTTCCCCCCTTATACATGGGGGCATCTTATAGATGGAAAAATACAGTACTCCCTCTGCCCACTCTGCACCAGATAAAATGTAAAGCAATTGGATCCCCCATAATGGAGGAGTCATAGGTAAATGTTTGAACCTTAGGTAACTGTTTGGAATGCTTGAGTACTAGTATCCTACAAACTGAGATTGACATGTTTACTTTTTTTAGATATTGCACAAACAGCAAAACTGAAGTTCACACTAGTAGATTATGCTGATCTTTACTGGATAAATACTGAGGCAGACCACTTTCTCAGTCTTGTCATTAGTTTGTTTGGTTAAAATTGTTCTGAGAAGTTCTATTTTAAAATATTAAAATGTGAACGTCTAGGATTACAGTTTGAAAAAAAATAAGACTTGAAAACAGATTTATAGTTTCAGAGTTGCTTTAAATTTCATTTGGCAAAAGCAAATACCTAGGCATTTTTCCTGTTCCAATAAGCTTACCAAGCTTAATAAATTCCAGAAGTTCAAATCTTTTTTTTTCCCTTGCAAGAACAGCTGGAGTGTCCTAAAAGTATTTGTGACTGCTTTTCTAATGTAACTCACTCCCCTTTGATTTTTGGTCCTTTGAATTCTTCAGCTTTTTTGTAGTTAACTTGAATGGGTGCATTTTCTTCTTATGATTATGCCTCATTTCTCCATGTTGCAGATGTCTCATTATTTTATAAAGCATCAAATTATGGTATTAAGTAATAAATCAAAGCACAAAGAAACATTGTAGAAATCAGATGTCACTTCTGGCTCTTAGAATTGCTGAAACAAACATCTAATTTTGTATTTTTTAAATGTGTCACCTCATTCACAATATTCAAGGCAGCTTCTAGAAACAAATTTAATAATAAATTATAAACATATAAATAATTTTGATAACTTGCCTGCGGAAGGTTATATTTCAGCTTCATTGACATAATAAATGTGGTACATGTCCTTGTCATCTTCTAAATACCAGTAGCTCTAATGTTTTAGTATCCACACCATACATCAGAGATGGCTAACCTCTCTTTTGGACCTGTGGCCAACTCTCTATAGAGGACACACATCAAAAGTGGGTATGGCTGAAGCGTAGAAGTATGGTGAGAACTGCAGTCTTCAAGAGTGCTTTCCAAAAGGGGACCTGTAGAAACAGTCAGTAAATATATGTACTGTGGTACCTTGGTTCTCGAACTTAATCCATTCCGGAAGTTCATTCGACTCCCAGAATGTTAAAAAACCAAGGCACGGCTTCCAATTGGCTGCAGGAGCTTCCTGCACTCAAGCAGAAACTGTTGGACGTTCGGCTTCCAAAAAACATTCAAAAACCAGAACACTAACACTTACTTCCAGGTTTTCAGTGTTGGGGGGCTGATTTGTTCATCAACTAAGCTGTTCAAGAACCAAGGTTCCACTATATTATTGTTTTTTTAAGTGACAAATTTATTTGGGGGGAGCCTTCTTGGCACTGAAGTATCACAGTGCAGGACCTACAAGACAGAACCTACAGGAGAAGTCAGTAATATTTTTAAAGTATTTTTTAAAATTAAATAACAAATTGGGGTGGGTAGTAGGGACACAGATAAAAAACCTATGGTGTGCCTGATGCAGGCCACAGGTTAGTCACCGCTGCCCCTACATACATGGCTGCATATACACACCTTTAAAGCACATTCTTTCCCTCAAAGAATTCTGAGCCCTGCAGTTTACTCTTCGCAGAGTGACAATTCTTCTCCAAAGGATGGGAAATACACTTCAAAAGTGCTTTAAAGGTGTAGTGTGTAGAGAGTATTTGTTTCAAGCTCCCTTTTGTTAAAAAGGGGAGAAGTGCAACCTCCACACGAGTAATGAATATTGCACAGCCAAAAGCACTCTGTTTCCCCCCCTGCTGTAATCTTAATGGGGCCTTCATTTAAATTTGACGTGAATGCGTTTTTCCGAGGCTACTGGGCTTGGAAATTTGCTCATGGGACAAATTAGTACGGCTAACATTTTTATTAAAAACCTGACCCTTCTCTATGCTTTTTAACAGCAGTTTGGCATGCAGAAATGAAGTAGGTGAAACTTCTCTTAATGTTAGGTGATGGGTTAATATTTAGCTTCCTGGGGACTTTGCAGATGTAATCCTGGGTCTCTCAAATGGTACTTTGTAAATTGGGAGCCAACCCATCTTGTGCAGATTTTCTCATTCCTTTGTTGGCTTTAATCATGGTTTAGTATTACATTGACATTGGTGCTAATAATGAGCAATCAGGCTTTAACAAATAAATATGTTTGCTGCAGCGGGTGTGGTCCTATTCTTTAGTAAGCATGATGAGCACCCAGCCCTTTCCCCCAATTTTGAAGCTGCTGAGGTGGAAGAGTATTGCCCAGTGATCCCTGCCACCTATTTGGCTTCAAAGTAGGGAGAAAGGTTGGGGATTGTTTGGCAGCTGCATAGCCAAGGTGCCCAAAGAAAGCACTTTGCCCAAGGAGAGTCAAACAAGTGGGGAATGCTGGTTGTCATGTTCTCGAGGCAGCAGCCCACAACACAGCACATGTTCCCTTGGGGAAAGCCAGGGAGGGAACATGGGCTGCCCTTGCCTATGTGACAAGCAGCATGTCTTCAGGCACCATAATCCCAGCCACATGGGAAATGCCCCAGGTGGGGCAGGCAGGCAACTACAAATTTTGGCTTGACAAGAAAGAGATACGATCAATCCATTTTGCAAATACATTTCTAATCCTGATATGTACTAGCCTACCTGGTTATGTAGTAAAGTCACTTTTCCATGCTTCCTAGCCTATGTTCCTGTTCTTTCTGTTTCCTCCTTCATAGTCGCTCTGGAGAGACTGTGGCTGTTGGCATTGGGTTTTCTGGATCTTGTACTTTATCTTTGCATTGGTTGGTGTATTTAGGTTGTCTTTATGGCTTCTAAATGTGCCCGTTCTCTACAAGACTTGTGGAGGGGCTTGCAGTTTATATCATTTAATGTGTTACTCAGCCAAAAAGGAAGCAGTTGGAACGAGTCAACTGGTAGGCAAGTTTTACAGTACAGTGGTACCTCAGGTTACATACGCTTCAGGTTACATACGCTCGAGGTTACAGACTCCGCTAACCAAGAAATAGTGCTTCAGGTTAAGAATTTGTTTCAGGATGAGAATAGAAATCGTGCTCCGGTGGCGCAGCGGCAGCAGGAGGCCCCTTTGGCTAAAGTGGTGCTTCAGGTTAAGAACAGTTTCAGGTTAAGTACGGACCTCCGGAACGAATTAAGTACTTAACCTGAGGTACCACTGTACTTGATTTCTAGCTAATATGTTATAATTGGGACTGGAGGTAGGATGAACTTTAAGAACAAATAAGCTTATGGACTACTATAGTTGACTGTTGGCTATTGTTTATTATATAATCAAGGTGATGTTTCAATGATATGAAAGTGATTGCAGAATATCATGCTTCAGACTCAGAATAGCTTCCTAGATTATTCATAGTCTAACCTCCTGCAGTGCAGGAATATGCAGCCGACCCATACAGGGACCAAACCTGCAACCTTGGCATCATCAGCATCACACTCTAACCATCCAGGCTTTTCAAAACACTTCATTGTGAGCTTACGTTAACTTTTTATCTGAATTTTCAGCAGGTGGCAAAAAGTCTGAGATGTAATATAGCACAAGCAGGCACCCAGCCACTCACACAACAGGGCTTGTCTTTCCTTCCCTACCCCTGCAGCCCACTATGTGTCCCAAGACATGCTTTGGAGGATTGGGGTACAGTGGGCTGAGGGAGGAGAAAATGGTTTTTTATATATATAAAATAAAAAATAGAAGTCCCATTGCACAACCAGATTTCTGCTGCGTGAGCCGATGGACATCATTGGATGTCACTTTAAATTAATTTTCTTCTGAGATAATCAGCTGCTTGGAAATCTACTCTTGTCAGAATAGTTGATCTCTACTACTGCGCCTCTTGTGCATAACTGGGATACATTTAAGCTGTTGGTACCCAGTGCCTTGTAATAACTCAAATAAGCTGATGCCTTGTATCAGGAAGAAGCTCTGATGCTTTCTAGTCTGACTTTTCCTTCTCATGTTAATAGTGCATGACTAAAGCAGAGCCGTGTGTTCAACCAGCAACTTGTTGGCTATTCTCCGCCCCCAAGTTTGGCTTGATGCCTTTGTTCATGCTACTAATCTTTTGTCTCACCTAGCTTTGACTGGGTCAGCAACACTGCAGACAAATGACAGCCACCTCATGAAGTTTAGTCTGAGAAACTTTATGGCCAATGGCCAGAGTCCTTTTATTTGGAAATAATAAAAGTTGTTTCTTAGTGTATGGCAGCCAACTAAGGGTAGATTCTCTTCATCTGGTTTTCAGTAGTACATAGCAATGCTATTGTGGAGGCAAGGGTAGAGGATATAAACAACTGAGTTCCAGTATTCCTGTGTGTAGTTGGGAGGGCTAGCTGTGCAAACCCAATGGGCAGGTTCAAATCCAGGTAGTCCTGCTGTGGGGTCAAGGCAGCACCAATTCATCTTCCTGAGTGCGATTAACTTGATGCATAGAAATGTAAAAGGTGGCTGGCACAGAATCTATGATGTTACACCCAGTTTCTGGAGCTGGATTCTTTGGAATTTTTGATTCAACTCTGTATGAGCAGTGTTCAAAACTCCCATTGTTCTAGACACATTTTGTGACAGGGAATTTTATTAGCACAAGCAGTTTCTGAGCTCTGGGCACAGTAATGCGCCTAAGATTTCAAATTAGAGTGGAAGAAAAGGAGAGTCTTTTTATGTCTCTACACTTCCAGCTACTCTCTGAAGACTGGAGAAGAGACCCTCTTAAGAATATTAGGGGGGTGGGCAGGGGAAGGACTAGACTATGAGAAAAATGAACATTATATTTTAGCTGCAGTTCATTCATTTTCAGCTTTGTGTTCTTGTTATAAAGCATTTAGCTCCTAGCTTTCACATCTCAGTTTCTAACACTGTGTATGAGTTACCAAAGAGGTTCTAGACATTCACAACATGATCGCTTCATCCAGCTTACACATAGCAATTTTTGCCAGAAACAACTGTGAGCCATATAAAAGCCAACTAAGGGCCAACAACATTTTGCATTTTAAAAATTAAATACAGCTGCAGTATTGAGCTGCTAATTTGATTTAGCTGTTGAGGCATTAGGGATCAATTGTCTCTCTCAAACTCCCATCATACACACTTTATGTACTAATCTAAATCACACACACCCTACATAGCCACACCCATTTGTAACAAGGGTGTAAAAAATACAGGCCCCTCTAGTCTCCCCTCCACCATACAGCAAATACCAGGGACAGGAGATGGTTGAAACAGTACAGATCAAAGGGTATATCACCCCAACCCTTAACAACTTCCTCACTCAAATGAAGGTTTCTCCCCACAGTAATGTTTTGTTAAACTCTTGTCCTAATGCCCACTGACATCACCATCCAAGCTGTTGATCAGAAACAAAGCATTGGCTGTATGATCCACACACACCCAGCTTTCTTGTCCACACTCAGATTGTCACTTCTGAACATTTTTGTATCGCTCTCAAGCCACACACTTCACATTGACGGAGGCGGCTTGCCTGGATGTGAAGATTCGCAATGGTGGTAGCCCACACAGTATGTAGCCCAAGCATAGGGTGTAGATTTGCTCACCAATAGTAATGTGTTTTCAGCAGCCCTCTAATGATTACTGTAAACATGATTTAGCTCTGCAATTAAAATGAGCAAAGGCAATGTTTGTGCTATGAAAGGAAATTTGTAATTTCACCATTGTGTCAAGAAGCAACATTTCCTAGGGTTGTTTTTTTAAAAAGAAACTTGCCTCCTACTGGCCAGATATAGGAGTGGCCTGTACGTTAACACTACTGGCTGGAAAGATCTGTGTAAAGGTAATTCATAAAACCCAATTTTCCTTCCTATTAGGAAAGTCACCAGTCTAGAGAGAGCATTGGAGATGTACAAAGACTATGAGAACTCTGCTGATCTCTCTCTCTCTCCCCCCTCTCTCTCACACACACCCCATCACCATCCTCTTTTCCCTATTTCATCTTAGTCTAGGTGAGGAATGGAGCCAAGGGTTCCCTTTCCAAAAGACATCGGAAGCCTGGGAAAAAGCTGCATTGATTTCACTTGGGAATTTTGAAACTTTGGGATCTCCCCGCCCCCCACCTCTTTTCATTTTGTTTGCTTACTTTACTTTTCTGAAGCATGCCTTAGTTTTTAGCAGTAGATACTCTTTCCCTGTAGGGTTGGGTTGAGGAAAGCCTTTATTCTAACTTACTGGCTGTTGGCCAGAACAGTCAGGCTCCGTGTCAAAAGCAGTGTACTTTAAAGAGACAGTGTTTCATTTCCCATTCTGATATTCTTTTGTCTGTCTGTCTCCTTTCCTTTTTTAAATGCCAGATGTCCCCAGCCTTTGACCACCCTCAGACTTAGTATATATAATAAGTGCTGTGAAATGTTCAAACTTGAGTGAAGGGGAAATGGGAGCTGTTTTCCTAATGTGTAACTGTCAGTAATGTTACTGTTAATCACTGAACTTACAAGAGAAAAACAAAATAAAAGCATGTGATTAATTTGGTGTCCTGCCTTACATTGCCATGGTATTGTGATGCTGAACAAAAAAACTGGCAGAAGGAGCCTTGCCCTGGTGACCTGGAAATTGCAAGCCCTTTATAAAGAGATTTGGGGATTCTGTAGTTTCTGTGTTGAAAATTAACTCCTGCTGCCATGATTGTCTCAAGAGGTTTTTTATGTGTGAAAGAACTGAACAACTGCTGACTTGTCGGGGGGTTTTCCTACTTATTTATTAATATTATAAACTACTATTTTATAGAAATATGCCATCTAAATTTTTTGGTTTGATACAGTTGTAATTTTGCTTTCTAAAACTTACTTCAAGCTGTAATCTTTCTGTTACAATGCTAATATAAGGTTTCTTTTCAGTTCACTTGCGTTTATCTTCAGGGCCAATATATTTTCCAGCAGCAAAACAAATCCATGTTACTTTAAATGATAGCTAATCTAATATTTATTTATTTATTTATTTATTTATTTATTTATTTATTTATTATACCCTGCCCATCTGGCTGAGCCTCCCCAATCACTGGGCTGCTTCCAACAAAATATTAAAATACAATAGTGCATCAAACATTAAATGTTTCCCTAAACATGGCTGCCTTCAGATGTCTTCTAAAAGTCTGGTAGTTGTTTTTCTCTTTGA
The DNA here is from genome assembly GCF_964188305.1 of Podarcis bocagei. NCBI lineage: Eukaryota > Metazoa > Chordata > Lepidosauria > Squamata > Lacertidae > Podarcis > Podarcis bocagei. Next base: position 51,940,730 of record NC_138127.1, read on the forward strand.
CATCTGGTGAGAGGGCATTACACAGGGTGGGTGCCACTACAGAGAAGGCCCTCTGCCTGGTTCCCTGTAATTTGGTTTCTCACAGCAAGGGAACCGCCAGAAGGTCCTTGGAGCTGGACCTCAGTGTCCAAGCGGAACGATGGGGGTGGAGACGCTCCTTCAGGTCAGCACCAACACTTTGAATTGTGCTCAGAAATGTATTGGGAGCCACTGTAGGTCTTTCAAGACCGGTGTTATGTGGTCTCGGCAGCTGATCCCAGTCACCAGTCTAGCTGCCGCATTCTGGATTAGTTGTAGTTTCCGGGTCACCTTCAAAGGTAGCCCCACATAGAGCGCATTGCAGTAGTCCAAGCGAGAGATAACTAGAGCATGCACTAAAGTGCTTTTTTTAAATGTGAACATGCAGCTTGCTGGTGCAGGCACCTGAAATCACAGCCACGTTGCTCCTACGCTCCTCTTCTTGCTTCTGAGATGTAAGCCATAGTCTGGCTTAGTGCTACATCCAAACCCAGGCTTGTGGGTTTCGTTTTGGCAACCTACTGAGGTTTGTTTTAGGTGGCAGGAGTGGAGGAAGGAGCAAAACACCCATGATTTCAGCAGCATGCACCAGGATGCTGCACATTTGCCTTCACATTCAAACAATAGTTTAGCCTAACTATCATTTACAATAGCATGCAAACCAGGCCACTGTATTTGCAGCTTAGGTACGTAGGAAGCGGCTTTGCAGCATTGGTCTTTGTAGCTCAATGTTGTCAACAGTTGTTGGCTGTGGCTCAAGGTGTCAGGCAGGTGTTTCTTCCAGCCCTACTGAGAGGTGCCAAAGATTGAACCGGGGACCTTCTGCATGCAAAGTACATGCTTTGCCATAAAGTGACAACCCTTACACATACTGCTTATGTTCAATGGTTTGCTGCTTTAAGCCAATTCCACCTGATAAATTGTCTTTATTTTACTGCTTGATATACTTGATATTACTGATTTGTTTCCTGTTTTTATTACATAACTGGAATGTTACTGTATAGATCAGACTTTCTCAACCTTGAGTCCCCAGTTAGATATTGTTGGGACTACAACTCACAGGAGTTGTAGTCCAACAATAAGGAGGTCCGTTCTGCACAATGTAGTGTTGTGGCACCTACCCTTTAGTGTAGTGTGTTCTTGCGTGTTAGACAGGTATCATTTCTTGTGTATTTTCGGCACCTGCTTGAAGACCTTCTTCTTTTATCAAGCCTTTTAAGTGGGGATCTTTACCAGTCTGTGTATGTATTTTAAAGATATTTTTATTGTTTAATCACTTGTTTGCTGTCCTGGATGTCTTTGGGAGGATGGCTGGGATATAAATTTAATAAATACTTGACTCGAATAATCTTGTCAGTTTACTCAGTATGGTTAGGTCCCAGAGTTTTCCAAAACACTCCCTTAATTTTGGGATTTGTTTCATCTTCAGGTATTTCACATAGACAATTCTAACTCACACAGTCATGTGAAAAAGGAACATTTCTTTAAATCTAAATGAATTGGTATATTACCTTCTTGGGAAATGCCTTAAAATGTTATCCAAACTATCAGGCATTGTTTGAAGATAAGACCGTATTTTAAACATCTATTTTATTCATTATTACACCACAGATTTGAATGGGTTACAGTGAGTTCAGTTTCACATTCAATTTATGGTCAAGGTTGTCAGAGAAGAAGATAAGCTCTAACTAGTGATGTAATTAGCTATTTAACGGTTGAATGCATAATTAACTTTAGAATTCCCACTTCCATTTGATTTCTGATAAAACAGGCCAGATATTCAGTTCTTCAAATCCAAAGTAAAACATCAGATTATGTTAGCCACAACAATGCAGAAGTCTTGGAGCTTTGAAGCAGCCTGAAGGAACACTAGTCACCTGCCCAGATCCAAAATGTCATTCAGTATTTTGTAGCAGAATACCAATTTTGATGTACCAGAAAGGTCAAAGCAGTTTCTTTATACAGAATAGATATATCCAGTATTCATTCTGAACAAGTTAGTTATTTATGCATTGTCAATGAAACTCTTCTTCCATAAAGTTCTTTTGGTGGCATGTGTCTGTTTCAAGAGACGATGGGGTGAAGCCAAACCGTTGTGTTAGCAGCACCAAAATGACCTCCCTGGGGCATAAGCCTGGGCAGTGTGTATGGAGATCCTGGGCTGTCCAGACAACAAGATCTTGGCCTCACTGATGTGATCCAAAGCAAAGCAGAACAATACGTTTGGCACCAGCATGGCTGCAGGAGTTGCCTGAAGAAGGCATGCGAGGCAACATCCAACTGTCTTAGGGACTCCATTCTGGACTTGTATAGGGTTTACTCCTTAGTATTTTCTTCTCCTGATGATATCTTGCAAGGCAGCTATACAAAAGTTTTTTGTATAATTCTGCTTTTCTGTGAGGCTCAGTGACTGCATTTTCTCTGCCCTCTCAAAACAGGTTTCTTGCAGGATTGCCCATCTTGAGAGTAGAGCATCTATAAACATTGGGAATCCTGTATAAATGTGAGGCTTCTGCAACTTCCCTTTATCTCATAAGTGCTGACTGCACCAATAAATGCATAAGATGAACTATCCTGATGGCAGCACACAATATTGCATGTCTTTGGTATTAAAGTAAATAAAATTGAAGCCCACCGACACTCCAATCTTAAAGCAAAGTCCCTCATGCTGCGGAAAGTTCTAAAAGTTCATTTAGTTAGCTGCATTTTTGACAAAATATATAGCATATAATACAGCATAACTTTCGGTTTTGCACTTTAGTAACATAGAAAAGGAAGGTTTGTGTTTGGCTTTGCATGACAAATGTTTGTCACCATCCTGCTTTATTTATTTTTTCCCACTCCCCTGTTTTTGGCTTGGTTTCCAACAAACAAACAAACAAACAAACAAACACACTGTGCTTCAGTTGGTTTTAAGGACCTCCTGATCACTGTACTACAGTATACTTTCCCCTAAGTAATCTCAAAGCCAAAGCAAACACTGTAAAACAAAATCTCCAAAAGTAAATAGTGCAGTTTGTTGCCCTCCATATGGCTCACTGGCTAGAAGGTCATAAAGTGTGGTTCTTCTCTCTTCTCCCACCCCCAGCCCAGCCTTTTTCTAGGGGAACAGCTGGGTTTACACAGCATTTTCCGAGTGTTTGGTCTGGCCCAGAGCCAGCCATGCATAATTTTTCCATTATGCGCGTTTGATAGATGAGGAGCAGGGGGTGGTAACTTGGAGGAGCAAATTTGTGAGTTACTTTGGATTTTTATTAAAAGAGTCTTTTAAGAGAATATAAAGTAATGTAAACAAAATAAAAAGGCCACTAGGTATGACTAGATCTCTAATGGCAAGTGAATGTTGCCCTCAGTTCAGGGAGTTTTTTCTTAAGGGGGGTGTAGTTTTGACTTTTTCTTAAAATAAATAAACTATATAGGTTTGCCTATATATTCTTTGTTCTCCTGATTCTTCAAGAGAGGGTTGGAATTTTTAAAAATTAGTATCAATATTGAGAATGAATTGGAGGAAAATGGGGAGGGAGCTAAAATGCCCCTTAATAATTAAAATGGAATGAAACTTCTCATTGGAAAGACTGCATGGAAATGGTCATATAGAGTTCATTTCTCAAATGGCTCCCATGGAGATCTTAGGTCCCAACTAGCTGATGACATTCACGTGTAGTGCATAATAAATAGGGAGGGGGGCAAACCAGATCCAGAATGTGGAAGGAGGAAGGACTTTAACCCTTTGCTCTTACCAATCAGAATTGGACCTCATGCCTGCCAATGGGAACTTTCCCCCCATTGCAGGGGAGCAAAGGAGTTTGGAATTCTGAACAGAATTGCAGTGGGGGCATCGTGTTTCCTCTCTCTTTCCATGCCACACAAGCTATTTCTTTAAAATCTTGCACACAGTGGCAAAAAACTAGGGCCAAACTAGATATGGCGCAGTGGATCCATGATCAGATCTCTCATTGCCAGTCTTTTTCTAAAAACCCAGTCTCTTTGGTGTGCAATTTGGATTGAGCTGCAGCTCTGGAGGAAGTAAAGTTTTGCCTTTCCCCCCAGATCACAAACGCCCCCACTCTATTGTAAATCCAGGGGTGGGGGCACAGTTTGACTTAAACTGAGGAAACAGTGTGGAGAAAAGCACAACCTTGATTCCCATGCCCTCCTTTCTCTGTGGTGTTACCTTTAAGGAAAGGAAATGTCATTGGCAAATCAGATAACATCTCTCAACTTTGCACCACAAAACATTCAGGTGTTGGACATAGAAATCTATGTGCTAAACACACATGGCGAAAAGCCCCGATGTGTATGCCAGCTTTGTCCAGTTTGCCACATCGAAAGGACTTCCCAATTCACTTCATACAGGCTTTTTTGCTAAAATTTGCCAGCCTTCAAAGAAAAAGAGTGCATGCTCAAACTATAGAGACTCCCAAGACAATGCCAACAAATCCAGGCCAGCATTTCCCCCATCTCCCCTCAACTCCCACTATTGGCTGGATCCAGATTAAGTAAGTTGCACTTAGTTCCTATTAATGTCAGTTAACTTATCATTATTAACTTTTCAGATTGATTTCAGTGGGACTCTTCTATCCAGTGACAATCCATGTCACAAAACTGCATACTGCTTTTCCTTAAGAAAGGGGAGTCACACCCGTAGTTCTGTTAAAATGAGCCATTTATTAGTTCAACAAAGCCTAGTGACAAACCCTGCACACCTGCTACAGTATTTCTGCTCTGCTGCTCTTGAGCCTTTCCCACTCCTATGATTCTTCAAGCCACCATCTTCAATTCATCCTCTTAGTGGGTTCAGTACAGTGGTACCTTGGGGTACATACGCTTCAGGTTACAGACCCCGCTAACCCAGAAATAGTACCTCGGGTTAAGAACTTTGCTTCAGGATGAGAACAGAAATCGTGCTCCGGCAGCGCAGCAGCAGCAGGAGGCCCCAATAGGTAAAGTGGTGCTTCAGGTTAAGAACAGTTTCAGGTTAAAAACGGACCTCCAGAACAAATTAAGTACTTAACCCAAGGTACCACTGCACTTGCTTTCTTATATCCAGAAGCCAAAGCCAATATTTCAGTTTCAAAGCATCCATAGTCTATTGAATACTTAGCTATTTGTTTTGAGAGCCTACATTTATGACCAGGAGAAGGCAACTGGTAGGAAGTTTTGGCAATTCAAAAAAAATAAAAATGAATAAAATAAAACGCTTTTACAACTTACTGTATATACTCGTGTATAAGCCGACTTTTTCAGCACATTTTTAATGCTGAAAAAGCCCCCCTCGGCTTATACTCGAGTGAGGGTCCCATCCAAGCGCGTTTCCAGCAGCAGAGGCTGTTGTCGGCGGAGGAGGAGGAACAAGCAACCCAAAAGCAGCCCTTTCGGGATGCCCCTTCCTCCTCCTCCACTGCCGCCACCAGCCTCTGCCTCTCGGCAGCACCCTAGGTAGGCAGGGGGACTGGAGGGGCTGGGGGGGAGAGAGAAGCCCCCTCTGCCATGTGCACATGCGCGCGCACACACTCCAACCCACCAGGAGGTTTGTGGTGTGGTGAACTGGCTTATCCTCGAGTCAATAAGTTTTCCCAGTTTTTTGTGGTAAAATTAGGTGCCTCGGCTTATATTCGGGTCGGCTTATACTTGAGTATATACGGGTATACATTTCAACAGACTATATTTGACCAAATTCTTCTTTATGTATCTCTCTTACAGAACATAGGAAACTCGGCAATCTAACTGTGACAGTGAAAAAGACAGTCCCTTCTCCAGAATCCCTTCAGATCCTGTACCAGCGCATGAGATATGAATATGAGTTTTACTACTACATCAAAGAGCAGTTTCATCTATTAAAGCGCAAGTTTGGACTACGATCTTCAAATAGTAACTCTTCTCCTAGACCAGAATTTGTCATTCCTTCTCCTTTGGAAACTGAAGAGCCAGTAACAGAAGATGAGGAACAAGATGATGAAAAGTGGTTGGAAGATATCTATAGAAGGTGATGCAAGCATCACCTTCTCTACAGGCTGAAGCATCCAGATTTTTCATAAACTATTAAGAAAAATCCTTAAGGAAGTGAGTTACTGCACAACAGCATTTAAAAGACATTTCCCCCAGGATGAACTGATTGTGAGACCTCTTTTTGAGAGGGTCTATTTCTTTAAATTTATATTTGTTTCCCTTGGCTCCATAGGATCATAGTAGCTAGGACATACTTTTAAATGTGCCATTTCATTACAAATCACGGTACATTGTCACTGTAAAATATTGCTGTATATGGTACCTATTTGGCAGAGTGATGTAGATCACAGCATAGGTCATCTGCAGTTTTCTCAAAACCTGTTTTTCTTTGTTAGTATTTATACCGAATATTTTACAGTCACATTTGATCACTTGGAATTAAGAGCAGGGTATTGGAGGGTTTGTATTATCATCTGAACAGTGAATACTGTTGTGCTAAAAGAAGAAAGAAATGCATTACTGCTACACTAACTCTGGATACTATTTAGGCTATGGTTTCCCCATGGAAATTAATAAGGGCATTGTTGACAAACCAAGTAGAATTGCAGGGGAAATCAAGCTTATCTTGTTAAATGCATGGGTACATCAAAGTTCAACACCTTTCGAAATTGATGAAAGTTAGGAGGGCAAATGTTTGCAGAATTTGGTGTTTGTTTCACAGAGGAAGCTAGGCTGCAGGGAAGGCACTTAACTTTACTTCAGATTTTAGGAGAAATCCTTCTTAGTGTATTATTCCCAGTCCTTTTATTACACAGAGACCCTAAAGGAGGGGAACACAAATAGTCAGGCATCTTTTCAAAAATGTGGGCTGTTCTAGTTCAAAGAACATTCGTGCTATGTCATAAATACATGATTCGGTTCCAGCTGAGAGAGATTCTTGCTGAAGTGAGAAGTCAATGTTCAATGTGCCTCACATCTTCTGGACGGTTGAAAATAAGATAGTACATAATACATTTGGGGTGTATTCCATGATGCATTTATTGAAGAGATACAGAAGAAAGTTTACTGCATTCCCTACAGAGTGTCTTCCACTCTAACCCCTGACCCCGTTTCACAGTAACAACTGTCTAGGCATGGGCAGGTTCTCCTTTAACTTTAAGCAGGCATGGCCAAACTTGGCCCTCCAGATGTTTTGGGACTACAGTTCCCATCATCCCTGACCACCGGTCCTGTTAGCTAGGGATGGTGGGAGTTGTAGTCCCAAAACATCTGGAGGGCCAAGTTTGGCCATGCCTGACTTAAAGCAAAGGAGCAAGGAATTGCTGTTGTCTTTGTCATACTCAAATGTGTACTGGCCAGAATAGTACAGTCAGCATCTCTGATAGGGAGCTGGGATGAAATAGGATGGAACTGGTTTGTTGGTTTACCAGGAGCTCTACTTCTTTTCTAGTGTTTTATCTCTCAAATTCCCTTCTCAGAGCTTGTGAGCATCAACTAATATTGTAAATCACCATTATCTATTGCATTCTGTTGTTTACTATACTACTTCTATCAGGATTTGAACAAACATAATTGTGTTAAGGCTCAATGACAACATGGATGAATTATCTTGTTGCTAGTTATGTCCTAATTTTGTGGTTCCAATGCACTACTCTGAAGGAACACAGTGGGAGCAAGAAATACAGTAAATAATAATTAACCAAGATGCTGCATTGTATATTTTAAGTGGTTTCTATGAAATTACATTTAAAGAGTAATGATTAGTTTACACACTGTGGATTTCTTTTCTTTTTTATAAAAGCAAATTAATATTCACATATTGGGTTTCTTTTTTATCTTTTTTTAAAAGAAAACATCAAATTTTATCCGTGTCTCTAGAGTCCTGGGTCACTTAACATGTTCACTTTCTCTGCAATTTCACTGCTGCTTAAATCTATTTTTATCGTTCTATTTAATATTTTTCTTCATGAATGCTTTGCAGTGTTAAAAAGAACAGGCTGTCGGGTAATTTACTTGCTAGGTTTCAGTGTTGTATATTTTTTGTACAAAGCAACTTGGCCTCTACTCCCAGAAAGGTACTTCATAAATTTATTTGGCACATAAGCTTTTAAGATTCCTAACACAACAGGTCATTTATCTGTCATGAAATAGATTTTATAATTTACTTTAAATGACTTAAAAGCACACTTTAAGTTTGTTAATCGTTTGACTTATTTATTGTGACTTTTCAGCACATTCCAAATTCTAAGTTGCTCAGGAAAGGAGTTCATTTAAATGATTTTATTTTGATGGTTCTTTCTTTTTCTTTTTAGAATGAAATCACTGTTATAAAGCCTTCAGCCCATGACACCCTTTTAGGAAGCACCATACTTGTTTGTTAATCTCTGTGAGAGAGAAAAGGTCGGTTCAGGGCACATGTGAAAAAAACAGAGCATATATGTACATTAGGTTAGTTGTAAATGAAAGCAACCAGTGTTTGAATTAAATATTCATTAACTTATTCACTGACGTTTTGATATTAAACCATAAGACATCCATCTAAACTTTTTTTTATTTTTAGTCCACTAATATTTCCATTTGGAACCTGTGCTGTTCTTCACAAAACCAGTAATCCTTCTGTGGGGTTTTTTTCTGGATGTAAAGGTTAAAGCATTTTCCATTTGAATTGCCCTAGAAAAGATTATTTTATAAAGCACTGTTTATTGGTGAAGGCCACACTTACTTTAAGCAAGCTATTTTGAGATTACTATGCTACACCTTGAATTACTTTGAGGCACACGGCCCAAAAGTTAACCTTTTCTAATTATATGAGAAATACAGTGAATATTTGGAACTGCACTGGCAATGTGCTTTATTGCTGTTGTGGAATAATTTTTAATGCATAGTGGTAACAGCTTTGACCCAAGCATTGCTTTTTACTAGTTAACATAGACATGGGTGTGGTGATATTTGATATCTAGGCTCAATGCTCCCCTTGTCCACAGTTCTCAGGCAACTTGCTAAACTTTAAAGAAGTGTGTGCGTCAAACCACAAACACACAAGAAATAACATGCTGTAATGGTGGTAAAATGGCTTTGAATTCCAAAATCACATTAATAAATGGTACATTTTGTGTAATTTATTTATGTTTATTTTGAAGAGATACAATAGCATTGCAGTTTTCCAAAATGCACTCACTTTGTGAACCCATGAATGTCCTTGTTTCTTTTAAAGGTACATCTGAAATACTTTAGTTTATATGAGTGTCTTGAGTGCCACATGGCTTTTGTGATGAATTACATTAATTTGTGGTAGAATTTAATAACTCAGGCCAGAAATCAAAACTGTACTCTTTAAAGATAAACAGGTTCCAACTGATAAAAGCAGTTAAGACAGGCTTCCAGCATTTTTTAAAGGAGTAATACATATTCCTTTTTTGCAACGAGAATCTACATTGAATTTAGGCTTGTACTGTTGCCTATTGCCTACAAAATTACATTTGAAAATAATTAAATGCCATGAAAACTAATAAAGGCCTGTAATATGCAATGGTGAATGGTGCATTCTCTCCTTCTGTTGTGTTTGTCTTTCTATAATAAGGGTTGTATGATCAGTTCTTCAGTCTTTAAATACCCTGGATGGTGATTTAATATGAAAACAGTGGGAGTACACATGACAAATGGAAGTGAGAGCTGGACCATAAAGAAGGCTGATCGCTGAAGAATTGATGCTTTTGAATTATGGTGCTGGAGGAGACTCTTGAGAGTCCCATGGACTGCAAGAAGATCAAACGTATCCATTCTTAAGGAAATCAGCCCTGAGTGCTCACTGGAAGGACAGATCGTGAAGCTGAGGCTCCAATACTTTGGCCACCTCATGAGAAGAGAAGACTCCCTGGAAAAGACCCTGATGTTGGGAAAGATTAAGGGCACAAGGAGAAGGGGACGACAGAGGACAAGATGGTTGGACACTGTTCTCGATGCTACAAACATGAGTTTGAGCAAACTGCGGGAGGCAGTGGAAGACAGGAGTGCCTGGCGTGCTCTGGTCCATGGGGTCGCGAAGAGTCGGACACGACTAAACGACTAAACAACAACAACACACATGACAAGTTTTCTTAGTTTGTGTCTTAATCTGAGTAGCTGATGAATAGTTTTAGAAATTTTATATAGTTAAATAATTCTTTTTAAGTTCAAGTGTTGCTAACATCTCTTAAGTTGGCCTTGTTCCTCACCTACATTCAAAATAACTTTTCAATATTGTACCAGCCTACATTCAATGAGGAAATGGTTTTGAAGGTTCACAGGTACAGGCAGATGTTTCTGGTACCTAAGGAATTTTTCTCTAGCGACCTCAGCTGGTACATGTGCTATTTCAGCTTTTAGTGATGCAAAATGCCCAGTTTCAGAGCAAGTGTAGATTAGTGGCCAAATGTTTATAGGCAACTCAATATTATCACTTTTTATCACTTAAAAAAAACCACACCATGTATGATCCATCATGTAAAACTATATTGGCAACACCATCAAAGGAGGTAATCCCAATCCCAAAACGCCTTAAATAGTAAAAATGGATCCATTCACTGGAGAATAATTATAGTAATCTGTTTGAAATAAGAATAATGCAAGAATTGCTGGGTATGGTTTTTTTTATGACTTCGTTTTAATTAAAAATCATTTTATCTTCTTTCAATTTATTTGTAATGAGCTTTAATTCTGTTCAACAGCTGAAGATATCAGATCAATTAATGTCAACATTTGGGCACTCTCAACTAAAAATGTTCCTCCTGAACACAATCTATAATATAAACATGTGCACCTCTATTCATATAAATTATCACAGCACACTCAAATTCATTCAAAAAACAGCTCCTCTGCTGCATGATATTAGAATTTGTGTATGAATTGTTGATTATAACACATAGCTTAAACCAGCTTACTTAAAAATATAATACAGACAACTGCATCTTTGTTGAATGTTATTGATTATTCAAATATGACACAGAGTCCTGCATCCAGAATGCAAATAAATAATGGGGTACGTCTGTGTTTGCTTTTTATCTGGTTTGAGAATTCTTACATTGCTAGATTGTAACTAGTTGTAGTATTCCCAATCTTAGTACAGTATAGGTTTCTGAAGTAGACAAGGTCCCTATAGTGTAAGGAGTGGGAGATGATATTAGTGGGTGAAGAGGATAGTAAAGGGAAGCTTCTTGGTGACCCATGGACATTTCTGCTAATCTTTCCATTGAACGGTTTTCCAAATACCTGAATGTCAGTACAAACAGTATAAAAACAAAAAGGAAATCCCCATGCATAAACCTAATCAAGAATATAGCCCTGTGGGACACAGAATAGAACAAACTTGGCAACAAATTCTATGCTCAGCCCAGAAGACAGCACTGCCATCTTGAAGAGCAATGGGGGAAGTAATAAAGTATGGGTGCCAATCTCCCTTTCGGGCATGGTCTTAAATTTATCTTTATATATTTGTCCTGAAAACTATGGTAGAGCTTTATGGTTCCAAAGTCGTGTCCCTTGTAGGGATGAAAATTGATTATATATAAAGGATTAACTTGTTAGAAACCTTTTATTTCATTTTTTTAAAAACCTGAAAAATATTCCGGATTTTTATTTTATTGGCAAATGAGTGTATATGTGTGGGTGTATGACTGGATTCATGAATCTGAGACAGAAGCTTGAACTGACTAAAGCCTCAGCAGCAGTAGGCTCTTTATGATAAACCACAGTGGAATTTGGAAACTTTTCGGCAACTTTGACCTTAACTTTGTCTTACAAATATCACAGTGTCAAACAGCATTGCATATGTCTCCTCATCATGGAGGCAGAAGGAATAATTGTCCAGCCAACTCTCTTTTTCCAAAACAATACTCTTCGAGTCAAAGGAAAATAGCTAAGGTCTTTAATTCCCCTAAATAATGTCCAATTTTCCTTCTGAAATGTTTTGTATTAACAATATACATTTTGCAACAAATACTTTATAGTAACATTATAATTACATGGAAGTAGGTTTCTGTTAAGTTTCGGCAAACTGTATGCAAACTAATAGTGCTCTCTATACCATGCTATAGTGCATGGCATTCACACATCATGGGAAACCATAGTTAATGGTTTACAGTGAATGTGCAAAGTTGGATAGACTTGCGTAACTAGGGATTATGGTTTGTTCGGCATGTGGGCTAGTGCACATCTGCACAGCCCAGCCCTGTGGTGTGAAGCCTGGATTGTGCCCATTATCTCAAATAAGTAGCCAAGTATTAAAGACAAAGGGGCTCTTGAGTCTTCGTAGCCACATGGCAGTTTGCAATTCTGTCTTGGATCACTGTGTTTACAGTGAGCAGTAAAATTCAGCCACTGCCATGACTTTAAATCATGGGGGGGGGGGGGAATCTGTAGTCATTATGTTATTTCTTTTTTTCTCCTAAAGATGGGCTCTTTTTTCTCCTGCCATGCACATTCCCACCTTTGCAATACAATCTCAGAATTAAGAGTCTGAATTTTCATTCCATGAAAATGCTGTACAAAAGTTCAAGAGAAGTGTATGTTTATATTACCCCTTGGTGTTCCAACATCCTGTACAGAGGGGAGGCAGGATCATCCCAAATATGGGTCACAGAGGCTTTGATTGTTAAGAGGGGAAGCAATTATTTTCAGCAAGATGGCTAAGGGAACAATTCATCCCTTCTCCATTTTTATTTTGCCTTTATGTATTCACATACTGTATTTATTTCCAAAAATGGAACTGTTGGAAAACAATGTACTGTCAGTGTCAATATAGTACCAAGTTATTTCACAGGCATATACCAAACATATCTTAGAGCTTTTTGTTTAATGTCAGCAGCAGATACTATGAATTCCAGTCTAAGTACATCATTTCAGATCCATGTTGCAGAGCTCTTATCTCTAGAGATTCTGATCAATCTAAACTTTTTTCCAGCCTGAAACACTTGCCCTCTAAAAGATTTCCACAGAGCCTTTCACTGGTAACCACAGAGTGGTCTCCTGTAACCCACCTGCATTTCCTGCTCTTGATCTCTCCAACCTTTAGTTGTGATCTATGTAGATTGTCTTTCTGGTCAAGAAAATATGACCCTCTGATCTGTACAATGCCTACTACACACAACAGTGTTTGTTCATGTAGTGGATACAGAGAGTGGGGGGGGGATGTGGATGGGAACAGTGCACATAAGGTACATTTGACTGTCAAAAATCAAACAGATGTTGATTTTATTATGAGAATTTCTTTTTTAAAAAATATTAAACTGGTTTTGTGCACACTAGAGGGAGCCCTGATCACAACAATAATTGAAAACATATTTCAGAAACTCTGCAAACAGCACTCTTTATGTCTTCATAAGCACTGATAAATTTTAATTGGGAAATTACTACATTTATTTAATGAGAAAATTGGCTTGCCCCATAGCCTGCTGCTTAATTGTGACGTTTGATTTCTTTTCATTTCTACCCCACCTTCCCTGAAGGCTCTAGGCTGGTACAACAAATTAAAACTCCACAGTTGCTTAGGAAAACACCCCAGCCACCAAGAGAGAGCTCCTGTCATATTGTCTTACAGTCCTCGTGCAGAGGATTAAACTTTGGCCATGAATGGGGCTCCTACAAGTCATTGCCTCTTGTGCTCTGTACTTTTATGAACACAGTGGCTGGGTGAGAAACCAAGGGCCAAACTAGGTTTTTGTTTAATATGGATGTAGCATGTATCTTGTTTTTCCTCAGCTAATTACAGGCATGGGAGAGCCCAATTCTGACTGCAAAGGCAGCACTGGGAGGGAAGGCTTTTCACTCACCCACCACCATCAGAACAAAGATTGGGGCCCCAAGCAGCTAATACCTAGACTAAGTTCCAACTGTGGCAGGCGAGTGAAGAGATAAGGCTCCTCTACCTGCATGCTGCCTTTGTGGCGAGAACTGGGCTCTCCTAGTTAGCTAAAGAAAAACAAGGGACATAGCTGCCTGCACATCTAATTTGGCCTGAAGGAAGCTTTATTGGCTGAACTTAGTTTGTGATGGGACATAGGAAACAAGGCAGTCTCTATCTCCATGTCTCCTGTGTGTATTGTAAGTTATAAAGCAAAACAAAAATTCTTATGTTGATCTTCCAGTAGGACCATCAGGGTTTCTGTACCAAATTTGGCCAGGAGTTCAGAAAGCTGATAATGTTCAAGGATGCTTGAAGTGGCTCAACAACTTTCTCCCCTTTCCAAGCCATAACTTGTTCTTTCTCCTTTTGTAAGGACAGAAGATAGCAGGAATCGTGGTTGCAAGTGATGACTGGTGTTGAGGTTAAATCTGATGAATTGAAGGGCACTGAAGAGAGTAGTTAAGTCAGGGGTCAGCAAACTTTTTCAGCAGGGGGTCGGTCCACTGTCCCTCAGACCTTGTGTGGGGCTGGACTATATCTTGGGGGGGGGATGAACAAATTCCTATGCCCCACAAATAACCTAGACATGCATTTTAAATAAAAGCACACATTCTACTCATGTAAAAACACGCTGATTCCCAGACCGCCCGCGGGCCGGATTTAGAAGGCGATTGGGCTGGATCCAGCCCCCAGGCCTTAGTTTGCCTACTCATGAGTTAGATAAATACAAATTTTCCCTTATGATAATGAAAGCCTCTTGGTCAAAGTTGTACCTTATGTAACAGTAGAGTAGCTTGTGCTGTGTACACACTATATCTTTAAAGCACATTGAAAACACATCATTTCCCTCAAAGAATTCTGGGCATTGTAGTTTACCCCTCACAGAGCGACAATTCCCAGCAACCTTTGAGAAATGACATTGTCCAGAATTATTTGAGGGAAGGAATGGGTTTGAAAGGTATGTGTGCACATAGTCTTGAGTGTGAAGGTGGAATTGCATGTTACATTATATGGCCACCACTGAAACCAGCAACCACGAGTTGCTTGTCCCCTAATGTCTAGGACAACTTACCTATATCCTGGCAGGACATTATACATAACTGGCTGTCATTAGTCCTATGGAGGTGTCTTGGAGGAGGTGATTGGATCCTGAGGAGGAATGGGATGAGCTTGGAGAGTGCCTGTTTCCTTGCCCAGTCCCAGGACTCTGGCTACATGCCATCCTTCGAAAGGAAGGTCCAGGGAGCATGGCACTTATTGGAGCAACATATTAGCCATGTGCCTCTTGTGCGTCTGCTGCTGCATTTTACAATCTGCCTTGCCTAAGAACCACTCTGATTTATGGATTAACCAAACTGGGAGTTCAGTTCATCCAGGATTAGGGGCCAGGACTCTGGCAGAGAGTGAGCAAAAGCACCCCACTTAAAAGGAAAGGAATATCTAGTTGTGTCCCACCATGATGTTGGGACACAACTAGATCTTCCTTTCCTTTTAAGTGGAGATATAGGGTGGTGTCGAAGTGAATAGCTGTGGTTAACAGAACAAGACTTCCCCTCCCTCTCTTTCCCCTGCATGTGCTGGCTCCAAATCTGCTCTGGAGTTTGGGGAAACCCCTAGAACAGATGTAGGGAGTTAAGAGGGGCAGGATTTCGGCTGATGGGAAATCCTTGTGTTTACACAATCAATGACTTAGTCCTACTTTGACTACTGCCCTTCTATTCAGTCTGTATCTGTATTGGACTTGACATTATTTTTATATCTGGTTTTACTGTTCATGGGTTTTATGATTGAAAAGCTTCAGCACGTTTAATGGAAAGCAATTACTAAATGAAATGAAATAAATAAACTAGGGCATTACAGGGAAGGAATGACAGATTTGTTTGTTTTTTGAAAGGAATTATGTATTTAATATGACAGGCAGCTCTAGGCAGAAAGAGAGTAGGAAATCTTCGGAATGTGAATTTAACTGAGATACCCAGTGGAGGCTGATTGCAATTCTAAGTTACAATGTGACTACAGGTGACCTTTTCAGGGTCACCTGAGATTGAGTCACAAAGAGCAAGGCAAACAGAGATTCACCCCCTCAGCAAAAAATAAGAACGAACAACCATGGAGTTCGTTTTGGTTTGTGGGGAAAAATAAGGTTATCAGATTTGAAGTCATATGGACGATTAGGGAAGAAGTTAATGGTACAATTATGGTCTGCGGTCTTGCCCACATCCAGTGAAAGAGGTAGAGACAGGTATGTGTGTGTGTTAAGGTAAGAGGATGAAGCTGAGGGATAATTCTGAGAAAGAAGAGTAGACAAAACAAAGCAGCAGCAATGGATCTGTTGCTGAAAAAATCACATAAACAATATATCTTGCTGGAAGGGACAAGAATGGAAAAAGTGTCTTGATGAGTATGCATGTAATGTTACACCACAGTTTATTTTTAAAGATACATAAAGTCAGGGAAACTAGAAAAGAATGTGTAAAATCCTTTCCATAACGGAGTTCAGACTGTTGGCTGACTCAATTAAAAATAAAATAAAAATAAAATGGCCCAGCTTCTTTACAATGACTTCGGAAATAGTAGCTACTACTCTGCTCACACTGCCGACACAGGCCTCAAGAGGGGGATTCACTGCCTATTTACAGTCAGTGATGAAGCCAGGGCTGGATCTTAGGCCAAAATCCAGGTCCTGCAGCCCAGGGGTTCCCCAGATTATCCCCAAGCCCAGCTGCAGATGATGGGGCCAGCAGCAAACAGGCTCACCACAAGCCCCTGGCCTGGCACGGGCATGCCAAGGCACACCGGGGCTGGCACTGGTTGCCACAGCATCCTTGCATTTTGCTTACTTTTAAACACATGTTATAGTAAGGGGAGGCGCAACCAAATTTGTTCCTGGTTACAGAGGCTAATTTTATTTTTCTTCTACATTAAAATAGTGTTTATTGATAAGCTTATGCAGTTAGCATCGGCGGCGGCAGCCCTGCTTTATTCCTATAGTGGTGGTGGTGCTATGATTTGAGTTCAGAAGCTGGACCTGCATGTGATTAGAGTGTTTCTTCTTTTTATTAGCGTTGGGAAATAAAAAGCAAGTTTCCTCACATACCAGGACTGCAAGGGCAATTGTTAAGCATGGAATGGTTGCAGGTGGGGGGGGGGGGGAGAGAAAACGAAGGTAGCATCTTTGGGAGCCATAACAACAGCCTCCCAGCAATGGTGTCGCTAATGCTTAGGGTGGGGGGAGAGGTGACAAGGCAGCCAGCGCTGCAGAGGAACACCCACAGGACCCCTGGGTTGTATTCTGCAATGTGCCTGCACGTCCGCAATCTCGTCCCCATTTCACCCATCCCAATAAGCGGCAGCAACACTGAAACCAGGAGGTTGTTTCTGTGGTTCTACCTTGCTGGGTGGTAAATCCAGGGTCTGACATTGCTAGCTGCACCACTGCGTAGTGTACGTTGTTTCACTGGGTACAGGTTATCAGTGAATCACCTGCCATCAGAGCGATTAGACTATGTTGTTTAGTGCAGGGGTGGGCTGCACAAATTTAGCTCATCAAGCTACCCTGTTTGGTGCCCAAGTTCATTTCCCCCAAACCACAGCCACCTGCCCCACACCTGATGTCATAAGGGAAGTAGGTACATGGCTGGACAGGAACCATCAGGAGCTCAAGGTGAATGCGGTCCACTCCAGCGTGCCTTACTTCTCCAGTAACACCAAGTGGTTTCCATTCCAAAGGGATTAGCACAATTTGTATGTTTCCGAGCAGAGTTCAAAGTGTTGGTGCTGACCTTTAAAGCTCTAAACGCCTCAGTCCAGTATACCCGAAGGAGCATCTCCACCCCCATCATTCTGCCCAGACACTGAGGTCCAGTGCCGAGGGCCTTCTGGCGGTTCCCTCACTGCGAGAAGCCAAGTTACAGGGAACCAGGCAGAGGGCCTTCTCAGTAGTGGCACCTGCCCTGTGGGATGCCCTCCCACCAGAGGTCAAAGAGAAGAACAACTACCAGACTTTTAGAAGACATCTGAAGGCAGCCCTGTTTAGGGACGCTTTTAATGTTTAACAGACCACTGTGTTTTAATACTTTGTTGGAAGCTGCCCAGAGTGGCTGGGGAAACTCAGCCAGATGGGCGGGGTATAAATAATTTATTATTATTATTATTATTATTATTATTATTATTATTATTATTATTATTATTATTATTATTATCATCATCAATGAAATCTGCTTGTTGTTATTGGAGCAGCAAAGCCCTTTGTGCTGCAGCGCCCAATTGCAGGACAACTCATATCAAGTGATGGACAAATAGCTCCACCCACCTGTCAAAGTTGGCCTGTGCTTCCCCACCCCTCTCCATCTGGATTGCAACTACGGTAATTTATGTTGAATGGCTCATGTACCCAGATCACTTTTGAATGCAACACATTTAGCATAAACTATCTACTTTGATCCTGTTTAGTTTGCCCAGCCACTGCGCATCCATTAATGCACACAGTGACCCAAAATTTCTGGTACATTTGACAGTGACCACAGGTTGACAGAACCTGGGAGGGAGGGGGGCGCTGAACCAAAATGGATGTGAAATGACTATTGGAAATTCGGAAGTGACGTTGAAATGCTGAAAGTGAATTTACTGCCACGTGACATCAGGTGGGAGAATGTTCACCTACAAGAGACTATGTATTTTTATTAAATCATTTACGATAGAATCCAGCAACACTACGGCTTTCTAAGCTCTTGTTTTGTGGCACAAATGAGAGTAAGTTGAATGAATGCATGCCACAGTACTACATTCTTCACAGATTACTAGGTAATCCTTTCCAGCTGCTTTCTACACCTGTGGCGATTTAAGTTTGTTGTGGCTGAGGGGAGAAAGTGATCACAAGAAAGGCATGATAGGGTGGCTGTACTTAAGTTTTAGCTAAACGGTTACTTCTAACTAGCAATGGGGAGAAATCCAGTTCACTGCATGAATGGAAATGCACATCTCCTTTGAGATATGAAATTCTCTAAATGGTGTGTACACATGCATTTTATTTATATACCACTTTTCCATAGTTCAAACCATGCTCAAGGAGGCTTACAACATTAAAAAACACACACTATGTCATTACAAAAAATAACAAAAGTAGTCATAAATAATAAATAAGAAAGACATCAAAAAGTACACAACCAAATTAAACGAATTCCACATTAATTAGCATAAGATCTAAAATAAAGATAAAAAAGTGTTATCAGTACTGTAACAGCAACAACCTCCCCCACAGCAAACAATACCCCAGCCCAAATCTGTATTAGGGGAAAGTGCACATAAAATGCTTATTTCAGAAAAGAACATATGTATATATTAGGCAAAGTTGCATACGTCCGTACAAATGTACACTAAAATGCTGACATATTTTCATGGGGACTTAAAACTAATAATCACAAACTACATTCTATTTTTCTATGAAACAGAAATCGGAGAACTGAGTTTAAGACTTGAACAATTAGGGACTGTGAGAAACTGAAACTGACAGATTCATCCATCCCTATTTCCAGCTGACACTCACTATTCTGCCTGAGGATATCCACATTTTCCTCTTGCAACTCTATTTTCCTAATGAGATGTTATGAACAGCCACCTGCACAGATGGGAATCACATGCAAGGTAGTTTATTACTATTTGGTTTCATAGGCAGGCTAACCCCTGGCATCAAAGAGCAATGGAAGTCCCTCATTATTCTAGGTGACACACATGGATGAATAATATCAACCCCAATAAGTGGGCATTTGTCTTAGATAAGGACCCCTCCAAATTCGTTTTGCTAACTAACTGTATGGAATGTACAGTATTTCCTGGAACTCAAAACGTGGGGTCTGCAGCACGTGAGCCTATGGAAAAGAAACCTGTACATTTTAAACTGATTTGGCAAGAACAATTTTGAACACTCTTTGCATTGCTGATTTGCTTTTGGGAAGTAACACTATATAATATGGAGTGTCCTAAAAGGTATAAAAAGATAAAATAGTTAGGTATAAACAAAGGGGTAACACAGCAGCCTTACAATCTAATTAGCTTTTCCTTCTAAACATGTAGTTGTGTAAATAACTGGATTTTTAGAAAGACACTATAAATCTCCATTACTATGTTTGCTGAAGAAAACCAGAACTGGAAAAGGCTAAGAAATGTTATCTTCCTTACAGTTTTATGATATGAGGGAAAGGAGCAAATGCACAGCACATCTTTGATTTTGTGTTTTGCTTTTAATTCTGTTTATTTACAAGGGAAAGAACATATACTCAGATACATGAACAAACATGGGATGGGAGGAATATAAGTAATATTGCAGCTTTACTTCAGAGTTTTCATGAATGTGCACTTTTAATCCATGGTCACGGAAACAGATGTAGAAAGTGGGGTGGAATAGAACTGAGGGAGGGACATTGTTGATGAGTGCCACAAGGTTCCTGCATACAAAAAGGAATGTTTATTGTGTTTCTTTTGCAATGGTGGTATTTACAGGAGAAGTGACAAATCGGGAAGTGTCTGAATCAAAACTGTGACTCCTGATCTGTTGCTGGATTGACAAGTACTTCCTGACTTTGAGATCCTTGAACAGCTTGCTTGCTCACTGGTTGCTGGTAGGGCTGAATAGCCACTCAGAATGAAAGGAGGCCCACAAAATGAATAGGCTCATTCTAAAGCCAGTGTAGCCAGATGCCCTTTTGGACCCTCAAATCTGAAATGTATGGAATGTGCTTAAATGTCTTTATGTACAAATGCAACTGGGACAACTTCTTGCGGTCCTACAATTCCCTACTGGAATGCTCCTTCACAAGAAATATATTGATGTGATTTTTAATTCTGCAGCCCGAGGGGAAGAGGGAAATCATAGCTCTTTTTATGTTTCTGGGTGAGTACTTTCAAGAGAATTTTTTAAATTATCAGTAGCTTTAAATGCCACATGACTGGTTCTTGCAATGGAATGTCTGATTCGGCAAAGAAAGTTTGCTTGCCCATTTCAGAAATCTGTTCTCAATTTGCATTGCTTCATTCAAGTTTAACATAGCTGTTACGTTTAATGCCGCTCGTGGCAATTTAATGCTCTACTATATGAACCATTGGAACATGCTAAAACAGAAAAATATGCTCAGGCTTAACCATATAAATAAGTTACATTCTTTATAAAACAATATAAAGAATGCAGCAGAAAGCAGAATATGAACACCCTTACAATTTATAAACACACAGATCTATAAGGCCATGAGTGGAAAGCAGGGGGCGGGGAGAAATCAAATGAGGAAGAGCTAAGAGAAGGAAGCTATTTTGGGTAAAAAAGACAATAAATAAAATAAGCTACAGGATATCTATTAGCTGAAAACTGAGATTGGCTACTGGTTTAAACTGAGAAGCCAGATAAAAAAATTGACTATTAAAACAACATAATTTTGGGAGTTCTTCCCCCTGAAACACACTGGCAGTTAAGAACGGGAATGTGATGAATGGAGAATCTGAGGAATATATTTCGGATGCTTTGTTTGATTTCTGTTGAACTAACTGTAGCCAATTGGAGCAGGAAGGAGTCTCTTCCCATATAAACTTTCATCATTCTCTGGAACATCAATGAGGATCGATAGCTGCATGTTCAACTAGAGAGGCTGCTCAAAGAACTGTGGATATTACTAATATTGTCTAGTATTATTGCTGGCATCTGTCTCGAGAAACAATGGAGTGTGCCTCTGGGGGTGAAGCCAAACTCTGTGTTACAGCATTGAAGTGACCTCCCGGGAACACAGGCCTAGGCAGTGTATAGGGAGGTCCTGGGCAGACCAGAAGCAAAGATTGTCTGCAAGAATATCAAGGGTGACTTTGTCAAAAGCCTTACTTTCAAAAGCCTTGTTTCAGAACAAAGGAGCCAGACTGCCAATGGGGATTATCAAGCTGCAAACCCAGCACAAATGTTGCCTGAAGATTACCAAAGCGATGTCTTTCCTTCTCCCAACGCCTTCCAAGGTTACCAATACATACAAGATTTGTTTTCTATCTTTTAAATTTAGTATATTTTAAAGTTTATCAACTAAGTTTGTTCTTTTAGTGGCTTTGTCTGGGATAATCATCTGGCTGGCTTTCCATTTACTGAAGCATTCACTTCCCTTTGTCCAAGCAAGCTAACAGCACTTGGATATTGAAATCAAAAATTAAAGCTAAATGATTAATTGGCCGCTTGTTCACTGCAGCCAGGTTGACATTGCCCAAACACTGGAGAGACTTATAATGTGTACCATTGGACTACAGGTGTGATATTTAGCCCTCATGGAAATAGTGACTCAAAATGATATTTCTTCATGGTATTTTTTAAAAAAATAATGTTGTCTTTGCACTCACTTATTTTTTATGTTAGCAATAAGGGTCACAGTAAAAACCCACCGTCCTATTATGCTAAAATGCATGGCACTGTATTTTTATTTACACAGAGAGAGAGAACTTTATTGTGGTCCATAAACCCAAAATACACACTACATTTTTTTTTACATTGACACTGTTGTTTTAATTGCATTTTTGTATTATTCCCTTGTATTCATGGATGCATATTTATACTTACCTTCACACTGATTGGAAGCCACTTTTTGTCCTTCCCAAAAGAGGCTCCTGGGAGGCTGGAGGGACATTGCTGGAACAATCTTGGGTTGGGGGAACTGGCTAAAATGTTTTAAAATGTTTTAAACAGTTCTAATTTGGTTCCTTTGTTTTGTTTTTGTCAGGTTGATGTTGGTTAAATGTTTAGTTGGGGTTGATGGTTATAACTGCAAACTATTTGTTGTTGTTGTTGTTGTTGCTATTATTGGTTTCTATTGATTTATTGGTTTATTTGTTGCTTGTACGGGATATTTTGATTTTAAATGTTTGATGCTTTGTTGTGTTTTTATATATGTTGTAAGCCGCCCAGAGTGGCTGGGGAAACCCAGCAAGATGGGTGGGATATAAAATTTAAAAATATTATTTATTATTACTGAAATCTAGATACACTATGTCCACAGCAGTCTTCACAATGCTTTGCCTTTGAACTTCACAAGGACCATTTGACAAGCCACTCCTGAAGAAAAGAGGAGTGAATAAAGTGCCTCTTTGGTTTGATTTGACAAAGCAATTCAGTTTGCCTGAAAAGAAACCTCAGTCTATTAGGAAATAGAGTATCAGCTGATGAGACTGCCTTTTACACATGGTTTGTGGATTGCAATTTGAAGCAAAGCGTTTTCCCATTGTATCCCTATGATTGTCAGCAATTTGAGAATTCACAGAAACCACTCCATCTAAAGCAGTTATGAAAACACGCATCCTGACAACCTTCACAATGGCTATACAGGTAAATAGCAGAGAGCCCTGCAGCTCTCTGGAGAAATTTCTGTATGGACATAAACAATATTATTTGTTCAGATAATTGAGGGACGTTTGAATGAAAGAGCGCTGCTTTTAGTGTCAAACAACTTTCTCCTTTGGAAAAGGGGCTTTACAATCTGGTGTATTTCAAAAGCCCATTTGGCCAAAGGTAAGCGTGGAACAAAAAAGACTGACATTTTTACTCCATGACACTTCTTTGTTTTTATAAAGTGTGCATCTGTATGTGTACATAAAGTACTGTATATTTAGAAAAGTAGGTAGATAGATATCTACAAGTATACTCATGATCTTAACAAAGTACTGAAGTAGAAGTCTGTACTAGAGAGGCTTGTTACTCCTCAAGTTCAAAGTAGTTTGCTTTATGATGCAGATGTTCTCAAAAGTTCATCCATATTTGCAAAGTGAAGCCAAACCCACACAGAGTGTCTCTCAGCAAGTTAACTGAAGTCTGCTGCTCAACAGCCAGTTTATATTTCTGTTTGTGTTTTAAGAAAACATCTTAAAATAACACAAAATTAGTTTTGAGCATTCCACTTATTCTTGGGACACTCAGGGTGACAGAACTGCCAGCCAGCCCCAGGATGAGGCTAGACCCACAATGTGTTTCTCTGAATGTTAAGTATGCTGTGTTCTGTGGGCCTACAAAAGCCAAAAGACACATGCTGTTCCTCTTCAAAGGCAAAGCAGGAAGGATCCCACTGTATTGTTCAAGGGCCCTGGGAACCATCTTCTCTGTTCGAGCAGGAAGACTTTATGAAATAAATGCATCTGGAATGATGATTCCACTTTGTCATTTTTCCAGTCTAAAAGAGTTTCTGGAGCGTACAGAAGAGGATAAGGGGTAAACAGCTTTTAAGATTCCTATACTACAAGGACTGCAAAAGTAACTTGAACAGTAAAACCAAAAGGAATTTGAATAAGGACAAACAGCAAGATCCAAATTTATAGGCATAACTTGTTTCTATTTTATTAGGAAAAGTGGTAAAACTAAGACTGAAGCGTTTTATTTTCTAAAAATAAGACATGCTAGAGTTTCTTAAATATGCAAATACATTAATTTCCTTCCCTATAATTCCACTGATCTGTTTAAAGTATGTGGGTTCATACATAGTGTTCCCCTGCATACAGAAGCTTATTGAAGGATAAGTCCCAGGCATGCAAAGAAATGGTGGTACAGAGCTATTTTTTCTTCCATTGTAGTGAATCGAGAAATCTGTGAGTGGTTGAGCATCAGTGTGTTGTAGTGCATGTGTTGCTCTGGATTGTCCTGATCATCAACTTCTACCATTTGTACGGTAATTTGTTTTTTCCTCTTCTGTCAGTGCACAGGTACCTATAAAAAGAATGCATGGGAAGAGACAATCCAGACATAGTCTGAGCTATCTGTGGAGTTTGGGACAGATAGAGACTCAAAGTTCTACCTTATTTTCAGTTTTTAGCAACCTCAATGAATTGGTGATATTTTAGGAGGTACGTGGATGAAATGAAACAGTATTTGCATATTAAAATAAAAGTAATCAGTGCCACCCTTACTTAATTAGAGTAACATAAGCAAGAATCTTAAAGGAGGATGTTCATTTGTTTTTTAAAAAACCTCAACACATTTAAGCTTTACAGATTTGAAGGTTTTCATTATCTCTTGAGGAATTGAAATGGTCTTTTGTCTCAGATTATCAATATTCCCACTGTGTCATAAATTCACTAACTTTACGCCAAAATATAGCAGATTTGAACAACTATGTTTTAGGAATAGATGGCTACAACAACCATAAAAGGGGCAATTTGGGGATTGGCTGGTTTTTACTCTAATGGGGTAGCAAAAGTATTCACTCTGCCATTTGTTACAATAAAAGTTCTAGCAATCAGGGGCAGGGGAAAAAACAATAATTTTATAGGCCTCATGCTTAATGATGCAGAGCATAAAACGAACCTGTTGGGCTTGACACCGCTCCTTTCATTTGACAGATTCCACTTGGATATGGGCAAAAGAAAACCTAGCAAAATACTCATTCCTAAATGGTATGGGCAGTTGCTTAATTTCCTGTCTGTCATACACAGGAAGAAAATTTATGTATTCTGTCTGGCCTGTCTTTCCCTCTTGGAAATCGCAAGTTGAATGTGAATAAATGTTGCTACCTGGCAGAGGTATGCTTACTCAGTTCTGGTATATGTTGATCAGCTTCCTGCTCTATTTGGCTCAGGACCTTTGACAGCATGGCTATGATCTTGTCTTTGAGATGGGGTACTTCTAGGAATTTCTGTCTTTCTGTACCTGCTGGCTTCATAAATTACCCTGCAATGCCTCATTCCAGCCAGAAGCAGCCTGTCCTGTTTTGCTGCCTGAAGCAAAAGGGGAAGACGCTGCCCTGTGTACACACACCCCTCTTGCTACCCAACATTGAGACTGGTGTACATTGTAGAGCAATGTCTCTTGCTTTTCTTGGCTTATGACAGTTGCACTGTGTTTGGCCCTGCAAATGGCTGGTCTGCCCTCAAGCCTCAGAGATCGCCATAACTAGACTGGCTGCTCTGGCAGATAGCTGCTAACTGATTGGAACCAACACTGAGCTTGCTTCCTCCTGCAATAAGTTTGAGACGTGCTGTGAGAGAACTTGGTTCTTGAGGTTGGCTACCACAGAGACAGTCTCCCAGAATGACCCACCCTGACCGCACCATCCCTGTCACCCCTATGTGACACAGTAAGAGCAATCTGGCACAGAACATCCTGGCTAGATCAAATGTCTTTGAGGCTAGCCGAGTGGGGCTGAAGCAAGATGTGCCTTTGTACTCGTGGATCCCATGTTAGTGACCTGAGCTTAACAGGCAGGAATTATTTGTAGCACATCTTCCTTTCGTCTCTGCCCCTAGCTCCTTGCCCAGTGCCATGGATGCCTGCTGCACTGGGAGAGCTTTCACTCGTCCTAGCCATCAGTCTCACCGGACATTATGACCCTACATTAACATGAAGAGTTATCTCCATCTCCACCACCTAGATGATGGCTGAGTGCCTGGTTGATCAAGGCTATATCGCATGTAGCCCAGCAACTGCTGAGAAATTGCTGGTGGTTGTCAGAGCAGTTGTGTGGAGGGCTCTTTTCTGTGCAGGTATTGGGCATTGATTCCCAGCCCTGCAGGCATTGGAACTGGCCTCAGCTCCTTTGCTCTCTGTCTGAGCCCACCATAAAGGATGCTGCTGCTGTCCCACACATAGGCAAGGAGAGAACAGCTACCTGTGCATATATGTGAGAGACCAGAGGTCTCCCACTTAGGACAAAAACCTGATGGTGGTAGTGCTGCTACTGTGTGCTAATATTCCGAGCTAAATATATACAGCTAAACTCTGGCAGTACTAAAGGCCATATAGTAGCAAAAGACCACAAACTGCTGTCAAAGAACATATTTGGGAAGTAGTGTGATGGAAAATATCTATCCTTTGCCACAAAGAGAAAAATTAGACCAAACATAGTTCTCTGGAGTAGTTCCTCCTGAATTAAGTCACTGTTTTATTCGTTAGATGTCTGAGAGATACCAGCTGGAATAGCAATTTAATCCATGTTATCCAGTTCTGTATTGTATTTTAATTAATGCTATCCAGTAGTCCATTCTAGTGAAACTAGATTGCAGTAGCTAAAATCTATTGACTAGTTAAGGAAAATTGCTTTATGCATAACTATCTTGCACACAAATTCCACTTCCTTTGGTTTTTCCTTTTTAAAAGAAAGAAAGACAAAGAACGAAAGAAAGAGAAAGAATAAGCAATTCACCATCAAGCTTTTTCCATATTTTCTGAGAAGTCACATTGGGAAGAAGTTTGATAGTGAAGGAAAATTGCAGAGTCTGGAGAGAGAGAAAGAGAGAGAGAGAGTGCAGCAGGGGGAGGAGGAGGTGGAGGCAGAAACAGAAGACATAAACCAGGACCCTGCCCTGAGACACACAAAAAAGGTGAAGAGGGCAAGAGATTCTAGGTGGAAAAAATCTTTAAATTTAAAAAGGATTCCCCTCTCTGAGGAGGCTGGTCTGAGTACACAATGAATCAATACTGTACAGTGGTACCTCGGGTTAATAACTTAATTCGTTCTGGAGGTCTGTTCTTAACCTGAAACTGTTCTTAACTGAAGCACCACTTTAGCTAATGGGGCGTCCTGCTGCTGCCGCACTGCCACCACACGATTTCTGTTCTCATCCTGAAGCAAAGTTCTTAACCCGAGGAAATATTTCTGGGTTAGTGGAGTCTGTAACCTGAAGCCTCTGTAACCTGAAGCGTCTGTAACCCGAGGTACCACTGTATGTGTTGTCTCAGAGCAAGGATGGGGAAGCTGTGATCAGATGTGACTGTATTGGTCATGCTGGCTGAGGCTGATGGGAGTTGAAGTCCAACAACACCTGGATGCCTGCAGATTCCCCATTCTGCTCCGCCTTAGAGCATCTATTAATTGATGCTTTAATGTACATGTTGTTACAACACACCACACATTTAAGGCACATGGCTTTCTCCTCAAAGAATCCTGAGAACAGTAGCTTAAGGGTGCTGGGAACTGTAGCGCTGAGGGGTAAACTACAGTTCCTCTCTACAATACCATCTCATTTTGTAATGTTATAATTGGGTCACTATGATGTCATGCCATGATGTCCATGAAGGCTCCCCACGGTGCGTAAACTCTGAGCTTTCATTTTTTTTAAAAAACCAAGGGTGCAGGTACTATCTAAGAAAGCTATTTCTGTGGATTGAGAATTGTGCATATTTTTCCTGGTACTGAATAATGCCCCCTGTTTGTTATGAGAAAGCAACAGCATCTGTGTGTGTGTGTGTGTGTGTGTGTGTGTGTGTGTTTGTGTGTGTGTGTGTGTGTGAGAGAGAGAGAGAGAGAGAGAGAGAGAGAGAGAGAGCGCCAGCAGGACATAACTGACTTCCCATGGTAAGCATAAAGGTGTTGTAGATGGTTGTCTCTAATTTTGTGTTATGCCAGGCTCCCCATGGCAGCCATTTTAAGACTGGTACCTCGCAGCACTCACTCAAAATTTGAAATGTGCTCACTAGTTCAAAAAGGTTGGGATCCCTAGCTATAGATACTGTAGTAAAGTTAGTGTTTGTTTAGAAGCTATTCCTTGGTCAAGCAACGAGAGTGAGGCCTTGTGGGTAGCCAACAAGCCACAAGGACCATGGGAAATAAGTTCTGTCCCTTTAACCCCAGACTAACAGGCACCTAGGGTGTGAAAGGTTTATTATGGGAAAGAAAACCCCTGATTTAATGGAAGGTTTGACACCTGGGTCCGAAGTTATGTGCATTCCCTCAGTGATGTTATCTGGCCTTGATTGCCTGGGAATGTGCATCTGCATAGGCTCCCCGGAAGGGAGGAAATCCCTTTGATTTAGGCCCTGGGTTCTTAACTGGCCCAGCTGCCAGAAGTTAGATTGATTAGCCCGCAAGCTGGTCATTGGAGAATTTAAAAATAATCAGGAGTTATGATTGGTTTTGGGGGTTCCGACGCCACGTGCAAATTGGGGATAAAAGATATTGGGAATGGCTGAGAAAGCGCGCTCTGCAATCCGCAAATCGCCTGGCTGCTGATGTTCCATCTAAGTAGCTGTCCTTACGTCCTTTGTGATGGAGAATTGCGAAAGCCTCTGAATGCGGAACTTTGAAAGGACTCTAACTATTCTCTCTTTGCTTTATTTGTGAGTATGTAAGTTAGTTAGATTTTACAATGTTCTTATTTTTTCTTGCCTGTAACTTACTAAAGAAGTGCCTGCTATTTTAACATGTTTTCTTATGTTCTTTTAAAATAAATTTTAAAGAAAGAAACTGTTTTGGTTTGTGTGCCTTTCCGGGGGAAAAGCTAATTCCTAGCTTTACGCTTGGTTACGCTCTACCGTAGAATTTCTGTCTGCAAGTCTGTGGATACAGCTTGTGGAGGGGGGATAACCAGCAATAACGGGGCACAGCCTTCTCCCTGGGTTGTGGCTCTGGGTTCCCCGGGACAAAGGGAGTGGTGGCAGCCTTACCGGTGTTATTTTGTCCTGTTCTGTAAAAAGTAAACACGCCTGCCAACCCTGCTCAATAAACCTGGTCTGGCCGGAGAGCAAAGACAGGTGAGGGAGGGGCAAGTGGCTGGGGGCGAAAGTTTACCACAGATACAACATGCCTGTATCGTACAAGAGGTTTAAAAACATCCAATCACTTTCTACACTCCATATATAATATGTAAGCCCCACCTGTAACCCCATCACCTTTTTTCCTAAACTAAAAATTCCTAACACTTTAGCATATTATTATACAGGAAGGGAATCCTGCTCTCTGGTCATTTTGCTTGCTCTTTCTGGCATCTTTTCTAGATAGACGATATTCTTTTGGAGATGGGGCCACCAAAGCAGTTTGCTTACAATGTAAGTATGGCCAGATCATAGACCTGTATAATGGCCATACTTATACTCTGGCAATTTTATTATGTTCCTTATAATTGCTAGCATGGAATTTACCTTCTGCATCTTTTTCACACTGAGTTCACCAGTTAACTGAGGCGTCCATGTGATTGCAAGGTATTTTACATGGCTAGTCACTACCATTTCTGATTATGTTGTAAATATTCTAATAAGGAAGAAAGAAGCATGGCACGATGTCCAGGACAAGGTTCAGCAACATCTCACTCATCTAGGCCAATGCAGGGGGAGTTTGTACACATAGGCACACAAACACACCCGGTTAAACAGGAGCACAGGATGTAGTTTAGCCTATCATACCCTCTGTGCATGGTTGGCAATAGCTGCTTGAACAAGAAACTGCCTAAATACCTTTCAAAAGCTTAGTAAGCTCTTAATTTCCAAGCTGTTTTTCCATTATGAGGATTAAGTAGTGATGAAGTCTCTGGCATGTGGCTGCTGAAAATTCTATGTACATCTGGAATTCCAAGTGTCAGTTAACCAAAATCCACTGGAAACCCAAATGAAAGTGACTGAAATTTCTGGTATTATGTCATTACAGCAGGGGACTCATAGGAGTAGTACACATGTATATGTATGTGTATATGTATATACAATTTTTAATTATGAATTTTGGGGGATCTTAGAAGCGTCACTAAAAAAAATATCGGGGGCTACATGTGACCCACAGGCCATGGATCAACTATCTCTAGTTTAGACTCTACAATGCAATATCCAGAATCGGAACTTTTAAGTATTCAAACTGAGTTCCAGGGGGCTTGGTAAGAATTAAACACATTTAAGTATTATGAGTTGCTACAATAATGATGACGATAATAACTGCTTTAGCCTTAAGAGTTGCTAATTTAAAACTGTGCATGCGTATGTGTTTCTAAAATGCTGATATCCTGCCTTGAACCTTTTGGAAGAGGAGGGATATAAAGACTTTCTTTTTTAAAAAAAATACATGATGGGGGGAAATAATTAAGTTGCACTTGTGAATAATACATTGGTTCAAACATATGCTCTGTTGTCTCCTCAGTGTAAGTAGAGCTGTCCTAAGGAAATGGAGCAAAGTGGAAGAGGGGTGCAGAAGGGAAAGGGGAAAGAAAATATTTCAAAAGCAAGGCTCAAAGCCTCTTTCCCAAGTTCCTGATGCTTGTGAGCTGTACCACCCATGAAGCTTATGCCCTGAGAAGAGGCGTGTCCTAGACTGTTTAGCTTGTAGGGTGCTTTCCCCAGGCACAGCACATTCCTTAGCTCAGCTCCCTCTTGCCTGTTTTGACTGAATGCCAGAGCTTTCTGATCTTATCTGCAGTTATCTGCTTTCCTCAAAACACGGCTCAGAACCCTGCCATTATTTTACATGAAAGGGACTGCATTAATCTGATTGGCATC
The DNA here is from genome assembly GCF_964188305.1 of Podarcis bocagei. Taxonomy (NCBI): domain Eukaryota; kingdom Metazoa; phylum Chordata; class Lepidosauria; order Squamata; family Lacertidae; genus Podarcis; species Podarcis bocagei. Next base: position 51,971,767 of record NC_138127.1, read on the forward strand.
TTAGACAGAGTTTACTATTTATTTCTTTATTTCACACTGAGCTCTGTTCCCCACCCCCTTGGTTTTAGGATGCCCAAAGGAAGTTCAAATCTCTTTAGATTTCCCTTTGACCTAAAAAGAAAAGAAGTTATTCTTAGCAAGTAAACTCTGTCACTCTTGTCAGGGTTGTGAAGTACCCATAAGCAACAGATTAGAAACACTTTAGGGTTATCAAGACAAGATTCCCCTCCGTTCTTTAGAGAACTCCAAACAAGGGGTGGTATTCAACTAAGTTTTACTCAGAGGAGACCCATCGAAATGAATGAGCATGGGTTAGATCTATTAATTCCATTGGGTTTACTCTGAGTATCTGAAAGCCACCCAAGCTATGTAGCCTATGTGGATGAATTCACACATGCAATCTGAGACTGATTTTTTGTGGTACTCCTCAAAATACAGGCAGGCCTGTACCTGGATACAGCGTTGCTTAAAACTGCATTGCTTAAAATTAACACATATAACTCATTCAGATGTGCATAGTGGGCAACAGCATGCAGAAGCCCACAAATGTGTGTGTAAACCCACCTATCTACTCACTTGGTATAACTACTTTAACATTTCACTGTGGAACGTACACTTGACCATAAGCTTGAATGTTTAGAAACACAATTGCAGTTTTGCGAGGGGAATAGGGGTCTCTGCACCATTAACAAAAGACAGTTCCCAGGATTCCTTGGGGGAAAGCCATGGCTGTTTAAAGTCTTCTAATAGTGCTTTGAATGTGTGTTGAAAATGAAATGTGGTGAAGAAGAAAGCTTGCAAAAGTGGTGAATGTGTGGTGAAGAAGAAAGCTTGCAAAAGTGGATTCCTTTATCATGTGCATAATTTGTGCTCATGTAGGCTCTGGGCCACTGTTATGCTGAATGCCCATAGGTCCAATTGGGAGCAGAGATGTGGTCGAAGGGGAAAGGATTAATAACCCTCAGCATAGCTACCTCTCCACACCCCCTCCCCCAGTTTACTTGTCAATTGCACCAGCCATGCCTGGGCCTGTTTCTGGCTATCCCTCCCTGCTGTCTGGCACTGTGCAAGAGCCAAGTGTCCTTCAGAGAGAGGCGTTCTGAGCAGGGTGGCCTATGAGACTGCCTGTGTTTAAATGTCTTGAATGGGTGCGTGGTTGTGTCGACCAGAGAGATAAGGGGCCTGGAGGTGCAAATTTGTCAGCTGCCTCATTTTGCTTCATGACAGAGCCAGCCCTGAGCCCTGCTACTCCATGTTGCTCTCTGCCCTAAATCTTCCCCTTGCCAAAGCAGCTTTTCCCCCCAAAAAGAGCTGTCAGATTTTGGTTACAAGCAAAAGGATGTAGCTTGCAGTTAAATGTTCACATGCTGAAGCACACGACACACAGCTATCATACAGCAACTGCATCCAGAAGCGGATCACAATTCAGAGTCAACAGAAATGGCTCTCCAGTTTTCCATGCCTGGCAGTACTGGCTTGCACGTGCAATGATATTTTTTAATAGGATTTCTATTCTGCCAACATTTCCTTTTCATCCATCTCCTACAAAATCTGATATGGAGACATTACGAGAAAATGGCTCTCCCTCGGTAAGAAAAGTCACTTGCGTGGATTTTCTCTTATGCAGGTTTAATCAGATTGGCTAACACAAACAGTGAGACTGTAATTCTTATCTATAATAATTCAATAATGCACAATTCTTTTTTAAGGGGGGGGGAGAGAAACAGAGCCAAGTATATACTTGAACTTTTGCTTTGTAGCGTACTGGTGACCTTGGTGTAAAATTGAATATTCTGGAACTCCGAATCACAGAGTGGAACACTTTATGTCGTCCTCACTCAGATTCACCTCCTCACTTTCTCTCTCTCTCTCTCTCTCTCTTTGTGGGTAAGAAGCGGATGCCAAGTAGAATTAATGCCACTCAAAGTACAGGGAAGTGGGGGCAGAAAATGTTTGAAGGGAAACAGATGTAAAGCTACTCTCTCCTATAGCCCAGCCATTCCCCCTTAACTTTGAGTGGCATCCTCTCTTTAAAATTAAGGAGATAGAGAGTGAGAACTACACACACTGTATCAGTTTCACAAGGGTCTGGCAAAGAATGCAAAGTTTCTAGACAAAAAAGGCCTGTAAACATTAAGGGGTGAGGAGGTACTATTTACAGGCTCAGCACATTGTCTTGCAACATGTTATTTTGCACGCAGTGCAAGAGCAAGCAGCATGAAAACGGTTTTTATGAATGGATCCCTTTGCATTCGACTCCTGCTGACTGGAGATACAAGCATGTTGCAGAACAGGATATGCAAGTCTTTTCCTAATGTCAACACTCAGGAGTTTTGATTGGCTAAACTGTCAGATTCCAATTCCTCCTTGGTTAAATCCTCACAGTTATTTTTGCTTTGGGGGTTTATCTAAATTCCAAATAACAGACTTTCTGCACTACAGCTACTGGCTATTTTGCTAAAGCTGAATATCTATTTATATTGCAGCGAAGGATTCCAGGGAATATTTCACATTCAAATATGACATGGGGGAGAAAAATTGAATGGTTAACTGCTAACTAGAGAAAGAAGACTTGATGAAAAGGTACATGCATTTTTACTGCTGCTGCCTTACTACTTCCTTGGTCTATAAAGCTCTTCACTTAAGGCAGGAGGTAACCTCCGGCCTGGAAGCCAAATGTGGCCCTCTATGCCTGTCATAGCTGCCAACTCCCTGGGGCCCTGGGTGCCTGAGGACCCACCAAATTCCCCATGAAGGGGCCAGGCACCCACAAATTTCGGTGCCAGGGCCATGCACGTTGCATGGCCCCCACGGCCTTGGGCACCCACAGTCGCAGGGCCAAGCTGGCACCCAACACCTGTCTATCTGGCCCCTGTAACTCTCCCCAGGCCAAACAACTCACTAGAGCTGTTTTTGACTCATATGTTTTTGCCTGGCTGGAACTTGTCCTTGAACTCTGATAATGCCTCTTGCTTGCCAGCATGGAGGATAGAGAGAGTGGAGTGCATGTATAAAAGGTAAAATTTACACGTGTTGCTCTACCCACTTTTGCCTCTAGCCCCACCCACTACTAGCAAAGTGCCCTTGGAGAGTTACCTGGAAAGCAATGTGTCCCTCAGGCTGAAAAAGGGTTTTCCCCAGCTTAAAAATATGCCCTCAGCCAGCAACTATTTCCCTGTTTTATTTACCCCTTGATGTCCTGGTGCTACTCATGGAAGGTGTGCTTCTTCTTTCCAGGCTATTATTTGAGTCAGCTTAATGATTTACTTTTTTTAAGCAAAACTGAATATTCACACAGTGCATTTCCCTCCCCTGGTTTTTAAAAAAGAAAGAAAATAAAAGAAAGTCCTCATACTACAGGACAGGGACCCATACAACAGAATTAATACTGAGAAGGTACTCTTGACACAAGAAATTAAGTTTATACATCTTCATAATACAGTCACACCCCATAGGTTGAATACTTCTTTTGATTTGGGCTGTTTCTTGTAGTACCTCTTTAAGAAACCCTGGGTGTTTCACAGTCTCTACTCATAAATGTCCCCTAGTGGGCTTCCTCTGTTTTCTGCTAGCCAGCACGCAGTAGTTGCCTCTGCTTGTACCCAATGTGGGACCTTGTTAACTTCACAGGGTGAGTCAGCCTGCACACGGTCTGGAAAAGTTTACACTATATTGCTTGGCTTGGTCTGCTACCATTTTCTTTTATATTGTCAGCTGAATAAGAAGTTTCTCTTGGAAACTGGGATCACCGGGCTCCAGCCCTGTTTGCTACAGCTGCTCTGCCATCTCCCTTGTGTCAAAGATAATGAAAATATATCATAAATTCTAATACTGTACTCATTTTGATGGTTCTGTAGTACCGCTTGCATGTACTGTATGCCTTGTAATAGCAGGTACATTGTGACAAATACATTCGTTGTACTTTGCTTGCCATATTTTGTGTCTTTGTATGCTGGCCTGAACCTGTTTTTTCTGTTTGTGTATGTTCCTATACAGTCGGTTCCTTATTTATGTGCTATAAGAGAACCTAGCAAAGAAGGGTCAGTCATTTTGATTACGTCACAGCTGAGGATATATTTTCATTTTATTCTTTTTTTTAGTTTGCGTATATAAGCAAACAAATATTTTGATTTTCTGATGATTTCCTATAAATACAACAGATGTAAACTAGAACACAGATAGAATCTGAATGATGACATTTAAGTTTTCACATCTTAGGCTTTGCATCTGAATGTCTATCAAGGTTCTTTTTCTAACACAGACGGTTCCCAATAGTATTTATTTTTAGTTCCTTTTATACATAGGTAACGCTGGCACTAAGGTCCATTTGCCTCTCTCAGAAAAATGAAATAAAATATACCCAATATAAAAACCCTATCTGTATCTGCCTCTTGGTCAAACACACCTTTCTTCTTACACTAGCAGACCTTTTCACTTGCTCTCAGTCACAAGTGTGTATAGAAAGGCTTTGTGGGATTCTGAACATCATTCTACGTGACAGAAAGTGGTAACCATCAAAATATTATAGCCAAGAGATGGAACAGTTGGCCAATTCAACTACAAAGTACAATCTTATACACAATTAGTGGAGAGTAACTCTCATTAAACCAAATGTCAGATACTGGAACAAAGTCCTTTTCTGTCTCTATATGTTGTATAATGGACTTTGTGTAGGCTTACCTTATGACCGCTCACCCTAAGTACCCAAATATGTCTCAGACATTTGGGATATAATACCCAAGGAGCATCAGCTGGGCTTTTTTAAAAATGACGCAGCAGGCACTAATCACTTGGTATGGAGGGAGATAATTAACCTTGCCTACAAATTGAATGTGTGCTTCTAGCCCACTCACAAGGCAGTTAATAGAAGTTCTGTTTATTTTCTTTGCTAAGCTCAAATACCTTACTGAACATCAAAATCCCTCTAAACTACTCATCAACACTTGTTGATGCTCTGTAATAATTGAAGGATTGTTTTGCATTTGCTACACTTGTGGTTTCATTTAAGAACCAGCAAAGGATTGGAGGGGGGGGTTTACATTTTATTCTATATTTTACTTCCAAGAGCAGAAAGATCTGAAATTTCTAATTCGGTTCATGGCTTATATTGCATGGTGTACATAAATGAACATTGGCAGCCTAAATCTGTAGTTAGAACTATTTGAAAAATTTGTATAGGCTGAAATAGGAACTTCAGAACATTCCGTCAGCATCTGGCATCTTCCTTGGGAGTGTCATGAAGTGTGATTGCCTTAAGGACTTGGCAAGCAATTCCACGGCCCCAGCATACCTTATGGCATGTGTAGGAGCCTGAGAACAAGTTAATTATTCAGCATCTGTATAGTGATCCCTAGCAAAAGTCTTTAAGGCATATTTTCTCCTGCTTTTCTCCATGTGTTGGTCAATCTTTCCACAAGCCTAAATAATCTTATGGTTTAAAACACGAACATTTCTCTCTCTGTGTGTGATATCATATCTAATTTACCTTCCAGGCTTATTTTTTTAATCTCTCCTGACTGAATCTAATTCTGAAATTCCCAGACTCAATCTATTTCTGTATTTTCTCGTGATTTCTGTGACTGCCATGGAATTACCCTCTGTCTAAAAGCGTTGCTTTTGGTTTTCACCTCCCCAATGGAAGATATCCTTGGGAAATTCCATTAGCTCTTGTTTCAGTTTGTACCAAATGTTTGACTTATCATGGAACATCCATCGCCTACCCAATAAATCTGGGCTGCCTCAGAGTATCATAAAGACCTGGATTTACTAACCCTCTTTTGTAATTTGGCAGTGCATCTACATTTTATTGTTGATGCTTTACTCTTCAGGCATTATCCTGCCCATTCAATAATGCTTATTATTTTTGCCAACTTCTTAATTCTCTGTAAGCAACTTTGCCTCTAAATATCATAGTTACATTTCTGAATGACCAGGTTTAGTTTCCAGCATCTCCAATTAAAAAGGTTTTACCTCGTCCATCCTTCCAAGTACTTTTGACTGAGTCATTCTCCCAGAGGCAGTTGGCAGAAGAGTTGCTAGAAAGTGAGAAGGATCAGTTAGTAAGTGCTGAGTCTTTTGCCTGACACTCAGAGATCCACTGCCAATCAGACATTTTGCTGGCCTAAGAAAGAGGTGACATGATGCCCAACCCCATTCCACGTACAGAAGACAACTAGATTGAAAGTGTAACCACATAATGGGGAACAGACAAGTTTAGGAGGCACAGAGTACACCACATGATGGCACTCACAGTTCTACCATCCAACACTTCCCCATTGTCCCCCTTTAGCATTTGCTACCTGAAGCTGCTGTCTCTGTCTGCCTAAGGTGCATACACACCATGCATTTAAAGAACATCCCCGCTACCATGCCCCAAAGACACTGGACACTGTACTGTAATATGGTAAGTGTTCTGGGAACTATAGCTCTGTGAGGGGTAAACTACAGCTAGTTACTATACGAATCTGCTTGTTTCCCTCCCCTTCCCTCTCCCCTCAATCCCTTTTGTGTTGCGACTTTTAGAAAGCAGCCTCCAGGCTGGGACTGTCTTGCTTTTAAAAAGATCTTATGTAACCTGCTCTGGGAGTCTTTTTGGCTGCAGTGGAGTAAAAAGAATAAGAATTAAACATGTTAAAATGTGAACAAACTCACCCTGTGCACAAAGCAACCTTGATAATGTATGCCAAGTAGAGCTAAGTGAGAGAGTAATTAATGCAAAATACCATATTTTTCCGTTTATAAGCCCCCCATTTGTATAAGATGCCTCCTATTTTGAGGGACTCCAAATTAAAAAAACATCCCTCAGCACTACCCGTGTATACAACAAGCCCCAGTTTTAAACCTAATTTTTTGGTAAAAAAACAACCCTAGTCTTATAGATGGAAAAATGCGGTATATTGTCTGCCCGCAAGGTCAACGTTATTAGGATTTTAATAATATAAAGAGAAAAACTTACACTTTTACATGTAATGATTTGTAGTTAAGATATATGTGGCCAAGGAGCTTTGCAGAATTTCAAAAGACCTAGTTTGGCCTGTTGACATTTCAGTACCGATAGCACAGCTGAGTACAGAACAGGGAGGTCCCTGTACAAATGGACTCTCTAGTGAAATGTTTATGAGTGACCTGCATAACATTGTGTGGTTAAATCCAGACATTGCATGCTGTGTGAGTTAAGGTTTGAAAAGGTGATCTTATCAGTGAGATAATTCTAATGTGACACAGATTATTTTGGATTTCCTCTAAAGCGTACATGTGCATTTCATTACCTGAAGATTTTCAACATTACAATTACCAGATTTCAACAGCAAAAATAATTTGTGATATTTTGGGTTCTGCTATTGTGTTACACATTTTTCTATACTATGTGGAAAGCAAAAACTGTTACTTAAATAGCTTGGGGTATCTAGATGAAAGACCCGGCAAGCTAGCTAGCCATGACTGAAAATGCATTTTTTAAAAACGCATTGAACCATTGTACAGAGGGAGTCCTACCTGTGTACATCCATACTCATCCCTTCAGACTAAAACGGAAAACACTGACAGTCTGGGATGGCGCAAATATTTTTCCCCCTTTTGCGCTAAAAATAATACACAATAACTTATGTTACATAAAATGTCTGTTTGAGAGTACCAGTGAAGGCCTTCACGGACACTGGTTTGGTGACCCCCACTTTTATGGAGCTCCATCCACTGAGTTGAAATAAGGAGCAGAAGAAATGAAGAGTGGAAACAAACTAAAATGCTGGAATTCAACAATGGCAATTCATTTTCTGTAGTCAAGTTTCAGAGGTATGCTCTCAGTTAACAGCATATACTAATAACCTGGGGCCTCCTCAACAGTATACTATACATACATACTTATAAATGCACTACTGGACAAGATAATGCCATACTTGTGAAGGAGAAGAAGTTAATGTTGTACATAAAGCTGCAAGTTGAATGGAAGAATACCATGTGGTGGGTGAAAGATTTAGCTTTTCTGCTAAATTCTTCAAAGCAGTTAATGGACATAGGTTGTTGGTTGATTAGCAATATACTGTATACCCAATGTCAGTGTTTCCTGGGATAGCTCAGTTGGTAGAGCAGGGGTTGGCAAACTAAGGCCCCCGGGCCAGATCAGGCCCACCTGGCTCATAAATCCGGTCTGCGCCGCGAAGCCAGAACCCACCGCGAAGCCGAGACTCCCAGCAAAGGCGACGGGAGGAAGAGGCCGAGTGGCGGAGGCTCTGCCAATCAAATGCCGTGCCTGGTTTACCTCAGCGCAGCACGGGAACGTCTCTGCCAATCAAATGCCGTGCCTGGTTTACCTCAGCGGCATTTGATTGACAGAGCCGCCACTGCTTGGCCTCTTCCTCCCGCTGCTGCCGCCCTGGTGCTCCTGTGGGCTAGAGAGTGGAGCAGACGAGCTCACTCTTCTTACCTGCTTCACAAGAAGAAGAAGCAGCGGTGGTGGTGGTGGCAGCCCCTGGGAAGGTAAGCGCAGCGCCTTCTTTCTCTAGGTGGGGAGGAAGCCTGTTTCGCACCACCACCGCCAACCCTTCGGCAAATAAGGCAGGCAGCAAACCGAGAAGGCGTATGTGTGATGTGTGTGTGTGTGTCTGAGGGACAGTGGACCGACCCACTGCGGGAAAGGTTTGCTGACCCCTGCAGTAGAGCATGAGACTCTTAATCTCAGGGTCATGTGTTCAAGCCCCATGTTGGGCAAAAGATTCCTGCATTGCAGGGGGTTGCACTAAATGACCCTTGCCGCCCTTTCCAACTGTACAACTCTATGATTCCATTATAATGCCATAAATTATGTCTCCCAGAATGCTATTGAACAACATCAAGCTCAGTTTGCATCCACATCTTGGATATGGAAGCAGAGGCAATCAAACTAAGCTGCTGTTTCTTACCAAGATGAGATATTATTGACATGGGAAATCCTGTTACAATCAAGGAAATAAATGCAAGGTAAATTTGGAGTATTATCCTAGAAACTGTTGCTTAATTTTTGTATGATTTATAGCTCCATTCAACCTCTGTGGAAGCACCATTGATTCAAGTTTCTAGATTATTCTCCCACCCATTGCATTTTTTAAAAAACAGGTAATTGACAAGCTATTAGAATTATGGAGGGTTCTGTTGCTTTATGGCATAAAGGGATTATACAAACAGATCATTAAACGCCAGGTCTGCAGATTGGAAACATTCTATAACATTTTGCAAGACTTTATGTTTCTGAGCAATTGCTTTCTAATTCACTTTTCAGATTTAACATGCAGCTTTAGAGAATCAGCTTTGCAGTATCACACTGTGCACATTTAGGGCTGTGGAAAGGTTTGTCTTCTGTCTGCATCTTGTGTTTGCTTGGCTGCACTGTAGTGTATGAATTGTTTATATTAATGTAAGATAATAACGCTGCTTTGTTATTTTTTAATCACTTTTTAACTAAATTGTTATACAGAATGTTTTTTTCTGATATTGACTACAGTATTTTTCCTTACGATGTTAGCTGCTATGGGTCTTCTTTTAATGTATGGTAATTTGCAGTGTTTACTCTCGGGTTACAATGCAAAGAAAAACAAAAAGATAAAGTAATCTGTACATACAACAAAATATAAACACACATCCCTCCTATGAAAAGTGGTGCCATAAAAATGTGGATCCAATTAAAAGTGACATTATAAAGTATTTGTATTTATATCTACCTATCCAGTGGTTCTCAACCTTGGGTCCCCAGATGTTTTTGGCCTACAACTCCCATGATCCCTAGCTCACAGGACCAGTGGTCAGGGATGGTGGGAGTTGTAGGCCAAAAACATCTGGGGACCCAAGGTTGAGAAAGGCTGAATGTGGTTTAAGCTGACACCAATGAGGGAATTTCCCTTCAAAACAATACTAGCTTCAGAAGAGATGTTTTCCTCAGGATTGCAGTAGAGGACAGGGAGGACTTTTTCCTTTCCACACCTACTCTGATCCTATTAATTATCAACCCACCCCAGCTGATGCTATTTGCATTTTTTAAAAACCTGCAACATTAGATTCAGAATTGCATTCAGTGTAATATATAGTTTAAACCACGGGTGTCAAACACAAGGCCCGCGGGCCGAATCCGGCCCGCCAGACCTTGTCATGTGGCCCGTGTAGCTGCCGCCGGCCGCCAGCCTTCACCTTTTATTCTCACGCGGCTGAAGGGGAAAGAAGGCGGCGGCTGAGGCGCTAGCGGGGATTGAGGGAGACTCTCGTCGACGTCGTCCTCCTCAGCTATGGCGGAGAGAGGGGCGCTCGGTGGCCAGCGGGGCTCGCTCACGCCTTTGCTGCACCAGCCGGCATCCAGCGCCTCAGCTTCTTCGGCGTCCCGGCTGCACAGAGCCTTTCAGGGCAGCCTCCGCCACCGCTGGCGGTGCTACAGCAGCAGCAGCAGCTGGCGCCTCCTCCTGCTCCTCCGGCGGCGGCGGCGCCTTCGTTATCTCAGCCGGCCGCTCTCAGCCCCGGAGGAGGCTCTCTGGCCCCGGGGGAGGCGGCTCGGGGGGTCCTGGGTCAGGCGACGGCAGGGGGGTGCCCGGTCCAGATGAACCTTTACGCCACCTGGGAGGTGGACCGGAGCTCGCCCAGCTGCGTGCCCAGGTGAGGAAGTGGGGGTGGGGAGGGAGGAGAGAGAGAGACTCTTTCCTTCCTTTTACATTCTTTGGTACCGCCACCGTACAGATTTTATGAATTCGGTGGCATAGAAATGTGCATTTAATCAACCGATTCCCTGAGGGGTAAGTAGTAGCTGTGTCGCAGCAGCAGCAACACACACACCAGAGGAGGAAGAGGAGTCGTCTTTGTGGGCAAGCTGGAGGCTTAGTACGTTTATCTGCTTTGGTTGGGCTGCAAGGTTTCTTTCCCTCCAATCCCATATCTTGTTCTCCACGCCCCCCCCCCCCTGCGTCTCACCCCGTTATCTCCCTCCGTTTACCTTCGCAGGTGTGGAAGTCAAGCCCAACCCCACCCACTCCCTAACACCTACTTGCTCTATCGCCTGCCAAAAAGGGAAAAGAAAAGAAAAGAAACACACAGAGAGAAAAGGCGCCTCCCTATTTTAAGTATTTACGTCCCTCCTCCTTGGGGAATAAAGGATGAAACCTAACCCTTAGACGTCATTTATCTGTTCCCCATATTTACAAAGTGTGTGTGTGGAAGGGAATGATAGCAAATTGCTTCTTTTAATCACACACACTTGAATGTTAAAGAGTGGTTTGCCTTTATGTGGGGCTGTGGGCTGATGTTTAAGTAGGAGTGGGAAATCGAGGGAGGTTGTACATTGTGAAAGGACGCTTGTTCCTCTCAATGGGGGGCAGCTGCACCTAAAAGTTTTCTTACATGAGTGTATGTTGGGGTCCTCGACCTTTGCGGAGAACTAATACCCCCTTCCTTCTATGCCTGCATGCCTTCAAAGAGAATGAGTTATATTTTAGCTACCATCTTACTCCTTGTGTATAAAGGGGGTGTCATCCGGCCCTTTGAGGGTGATCAAACTGCTGATGCGGCCCCCGATGAATTTTAGTTTGACACCCCTGGTTTAAACTATTCTGGATGCCTCCAGTGTTGTAGAAGCCGCTGCATTTTTAGGCGACCTGTTTCAATGTTCAGCATTACTTATATAGTAAAAAGTTTCTTCCTAACATCAAGACAAACTCATTTGAGTTGCCATTTGAACTTTTATCTCTTCTCTTGACTATGCTATGTAAGGAGAAGAAGAGATTCTTATCCTCCCCATGGCAACCCTTCATGATTTGTGAGTCTCCTTAGGCTTGTTTGGAGTACTTTTTAATGGGATTTGTAGATAATGAACAGGAGAGTTGTGTTACTATTCCTGCAGGATTTTTTAAAATAGTACCGTAATTGCTTATGCTTGCTTGGAAAAGTGCGATAAATCACAAGGCCCATATTAAAAAGACCACATTTTAAAATAAAACATGAAGCATATAGGACTCAAATATAAAAAATTGCGCACAATTTTATATGTGCATATAATGTGTGTGAATACTTTTCATCTTACAACAGTTTTTCATAAGAAGAGAAGCAGCTAATATGTGAATAAAGATATGCATATCCCCCCTCTGGCTATTAGCCTGAGAGGTTCTTATTCTGTCTAGATTTCTTGGACCTTTTTCCTCTCAGAAGCAACATAGGGATGTGTGGACCCCATTTCTTAGGTTGCTTCCAGCTGAACGCTTTAACAAAAAGGACCACATTGCATCAAAGCAAGTGCTATCCTACACTTTCCAGTGTGTTTTCTGGTCACTTTCCTCATCGCAAGAAGTCTGATCTTTGGGGGAAATAGGTTTGCTTTGCAAGAGTTCCAATTCAACTTTGATTGTGCAGCCTGAATTTGCCAGGATGTGACTGAATCTCATGCAAAAATAGTGAAGGCCTGGAAGCTGTATTAAGAGTGCAATGAGGTGAGCTATGGGACATCTGAGATCAGGATCTTATTATTATTTTTAAAAGTTAAAAGCAGCCACTGGTATGTATGTGTGTATGGGGGTAAGGGTCAGTTTGGGGCTGCACTGTTTTCCCAATATAAATTGCCCTCTCCCAAATCAGCTACAGTGGTACCTTCAGGTTACATACGCTTCAGGTTACAGACTCTGCTAACCCAGAAATATTACCTCGGGTTAAGAACTTTGCTTCAGGATGAGAACAGAAATTGTGCTCCAGCGGCACGGCGGCAGTGGGAGGCTCCATTAGCTAAAGTGGTGCTTCAGGTTAAGAAAAGTTTGAGGTTAAGAATGGACCTCCGGAACGAAGTAAGTACTTAACCCGAGGTACCAGTGTGTTTGTTTAGCCAGGGAAATCATAATGGTACCTATATCTTTCAGGTGGTCAATGATTTTGGCCTATAATTCTACGTAACCTATATAAGCCCTAGTAGATAAATATGCATAAAGGTACCCCTGCCCGTACGGGCCAGTCGTGTCCGACTCTAGGGTTGTGCGCCCATCTCACTTAAGAGGCCGGGGGCCAGCGCTGTCCAGAGACACTTCTGGGTCACATGGCCAGCGTGACGAAGCTGCTCTGGCGAGCCGGCACCAGCGCAGCACACGGAAACGCCGTTGATCTTCCCGCTATAAAGCGGTACCTATTTATCTACTTGCACTTAAGGGTGCTTTCGAACTGCTAGGTGGGCAGGAGCTGGGACCAAAAGACGGGAGCTCACCCCGCCGTGGGGATTCGAACCACCGACCATGCGATCGGCAAGCCCTAGGCGCTGAGGTTTTACCCACAGCGCCACCCGCGTCCCTGCATAAATATGCATAGGATTGTGCTAAAACCTCTGAAAACTCCTCCCTTGGCACCAGGGTTTTCCTTTCTGGCTCCTTTTAGCTTTTTAAATGTGGGAGATTCTTGATGCATGGATCTCGCACATCATGTCTAGATCGACTCTTATTAAAACTCCCCCAATCCTTGAACTATTATTATTTTTAAAATGTAGTACCCAAACAAGAACCTACAAAATTCCCTTTCTTGGTTTGGATAGAATTCAGTGACAACTCTCCCTCTGTATTCCCTGTTTCTGCGGCTGTTGATTTTGGCAACCCACTGATCAGTGAAGTTATTTGTTCTCTAATTTCCAAAAACCTGTGTGTTTTGCTCTTTACTTTGCCTACTGAAGAGCTTCTCAAACCGTGGGTAACAATGTGTTTCTGGGTGGGTTGCACAACACACACACACACACACACACACACACACACATTTTGAGGGACTTTTACGAGGCTCACAGCACACCATTCTTGTCAGTGTGATGTGATGTGTTAGTGTGATGACTTAAAGTCTCCCTCCCTCCCTCCCTCCCTAATTATGCTTTAATTCAACTCAAATACATGTTGCCTATATCTATATTTACACAGAAAAACAAAAGATTCATAGCTAACTACAGGTGTGATCTTCTTGTGCTTCCTGTTATAGAGAGAGGTATGGCTTGAAAGGTGGTGTCAGGCTGTGTACACACTCCCATTTAGTCTGCATACAGCGTGCTCCCCACAGCTGGTTTTGCATGGCATTAACCATAATCCATATCTATCCTGTATCTATTCTGTGATTTCTTATTCAACAGTGTTCTCCCCAAACCAGCTTTGATCCAAACTGAGACAAAGAAGAACTTAGCTGCATTTTAAGCCAGCAATGTGCAGAGCGTTAGATTAAAACTGGCCCAAAAAGGACTGAATAAGTTTACAGGTTGGCCCCACTCTTAAAAGTCTGAGATGCATTGGTCCACTGTAATTTTTCAAAAAAGAAAAGAAAAGAAAAAGAAACTATCAAACCATCTATTTTACCTTTCTGTATTTTCACTTTTACAAAGTTCAGGCTGAAGATTCCCCCTGCAAACAGTTTCAATAGATGTATAATGCTGACTTTGCAGTTGCAAAACACAGGGACTTTCTCTGTTTTTAAAATCTTCATTGTTTTATACTTGAGGTGTCTGAGTTTTTGATAGGAGTGGCTGGCTGTATTTTTATTAAATGTTTCTAATGTTGTTTCAGCTGCTTATGTGAAAACATTAAGCATTCTCATCATTAATGAACATGATTTAGTAGCTCTGTACATGGCAGAAATTCCATTCTGGTCTCTTTGAATGTATCAAATGCTTGGCTTAAGCATCAGTTACTGTGTTTTAAACTACTGTATTAGTTGGACACTGGGTGCAGAATTAGTCCTTTATTTTCACATGGAACCTAACATAGAGCATTAGGCGTGTGTGTGGCTTTTTAAAAAAGCCAGAGCCTGCATGGAAAGCGTCATAAATAATTTAGCAGAAGTGAATGCTGAAATTAGTTAAGGCTCCACATTGCTAGGCTCCAAATAGTCTAATTGTAGCAAGATATGTAGAAGTGCCCTTTGGAGGAAGCCCAGCTTTCACCACCATCACCACCCTCCCCCACACCCCAAAAGGACAACGATGTGCTCTTTTCACCGTGTATGTACAGTACACGATCCATGGGATTTAAATTTACTTAGTTCTTGTAACTGTAACAAGTAGAACAAGCAGACCGAGCCAAGGGCTCTGGGAGACAAGATAATGAATGAGATACGTTTTGTGCATTGCAGGGAAGAATTTTGGATGGCAAAAAGGAAGCTAGCTGTATTTCTATTATCTTGCAAAACTGTTGGCTCATCATTCAGTAAAGTGGTTGCTATATTTAGCAATGTTCCTATGGCCTGAACCTGTTGGAGATTCAGAATCAACTCCTACAATACACAAATGCAACTTACTTTCCATTTCCCTTGCTTCTGGAGTATGGATTGATTTCCCTCTGCACCCACACCCACCTCCTTTAAAAAACAAACATCACTACCATAAAGATAACGCTGATGGTGCTGAAGCCTTTCCTCACATTAAAACACTGGATTCTTCTAGCTCTTGGGGGCCTTATCTCTTCTCATACAGCAGTGGTCACTAAGCTTTCCATATGTTCAGATTTTTTATTTATTTTACTAATTCAGAAGATTCTGTATCTCCTCCACCCTTTTCACTGAATGATCCTCAGAGTAGCTTACAACAGATTATAATAAATACACACAGATCCATATGCACAACCCCTAAACACAAACAACCCAGTCACCTGGCTGATGGCTGAAGTCACAGGGTGCTTCTCTTCTGTTCTCACATCCCAGGGCAACCGGCAGCTGAAGTTGAGCGTTCTTTCTTCTCCTATGAACATTGGATGGGGTCAGGTTAGATTTCTGAAATAAAAGTTGTTTTTCCCCACCCTCAACAGTTCAGTAGCTGGTTCTCTCTCTCTCTCTCTCTCTCTCTCTCTCTCTCTCTCTCTCTCTGTGTGTGTGTGTGTGTGTGAGTGAGAGAGAGAGAGAGAGAGAATCCTCCTTCCTGCCTTTCTTTCTTTCTTTCTTTCTTTCTTTCTTTCTTTCTTTCTTTCTTTTCTTTCTTTCTTTCTTTCTTTCTTTCTTTCTTTCTTTCTTTCTGTCTCTCTCCCTGTAAAAAATATTTTAGGTGTTCAGGGCATCCATGAGCAGTAACAGAACTGTGAAGGGCAAGGTCCAAATAAGTAGTAGTGTCTGAGTTTGTGACACTGTTTTGAAACATGCCCAGGTAGCATGTGGACTTGACCTGAGTTGGAGTGGGAAGACTAGGATGTGGCTTGACCTTCAGAATGTGGGATAACAAGTCTCATATAACCAGCATGCTTAAGTCTAATGAATGCATGAAGGGGATAATACCACAGAATAAGCTGTCCTGAGAGGCTTAGCATAGGTCACTCTTGAATTCCTATACAGTGGTACCTCACAAGACGAATGCCTCGCAAGACAAAAAACTCGCTAGACGAAAGGTTTTTCCGTTTTCGATTTGCCTCGCAAGACGAATCTCCCTATGGGCTTGCTTCGCAAAACGAAAACGTCTCGCGACTTTGTTTCCTTTGTCTAAAAACCGTTAAAACCAAGGGTGCTTAGCTTGAACAGCTGCAGTTGCGACTTGACTTCGAGGAGCAACTGTTAGCACGTGGTTTGGTAGCCTTTTCTCAGACTTTGCTCACTTTTGAAGCTTTTCCAAAACTTTTCCAGAACTTCTCTTGCATCCATTTGGTAAGTTAAACTTTTAAAACTTTTTTGGGGGGTTTTGGATTTTGGGTTGGGGTGTTTGGGATTCAAGGACTTGGTGTTGTGGGGGGGGTTTTGCGATAATCTGGGAGCTTGTGGGCCTTTTTTGGGAATTTTTATGATTTTCTGTGACCATTGGGCAAGGTTGTTTTTTTCAAAAAAAATTTCTGAGTTTGAATTTCTGAGTGCTGGCTGGCTGGGGGAACAGTTGGGGAGGTTTCTGCAGGAATCTGGGGGCTAGTGGGCCTTTTTTGGGAATTTTTATGATTTTCTGTGACCATTGGGCAAGGTTGTTTTTTTTCAATTTTTTTTTCTGAGTTTGAATTTCTGAGTGCTGGCTGGCTGGGGGAACAGTTGGGGAGGTTTCTGCAGGAATCTGGGGGCTAGTGGGCCTTTTTTGGGAATTTTTATGATTTTCTGTGACCATTGGGCAAGGTTGGTTTTTTTCAAAAAAATTTTCTGAGTTTGAATTTCTGAGTGCTGGCTGGCTGGAGGAACAGTTGGGGACCATTGGGCCATGTTTTTATTTTTTGAATTTTTTTTTGTCTGGGTGGGGGAACAGTTGGGGAGGGGTTTGCAGCAGTTGGGGAGGGGCTGGGGGAGCAGTTGGGGAGGGGTTTGCAATTTCTGTGTTGTGGGTGGGTGGGTGTCTGTGGGAGAAGTTGAGGTTTTTGAAGACATTGGTGATTTTTGAAGCTTTTCCAAAACTTATTTTGCAGCCATTTGAGGTTTCTGAAGACTTCGGTGATTGATTGTTGAAGCTTTTCCAGAACTTCTCTTGCATCCATTTGGTAAGTTGAACTTTTAAAACTTTTTTGGGGGGTTTTGGATTTTGGGTTGGGGTGCTTGGGATTCAAGGCCTTGGTTCTGGGTTTTAATTTCTGTGTGGTGGGTGGCTGGGTGCTTTTGTATTTTTTGGATTTGAAGCACATCACTTATTTCTTTTTCTTTTTCTGAGTTTACGAAGGTAAGAGCTGTGCTGCCATGGGACCCAAGAAGACTGCTGCTGCGGTGGCCGGCGAGAGGAAGAAGGAGAAGGTGACGCTGGAAATGAAGAAGGAGATCATCCGGAAGCACGACGGCGGAATGCGTGTGACGGACATCGCCAGGGAGTATGGGAGGAATCCATCAACCATCGGGACCATCCTGAAGATGAGGGAGAAGATCCTGGCGACTGATGCAGCCAAGGGAGTCACCAGGATCGTGAAGAACCGCCCAGCTGTTCTGGAGGAGGTCGAGAAGTTGCTGCTCATCTGGATAGAAGAGAAGCAGCGTGCAGGGGACACAGTGTCTGAGGCCGTCATTTGTGAGAAGGCCAAGGCCTTGCACGCTGACCTCATCCGGGAACAGCCAGGAACCTCAGCCGAGCCAGAAGTCTTCAAGGCTAGCAGAGGTTGGTTTGAACGGTTCAAGACAAGATCTGGCATCCACAGCGTGGTCAGGCATGGAGAGGCTGCCAGTTCTGATGTTCCTGCGGCTGAAGACTTTGCAGCGGAGTTCCTGGAGGTTGTGAAGATGGAGGGCTACGTTCCACAGCAGGTCTTCAACTGCGACGAGACTGGGCTGTTTTGGAAGAGGATGCCCAAAAGGACTTTCATCACTCAGGAGGAGTCCAAGTTGCCTGGCCACAAGCCCATGAAGGACCGTCTGACCCTGCTCTTCTGTGCCAACGCAAGCGGCAAGCCCCTGCTGGTGTACCACTCGGAGAACCCACGGGCCTTCAAGAGACACAAGATCGACAAGGAGCGGCTGAGTGTCATGTGGCGATCCAACAGCAAGGCTTGGGTCACACGTGTGCTGTTTGTGGACTGGGTCAATCTTGCTTTTGGCCCTGCTGTCAAGCAGTACCTGCTGGACAACGACCTGCCGCTGAAGGCTTTGCTTCTGATGGACAATGCTCCTGCCCATCCTAAAGGCCTTGAGGTGGACTTGTTGGAGGAGTTCAGCTTCATCAACATCATGTTCCTGCCGCCTAACACCACGCCACTGCTCCAGCCGATGGATCAGCAGGTCATCGCCAATTTCAAAAAACTCTACACCAAGGAGCTTTTCAGGCGATGCTTCGAGGTGACTGACTGCACCACCATCACCCTGTGGGAATTCTGGAAGGACCACTTCAACATCGTCACCTGCTTGAAGATGATCACCACGGCCTGGAACGGGATCAGCCAGAGAAATTTGAATTGCGCTTGGCGCAGCCTGTGGCCGGACTGTGTGGCACCAAGTGACTCTGATGCACCAGAGTCAACAGTGGTGCAGGACATTGTTGCCTTGGGGAAGACCATGGGCCTGGAGGTCACGGAGGAGGACGTCTGCGAGCTGGTGGAGGAGCACGACGACGAGCTGACCACCGTGGAGCTGGTCGAACTGCAGGCAGAGGCTGCGCAGGAGCAGGCCTCACTGGAAGAGGAGGAAGCAACTGAGGAACGGCTGTCCTCCGAAAAGCTGAGGGACATTTGCCTGAAGTGGAAGGAGGTGCAGACTTTTGCAGAGCAACACCACCCTGAGAAGCACGTGGCACATGACGTTGGGAACTTTTATGATACGAGGGTCATGTCGCCTTTCAGGGAGCTGCTGAAAAGGCGGATGAAGCAGCAGACTATGGACAGGTTCTTGACCAAGAAGCAAAGAGTGGAAGAGGAGCCTTCTTCGAGTGGTCCCCCAGAGTCTTAGAAAATGTACTGTACACTTTGTTGATTTTTAAATGTTTTTCTGTCATGTTTATAAAGTTAATTTATTTTCCCTTCAATTTTTGAACTGCTCTTTACAGTATGTGTGACTTTAAAGAGCAGTTAATAAACTGTTGTTGTACCAAATTTGGCTTTGTTTGGACTTTTTTTGACCATAGGAACGCATTAATTGATTTTCAATGCATTCCTATGGGATTTCGTGATTCGCAAGACGAAAAATTCGCTAGACGACAAAACTTGCGGAACGAATTAATTTCGTCTTGCGGGGCACCACTGTACCAATAATTTAGGAACTTTCAACATTTTGTAATTAAGCTAAGTTTTACTGCCTGTGCAACTTTCTGAAGCGCATGAACCTGACCTTTGAAGAGTTTGTAAGTAAATTATTTTTTTATTTACCAAATGTGTGGTCTTTTTCTATGCTGGGTAAGAGAGAAACTTTGGAATTCACTGTAAAGGGCATATTTTAAAGGTCTAACAGACTGTATTTGCTGCCTATTTCGTGAGTTTAAATTTCTGCTAGGGTTCTCTCACCAAAGAATTTGTGCCCCAAACTTGCCTCTTAGCATCTGGGAATTCTCCTTTCAATATTTCTTCATTGAACCAACACAGAACTGGGCATCTCTCTTCCCAGCTAAATTGGCTTTCAAGCCTTTCCACTCCACACAGGGAAATGGCTCTGTACACATTACCATTTACTCTGGCCCCAATGCACTCCCACCTCTGGCTTTTTGAATCCATGTTCGCCCAACGTTGCCCACAATGCAGAACTATCCTGTAGTTTCTTGAGAAATATCGCTGCTTGAAACGTTTTCTCTCAAATCAACTTCAATCAGGATGTAAAACTTCAGCCACATTCATGATGCATTTTAGCTGAGGTGTGTATGTTTGAGACAGCCTTTGCACGTACTGTATATGGATGACAGTGCCAGGCACAGATAACAGCTTAATGATTAGGAGAGAGGTATAGGTGCATGAAAACCAAACAGTTAATGTGCATTGGGTGAAGGCATCCCCTACCCCTCTCTGGTGTGTGTGTAGAATAGTGTGCAAATGCCACATGAAACACAGTGGAGGGAAATGGCCTTGCTGCATTTTAAGCCACTAATATGTACCGTATTTTGCGCCCCATAAGACGCTCCGGCCCATAAGACGCACCTAGTTTTTTTGGGGGGGGAAATAAAGGGAAAAAATTATTTCCCCCCCAGGCGCGGGGCTGGGGCAGCCCGAGCTTCCCCCGACCCCAGCCCGCAAACAGGCAGCTCTCTGCAAGCCGTGGGAGCCCAGCGGTGGTTCCCGCTGCTTGCGGAGAGATCCGCGAAGCCTGCCCGCGCTGGGATCAGCGCGGGCAGGCTTCGGGATGCCTGCAACTCTCCCCAAGCAGCGGGAACGTTCCCGCTGCTTGCGGAGAGATCCGCGAAGCCTGCAGGCGCTGGGATCAGCGCGGGCAGGCTTCGGGATGCCGGCAACTCTCCCCAAGCAGCGGGAACGTTCCCGCTGCTTGCGGAGAGATCCGCGAAGCCTGCAGGCGCTGGGATCAGCGCGGGCAGGCTTCGGGATGCCTGCAACTCTCCCCAAGCAGCGGGAACGTTCCCGCTGCTTGCGGAGAGATCCGCGAAGCCTGCAGGCGCTGGGATCAACGCGGGCAGGCTTCGGGATGCCTGCAACTCTCCCCAAGCAGCGGGAACGTTCCCGCTGCTTGCGGAGAGATCCGCGAAGCCTGCAGGCGCTGGGATCAGCGGGCGCAGGCTTCGGGATGCCGGCAACTCTCCCCAAGCAGCGGGAACGTTCCCGCTGCTTGCGGAGAGATCCGCGAAGCCTGCACGCGCTGGGATCAGCGCGGGCAGGCTTCGGGATGCCTGCAACTCTCCCCAAGCAGCGGGAACGTTCCCGCTGCTTGCGGAGAGATCCGTGAAGCCTGCAGGCGCTGGGATCAGCGCGCGCAGGCTTCGGGATGCCGGCAACTCTCCCCAAGCAGCGGGAACGTTCCCGCTGCTTGCGGAGAGATCCGCGAAGCCTGCAGGCGCTGGGATCAGCGCGCGCAGGCTTCGGGATGCCGGCAACTCTCCCCAAGCAGCGGGAGCATTCCCGCTGCTTGGGGAGAGGTCCGCGAAGCCTGGAGAGCGAGAGGGGTCGGTGCGCACCTACCGCTCTCGCTCTCCAGGCTTCAGCGAAAGCCTGCATTCGCCCCATAAGACGCACCCACATTTCCCCTTCATTTTTGGAGGGGGAAAAGTGCGTCTTATAGGGCGAAAAATACGGTATGTAGACTATGCAGCAGAAGATTTGTTGCTGGGAGTCATTGACTTTCCCCGTTCCGTCTTCTTCCCTCACAGACATCCTAGTGATCCAGCCAGACCCACTGTTTTCCCCATCTTAATGGAATTACAAGTTTTCATGCTCAGTTAGGAACCCCTGGCAATTGACTCATTGAGTGGTTTTGAAAAATTGCACTTTCTCATCCTCAAAGATCCCACACTGGGCAATAGCATATGCTAGATTAACAGGGGTTGCTTCTCTTAGTTTTCTTAATTTGCATTTTAAATCGGGCTAGTTCTAGGATAGGCAGAAGGGAGTTTGGGATTTATTCATAGAACGTTCTCTTGCTGAGTATTTGAGTAGATAGCAGGAGCCTCCGGTACCAAAATGAAACAGATGTCATGCAGATGTCACACCGATAAAGTAACAAAACAACTCCTTGCTGAAAAGAGGTGGCATCATTCATAGCATGTGGGAAATGCGCTCATTAAATCTGCAATTGCTAGCTGCACATTACATTAATCATCTGATTTAAAAGCAGGTATGGATCTAATATTGGGATAAATAGGTAACGTGCAGGGAAAACATTCTTTTTGTCAATAAAGAATTCTTATATTGATTTTGGCATATCAAGAAGTTGGGAATATTTTTGAAGTATGTTCAGTTCTAGTTGAAAGGATCTTCAGCATTTATAACCCTTCATTCTCCTCATAAAAGTAGGCAGCAATACCGTCTCCATTACAATCTCTTCTCCCTGAAATTATACGCCAATCCTAGTTTATAGTGTCTGGTCCTGATGGCACTTTGCATGGTACATCCAAGTTTAGAGAATATATTTTACTGCATTTGGGTCAAAACCCACAGTATTAAAATCTAAAAATAATGTGTCACTTGAGAGTGTCCAAAATTGCTCTAAATTATCCCATTGCTCTTTCTAGACATAAAGCTGTAAACTTAGTTCTGTGCCAGTAAGTTTGTATTTTATTTGTGCTGTTCCGAATATTTGTTCAATATGTTTCCTAACCGTTGCCGAAACAGCACACTGCGGGGGGGGGGGGGGACGGACCCAAATACTAGTAGAATACTGCATAGTTGGAAAAGTACTTTGTGTCTGATCTGTTCTCTTTTCTCCCCACAGGTCTGCCTTACCCCAGTTCCACAGAACTTTCATCCTTTCCTATTTGCAGATGTACATGTTACTGGAAGATAAACTACCACACCTACAGGTTAACAACAGCCAGGCACACAAACAGTGCTATCTGATGGATGGGCCTTTATAAATTGTTTCAAAAGATTTGGCAGTTTTTGCAATGTCTCACAGATTTTAACTATCAAAAGATTTTGAACCTTTGCATAAAAAAGCAATTAAAAAATTTTGTTTGAACAATATATGCTCATGGTGACAGCAGCCACGAAATTAAAAGACGCCTGCTTTATGGGAGAAAACCAATGACAAACCTAGACAGCATCTTAAAAAGTTTGAGAGACATAACCTTGCCTACAAAGGTCCGTATAGTAAAAGCTATGATCTTCCCAGTAGTGATGTATGGAAATGAGAGCTGGACCATAAAGAAGGCTGGTCGCCGAAGAATTGATGCTTTTGAATTATGGTGCTGGAGGAGACTCTTGAGAGTCCCATGGACTGCAAGAAGATCAAACCTATCCATTCTTAAGGAAATCAGCCCTGAGTGCTCACTGGAAGGACAGATCGTGAAGCTGAGGCTCCAATACTTTGGCCACCTCATGAGAAGAGAAGACTCCCTGGAAAAGACCCTGATGTTGGGAAAGATGGAGGGCACAAGGAGAAGGGGACAACAGAGGACGAGATGGTTGGACAGTGTTCTCGAAGCTACCAGCATGAGTTTGACCAAACTGCGGGAGGCAGTGGAAGACAGGAGTGCCTGGCGTGCTCTGGTCCATGGGGTCACGAAGAGTCGGACACGACCGAATGACTAAACAACATGCTCATGCTGGTTGGGGTACAATAAATACATATGAGCTTAGCTTGTGTTTATATGATGTTTTGTAAACTGAAATCTCTAATAAGAAGGAAAGTGACTTAGGTTGCATACACACAGCATTTTATTCTATGCACAATCTAGTTCTACTGCATATTTTTTGCCACTGAAAAGTACTTGAGAAACCAGTTTCATTTAAAGAATAGAAATTTACTGCAGATTGATTCTGCATTACCCTGCAGTATGTCCATTTGAAAACAGGTTAAAACAGATGTAGGCAGCCGTGGCAATGGGGTTGGGGAGTGTCCACAGCTGCCCTATTACGTTCTGGGTGGGTATATACACTAACATTGCCATCACTACTTCTTTCTTTCCCAGTTTAGCGAAGTTTTTAATATTTAATGCTGTATTGTTTTTAACACTTGATTGGAAGCCACCCAGAGTGGCTGGGGAAACTCAGCCAGATGGGCGGGAGTATAAATAAATTATTATTATTATTATTATTATTATTATTTATTATTATTATTTCTTCATTCACCTGGGGCATGTGCCGGGGGGGGGGGAGGCATGGATAACCTACTCAAGGGAAAAGCTTTCAAGTAAGCATAGCCACCTGTGTGGATGGCAGGTGACTCTAGATTGAAGCACCATGTTCAGGACGATCATCAACAATTTGGGATTGAGGAAAACTTAATTTTTGTGCTGCAAATGGCTTTGTGTATATGCAGCCTTATACCGAGTACTTACATAACTAGAGTTCCACGCCATCCACAATCTCTGCTGAGTGATAGCATGATTCCAGGGATTCCAGGTGCTCACCCAGGGTGTCTGCAGTGTCTTCTAAATACTGCTTATTTATGCATATTTACACCTGAGTTCAGATGGAGAGGGCATTCACAGCAAGTGGGGCTTGTCCTTCCCAGCAGCACAGCACTGGACTCAGATGCATCCTAAGCAGCTTCCCCGTGCCTCTGTAACAGCCCGCTCCAGCCAGCCAATATGGCTGCCGCCCTTCAGTCCCTTCATGGAGACTTCCTCCTCCGTTTCCTGCTCCTTTTCCCCAGAACCCCTTGCCAAACACAACTCCTCCATCCATTACATCATTACAACCTCTGTTTCAAAAGCCTCTTGCAAAAAGACACTTTTTTCCTGTGGTGACACCACACCCCCAGTTACCCTTGCAACTTTCCCCTCTCAAATCTTCTATTGCCATCACCTTTGTTCTTTCATAGCACCTCTCTAAGGCAATCTCCTGAGGAAACTGCCTTTTTAAGGCCTTGCTAAATCCGCTGGTCAAACCCCACATTTACTAATTTCAGAAACTATGAGGAGAACTTGGCACCCAGGAATTTTAGGGATCCTTGCCCCCTGCAAACACATAACACTGGAAAGAACTTCCCATTCCACTAAATGGGATCTAATTCTGAGTAAACGTTTCTAGTATTACACTATTAATATGTGATTTAGGACCCTGAAATTGCAGCGTTGCTGACATTTCTACATCAATCAACTATAATCAAAGGTACAGAAGTCTAATCCTGCAAGTTAAACTTGGTGCAACAAGTATAACTTTCAAAGTCTCATAATGCAGGTTTTGCCCAGTAAAATCGCTTTCATAAAAAAATGTAATTGATGCTATATGATATGACAGTTAAATAAGCATATGTTTCCACTTGAAGGCCACTGTAGAATAATAACAAAACTTTAGAGGGGAAATGGCCTGGCTAGTTCTAAATCTGAAACCATTTTGAATGAAATACTGTATTAGCAAGTCTTACTTTGCCCTGCCTCCTATTTGGGCTCTGCTAAACAATAGCCACAAAACTTTTAACAAAAGACTTTGCTTCAAACGCAGTGGATATGGTAGATGAAATAATCATATTAGAAAAAGTAGAAAAAGTGTACTCCAGATATATATCTCACATTGTAATTCTGCACTTTTGCCCTGGTAATATGGGCCAGGATCCAAAGAGTTGGGTACAATTTTAGACTTCTTCTCTTTTCTGAACAGAAGCAGCCTGCTGTGCCACATCACAAACTGCACTTTGCAAGATCCCTCTCATATTGAAAATAAACTTGAGGGGCACAAGGCAAAAGTTGCCATGGGAGCACAGTATTTGGGTAGTACGTTGGACTCAGGTTGTGATAGTTTGTTTCTCAGCCGTTCCCACACATGACCCCTTGCTAGCCCTGCAATAACATTTTAGTCTTCAGGGCTGATTGCATTGCCATGTGCACCTGTTCTGCACAATATGTGCAGGTTATCCCATCATCCCTTCCACTTTTATAGCGGTGCTGCTGTGCAAATGCCATGACTTCCAACTTTGACAGTAACATTCCAAAAATTAATCTCCTTCCCCTGACACTGGGATCCAAATAGGTACATTTCCATTCAAAGTGCTCTCCTCAAAGTCTGAAATTGTTGTATCAGTAACCAATTCTTTATTTGGGAGATAGCTGATTCTTTCTTTGGAAGATGGCTCGAAGGAATCACAAACATGTAAACTAATTTAAGCAACTATGTTCAGCAAAAGTTGTGTACTTAGCAGATGTGGCTTATCAAGTCAATTCATCTGCTATCAGTAATAGTTGTATTTCCTGCTTAAAATCTTTCCTGTCACTAACAGTGTGCAACTCAAAGAGCTAGGAGCAAATATTTCATAGCAATAAAGTGACCATGGTTTCTCTGTTCCTTTAATGTCATAATCCAAGTCAGCATCAGAGTGAAATCAGAAGGGTGTGTGTTAGGAATTCAGTCTCTCTTTCCAGTCTCCCTGTCTAGACAAGTGCTGTACACGTCTAGGGTGTTTGCAAATTGTGTTGGCTAAGTGGGACAGATAAAGGATTCTGCTGGTGTACTGGCAATCCCCTGCTGCCCAGCAGTCTCCCTATCTGAGCTGATCAATATGGTCTTAGATATGGTGTTTAGGAGCCCCACATTCTTAGCAGTGGAATATGTCAATATCCATGCAAAGGACACCAGGTTGGGGGCAGCTCAGGACGTCATTATCAGCATCACCACCATGAGACTGTCCCAAAATGTCATTGGCCCAATACATGTGGCAGAGTGCACATTAGACTTAGTTTTATTGATTGGGTGGGAAGATGGTAGTCTGCAAATGAGGGATTTTACATCGATTGCCTTGCCAGTTCTCTGTTGAAGTTTAGGCTAACAGCAGGTGTATCCTCAAGGTTACCAGAAGGCTCTGGGTTTTCTTCCAACTGATTTCAGCTGTTACACACTACACCTTTAAAGCACATCCAAAGCACATTATTTTCCTCAAATAATTCTGGACATTGAAGTTTGTTAAGGGCTTATGAGAATTATAACTCCGAGGGGTAAACTACAGTGCCCAGAATTCTTGGAGGAAAATAATCAGCTTTGAATGTGCTTTACAGATATGGTGTGTGCACAACCAAGTTGGCAGTCAATCTGTGATACCCGGAGATGACTCAGAGTGGCTGAGTGCTATCTCTCTCTTAGCAGAGCGGTGGATTTCATATTTTTATCCTCACCTCCATAAGAATAATGTAAAATTTTACATGGTGCATTAAGATTGCAGAGAATGATTGTTATTGCTCGTAACTAGTATTTATTGTGCTTTTAAAAATTTGTTTATATGATTTGAGTATATCTTGATAGGTGTCACAGAGACTTATACTCAAAAGGCAGGTTAATTACTGGGAGACATATAAATGATGTATGATAATAATAATTTTTAAAACCAATGGTCCTTCTCTGCTCTTCATTTTAGTTTATGCCAATGGTGAGTTCTGAAATACTAAATATTTCAGAAATACTTGAAAATAAATTTTTATTTAAAGCTGTCAAAAGTTACTTGAAAGAACCTGGAAATGGCTTCCTCCTTATCTCAATGGGTTTGCTCTATCATACTTGTGAATTCCTTATTTACTTCAAACAAAGCAAGTGTGCCTGTGAGTACGCAAGTTGTTGGACACTTGGATGAATGTATTGAGGGGATGCTCATCAAATCTGCAGGTGACACCAAACTGGGAGGGGTAGCCAATACTGCAGAAGACAGGATCAGGATTGGAGAACTGAGTCAAAACTAACAAAATAAATTTCAATAGGGACAAATGTAAGGTTCTACACTTAGGCAGGAAGAACCAGATGTACAAATATAAGATGGAAGACACGTGGATTGTGAGTAGTAAATGTGAAAAGGATTGAGGGGTCTTAATAGACCACAAGCTTAACAGCAGCAAGAAAGCTAATGCTATCTGAGGCGGCATCAACAGAAATCTTGTGTCCCGGTCAAGGGAAGTAATAATCCTGCTCTATTCTGCCTTAGTCAGACCACACCTGGAGTACTGTGTCCAGTTCTAGGTGCCACAGTTTAAGAAGGATATTGACAAGCTGGAATAAGTGCAGAGGCGGATGACCAAGAAGATAAAGAGTCTGGAAGCTAAGCTTTATGAGGAACAGTTGATGAAACTGGGTATGTTTAGCCTGAGAAAGAAGAAACTGAGGGGAAACATAGCCATCTTCAAATATCTAAAGGACTCTCAAATGTGGGGGAGCAAGCTTGTTTTCCCCTGCTCTGGAGGCTAGGACCTGAACTAGTGAGTTCAAGTTACAAGAAAGGAGATGCCACTAAACATATCAAAGAACTTTTTGTTGGTAAGAGCTGTTTAGCAGTACAGTGGTCTCCAAAGGAAGGTGGATGGCCATCTGTCATGGATCCTTTAGTTCAAATTCCTGCACGGCAGGGGATTGGACTAGATGACCCCAGGGGTCCCTTCCAACTTTACAGATGTATGATTCTATTTTTGCTGATTTTGTTTTTATGAAGCACACTCTGCTGAAGTTATTCAAGCTCCACACCCTTCATCTTACACTCTAGATTTCAATTACTTGAAGAGCAAATGCGAATTTGGCCAGGAGGAGGAACTGGGGGAAAGCAGATAAATTAAAAGACAGAGAAATATTTCTGGTAAAGCCATGAGAGTTCACAGAACAGTGGAGGGGGGAAGAAAACACGTTTCTCCTCATTTCTCTTGAAAGAGGCGCTCAGCTCTGGCACTTTTGCGCTGCTCCTTGTGAGGAACAGAGTGGGCAGTTGAAGCCGATGGCTGCAAGAGGCCACACTTCTGTCAAACTGACCTCTGCTCTGCTCAGCATTACTAGCCGTCGCCTAGGCAACGAGAGGAGATTCCCCGCCCCCGGCTGCCCTTCCCTTCTTTTTTTCGCCTCGCATCTCGCTCCTCCTCCTCTCCCACTGCTATCCCGTTAGCACTCGGGGCAAGATCTCGCGATGCTTGCCAACTGGAGTGGCCGCCATATTGTGTGACACTATTTTGATTTGGACTCGGCTGGCTGAGACGCGCAGCGAGAGAAGAAGGAGGTGGACGAGGGGGGAGGGACGGGAGCGACTGGGAAGCCGGAACCGTTCCAAGCGAGGTCGGGAGCGGCGCCTGCAAGACACCCACCCGCCCAGCCGAGCCCTCCCTTCCTCTGCCCGCCGCCACAGCAGCACCAGTCACGGAACCCCCCTTCCTCCCTCCCCCGGTGGCGGCGGGAGGAGGAGGCGGCGGCGGCTCAGGAGGGGCTCGGAGGTGTCCGCCTCGCCGGTTGGAGGCGGTGGCGGCGCGGGCGGTAGTGGCGGCGGCTGTGGGAGGCGGAGGCGGAGCCGGTGTCGAAGAAGGGTAAGACTGGACTTCGCGGCCGGAGCGGGCCTGGCGTCGACTGGCTCCTTTTTCCTGCAAAACGCTCGGCCCTCAGAGGCCTGAGAGGGACTGGGCATCCCCCTCCCCTGCTCGGGCCCACTCCGGCCTTCTTCTTTCAGCCCCCCGCCCCCCCCCCCGGCGGAGGGAAGAGGCGGCCGGAGAATCCTGAGGTTACAGGCGGGAACAACCCCAGTCAGCCTCCTTCTCCGAGGGGTGACAGCCCTGCGGGGTCGCTTCTGCAGAGTGCCTTTGCTGGCAGTGCGGTGCTGAGCCAGGCAGAGGTGTGTGTTCAGCCCCAGGGTCAGGATCCCCCCCAGGCAAAGCTGTCACCACCACGCGAACTGCCCAGCTGAGCCCGGAGGCTGCGACTTTTTTATTCCCTTTTCTTACGCGAGAGGGTTTCCTTCCCCCTTTGGCCCAGCCCAGCCTGGCTGCTGCCGCCTCCTCCCCACCAACCCCCTGACGGGAACACGCTGCTGCTGGTCTTGGGAAGAGGCTATCCATCCGATCTCGGTGGTCTCCTTGGATCACGTGTGCCACTGTGTCACGGGGAGCGGGTTGTGGCGGGAGGCCTACAAGTCAGGGGGCATCTCTCCTCTCCATGGAAACGAGGGGATGGGGTCACTTTTGCTGCTGGTGGGGCGTAGGAACGCGGGGAGCGGATCCAGACGCCCTCTCAGATCTGCAGAGTAAGCCTCACAAGGTGAGGGTTTATTCACGAGTAAGGACTACAATTCCAGTACTGTACACACTTCACTTGGAATAGAAGGGCAGTGGTCGTGGTGGGATAATCCCTGTTGAACTTAATGTGCAAACGTGCCTTTAATAGAGGTGGAGTTGTGGTGTCTCTCTTGGGCCAGCCCCCTTGGGGTTTTTATACCTCTGCCCCTATTCCTCTGATTACTGGTGTGAATAGGACTTCTGTTACTGCAGCTGTACAGCCATATTCCAGGTTTACTGGAGGAGTAAGGATTCTTTGGGTTAGCCATATAGGACTTAGCTTTTTTCCTTTACTTTTTACTTAAAGTACAGTATGTGCATAGGTGTTGTGCCATTATTCAGTTATGAGACCAGGTAAATGTTCCTGGTGGGATTGTGGCAACTTTAATGCCTGAACCTTTGTAGTCTTCATTGGGAGTAAGTTTCATTCAGTTGAACCATAAATGTGGTTTTACTTGTAGGTAGATGTGTGCTTCGGATTGTTTTGAGTCTCAGAGGATTATTGCAGCTTTTCAGTGAAAACATTTTTTTCATTAAGAAGCAGGATTCCAGTCCTATTCCCATTTACCTGGGAGTAAGCCACATTGAACTCAGTAGGACTTCCTTCTGATCAGACATGGTTAGAGTTGTGCTATGATGCATGTTTACACACTGATCACCCATCAATCTTGTTTGCTCAGGCCTGAAACTCCATTGCTTAGAAGACGTAGTCAGAAGTAGGGTCCATTCATTTAAATGAAGCTTACTCAAAATTAAGTGGGCTTAGGACACCAGCAAACAATTGCTGCCCACATAAGGTTCTGGTGGTACTGAAACTTCAGATTTATTTTCTATACATTAGATTTCAGGCAAGTGGACACAAAGAGAGGGCAGAAAAACTGGTGTGAGATGGAAAGAAAAGCATCCATAGAAGATAACAGAAAAGGGGGAAAACTGCACAAAAGGAAGAGGAGATTTGGCTGCTCAGGGAGGGAGAACCTTAGTTAACCTTAATTAAATTAATAAGCAAATCCTATGCATTTCTATTTAGAAGAAAGACCCACTTATTTTAATGGGATTAACTCTCAAGTAAGTATACACAAGACTGGAACTTTTATGTTTCAGTGTTGATTTGGAATGAACATTAGTTTAAAAATAAATGTAAAATGACAAGACTTTGCAAATTAAAAAGAAAGCTCTTTGCTTTAGAACTACTGCTCTATGTTGCTTCAGTTGGGCAAATCTATGGAGCTTCTTCAAACTTCACCATCCAGCAACGGGGCAACAAAGAAGAAATGCTGCCTATATTAGGTTCTGAGGGTGCTGAACGTTTTCCCCAAATCCTCTTCATTTTGATTTCAGGCAAGTTGACATTAGGGAGGGGGAAGAGTTACAGAGAAGTGGATTGAAGTGACAGAGAAGGTGACGCAAGGTGGAAGAAAGTGAACAGCATAAAAAGGGAAGTGAGAGGGAGATAGAGGCAACACCAGCAGATGAAAGGAAACAGAAGAAGGTGAGCAGGGAAGGATAGAGATGTTTGAGAAGGTGAAGAGAATGTGGAAGAAGGCATGAGCAGAGAGAAAAAGGCAACAGGTAAATTAGCTGGCGATAGAAAAGATTGTGAAAGAGGATGAGATGAGAATAGGTAACAGAGAAAGGACTAAAAAAAGTGGATGGAGGAGACAATGATAAGGCATAATGTCAGTGGAGAGAAAAATAAAGGAATGACAGGTGGTGGTGGACAAAATGTGCAAGCAGGTAGGTAAAGAAAAAAAGTACCAGCCGGTGACAGAGAAGGAAAGGTGGTGGTGAAAGTTACAGAAATCAAGAAAGTGATAGAAAGACCTTTTTTTGTAAGAAAATGCAAACATAACGGTGATTTGTGATTTGCTCTCTTGCTCAATATTAACCACGGGCTTCGCTGAGGAGAAAACCCCCAGAAATCAAAGAGATGGTACAATTACTAAAAGGGTTCAAAAGTGTGACCAACAGTACATGAAATATTGGTTGACTTGTACTGAACAATATATGTCACTACCTCAGTGTGTGATATGTAGTGAGATGCGAGCACTATTAAGTATACATTAAAAGTGGAAATGTAAAAGTGTATCATATGTTCTTGGTTGGGAGTTAGAGATGGGTCTCTACCCTGGACTTGTTGGAGACTGCAAAACTAGGAGATAAGTTTGTGAGTCAGAGTGGTGATAGTTCCATTTTGTAAATGAAGAGGAGAGCCTTGAGCTTGGCCACCTAATCTGTTTGTGGATGAGCTAGGATTTGCACTTCAGTCTAGAATCCAGAACCCTTTCAGAGGATGTAATATTGGAGTTACTTGCCATGTATGAAGGCGTGTACTCGGACCAGCCACTGAGGAGGCCTTGGAGAGGTGATAGAAAACTTTCCCTTCATGAACTTGAAGGTCTTTTTTAGTTAATGCTTGATGTGTTTTCCCCTTTCTTTTGCAACAAACAGTTCCTTCCATTGACTTTCACTATCTGGATTTGATCTAGAAAGTTTGGGTTAGTTATTTATTAAAATATTTATATTCCACATTTCCCGTTCCTTTGAAAGAGCATTCAAATTGTGTAATAATATTTCAATTAAAACAATGATAGATTATTTAAAAAGCAAATACAGTACAAAAATTAAAAGATTCAAACAACTAATTTGGACAGTATTTAGTCATAGCCTAAAAGTTCTGCAAAACAGAATAGTATTTATTAAGCCCTGGAAAGTCATCAAGGATGGGGGCATACAAGCAGGGAATTCCAGTGTCTGAACACCACTGAACAGTGGAAAGGCTCGTTTCCAGGTTCCCACTAGATGTACTTCTGGTTTTAATTCACTGAACTTTAGAGGTAATGATCAGCATCTTAAATTGTCATGTTAAGTGAACCAGCCAAAACAGCTGAAGTTAATAGTGGTCACATAGTCTCTAGCACTTTCCATAGTAAAAATTCTTACTGTTGCATTCTGCACAAACTAAAGGTTGCAAGCACTGTTCAAGGGCTGCCCTGTGTAGAGTGTGTTTCAGTCATTCAACCTGGATGTCACTAAGACATGTGTGACCCTTGCCAGACCATCTTTTCCCAGGAACCTAACCTGAGCAAAAGCATTGTTGGCCATGATTGCTAGATTGGCATCCAGGAGCAAATAACTTTGGCAATGATTTTTTTTTAAGAGAAGCAAAGCCCTGTCCAGGTTATATTCACATTCTTGGATCAGCTCTCCCATTGACCAGTAGCAATCCCTCTTATTAGATCATATGCATTCATTTACTGCTAAACACCAGCTAAGAGCTTCCACGGGTTCCTTGGACTTAGGACAAAAAGGAGATATAGAATTGGGTGTCATCACAGCAACGGTGCCCCCAAATTCCTGAATAACTCTTCCTAGCAGTTTAATGTAGATGTTAAATACTATAAAGGGCAGAATGGAACTCGGCTGAATCTTACAGACTGGAAGTAATGGGGCTGAGCAATAGTTCCCCCAGCTTGTACCATCACCTGGAACCTACTGTCAATGAGGACTAGGACTACCAGAAAATTGTGTCCCAGGCCCAACTCCATCCTGACAGTAGAGAATGATACCATAGTCATGGTACTGAAAGCAATTGAGAGGTCCTGTGAAACCCAGAAGGTTGTGCTTCCTCTGTCCAATATATAGCAGATTTTTTCCTCCTTCAATGGGTTTTCATAAAGATAAAGTTGATTTAGTTCTATGTGTATGAGTCTACCCATTTTGCCAGGAGAAGGGCTTCAGTAATGTTCCCTTTCAAAGATGGGAGGAATGCCCTCCCATCAGATGCCAAGGAAATAAATATCTATCTGGCTTTTAGAAGACATCTGAAGGCAGCCTTATACAGGGAGGGTTTAAATGTTTGAAGTTTTTAATGTTTGAATATTTTGTTGGAAGCCGCCCAGAGTGATGGGAGGCATATAAAAAATATAATCATCATCAAGGCTGCTACCAGTTTCCAGATAAACCAACTTCAAGCCATGGTTCATGAAGCTGGCTTTTTAAATCAGTTTGTTTTAAGCCACAACCTCTCGCTTGTATATAATACCAAGCAAGGATTATTTGAAAGTGAAACTTCAAGGTTTCTTCTTGCCATGTGAGAGCAGGTGTGTACAGTGGTGCCTCGCAAGACGAAAAGAATCCATTCTGTGATTCTCTTCGTCTAGCGGTTTTTTCGTCTTGCGAAGCAAGCCATTGACGGATTAGCGCTATTAGCGGCTTTTAGCGGCTTATCTGCTGATCGGATCTGCTGATAAGCAGCTTAGCGGCTTAGAAAAAGGGGAGGAGGGGAAAAAACCAGCAGGAACTCGCAAGACATTGTCGTCTTGCGAAGCAAGCCCATAGGAAATTCGTCTTGCGAAGCACCTCCAAAACGGAAAACTCTTTCGTCTAGCGAGTTTTCCGTCTTGCGAGGCATTTGTCTTGCGGGGCACCACTGTATGTGTGTAAGCAAGCCTGAGGCTTTGCTGTGACTCACATTAGCTCTTGCACACAGTGCTAAACCATCCTTGTGTCACATGTGAAGTAGCCCATTAAATCTATGTACTAACTAGTTTTTTTTAAAGGTTTGCAGCCAGCAGCATTGGACAACTCTCCCTCACCTTGTTAAATCTCAGAACAACGAGAAAAGAGTTTATGGTATTGGAGGGGGGGAAGGTAGTAGGTCTAGGGTAGGAGATGCTCCATTGTATGAAATCCTTCATTGTGTATTTACCAAATTTGGCAGTGGTACTTAAGAGTAAAAATCTTTCCTGCAAATATATATTGGGTTTGTGCCTATATTTTTGGATGATAGTATTTTCTTTTGTTTGGGTTAATTTTAGTTAGCTAAAAGCAATTTCTGTTTGTTGGAACAGCTGGTTTGCTGCTTTTATCATGCTGCTAGATCAAGTGTATTTTTTGGAAGAGTTCAGCAGTTGTTAAAAGCCATATAAGTAAACTTCTCAACAGTTACTTTTGATGAACCATAGTTAAGATATCCCTTTTTGAGTTTGAGACAGGATGGGTAAAACTGGGACTGCCATTGATAAAGAGTGAACACTAGTTTTCTTTTTCTAAACCGTATGCAAGTATTTGGAAGTCACTTTACTAAGGGACAGAATTTTACGAAGGAAGCAGTAGTGAATGCTGTACTCTTCGAGTAGAATTCAGTGTTGTGCTTTTAAAATTGTTCTGTCTGCAAAAGCATTGCAGCTTGCTAGATGGAATGATCCACCCCCTCCCCCCCATGTGCTGCTCTGGGGTTTCTCCCAACCTCCAAGAGCCATTTCTTGGAGGAGGGAGGGAGCCTTGTTGGGTAAGCAGAAATTCTTGCACCGGGGTTCCCCTGATGGGGCTGATGTGGTGAATCCAGCCCTTTGAGGTTGTACACTCTGTAAAGCAATGTTTAGATCCTGGTCTAGTGCATATTGGCTATGGCATGCAAATACTGGTGTTAACTAAGAATATAATGTGTGTCATCTACATTTATAATATTTAAAAAGTTAGTGCCACTAGTGGAATGTTTGCTGAGTAGACATGCAATAACTGCTGGAGCTCTAGGCATTTGGTGGTAGAAATATGAAACACAAAAGCACTGGATAATACTTTAATATGCATACTGTATTGAGTAATAACAACAGGTGAGATCTGCTTGAAAATGTTGCAGTGTAGAGTGCTCCAGTTCAGAGAGTTAAGCCCTTTTTCCAGAGCTATCTTCCCTTCTCTGACTTTGCCATACCCCTTCACCTGATACTCAGCATTCTGTAGCCACAGAGCATGCTCATGTCTTACCTCTTAGCATTTTTTCCTAAATATTGTTTGTGTGTCTACAAACCTTGGGCTTCCCCCGAGCACTCTGATAGCTCCCACTTTTTCCAGTTGGTGCTGTTTTGGTTCTAATCCTGTCAGCACTTGACAGCTGGGATTACCGTTAAAGTAATAATTTTAATGCAGTTGTTAAGAGTTCAATAACAATATTTTGAATTTTCATAGAAACCTTAGCACCTTCCATTAGAGTCATTTGCTGAAAAGTCAGAAATCATTTCAATTAGTTGCTGTCAATTTTTATTTAAGTAATATTTATCAAAAAGTCAAAGCATCTTACCTTTTGAATTTTGAATGGAAATGTAGTACTGCTATCCTGAATCTATAAAAAATTAATTGTTGCCTCAGCTGCATTTCATATCTTTCGTCAATGATGATATGATGAAAAGTTTAAATTGACATTGCTTAATGTACGTGGTTCAGCCTAATTTGCTCAGTGTAAATTTTACTATTCTTTATTCACTAATATTACTGAATGAGTTAAGTATTGACACTGGAAGGGGCAAACGTTTCAGTTCTTAGCAGTCATAAGTTTTGAATAGGGCTAGCAAAGAAGTGTGCCCCTTACTGTACTCTGAGGGGGTACACCAGAAATCTGTCATAAGCTAATTTCAGGCCTTAGTTTGAGTGAGTATGTGGACCTGCAGAAGCCCTCCCAAGTTTTACCTATATACCTAGAACATGTGAAACAGTATAAACAATACATTTGAGGATGTACATAGCATATTTTTCTTGGTATTGAATTCTTGCAGCCAGTCTCTACATTTTAGGATGAGTTTTCAAGTCAGAATCTGTCGCTTTCTGGAGAATTTGATCTCTGTATATAATGTCATTGTATCACTTCCTGATCTTGGTTAATACTGCACTGTAGCTGAAATACATTTAGTTTTTGAAATATACTTTTAATTGTTTTTCAAAAATCTTACAGATACAGTGGTACCTCGCAAGACGAATGCCTCGCAAGACGGAAAACCCGCTAGACGAAAGGGTTTTCTTTGGAGGCACTTCGCAAGACGAATTTCCCTATGGGCTTGCTTCGCAAGACGACAGCCCATAGGGAAATATCCGGGACAGCGGGGAAGCGCAGCGCGTCTTCCCCACTGTCCTCGGACCTCCTCCGAAGCCGGGCGGTGGGGCGGGAACGCCTCCTCCCGCCGCCGCCGGGCTTCGGGACGGTGCTCCGAAGCCGGGCGGGGGGGAGGGAACACCTTCTGAAGGCGGGCGGGGGGGGGGGCGAAAGTCTTTGCTCCCCCCTGCCTGCCTGTCCCGGAGGGCTTTTGAAGGCAGGCGGGGGGAGCAAAGACTTTCGCCCCCCGCCCGCCTTCAGAAGAGGTCCAGGACCTCTTCTGAAGGCTGGCGGGGGGCAAAAGTCTTTGTCCCCCCCGCCTGCCTTCCCAGGGGCTTTTAAATCGCCCCGGACAGCGGAGAAGTCCTCCGCTGTCCCGGGGCGATTTTAAATGCCGCCCGCCAGCATTTTAAGATCGCCCGGACAGGGGAGAAGTCCTCCGCTGTCCCGGGGTTTTTTAAAATGCTGGGGGTGGGAAGAAAAGCCCTTGTCCCCCCCCCCCAGCCTTCAGAAGAGGTCCGGGGACAGACTGTCCCCGGACCTGGTCTGAAGGCGGTTTCCCTAGGAACGCATTAATTGATTTTCAATGCATTCCTATGGGAAACCGTGCATCGCAAGACGAAAAACTCGCAAGACGAAGAGACTTGCAGAACGAATTAATTTCGTCTTGCGAGGCACCACTGTATAATAGTTTAAAAAGTGATTTATTTTGTCCTTTTGTATACCTTCTTTTCCCCTTTTCTTTTAGCATCTTAGCTATCATGCTTTCAAATGTGTCTTTGTCATAATGAAAGCTAACAGCATGCACTTTTATAAAGAAGCTGTAGTTCTTGGGGGTGGGGGTAAATTACCATTTTTACTGGGGTGTTTTATGATGTTATTATAGATAGTTGTTATATCTCTTTATCTTTAATTAAAAAAAGAAAAAACAGCCCACAAGTGACATGGCACTATGTTGGTTCTTGGACATTCATTGTTTCTTTGTATATGTGCTTGCTTTACATGTGGTGTTTCCCCCACATGCTGTTGTTAATGTGCTATGCTGTTACTAACTTGAATGTATGTTGGGGGTTTAAGTATTTTGTTTGTTGTTATTTAGGGTCTCTTTGGAACTAGAGGAGTGATTTTTTTCATATAAATAAACTACACTTCTGACATAAACCGTATGCTGGAGAGGTACAAGTTCTTCATATGTGCCTTTTCTCTACATAGAGATGATCTAGCCGCTGTTTCATACATAGCATTTCCCTATATGGGAATGAACCCTACATACAAAAATGACACACATAAAGAAGTTGTACCTGTCCAGACCACATTTTGTTGGAAAAGTGTAGTGTAACCCATCCTGACTTTAATATTAGTTAGAGGAAAGATATCCAGTTATGCAGATATTTCAGAAGTAGAATGTAGTGTTTATTCTGTTACTCTTTTGTGTTGAGAATATTCTGTTCCCCCTTCATCTTAATCAGCAAGAGCCATTTTAAGTGGAGAGATTTCTATTTGTCATATCTAGTTCTAGCTGATCCATAAGATTAATTTATTGTTAGGGCTAATAGAGAGCACCTTGCAAGGAATTTCACTGCAATACTACTTTGGTGATAGGTGTGGATCAGAAAATTGTCCTAGAAATTGGGAGGTCTCTCATCTCCCATAAGTGGTTTTTGGCCTGGAAAATTATTGCTGGGATATTTAAGCCTACTTTATTAAATATTTGTCAGTGGAAAAGGGTGAATTGCATCTAACTGACAATGCAACAGTAACCATGTATACTCAAACATAACTCCTGTTGAATTCAGTGGGGCTGCCCCCAGGAAGAGGGTTGCAGCCCCAGTCATATTTATAAAAGACCCATTCGTATGAACGGATTAAGTTAGTTGTGAGATGCTTAAAGTTGATTGATTTCTATAGATCTACTCTGAGTATGACTTACATTTTTTAAAGTCCAGTTTCCATTTTGTGATAGTGAAGTGAAACTTTGGTAAAGAGAGAGTATTTTTAAGCCAGAAGTCTAAATAACTGAATACATAGGGTACCATCTGCCATCAAGCATTGTGGTTAAGAATAATGGAAAGAGTCTGCATGCCAGATAAAGTAGTTTCTGAACTCACTACAAATTCATGGCTGAGCAATCCAACTCCTTTGAATGTTTCAGCAGCATTTAACATTCAATCACTGTCATCGTTGTCTAGTAGTTCCTTTTTCTTTTTTACAAGAAAGAGAATTAAAATACATATTGATTCAAGTTTGTTATTTTCAGTTGTACTCAAAGTACAAATATTTAAATAGCCAAACTGAAATATGCTTCTTCCAGCAAAGCATAAACTTTCTTTGAAGCTTTTATTACATCATTGGCACTATCTGTGTTGTATATAATGATTACTTCAGTAAATTTGTTGTAAAAAAGCAAAATCAGCGAAGATCTTGAAAAATCAAGTTAATCCATACTTAATATATTTTATGGCAGAAAAATAAACCTAGGCAACTAAATATATTATTATTATTGAAAAATATGAAATGCAAGGTACAATTCCATTAAAATTCAGTTTTCAGTGGCTATGTGCCCAACAACTGATGCAATGATTTCTAGAGAATGTTTTGTTGCTGTACCTGTGTAAAGTTTCCCACCAGAAAATCTGAATGGGGTATGGGGGGGAATGTTTTTCTTGCAGGACACAGTGTTTTAACAGTTCTAGAAATAATTAAGTCAGATACAAGGAAAGCCACTTTGTGATAAACATGACCCTTCTATAAAATGGCTGTGCATGGTCATTTTTTATGGGAATATGGAAAATTGTACCCATACTATTCTGAGCATGCATGCAGATCAAATTTCACTTTCTTTAGTGATAAGCAATTTAAAACTTACTCAATCCTGTTAAGAGCATGTGTGGAATTCAGTCAGCTTTTACTGCAAGGAAATAAATGCTTCAGAACAGTACGTCTGTTGTTGTGCTTAGTAGTTGAGAGTAAAACTTCTGTTTTGGAGCTGCAGGGCATGGCATCCTTTTAAAAAAGTCAGCGATAAAAGACAACATTCAAGTTCTAACTTCTACATTAACTGCTAATATGTATTTAACATTTCCAGATTGAAATGTGTATTTAACATTTCCAGATTCATATATCTATAAAGGAACATGCCTTTTTCTTATGCAAATCAGTTAAAATAGAATCAGTGGTGCTTCCTTTGAATTTAGTTTGTTTAATCTGTGAAATTGCAATCTTGTCTGTAATGCACACAGGCAGATCTAGTGGGGTTAAGGGAGAGGTGAATGTATACAGTACTGTTTAGGGCTACTGCCTTAGTTTAATGATACTAAGGCTACATAAATTTATACCATTTTAGTAAATTCTAAACATTTTGTTGTGTTTCTAGTGCTCACCAAAGAAGAAGAAGTTCTTTCCCATATCTCTTTTGCTGTTATTCAGACAAAGCTTTGCTTTCTTTGGATATCCACAATATGCACATGTGCACTTGTAAGTTCAATTGGACTTCCTTCCATGTGAGTGGACTTCCACCCCCAACCTGCAGCCCTCCAGATGTTTTGGCCTACAACTCCCATGATCCCTAGCTAGCAGGACCAGTGGTCAGGGATGATGGGAATTATAGTCCAAAACATCTGGAGGGCCGAAGGTTGGGGGTGCCTGGCCTAGAACCATATTTGATGAGTGGGTTCTCATCTAGTCTAGCAGTGTGCTCTGTATTTTTTATTAACTTCCTGTTCTTCATTTTCATTCTAGAAATCTCAGGCCCACGCCTTCTTTTGCTCTATGGCAGACGTTGCCAGTTTCTTCTTCAGCTCTAGCCTGGCCACGGGTGGTTTTTTTATAAGTCAAAAACATATTGGAAACTAAAGGGTTGGGCTTTGATGTGGGATATCTAAGTAAAAATTCTCACTTGGTTGTGGGTGATCATGGCCTAAGACAGGATTCTTTTTCTTTAAAGCAGGGGTTGTTACAGTTGGCTTGTATATATGGTGCGCTAAAGTGCTCCTCCTTCAGCATTCTAAAGAATGGCGATCTTTGAGATCTGTTAGAGTATGGGAAAAAATTGTGGAGGGGTTCAGCTGTCTTAGTGCCCGCACTCCGCTCTGAGGAAAGACACTAGCATCTTTCATCAGAGTGCAACATTGGGATGACTGGCTGAGTTAGCCTTGGATAATTGTAAGGAAAAGCAACAACTTTTGGGCATTTTAGTTCAAAAGCTGGTTAAAGGGGAATGAGACATGGCAGAGGTTATAAAATTATGCATGATATGGATCAAATGATTAGGATAAGTCTGTCAATACTGACTAATCTATTGAACTTGAGCTGTAGAGGCAGTGTGTATCTTCGTACCACTTGCAAGGGGAGCAGTAGGGGGATATGGTTGCTGTTTTCAAATTCTTCTTGTGGGCTTTCTAGAGGCATGTGATTGGCCACTGTAGGCAAACAGGATGTTGGGGCTAAGTGGACCTTTTCTTTGATCCAGCACAGATACTCTTAAGAGTCTGTAGTTGTTCTCCTTTTTACTATAGAAAATTTTGTCTTGAAGCTATAGTTTTATTTTTGCCAGTTTCTGTGGAAAAGCCCACATCTGCATTTTTAAATTGGCCCTTTTAAAACCCACAATTTAGTATTTTTGCTGGGAAAGCATTAGGAAATTGGAATTGGTGAGATTTGGAATGTTAACCTTGTGTTTGAGATAGAATAATAGTTGAACATTCTTTACAGCTTATCTCCTCTAAAATTACTTAGGGCTCTTCGCAAAGGTGACTGTCAATTTTCTTTCTGACATGGTGGTGTATATAATATGTATGTTTCAGCCTATAGTTCTGAGCGTACTTGTGGCTGATTTTTCTCCAGTTCCTCCTTTGCAGTGTAGCTTTTGAGCCATATCCCAAGCTTCCTCTTTAAGCCCTCCAACCCTTAGGAGACCCATTAGCTACCCTCACCTGGTTCAGGCAGCTATTCAAGGCCATTTCCAGGCTGTGGCTGCTGTCATATGCTGACAGTTTTTAGGAGCCAGAGCTGAGAGCTGAGTGCAGGGTGGGGACCAAAGGTGGGCAAACTACCACAGAAGGAATATGACTTGTCTCCCGCCAGGGGTACTATCCCTCCCCTAACACCCCATACACCCCAAACTTCCAGCGTACACTCAGTATATCATCCATTTTTCAGACATTTGGCCTTTGTAACTTCAGATTTTCCCCTGGAAATGATGTATTTTAAAATGTTGACTGTAACTTTTCACAGGTGTTTAATCAGAAATGAACATGTATAACCATGTGCAAAATAGGCAGTTATAAATTGAAGAAATATATTTCAATAGCACTCCAACCCTGAGCTAGGGAAGTTTTTAATATTTGATGTTGTATTGTGTTTTAATTTGTTGGACGCCACCCAGAGTGGCTAGGGGAACCCAGTCAGATGGCTGGCTTATTATTATTATTATTCCCTAAATTTTTCTTGACTGTGGTTGTTTTCTGCATGTTACATGATTTAGAACTTTGGGGTCTCAACTGACCATTAGTCCAGGAGTTGCAGAATGTTCAAAATTGCTTTCTAAAGAAAGTATTGGCCCTCCCTGCTGGTATTCCTATTGCGTATATCCATGCAGAAGTGGGTTGGCCTTCTGATCAGGCAAAAAAGCCAGTTCACCTCTTAAATTTTCAGAAGAGAATGCTAACTATGCCATCTTCACACTTGGTTTCTATAGTTTATGGCTCACCCCCTTAAATTCTGCTTTACACCTACAATCCAGTGACATATATCAATCTCTGTTGAATTTCCTTGCGTATGAGAGAGCTTTGACTGATGTGTTAACTATCCATTCTTTGAGATTTTTTAGACTGTATCCATGTTTCAAGGTAGACCATGCAAAAGCTATCTATTTGGAGTTAATTACTCTGGCTCCCCATAAAATTGCTTTTATGGAATTAAGACTTGGTGTTTTACGCTCTGCCTTTTTGGATGGCAGCTATAAGAAATTCTCCTTGGAACAGCATTTATGTGCGAGGTGTAAAACAGCATTGAGGACGTTGTTCACCATATTACTCAGTGCCCTCTATATAAGATCCTGATGAAGAATACTTGCTGTGAGTTTACTCACAGAAATAATTTTGTTACACCAAGTGAGTTTGTGTGCTTTTTGCTGTTAGAGAAAGTTTAAATTGCGTTACTTTGTGTCTGTCTGTATTTGTGCTAGCTGCTAGGAAATTGAAGAGTCATATTTGTGGCTCATCTTTCAGTGTTTGTTATCCTTGCTGTGGTTTATAGCTAAACAAATAAAATCGCTACTACTTCTACTTTGATAGTTGAAGCTTGGGGTTCATGAAAGGATTGGAAAAACTTATATTAAACCAAGCCTTTAAATTGTTGAAAGTTTCTTAACTTGGGTGGTGTTCAACTAAATTTTACTCAGAGTAGACCCACTTGAAATTGGTAGCCCATTAGGTCTTCTCTGAGTAAAACATCGTTGAATACCACTCCCTGTCATTACTGTTATGTTATATACACACTTATGTTATATACACACATATATACACACATACGGTATATACTGTTACGTTATATACACACTTTCAGTTGCACACCAATTACTTTTTCATATGGGGGCAGATAGCTTCAGCAACTGGCAGCAGTTGCGGGTACAGGTAGGGTGCAGAAAACTGATAAGTAGTTTCCCTTGTCCTGATGCATTTTGCAAAGAAGCTTATTTCCCTGCATTTCTGTTGGTGTATCATCATTACCTCAGAATACCTTGTATATATTGGGTAGATATTCTGTTTCTGAATTCAAGCCGAAGGTACTGCTGAAAAGCTTGGGAGTAGTGCATGTTTACGTGGCTACATTATTAAGCATTTTAAACCACACCACAGGCTAAGCATTTATATAGACATAATGTTGTTGTGTCTCCAAGTCATAGTTTGAAGCATTAGGAGCTCAGTTCCATGGTTTGCCATTAAAGGTGATCTAGACAAACTTTGGTTTGCACAACTCATAGTTTGACGAGTTTGGTTCTAATAGCAAACAATGGCTTGCTGAGAGAGAAAAATGGAAGGGTAAGAAGGGTGGCTGGAATATACAAATTGCAAGGTTTGTTCATGTAAT
The DNA here is from genome assembly GCF_964188305.1 of Podarcis bocagei. Taxonomy (NCBI): domain Eukaryota; kingdom Metazoa; phylum Chordata; class Lepidosauria; order Squamata; family Lacertidae; genus Podarcis; species Podarcis bocagei. Next base: position 52,015,626 of record NC_138127.1, read on the forward strand.
GTCCAATGAAGTCTCAATGTGGATGGAAAATAGAGCTAGAAGCCTGATGGTCACTTTTGCTGGCTTGTGTCATTTTCCATTTTGTGCAAGAAGACTTTCATATCGATTGTGATACTGTTCTTTCTCAAAGTTTAAGGAGCCAGCATTTCATTGTGATAGACTAGGAGTTGTGAGCAAGGTAATATTTTGTTCAGATTGCGAAGCATAATCATTGTCAGCAGAGAGCTTCCTTGCACACTTTCCTCACATTTAGTCGCCTGGCTTGCATATGACATCAATTAAACCATGGCTTAATGTTATGTGTGAATCCGGCCCAGGAGTTTAACTATGGTTAAAGGTTGCTCAGTAACCAAGGTTTGTAGTTGGTTTATATATCTTTGTTAATGTTGACCATATCTTAGTGTTACCTTTGAATCTAGACTATGGTTAAGAAGCCATCACCACCCAAAAATATAGAGGTGCAAATGAAGATCAGTAGAAAATTCAAACCACCCACAAAGTTCTGCTGCTTTTGCAGGTAGTTCTAACTATTCTATGATGTAATAAACAAAGGTTTAATTATCATCTGCCAGATGCCTCAGATTTAACTATGGCTTGTTAACCATGGTTAATGTTAACTACATTTATCATTAGCCATGGTTTAATGTTAATGTATAAACCAGGGGAAATGCAGAAGAGTTGTAGTGCATGGTATTAGTAGTGTTCATCACTTGGAAATACATATATCCTATTTTATATTTAGCAGTAATGTTTTAATTTTGCATTTAAATCAGAAACCTAATTTAGGAGTTGTTTCCCTCAGCAGATAGCAAAATAACCTCAGTTTTGTGCTGTAATTTATGACTAGACATGGAATAATACTTACTGTGTTGAAGTGACTGTGAAGCCTGGTGCAAAGTGAGTGAATGGCCCTGCCACTTTTTCTGAAGAGTGGGATTATTCTTTTAGATCACGTTGGGTTTTGAGGGTTGTTAGAAATGGTGAGAGATATTCTTACTGCTTCTGACCACACCAAAGCTGAGACAAAGTGCAGATAGAACCATAACCTCCCCTTGAATCTTTTAGAATGTGTCAAATGATTTGGGCCACTGTAAAGCAATGTGCTGTAAAGCACCTTGGAAGCACCTTGCTTCTACTTCCAAGTGTCTGTAAACCCAGACCTAACGTGAAAGTCTGAGCACCATCTCTTCTTCTGTGTGTGTCCAAGGACTGGAACTGGGAAGGGGGTTGAGAGCACCACAGTTACTGTTCTTCCTTTGGGGGGGGGCTTTGAAATTGTTACCCCAAAACATGTTGTTTTTTAATGTAATGGGCTTCTTCTTTAGCCTTGGATTCCTCTTGGAGTGCCATGAGTAGGCATTTGGACCATACACACAAGTTGTAGCAGCTTGGTGGCAACTGTCAAAAGTGCACCCACCAAATGGGGATTGGGAAAACTGGGCTCTATTACGGGGTCCTTGAGGACAGGAGACCTGTGCATACCATGGGCTAGATGAAGTCCATTTGGACTTAACTGGAGAGTTTCAGAAAACTAAATGTTTTTATCTGGTTTTGCAACCATGTTTTCCTTTTTGTGTGTGTGTGTGTGTCATGAATGCTTAAAACAAACCTTTATAAAAGCTTATCTGGGTCCCCACAAGCCTCTTGTCCAGACTCTGTTTTCTGTGCCTTTTAGCCCCTACTGCTTTTACATTGTTTTGTTTTCTTCAACAACCATGAACATTGGTGCCACAGAGTGATAAAAAAGTTAAGCTGTGTTTATCATGATTGTAAAAATAGTACATCTGCATCAAGAACTATGTTTTGTTTTTCATGCACTTAGTTTTGTTCCATTTGTTTTGTTTTCTACCTCATTTTCTACTTTTATAAATAAAGTTTTTGAAAATAAAAATGAACAATGTTTTGCTACAATGATGACTGTTGAAATTGTTTGGCAGACTGGTGTTCAGTAGCATGCACAGTTTCCTGATGACCTATGTAAGTTGCACATCTTGGCACTTCTTCTGGATTCGCAATTACCATTTGGAATATGTCTTTTCTTCTTGCCAGATACAATTCATGCCATTGCCAGAAGCGTTTACCAAATCATGCAAGAAAGATGTAGTTAACAGTTTAACAGACCTTTAGATGTAGAAAGATCTTGTGGACGGTTTGCAGATGTGTTCATTGTACACTTTGTCAGATTATTAGAATTCGGTTTATACAGTATCTGATTGTTTTGGGAGTAGGTTAATGTTGGAAGCTGGCTTTTAGATTTATATGTAGATACATAGTTATACAGAAGAAACAATGATACTTGATTTATTTCATCACATCACAATCAGGCATGACTCAAAATCAGAATCCAGTGCAGAATTTTGCAGGTAGAGGCTGACTCAAGTCTCAGGGTCATCTATTAAGTTCAGTGGGACAAAGTACACAAGTTTCAACATGAGCTGAGAGGCAGCAAACCCTGATATCATCAGGGCAGATGGGTAGATTAACCCATTTCCTAGTTGTGTCACTGAGTATTTGCCTAACATTACTATAACACAGAATTTGGTGCAGGGACCTCATCAGATGTTCTCTAATGCCGCCATGGGAGGGAGGGCCCTTAAGGTCGATATATATTCACATTGGTGAAACATGAAAACTGCCCACATTACAAGGTAGAGAATGATGGCTTTGCTTGCTGGGAAATGGGCGTATATTCTCTTTCCTGGTCTCCTCTCAAGGAACATATAGAAACATATGGTGCAACAGCCAAGTGCAGTCCTAATTCAAAACTTTGCCAGTGAAAATCAAAATGCACAAATCTGTGGTAGCTACGTTTTAGAGAGAGTAAATTATTGAAGCTCCATTATAGTTCTTTCTGCTTGTAAAATGGTACTCTGGAACTATGGTTATAGTGTTTTCAAGTGGAAAGTTACATTTGTACAGAAGGAATGATTGGATGAAATCATGTTAGTGCAAAGTTAGCATTTAACATTTTACATGCAAGTGAGCTTCCTGCTTGAAATCTTTAGTGCCTGTCAATTTGAAGTTAGAGGTGTTCTGTGTGCGGATCTTAAGCTTGTTCATTTGCTAGTTTTCTTCTAGATGAGCCAGTGTAGACTCTCGAAGCTTTGTCGGATAAAGAAAACCACAGTATTTCAAATGTTTGAAATAATTTCTTTCCACACCAGGAATTAACTATACCACCTCATTTAATGTAACCAACTGTTCATTTTCAACATGGTGGTGACTTATTTTATGGAAAGAATAGCAATTTTCATTCCTTATTGGAAAGAGATTTACTTTAAAAGGAAAAGAGGATAGGAAATGAAATTTTTAAGTCTACCTCAACATTGTGTAGCTTGGAATGTTGTTGCCAGAAACAGTGTGGATTACTTGCCCAATGTAGATTACTTTTATGGCTCTCTACAGAAATATTTATTTCCCCCTTCCCTTCCTAGTGGAAGCAGTGTTCTGTGGAATTCAAAAACTCACAAACTGCTTTGTGAATTTTGGTTGTTTCTAATAAAACTTCTGTTTTACTGTTACTGATTGAAATTTATTTTTCTATCCAATTACAACTGTTTCTGCATTTACTGCTATGGGTGTTTAATAACCAATGGGGTGTAATTCTGTTTCAAAATGTCGTTTTCATATTCATATCACACAAGCTTGTAAAAAATTCCTCAATATGGATTATGCAGAATTGCATATTAGATAATAGTGATTCCAGTCTGTTGCTGTTTTTGGATGGGATTTTGTCACATACTGGCAGATTCAGGTTGTGCAGTTAACTTGACTTGGAGCTCCTGCATCCACTTCCACAGAAGACTGGACTTTTTATAATAAGGAAAGAGATGTGGAACTTCATTGGAAAGTGTGTGATAAGACTTGCTTTGATGCAATGGAGTTTGTCCCTCAGACAGATTAGGATACGTACTCATTAAATAGCAAATATCATCTAACTTCTCTGCAAACAAATCAGGATGAATGCTTACTAAACAAGTTGTCTGGAAGCAACCTACCGTATTTTTCGTCCTATAAGGCGCACCGGCACATAGGACGCACCTCATTTTTTTGGGGGGGGAAATGAATTTAAAAAAATTATTCCCCCCCCCCAGCGCTGGCTGCCGCCTTAAGCCTTGCGCTCACCTGCCCGAAGCAGGGGAAGCCCTCCTGAGGGCTCCCCGTGCTTCGGGGCGACAGGCTGCCGCCCCAAGCCTCGCACACCCGGCGGGACCTCCTGCCGGGCGCGCGAGGCTTGCAGACACTTGCCCGAAGCAGGGGGAGCCCTCCTGAGGGCTCCCCGTGCTTCGGGCGACAGGCTGCCGCCCCAAGCCTCGCGCACCCGGTGGGACCTCCTGCCGGGCGCGCGAGGCTTGCAGACACTCGCCCGAAGCAGGGGGAGGGCTCCCCGTGCTTCGGGCGACAGGCTGCCGCCCCAAGCCTCGCGCACCCGGTGGGACCTCCTGCCGGGCGCGGGAGGCTTGCAGACACTCGCCCAAAGCAGGGGGAGCCCTCCGGAGGGCTCCCCGTGCTTCGGGCGACAGGCTGCCGCCCCAAGCCTCGCGCACCCGGTGGGACCTCCTGCCGGGCGCGGGAGGCTTGCAGACACTCGCCCTAAGCAGGGGGAGCCATCCGGAGGGCTCCCCGTGCTTCGGGCGACAGGCTGCCGCCCCAAGCCTCGCGCACCCGGTGGGACCTCCTGCCGGGCGCGCAAGGCTTGCAGACACTCGCCCGAAGCAGGGGGAGCCCTCCGGAGGGCTCCCCGTGCTTTGGGCGACAGGCTGCCGCCCCAAGCCTCGCGCACCCGGTGGGACCTCCTGCCGGGCGCGCAAGGCTTGCGGACACTCGCGGGGGCTGCAGGCTGCTGCCCGCAAGCCTTGTGAGCCCGCGGGTACTCCCACCGGGCTTGCAAGGCTTGCGGATAGCTTCCTGTAGCCTGGAGAGCGACAGGGGTCGGTGCGCACCGATGCCTCTCGCTCTCCAGGCTTCAGCGAAAGCCTGCATTCGCCCCATAGGATGCGCCCAGATTTCCCCTTCATTTTTGGAGGGGAAAAAGTGCGTCCTATGGGGCGAAAAATACGGTATGTCAAAGAACATGGTTGGACAGTTACAGGCTGAACACATTAGTGGATGTTATACAGAATAAAGTTTCTGATAGTTTCTCCCTGCCTATAATCTTCTTGGTATATCCTTCTACATTTTTAGATAGACTTCCTGCTGAGTGGATTAAAAGAGTACTTCATTTTAATGAATCTGGTAAAATAGGCACACATATTTTCATTTGGATATTACAAAAATTTCCTGATCTTGTTACAAGACTACAGTTTCCAATAGTCAGTAATTGCAACCTACTACAGTGGTACCTTGGGTTACATACGCTTCAGGTTACATACGCTTCAGGTTACAGACTCCGTTAACCCAGAAATAGTGCTTCAGGTTAAGAACTTTGCTTCAGGTTGAGAACAGAAATCGTGCTCCGGTGGCAGCGGGAGGCTCCATTAGCTAAAGTGGTGCTTCAGGTTAAGAACAGTTTCAGGTTAAGTACAGACCTCCGGAACGAGTTAAGTACTTAACCCGAGGTACCACTGTATCATTTAATTACAAGAGCTGTGATGTTTCACTATATTAAATTATTCCAAAACACTAATGCCAAATAGACCTCTCCTCATTACCTGAATAAACCTATGGAGCAGTGAATTGATCCTGGCTATTAGTGCACTTTCTCCCAGACAGTGGTATAGCAAGAGCAAGGATAAACAAGGGTGATGTGCTGCCACTTTTTTAAAGCAGTTAATGATATCATCTCCTGGGTGCTTTTTGCCATTTCTCAGCACGAGAAACCAACAACAAACCAGGCCGAGGCAGATTATATTAACTACTACTTTTGTTTTGAAAAGTCAAAAATCCTTTTATTATGACCAACCAAAATGCCACAAAATAAAAACTTTTGAATCCTCCAGGATGAATGTCAAACAAAGGGGGTAGGGAGAGAATGCACCTGACAAAAATTCCCTTTTGTTGTATAATTTTAGAAGTGGTCATGGCTATTGAAGGGTTGCGGTGCAGAGCACCAACACTTCAAACTCTAGCACTATAACAGTGGTCCCAGACACCCTCTTCAATCAAGGCCTCTTTGCTTTTTGGGAAAAGGCAGTGGCCAAATGCGTAAGGGGTGCTAATATAGAAAGTGCAATTTTGACCATTAAAATGACAACTGCTATATAATGGAACAACTACACTTAAAATTTAGTGTGGTAAGAAGTGTTTTTTTAAAACCAATGCAAGAAGAAAGCTTCTTTTGATCCTTCCTTTCAGGTTCAGAGCTGACAACCCTTTCTCATGCCCTTAGATAGTATCTCCCCTAGTGTGCTTTTTGGATGTCATAGCTGATACTGAATGCCGTGTTACTTCCTCTGTCAGAGGTGGGTTCTTAGAATCATGTTGACAAAAATGTTCTCCGGCCATTGGCTTTTCAGACTTAAAGTTACAACTCAGGGTGCTGATTTTGGTGTGCAAAGCATTAAGTAGCTTGGGCACTGTGTGCCTCTCTCTTCCTTATTTGCTGCTTTAATTTCCAAGATCAGCAGCATGTATGCTTTTGACCTATACCATCTCTGCCAAGTTCATAGGACAAAGAAGTGGAAAGACATTCTTGGTGGTTGCCCCAAAATGTAGGATATGTTCCCATTGGTGACATGCCTAAAACCAAAGCCAGGCATCTTCCCAAAGCAATTCAGGACCTTTGGATAAAATGCAAACAAACAACCTAGTGAGTTTTAAAGGGTATTTTTTAAAATTGTGAGTAAAGAGAGGATGTGATTTTTCTTTCAAACTATTTAAACCCTTGTGGCTTCTTATAATGGAACACGTGCATTCTGTATTTCTGCTTGTTGAGAAGCCAAAGAAGGTGTAACTTGATCTTTGAGCCACGTTTGGTAAATACTAGTTTTGTGAATACATTAAGTTCTACTGTTAACAGAAAAACACTATACCAGATATGTAGTTTATTTTCTCCTCTTCATTTCAAATTGTTAGGCAGGATTAATGACCCGTAAACTCGTTTTCACTGTGATCTGATAATGTTTGTTGATCTTAACTTGCTCTTCTTGTTGAAATGTTTCAATAAAATGGTTTCTCACAAAATCTTCTGTAGAATATAAGTATTCAAAATATTTCCTACTACTCACTGCTACTTAGCATGACTGTTACTGCCTAATCCATGGGTAGACAAACTAAGGCCCAGGGGCCGGATCCGGCCCAATCGCCTTCTAAATCTGGCCCACAGACCGTCCAGGAATCAGCATGTTTTTACATGAGTAGAAAGTGTCGTTTTATTTAAAATGCATCTCTGGGTTATTTGTGGGGACTGCCTGGCGTTTATACATGAGTAGAATGTGTGCTTTTATTTAAAATACATCTCTGGGTTATTTGTGGGGCATAGGAATTTGTTCATCCCCTCCCCAATATATAGTCCGGCCCCCCACACGGTCTGAGGGACAGTGGACTGGCCCCCTGCTGAAAAAGTTTGCTGACCCCTGGCCTAATATAAGGGAGCATTTCATTTGAATATAAAGCCCACCCAAATTCCCAAATGATCTTGAAAAATTGTCTTGTGAATTTCTTCTCACTGTACTAGCTTGGTGGATTTGGGAAAAAGTGACACCCCTGCCTTATCACATTTCCTCCATCAAAGGTTTTTTGATATATACTACCTCTTCTAAAAAGAATCAGGAGTTACAAGAGACTAGTGTACTAGAAGGCTAATGCATTCAGATAATTTTTTTTTCAACCTTTTAACAGTAGACACTGTGGGAAGTGAGTAAGTAGCAAAGGTACAATGAGGAGAGGTGTTAAATCTTTTTACCACCTCCACCTTGTGATTCCACTAAATACCCTGACACTGCTATTAGCCCTGGAAGGAAGTTTATTTCATACCAATGGAAGCATCTCTCCCAACCAAGACTAATATCCTTTAAAGGGGACACTTTAAATATCCTTTAAAGGGGACACTTGGAGGGACTATAATGGGACTATAATGTGGGGAAAAGGATTGCACATAGCTAATCTTCTCGCATCCCCTTGTGGCTACTGTTGCCAAAGGAGCAACATTTCCCTCACACATTTCAACATCACAACTGTTTTGGCTCTGCATGTTGGAAGAAACAGTGCAGATGATCTGTATTTGAAGATAGGACTGTTCTCTTGTTGTTCCCTCAAGTATGTTTGCTTGGGGTCTCATAAGTCTGAGTGATATTCCCATGGTTTTAGCATCTCCAATGTAGGAAGAGGGGGTATGCTTTCCTATCTGAGGGCCACATGGACAAATGTTTTAGATCTGTGAGTAAATACTGTGATATTGTTTCTTTCTGCAGCCTATGCAGACAATGGGTAGTCCTCCAGCATGCATCCAGGTTGGAAGAAACTGCAGCCCACTTGGCAGGGCTGTAGGCTGTTTCTGTGACTTGCTGTGTGAGAGAAGCATAAGCAGTTTCTGCTGTAAGTTTCTTGTTTTTCACCTGCAGCATTTCAGAGTAAGCAATATTTAAGTAACTTCACAAATATTGAAGTGTCCAGGCTTTTTAAAATGTATTTGTGAATACATGTGCAAATAGAGTAGCTCAAGAAAAAGCACACTGCAGCTGAAAGCAACATACAATGTGAAACAATAATGAAATTTGGAACACTGCTTTTTCTATAGTATAGAAAAAAGATACTGCTCCTGAAAAAGAGATGTGTTAAAAAGTGTTGGATTGTTGGACAGTAGGGATATGATTAGGTGTCCATGCTGTTGACATTGACCATGGAGCTGGTCCTTCCTGCCTCTTAAGTGTGTATGACTCTTTTCACTACTCTGCCGCCTCCTGGTTCAGAAGGAGTGGTGCAATTTGTCTGAGTTATGCTGTACAGTGGTACCTCGGTTTACGAACATTCTGGAAGTTCGTTCTTAAACCAAAACTGTTCTTAAAGCAAGGCACGCTTTTCCTAATGAGGTCTCCCACCGCTGGTGCCCTTCCACCGTTCGGATTCCGTTCTTAGACTGAGGTAAAATTCTCAAACTGGGACACTATTTCCGGTTTTGCAGAGTTTGTAAACCGAATTGTTCTTAACCGGACTGTTCTTAAACCGAGGTACCACTGTATTTGAGGTTGCTTGGAGCACCCTCTAAGAACAGCCCGGCTACAAGTTCCCCATTCATTCCAGATTTAGGTGAAAGGCTGGACTTAGTCTGTGTTGGGCTGTGTTTTGGAATCACACCAATAGACCTTGGAAGTACAGTACAGTACAACAAACATGTGCTCCAGTCCTCCTCCTGAAATTAGAGATGGGGAAAGGAATTGTTCCTAACCTTGTGTCATGCCTTGGAAGCACTCACCACCTCTGAAGCTCAGTGTGATGACATTCAATGGTTCCTGATAACCAAAGTTTGGCTTGTTACCAAGGCTAGCAAAATAAAAATCAGATCCTTGGCTACAATCAGTGTAGGATTTATCTTTCTTCTTTTATTTAGTATAATATAGTACTATACAGTACGATCACATATTGCATGCAGTTAACCTGCGCAATTTCAACCATGCACAGTTGAAAGCTGTCATTGCATGCAAGGCAGAGGACCAGGTTTTCCTTGCTTACCAGGCTCAGGGATGCTGTTGCAGGAACTCAGACAGCCCCACGAAATCTTGTTAGAGCAGGAGTCACCAACCTTCGGCCCAGGGGTCAGATAAGGCCCGAGGGACTCGTTTATCCAGCCCGTGGCGACTGCCGCCCGCTCTTACTGGTGCGGTGCGGTGCGGTGCAGCGCGGGGACCCATTTCCAGGTCGGAGGAGCACCGGAAATAGCTTGCGCATGCACACGGGCCTCCTCCAATCTGGATGTGTACCAGAAATAGCGTGTGTGTGCGCGCGTACGGGCGCGCGCTCCCTCGCCCTTCAGCCCGCCACGTAGTCGTTGCTGGAGACACCGGCCCGAGGCAAGGAAAGCTTGGAGACCCCTGTGTTAGAGCATTCCAGAGCCGAAGGTGAGGATGGTCATGTGGGGGCAGTTCCAAGGTACATTCATTGGGTACATACATTTTTGTTTATATGCACCATCCCTGGAACATAAGCCCAATGCAAGATGTGATCATACTGTACTTTTTAATTCTGGTTCTCATTTATGAAAAATTGCATAGGCGATGTTGAAAATAAAATTGAACACTGCATCTTTTAAGACGCTTGTACCTTTGTATAGGAGGGGAGTTGGGCAAACTATCACAATCTTAATAATCCTGAATGAATAGTAAAACACTAAAGATTATGATGTGAGTCGTATAGCCCCAAGTAGGACATGTGAAAAGAAACAGAAGTAGGCGTTGTGGGAATATCTTACTGGCCTAAACTTGCATACTGAATATTCTGAAATGGTGAAAATCTAATTTGCAGGAAGCTTGGGTAGGTCACAGTATTGTTTGAATAAATTCTGAAAGGACATGTAGAATAAGAACAAAAAACAAACACACAATTCATTCTCATATTTTCCACCAACTTCTGGAGGCTGCTTCAAGCAGCAGTGTTTGCAGTTTGAGGCCTAGAAATGGTTGAGCACTGTAAAAAGTTGTATAATATATACCAAGTGAACAATACAAATTGTTCATACAGTTTTATTTCTAATTTGTCATTTAATTAGTTGGCTGTATTTTCAAACTTCTTTCTCCAAAAGTGGCAGGTTAAGAAAGTTAATATAAGGATTCATACCAGCAAATGCAGAAAAAAGACATTAGTTCCTCTCTTCTTAACATGCAGTTTTTTCCTTCTTCCCCATCCCCTTCAATACTGTTTCCTAACTGAAAGATTATTCAGAAAACTAAAAAACAAAGCAGGGAATAAGGGGCACACACATTAGCTTACTCATCAGCAAGCAATTGTTATAAATTAGCCTAGCACGTTTTGCTACTGGCACAGGCCCAATTGTGACTATGTGAAGATTTCTGGGTGCCAAGTTGGCAACCACAATTTAAAAACCTCTGCCTTAGTCCGTAGTTAAACCAGTTCCATTCCCACTGTGTGTGTTTCTCCTTCTTGCATACTGGGACAAGTGAATTGTTGCAAGAGCAAGATACAGTCAAGCAATGTAGTTCATATCGTAGAATTGTAGCCTTGGAAGGTACCCTGAAGATCATGTAGTCCAACCCCTGACGAATAAACATTCCGTGTAGTGACCGTAACCTACATTTAAGGTACCTAATGGTACATACCCATTAGCTCTTTAGAAACCATGTTGTTGTTGTTGTACCCTACCTAAAGGTAGCTTACAGATAAAAATAAGGACTGTTAAAAAGACAGAGAGAAACAATTTAAGCCTTCTGGTTCTGAAAGTACTGATGCCAAGCTTACATTGCCCTCAGGTGTATCCTTCCTGTTACTGTTCCTTTGCCAATAAGAAATTATATCCCTTGATTGGATGGTGAGTGGAATTAACATTTCCCCCCACTTCAGATAAAAGTCATTAGTGCACACACATGTTGATAGGGACAGGCTAGTTTTGGAGTGAAGAAACTTTTTTTTTTGGTAGCTGGTAATGCCAGACTGAATGGTCACTTCTGGCTCAGGGCTTAATCTACACACATGGAACATGTTGCTGCATGTCCTTAAGAGGTGGAGGCAGGGCAAGGTATGTGGTCAGATTGTGCAGCTTTGCACAGGTTTGGCATGCTTAATTGAAATAGACCAGTATGACATGCGGAATCTTGAAGTGTGCTTTTCAGCTACCCAAATGCATCTTCAATCAAGGAATAGAATTGTGCAGCAAATGACAGTTGTAGACTGCCTGAGCTAAGCTGTGTTAGTTCTCCTGAACAGTTGGTGCAATTATGGGCACATTAGAATCTGGAATTAAATATGAATAAGAATATGGTAAAAAGATCAGCACACTTATTCATATTACTTATTGGTGGTTTGGGGAAGTTTAAATTATCCAAGAACAAACATTTCTCTTTACTGAATTTCAGAGATTGGTACAACTGAAGAACTATGTGTTCTGTTCTTCTTGTTGTTGTTTACGGTAAATTTACAATTGTCCCTATCTGTGACCTCACAAACAGGGCTTCTTGGAAATTAAAACATTTGCTACAACTCGGTTGTGCTATAATTTTTATATTCATAAGCAATTTTGCAAAAAGTTTACATTTTAAAAGTTGCTGAACAATTTGTATAACAATTTGTCATGAATGGTATTGTTGCCAAGAGTAGTTCTCCCCACCCATCCCTTTTTATAGTTTTTGTTGTTGCTGCTGTTATTGGCCAGTCTTTTCTGTGGGTGCTAAAGTCTAAAAAAATGAAATGTATAACTGAGCCATGGACTTAGAATATTCTATCTTATGTTTTATTACAAGGTTATATAAATAGTTGCATTTTATTTGTGTGAAGTCCATACATTTCTATCATATAGACACCTAGAAGTCTGAGGCCGGAAAAATCCAGCAAAGATGCATGTGCATGCAGGAAAAAACCTCTGCATACCTGGCCAGACCTTGTTTTACTGCAGCAGTTCTCGGTATTGAAAAGACAAATTGCTTCTTCAGCTAATCTCTTTTTGGCAGTGCTTCATACTGCAGCAAAAGGAGAAAGCAAAGTTATGCCTGCACGCATAGTTGTTGTTTGCCCCTGTGTCTTTTCTTCCTTTGGAGACATGTCACACTACAGTAGCTCTGTAGTGTCCAGTGCAAAATTTGTTACACATTTATTGATATATCTGCATCCTGTTTATACCTGCAGCAGCTTTCAGTAAATATATTGAAACAGTAAGCAGATTTAATAAATTAACAATATTGCAACAGCAGCACAAAAACCAAATGACAGCAAAGTGGACATTTATTTATTTGTGCAAATTTGTATACTGCTAATCATAAAGAATATCAAAGTGGTATAAAATATAAAACACCATGAATTAGAAATTTAGTAAGATGCCTTCAAAAAATTATTTATGTGCCTTTGTACCCAAACTCGGTATATCTTAATTTGTTACGAGAACCAATAAAGTTGGTCAAAAGCTGTCTTGACCAAAGCCATCACTTCAATGCTCCCAGATGATGTACCTGCTCCTCCCCCTCTAGAACAGGTTGTCATAGGGTCTGCTGTCCCCACTACTTTCATCTTGTTTGGATTAAGCTTCAGTTTGTTGGCCCATGTCCAGCCTTTCACTGATTTCAAATACAAGAGTTTCACAGGTTACTTGAAGTGAGATTTAAAAGCTGCTGGGGGCAGGGAGAATAGGCTGTGATGATCTCCCCTGCAGGACCTCAGAAGTCAACTCTCATGTGGACAAATGGAAATGTGTAATACTATCTTCAGAGACCTGTCCTCCAGGATAGATTAGAACCTTGAGATGCACTCCAGGTACTCATAATGAGAAAATTAATTGCTCAGTGGCACTGAAAGTAGATGCAATTAAGTGCTATGGAAATTTGTGGAAGTACTTATTTCCCCATTGGCAAGACAAGTTTCACTCAGTTTTACAGTTCTAGAAATTTACTCAGTGGGTTTCCATTGGCATCCCATCTCTGATTGGAGAAGGGGTCTGGCTACTACAACACAGATGCCTCCCAAGTTCAAGGACTTGGGGACATAAACGGTAGCTTCTTTGTTTTCACTGGCTTTTGCATAAGCAGTGTGGCACTACCTGTACTTTCTAGAAAAGCCTATCATGAAGACTGAGAAAACCCCTCTCTTCCTGAATTCTCAGCACCTGCAAAATTAAGGAAGGGGTGGTTTCTTTCTCTTCTCTTTGGCTGCAGGAGTCAGTGTGACTACAAATACTTGCTGGCTATTAATCCCTGCTCAGTCTTCATCTCTATGATTTGTCCAGTCACAGAATGTGACTGCTGCCTTTTCTTGGTTTGACCCATTTAACTAAGTTATATAAGTTCTCAAACATTTCTTATTTCTAAAAGACTTTTTTTGCTTAGATTTCAGTTTATTGTAATATTTTTGTTTCAGTTTGGTTGAGTTTCATTTTTGTCCAGCTACACTTCTTTTACAATTTAAGAATTAAAGCATAAAAGTTGCAAAGTGTAATTCCATGTTGCATGGCATTTGAATATCAGATAGTTCCTAACCTTCTTCAAGGAAATAGGGTAATTCTGGATTATATCATGAAATGGCTATAATATTAATGCTTTTGTCTTTTAAGATTGCAAAATAGTCTACATAGTTTTTTCTAATTCTTTTGCAGGGTGTGGGTGGGTTGGTGGGCGTAGAATAGGATAGTTTTGCCTAAGGCATTATTATATATTAAAGGGGGAATGCGTGCTTATATTCTTAGAGGTAAGAAGTCAGAACTGCTGATGAGGAAAACAGTGCTTTCTCAGTCCTTGCCTAGTCACTTAGTTGATATTTATTTTATGTTGTATATTGTAGGTCACAGGTCTAACATGCATTGTCATAACTATAAAAATGTAATTGTGTTTCAGTTGTTGCTAAAGTGGAAGGTGGAAGTTCTGTCTTCCTAAATGTGGAGATGTGTCCTGAATTTGTGCTGCTCAAGGCTATCCATTCCCCAGTAAGCCATTCAATTGGCCTTTGCTAAGATCATTGGAAAAGATATGCGGAGTAAATTTACGGACTATTTGAAAAGTAACTGTGAAGAACAGACAACGCTTGTAGGGTTGCAAGAAGTTTTGTGAGGAGTATTATTAGAAGTATTGTAAAAATGGACAAGGTTGAGGATGATTTGTTAAGAGATGTAAAGGCAATATAATGTTAAGATATGCATAAGAAGTGGTTAAAATGGTGGTTCATCAGAGGTGCTGATGGAAGTCTAAAAAGATTGTATAAGTGATAAGTTTTGTGGTACATTTTATAATTTATATGTTAAAATTAATTTAAAAAAATTATAAAAAAGGAAAAGATATGCAGAAACTACTTGGGATAATAAAATTTCTCCTAGGTAAAGAAAGAATACTATAAAATTCATTGTCAGTAGAAACCATATGTATAGGATGGAGTAGCTAGCTTGGAACAGTGATATGACAGCTGGAAGTAATTTTGTTGTCAATTAGAGGATAATATATGGTACAGAATGTGTGGTACACAGAGTTTTAGTGCTTTAGTTGTATGTCTGCCCCACACAGAGAAATGTGTAAAACAATATGCAGATATGCTTTCTTAATTTTATCCTGAAACTTCATTGTGGCGAGTTTTTGGTTCATAGCAGAGTTGTTCCACAATGTATTAATTGGCAGAAGTGTTGACTTGTTTCAAATTGAACTTAGATGCACATTGGTCTTATTCAATGGACTCTTTGAAGCACTTAAACAATTTCTTCTCAGATACTGCAATGCTGCTGGAATGCTCAGTAGGACATCCAAGGATATGAATCCATGTTGGGCCTATTATATGGCTACTGCAATTGCAATAATCATGACAGCTATCTTTAAAACTATCTCAATCTCGGAAATCATAACTAAATGTATAGGCTATACTGGCTTATAGAAGAACCATGTTGACCCATGGTCAACCCTCCAGGGGCCCTTTAGCAAGGTAGATTTAGCGGAAGTGTGAAGGTATGGCCATTTCCCCCCCCCCAAAAAAGGACTATTTATTTATTTATTTATTTATTTATTTATTTATTTATTTATGGGGGACACAAAACCTTTTGGTACCATAGTGGGGTATCTATAGGATCAGTCAGCTTTTTAATTTATTTAAAGAATTAATGGCAAATTTGGCAGGCACAGAAAACCTTGCATCGTTGCAGTACAGCATGGGACCCATAACAGTGGGCATTTAAACAAAAAACACACACATTAAAAAGTCATTTAAAAAATAAATTACAGAGTTTTTAGCTTCTTTTTTGGAGGGGGACAAAAATCTTCTTTAGGGGATGGATACAGATGACTACCCCTGCTTTATACTGTTGTCGTGAATATGCAATTCTTGGTAGTCTTTAAGCCTGTAAACAGTTCCTATTAAAATTTGTCCTAAAGCACACCCCCTGAAAATGGGCTTATACACTTTGTAGAGTGAAGAGAGATATCTTTAGAGGCTGTGATGAAGGGAGTATTAAGCAATATGTTTTAAAAGAAAATGTCACTAATCTTGTATTAAAAAAAACTGTATTCGAAAGCATGTGATGAATTTATTGTAGCTGACTTTTTAAATCTTGTCTTCCACAGGATGCTGAGGCAGAAGAGATGATTGTTCATTTGCACTAAGGCTTGGAACTGCCTATTGAACAAAAGTCCTGACCAGGCAACATACGAATGGCCCAAGGAAGCCAACAAATAAATTTTCAGGTTTTACATGACCTGCGCCAAAAATTTCCTGAGGTACCTGAAGTTGTTGTGTCCAGATGCATGTTACAGGTCAGTGCTATGTTGTTTCTGTTTACGTAGGCACTTTAGTGCTGATAATTAAAAGTACTTGCAAAGTCTTTCCCCACTAACCTACTTAAGTGTAGATTTCCTCTAGTTAGACCCTTCCCCCATCCCAGGTTTTTTGCTATTTTTTCTTTTCTTTTGATTTGCTTTTAGATATTGCAGTTTTTCCCTTTCCATGTTGCCTAACCTTTTGAATCTTAACTTGTCATATCCTCAGTTTAAGGTTTAAAGCATATTACTTGTATAAGGATTTCGTATAAAGCTGTTATCACTTCCATCACTTGATTGTATTGTACTTGCAGTGTCCTAATCTGCCAGGGAGATGGGGATTTTAAGAGGCATTTCAAATTAGCTCTCATTCCTTATAGCTGCCACTTGGTTGGATAATATATGGTGGTATTCAACTAAATTTTACTCGAGCTAGACATATCAAAATTAAAGAACAAGACTAAGTTAGGTCCATTAATTTCAATGGATCTACTTTGAGTAAAATACCACACATGAGGCTTTTGAAGTGGCTTAGTGAGGCTGCCTTTGGGTAAAGCAGTGGGATGCAGCAATAGTCATATTCCCACTGCCCACACCACAACAGGAACAATGGGCAGGTGCCTTAAACATTTGTGCACAAATTTCAAATTTTATTACATGGATTCATTTCTATATCATCTAGTCCTAGAGTCTTGAAAAGACTACAGCAGTGGGCAACCCTTATTACTTCCAGAACCAAATTGCCTTGGAGGTAATCTGTCCACAGTGGATGGTAAAAAATGGCAGTGGGTGGGACCATCACACTGTTTCTCTCCCAGCCTGATTTTCCCTGATTCCTCAGCTTGTTTTCCTTTCCCTTTCCACAACTCTAATAATGACTGATGCTGCCATTGAGCAACATGGAGGATAATGTCCATCAGGATTATGGAAGGAGGAGGGAATGAATAAATACTCCTCTCCCTTTGCTACCCCTGTGCTGCTCAGCAGGGGAAAATAATCTTTATCTGGAACCACCTTTTCCTCCTCTGCTTGGCTGATCAGTGGGAAGATGTTTTGTGGGCCATGTAAGATTAGGCAGGAGACCACAAATTGCATTATTCTGAACATTAAGTATACAGATGGAGAATGTACATACAGTGGTGCCTCGCAAGACGAAATTAATTCGTTCCGCAAGTCTCTTCATCTTGCGATTTTTTCGTCTTGCGATGCACGGTTTCCCATAGGAATGCATTGAAAATCAATTAATGCGTTCCTAGGGAAACCGCCTTCAGACCAGGTCCGGGGACAGTCTGTCACTGGACCTCTTCTGAAGGCTGGGGGGGGGGGATAAGGGCTTTTCTTCCCACCCCCAGCATTTTAAAAAACCCCGGGACAGCGGAGGACTTCTCCGCTGTCCGGGCAATCTTAAAATGCTGGCGGGCGGCATTTTAAAATCGCCCCGGGACAGCGGAGGACTTCTCCGCTGTCCGGGGCGATTTAAAAGCCCCTGGGAAGGCAGGCAGGGGGGACAAAGACTTTTGCCCCCCGCCAGCCTTCAGAAGGTGTTCCCGCCCCCCCGTCCCGCTTCGGAGCACCGTTCCGAAGCGGGGCGGTGGGGGAAGGTGTTCCCACCCACCCCCCGCCCCGCTTCGGAGCACCGTTCCGAAGCGGGGCGGTGGGGGAAGGTGTTCCCACCCCCCGCCCCGCTTCGGAGCACCGTTCCGAAGCCGGGCGGTGGGGGAAGGTGTTCCCACCCCCCCGTCCCGCTTCGGAGCACCGTTCCGAAGCCGGGCGGTGGGGGAAGGTGTTCCCACCCCCCCGCCCCGCTTCGGAGCACCGGGAGAAGCGATCTCCCCGCAGCCCCTTGCTTCAAAAGAGGTCCGGGGGCAGCGGGAAGCGCTTCCCGCTGTCCCCGGACCTGGGGCTGCGGGGAGAAGATCGCTTCTCCCCGCCGCCCCTTGCTTCAAAAGAGAAGACCCGCTGTCCCCGGGGCAAGCTTCGTTTTGCGAAGCAAGCCCATAGGGAAATTCGTCTTGCGAGGCAACTCGAAAACGAAAAAAACCTTTCGTTTTGCGAGTTTTTCGTCTCGCGAGGCGTTCGTCTTGCGGGGTACCACTGTATTGCCCATAGAGTGTACAAAATGCAGGAGGTATGCACATTTCCCAAGCCTGTTGGGAAGTATGCATATTGATGGAGAAGTATGCACAGTGGCTGGTTATCATGCACATTAACTACATAACTTCCAGTACTTCCAGTACATAAACAAATATAGATTGGATGGGTAGGATGGAAGGATAGATATAGGATGGAATGGGTGGTTAGAATAGGATAGACTGGATGGAAACTAGTTATTCGTGTTGGTTATTATACTAACTTGTTTTTGGAATAAAGTGTATTGGTTTGCAATACAGTGGTGCCTCGCAAGACGAAAAGAATCCGTTCTGTGATTCTCTTCGTCTAGCGGTTTTTTCGTCTTGCAAAGCAAGCCCATTGACGGATTAGCGGATTAGCGCTTTTAGTGGCTTTTAGCGGCTTATCGGTTTATCGGATCAGCTGATAAGCGGCTTAGCGGCTTAGAAAAAGGGGGGAGAGAGGAAAAAACCCGCAGGAACTCGCAAGACATTTTCGTCTTGCGAAGCAAGCCCATAGGAAATTCGTTTTGCGAAGCACCTCCAAAACGGAAAAGTCTTTCGTCTAGCGAGTTTTCCGTCTTGCGAGGCATTCGTCTTGCAGGGCACCACTGTATATCTTTTGGTCTTCTAGTACTTCAGAGTTGTCAGTATGGTACAAGATACAAAGTTTCGCTTGTTCTTTTTGTATGCATACAAGGATAATAAACTGAATTGCTTAATTCAATTCTAAAGCTGCAATCCTATGCACTCAAGCAGGAGAGAAGTATTAGATCAATAGGGTGCTCAGTGCTTCCTGACTCTGAGTCGGTCAGCATTTTGTCTGCTCTGGGTCCCATGAGTAAACTCAAAAGCTAAGTTTCAGAAACCTCTTGGCTGCTTCTAACCTAACTGGCATTCATTAGCTGGCCAGAGTCAGGTGTGTTCAAAACCCTTCCTTCCTTCCAGTAACATGCAGTTGCTAAACAATCTTTTCTATACTATTACATAGTGCAAAGGTTTAATGATGCCATTCTGCTTCCTCTGTTAACCTAACATCCTCACAGAAAATGGATATTTTGCTTTCATTGATCACCTTCAAAATATGCCTAAGTATACAAAACCAAAAAGAAACAGTTACATAATGGAGAAGGTAATTGGGCTCAGTGGATAAGCTCTTTGTAGTTCCTTTGCTGCTGAAAAAATGTGGGAAGGGAGATTGACCTCTGAGGATAACACATATTCCAAACCCAGATCTCATCCTACTAGGTTTTTTTGAACATCGAAGTATTCTTTCCTGTCACTACTGAAAGGTGACCCAAGTTATACCCTGTTGCATGTATTCTCTGAGTCCATTTTTCTATCCTCCCAAGGAACTGTCCTTTCATTCTTGAAAGGAATTGGAGGAAGAGTTACTGGGTTTTGAAGATACATGCCCTGGAGCACTTTTCTTATTTGATAACCAACAATATATTTGTCTTCCTGATTCATGCCAGGTCCACCCTATCCCTATGATATTCCCTCTTCCTTTCCTCAGCAAAGACAGTTGGCTGCAAAGCCTTATCAAATGATACCTCTCAAATACAAACAATTGTTTGGGATTTAATTGCTGATTAATCATTTCGGTAATATTGATATTGGGCATTAAAACAAAATTTTAAGAAACACCCTACATGATACATTTCATAGTCTTAAGTATTTTTAGGTTCAGAATTCTCTTTTAATGCTAACCTGCAAAGTAGAACCTACTTTTAATTTTTTATTGCATTTTATCTGTTTTTTTATTCCTTTTTCACACAGCACAATATTTGTGTAAGCCAGTGTTTAATTAAGTTGTTAAATTAAATGTGATGAAACCATATTATTTTTATTGATACCCATTTTTGTAATTTCTTATAGAATAATAATAACCTGGATGCCTGTTGCGCAGTTCTCTCTAAAGAGAGCACAAAATATCTCTACGGTGAAGGAGACATTGGTTTTTCAGATGATTCTGGGATTCCCGGTCTGCGAAATCACATGACATCCCTTAATTTGGATTTGCAGTCTCAGAATGTGATTCTCCATGGAAGAGAAGGAAGTAGAATGAATGGAAGTAGGACTTTAGCTCATAGCATTAGTGATGGGCACCTTCAAACCAGCCAGTCCAACAGTGAACTGTTTCATCAGGAACCACAGACAGCTCCAGTCCAGGTTCCACAGGGATTCTTTGGCATATCTAATACTGTTAGTACTTCTAATCCAGGGCAGCATTTTGGATTTCACTTGGGCAGCAAAGGAACACCTGGCTTGGCTCAGCAAACACCTAGATTCAACCCCATTATGGTAACTTTAGCCCCAAATATTCAGCCCGGACGGAATACCCCTACATCTTTGCACATACATGGTGTACCTCCAATAAATAGTCCACAAGGCAATTCTATCTATATTAGGCCTTATATCACAAATCCAAGTGGTACAGCTCGCCAAACTCAGCAAAATCCAGGCTGGACGTCTCAGTATAATCCTATGCATTCTCAACAAAACTACCAGCCTTCACATACAAATCCCTGGACAACCCTTCCCACAACCAGTTCCTCGTCGCATACCTCATCACAACAATCAACACAGCCAAACCAGCAAGGCCATCAGACCTCCCATGTCTATATGCCCATAAGTTCTCCTACTACTCCACAAGCACCTACAATTCATTCATCTGGTAGCTCGCAATCTTCTTCCACCCAGAGCCAATACAATATTCAAAATATCTCTACAGGACCTCGTAAAAACCAAATTGAAATCAAACTTGAACCACCACAAAGAAACAGTTCGTCGAAACTGCGTTCAACTGGCCCCCGCTCATCCTCTAACTCCTCTTCCCTCAACAGTCAGACTCTAAGTAGAAGTCAGCCCACTGTTTACATAGCTGCCAGTCCACCAAATACTGATGAAATGACCACACGAAGTCAGCCTAAGGTCTACATTTCAGCCAATGCTTCTACAGGAGATGAACAACTTCTTCGGAATCAACCCACACTCTTCATATCAACAAATCCAGGAGTTACTGCCACGTCTAGGAATATGTCTGGTCAAGTAAGCATGGGACCTGCGTTTATTCACCACCACCCTCCCAAGAGCAGAGCATTGGGCAACAATGCCGCTGCCACTTCTCCCCGAGTGGTTGTTACACAGCCTAACACAAAATACACTTTTAAAATTACTGTTTCTCCAAATAAACCCCCTGCGGTTTCACCTGGTGTGGTGTCCCCAACCTTTGAACCTACAAATCTTCTAAACCTTCCAGATCACTTTGCAGAGACGGAAGGTATCCAACACCTTACTGACCCTGTTCAGTACCCACATGTCGATAGGATTAGTGAGGCGCGAAAGCTGAGTATGGGATCTGATGATGCTGCCTATACACAAGGTAATGTTTTTATGTAAGTTGTAGAGATTTCTGCCTTGTTTTGGTCCATGAATTAACGAACACAATACTGAAATAGTGGTGGCTTCTACACCTTTATTTATTTTAAGTATGTCAGAATGGGCAGTAAACAAATAATGGACAGGTACATCTTAGTAATACTCTGTTGCCATTTGATGAAGAAGACTTGCTTTGGAAATTTATCCTTTTAAGTCACAGTGCCTTATGCATGTCTTCGAGTAAATGATTTTTAAAAAAATGTATGTTCCTTTTGTAAACACATAATAGGGTATTTATGCCAAAGAGGTTAGCACAATTTTTAAAAAGTCACTTGATTCACGTGGATTGATGAGGATTTAATTTGCTAGGACAATAGGTTAAATATAAAAGACTTGAAACATGTGGAACTAACAAATGATTATTTCCTTTTTAGCACTCTGGAAATGGTTTTGTAGGAGAGGAGAATGGTAGCAAGTGTAAATCTAGTGCAAAGATCTCTTAAAGAATCCAGGGACTGAAAGGATTGCAGAACTGATGCAGTAGGAAAGCACATTGTTCAACTCTTATGGACAGGGGGAAACACACTACTTTGATTTCAAGCACTCTACATTTTTTCCATCACATTTCTTACCGATCAAGGTAGTCATTCTGTAACCGGGTTGTGTAGTTGACATATCTGCCCCATTGTGCACCAAAATGTTGAATAGTTTTAAAATAGTGCTTCCTTTTAGTTTCTCAGCTGCCCCTACATCCTGTTGCTCTAGACATCTCTTTTCAGCAGCCTTCTCCTGCGTATCCTAAGGGTGCCAAGGAGTTCAGCCTAAGACTTAAAAACTGAAATAACCACAAGATATTAGCTGTGAGATAGTTATGGAACTTCCATTCTATCGGTTTATCATCCTAAATATTTAAACTTTCACTTTCCTTCTATGCCTCTAGCAAACTTTATTAGTGTGAACGTAGATTAAAGCCCTATACGCCCTAGGACCCTCGTACCTACGGGACCGCCTCTCCTGGTATGTCCTACAGAGGAACTTACGGTCTTCAAATAAAAACATCTTGAAGGTCCCAGGCCACAGAGAGGTTAGGCTGGCCTCAGCTAGAGCCAGGGCTTTTTCAGCTGTGGCTCCAATCTGGTGGAACGCTCTGTCACAAGAGACTAGGGCCCTGCGGGACTTGACATCTTTCTGCAGGGCCTGCAAGATGGAGCTGTTCTGCCAGGCCGTTCAGTCTGACTCCCTCTCCCCTTTCATAAGAACTTGCATGAAAGTGGCCTCCCAATTTTTCTCACAGGCCCATATAAGTTCAGCACAAACAGTTGGGCCTGGTGAGCATTTAAGGTCCCCAACCCTAATCTGCAGGTTGCCATCTGATTGGATTTTATTCTGACCCTGCTCTGATTTGAGGATGTATTTTAATTGATTGTCTGATTTTATGTTAATGTATTATACATTTGATGTTAGCCGCTCTGAGCTCGGCTGTGGCTGGGGAGGGCGGGATATAAAAAATTATTATTATTAATAATAATAATAATAATAATAATAATAATAATAATAATAATAATAATAATAATATGTTACTAAAGTAATTCTGTTAAGTTAACCTCTTTTCTAATAGGTATCTAAATTCCTGGTTGGGTTTTGGAAGTTGTTTTTCAATATAAAATATTAAAAGAGTAGTCATTTGCAGTTTCTAATGTACTCACTACCATGGTTTTCAGAACAATTCATAATTTAGTCAGTCAGATTATGCATTCAGTATTCCCATCCTTGAAAATTCACAGCCTTCAATTTAAGGTTTAAAAGGCATGGATGTCCAGTTTTAGTCATACTCACAGTAGAGCCATTACAATGGTCTGCTTGTCCATTTATTTTAACAGGTCTCCTCTGAGTATGACTTAGTTAGCTATCCCATGAGAGCTGAATTGATGTATAGCAATAAAACATAAGATGGTCGAGTACTATCAAAAGTCTATTAGAGCTGCCAGAAGATAGTTTGACAACTATATATATTAAGGAAATTCCCATCTCTAGTAGTATATTTATACTGAACAATAAACTGAAAACTATAAGAGTTAATGTGCCTATTTAAAATACAGAATAGCCATAAGAAATTCAAAACCGAACTGTATTAAGTATAAATCCTGAAATGTCATTTGGTTTTACATTATGCCAATGAATTGTTGCTCTTGGGATAATATATGCATCCTAGCCATTTTATGGCCATCCAAAGGCTAGGATAGGGAAGCAGAGTTGAGGAAATTGCTGGCTGTGGAGCTCAGCTAAAAAAGTTAAAATTGCTTTGTCTGGCATTTACTCTGGTAATTTTGGTGCATGTTTACCTTGCCCTATTATCTCAAATAATACATTGGTATATCCTCATGCGTGTTTGATTATATTTATGTATACCCTCTGCCCTTGGATATCAAGATATGACAAGCCATTTCTTTATTGCACACCCTTGTAATTGAGTGATTGAGGTAACTATTGTCATTTCACATTAGGATATGGCATTGGAAATAATTCTTTGCCCAAGACTACCACTCAGTATCACAAATAAACTAAGCTTTAATCTGAGGTTCATTCTAAACCTTTGTACCATACCATCCCTTGTGCTAGCAAGATGTTAGGTGTACTTTTCAAGCAGCCGTGTAGAAGCCTGCTTAAAAGACACTCTTTGCTTAGAATGTTAACCAGTTGTTGCTGGGTTTTTTGTTTTGTTTCTTTTACACTCACCTAATTTAAATTCACAAGGGGGGGGGTTCTCAGCACCGTGTAAAGATTTCACTTGATAATGTTGTTATTGGAGAGCCCTGATAATGAAAATGTTAGAGATGAGAATTGCCTAACAAAGCTGATAGCAGACAGCAGCTCATGTATGGAAGATGTGTAGAACTGTGTTGTTTGAACCTTACACAAATGTACTGAATGCCTTCATATAGTCTCTTCAGTGCAACCATCAGGACTCAAAATGATTTAAAAGGGATTTAATCTGTAGCACAGATTGCAACTTCTGCACTGTGTGGCATGTGCTGAATACAGGCAGGTGTGACAGCTGGCAAATATCCTCACATTTCTTGAGGCTTAGAAGACATCTTCAGATTTACCGATGACAGTTGATATACTCTGTCAGCTTCAGATTACTTGTTAATAAGAAACAGATGCTCCAAGTACTAGAAAAGTACAATGTGAGGGATATGAGTTTCCATCAAAACCAACAAAGGGTTATATTTGAAACTGGATTTTCTGTAAAATTCTTTTCAAGTCTGTTGCTGGATAAAGAACAGTGAATAGATTGTTTTCTTTTGAGTACATTAAGGAAGCTAGGATAGATGAACAGCACATGGCTATTCTCTCTCATTGATAGCAAAGCCTTAAGTAATTTGGCTGTTGAATGTGAACCCTCCATTTTGTTCAGCGCCATATTGATTGGAGGTTGTCTTGCAAATTAGGTTAACCATAAATACGTTGCTGCGTCAGCAATGTGATAATACCTTTTTCCCCTTGAACTGCTTTATTCACTTATTAGCTTATTAAAATAAATGTAATTAAATCAGCAGATGAGTTCTGATCTGATCAAAGTTGCACAAGTTTTGGCAGGCCAACTTGTAGCTGCCAAACTCATCATCATTTATGTGTCAAATGGGTGGAGTCTTCTCTGGTATTGTGCAGTGCTTCAGAAGCAATTTCTCATTAGTGCCTTTGAAACCCAGGGCAATAATTCTGGATTCAACTTACTGGGCTCACCACAGTACATATACTGGGCTCACACATATACATATACATAGACATAGACACATGCTACTGGTAACCTGATGAGTGCATTTATGGGCCTCATACTTTGATGTGGATGATAATCAAAATATGTTTCAGAAGAGAGTGTAGTTGAGTTGCCATTTTCTTTCTGAATGCTGTTTTTGAAATATATTTTAATTACAAGTTTTCATATATTTACATATCTACACATATAGTAACACTAAGAATGATTATCACAATATAGCTAATAATAGAAATTTAAAAGTAACAAAAAGGCGACTTACAAATGAGTGATCGCACAAAACTGAGGGCTGAAGAATGACCAAAGCGTTGTGTTTGAATAAACTGAAATGTTGATCAATTAGCATATTTTTAAAAAGATATTTCTCTTTGACACCAAGGGAAGGGTAAGATACAAAATAATAGCCATGACAAAAAAGAATAATTGAATTAACCAAATCCATTCAAAAGCAGGAAGTGGGAATCTATGTTCTTTCTGAATGCTGTTGCTAATAGTTCATTTTCAGAGTTGTCTTTCCTGGTTACCTTAAGTAGGAGGCAAATGTCAGGGTGCAAAATGCTACTTAGACTCACGCTGCTGGCTGTGTGGAATTTTTTGACACCCCCCCCCCGAACACTATATGTGCTTTTGAAAATTTCCCTCTTCCTTTAGGAAAGATTCTTGTGCACATGACTGCTGCTTCTAGCAAGGAATCTAGCCCTTTGAGAATAACTGCTTTTATTAGAAGGGTGGGGGAAGCACAAGTTGCTACCCCTTGTAGTTGTGGAAGAAGCTTTGGGAAGTCATGGTCATTTTGTGATGAAATTCTAAAAATAGATCTGGAACTTGGTCCCATATTTCAGAATTTCAGTGGTCAATAGTTGAGTACATGTCTGGGTAGGTTTATCTAAATAAAAACGGTTCTTAGCAGTTGCTGAAAACAATACAACAAATAGGCAGAGAGTTCCATAGAGAAAATACTGCCACACTGCAGGATAGATTCCTGGAAAGTACAAAATAAATGTCATGTGGCACCTTGTAAAGGGCCAGTTCTACAAGTTGAAAACATCATATGTACCGTATTTTTCGCCCCATAAGACGCACTTTTCCCCCTCCAAAAATGAAGGGGAAATGTGCCTGCGTCTTATGGGGCGAATGCAGGCTTTCGCTGAAGCCTGGAGAGCGAGGGGGGTCGGTGCGCACCGACCCCTCTCGCTCTCCAGGCTTCAGGAAGCTCTGCGCAACCCTCGGGAGACCGGCTCCGAGGTTTGCGCAGAGCTGCCTGCCATCCCGGGATCAGCACAGCTCTGCCCATCGCCAGCCCCACAAGCTCGGGGGACAGCGGGGAGGCAGAGCGTGCCTTCCCACTGTTCCCCGACCTGGTTCTTCCAGCCCCGCACCTGGGGGGGGGGAAATAAATTTTTTTTCTTTATTTCCCCCCCAAAAAACTAGGTGCGTCCTATGGGCCGGAGCGTCCTATGGGGCGCAAAATACGGTATATAATTATTAATATAATTAGTCTCATTACATAATTCTCACTTGGATATAATAAATAATTCTAAACAGTGATTTTCAAGCTTTCTGTTTTCAATGAGAAGTTTCCACTTGACTTGACTGCCAGAAATATCAAGCATCACACAAAGGATTCCGCAGCATGCTCATGGGATGCACTGATTGTTCAGATGTGCTGAATTTCACTGTTGCCTCATATGAACTGAGTGACATACTAAAACTGTGCACACTGCAGAGCAAGATTGGTGGTGCTGGGCAAGTTTTCTTTTCAAGGCAACTTGGCTGTCATTGCTGAATTTTTCTTATTTGGGTATCCTTAATAATTTCTGAAGAAATCTCAGTTGAACTACTCTGCTCCGAAGGCCATGATGCACTTCTTGGGTGTAACTTCTGCGGGGGTTTTTGTGGGAGATGAAAAATGGATAGGGTGTTTTTGGAGTGGTCACTATTGCAACAGTTGAGCTATGAAAATGTGCACTTGCTCAATAATGTTCACAGTGCCAAAGTATATGAAACAATCTGTTATGGTGAGCCAGTTGTTCTAGATAGTACAGGTGCCCCCCACCCCACTTGCGCAGGGGTTACGTTCCAGGCATCTACGAGCAGAAGTGAAATCGTGTAACATTGGGAGCATGCCACTATAATAGAACATCTGGTGAGGGAGGGAGGGAGACTCATGTGCACCAGGGCTGCTTTCTGCCACACCTTCCCTCCAATGCCTCTTGAGCAGCGGCCCCAAACAACTTCCGGGCAGCAGTAGTTCACTTTCTTTGATTTCCTC
Organism: Podarcis bocagei; assembly: GCF_964188305.1. Taxonomy (NCBI): domain Eukaryota; kingdom Metazoa; phylum Chordata; class Lepidosauria; order Squamata; family Lacertidae; genus Podarcis; species Podarcis bocagei. The sequence continues at coordinate 52,043,484 of NC_138127.1, forward strand.
CTTCCCTCCCCTTCACATTTTCACCCATCTGCTCTTGTTGCCCTCAGCCTACCTGATTGACTATTTGCACTCTCCCTCTCCCCCCCCTTTCTCTTTTGCGCTCTGGCCCCACCTTACTTGGAGATGGATTTGCACCTCTCCCACTGGCCCTGGGCAGCACAGCTAGTAAGGCACTGGGTTGCTCATCCTCTAGTGTGCCCTTGAGAGCTGCTTTAGGACCCAGCAGCACAGCAGGCAGGTACTGATCCCATATGCTCCGGTCCCTTCTGCCTGCCTATCTCTTATCTGAAGCTGAGCAACCCAGCAGTGGTGGTAGCCCGGGCAGGGATGGATGGCTTGTGCAGCGCATGGGTGAGTGCACACAGGGGATGGTGATGCTGACTGCCTGCCTGCAGCTGGGACCAGACTGGCATATGGTGGGAAAGACATGCAGCCCACAATGCTGTCAGTTGGGATCTGATCCGCAGGTAGAAGCGGCCAATTGATTGATTTCCTGGTGCTATATGTATATGTGGTTGTGCATAAGTTTGGACTTGGGGTGAGGGGGGGCAATGCCTGTGTTGAAAGAAAATGCCTGCTTGACACTCCATTTGCAGGTAGTTTGGAAAGCCATTTTGGTGATTTTTCAGAGGCAAATTTTTCTTCTTCAAAGGATTCATTAGCCGACAACGGGGTGGTGGCCACCCATGCACAGTGGTGGCCTTTCATTCTTTTAAAATACTTCTATTAGGATGGTGTTTCTCTCAGTGGCCACCATTTCTCTAGAATGCCCCAAGCATTGTTCAGGTTTTCCATAATGCTCCCAGCACAGAACAGTACTGCATCCGAGGTGTCCTAGTGAAGGAGACAGGCACCTGCTGAAAGGAGGTCTGTCAGATTTTAATTAAAAAAAGAGAGTAATAGGGCCTTGTCCTGCCTTGAAGCCAGCAATAAGCCTTCCATGAATCTTCTTTTTTTAAAAGAAATGCATCTTCCCCTTACATAAAAAATGCTCCCAGTTTTTTTTTTAATCCTATCTTTTCTCTCCCATCCCAATTTACCGTAATTCCAGATATTGATTCTGGCATTGATGCCAACCCAATTCCCAGTGGTTGAGACCTAACCCCAAATTCTATAGCATCCTATCAAAAATCATGAGAAAGCTTTGAAATCTATCAAACTAGACATATTTGAGTCTTAAGAACTTTCCCATCTTATTTTCAAGCTCTGTATGCTTCTATGTATCTGTAAGAGCAAGAATGTTTATTTATTCAAATAAAAGTTGAGAAGGACAGACATTTTAATGAGCTTTTTATCTGCATTGAAGTGCCTTTGGCAATATTTCTGGTACAGAAAGGCTTGAGCAATGTGTTTCCTGTTTAACTGAGGTATTTAGATTAGCTTTAAAATAAGTTGTGGACCTAGGAGCAATAAAATATATTCCTTAAGTATGTTGTTACTTATGTCACTTAAAGAGAATGTATGTCTCAAATAGACTTGATTGCTAATGTGGTCTTAAATTATGCAGAAAGCTGTATAAAACATTTTCAAAGCTTTATTTAGTAATCCGGTATGTGTGTTTAGTACAGGTTTGACTTTCATTATATCTCTTGGAACTTCTTCCCCTACTACACTGCATCTTGATTTGTATGGCCATGATTCTGAACCATGGCATACAAAGCAATCAGAATGTGCTGTGTCTACCATAAATGTCTTTATAAGATTCTGGCCAGATTCCATCTAGTTGCAATTTGGGCTTCAGTTTTTCATCATTGAGTCATAATTGCTGAATAACCAAGTTTTATATCTATAATTATGATGTTATCTATTCTAAACTTGGTTTGTGTATACAGTTATTTTTACAATATATTCTGAAATGACATTTGAAGTCAAAAGCAACAACCATTCAGTAGAATAAAAAATTATCAGGTTTCATCTTAACCTTTTTTTTAATGAAACCCATGGAGCTAATGAGTTGACATACCAATTCGTTTTGGATTATTTCAGACTTTAATAAAATTGAATTTTAAATTGTCTAGATCTGTGATTGAAAGCTTTTGATAGGTCTAATTCTGAAGCCTTAACTAGGATATGATTCTCGAAGCTGTATGTTGTTCACCCCAGGCTTGGACTGCTGCTTTAAACCAGAAACAGTTTAAAACTGAATGCCAGTATTTCTTTGAAACTAATTTAACATGGTTTTGAATAAATTGTTTTCCTTTAAATCTCTCTGTTCCACCAAATGAATGAATTTGCTGAACATCTTACCATATATAATGTAAGAACAGCACAAGAAAATAGTGTCTACATGTAATAAGTTTAAGAACCACCTGTCACCTGCAATGCCACCTTTGGTTGTAACTAAATCTGTGATGGCTTACGGGAAAGAGTGTAAGATTATTGAAAATCAGTTTTATTTCTGTATGCAGAATTCATAGGCCATTTTGACTGAGAGAGCTTTGCATAAGACATAGCAGCAAAAACAGTTCTGCGCTGTGGATAGGATTGGGATTGGGCAGGTGGAGGGGGGGAGAGAAATTGTAGGCTTAGAAAGATAGTGGGAACACCATTAGATGGTATAGTTAATGGACATTGGGTCCATGAAGAGTGAATAGACTCAGAAACTGAATAAGGAAGCAAGGGTGGAAGATGCAGAAAACTGAAAGGAATGTCGAGTTTAAGAAAATAAGAGGAGGGGTGTAGGGAAAGAGGACTTACACAGGCTGATTACAGTGTTTGAAACTCCCATTCTAGGCACGTTTTGCGACAGGGAATTTCATTAGTGTGAGCAGTTTCTGAGCTCTGGGTGCAGTACTGTGCCTAATATTTCCAATTAAAACTCAGAGTGAAAGGAAAGGAGCATCTTCTTTTGCCTCCCCACTTCCAGCTACTCTCTGAAGACTGGAGAAGAGACCCTCTTAAGAATATTAGGGGTGTGAGCAGGGGAAGGACTAGATCATGTGTAAAATGAACATAATATTTTAGCTGCAGTTCATTCATTTTCAACTTTATATTCTTGTTATAAAAAAGTGCGGTTAGACATTCCGTTGTGCACGCATAACCTAGGTTCGAGGTGCCATTTAGCTTCTAGCTTTCATCTTTCAGTTTCTAACACTGGCTGATTATCAGAAGATAAGGCAATTGTAGCCTGTGTGGTTCCTTAAAGATGTTGTGGGCTGCAGTTCCCATCAGCCTCAGCCAGTATGGCCAATGGTCAGGGATGATGGGCAGTCCTTGACCTAGGGAGTGGGGAGGTATGGTAACTCTGAGCCAGGAAGTGAACTAAGGAGGCCACATGGGAGGCGTCTAAACTTCACATGTCAATTTTAAGACCTTTAGCTGCACATCTGTAATTATCATACAGGTATGACTATTATAGGCAATCATCTGAATTATTATTCATGTTTCAAAGCAACTATATGGTACACACAATCTTTATATAATTCATTTTTGGTAAAGTGGGAATTCTCATGAAATTGTTTGACCTAGGGGTGCCCTGCATTATATCAAATGATGCTGTGAAGAGAACAATATACTGATTAAAGAGATACCTTTATGTCCTTCAGCTTTGCTAGTACATCAGAAGGCTAGAATGGAACGGCTTCAACGAGAACTTGAGATTCAGAAGAAAAAGCTAGATAAACTAAAAACAGAAGTCAATGAAATGGAGAATAATCTAACACGAAGGCGCCTGAAAAGATCAAATTCTGCTTCCCAAATTCCTTCAGTAAGTCATAATTTCTGGAGGTTTTAAACATGTATAAGTCTGAAATAGAATTTCAGTTTAAAAATGGTAATGATACGTAAAATACACTTTGCTTACCTGCCACCTGGTTCATACATCATGGTAAGGCAAACTATGGCTCACTGGAAACGTGCAGGCTCATGGAGGTGAGCTTACAGCCACTTTGCTCCTCCCTGTACTGAGCTAAGATAAAGCTCGTTTTTGTGTTTCCAAACCTCAGTTTGTGGTTACAGTATCTCCTCTCTAAACAAGCTGTAACCAGGACTTAACCATGAGCCCAGGTTTGGATAAAACTTTGACTTATCTCAGTGTGGCACAGAAGTTAAAACAAAAAGCCAGAGAGGAACAATGTGAACCTGTTTAGCTTACCATGATGCATGAACCAGGAGATGGAGAAGACAACTTTAAAAACACAGTCACATTTTCAGTCATGTGTTCTGAATGGTCTAAAGGAGAAGTACTGACTCTGGCAAGCCAGTTATTTGATTGACTGTGCTTATGTGATACACTTAGAATTATTTTGTGATGTGAAAGAAAAAATACTTCCAAAAGTATTTCCAAAATGATTTTTTTAGGACTGTCAACAAGGAAAAGTTATCACTGATTTCTGTGTATCAGCTGGTGCTTTTGTAATTTCAGTAATAATCTGAATTCAAAATTCAGTGACTAGACACCTCATGGGAATAAATACCCTCCTCTCAAGATCTGATGGGATTGTTCTTTAACAGTTTTGGGTTGAAGATGGCATGATTACGCTTAAATCACAGTCATCACTAAGTTTTGTTGTCCCACGTATAAAGTTAGTAATCTAATAGACAGCATTGTTCTGTGTTTTTCAGCTTGAAGAAATGCAACAGTTAAGAAGTTGTAACAGACAACTTCAGATAGACATAGATTGCCTAACCAAAGAGATTGATCTTTTTCAAGCAAGAGGTACTGTACTATCAGTATAAATAATAATTTTGCCCATTTAGCTAAACATTGAAGGTTTGAGGTTTATAGAACATGTAAATAATTGATTGATGCATTGTGTAATTCAGTTGTTGCTAACATTTTATTGAGCATTTTCATAACAAACAAAATGCCCAACCTTGTCACTGTTTATCTGGGATTCTTTGTTTGTAAAAGATCAAGTCTACATATTTCAGATATTGATGAAAATAAAACAAGGATTTAGATAAGCTTACATACAAAATATAATTTCTAAAGTTACTCTCTCACCCTACAAATAAAAGCCTTGTAAGTTTAGCATAGAATAGAAAGCAGGAAGACAATGCAAAATCAGCCCTTTCCCCCCATTCCTGATTCAGAATGGCTGGGGTGGTGGTGGCTGTTATTCCATTTCCTCTTCTTCAAAGCCTAAAAGCTATGTTTAGTTCTTCAGAAGAATAGGGCAGGGCTAGGTTTGAAAAAAAAGACATGTTAACAGACTTGTTCTTATCATTTTAGCAACCGGAGCACAAATAGACAAACATTAGCTTGGTGTTTTTCATATTTGTAGTTCAAAATAATACAAAAAAATACATGGTTCAGGGATTACAAACAGTTCTGAATATCCAGCTGAGCTCTCACCAGGTAAGCATTATTTGAAAGAAATAAAAAATTCTTAAAACCAGTAGACCAAATTAAACCTGAATAAGACAAACAAGACAGCTGTTGGGCACTTAGGGTAAGACTTCCTATTGCTATATCTATTTTCTGGATTACTTAGAGAGCTCCAAGCTTGTTTTAATCTAGTTATACAATTCTATGGTTCTATGATAAAATCCACAATATTCTACATGAACACAAACATATTTTAGTTTAGTTTGTCTTATCCTATTGGTGAACTTCAATGTTAGTTATGTCTCAGTAGGCCCACTAAAACCAATGAACTTAAGTCCATTGATTTCAGTGGGTGTACTTTGGGTGATATCCAAAACATGTTTATTGTCTTGATTTAGAAAAGCAAAACCTAATATTATTGACGCTTCACCTGAGGTATAATGTAAAACCTGAAGGTTGCTGCAGCCTGGCTTGCTCATCTTTCCATTGGACTGTTTTGACTGTCTTCAGCTTTCCCTGCCCCCACTCCATACTTTCAATTAGAAAATGCCACCTTTGAATGCTTTTTAGTGAGCCATATATGGAGCACAAAATTGGTAGATTGCATTAGGTGACCTCAGAATTTTTCCTTCAACATCAGTGAAGATCTTGTCTTACACATTCTGTAATGCTTCTGCTTTAGCTGCCTTCTTGTACTAACTCTTTCTTTCATTGTGTTGTGTTTTTTCTGTTTTTCAGGACCACATTTTAATCCCAGTGCCATTCATAATTTTTATGATAATATTGGATTTCTAGGTCCTGTGGCACCAAAGCCTAAAGGTACTACTGCTAAATTTTCTAATCTAAGTTAGCATCCCTGAAATCGAAACATTGAGCCCATTTATTGTAATATATACTGTCAGTTCTTCATCATAAAGTTATTTGATGTCTGCAGCATACATGTAACCACTGTTCTCTGTTGCATGCACACATGCAGACAGCTGGATCAGTTCTGCTCTGTCCATGTGCTGAAATTGCTTAATTTTTGTTCATTTTTAGAGACTGAGAGGATTGTCTAGCCTTAAGCATATGGAAGAGGAAGCCTTTTTTGCAATTGAGTAGTGGACTGAACTTTTAATAACACAGCAGTAGAAATAATCAACTTATTCTACTGTGTAATACCGAATACTGCAGGGGGTAGGTGGGGAAAGCTTCACAGAATTTAATCTCTCCTGTTTATATTTAAAAATTGTTCTCTTTCTCTTCAGCAGATCAGAGGTCCATTGTCAAAACACCAAAGACTGTACCTGATACAGAGGAATACGAGGGAAATCATTGGAGTTGTACTGCTTGTACTTTTTTAAATCACCCAGCCTTAAACCGTTGTGAACAGTGTGAAATGCCCAGGCATTTCTGAGCCAGGGAGGCTCACTTATCTTCTGTAAATCCAACCTTTTGACTATTGTGTCATTTCCTTGGGATAAATAATCATTTATGCATAGGATTTTGTAAAATTGAACGTGTGACAAGGTTTATTACTAATGTTAAATGTCATGCTACAGAGATAATACCTCAGTGTCGTGCTGCAGGCAGCTGAAATTCATCAGCTGGAAGGTAATCTCCTGAAAGACTTGGTTGCCAGCTGCCTGAATCATGTACAGTATTACCAGAACCCCAGTAAGAGTAACTCTCATCATGTTCAGTGCTTGGGTGTTCCCCAACCGCCTTCCTCCACAGATGTCACTACTGAATTTTGACAGGGGAAGGGATTAGATTGCTGGCTTTTGGGTTGTTTGTAAAGCTTTCAGTGAAACACTACATTCACCGAGGAAATGGAAAGGAACAAGCTGAAAGTGTGTTAAACTGTTTGCTGCCGCATAGGGATCGTGAATTGTAGAACTTCACAAATCAGTGGTACTCTTCGCCTTGTCTTCCCAGCAAAAACACAGCTCTGCTCTGTGAAGACGCAAATCAGTACAATCATGTCTGAAGATGAAAAAGAAACTGCATGCTTTGTCTGTACAATACTCACAGTGAATACCCCCAAAGCTTTTCCTACTGTACATAGCTCTAGAGCTGCTTTAAGTGCCTTTCTTTTCTTCACCTTTTATTATTTCTTGTACTTCTTAATGTATAGTGTAATAGTTTTTGTTAACTTTCTTTTTCCCTTTAAGTGATTATGCACGATCATGACCCTTTTTTAAAAAGCTTTTGATCTGAGAGAAGCAGTGCCTTAAAATAAGAGCAATAATAAACAATGCACAAATAGCTCTCCACTGCCTGTTCTGTACGTTGCTCTTGTAAATGCTGATGATCTGTGAAGATCTGCAGATGCAGCATGGTGAAAATGCAGGAAAAGTTGGAGTATATGCATATAGTTCACTCTGTACACTGATTTTTACGGTGGGTGACACAATGTAATATTTTTGTCTGGCACAAGGAAACAGAAGTTTAAAGTATGTTCAACCCACCAATGGATCAGCATCTTAATATGCTTGCTTCATCTGCTGGATATCTTGCAAATTCTTTAAGGGATTATTACTGGGGAAGTACATACAGTACACAAAACAGTAGCAGTAGCATAAAACATCAATGCTATCAATATCTTGGCAGCCAGTTTCTAAACCCGATTTGGTAGAGAATAGCAGTAGTGTGAAATACAGGCTAGAAAAGAGAAATCAAGCAGACTTGAACACTGAAGCAATACTAAGCATCTCTCTTATTTTCATAGTCCTTGTTCTTTGATCTAAAGGAAAGGATTCAGGTGACAAGGAGCACATAACTGAAACCACAAATGGTTTTTTAATGCTCTCTTGCATACTACAAAAATGATGTAGCATCTCTTAGGATAAGACAGGAGAGAGTGCTTAAATGTAGCAAGAGACAAAGTAGACTGTCACCCACTGTAAATAATTTCCAGTGGACATTTTTAACAGGAATTTTACAAGTGATCTATGAATACAAAGGCCTTTGTTTTAAAGGCTTTGAATTTTTTAAAATATGGGAATAAAATGACTATCCCAAGTAATTAGTCAGTAGAACCAAAGTACTTGCATTGAATGCATTTTGTTTATTAAAAAAAGCCTTGTTTTTCAGCTTCATCTGCAGTTCTATGTGAAGATTGACAAATCAATTTTTACCTGTTTTATTAATAAAACCTAATTTGGATATCTTGAGTTGATGGTTTTGTGATTTAGCTGGGTAAACTGTCTTTGTAACAGATAAGTTATTTATAAAAATTAAAAAAAATATATTGTAACCTATGGTTTTGTGTCTTTTTAACCTAGTAGTCCAGCTATAAATTCAGCCAAATAATAATTGAAGAGTGTAAACATCTTGTGAAGATAGGAACCTCTGAGATACACTTAACATTTCTGCTTCTGAGAAGAGGAATGCATAGATGATGATGAGACAGCTGTTGCTTTTATTCAAAGAATTTATAGACTATTTATGACCAATGCATGATTTTCAGTTTTGCTACTGCAATCCCTTAAGCTTTCCTCTGGATATTAGGTAGTATTGCCCTTTAATGCTAGAATCTGGAATGACACTTTTAACTTGCAGTTTCAAATCAGTTCTTCTAGAGGACCCATAGTGAGGTTTGTCCAAACCACTTGCAGGAGTTTTAGCACTTTTTAAATGAAGCACAAATATCCATGTTGCTTTTTTAAAAAAACGTGGTACACTAAACAACTGAATCTGGTGCAAAATGAACTGCTGCTTTATGTAACTGAGGGTAGCAAACTGATGCAAATGGACATCCTGAACAAACCCTAAGATAATCCTTTGGCTCACCATTGATCCTTCAATCTGGACTCTGTTTATCTTTGGAGTTGCCAACTTTTACAGCACAAACATATATTAATGGGTATCCAAGACCCTTTCTGTACAAAATAGTGGTCTTTCATGTGGGCAAGGATTTTCCTCAGACAGTGTCAGGCCCAGGCCAGCGGTAAGTGCTAGCAGAGTTCTAATTAGCGTGATTTTCAGGTGCTGAGAAGAAGCTCAAGAGAATTGCAAACGTAGCTTATATGGACAAGATAACTCCCTAAACTAAAAGCATTTGGGAGTATTGTGAATTAAATGCTGTAATGGCACTGCTAATGCACTGTAAGTTTACATCTTGTGTCAAATGATGTTTCTGTGAATTCTACCTACTGTGAGTGGATTTTCCCTTCTGTAGGGAGGGAAATACAATCTTGTGTGGGTTGTCCCTGCCCATCTCACCATTGGCAGAAAATAACTTTTTTGAGAGAGAGTGTGTACCTGGGGCAGGGACAACCCCTTTATCTCCAGTTCCAGCTTCCTGACTGGTGTGATGTCTTGCCGGCTTCTCTAGGCACAGCAAAAGAGAAGAGGCAGGAACGCCATATTGGAAGGGGTTTTTCTTTTGTTTACTCCTTGATCCTACTTCCGCTTCTTTCTGCTACTCCTACAGGGTTTTTGTTTTCTCCAGGCTCTATAGATCTCCTCCTGCATGGCATCCATTGCCTGGGCCTTTTGTTTTGGGCCTACAGCCTGGGAGGCTTTCTGGATGTTCTTGGCGGGATGGGGGTGGGGAGCATTGGAAAGAGCTTAAACGGACGAAAAGGACTTCTCTCAGGAGGAGAGTTGTTTTTGGAGATGGAGTCACTGGGTGCCTGAGTAAGAGCTCCTGCGATCACCCTGACTCCAGTAACAGCGGGTTCCTCAGTCATGCAGGTATGAGGGATTCTGGTAAGCTGGGAAAAGGGGGAAGGGGACCACTCATGCCTACCCACCCCTTGCAGGATGCCCCCCTTTTGCTCTTGAAGGGCTGACCTGTCTGGGGCAGGCTCTGGGCTTACCTGCAGCCCCACAGCCTTCCTCCGCCTGCCACAAGCCCATCACGGCCCCTTCCGTAGGGGCAGCAGCAGGGGAAGGGCCTCAGGAAATCAGCCATGGAGGAAGCCATCCAATCCATCAACTAGTTGGAGCTCAGAGTGATCAGACAGGTCTTCCATCACTTCAGGAGGCTGATGGGGCAGGCATGTACCTATCCGCCCTGACAACCGAGGCGTATAGATGCAAGGAGGGTGGGCAAGGAGGGTGGCAGCAAGGCTCAGACCCTCATGTAGGAGGCCACCATTCTTCTGCTTTGGGTGGGTAAACACCCAGAATCCCTGTCAGCAGAGCACAGCAGAGCCTCCAACACTTGAGCAGTTGGGCTCAGCCGTCGGCAGCTCTGTCAGGTGGAATGGAGTTCCACAGGCACTCAAGCAAATGGTAGATCGCTTCGACTCTCCAAGGTCCTGTTGGCAAGTCCAGAGAACCAAAAGGTGGAGCAATGGGCTAGGGTTCCCTGACTCCTACCTGGTCAGTGTGTGTTGGGGGGGGGGGGACTATAAGCCTTTACTTCCACAGTACCTATTCAGAGATTTCTCAAGTGGGTCAGATTGACCCCAGGCCAGATAATTGTAGGGGGTCCCTTCTGGTTAAGGACGACATGGTTTGCAGAACTCATGGCTCTTATCAGTGGCGGAGCCTTGGCCTAAACCTTACAGGAGCTACCTGTGGTGGCAGGGCGACGATTTGACCTTCGCCTTCCACCTTCATGAGTCATTACAAGCTAGATACTTATGCCTCAGTGGAGGTATCCTTGGGAGACAAGTGGTTCAACAGGTGTTTAACACCAAAAAGGTAGGGCCCACAGCGACTCTCACTCGATTTGAGAACTGCTGAGATACATCCCACACAGGATCATATTTCCCTCCCTACAGACATGTACGTTGGTACTTACCATGATAGTTCCTTCTCTGTAGGGAGCTTCCCAGGTACTGTTGTGTGCATGGGAGAGGTCATCAGACACAGAGCATGGGGAGGTTGCCCAGGGGGGCAGACATGCCTTCCCCCAATGTTCAGGGGCTTCCTATCTCCCTGCCCCTCTTGCTCTTTAGCACATAACGGGGGGGGTCCCCCTTCTCCCCTTCACCTGTACTATCTAAAGAGGGAGGCCATTAGGGCAAGCTTGGGACAGGGGTCCAGGGAACAGAGAGGCATGCCCCACTGGGACCGCTGAATTTCCTGCTCCTAACTCTTTGGTTTCCTTCTGTTCATTCCTGACTGTACAGTTACTTGTTTAAGCACACATTGAACTGGAGATAAATGGGTTGTCCCAGCCCCAGGTATATGCTTTTTTTAAAAAAAAGTTACTTCCTGTCAGTGGTGAGATGGGCAGTAACCCACACAGGATTGTATTTCTCCCTACAGAGAAGGAACTTATCACAGTACGTACCAACATACGCTTTTATCCCCTGCAACCTCCCTCACCCCTATACCTCCCAGATCTTTTCCCCAACTCTCTAAGGGGGTGCAAAGGGGAGGAGAAGGGGAAGTCCCATGAGGCAAGCAGAAGTCCCAAATGGGTATCACTTCCTGAATTTAGTTTATTAAAGTTTAGTTTAAACTTTATTTAGTTTGCTATTCATACTAGTGTTTGAAACGCACAATTTATTTGTAGAATGGCTTGTTTGTTTATTTTTTAAAATTAACTTACACATTGAAGTTTGTCAAATTGTTGCACTTGGCAAATAGTTAATTTGCTCTTCTTAGGCTTCTCATAGCCTCGTCCTTTGTTTCTTTACTCTGAAAGATAAGCCCTGCTGAACCCCTGCTTCCGTTTAAGTAGGCACATGACTGTAGTCCCTGTCTTCAAAGGGTATATACCGTACATTGTTTTATATAGCATTTGAAATGTGTTTTCAAAGATTTTCAGGCTTTGGGGATGCCTGTGCAAGAAGAGGGAGGGAGGTGTTTCTTCCAGGTGCCAGGCTGATATTTCTGGCTGTGGAGTGTCAACACCAACTCTGGCCTCCCCTCCATGTTGGCACCATCTGTTTCTGACTAAGGTAGAACCGCCAAAGAAAACCTGGCCTTGCATTCCCTTGCTGCCAGATCAGCCAGCTGAGAGGCTGGGAAAGGAGAGGTGGGGGAGGGGGACATTCAAATTCCTGGCTCTCGGAACCTGGGAACGCCTTGGCTCCATGCTACTTCCCACTCCACCCCATGAAAACCTCAACCTGCAGTCACAGTTCAAAGACCGGTGTGGCTTAAGATCAGGATCACCAATTCCATACAACAGTAAACCAGGAGATGGATCTAGCTTGAGGTGGCTCGCTGTGCTTTTTGCCCATTTATTTCCATAAGCTATCTGCCAATCTCCCATTCCCACCACCCTTCTGAGTAATACCCCTCCCCACCTTCTCACTATATAGAAGGATCTGGCAACTTCTGTTTCAGTGTATCTGAAGAAGTGTGCGTGCACACGAAAGCTCATACCAAGAACTAACTTAGTTGGTCTTTAAGGTGCTACTGGAAGGAATTTTTTTATTTTGTATTTTAAGTATTGTTTTTAAGCAGCTTTTATTATTTTGTATTTTATGTTTTTAAATGTTGTAAACTGTCTTAAATACCACCTTGAGAGAAAGGCAGGCTTTAAGTGTGACTACTGCTAAAATATATTTATTCATGTTGAATTGCTACAGCCTCAACAGCTTTTAGCAATAGTTGGGTTTTTTTCTATCAAATGTATTAAGTTTGATGCCTTCACCCCCACAAAAACAAAAAGTTAAAATACACGCAGGCCAAATATTAGATCCTGCCTTTGGCACTACTAGATACGTCCTGCCTTGCAGATTCTGGCTTCTATATTGTAAACTAGGGTGACACCACGTGGTTTTATGTGTGTACTCCACTTTAAATTTTATACTAACTAAATCACATATTGCTGTATGCTACTCGCACAAAGTAGGCTTCCAACATACTTTTGGTCCTATGTGCACAAAGTAGGAAGCGAATAAACACAGAGACTCTGTAAGCCAACTCTTCTAGTACTTCTTATCTACAAACCCGTGATCTTGTCCTACAATTGTGAACTGGATGTGACCTTCATCTCAATACCCTTGTCACCTGTGACACATCATTTGATGGCAGAAAGAGGCTGTTGGTTTCTTTTCATCATCAGTGCATTCTAAAAATGGTTTGCATCTCATCAGTTATTGGATGTTCAGACCTGTAGAAAAGCAAAGTCCTGGGCCTTGAGCAGGTGTACATTTTTATAGCAACCTGGATGGAGGTCTAGGGAGGTTGGGGCAAATAGACAAGAAGCAGGCAAGTCACAAACACTGTATTGTAGTCTGCAGTGGATTCTACAGTCATCAAGTCCCCTGGTCACTTATGTATTAGACCAGCCTTCTCCAACCTGATGCTGTCCAGATGTTTTGTACTACCACCTAACTGGGGATGATGGGGGTTGTAACCAAAACATCTAGAGGGTACCAGGATGGCAGAGGCTGTACTAGACAGGGTCAGATTTGCCAGCTATAAATCATCTGTTCTCTGCAGCTGATTTTCATTCCTTCTTCTTGTACAGCTTTTAAATTTGTAACTTTAACATGGAATTCATCCCGTTGGTTAGAAAAGGAGTTCTGCATGTCACATAATGTACAATTATAATTGCATAGTGAATTAGGGGTTTTGTGGTTCCAAGTTCTTATCTAGACTATGTTTGCTTTACTGGAATAATATTTTTACTCGTTTCTGTAGCTTCTAAAATTGTATTATCTCATCCTTAGATGACCTCCTGTGGGAAGCACACACTTCTCATCTGATGTTGTTTCTGGTGCCAATAGTTCTGTGTATTTTGGCAATGTTGAACCATATCTTCCAAGTTCTCTTCCCCACTGTAATTTCTCCACCACTGCTTGTGTGGTAGTAAATTATGGATCACAGTCTTCCATTTGTATTGAGTTTCCATACAGTAGCAGAGCCATCATCACTCTTTCTGAAGCACTGAATGATCTCAGTCCTCAGTTTGAGGGGGAAATCGCCTTCAATTGTTTTTCCTTTAGTCTGGTTTCTCTACATAAGACAAATGCTCCACCTTTTTTCAATTACTCTGAAAATTTTGAAATGTCAAATGTTGCAGTGCCGTGATTCCTCTCTCACTGCACTTCAAAAAAAGTATTAACACCTGGCTAGTTGTATGAGAATATGGATGGGAAGCCGGATTCAAATGCAACATGCCTACAAGTACTGTTCAAATAAAGTTTAAATACTTCGAAACTGAAAACTGTTTGGGTTTTTTTGTTCATACTTTTATATCACCTATTCAATTGTCTGTTCTCTAGGGGGTTCACAATATGTTAAACTTAACCAGCAAAGCATTAGGAGTGTTATGTTTGAATTCCAGATATTGGTTTTGTGGTAATTTTTGACTGCCTCTTTTGAGTTCTGTTTTCTAAGCACTTCATAACACAATGCCAATGCTTATTTATTTGTTTTTAAGTCAAGGAAAGTCCCATCAATGAAGAGATTTCATTTCCAGAACCATGACTCCACGGGGGGGGGGGGGAGAGTGAAGAACCATAAGAGATTAATAATTTATGTTTAAATTTATTTTCCTATTAATTTTATTTTAGTTATTGTAAATCACCCTGGCATCATTTTGATAAAGATGTGACACATAACTCTCTAAAATAAATGAAATAAAATTGGCCAGAACCCTTTTTGAACAGTTTAATTGACCATCTTTGGTCAAACTAGTTCCCAGATGTTAGCAAATACGTGAAAAGCTAGTGACACCTTTGCAGTAACATTCTTACTAATATATGCAAAGGGTTGCTTATTTAGTAGAAGATTTTTTAAATGGCCAGTTATCCTGTCCTGTTAAAATCAATGAGAACTATATACTTGGAATTCTGCCCATGAAATGTTACTGGATTGTGGTTTATGGATATCAACAGTCTAACGCTAAATCAAATGCAAACAACAATGAACTAGAAATGCTACCCTATACAGAGGGTCATATATTAGAATCCTATGAGAAATGGGAATCAAAAATTCTATAGTTCAGTAGTCCCCAACATTAAAGGACGCAGCATTTTACATTGAAATATGGGATGATCCTTTATTATATAGGACAGGTGGCAACCCTAGTTGGGAAGAGCGAGACAAACTTAACAGCTTGACTGCAATAAGCGAAGAGCAATTAGTTGAGCTGGAAATCAACTGAATAAGGACTGGCAGAGGGAAAGAAGCAATTACGGATGTAGTCAAGATTAATTTAGTAACTGAGCGCCAAAATGGGAGCCGCTAAGGTAAAACGGCCCGCAAGAGAGCGGCAGGAAAGCTCGCAATGGGCTGGAGCCCCGAGAACTTCCAGACCCGCGCGCAGGCGCAGAAATGCAGCACGCCTCTGTGAGTAGACCGAACACAAGGGGAAAGGGCGGGGAGGCGGGAAAGACAGGCTGCTGCTGCTGCTGAAAGGCTTTTAGCAAAGCTGTGGAAATGAGCAGAAAATGGGGGGGGGGCGCAGAGGAGTCTTTGCATGCTTGTTTCTGAAGCACAAAAGTGCAGGCCTGGCCTTGCCTGCCCTCCCTGTCAGGGCGCCTCCTTTGCTCGCTCCCGGACAAGAGAAAAACCGAAACCCTTAAGCCTAAGAGGAGCAGCGAAGAATAACAAGCGTCCTTCTCCAATCGCCGCCCTTCTCCTTTCGAAGCACCCCCGCCCCGCCGCCCTTTACCTACTATATTAATGCGAATATTTTGTGGAAGTGGCGCCTATAGTCAGGTCAATATAGTACATACCTGTCTGAAACACACTAGATGAGAACAAGAGGCATCTGTAGCCCCTGCCGAGAGGGGCGAGGGCTCGCCGCTGCTTTCCGGCAGGTGGCAGGAACCTGGGCTTGCAGGGATGTAGACCCGCCGCTCCTTCCCTTCCCAAACTTCCCTTTTTAAAGCAAGCGTCTGACAGGCAGTAGCAGTGTTGTACCAGTGCCTGTGACCCAGGGCCAGATTTAGGTTTGATGAGGCCCTAAGCTACTGAAGGTAATGGGGCCCTTTAAATGTCCAGCTGTCCTTTGTCAACAACAAATTGTCGCTGTTTTTTGTGTTGAATATATTGCTATATGGTAGATAGATAATTTATTACGGTCAAAGACCAGCTCACATAACATAACACAATAAAAACAGCGTTCATAAAGATAAAATATACAATTGGAGCAGATTGCAGCAATAGCTCATGAGTTGAAATTGAAATATATACATATACCCGTCCCACTGAGATTTGGGCTACTATAAAAAAATGGACCCTGAGGCGCCCCAAAGGGCAACTTCAGCATTTCCCTTAAGCTAAATGCTATGTGGTAATTTAGGGGCCTAATAGGTATCTAAAGCCATTTGCACATGACAAAATATGTATTTTATCAAAGTAATTGTTGAACTGAAATACAATTAAAAAGTATATTAATACTGAAATACAATTAAGAAGTATATTAATAGTGAAAGAATTATTAAGCTCTAACTTAAAATGCTTGGGGACTCATTGCTTACATCATAGGAGCCTACACAACACAAAACACTGTGGCTGTATGTAGGTTTTATTTTATTTGTTTTTTATCTTATATTTTGGAAATGTACATCCAGTTTAGTTTTTCTTTAATTTTTTTTTGGGGGGGCCCAAGAGCATGGGGCCCTAAGCTATAGCTTGTTTAGCTCATACAGTACGTAAATCCAGCCCTGCTGTGACCCACTTTTGGATCCCAGTCTACAAGTTGGAAAGATGCTCCTCTAGCTGACCTTACCGTATCCTGCTTTTCATGCAACTGTAAACTAAGGTTAAAACAAGCCTTCAGTAATCAACTTGGGTATTATGTGTGAGCCAAGCCTCAGTGCCTTTACTGTGGTTTGTTAACTAAAAGAAATCGTGATATGCTGTGGGCTTGCTGGCATTAAGTTTGGCTTAGCATCCCAACAGTTCTTTAAACGGTTTAAGTGTGGCTCCCCCCCCCCCCGCCACCCAACAGGCTCCAAGCTACTGTATAGAGATGCTAACCTAGAACGGTTGAAAAATGAAACCGCTTCCCATGTTTGGCAGTTCCCACTAGCTGTGTTAACAGCAGTGTCATCTTTATCATGAAAGTGTTAACCTGAGCTCAGGTTGCCAGTGGGTGTGGCTTAGCAGGCTCTCAGCAGCCTCTGACCCCGCCCCCTTTCTCTTCTCTTCCTAGAAGAAGCAAAGAGACCTCTGTATTCAACAGCAGGTGGGAAATACAAAATAGCTGGAAGGAAATCAAGTCAAAGTTTATTTGATTATATGAGCATAGATTTGTGGTTTGCTTAATAAACTATGGTTTAGTTTTGGCCTATCATGATGTGTGAACCAGGTCTGTATATATTGCTATACTGATCATTCTGGTTATGTCCCCCCACAAATTAGAAATTAACCTCTGACTGGACTTTTAGCACAAAAATACACGTAAGTGTTGAGAAGTGTGATAGCATCTCTATCTCTCTCCAAAGATTTTGTAATATTAGTCATGGGGGGAGGGGCAGGACTGAGACCTGTGACTGTGTCCCTTGTGCTGGCTTCTGTTAAAACGTTGGGTTAGCTGAATCCAAGCTATTATGTTTTTAGTAAGGGCACACTGTGAGGGGGAAAAGTTAATCTCCCCTCCTCTCCTCTGTGGTCCAGTCTCATTCTGGATCACTTTCCTCCCTACAGCCCCAGCTATTTCAAAAGCTTTTTAAAAGATGGGGATACTTTGACATATATCTATCGCCATATATCTCAGAGTATCAGAGTCAAATGAAATACACAAGGTGTGTGTTGCTGGTTTGTTTATTTAATTAAAAAGATTTCTAGCCCACCCCTCTACCAATTGGTCTTCAAGGCAGTATATACATAAACTGCTAAAACAATGCAAGAAGAATATATAAAAACATTTTTTAATGGAGCAAAAGAGCTGCTACTATATTTCGGACCAGCTGCAGTTTCAAAAAACCATTTCAGAGGCAGTCTGATATATACTACATTATAATAATCTAACCTGGACATTACAAACTGTGTCAAAATGCCACAACTGGAGCACCAGTCAAAGTTGGCAAAAGACGCTTCTGGTCACAGATGCCACTCGAGCATCCACACAGGACCTTGTTTGCCCAGTTGAGCATGTGTATTCTATACAAAGCATACTGAAGTGCATTTCTAAGCATTACTTGGACATGCCAGAGAGGGCCCCCACCTGCAGGCCCATGCAGAGCTTGTCTGAGGCCTAGGACAGGAGTCTTGTTAGAATAAAGTTACACACTCAAACAAAGCAACCAGTCCCTGGCAGGGTCCCCCGAGGCCTGGGGCAAGTGTACCCTGCTGCCTACCCCTGCTCTGCATGGGCCTGCACCCCATCAGCATTGCCCAACAACGCATCCTCAAATATTTAGCTGTATATATTTTTCATCCACATCTTTATCACACTAATGTAACACCAGTATAACCTTGGTAAGGATAAGCTCTAAACGGACCTGTCAGGGAACTGCCATCGGAAGGACAGGAGGTGGAAGGGCTCACAGAGGTTGGGAGAGACTCAGCAGCTGAAGAGGGAACCAGCAGGGGGAGAGGAGGAGCTCCGAGGGAAAGTGAGCAGGAGGGATGGCTCAGAGACACTTCCAGCGAAAACAGTGGGGAGGTTTCAGGACCTCCTATAGGGACACCCACTCCTCGCCGGAAACTGTCATGCCGAGAGTCCAGAAGACGCGTTTCCGTTAAGGAGCTTTTATGTTGGAAGAGATTCCGAAAGCAACCACTGTCGGAATCTGCCAGCGACTGACGGAGCCATGCTTAAGGGGCTCCGTTACAGACAGAGGTTTGCGGACTTAACCAAACTCTGAGGGACTAGGATTTTACGCACAAGCAGCTCATCATCCCATCACAGGACCTTGGACACAGATAAGAAAAAGCTGAAAGATGGATTTGATAAAGATGGATTTGTTTGTGGAGAAGGGGTTAACTGAAATTTAAACAGATTGTAACAGAGGAGGTTGTGGTGGTGATCTAGAACAGTGTTCTTTAACCTTAAGTCTCTGGCTGTTGTTGGTTTACAACTCAAAACATCCCCAGCCAGTTTTGCCAGTTGTCAAGGATGTTGGGAGTTGTAGTCTAGGGATCCATGGTTGAAGAACACTGATCTAGGAAAAGCTTTTTGGGAAGTGTGGCATGTGAGTAGTCTCTGGAAAGCAGAACACAAACTGGCTAGAGGGAGTGAAGGTCAGGATGTTGCTTGCAATGATGGCAGAAGATAAATCATGCGGAATGTAGGGGATGTAGAATACAAACAAATCTCAAGGCCAGCATATAAATACTACTTTCCACTGAGAGACTTGTTCAGGTTCAGCATGAAGGTGAATACTGGAGTCTTTGAATAGGGCATTACCACCAACTCTCTTTCTCCTTACCATGGTTTTCTGTTAGGAGATCTGCTATGTAGGGTCCCATGCCATTGAACGAATGGCATTAAGTGTGTCGGGTCTACAGTATCAGTGTAGGAGGAGGACACAGTTTGCTCTGCCTCATTATATGGGAAGCCAAAGTACTGTGCTTGCTGGACATTTGCTTGCTCTCTAGGAAGTGACTGCAGAGTCAAAATCTGCTGGGCCTCAGTACCAGAAGGATGTGTGTAATGGTCTAGTGCATTGAATGAGCTGGAATCCATAAAAAATAATGGGTTGTAAGATTTGGTCTGCAGATGTCCAGGATATTTCATATCTCCATCCTTGCAGCCTGAAAACGACTCAGCCAAAGAAACCATAGAGCTATGTTGTCCTTCATGTTGGTCCTTCAAGCCATCCCTTAGCAAACTAGAAGGTGTTTGTGAGGTCGGGACTGACACTGCTGCTGTTTGCATTCTGTAACATCCTTGAAAATTACATATTTGTAAGCAAGGGCAATCCCAGCACAGACTGTGAGGAGACAGAGATGAAGTCTGGTTGTATTTGAGATAATGATCCCTACGTGGGTCACCCACAATGTCTTCATATTTACCAGGTCCAGCAAGAGTATTTCCAGAGTATTTGCTGGCACTGAGAGACAATGCAGTCAGTTGCTTTGACACGGCCCCTGCCTGATCTTGTTGTGATTCAGTTGATTCAGGCTGCCAGTTGTCTTGATGTATGTTTGTCCAGTCACTTGTTGCATCCCTGTTGTCTTCTCCTTCCCACTGTTGGGGATTACTGTGAAATGTTGCCAAGCTGTGTGCTGAGCTCCTGCCAATAACACTACCACCGTTAGAACCAGGTAAATGTGATGTATTCCCATCTCTGTTCTTTACTGGATTTGCTCTTGTCTTCTCTTCTTCTGTCCTCTGAGCAAGTGAGTTGATCTTTGTCTTAGCTCGGAGCTCATCAGCTACAGAGCGATGGTCCCAAGTCAGTCTTTCTGGGTGGTAATATTTGCACTTGATGCCATATGTGCATTTTTTGCCTGTGGGGGGAAAACGGAGCAGATAATTTGCTAAATACATGTTCAGTGGGATACAACACAGGGTCGTGGAAGCATGCCTGCACTGCAGATAAAAGCCTGTTGGATGCTTTTGAGCTTATCAGTTTATAGAACAATTAATATTAAGAGCGAATGGTATGTTTTTCAGAAACTCATGTCATTCGCTGCCCTGGGTATGCCTAGAGTATTCTGATACTTCATCTTTGTATCAGAAGGGCCATTCAGCCCCTTTGTGGCCATTGTCAGAACAGCACGCTTCTCCTAACTTGAGGATAGCTTTGCATGTGCAGTGAGAATGTGGCATGTATATTTCTCACGTTGCTGTACAACATGTGAAGTGTGGGTATCTTACCCCAGGCTATTGTTTCACTTGGAAGACATGCAGAAGCGTATCATAATGCTTTGCTCAATAATAAACCCCCGTGTTCAATCTGTATGGTGAGAGTCACTAGAAGGTCACCAGCAGGAGAGAAAATAGCAGTTAGCACCCCTGCAGCTGAGAGCCTTCCCTTCAGTTACCAGCAACAATCACAGGAGCCACTGGAGGGAGAGGAAGCCGCAGAACCTCCCACTGTGCTTAGATCCAGCTCCATGACCTGCTGAAATCTAGAACTAAGAGCTAGTGTCTGAATTTGTTATTTTCCTCTACCCTTTTGCTCTCTCTGCTTCTTATTTTCTTTCTCTTTTGCCAATTATTTTTTTATTTTTAACAAATTAACACAAAAGTAATTCAAATTTAATACAAATTTCTTTTTATGCCCTGCCTTTTATGTAATTGTTACTGTCAGGCTTGCAGTCTTAGTATTGACCTCTGTAACCCACTTTAGGAGTCTTTTTTTGGCTGAAGAGAAGGGTGAAAATACTCTAAATAAATAGACAAACAAATATAGAGTGGGGGAAAGTAGCTATTACGTCACATACTACCTGCTATCTTTTGCAATGAAATGGGGGAGTACTTGCAATTGTTTTTATGGTGGCAAAAAGTTATGGTGTGCACGCCTGCTTTATGTGCTTCTGTTGTCACCTCTGTTGAAATATTTGTGAGCTCCAGAAGTTGAGGGAGCCTGAGCATTTCTGCATGAGGTTGATGCACATGTTCCCCATTTGGATTTTACACTGAAAACATGAAAAGCAGGTGCATGAATCACCCACCAGAGGAATTAGAACTGCATGAGGGAGAGCTGGGATGAGCACACTAGGTGCACTTCCTCACTGCTTTTTTCATCATTCTCCACAAATTGGAGGCAAATGTCTGCAATGGAGGCAAAAATAATGTGTGGCGTCTACATGCGTAGGGAAGTTTCCCCACTTCGGAATTTCTCTCCAACTTGAGTGGAGCAAGCATGTATACATCTGCTCTCCTTGGTTGTATGAGAGATTGGAATGTCTGAATAACACTCGTGTCTTGGTTCTTTCTCTAGAGCCTCAAGTTAATCTCCCTGGGGATCCCACCAGGGAGGTAGATAAAGCTGTGAATGGTATTAAACAAAACCTACCATAAGGACAGAGCTGCCATTTTGGCTCGGGAATCTGTGGCATCTTGCTGAGAAAACTGTCAAGAGAGGGTCCGTGCCGGCCTAAGGGATCATCAGGAGGCATAAATCTAAAAAGGAAATGATTACAGTTTATTGGACAAACATCACCATATTTTCTGAAGTGTATTTGAAGTTTACTGAAGGGATTCTTAGCAAAAAAGATTTGCAACATGTACACAGTTCCTCCACTGATGGGAAGATAGGTAGCATCTTATATCTAGCTGTATTAACTAGATAAAAAATGGGCAGAATTAACAATCTGTGGCAACATAGGTACATACAATTAAGTTACTTTTTTGGTTATGGCTAAGGTTACAAATAATATGTGTACTAACAGATGCCAAGAAAATGTCTTAAAGGATGCCTTTTCAAAAAGCTAATTACTTTCCCCCCTTAATGTAATGAGAACTGCAGCTGACCATACTAAGGTTCAGTTTCACTCAGATACGTGACCCAAGGTGAAATAATATTTGCAAATAGGCCAGTCTCTTACTTGTCATTGACAAAGGAGTACATCAGTAGTCGCTGTTCAATGAACCATTTCCACTCAGGATTTTCGTTCTGCAGGTCCCGAAAGTTATCGTTGGAAACAATGATCCCATCTTGCTCATACGCCAGTTTAACTATGTACCGATCATCATAGCATACCAGCCTTTTGCCTTTCATTCTGCGGGATGGTGTGTACACAAGAATTGCTTCCTTTGCAAGTTTTTCAAGAACATGCTGATCTATGTAAAAATAAGAGAAGAGAATTAAACAAAAAAGAAGAAGATCCCAAGCAGAATAAGAACACCACCACAAATCATGCAGGGAATCCTCAAAAATGTGCTTAAAGGTTACTCCATTCAAGTCACTATATTAGTAACTAACAGCATAATCAGCTGCTCAAATTAAATTTAATTATTTGGATTCAATCCATTTTAATTCCATTGATTTCAGTGTAACTGGAATGTGAACTGATCTGTAAATTACTTGATTAAATTTAAAGAGGGCCAGAACTCCACAATGTGGATTTTGCATGCTCAGCACTTAATAAACTGGACCAATCAAGAGCTCAAGTTGGCTTGTGCTAAGAGTGATGTCATCAGAGTAAAATGGTGGATTAATATCTGAGCTCTGCTCTAATCTGCACTATCAGTGATCTGATCTACCAGTTAATAAGCACAATTCAGGTCTACATGATCACCTTTCAATAGAGTGAGTTGGCTTGCAGTCCCAAGACAATAAAGCAGGTCATCAATTTATGGAACAGACGGGAAGAGAACTAGGTGAATTACAGTGATGCAGTTGAGGATGGTGCATATAAATCTAAAAAATGTGTTTCTAACACATTCTAACACTGTTCACATAGTAGAGTAGACGTTAACTTTGGGAAGCATAACATTCCACTATGAGTTGGAATTCATTTCTACAGGGATAAGCATAGACAAATAGGTTGAAACAAATGCCACTGACATGGGTGAGGAACTTCAGCTCATGAATCAAATACAACCCTCCTGGCTTCTCTTTCTGGCTCTTGAAATTCACCTCCAGCCATAACCTTCTCTTTCCTTAAGTGTTTCTGTGTATGTTTGTAGAAACATATTGCTTTGGGCTGTGCAAGAGTCACATCGGTTGCTCTGAGACTTTTTCTTCTGGACTAACCCACTACTGGCATGTGGCCCCCGGAAGGTTGTGCATGAGGAAATGTGGCCCTTGGTTCCCTTGCCACTCTGTAGTCTAAAAATCACTTCCTCCATAACTATCCTTTAATGTTTTCATGTTATTAGTTAATGTGTTAGCTATTGAGTACCTGCAACATCCTTGTGAATTATGGAAATACATAATGTGATATTCTTTCTTTTTTCTTTTTACCAGTGCCAGAGGGAAGAAGGGATGTTTTTATTCATGAGCTGCTAGCCCTAGCCATTGACCTGGAGTCTCGGACATCTCAATATTAGTGTTAGAAACACATGGCAGAAAAAGATGCCAGGCTATTTGTAAGAGACATGTTAGTTGGGGAGACAGAATGAAAGTGATTGGCTCTCTTGCACTCTTTAAGCAATACAGCAAAGGTTTGAAAGAAAAATATTTAAATACATAAAAGTCTCTGTTTATAACAGGAAATAATTCAGTTGTATCTACTCTATTTTGCCCATCTTATTCTCCTAGACCAGCCTTGGAAGAGTTTTCCAAAGCACACCTGTTTGCACCAACTCCTGTGGGATGTGTCTGAACTAGGAGCCAAAATGGTGACCTCATATTTTGCAAGCTTTTATATCTAAAATATGTATGGGAGGCATGCCTACCTGTAATGGGGTTATCAAATCGGCTTGGTTCCTTTCTCCATGATGGGACAAAGACTTTGATATATTGATGACCTCTCTGTTTGAACCAGTCCACCACCAGCTGAATTCCCAAGCATGAAAACACTTCCTTATTTCCATGACTGGAAAAAAAAGAAAAGACAGAGAAAGGAAGTATGTTTTAGGGTCAGAAAGTCTTGCTGCTTTTTGACAGTTTCTGCCTATGATATCTGCTCAGTTTACATGTGTTCTAGTATTTTGTATCATTGATATTCTGTAGGTATGTCTCATGAAAATGTGAGGGCAGAGGCAGCTATTATTGCTGACTGTTTCCTTCCCTTCTGTGCCCCTGCTGTTCAGAAGTCACCTTGGGGAATGATGAATCAGAGCTAGATTCTTTATCATGGCAAATCAGCTCAGAAATATATGTAGATGGAGGAAATTAAATGGGCAAGGATATTAAATAGGCAAGGCATGGAACCAAGTACAGTACAAGAATGAATGAAATTTCTAAAGTAATTTTACTTCAGCCTCTACCATCATCATCATTTAATTTGTATGATGCCTTTCCATAGTTAAAATGATGCTCAAGGTGGCTGACAACATGACAAGATTTACCTAATTAGAAACATAACAAAAAGTTACAAACAACACATCAAAAAGTGTACAACCAAATTCAACAATTTCCCACATAAATCATAATGAGATCTAAAAACAAAAAAACAAAAATTAATATCAAGAACAACAACAGCAAAAATCCCAACACAACACCCTAAACAATGCCACAGCCCAAGAGTCTATTCAGTTGCTTTTTTGACTGGATTCAGTCAGGGCCTTGCTCTCCCAGGCCAGGTGCACTGGACTTTATGATCACCAAACTTAAATGCTAATCTAAGCCAGCATCCTTATTACCTCTCTATCAAAGAGATTCTGCATGATCATAGAGTTCCCCTCCCCAGGATTGTTGTCCTAGGTTGTTTCCCTTGCCTGCCTATATGAACAGTTCTAAAATCATTGACTCTCATACGCAGGTCTGTGAGTTTATCTGAAACTGAACTCCACCCACAAGAGAAAGGAACCTTGCAGTTGTTTACCAGGATAAAAAGAGGTGAGTCATTGATTTTATTGGCATTTGCTTAATCTTTCAGCAGCCTGTTGAGTATGAAAACAAAGAGGTTTAATTTAGTTTAGGGCAACAGTATCCAACCTAGTCCAAAATATTTGGAGGGCACCAACTGCTTTAGGGCTTCCTGTCCCTGGATATTTGATATAAAAAAAGGACAAGGCAAAATGGAAAGTGTTAATAGTGGGAAGCCAGTAGTGGAGTTTGTGGCTCTAACTGCGATAATACAGGGGCAGGTTGTTGGTAGCTGAAACAGAAGCCACAGTGGCCCAGTTCATGTGCTATAGTATCACAAATGCAGCAATACAGGAAGGAGCAAAATGGCTCATGAACAGTAAACCATGGTTTGTGGTCTACTATGATCTGCAGACACAGCCAAAATCTGCATAATTAAGGAGCAAATGAATACTTAGCCATAAAAAAATAAAATTAATATCCATTATATGCCAATTGTGCTGCCAAGCTTTCTCAAAAGAATCATGGAGATTGTAGTTTAGAGCAAGTGTTGAGGTTTCTTTGTTAGGAATCCCCAGTCCACTTTACAGAACTGCAATTCCTAGGAATCCTTGGGAAATTGACATCATTGTTGAACTAAGGTTGCAAGCCTAACCCTGCTAGTCTGCACTGAATTCAGAAGGATTGACTTCTGAGTAGACATGGTTAGGATTATGCTGTAATTTAAGTCTGTAGAAGAGATATACCTCTTAGGGAGTTCCTGTTTGGGAAGCAGAATTCTAGCATGCTAAAGAGATTGGTTGCATGTGTGCTTAATAGGCAGACACAGCCAAGCCAATCTGTTTGTCCCTCTCTTCACATTTCCCCTTAAATGCAAGCTCCTGCAGCTATTCTCTGTCACCATCAACCAATCTCTGGCTTTATCATCAGGAAGTCGGCCGTTTGTATAGAGGCCTGTTACCATAACAAATAACTCTTATCTCCTTCTGGGGAACATAATTTTGCATCAAAGCAGTCAGCGGCACAGCAACTTCCTCATGTGCAAACTTCTGCATGGCTTACTTTAAAGGGATGAGAGAGATGAGATGCATGCCAGTTTGGGAAAATGAGGCAAATGGGATAGTTCGCACATGCATGCTTATCTCTTGCTTGATGGCACATGCTTGTATGAATGTGCCATCATCAGTCAACCACCCCAAGAGAAGAGCTTTCATATCACCACACTCCAAACATGATGCAAATCAGTTATTCGGTTCACTTGGAAATGGGGGTGATGCTCTTCTGAATCCCATAGTGCATTTCCCATACCTCAGGTGTCCCATCTTATATCTACGGACAAGCTTTGGCTTGCACAACAGGGCAAGCTTAAGAAACAGAGAAGTCGCCGAGATAACAAAATGAAAAAGATGCTTGCCTCATAGCAACATTGCTGCCATCAATCACAATAGCTCTCAAGACACTGGAGGGATCATTTCCTTCCTCGGTAGACTGTCTGGAAATTGGCAAAGGCCTGCATGATCCATGGGCAGCAGGGGTGGAGTGAAAACCTGGCGTCCAGTTCTCAGGCTCCTGAGGCCTGCTGCCCACCTGAACCAACTCTTGTAGCAAATCGTTTTCTGAGGCATCTTGACCTAGTTTCTCCAGCACTTGGCGGACTTGCTCCTTTCCATAGCCCAACTTGTGGAAAAATTCCAGCTTGCTCTGTTGCGCTTCCATTTCTTCTCCAAAGATAGGAAACTCACAGGGGCACTTTAAAAATGGAGACCCTCCTGTGGTTTCGTGTGTGCTTGTTTGATGGAAGACTTCCAGTCAATGGTATTGATCCAATGCAGCCAGTTCAGCTTTAGAGAGGAAACAAAAGGAAAACACTCATTTAGTGATTTGCTGTTTAGTAAATACTAAAGATAGCAACCTTCCTAGTCTTCAAAGTATGAACCATGTATCATTTAATGGATAATAAGCAGCTGTCATGGGCTTGGAGAACGCTTGTCTGATTCCCTCCATTTATTTATAATAAAAAAATTCCTTCCAGTAGCACCTTAAAGACCAACTAAGTTAGTTCTTGGTATGAGCTTTCGTGTGCATGCACACTTCTTCAGATACCATGCACACGAAAGCTCATACCAAGAACTAACTTAGTTGGTCTTTAAGGTGCTACTGGAAGGAATTTTTTTATTTTGACTATGGCAGACCAACACGGCTACCTATCTACTACTGGATCCATTTATTTATGTATGCTTTCTTAAAAAGACAGTGTTTTTATAAATTATAATAAACAAGTAGTTACATCAGCATGTTGGCAGGATTTTGCAAGTAACATTAATATATCAATTAAACTTTTAAAAATAAAATATTCTATTTTATGTGTCCCTCCTGTTTCTAGCTTGCTGTTGAGCTAACAGATATTCCTGACTGGTGCAATTATGCACATTTTATGTGGATTAAATGATACCGTTCCAAAATATTTTTGTTCTTAGAGACTTCAGCCCCCTTTTTCCTAATACTAGGGAGGAGTAATTTGCACCTTGAGAAGAATGAACAAAAGGGAGGCCATAAGGTTTAGTTTTCTGTTAAGAAAAGCTCATGAGGACATTTCAGAACCCTTGCTGCACAGAGCTCAGTTCATATCAGCTGCCTTTGACTTACCTAAAGACTCCAGCCTTTCTTCTGATATTCTGAGCACAAATGATCTCCTCTTATTAAATATACCCTCTGGACAACCAATATTCGTCAGAACAGCAGGTATGTTCCTAAATAGGTGTGCAAGAGTGACGTATGCACAAGCCTATACATATGTGCATACGCACAAGCAGCTCAGGCTTATCTCTGATTATAACATCCCAAAACAACGTAACTGAGGGATTGCACTTCTGCAGTGTGGTTAGTAAAATACAGATATCATCTCTCTTAGTTTGTGAAGTGGCTTCAAATGCCGCAAGTGCTTAGCAATTAACAAATCTTTTAAGCATTGAAAAACAAAAACAAATTCTACCCAGCTTGTTGTGGTTATTCAGTTTCTTTGAGGATGGCTGGTCTGTGCTGGGTTTCTTTCTTATTTGTATGTCTACCACTGTTCATAATTGGAAGGGATGAGGTTATGAAACAGGATACTTTACTTGTGGCATTTTTTTGGGGGGGGGCAGCGGATTTACCTCCAAATGATGCCACCATGCACCCCTAATCTCATCAACTGCAATGCTTTGTGAGTGAGGGGGAGACACCTGTATGATGGGGTCCAGCATTATCATGGAATTCAGGCTGCTACAGTGGCGCCATTGTGCCCTAGTCACTCTGGGGAAGCCACTGCAATTTTGTCTGTTCAGCATCATCTTGGAGATTTGTCTCACCACTACCAGCAACAGAAAGATTTAATAGACAATGAAAAGAAAACTGGGGCTCGTCATATACATGGGTAGTGCTGAGGGGTGTTTTCTTAATTTGAAGTCCCTAAAAATAGGGGGCGTCTTATACATGGGGGTGTCTTATACATGGAAAAATATGGTATGTAATACCTACCAACCTCTAGGTATTGTATAACTCAGTGTTTCCCAAACTTTGGTCTCTCTCCAGCTTTTTTTTTGAACTACAGTTCCCATCAACGCTGACCACTGGTCCTGCTAGCTAGGGATGGTGGGAGAAGATCAAAAACAGACCCAAGTTTGAGAAACGCTGGCATAACTAAACACTAATAGCGATTGCAGCTACTTATTCAAAGGCTTTATCAAATGGCAGCCTCACAGGGTGAGAGCCAAACTCCATGTCAAATGCGTATTTTGACCTTGCAAGTCTGATTATTCTTTTTAAAATAGCAACCTTGAGTAGGGGAGGCATTAGGGTTTGGTGGGGGGGGGGTCTAAAAAAACCCCAGCCAGCAGGTGGGTTGTACCAGCAGCAATGGCAGCTGCCCAGTGCATATAAATCCCCTGAAGCTGCTATTTACATTGGGCAGTTGCCGTTGCTGCTAATGTCTGCACTGACATACAATCGCTTTCAGAGCACCATTCACAGGGTCATTGCCCTGCTTGTATCTTCACCAAACATGCTCTCAAATGTTACAGGGTTGTTGTTGTTGTTTTGACAATTCTGACAAAGGATGACGTCTGATTTAGACCAGCAGCTGCAACAGTACATCAGATGTTGCCAAAGCAACTTCAAAATGACACAGAAAGGGTGAGCTCCTTATCTTCTCTGCAAAGAGGCTTGCACACGCGAGCTGTGCGCTGTGGTTTCCTTCTGGCCTGTAGTGTTTCCAGCACAAAACCGGAGCCTAGCAGGAGGAAGAGCTACCAGACTGCTCAGCTTAATACTGGCTTCTAACACGTGCCTAATAGCAATGGGTGTGTGCACCTCTACACATTACTAACTGCAGAGGAGCTGAACCCATCCAGCTCTGCTCCAGCCCATGGAGAAAAAGCTGCCTCATTTAAAGAATGAACCAAAACGGATAAAAATGCTTCCACTGGGCGTGCAACTGGCCTTGGGGGCATAATAGGCATTGTTCACTCAACATTTTACACTCCCTTTCCCATTATCTAGAGGCTTAGGAAGGGGGCTGCAGTGAGTGCGGCCTGCCTCTGGTGTCATGACTGAGAGGCGTGACAAAATGGCAGGTGAGTGGGCAGCACATCTTGCGCCCAGCGGCATCAGCTCTTCTGACCCAGCGGCAGAGAGCAGCCCTCTTCAGCCGTGGCGAGGCGCACCCAGCTGCAGCAGCTCCGTTGCCGGGTCATGTCTGACCCAGCTGCAGAGAGGAGGAGAGTGAGCAACAGCTTCCCTGCCACTCTCCTACCCTGAACTGTGGCGTGTGGGAGGGCACCCTTCGCGCCCCGCCCCCCTTGGGAGCACGTCCTGCCCTGGGCAGCGTGAGCATATGTTCTGCCTCTGCCTCTATCTAATTGATTCACCTGTGTGCCAGGATAAGCTGGTCAACCTCTTTCCCCCCCACCTGGAGCCTTGGGATGTGGGAGAGGGAGAGCTGTGGGAAACCTAATGCCATGCTTAGGTTTGTGTGTGCTGTGATTAAGACAGCACTCAGTCCAATCACTCAAGAGAGGAACTTCAAAAATTAACTGCTTAAAAATTACTTTGAATCAGGAAGATCAATCTGTGCAAGAATAAATGTTTAATACTGAGAACGTATCAGTCAAGCTGGTGGTGAAGTGAGGGGGTGGACAGATTAACTGAAACAATTACTAATTACTGTTGATTATGAAGAAGTCAAGTTTTACACTTTTGCCCATCAAGGGTTATGCCATAATAATAAAAGTGTTAACTTTTATGGTGCTACACCCTTGATTATTTTTTTTTTTGATCCGCAACAGCCTAACATGGCTATCCACTTAGAAATGGTTACTTTCTATGGCCATTTCCTATCCTTGGCGCTCCCATCAGTGTTTTCTTCCTTACTGTTGAAAAGGAGGTAAGTTCCTGGTTAAAGGGCATGGTGTGTGTGTGTATGCATGCATTCAAGTTACTGTAGATAGTGCTGCATAATACAATAGCAACATAACACCTTGAGCTGAAACTCTCCCCCTTTTATTAATCTAGCGCCTAGTTTTAATGAACAGTAGCTGCCTATGGCACAATGCTACAGGTTACAGGCAGGGAAAGTAAATATGAGTATCTCTCACTTTCTGTTTTCCCTTGCAGTTGAAAGTGTGCAAAGCCACAATTTGGTTTTGCCTCCTATATGTTTCAGCAAGATCTTTCTGATCAGAAGTAGTTATCCAAAGGACATGGCACACGAGAATGCAGTTTTGAATCCTTCAAGACGGAACAGTGCCTTGAAGATGGACCTTTTGACCTACAGAACCTCATCCCCAATTCCCTACGACTCAGTAGTAAAAAGCACTCTGCCTATGCTTGCAAGGATTACCGTATTTTTCGCTCTATAGGACACACTTTTCCCCCTTCAAAAATGAAGGGGAAATGTGTGTGCGTCCTATGGAGCGAAGACGCCATAGCCCCGCGACCCTCTCCCGGCTGGAGCCTCTATGGCAGGAGCCTCTATAGTCACCTCTCCAGCCGGGAGAGCGCGCGCGGGGCTAAAGAAGCCACCCGTGACCCTCTCCCGGCTGGAGAGGTGACGCGCGGCTATGGCAGGAGCCTCTATAGCCGCGCATCACCTCTCCAGCCGGGACATGTGTGGGGCTAAATAAGCCCCCCGTGACCCTCTCCCAGCTGGAGCGGTGACGCGCGACTATGGCAGCAGCCTCTCCGCTGCGCCTTTCCACTGCTCCCAGAGCTGCTCTTTGGGGCTGGTGGTGGGCTTCCCCCCGCCAGCCCCAAAGAGCAGGACGAAAGGAACCTGAAGCCTGGAGAGCGAGAGGGGTCGGTGCGCACCGACCCCTTTCGCTCTCCAGGCTTCCAAGGTAGCCGCCTGAATGCACCTTAAACGGCACCTTGTTTTAGAGCGGGAAAACAAGAGGGGGAAAATTCTCCCCCTCTCTGCGCAGCGCCTCCTGCCGCTTCGCTGAAGGGGCGCTGGGCAGAGAGGGGGAGAAATTTTTTTCTTGTTCTCCCCCCTCTAAAATAAGGTGCGCCCTATTGTCTGGTGCGTCCTATGGTGTGAAAAATACGGTATATTGGAAAGGCAGGAGACATATGTGGCAAACATTACAAGTGGGGCAAAGTCTAAACCCTGGTTCACACTAAGCTCTGCTTTGCTTCGCTAACCCATCCAAGTGCATTTGCTAAACACGTTGAAAAAAATAGTTGGTACTTACAATGAAGTGCAATGTCTTCCCTCAGTGACCAGAGAAATGTGAGGCTGGATGGGCCATCGCTGTTATCCAGCAGCTCATTCAGCAGGCTACAGTGCATTTGCAATTCTATGCACTCAAGGAAATGCTGCCTGTTTTTCAAGGCACATTGTTATTGGTGCCAACTGAAAGTACAATGTGCAAACTGCAACTCATTTCATGGGAACATTTTCACTTCCTTAATTGGACATCTCATAAAATTTAACTCATTAGACTTTGCTTTTGCAAAATGAGGCAAGGAGAGGGGTGTGTCAGGACAAAGGCCATAGCCATTTGGTGATAATGTGCTTTTATAAACCATATCTGTACTTATCTTTGATTGGAACAACCTTTCTTAGCGTAAGCATATACAGAATTTTGTGTCATTGATTGTGTTCGAGCATTCAATTAAAAATGGTAAACATGGGGTCCCCCCACTTTCAGCTACTTTCTGAAGATTCAAGACCCTCTTAAGAATATAAGGGGGTAGGCAGGAGGACTCGACTATGTGAAAAATGAACATAATATTTTAGCTGCAGTTCACTCATTTTCAGCTTTGTATTCTTGTTATAAAAAAGCGCACCTAGACATTCTGTTGTTGTGCCAATAACCTAGATTTAAGGTGCCATTTAGCTCCCAGCTTTCCTATCTCTGTTTCTAACACTGTTTTTTTCTATTACTATTGAGGGTTCTCCACTACAGATTTAGCCATGCTCCTTAGAGTATGCACCTCTTTAAAAAACAAAAACTGGTCACAGACCACTTTCTATACTCTCCAAGAGGAAAAGCAGAAGTCCACAGCTAGCAATATCAGAAGCTGTGTAAGCTCACTGCATAGTCCTGTGGATCCCAGATGTTGGAAGCAAGCAAGTGGTGGAAGAACCCAGGCTTCAGTGTGTTGCAAAATGAGATATTTTGAGATGGAATTGTGAATATTTCAGTACTTTAGAAGCAAAATTAACTCACGCACACCTAGCCCCTACAAATGTCATGGCCTAGCATTAAGCTGGTTTGGTTTCTCATGAGAAGCACATTAAGCCCCTTTTGGAACTCCCGCTGAAGGAAAACCCACCAGCTCCCTTTGCTGCTGCTAGTTAAGGACATGGCAGGAAATCAGTCTGCTTAGGAAGGCAGTTGGCAGGTGAAGGCTTTTAGTTGCCAGACTGCCCTGATGAATCTGTTTCAGTTTTAAGTGTTTTAACATTACAGTGGTACCTCGGGTTACAGACTCTTCAGGTTAGACTCCCAGAAATAGTACCTCGGGTTAAGAACTTTGCTTCAGGATGAGAACAAAAATTGTGCAGCAGTGGTGCGGTGGCAGCGGGAGGCCCCATTAGCTAAAGTGGTGCTTCACGTTAAGAACAGTTTCAGGTTAAGAACGGACCTCCAGAACGAATTAAGTTCTTAACCCGAGGTACCACTGTATTGTGTTATCTGAGTGTAAGCTGGTGTGCGAGTCTTCCCCTGCAGTTCAAAAAAAGAGATCTTAAGGAGAAAGGGATTGAGAGGGAAGAGTGCATGGATTTCTGAAAATGTACGTTTGTGTCTTGGTACCACCCAAATGTTATGGATTCCCAGCTCCCACCAGTCTTATGCAGCAAGGCGAAAGGTCAGAGGTTATGAAGAGGAGGAGGAGTTTGGATTTGATATCCCACCTTTCACTCCCCTTAAGGAGTCTCAAAGCGGCTAACAATCTCCTTTCCCTTCCTCCCCCACAACAAACACTCTGTGAGGTGAGTGAGGCTGAGAGACTTCAGAGAAGTGTGACTAGCCCAAGGTCACCCAGCAGCTGCATGTGGAGGAGCGGGGAAGCGAACCCGGTTTACCAGATTACGAGTCCACCGCTCTTAATCACTATACCACACTGGTCTTGGTGTTGTAGTCCAAAAACATCTAGAAGACAATAGGTTGGGGAAGTCTGGTCTAGAATGCTAAAAACTATTCTCTATCTTTAATAGGTAGGAACTGTCTGCCATGCATGGGAAGCTCATATTGGAGGAATAGCTTTCACCTGGAAAGCTTCACTTCTGTAAAGATTTTTTCTACAAAAACACTGGCAGCACATCTTTACAAAATATAGTATTTCAGGCACAGGGAGCTTGTGCTGGAAAGTTAAAAAGAATGTGGGAGTTTATGAAAGCTACAGCACAACCCCATGCCAGTTTACAAAGCAGCAAATCCCACAGTATTCAATGGGTCTTCCACTCAAATCAGTAGAATTACAGCCTCTCTTGTCCAGGGGGGGAAAACCCCCATATATTCTTTAGCAAGAATGCATTACCGAGATAACGTTTAAAAAACAGCTTAGTTACATCCCAACTTTTGAGAGATCTGCATATACATTACTGGCTTGTTCTTTTAATACATAACAGAGGAATACAGAGCATCTAAAAAAGAAAAAAATAAACACATGGCAAAACCAACATCAGTCCTCCCTACAAGTATTTTATACCTTGGGTTGTGGTTTAATAAGCATTTCCTTTTTATGCTGGCTTGGTTTTGCATGCAGCAACAAGTTCTGCTGGCTGCTTCAACTGAGACATTCCTTGTTTGTACACTATGTTAGCTTTCTGCAGTAAAGGGGGGTTAATTACAATATTGAAGGAAGTAGAGAGAAACTAAATAGCCCTACTCTGATTCCTATTTGTAAATTGTACCTGGTGGTGGTGGTTGTTTTTAACTTTAATAATTTATAGCATGGTGAAACACAACTGTTTGTGAAATGTTGTTCTAAGCTGAAATTTTCTTGGACTAAGCCAGTCACTAGCAGGGCATGACTTGGTCTTCTCCAATTCTGTTGTTGGCTTCTGAAGAAAGGATTCTTTTCTCATACCCTCTAAAGTGACATACAGAAACTTCAATGCTAGTGTGGAGTTTGCTTGTTGTTGCCTTGCAATAACTACAAAGTGGATAGACTTCTTCCTGCAATGAATCTAGATCTCTGCATATAGAAAACAGCTTCAGGGAAAAGTGTGTAGGTATTAAAAAACAAACAAACAAACATGCTTCTGAATTATGAAATGTGTATTGTAAAAGATGGCCTTTTAGTGAAGGCCTCACACAACCAAAGGAATTTAGAGCTACTTTGCACGTGACAAAGTCTCTACTTGGATATCAGTTCTGTCTAGGAACTGGATGTACCAACTGTGTATACAGCATGTGTAATTAAGACGCAGAACACTACTTCAATACATGTAGCAGGAAGCCCCAACTGGAAGCAGGTTTCCATGGCAAAATAAAGCCATGTCACACATAAAGACACACCCTTCAGTTGCATGCAGTTTCCTATACAGAAAAGATAAAGTAGGAAATTAATTATGAATCAAGTAACTCTTAAGAGCTGACAAAAAAAATGTTTTACGTATGCCCTCTACCATTAACAGCTGACATTACTAAGGTTCCTTTTTGGTGGGTTGTGTCTGTAATAAATCAAATAATGTGGTGGTCTTGTCACCATTCCACCATAAACTGAGAACAAAATGCTTCAACTCCCCCCCCCCATACAGTCAAAATTCTACTAAATTCCACATTATAGGATGTCATCCTATAGAGCCCCAGGATCAAAAGTCAAAAAGGAAGACTGAAGGGTCTTTGGGGAGTGGTTGTAGCTCTCAAAGGCAGAAAAGCACCGGGGGAAGAGTTTGTTTTTCTTAATCCTCATTCATCTGTACTTTGACTTCTCCTTCTCTCTGGGTTTCTTAGGGCTTCTGGCTTTCCTCTTTTCCTCGTGGTATTTGTCCTTTGACTTTCGGTATCGGTCATCTCTGTCCCAAGACTGGCTACGGCTACGGCTGCGCCGCCTCTCTCGCTTTTCGCTTTTTCTTTTCTCTTCTTTCTGCCTTCGGTCAAGGTCCTGCTTTAAGAAATGTACAGAGAGTTGTAAGGATTAGAAAGGGGTAGGAATGACACAAATTAATTTGAAAAGAATACACAAGCTTGCAATGACATAATTCAGAATCAGATGTAAATGCATTCAGAGCTTACAGCATTCTTTTTGGGGCTGTGGCAAAAGATCAGTTGCATGAACAGCCTTCCTCTCAAACCATCTTTGGATACAACCTAGTATCAGCAATGTGTGGCTGAATTAAAATGGTTGCTTCATTCACCTGGTTTTTGAACCGTGTAAAGTTAGGTTTCTGCAGCAAGGACCACTTGCTTTAGCAAAAGAATACAGAAACAAAATTTATCATGGGCAATTTTAAAAACTTTAAAACTCTCCCTTCCTTATACAAGAATGTAGTTTCCTAGTAATCATTTCACCATATCTGTTATCTCTACCCCACCCCCAAGTATTGTCATTAGTAAAATAGATTCAACCAACATAACTTGTATAAATAATGGATGAGGAAAGTATGCATGTTTCACAGGCTTTCTATGCTTACATAAAAGCCCTTCCCTTTCCTTTGCTTCAGTCCAACAAAAGTGAAAAATCTAAGCCTGATTCCAAAAATCAAGCATGTTTTACAGGATCAAGAAATGTAATATATATCTGTTATATTTTGTGACATGTGTGCTCTGAACTTTTGATGCTGTTGTGCAACACTGTATTATTCAATGCCTTTCCTTTTAAAAACAAATGAAGTCTACTACTATTTAATTTTATTTGCTTGGTTTTGAAAAAGGACATGAAGAAAGAGATGGTATCAATAAATCATACAGGAAACATCCAGTATAAGAAAGCAAGTGTGGAATTGTTTGAGGCAGGAGACCTTCAGACACCTGAGAATGGTGCAGCTGTAGGAGCCAAGGTCATGGAAAGAATATATTGGGATATGAGAGCAGAAAGTAAAGTGCTGGAATGGGAAAAGCGGATAAAGCTTAAACTCATGAACCAGAAAGCAAAAGGAGAAGAGAAACAGCAGCAAAGAGAAATGTGGCAGCAAAGAACATGCCAGCCCAGAAGAAAAGCTGCTGTATTAACTTGCTCCTTAAAAGAGAAGTGCAATCAGATCCAGAGCACTTATTTCTGCAAGTATGCTACCTGCACCAGCATCAGCTTCCTTTCAGCTGGACCAGAGTTTGCAGCAGCTGCACCATCACTAACTGTGAAAACTACCATCTGAATCCATTTCTGATGCCACAGGACCAGAGGAGGTAGATCCTGAGTGATGAGCCTGTGGCCCTGCAGAAACTGGTTGGCAACAACTATTATCCCTGACCATTGGCTATGTTGACTAGGACTAATGGGAGCTGGGAGTCGAGCAACATCTGGAGGGCCACAAATCCCCTATTCTTGAGCTACATGACAAATTGTATCTATGCTGGAAAAAATGTAAACGATGCTCCTAAGAGACAGGGGAAAGCTGATCCTGAACTGAGAAAATATATGTTTAGGCTGTATGGCAGGCTTCACCAACCTGCTAAACCTAGATTTTTTTGGGACACTCAATGCCCATCTGTCCTAACTAGCATAGTCAAGAGTTAGGAATAATGAGATTTGTAGTCCAGAATAATCTGGAGGGTCACAGGTTTACTACCCATGATCTGGCTCTTCTGGCTAATAACCCGATATAGATGGATATTGCCACTCTGGAGATGGGGAATGCATTGTGGAGACATGGGCTTCGGTCCTAACACTGTTAAACAATTCACATTCTTTGACATGCAAATGCCCACTTGCTTACTTTCTCTAAAAAGAGAAGAAACGAGGACTGGAATCCTACAGGAATCTTCTAAAAGGGTGGCTTATGAAGAAAATCTCAACAATCTAATTGTGCAACCAATGTGCTAAATTATACTGTGAACGGTATGTGGCAGCAACAGCAGCACCCTGACCCAAATATGTTCCAGTTTGGCATGCAAGGAAGGCTGGCATCTAAGTGGCTGAAGCTTTCAAATAGAAATGATTGCAGAGAGTTCTTGAAAGGAAGAAGGTAGAGACCAAGAGCATCTCTGTAGGACAGCCAAAGTAGTGGGAGAAACCAATAAGAGTTCTGTAGAAGTGGCAAGGCTGCATGTGGGGCCAACAAGGAGGAAGTATAAATGGTCAGTGAGATGTGGGGAAAAGGTTAACATATATATGAAAGTAGCAAAATCAAGAGCTGACTTTCGGCTGAGATTATGCAGACAAGAACTGGACAATGTTAGAACATTTCACAATACAGTGGTACCTCAGGTTAAGTACTTAATTCGTTCTGGAGGTCCGTTCTTAACATGAAACTGTTCTTAACCTGAAGCACCACTTTAGCTAATGGGGCCTCCCGCTGCTGCCAAGCTGCTGGAGCACGATTTCTGTTCTCATCCTGAAGAAAAGTTTTTAACCTGAGGTACTATTTCTGGGTTAGCAGAGTCTGTAACCTGAAGCGTATGTAACCCGAGGTACCACTGTATATCTACTGGGTGTTGACTGAAGTGTGATGAAAACATTCCATGCATCTGACCCAATGTTTCCCTGATGCAGCAACACATCATTAAACTGAAAGGACAAGAGCCCAGCACCTTAGACTTTTTGGACCTCTTCTCATCCTCATCGGTATCATCTGAATGGTGGCGTTTCTTCTTCTTTTTATCAGAGTGCCTGTGACTTGTTTTGCCGTCATCCTCTTCCTCCTCCAATACAAGGTCATATCTTGAGCTAGAGCAGCCTGTTAAGGAAAGCTTGGGAGACCAATATTAGGGATAGCCAACAAGTTGGCCAACAGAGTAACACCTTGCAGCACTATCAGGCAAAAACGTGAGTGAACTGGATCCAGGAGAATAAAATGACAAAGTAAAATGGTCCACTTCAGTGCACCTCTGGATTCATTTCTGGAAGGTCAAAGCCAGTGAATGCACATTATCATTTTAACTGCATAACAAAAACAAATGCCCCCCCCCCCATTTCACAGCTATTCTAAGGCACAATTCAAAGGGCACAAGTAGGGAACAAAAGCTGTCAAAAGATATTTCTGCATAGAGATGATGGTTAGACTCCATGTCACAGCATCTGTAATGGGTTTACTATGTGGTTCAGCCAGATTGTACAGTAAGACGACCCAGGCAAGCATCATCAAGTCTGAGGGAGGCAGCATTGGCAGGGCAAGTAGAACACACAGAGCTCCTATATGAAAACATGCATTTTTAAAAGTTAACTACTCTGATTCGAACCACAGCCTGAGGATGGAGCTGCTCTGTTTTGAAGCCCACAAAACTGGAATATGGCCCAATACAGACATTTAGCTGGGGCTATTTTGTTTTGGTCAAGGAGTTGGAAACGCCAATTGAAAAGTGATTTCCACATTTCTAAATTCAACTAAGATTTTAACTAAATAAGTGAATTAAAATTTTACATGCACAGAATTACATCGCAAAGGAATCATAGAATCATAGAGTTGGAAGAGACCACAAGGGCCATTGAGTCCAACCCCCTGCCAAGCAGGAAACACCATCAGAGCACTCCTGACATATGGTTGTCAAGC
Source organism: Podarcis bocagei (assembly GCF_964188305.1). Classification (NCBI taxonomy): domain Eukaryota; kingdom Metazoa; phylum Chordata; class Lepidosauria; order Squamata; family Lacertidae; genus Podarcis; species Podarcis bocagei. Next base: position 52,083,058 of record NC_138127.1, read on the forward strand.
CTCTGCTTAAAGACCTCCAAAGAAGGAGACTCCACCATACAAACATACAAAAACTACTAGTCTGAGAAACAGTTATTAGAAGTTAAGGTAATAAAAATCTATCTACCAAATTCTAGGTAAAATGCTTTTTGCAATCCTACTGCAAGATTCCAATAAACTAGAAACATATACCATATGTATCCAGGTTGTAGGCTTTTTACTCAAAAATAGTAAAATAGGAGTTTTTAAAAATAACGTATAATTATTTAGTTGCAAAGGATACTCTTGTTTTGGCTTCACCTTCTCCTTCAGACTTAATTTAGGAGCTTTGTCACGGTCCTTTTCATATTCTTTGAAATCATCCTTAGTATACTTCCCACCTGTTTATAGGGAGAGAGAGAAGCTGCCATTGATCTTGAATGCAAGTAAGAAACTCATTAGAGAGATAATCCAGGATCAGTTTTGTAACCAGGACAAAAATCATGAGTCACCTACACACCCAACATTTGGAATTGTCAAAATAATAAATATAAAACTTTTTAAAATGTGGGAGAGAGGGAAAATTCACTGCTTAAATGAGTATCTTTAGCTATGTGCTGCCATCTTATGGTTCAAGGTCACAAAATGCAAATACCTAAATATTCTGCAGAGTTGAGGTTCCAAGCTAGCAAGAAGGGACTATTCAGCAAAGAGAGAGAATTGAGAGAAAGGACACCTAAAATAGTCATTAATGTCTCCCTTTCTTGGTCTACAGATTCTCATGCACAGCAGAGCATATGTGCAGCTGCGCACCAAAACTCCTCCACCTTCTCATCTGCCTAACAGAAGCTCTGAATTTTTGGGTATGTCTGTGATTCTCAGTACGAAGAATAAACAGATTTTTAGAAAGGTAGTCAATTCAAAAAGTTTGAGAAACATTCACTTTCAATGTTCATTGCCTCCCGGTTCCCCCAGCTTCTAATGGCTGCTACCATTAGGGATCCTACAAGTGGCTCTCCTTGATTGTCTGCATATTTGGTGGCTAGCTGTCTTGGCTAACAGAACTAGGGAGGGACACCTCTGTTCGTTCTAACACCTTCCCACCAGCCTGGTGTAAGGGAGAGGGTTGGATTGCTTTGCCCTTATTCTCCATCAGCACAAAATACTATACACTACCCAATTTGAAAAGTAGGGTATTTATAGGATGCTAACTGGGAAGAGATCACATTTTATGGTTGTTTGGCAATTTCATAACTAGCAAACCTGAACGTGACTGCTTCAAAAGCTAATGTTTGTCTGCTCTCCTAAAGGAGAACTGATGGTTATAATAAAAAAGAGTTATAGATATAATGCGTAAAATAAATTACCTTTTCCTTTCCATTTAATCTTTGCAACAGACTGGCTAAAATCCACGTGTATCCGCCTGTCATCTATTAAAACATTATCCATCTTAAAGTAAGCTTTCTCACAATCTTCTTCCTGGTACACGTTTTGGAGAAATGTAAAGTTAAAATTAGAAGATGACATTTTAAAAAACCCCAGCAACGGCAGTATATGAATGGAAAAAGGAAATTCCAGTAGCTTAAAAGTCCTCATGCTTCGGATGAGGAACACCAACTGTTGTGTTGGCACTGTGATATTGTGTCATCCATTATTGTAGAGATTTGTTTCAACTTAAAATGTTTGGTATCAAGTTTGTGTAATGAAACCCCAAATGTTTCTACACGGTGGTTATCCAAAAATGCATTAATCTATCTATCTGTATGGTCAAGGAATCCAAAACCATTTCTGCCACAGCCCTGTGCAACCTACACACCACAACTGTTCTATGTATTCATTTATGAGAATTTAAGAGAAGCAAATCAAGAACCTAAGTCTTCCCATGCATTAAAAACTGTCAAGCCATTTTCAATTTCTTAAATGCATAAACTAAACCAGAAATTGAAAGGAGCACAAGCAACATTCTCCCAGGATAACCAACTGTGGAAACAGGCACCCAAACAGGATCTGACTTTCTGAAAGTTTAGGGAATATAACATTTACAACCATTAATTCTCTCACGATCCCAGTGAAACTGGTCACTGTAAGCTATATTTTATGAATGGGGATCTAAAGCTGAGAGGCAGTGACTTCCCAGAAGTCACAGAAATGAACCTACAGCAGAGCTCATTTGGATCTTCCCAGATGATCATTATGCACTATCCAGGACACCAGAATTGTTCCAACAGAAAATACTTTCCTAAAACTCGCAACAGAAGATTTGTCATTAAAGATTTTGGGTGTGGGTGAGTTGTACTGGTGCTTTGAATGTCATAAGCTGCTCCACCTTTGTAATTTTAATAGCAGCATTATAAAACCATTTCATAAGAAACAAGTAGAACACACCTTTAGGTTTTACCCTCCTATAAAGATGCTACATAAAATGAACTGTGAGTACAATTTTGCGAGGCCACATACCTTTTCAAACTCGATGAAAGCATAGCAGAGGGATTCACCTGTCTTCCAATCTCGAATCACTTCACAACTGAAAAATGAGTAAAGCATTTTGTTCTGGAAATCGCAGGACAACGACAACAGTGGTATGATATCAATGGGCTGAAACCTTCCTCAACAAGTCCCCAAGAAAAACAGCTCTGTATCTGCTAACATGGATCACATTTTCTATACAGTGGTACCTCGGGTTAACTTAATTCGTTCCGGAGGTCCGTACTTAACCTGAAACTGTTCTTAACCTGAAGCACCACTTTAGCTAATGGGGCCTCCTGCTGCTGCCACGCCACTGGAGCACGATTTCTGTTCTCATCCTGAAGCAAAGTTCTTAACCCGAGGTACTATTTCTGGGTTAGCAGTGTCTGTAACCTGAAGCGTATGTAACCCGAGGTACCACTGTATATCTACTGGGTGTTGACTGAAGTGTGATGAGAACATTCCATGCATCTGACCCAATGTTTCCCTGATGCAGCAACACATCATTAAACTGAAAGGACAAGAGCCCAGCACCTTAGACTTTTTGGACCTGAAGCGTATGTAACCCAAGGTACCACTGCACTAGCCATTGCTGTTAGGTCTAAAACCAGGAACAGAGGGCTGCCTCCTACATCACAAATTCTGGGTATAGAGTGGCTTCATAAGCAATCGTTGCATCAGAAGACGCAAAATGCATAAGGATATGTGTTAAAAATGCAGGTCTTGAGAAACCCAACATTATGATTTGGATCCAGACATCTTCGTCTGTGAATGAAAGCGCACCTTCCATTTGCAGGTAGAACTCTGCTCCAGAAGAACCTCCTGCTTTTCTATCTGGGTGCTCCAACTGGTGGAAGCAGTGAGGAGAGGAGATCTTTCCCAATCTTCCCTTCCCGCTACAGCCCTCTCCCAAGAGGGTCCCTCATGCAGGAGGCATATGGGGAAGGGAGAATGAGCAAGAATTTCTTGCTCATTCCTTTTGCTTGTGGGATAATCAAGTTAGCAGAGCTCCACTCTGTCCTAACGAGGCATGCATAGGTAAAGCCCCTTCTCTGTGCGCATACCTCCCTCCCCACTCTGTCCCATAGCCCCTGGGGCACTCTTCTAGGGATCAGACAGCAGCATGCTTGAAAGAGGTAGAATTCAAAAGTGAATTGACAAGAAAAGGCAGGGACAAAAGAGGAAGAAAAAGTGCATCTAAGGGGAAAAGGACTCTCGGAAGGAGAGGGAAAGACACTGCACAACTTCTTGTGACACCATGTTTCCCCTAACTTTGTTTCTACACATGCTGAAGGGGAGGGCAACCATCAAACACCTTCTTCTAGCCATAGTAAAATTCCCGACTCCCACCTACCAGCACCCGCCTCTGCTGTTCAAGTCTTAAAAATTTATAAAATAGCCCAAGGTTGAAATATAAGATTTATGACTGAAACAAACCGAAAGCAGAGCAATCAATCCCAGAAAGGAAGAGTTTTAAAATTACTTGCAAACTTCTTGCTTCTTGTGCAGATTTTCAATAATTACCTTTTTATTGGTCCGAATCGGGAAAATATGATTTCAAGGTCTTCATCTGTTGTCACAGGATTAAGTTTGCAAACGAACAAGACATTTTCAGGAGGCTTGATATCTGCATCAGGCAAGTCTCCAACCTGGAATACAAGTGTGATATGAGAGGAGATTTTAGTCCCACTTTATAGAGAATCTCAGGCAAGTCACATTTAGACATGTTTTGACATGTAATTATTTAACATATACAACCTTTTAGGCATGCATAAAATCCTTCTGATTTATCTTTATGTCCCATTGCAAGATCAATTATTAGATTTTTTTTAAAAAATTGAACCTACATCTAGATTCAACAGACAGTCCTAGTAGTCATCATATCTGATGCTGTGATAGCTTTATTTATATTCACAAAAAGCACATGCATATCTGCAAGGCTGACTTTGAGTTAAATAATCGAACATATTTACCATTTCCAAAAGAATAGCCTTAGTTTTTGCTTCTTTCTCTGCCAGAATTTCTTCCACTTCATCAACAGACCTTCCTTTGAAGTCATCAATCTCCTCATCAGCTCCTATTCTTCCACTCTGTCTTATATTTAAAACAAATAAAAGAAAGACAGCTATTTAATAATATTTAGCCAGTGAGTATATATTGTTAATTTTTTTCAATTCATTTGTGACTCAATGCATAGCTGAATTGAAACTAACTTTACTGCCTGAACACAAATTGTAAACATACACAGGAAGACATACAGAAGCACTTTACAATCATTATATAGATGTGAGTTCAAGCTTAAGAGATTGATTACAGTCCTGTCCACAGTACAGTCATACCTTGGCTCTCGAACGCCTTGGCTCCTAAACAAATCGGTTCCCGAATGATCAAAACCCGGAAGTGAGCGTTCCGGTTTTTGAACGATTTTCGGAAGCCGAACATCCGGCACGGCTTCCGATTGGCTGCAGGACACTACTGCAGCCAGTTGGAAGCTGCGCTTTGGTTTCCGAATGTTTTGTAAGTCGGACAGACCTCCAGAACATATTCCGTTCGACTTCCAAGTTACGACTGTACTATGTACAGTGTTTTTTGAAATTATACACTCAACAAAATGTAAGAAGTGTAGCAGAGATTGATGAATGCCTTTCAGGATAGGCTTTTTTTTATCACATTGCTTATTGAATTGGGAGGAAAGCAGCAGGTGGAGGGAGACTATCTCTCTGGGAACCATTCCTCATGCAAGTCACTCTGCTGAAACCGAAAAACACACATTACTATTGTCCTTGAAGAGGACTCACTGTCAAGACACAGCTTGATTTTTGTTTCAGTAGTAAACTTTCCATCTCCACCAGTTCAGGTTCACTTTTTTCTTTTTGTTTTACTCTTTTCATTTTGCATCTGTTGAATGGGCACCATGATTAAGGACTGAGGATTTGTGTGATGGTGGTAAATATTCCTTGTTTATCTATTTTCTGATCTCCCTCTCCAGTATCAAAAGAAATTAAATAGCAACACTCACATCCAACTGTTCCTTGGTAGGCTCTGGTGAACGATCTGGTATTGCCAAACCAGGAGGGTCATCAAATGGATCATCCAAGATCACTGTATGGTTTATCCTAGACAACAATTGCAGTAAAAGCAAAGGATAATTTCATGCATATGTGTGCATTGTGGCAACAAATGCATCAGTAAAATACACTCACACTCTAACCTCTCAGATGGATAATCAGAATCTGTAAGAAAGTAGTTAGGTCAAGTATGGCACACAGCCAGACAGGCAATGAACAGAGCATCACTGTATAGTGCAGGGCTCTTGCAGTTTCCCAAAAGCATGTGAGCTGGCTTTTGTTGGAGGAAGGTTCAGATCCTACTGCAGCATATGACTGCAGAGATATTCTCTTGGCTAAAAGAGAAGGCAAATCATATTTGGCCAGTTCATAAGACTGTCGCACTAAAAGCACGTCCAAAATAGCCAAGAGCTGATGGTCATACAACTGACTGGCAACGATTTCAGAACAGACCCCCCAAAAGTTAAGAAAAATACCATCATGTAAAGCACAACTGAGGTCACCTGGCAATGAAAAGCTGCATATAAGCACATTAAATAAATAATAAAAACATTATTTTGTGGAATTCACTGCATATGGTCATTGTAACTAGTTCAATTGACTTTGAAAGACGAGTTCATTGAGGATAGGTCTAGCAAAAACGTTTGGCATGATAGGCCAAATGGACCCTCTAGTATCAGAGGTGGTATACCACTGATCAGAAGGTATTGGGATGAGGCAGTTGGGAACAGGTATTGACTGCTATGTCATCCATGTGGCCCTCTCAAAAGAACCTGGCTGACCCCTGAGGGGGATGCTGGACTAGAAAGACCTTTGGGTCTGATCAAGCAGGGATTTTCTGATATATGTAGTCTATAAAAGCAAAAGAGAGTCAAACCTGATGTCTTGATATGGAACAAAATCCTTGTCAACGAAGGCTTCATTAATTTTCATCAACACATCCATGCCTTCTGTTACTTCACCGAAGACTGTATGTACACCATTCAGGTAATCTAAGTTGTCTCCTGTAGTAATAAGAAACTAAAAAAGCAAACAAAACTATTTTGAGTTAACTGCATGGTGGAAATCTCCAGGTATTTTAAGATGTTTCCTTTGAGACTGTTTGCTATCAACAACAGCTTCCAATACCATCAATCATGGTATATTCTGAATGGGATTAGGAACTACAGGCAATATATTGTTTTTTTTCTGGAGGGCAGGTTCCAGAAGAGAGGCTATTGTAATATGTTATGTGTTACATGTGGGGCTGCATTTTAAGATGGTTTGGAAACTTCAGCTAGGACAAAATACAGAAGCCTGCCTGTTAATAAGTGCAGACTGATATTCACATGCATGTTTTGAAACATCTGCACTGGTTGCCATCCAGTACCATTTGGAAATATTGGTTCTCAGTTTTAGGTCCTGACTCTCTCAGGAATCATCAGCTTTGAGATTTCCCTCTCCTCCCAAAGATTACACATTTACATTTTTATGCCTTTCCAAACCTAAGAGTGCTAAAGTCATGTAAAAATCTAAAACATTTTAAAATTTACATACTTGCCACAATATTAAGAACTATCTCATCTTGCTTGACACTGTGAACAAGGAAAAGGAAGACAATACTGTATAGGAATTTTGTGCATGTGCTTTATTGTGGTTTTTAGAGTCAATGCTCTTCTATTTATCCACAATGTCAATCTATTTAAGTATTAGTTTGGGTTTTTAATCTTGTGGCAAGTCTTGTTAGTAGCTGTTCTTTAAGAACATATCTGTATCATGTGCATGGATTATGCCCAGTCAAATTGTTATTTTAATTCTTTGTGGCATCACTCCTTTCACTTATCCCACGTTTCTTGTAAGACTCTTCCAGTGCTGTGGACTGACCTGAGATCCATGCTGATCACTGCCATTGTTCACCATTGACACTGTACCCCTTTTCTTGTGTTTAATTCTTGGCACTTTTTCTGTTTCAAAAAATCTAGCTTGGTCCCCATACAATTTGCTGAAACACACAAAGGTAATATTCAGACAAAAAAACTAAACAAATGTTATAGTCTACTTACATTTTTTCTCCACAAGAATAGAAAATGATCAGTTATTGGCGGTGCTTGTAATACTGGTAATTAGTGTTTTAAACTTCATTATAAGTGCCTCAGTCCAACAATCAGTTTAAAATGCTCCAATATGCATGCAAAGCTCTTCTATTAAGATCATCACTATTTGTTTCAATAGGAGACCAAGATGCAAACATATTCCTTTCAAATGAATAGGGTACATCAAATAATGTAGGAGCTCTCTGTGTGCCTAAGAAACTCTTAATAGGGTAACTACACCCATGTTCACAAGCTTTTAGGACTGCTTTTAGAAAAACAATACATTTGCCTTGATCCGTCAAGCATGCATCTAGTTCCATGTGTTCAAAGGAGTGGTGTGAATCTTGTTGGATTGGCTACGGAGATGAGAAAAATATTCATTTCCATTTTTAAAAGAGTAATGTTCCATACAAGGGAATCTCCCTTCTTTAGACAGCTGAACACAAAATTTGTCAGCATTACTGGAGGGGGAAAGAACACCTAAGATAGTCCAGATAAGGTCTATTGGTCTTTCTGCTGGGTTTAATTACCCAATGAATTGCCCATTCCAATGCATGTTTACTTGGGCAAAGGTCCCACAGTGTCAAAAGAGACTCACTTCCTGGTAAGCATACATAGATTCAAGATCTAAATGAAACTCACCAAAAAATTGATTCACCTCCACGGCCAGTCCCCTGTGGGTCTCCAGTTTGTATGATAAAATCTCTCTGAATGAATGCAAAGCACATAATGTTACCTATCACCATAGTTTATTATTATTATTTATTAAATTTATATACCACCCCTTATCCAAAGATCACAGGGCAGTTTACGAGTTTTAGAAAAATAGGTTTATTAAAATTTACTGCTTGCACTGACATTTGTATGATGCAGACTGTAAAGCTATTATTTCCAATATACAGTACAGGGGACATAAGCTAAGATCGTCTAGATCTAGGTTCAACTCTCTTTATCAACTTTATAGCATAAAATATTTAAAGTGTTTAGTGATTTAAATGTTCAGTTAAAAAAATAAAATAAAAACCATGACAAATACTAATCAATCATAACAAATACTTACTTGTATATTATGTATAAGGCAGTAATTGTAGTACTTGATTTTGCAGAGCTTCAGAAAATTCAGGCAAGCTGCAAGAAATTTAAAGCAAATGAACCAGTCTGCATGTTTTGCTTAATAAAAGAAACTTTCACTGTTCATCCATTATATGTAAGAACAACAAAATCCACAACACATCAAGGCCTGCAGTAAGAGGCTAGTGGAAACAAACCCTGTGCCAAGGTTGTCACTCTAGTCAACCCTTAACTGAAATTTCAGAATAAAGAAGTCATCCTGAGTAACATAACAGTGAAAAGATGATGTTCAGATGTTAAATGGGGTTGCACTCCCTTTAAAGGAGCAGATGTGCAGTTTAGGAATGCTTCTGGAACCACGGCTGTCATTGGAGGCACAAGTAGCCTAGATGGTACAGCGTCTTCCACCAGCTTTGCCTAGATCAGGGGTCGGTTTACCTCACTTGGGCTGGTTCCATGGGCCAGATCACATGCGCGGCCACGATTTCCGGCGTCTGCACAGACATGATTTCCGGTGTCTACGTAGATGCAATTTTCGGCACCTGAGCATGCACAGACATGATTTCTGGCACCGCAGAAGCGAGTCCCCGCTCTGCGCTGGTTTAGTGCAGCGCACGGGGACTTGCCGAGTGGGCGGCTCAGTGGCGGCTTGTGGGCCAGTTAAACGACCACAAGTGGCCCATGGGCCTTAGGTTGTCTACCCCTGGCCTAGATGCTACTTTATCTGGACAGAGATAACCTAGCTTCTATTACTTATATGCTGGTAACCTCTATGGTAAACTACTACAATGCTTTATACATGGGTCTGCCTCTGAAAACAGTTCAGAAGTTACACTGTTGCACAATTTAGTGGCCAGATTACTGAGACCAGAGGTAAAGGGACCCCTGACCATTAGGTCCAGTTGCGGACGACTCCGGGTTTGTGGCACGCATCTCGCTTTACTGGCCGAGGGAGCCAGAGTACAGCTTCCGGGTCATGTGGCCAGCATGACTAAGCCACTTCTGGCGAACCAGAGCAGCGCACAGAAACGCCGTTTACTTTCCCGCTGGAGCAGTACCTATTTATCCACTTGCACTGTGTGCTTTCGAACTGCTAGGTTGGCAGGAGCAGGGACCGAGCAACAGGAGCTCACCCCGTTGTGGGGATTTGAACAGCCAACCTTCTGATCGGCAAGCCCTAGGCTCTGTGGTTTAACCCACAGCGCCACCCGCATCCCTTACAGAACGTCTGAGTACAGTACACCAATTATGTCTAGATTGCAATAGCTACTGATTAGTTTCTGTAATCAATTCAAAGTGCTTGTTTTGACCTATCAAGCCCTATAGTTCAGGACCTCAAGGACCACCTCTTCCCACATGAACAAATCCAGACCTTGCAGGATTTATCCTACTCACATAGATAAACAATTAGAAAAACTTCAGTTCCTTAATCTTTGGGTGTCAAGCTACTGCCAAAGGCATGAGGCAAAACCAATAAACAAAGCAAAAGAAAGATTGCATTTTAAAAGTAATCCTGGTAGGACTCCTGAAGAATCAACGAAAGTTGTCTCCTGGAAGAAACTTTACTTGTAGAAATATATATCGCAAGAGAGACTGTGCTAGAGGATCCAGTTACAGATAGGTAGCCGTGTTGGTCTGCCATAGTCAAAATAAAAAAATTCCTTCCAGTAGTATCTGAATAAGTGTGCATGCACACGAAAGCTCATACCAAGAACTAACTTAGTTGGTCTTTAAGGTGCTACTGGAAGGAATTTTTTTATTTTGTGCTAGAGGATCTACGCTTTGCTCTCTTTATCTACAACATTGCAAAGGATGTTGTTTTGCTTCCAGACTGCACAGTCTAGCCCAGCCTTTCCCGACTTGGTGCCCTCTAAATTTGGGGGCCACAACTCCCTTCAGCCCCAGCCAACATGGACTACGGGAGCTCTAGTACAAAACACCTGGATGACACCCTTCCACCCCCAAAGGTGGGAGAAGGCAGGTCGAGCCACTTGGAGGCACACCACCTAGGACCGGTCCTGCGGGGCGGTGTGCAGAAACCCAACTGGTGCAGCGCAGAAATGCAACGAGGGAAGAAAAACTCCATGGCGGCTCCTGAAGGCCGCGCCGGAGAGGGACACTCGGGAAAGGCATCTGCAGCCTGTTCGGCCTTCTGCTGGCGGACGCCGGAGCTTCCTCTCACCTCTCGGCCTCTCCTCCGTGTACAAGTCGATCACCAGGTCTCCTAGCGTGGTTTCCAGGAGCACCGCCATGCCGCCTCGCTCCGCTTCCCGACGGCCTCTCTCGCCCCGGAAGGAGCCGCCTCAGCGCCGCTCCGCCTTTTCCTCCCCTGCTTGGCAACAGACTCACGCGCTCAGAAGCCGCCTACTCCGTTGACTTTAGGCACCATTTTGTGGCGGTGGTAAAAAACCGCCCGGAGAAAACACTGGGTTTTCCATAGGTGTGACTGGCCGGAGCGAGACCGGGACCAGCCTGTTCCCCATAAAACAGGTCGCAGCAGAGGCAAAAGCGTCTGCTCTTTCCGGCGAGGCAGGTCGTGCTTCGCGTGGTGAAGGCGCAGCGCACCTGCCTGGAAGTGACAGCAGCGCAAAACTTCTGCCTGCAGTTCTGACCGGGGATCCGCTCGAGCATGGGATGCTTGAACTACCTGCGCGGACCTTGGCTGCAAGTGCAGCCCGAGAACTGCTTCTAACCTGCGATAGAGTGGTGATTTTCATTGAGCTCCTGGAAGTCGCTTTCCACCACAGACTACAGACCCCATTGCATTGGCATTGGTGGGGCAAAGTTTCAAATGCTTTAAACTCACAAAAACACATTTTAAAAAACCACTATGACATAAATCCTTCCTTTCGCCCACTCACAACTGTTCGGAATTTCTCCAATGCAGTCCATTGGCAGCTCTAACTTCTTTCTCCTGGAATTAAACAGCTTCAGAAGCAGCCTGGATGTTATGTCTCACTGCTCTATAACTCTAACTAAACTCCCTATCTCTATGGTTACAGCAGCTGGAAGCAGTGCCTTCAGCGCCGCGGCCAAACAAACCTCTCTGAACGCGCATAAATTGGGGAGGGGGCGCTGCCTGTACCTAACAGTAAATTGTGCTTTGTGGAGGGCTTACACATATTTCACAAGAATACCACTGAACCTGCAATTTGCTGTTTCCCTTTCAATTGCTCCTTCCCTCTGAGCCACCAGGCATAGAAAAATTCAGGAGTTAAATCATAGGCGTAGCCAGGATTTTTGTTAGGGGGGGGGTGGACTTTTCGGGTTGGGGGAAGAACCGACGTAATTGTTCAGTTTGTTAAGTATTTCTATTGTTTTACTGTGCTTGATGTAGGGGGTTGCAGCTGCCCCCTGCCCCCCCCCACTGGCTATGATCATGAGTTAAACTGAGCAATGAAGGAGTAATGGCTAAGTAATTATTCATATGTCCCCATCAACATTCAACATAGCAACAGTAAATCATTCACTAAACAAATGGAAAGAGATCCCAGTAGGAATTGATTTGACAGAACGAAGTGGTTTAGGAGGAGTTATTGCCATCAATCCCATCCACAAATGAATCAACCGCATTACATTCACAAATTCTCAAAATACGTTTTTATTCTTGACAAGTTTAGATTCTCAGGTATGAACACTTTTTTGTCGGGGTGGGGTGGGGATAAAGTAACTTCTTTCCAGGCACACCTGTTTTTTAATTACTACAGTACTTTCGTCCCATTAATAGACTGGCTTTATGCAGCACATTGATTTCAATGGGATTAGGCAATTTGGATCATGCAGCAAGCTGATTCATGTCCTGATAGTTAGTCCATGTGAAATGGACTAACATGCATTTTGCTTCATAGTAAATATTTTTGAAAACAAAAAACCTGATTTTTAGTGTGCTTTTTTAGACCCTCATGAAATGGCAAAACAGCCAAGTGTTGCACTCTTTTTAGAGAGGCAACCATACCCACCTTTAGAATAACAACTAACTCATTAACCCATTGCATTGGTAAGTGTGTTCATTGGGGTTCACTCTCAGGATTGCAGCGTCAAAGCCTCTTAAGAACATAAGAGCCATCCACTGGATCAGGCCAAGCCTCCTGTTCTGACAGTGGCCAACCAGATGCCTGCAGGAAATCCCCAAGAAGGACTAGAGCAAGAGCACTCTCCCCTCCTGCAGTGTCCAGCAGCTGGCATTCAGAAGCATGTTGCCTCTCACCTTAGACAGGGAGCAATAGCCATCATGGCTAGTCGCCACTGCATTGTTTACTCTTCCAGGTTCCTCTGCAATTACAACAGAGATGGCCTTTTTCCCATGGTGACAGTTCAACTTTGCAATTCTCTGCCCAGAGAAGCTTGCCTGGTGCCCACACTAATGTATTTCTGGTGCCAAGGAAAAACGTTTTTTGAATTCCCAGGCTTTTAAACTTTATCTGTTTTATTTGGTTTTGTTTTGTTTTCCAAATAAAAATGCTGCCTTTTGCTTTGTTTCAACTTTCTGTTTTGTTTTTAGCATTATTCATTTCTGCTGTTTTTAACCCCACCTAAATAATATTCGAAGGCGGAGGAAAACTCTGTATGGCAATACACAAAAAGATAATGCTCTGGTGGGCATTATCAGGGGATGGATGCTGAGGAGCCTTCAGTGCACACTGAATAAAGCGGGATTTATTGCTGACTAAACCTGCATGCCTATTCTCATCTCTGCTAATTTGAGGTAGGGGGACTAATTTATCTGAGACAGGTTGCTCTTTCCCCCGCGCAAATCTCCTCTGGGTTGTTTGGCTCCAACTCCTAAGCCTTTCCCAAGGGAAACCTTTTTGACACGGCCTTTCTCCTGCCCTCAGCAGCACCTCTCCTAATCCTGCATCTTTCCCGGTTGTGTTGTTGTTGCTGCTGCTGCTACCGTCTCCTCCTCCTCCTCTCCTCTCCCCTCCCCTCCCCTGCCGGACTCCTCCCCGCCTCTGCTTCGCCTGCCGCCTCCTCTGGCTTTGTTGATGTTTCACTTTGTTTTAATTCCCGGCTCCCAAGATGGAGGCGGCGCTGGGGCCACGCGAGTTCCTGCGGCTGCTCCCGGGGCTCCTTCTGCTGCTGCCCTCCTGCCTGGCCGCCCCGGAGCCGACCGCCGCTTTCTCCCAGCTCGATAGCCAGGTAAGGGAGAGGAAGGGTCTCCGGGCAGCCTCATCTTTATTCTGACGGCACCAGGACGGAGAGTACACGGAGGGAGTGGGGAAGAGGGGCGAGCAAAGTGGACCCCTTGGAGGAGTCCGATAAAACCAAGAAACAAGAAATGCAGTGGGTTGGCCCCTAATCTTCCGTGCTCATCTGCCCCTTAATTCGGAGTAAGGAAGCGACATGCTGCTGTAGATAGGCGCGGCGGCGTTGCATTGTTTGTCTTGTCTAAGGTGCCGTGGGAGTGTGCAAGACTGAGTGTGACGTGCAGGAGCTTCGTGTGGACATCCCGAAATGGTGCCCTAGTGCCCACCTGTGTGAAATGCTCAGGCTTGTACACTTTGAAGGTGTTTTGGGGGGGTTCTTCCTCCCCCACCCCAGCCCCGGGAAGGAGCGATTTGTATATTAATATGTATGCAGAATTGCATAAGATGTGGCATCAGGCCTTGTGTGGCTTGGATTTTGGTATGAAGTAGGTCAGCTGCGTGCTTGCTATATATGCACACAGGCATATGCAAGGGACCGAATGGATATGCGGTGAGAATACATGATGTCCATTGAGCTAGGTAACACCAAGATTAGATTTTATTTGTCTGATTTGAACTTTGGGATTGAGTGCTTTCTTTAATGCATGTGGTCTGCGTTGAGAGAAGAGCATGATATTCTCAACTGTTTCTGTGCGGAAGCCTTTAATGATAAGCTATCCAACAAAAACAAATTGCTTTTGAGTGGAAAATAAAGAGGAATGTTTAAGTGATTTGTAGGTGTTACAAATCCTGTGATTTGTGGGTGTTACTAGTAGTTTCTTTAAGTTAATCACATGTTATAGCTGTGTTAGCTTGAAGCACAGGAGTGGTTTTGGTACAGTGTCCTTTTCAAGCATTTAAGATGCTACTTCATTCAACTTCTGATAGCTAGCTAATTGCTAAGAGAGCTAACCCAAAATCTCCATCACAAACATTTGAACAAGCAATGATTAGATTTGGATTAACTTTATCCCTGGTTTTCAGTGTGATGGAGTAGTATATGGAAAGATCCACTTTATGAAGAACTAGCAAAGTAAATACATCAAGTGAGCATTTATAAGACACACATTCACTCTATGTTTTTTATATCGTTTATGAATGAACTGAAGTTTCACATGAATATGCTGTACTAGAAAAGTCAATAACTTTGCTTTTTGAAAGCATTTTTTATTTTAGAAAAGGAAGGTGCAAGAGTCTGGGGACTCTTCTTTATAAGAGTGGTGCATATTTACTCTTCCGGTAGTGATTCTCTTCACTACTAAGGTGATGGCTACTTGCAAGAAATAGTAGAAATGGGAGAATCACCCTCTGTGTCTTTGTGGTACGTAATGAACAAAGAGCAAAGGAATAGTTGACACATCATAAAACTTTGATATAAGGAATGCACTTATTTCTTAATAACCCCTAAGAAGTAGATGCTGCTTGCATAAACATAAGGGTAAAAAGATTTTGATCAGTACAGGTGTTCATGACTTGCTAAGGGTCTGGACTGCCCAAAAGAAGTATTTTTGAGGTTCTTTTGTGATTTGTTTTCCTCTATAGCTATCTCAGTGATTCCTAGGAACTATAAAATCAACAGGAGAATATCTAAGCGGAAAGTGCTCAGAAGTTCTGTCCTTCAGGCAAAACACTGCTAGTGTTCATTCCATGAATCTGGAATGATCTTCCTTCAGTTGTTTTACTACTTCCCTACCTCCCTCTTCCCCAAAGAATTCTCATTTTCACCCTCAACATGTAATCTTTACATCTTATATTTTAAAGCCTCCAGAAAGGCTTATTGCACCACTAGAACCAACCTGCTGGTAGAAGTTTACCCTCAGAATACAATTATTTTAGAAATATATCTTCTTGAAAAATTGTTAGAGGAAAGGACTAAGAAAGAAAGATATTGAAAGGCAAAATAATAAAATGTCTGTTCAGTCATTTGCTTATGGTGCAATCCTCCTACATGACCACTATTGCACAATTTCTTGAAATTTTTCTAAACTACGTAGAATATGCTCCACAGTTGACTCCCCCCCCCCTTTGTTCTGTCGAAATTAGTCATTCTTTGCATTCATCACAAAGGGAACATTGTGAACTCTGGCCTTTTTGTCATAATTTTGCGGAATAGAGAGTTTTGAACTGAAGGGTCATTAAGTGCACCCAAGAAATACTCTACCCAGTCATGCAGTGTGTGTATTTGGCAGGGCAAAAAATGCTGGGACACCCAAGAGATGTGTAGTGTGTGTGAAAATAATATAATGTGAAAAGTACTGTTTTTTATTGATTTGTACTTTTTATTATTTAAAGTTTTATCACAACATTCACAATATGTGCCAGCATAAAAGGAGGGGAGGGGAAAGAGTGCTGGGCGGGGTGACAGTTAAAGGAAATATAAACCAGGTTATACATACAAAGCCAGCATACCATCAGCTGAAGCACATATGCAGGCTAGTATACATTTGGTAAAATTCAGACCTAAGATGTTCATTGAAACTGCTGTACCTCAGTGAATTATTGTAAGGATAAATGAGCTTGGTGGTAGGGCTGGGTGATATCTGGTTTTCAACATCACAATATACCAATATATCACAATGTCTGAAATAAGGATGGAGCTATGTAGAGGCATTGGCTGGCTTCACGGTTTCCCCCACATTGTGTTTTTTGCATAGGGCACGCATGCACCCCCCCCCCCATGATTTGTGATAAATTGCCAGGTCAAAAATTAAGAAACCAGTATCACGGTATGGACTCCGCCCAGCTCTTCTTGGTGGTTAGGAAATCATGCACATTCTCCTAAGCGTCTTGGAGGAAAGATAGGACATAAATGCAAATAAACAAATAAACAATAAATAAATGAAGGAGTACCAGAGAGGTTATGCAAACTTAGGTTTGCTAGCTGCAAACCACCCCAAGAGCTTTTTATTTTGTTTTCCTGAAAATATAAATGCCAGCAGTAATCTGGATTCCATCTCTGGTGCTAATTGAATTGTAAGGCAGAGAGCAGAAGTAAAGTATTGGTTAAACTTTTGATAAGTTAGACATTTGTCACAGTGTGGCACGTGCTCTCTATTCATGGCACTCTCATGCACTGTGTTCTCATATATATAGCTTATAAGCAGTTGGTTGCCTTAATTTTTTTAATTAAAATATAAAGCAGGTGTGGGGAACCTTTGGCTTGTTAAACCCCAGCAATCATGGCCAATGGCTAGGGATGGTGGGAGATGTAGCACTGCAACATCTGGAGAGCCAAAAGTTCCTCACACATGAGCTAAAGGATAATGTGAACACACAACAAATAAGGATATAGTTAATATACCATCATTTTGACAGTTGTTTTAATATAGGAAAACCTAGATATGGAATACAACTGGTGTAATACCTATTCCAGTGCTGTGGGTTAAACCACAGAGCCTAGGACTTGCCAAACAGAAGGTCGGCGGTTCGAATCCCCACAATGGGGTGAGCTCCTGTTGCTCGGTCCCTGCTCCTGCCCACCTAGCAGTTCGAAAGCACATCAAAGTGCAAGTAGATAAACAGGTACCGCTCCGGCGGGAAGGTAAACGGCGTTTCAGTGCGCTGCTCTGGTTCGCCAGAAGCGGCTTAGTCATGCTGGCCACATGACCCGGAAGCTGTACGCCGGCTCCCTCGGCTACTAAAGCGAGATGAGTGCCGCGACCCCAGAGTCGGTCATGACTGGACCTAATGGTCAGGGGTCCCTTTAAAAAACAAAAACCTATTCCAGCAACTCAGATGAGAACCTGTTGTGCATTGTAGAATGCAATGTTTATTATTACTCAATATCTGGGGCACAGATCAGGATAAACTGCAGAAAGTGGAAGTAACTTGGTGCCTGTTCATCAGATTATACGTTTTTTTTACCAACCACACCATGATCAACTGACTGCTAGATCTCACAGCTTTTGAAAACTTGGTTGTATTCAGTTCTTCATAATCTAAAGGTCCGTTATCTAGTTTTTATAAAATTATACTCTACTTTTTGAATATATAAGAAACACTGATAGATTAAAACTGGTATTGGAAAGGGTTTTGGAACTGGAAATGGAACCAGCTACCTAGTTCAGTGTTTCCCAACCACTGTTCCGTGGCACACTAGTGTGCCGCGAGATGTTGCCTGGTGTGCCGCGAGATGTTGCCTGGAGGGAGGCGGGCGAGTCGGGCGGTGAGAGGCGGGGCGGCGGCGGCGAGGAGAGGCCGCCCAGCGCGGGGCTCTCGCCGTCTGCCTGCCTGGCTGCCTGCGAGCTCGGCGGGCAGCGCCTCCGTCCGCAGCGCCCGCCTCGCGGCTCTCATTCCCTGCCCCTGCCAAAGCTCACCCAGCTAAGCCGCGCTCTCCTTCCTGCCTCGCTTTGCTGCCTCCTCCCCCCCCACCCCCAAAGCTTGGAGGTTCCCCAGCAAGGGGGAGGGGGAAAAATTGAAACTTACACTTTCGTGCGTCCCTCCCGGCGTGACGCTGCGCGCTGACGTCACGGGGCTGTAATGGTGGTGTGCCTCGAGATTTTTTTTCATCAAACAAGTGTGCCTTTGCCCAAAAAAGGTTGGGAAACACTGACCTAGTTGATGCCATATTGAGGAATCTGTAACATGTTTCTTTCTTTGAAACCTCTTCCTCCTTCTCTCACACTTGCAGGAAAGCATCAAGATTAAAGTTACAATGCTGGAAAACAACAGGGATGGGCAGGTATGTCAGACTTCCTGTACTTGCTTTAGCTTAGCCTTTTATCTTGTGATTGTGATCAGTCAGTGGAAATCAAGCATGTATTTAGGGTCTAACTAATCTGTGATAGATACAGAGTAGAAGGTACCGTTGATGGTAGCAAGTGATGGCACCATGTGACTTCTTGTTTTGCTCCCCTAAAAGATTATTGTGATCAGTGGGAATTGCGTATGCCTACTGAATGGCTGGTGTAGCTATGCAAAGCATTTTGGGGTGTCTCCAGGGAATATGGAGGTGAGAGGATGCAGAATCCTGTGGATCCTCAGCCTCGCTCACTCCATTTTGACCCCTACCACCAGCAAAACATCTACACCTGCAGAGCTTTCCAAACATGTACTGGGGGACCTCTGGTGCCAGCTGCATCCCATAACCAGTTGAATGTCAGTTCCATGATTGCAGCCTTAACTTCTTAATGTCTGAATTCTGGTAATTGCTAAAATGATTATTTAGATCAAATAATCTTAACAATTGTGCTTGACCTTGTATTACAAAATGTGGACATTTAACATGTTTGATTCTGTTATTTTCTTTAGGTCATCCTTAATATTACCTATGTAAATGGTCAGGTGTATGTAAATGACTTTCCGCTGAAGAGTGGAGTTGCTCGGATTAAATGTCAGACTTTAATATGTAAGTATTGTTTAATTCCTTACCTGTGCTGTGTGCTTCCATGCAGTTCACCACTCATGAATAATGGTATAATAAATAAGTAACACTATACTATATACACATCTGTACTGTTAAAAATAAATCTCCACTGTTAAGGTATATTTAAAATAGAAAAAATATGAAATGGAGTGCCCTCTCTATTTCTCATCCACAGTGCTCATATATTCTGCCCATAAAAAATAATGAGTTCAAACCTTCCCTTTCTGGAACAGTTAGCGAAGTTCCTGTTCAGTTAATTTATTTGTTAAAGGCAAAGAATTTGTGCCGTAGACTAGGCAGTATAAATGCAAGGATGTGACTCCACCCTGATAAGTCCTGTCTGTCTCCTTTCTTAAACTGGCATATATCCAGATACAGTTGTGTAAAAGAAAGAATAATAATAGAATGTTGGGAGAGTCTTTCCGATAATCTTTGCAAAACACTTTCTTCTCCTGTAGACTTTCTTAGTTTAAGTTCAATCTCTGCTAGAACTAGAGATTTGATAGAAAAGATTTCCTAGTAATTTTTATAATGTAGTTATTGAAAATGGAAATACTGTTTCCCCACCCCCTCCCAATCTGCTTTGTCCTGGACAGAAACATCCTGATTTGGGTGTACAGGCAACATTTTACATAATGAATGAAGCTAAAGCAATTACTTTCCATGGAAGAACATTTTATGCACAGAGTAGTCTCTTGATGCACTGGTTATGGGTGGTCTCAAGGTTAAGTTCTGAGATCATCTACCCTTTATGATCAGCTCTTGCACTAAGGGCATGCTAATGTGTTTTAAGCATTGGCTTTTGAAAGCCGAAAACATTATGCATTAATAACTAAACATGGTTTACTTTAAGGAGACCAGGCAGTGGCTCATCATGGTTTGGATGCAGCAAAAGTGCTCCTATGCTTAAAAAAATTAGTATAGATCTTCTAAAGGAAGTAGGTTCTCTTGAACTGAGCAGGGCATATGTCTCAATAAACATATTTAGAAATGCGCTCTCACTGTTCTTTACTCAGATGCAGTCAACTCTCAAACCATCACAATACAAATTTGTATTGATTTAATATAAAATGTAATTGCTGTTGGTTCTGTAAGCCTTACCTTTGAGTTTCTGTTAAATTTCCAAGATAATAATATAAAATGGTTCTGGGGTTGTATAATAAGAGTGCATGTTATTACTTCCCACAATGCATTCAGACATCCACTTTGCCTTACTGGAGGGATGGAGGGAGGTCAGGGTAGGAGGGGGTCTCAACTGACACTAAATACCCCAATCCTTGCAGAAGAAAATAGTGGTAGTTGGAACAAGCCCTTATTTTTTTTGTTTTAAACTCCAAAGACTGATTTGACTTGTGTATTGTGGATAGAAGCTGCCTACATATTACCAACAGGGTTGGACGCATGCATGTGCAAAGCCAGCAAGATAGCCGCTCCTTCCCTAACAGAAATGTCCATAGGAGCAAGGATATAGTACTTGTCCCTGGGGCAGGGAGTTTGGATGATTGAATGGAAGCAAGTGTCCTATCGTTTGCTTTCCTTCATTTTTGTGCCAAAAAGTCATGGGGAGATTGGTCTTGGTAGACATGGTACACGCGGGTGGCGCTGTGGTCTAAACCACTGAGACTCTCGGGCTTGCCGATCAGAAGGTCAGTAGTTTGAATCCCCATGATGGGGTGAGCTCCTGTTGCTCTGCCCCAGCTCCTGCCAACCTAGCAGTTCGAAAGCACACCAGTGCAAGCAGATAAATAGTTATCGCTGTGGTGGGAAGGTAAACGGCGTTTCCATGCGCTCTGGTTTCCATCACAGTGTCATGTTGCACCAGAAGCGGTTTAGTCCTGCTGGCCACATGACCAGGAAAGCTGTCCATGGACAAATGCCAGCTCCCTTGGCCTGAAAGCGAGATGAGCGCTGCAACCCCATAGTCGCCTTGGACTGGACTTAACCGTCCAGGGGTACTTTACCTTTACCTAGACACTTGCTGTGTGCACTTATCTGAACACTATACCTGCTCCCCTTTCTCTGCTACCAATTTTCACAAGTCCAAGCTTTAGTGGGAATGCAGTGCTGAACTCAGTTCTTGGGAACCCTATGGAATGAAGGAGGCTGCTTGTGTTTCCACTTGATCTTTAGGAAAACAAATACGCAGATGATAAAAAGTATTCTTGTTTGCATTCAGGAAAACCTTTGTACTCTCTTGGCCCATGACCACTTCTTTTGAAAGCTGCCTTGAATCCAGCAACAAGCAGTTTTGTTCCAGTGCAGTGAGGAGCCAAATCTAATCTGAAATGCACGGATCACCCATTTATGTGTACCTTGTTTTTAGAGATCATATCTCTCTATATAACCACTATATGACACACAGTTCTTCATTGATAGTGGAGAGTAGTAACTCTGAAACACTACAGGAAGAGGAGCGATTAGGAATTGTCAGCGTTCGCATTATGGTCCACGAATGGCCGATGGCATCCAGATCCAACTTGCGATTGATTGTTGTTCAAGAGGAAGTGACAGAAATTGATGAAAAACGGGTAAGTCATACCACTTTAAATTATTATATTTGTTGTCCAGTTTTTAAATTCATTGGAGCACTTTGTTCCACCGTGAATGGGTAGTTTAGCTGTATGATATGATACGGTGTCCGATGTTTAACCTCTTTGGGCAGTGGACCCCAAGTACATTATTTATTTACTTTAAGTATATTCTGCTCCGTATTTAAACAAAAACATTGAAGCTGTTTACTAAAGGAATCAATCTAAAAAAAATGCAATACAAATTCCACATTTAAAACTAAACAGCAGCAGCAGTCACCCCACATTTTGAGTAACATAAGCAACAATAAATATCTTTTAAAATATACATAAGTAAAAGAACTAAAAACCACAAAACAAATAGGATTTAAAAAGAAACCATAACACCACAACAATATATACTGTATATCATCACCAAACAGGGCTTTCCAGGGACAGGGAGAAGACAGGGCTCATCTAGACTGGGACCCATTGGAAAGCCAGCCCTGCTGCTGTCACCTAATGATATTGACCTAATACCTGTTAACAGAATTTCTAGTACACAGCTCTTTTCAATTGTAGTCTGATCTTATTGTAAAATCCACTCCTGTACTGCAGAAATTAATGATTCTAATCAAGAAACTGTCAAAAGAGACACTCTCTTTCTTCTTGTTGCCACACACATTTAGTAACAGTGCTTTCAAAGAAAAAGGGTTCTGAGTTCTATAAAAGTGACAAAACTCTTCCTCTCAAATAGTTCTGGTATCCTGGTGATTTACTTAAAATGTATGGTGTGTTTAAATTTTCAGCATGAGATAACTTGCCACACCCAGTTGAGTATTGTGTACCACTGTGTACAGTACAGTACTGTTTACAGTAATTCTGTGTTGTATTGTGTTTAGTGCTCTAATTGTTTTATACAATATGCTCAGAAATGTGAAATGAACTAAGTGTGAAGTGAACTACTAGGTATTTGTTTGCTTCAACTCTACTGTTCAATGCTCAAGTCTAAGTTTCAACAGAAGTTTCACTGTGGATAGGTAATTCTTGATCATGTCAGCATTCCAGCTTGGGCACCTGAAAGCCTGGCAGAGGGCTGAATGATAAAACTTACATCAACAAACGGCATCCTGCTACATTCCTCTTCATTGACATGTCTCTAAATTGTTAGGGTTTAGCACTTTACAGTCAGATTGGATTCCACCCCCCCTTCACAACTCATCATGTCAGTGTTGGCATCAGGTAGTATGATCTGAATTACTAGTGACAAAAGGGCAGGAAAATAAACCAGTTCTGTAATTAATATATGACGGTGCTCTAATTTTGGTGCCAAGACTTATTCAGTGAGCACTCATGGCATCCCATCTCCTCCTAAAGAGTTAATAGATTGGTGATTTGTTTAGAAAGTTTTGTTTTCTGAATTCCAGCATTAGAGAACTTTCCCCATCCAGTTGCATTCTATGCATAATGGGGAATTGTTGCCCAGTAAGTCTGTGTTGTGTTATTTTTAGCACTCCCATTGTTTTATACACTACACTCAGTCTTCTGCTTATTTCTGAGTGTGATAAATGCAGCCATTAGTTTGTTTAAATACATTTTTTCAGCTGAAGAGTAGGGTAAAAATACTTCAAAATACATATGCCTGCTCTTTCTCTTCCCTTTTAAGGGAGAACCAGTCAGGATATTAAGTACAATTACTGAAGCTGAAATAACAGCAACAGACACTTTGGAAACAAATTCTACTGATTCAGATTACTTCCTATTAATCACACTTGGTAGAGTTTACACATCATTTATTAAAGATTTCTCATTACCATACTATTCCAGGTGACGTGATTCACAAGAGGCCTGTCTCATTTTTATCCCCATGGACTTTTGTAAATTGCACCACACTGTTGCAAGCAACAAACGGCATAAAGACTTCACAGCAGAATGACAAATTCTATTCTGCATTGAGTTCAGAATGTGGCATGTTACAACAAAAATCCTACACCTTTATAGTGACAACTTGGGGGTGGGGGTGGGAAACACCTTGAGGCCTTGGTAAAAAGCCCCTGTGAAAATCAGCCCAACACTTGGTGGCAACTGAAAGGGCAACTTCATTGTTATGAGTGATCAGAAAAGGGAACTTTGTGGGGCTGTATGTTAACATAACCATAGAAAAGCTCAGGACGTTACTGGTTCAAATCCACACAGAGGCAGAAACATTTTAGGGAGATGGGTGCAGTCCAGGTAGGCTGGAGAATCACTGGTGTCAGCAGCTCTGAAGAGCTGCTTCCAGTCAGTATTGACCGAGCAGTTAACATGCTACTCTCCATATGCCATGGACTATAACTTCCAACTTTCCTGACCATTGGCCATGCTGGAGCCCAACAACATCTGACGCATAGCTGTCAACATTTCCCTTTTTTAAAAGGAAATTCCCTTATTCCGAATAGGATTCCTTGCAAGAAAAGGGAAAAGTTGACAGCTATGATCTGACAGGCACTATGATAGCTGTAAACAATACTGAGCTGGATGGACAAATAATCTGACTCGGTATAAGGCAACTTATACTATATATTTTTCCAGTTTCACAGAACTGAAAATAAAAGGGTGCCATTATTTAAGTCTCTGGGATATTCCTTCCTTATCTGAGTGCAGTCGTGGTGGTAGAGGGTCCTGTGTTTGGATTAGAATGAAGGGGCAGATTCCTTCCATCCCATGATTTTGGAACTCAGGAGGCAGAACTTTCCAGGAATTGATGTGTTCATGGTCAGTCATGTCCACATATGGGAGCATCGTTTGGAAGGGAGGGGGAAGGAGCAAGCCATTCATTCATTCCCTCCCATCCAGTCAAACAGAGGCAGCTCCTTTCTTCATCAGTTAGGCCACAGCTAACATATGTTGTTCTGTGGATAGTTCTATTAGCCAGATGCACGAAATACTAGCATTTAGATCATCAGATGAAACTGACAGCTCATACAGGAATTAATATTTGGCACAGAATTATTCGCGATTCTCTACTTCAATTACTTTAAAACAAAACAGCATTCCCATACCACATGACACTGCTGCTTTTTCATACTTCCCCACATTGGCCCTCATTCTAGAGAGATGATGTTCAGTATGTTTATGTTGTAGTGGGTAGGCCCCATTTCCTGGTAATGTTTTAATGAAAGATTAGGATCATGGGTTTGTTGGCTATTTGCAGATTAGTTGCACTGTAGAAAGCTTGTTGGGGAGACCACACATTACAAGGAACACAAAATAACTTCAGCTAAATAACAAAAACAAAAACTCCTTTTACATTAAATATATCAATAAGCATGACCCAACCACCAGGGTACTGAGAGAGCTAGGTGCTGCTCTTTATATACTATACCCAATTGCTGACACAGCTTAATTAACAGAACTTAACAGCACCTGCTATACTGCTTCACAGCTGTAAAACTAGGTCACGTTATTTGCTCTGGCCCTTAAAGAAATACACATCTTGTGGAACAATAATGAACCTTCAAATTTAAAGAGACAATTCAACAGGGTTGCTCTTTAGAAGAGAGTCGATATCACATCCTGCACTTCACCTTAATATCTCTTTAGTGAGACTCCAAAAAGGGCTACAGTGAGTGGAATCTTTATTTAACGAGGAAGAACCATGGTTCACTGGTAGAGCATCTGCATTACTTGAAAAGGTATGAGGTTCAGTCCCCAGCATCTCCAGTTTGGGCTGGGAATGGCTCCTGCCTGAAGAGTGGCTACTGGTCAGTGTTGACAGTACTGCGCTAGATGGACCATTGGTCTGTCTCAGTATAAGGCAGCTTCCTACGTTCCTAAATCAAACAGACTTTTCATCTTGGCATTCTGTTTATCTTTTATACATCTGCCTTTTTATTTTCACCATTTCAAAAAAGCACCTACCGCTCTGGTTTCAAGAGGATTGCTCATAAATAGTTATACTTCTCTTTTGCAGGTTCAGCAAGATGAAGTGACTGAAATAGACATCTTGGTAAAGGACTTAAGAGTCCTTAGGCACTCAAATTACACTGTTCCTTTGAAGGAGAGCATGCTGTATTCCATCCCCAGAGACAACGATATCTTGTTCACACTTCCAAACATTGCAGGAAAAGGTATGCAGTGCTGCTGATCTCTGACAAACCGGTTTGACTTCCTCATTACAGAAAGTGTTGCCATAATTTTTTGCCTTTTCATTTAAGTTTTCCTGTATTACTTTTCAGTATCCATACACCGAAAGGGAGAACATCCAATCTATTTTAAGTTGATTGATTTTAAAATGTCTATAGGCTGCTTTTCCGATGTTCTAAGTGGTGTGCATCATTTAAGAACAACTTGGTAAGATGAAAGCAGCAAATAATGATAAAACAATCCCCAAACTAGTGAATCAGCCAAAATGCCAGCTAAGAAGTCTTTCAAGTCTTATGGGAAATGGCCAGAAATTGACTCCTCAATTTTAAAGGCAGGTCAAATTTGTTTGTTTGTCATTCTTTTTAGTATGTTGTATTGTGAAACAAAATGCACAAGTATATTTGGATATTCTCAGAATGTAGCATTACTTTGTTATTTTGCTTGCTTGCTTTCCCCTGGAATTATCTATGGAGGTGGGGAGGCATCTACTTGTTAAGCTAACCTCTTTCTTTTCTTTTTAAAAAATAGATATTGAAAGCCCACTACAAACAACCAGTCACTACCTTCTAAGACAAGTAGAAACTACAGTGGACGAAGAGACAATGCCTGGCAAGTTGCCAGAGACTCCTCTCAGAACAGAGCCTCCATCCTCTTATAAGGTCTTTTCTGTTGCTGTTACACCACTATTGTAGGGTGGGACATTCCCATGAGACATTCCAGGAGCCTAAATTATGTGGGGGACAACAAAACAGCAGGGCAGAGTACTGCTGGGACAGAGGAAACTGCTCCCTACCCTTTCCGAAAAATATCATAGAGTTATTCTGATTGCAGAAGGGATTTCAACCCAAAACCCCAATGGTAGGGAAGGCCAAGAGCTGGGCGTACATGCACGTTTCAGAGATGAGAATTCACAATGCCCAAGGCCAAGCTTGTGTGTTCTCAGCTCCTTTCCTCCTGGGATATGAGAGCACAGGTGTCTTTTTTTACACATTCAGCTGAACTCTTACTGGTTGGGAGCATGGCCTGTGGGCATGGTCTTCCTCCTGCTCTACAAGATGATTGAACATATGTGATGTTCATCAAGGAGCTGAATGTTTCTTGCCCTGTAACTGAACACAAAAGAGAAAAGTTAATTTAAACATGAAAAAGAAAACATGAAACCAAACTAATAACCAAATGTATTATAGTCAAAATCGTGTGCAAAAAAAGACATCTATACCTTGAGCTAAAATGTATTGGTATTTGTATACTAATTCTAGAAGTTTCAGATCCAAGATAAGCAAATTAAAAGTTCCTGGAATTAAAGAAAAGTAAAGTATATATTTAAAACATAGTTAAGATATCAGAAACCTAATGGTGATATTCTATTTCCTACTCTTGGGTATAAAAATCCACAGGTCCCACTTGGAGTAGTGTTAGTCTGCATCAAAGAGGACATTACATACAATAAAATAAAAATCATAAAAGAAGAAATCCAGTCACAGAAATACCAGGCCTCCAAAATAATATATTATGAACATGTTATTATGCTCCTGACCAAAACTCTGGTGATGATTTTCAGACAGACAAGCCGGGTAGGCAGCCAAAGGAGAAACTCTTGTGATAATGGACAACTTAAATTATCCTCACTTTGGGTAAATAGCAGGTCATAATAAAAAGACAAATTTCTAGATACAATAAATACTTGTGTCTCAAATTCAGCATTTCATAATCAGTGTAAGCTTGCCCAGAAAGCGCAGTAGCGTGGCATTCAATTTCAGAAGAGGAAGTGTCTAAAAATGAGAGGTTAGTTACAAAGGAAGTTAAAAAAATTCTGCTTACTGCTGCAGTCCCCAGAGCCATTTCCCACACTGTCACCAATGGTCCTCCAAGTCTCTGGAACAGATTTTTGAGGGACATGGTGGGGTTATAGAGAGAAGTAGTAAATTGGCACCAATTACTTCTCCTTCTCTTATATAAACAGACCCCTCTGCTAGATCAAGAGCTGTTCCAGTATCACCCAATAATTATAACAGAGTCAGATAAAAATGTACAGGTGCAAACGACTCCAAGAGAACGCCAGTGTGGTTAAATAGCAATGTCAAGGAAGCAGTCAAAGGCGAGTTAGTACCCTTTTTGAACAAAGGAGGGAAACAAAACAAAATCAGCCAAAACAAGTGTAAGTTTATGAGGCAAGCACAGAAGGAATTTGAGAAGCTTCAGGCAACTGGGGGGGGGGGGAGAGGGGAAGGGAAACTTTCCTTCCATGATCTTCTTTTTGTTCACTTATCTTAAGATCTAAGTATCTGTGTGGATTCAGCATATATATCATGTGCTGAAGGCATAGAAGAGGAAAAAGCTGCTGCCGTCAGGCGGTGTTTGCAAACTTCACCTCTAAACTGGCCACTGTTGGATAGAGTGCAGGGCTAGAGCCACCAGTCTGATCCGCCCCCGCTAGTCTTAATTTCTCAATGGGATGTGAAAGATGCTTTATTAAGAGTGACTCATGCCCACCTTTTACTGTCAGCCCACTGTTTATTTATCAGTAAATAAATAGTGGTTGAGAGCTAAAAAGATCATTTAAATTGGAGCAGTTGGGCTTCCGAAGAGGATCTGTGGTCTGAGATTTGAAACAGATATACCACCTTCTGTGTTGAGTGGATCAGGGCATCAGTGATGGGTATTTAACTAGCAGTATTGTTGCATTTGCAGGTGATGTGCCAGTGGGTGGAATACTTGAGAAAAGAGCTCTGCAGGTTCTGGCTGCAGTCCTTTCCAGTGTTCTTTGATCTAATGTTGGTCATTGTTGTTGGAGTTGTTGGAGCAGCTTTAATCATCAAAGTCTTAAAAGTGTTTTGCCCCTCATGTGAACCCAGGTAAATGCCTTTCTACATTTCATTCTGTAGAAGCAAACTGTTACTTCAGAAAAAAAGCAGCTTATTTCTGACTACTGTTTTCTTTCCTTGCTTAAATTTTTGTGAGCATAGTCCAGTTCCACAAATGTAGTTCTCCTAAAATATTATAGAAGAATGGTTTTAAAAGGGTCAATATATTATATTTCAGGTGCAGCTGTTTTGAACAGTTGCTCTTCCTAATAGGCACTATAAACGCAGAAGACAAACTTTTTTTTAACAGTCTTAGCTTACCATGCTTACATATCTGTTGAAGTAAATTTGTTTTTGTTGTACAGTTTTCAGTTCTGAAGCTGAAACAACACTGTTAACCTGGGCATGACAACTGGTAAGAAAAACCTTGAATTTCTGAAGTCTAGATTTTAATGACTACCTGCTTCTTTTTCAGGGGAGTCCTTCAGGTTGATCTCAGTGTCGTCCCTGTGGTCGGGATCAGCTTACTTCCAGATATTCCAGAGAAGACAGATAATATAGAGGAAAAATGTATTTAAACACATTCACCTTAATTGTATGAATTTGTTGACACGGTATTTGACACTTGATTCTTAATATATTGTGTACCCTTTCCTATACAGACTATGAACTATCAATGTTTTAAAATGTTTTAAGAGGCCCCAAAGACTACATCTCCACTTCAACCACCTTAATAAGTTATTGACAGAAGGGGGGGGGGGAAATAGCAGTTTCCTTCCATAAGGACTTCAGCAAGTTCTAACTTCTATGAAGTAATTTCCCATCTCCTCATAAAATCATCCCGACTACACTGGTTGCATGAACCTGCCACACTAATCTAAATAACCTGCTGCCTTGAAACATCCTGAAATTTCAGTAATGATACGTGAACATAATTAAGACTGCAGCCTTAAGCTCCACAGAGCAATGAAAATAATAAGTGATTAGACCCCAGCAACATGGAACAGCATGGACAGGATTGTACACACCTGTGAGAAAAGGAAAGCTAATTTAGGCCTGCTGTCCTTAAGCGTGCCTTATGGGAGAGGTCGAGAGATAGCTTTCATCCTGCTCTTACAACAAATTCAGTATTGGTGCGGTGCTTTTTGGTGCATAAAAGGCAATCTAACATTACAAGCACTTTATTCAGTCATTTTTTAAAAAAGGCCTCTTCCCACTAAAAGTTGTGTTTGTAAAACTGTACTTCTTGAAGTTGCAGTACAGTATAAATGCCTCTTACCCAAGAGAAAATGTCTTCAAGATCCCGATTTACTAAGAATTGTTTTACATATGGATTTGTACGATCACAGCTTTACAATAAATCCTTATCTGTTGAGAGAAACTGGAGGCCTTGTATCATTCATGTCTATCAAGGACAGCAAGGCCCGACCCTTGCAAAACTGGTTTGCTTCGTATATTTTACAGGGGGTGGTTTATTTCACAGAGTTGCTACACTACCCTTCAGCATTACTGCTCCGAACATGCCTAACAAAAACACACCAGATGTATTTAACTGCTTAGAGGCAAAGAAAGCAGCAATGTAAAATAAATTCTCAGCAGCAGATAAAAAACCCAATCACAGATTTAAAAAGCTTTAGGACTGTGTTGAAGGGACGCGGGTGGCGCTGTGGTCTAAACCACTGAGCCTTGGGCTTGCAGATCAGAATGTCGGCGGTTTGAATCCCCGCGACGGGGTGAGCTCCCGTTGTTCGGTCCCAGCTCCTGTCAATCTAGCAGTTCGAAAGCACTAAGTGCAAGTAGATAAATAGGTACCGCTCTGGTGGGAAGGTAAATGGCGTTTCCGTGCGCTGCTCTGGTTTGCCAGAAGCGGCTTAGTCATGCTGGCCACATGATCTGGAAGCTGTCTGTGAACAAATGCTGGCTCCCTCAGCCTATAGAGTCGCAACCCCAGAGTCGTCCGCGACTGGACCTACCAGTCAGGGGTACCTTTACCTTTAGGATTGTGTTGAGGAGTGTTGCTCAGTGGACCGTAAGGAGTCTGTCAGCAGAATAGGGAGGGAAGCAGCATCTCCTCCCCTGCACATCCCTCCTAAGTTAGTATGGAGGGCTGGGGACTTTCCAGAGCAGATTTGGAGGGAGGAAGGGAAATTGCTTTGCTCCTTATTCTGCTGCTGGAAGCCTTACCTTCAGCCAAGCACCACCACTGAATGATCAAATGCTACTTTGGGGGCTCTTTCTACAGCTGAAAGATGGCACATAAATGCCTTTATAACATGAAAGCTAAAAGGCCTGGGGAAATAAAAAAATATATTTGCTTGGTGCCAGAAAGATAACGGAGGATGCAACAACTGAAATAACCCATATCCTAGCTGCTACCTGCATTACCTTTGGAGATGGGAGAACACAGGGTGATCTCAGCATGAGGGCAGGTTCATGTAGCTATCAAGCCTATGACTTCACATGAAAAGAATGCCTTCATATATTTTACATTGAAAAGCATTCCATTTTTGAAATAACTGCCATGCTAGAACACAAAGCACTACATATTCATAATACTGAAATGCTACTGCTGCTTGGTGAATAAGGTCTCCAGAGCAAAGTGTGAGACAAGGCAAAATATTTATTTTCTTACCAGCACCATGTTACCTTTTATATATTGCCATTAGTTTTCTCCTGTGAATTCTCCTTGTGCCATTTGTGTTTCCCAGCACCACCTAGCATTGATTCCCATTGAATGTTTATGTAATTCGCTAAAGTTACAGAATTAGGGCACTGTTAGTGAGTGGTTCCTTAGGCTGTATGGATGGGAGATTGCCTGTTCCTGATGGGATTATATACTCTGAAGGAGCAGGTATGTAGCTTGGGGGTTATTTTGGATCCTTTGCTGTCACCTGAGGCTCAGGTGGTTCACTTTACTTATCATTAAAAGTGTAGGCAAACAACAGAGCAAGCTTACTCTATTTGAATATAAAAAATTGAAAATGTGGATCTATGTCAAAAAGTTTTCACCCTAAAGACCAACTAAGTTAGTTCTTGGTATGAGCTTTCGTGTGCATGCACACTTCCTTCAGATACTGGAAGGAATTCTTTTATTTTGACTATGGCAGACCAACACGGCTACCTATCTGTAACAGTTTTCACCCTGTTATCTGTAAATAGGTACCTATAACACTTCCCAACTAATACTATTGCATTAGTTGGGTGCATAGATTGAAGTAAGGCTAGTTTACATGCAAATACCTTGTGCAGAGAACAGAAGGGACAACTGGTGCAAGAGGTAAAAAATGAGCTGCAATTTAAAAAACTAACTTTATTAAGGATATTGCTGTTAACTGTAATTACAAAAGTTAAAAAATAGTACCCAGTGCCCTGTTGCACTACTTTTTAATTACTTCTGGAATTGTTTGAAGACTTAAGGCAGATATCTCAAGGTAGGAAGGCTTAGCATGATCCAAATTCGAATATCCATTTCTCATATTTTTCAATGTCCACAGCAGAGACTGACTTCGAAACTTTCTTTAAAGCCATTTCAAAATCTTCCATTGTGGTTGGCATGTGCATTTCATCTCTGGAAAGATTTCGGATTTCTTCTGGTGTCAAGCCTTCAATACGCCTTCTCATAGCCATTAGTGAAGCATCCCTGTTGGTATGCAAGATTGGACTTAATGAGAGTACACAATGCCACTGGTCCTAAGTAAATGGCTAACAGTAGCTGTAGATGAACACTGACATGCTTAAAATATCAAACAGACTGCGTGGAAAGTTTGACCTTCAGCACAAAAACGGAAACACATCTGGGGACTTCGTACTGTATTCAGTACTGCATGGATAGGGAACCTGTGGCTCTCCAGATGTCGGAGTCAGTCCAGCAACATCTGGAGGCGTGCAGGCTCCGACTTCTACAACTGTGGATTAATAACAGTTCAGTAGATCACATAAATCTATTGCAGTAATTTGGAATCTGAGACCCAGCTTGAAACCCCAGCTTACAGAGACACCTTTTTATCATTCTTTTCTCTCTCTCTGATCACGCATGTCTTATCCTTTGTACAGTGGTACCTCGGGTTACATACACTTCAGGTTAGACTCTGCTAACCCAGAAATAGTACCTCGGGTTAAGAATTTTGCTTCAGGATGAGAACAGAAATCGTGCAGCGGCGGCGGCGCAGCAGCAGCAGGAGGCCCATTAGCTAAAGTGGTGCTCCAGGTTAAGAACGGGCCTCCGGAACGAATTAAGTACTTAACCCGAGGTACCACTGTATATTCACAGAAACCGCTACACATTTTTGGTATCTCCCTTTAGCAAAATGTCACAAGAATCCAGGAAGTTGCTTTATACAGAGTCAGAGCATTGGTCCATCCAGCTCAGTATTGTCTACACTGACTGGCAATGGCTCACTAGGATTTCAGGTATGGGATATTCCCAACCTAGGAATTTATGCATTCAGAGCAGATGCTTTACAGCTACAGCTCTGTGAAATATCAAAACTGCCTTCAATGGGAAGATAGGAATTTCGGTATTTCAAACAGTGACACTGGCTAGGCTAATAGATGACAGAAGGCAAGGGGTGTGGAGTCGTTTTGGAGGGGCTGATATGGGGATTACCCTCTTCATTTTGCAATGGCTGAATGGATTCACCTGAGAAATGGCACAAGTAGTGCAGTTGAGACAGGTATGGGGTTAGAGAAAGATTTGAGACAGGAAAAAAATAACAGAGAGGGAGTAGAGGGGAGTGGAAGAAGCGAAGGTAACTGATGTGGATGAGGAAAAAGTGAATATGGCCAGAGAAAAAGGATAAAACAAAATGTAGAGCGGAGAGGAACAATACACGAGAGAAGTGTGCACCAAGAAGGAAAAAACCCATTGTGGCAGAGAATGGGGACTACGGGGAAAAGGTATACAAACCTGCCATTCCCCAAGTTCAAGGAAAGCAGACAAATAGGTTGAATCTGTCTGCTTTCCTTGAACTTGAGGAGAATGAAGAGGGAGAAGAATAAAGACTGCCTGGCTGGGAAGTAGTTTCAGTATATTTATATTTTTTATCAAAGCAACACTAAGCCAGTGGACAAACAGCAACATTAATGTATTTTCATAAACAAATTTTGGATTCCAAGAAAAGCCCCAATTAAATGATTATTCATTCAAATTTCTGAGTAGGTATGCTTAAAACAGGCTTTAATTATTTTAGAAGTGTTACAGTTTTAACGTACCTGCACACATTAGTAATGTCAGCCCCAGAATAACCTTCCATATTTTGTGCTATATTGGCAAGGTCAACATCATCAGCAAGTTCCAACTCTCGCAGGCTTATTCTTAGAAGTTCTTCTCTACCTTTGGCTAAAACGGAACATTTTTTTAAAAAGTAACAATATAAATAGTTTGAACCACATAGCATAGTTACTAACTTTCACAAAATGCTGAGGCTTTCAAAAATGGGTTCCTAAACCTGCACTTAGTTCTGCTTTTTGCCACCCGAGAAGCTTGTGTGCCAAAGTTTACAAGCAACACTCTACCAAGGAAGGGAAGTGATTTTCACTGCAACCCAAACTGCCACCCTATTCACAGCTCTGGAGGTTCAGGAGACGTCCCAGGGGAGAAGGGAACACTGGGAGGGAAGACTGGGAGCTGCGGAGCCTCTATTGGATTTCTGTCCCTTCCATAGAAGGCAGCACAAATCTGGGATTCTACTTCTTGGGGGAGTATTTTCCCCGGAGGCCACTTGGAAGCACCACCCCTATTTCCCAATACAGTCCTACACCAAATTCAGGTTCAGAATTCAAAATTCAGGATAAATAAAAAGGTTGGTTTCCCCCAAAATGGAAGTTGTTCTACCTGATGGTAAAGGAATATAAATTCTCTTCTCCAGCCGTCGTCGTAAGGCCTCATCAATATCCCATGGAAAATTAGTAGCAGCTAGTACCATAACCATTTTGGAAGGGTCATCATTTTCAGAAGCCCCTCCAACACCTAAATCAGAAGGAAAGAGGAAGTTATAAGGGGAGGCCACAAAATTCTGGAAGCTATCCAAAGTTAAAGCCAATGTGAATTTTAATCACCTGCATAAAATGGCAACAGATTTGCACTGAATAATTTGAATAAAGTGTCTCTTGGCTATTGAAGTGGCTCCCCCTGCTGCTGCATTTAATTACTAAAAAAGAAAAACAGGAGCAGAACGACTAAGACAGCTTTGTAAAGAGGGAAAACTCTTTTCAGAAGTCTATCCACTGGTCTGCAAAATTAAGTCTGTTCAATGATTCCACAACCATAGTAATTCAGACAGTGGCTACATCCATACGATACATGTATTGCACAAAGCTACTACTTTAAACAGTCATACATAATTTCTGATCCAAAGCAGAAATATTAGTACAGTGTTGCTACTATAATGTCACATCAAAGTTCCTACTTCGAGCTTCACATCTCTTTAACACAATGTGAACTGAGCTTATTTACCATCCATCTGAACGAGTAATTCTGCCTTCACCCTTCGGCTGGCCTCATGCTCCTCAGAAGTTCCTCTGCGACTACAGATAGAATCGATTTCATCTATAAATATTGTTGCTGGTGCATAGAATCGAGCCTGGAGAGACAAGATGAAGGAACATCAATTGAACTTAAATCACCAGAAGTACCGTTGGGCTATGTTTAACAACTTACTGCACAAAAAACATGGCATATAACCTTGAAAGTCCATACAATTACAGTTTTTCTCTCTCAAGTCAGCAACCAGCACCGGATTTAGGGTGATCTGGGTGGTTCCCCCGCACAGGGTGCTGAGCTGAGGAGGTGCATCATCATCATCATCATCATCACCACTATATTTATATGGGTACCTACTCAAAGTTTTTTGGGAGGGAGGGGGAGGGGGAGAATGCCAAATTTTGCCTTTGCTCAGGGCACCATATTACCAAAATCCACCCCTGAAGCAACAGTCTTAGGTTCCCAGATGTTGGACTTCAACTGCCATCATTCCTAGCCATTAATGCTATGCATTGATCCAACATCCCGAGACCCAACAAACTTTCCAATAAAATTCTGGGCAGTGTGCAAGCGGGCTTCGGAGTGCTTCATTTAAAAATAAATAAATTGTCCAGTAGCACCTTAGAGACCAACTAAGTTTATTCTGGGTATAAGCTTTCGTGTGCATGCACACTTCTTCAGATACTGAAGATACGTATCTGAAGAAGTGTACATGCACATGAAAGCTTATGACCAGAACAAACCTACTTGGTCTCTAAGGTGCTACTGGACAATTTATTTATTTTTTCCGACTGCGTCAGACCAACACGGCTACCTACCTGAATCTAGATTCATTTAAAAAGTAATAGAAGTTATACATTAACTTGAATAGTATGAAACCAAGGGAGGTGCTACTATGCAATTCACTGCTAAGTGGCAAAGCAACCTGTAAGACTTTAATGGAGAGGGGTGGTGTGAGAATGAGGCTGGCTACACACACACACACACACACACACACACACACACACACCCCTCTATATTTTGTGATACAACTGCATCATGCTTGTCTGGTAAAGGAGAATAGCCCACTGCAGTCAGATAGGACTGGTACTGTGT
Source organism: Podarcis bocagei (assembly GCF_964188305.1). Classification (NCBI taxonomy): domain Eukaryota; kingdom Metazoa; phylum Chordata; class Lepidosauria; order Squamata; family Lacertidae; genus Podarcis; species Podarcis bocagei. Next base: position 52,119,256 of record NC_138127.1, read on the forward strand.
TAAGACAAAATTATGACAGTACAAGGAGTCTTGTCCATGATAGCCCAACGCTGGTCAGGCCTGCTCAATGTAACACAACAACCATTACATACAAACATGCATACCCTTTAGCTGCTGTACAACTAGAAGTCTGAAAAAAGCTTAAATATAAATTTCAGACGAGTAGCCAGGTTTTTGCAACACCTGTATATTCTAGAAACTATTATTCATCCAAAATATATATCAAAGAACCAACAGTGAACTCTAAAATCACCATTTCAAATAGAAGTCGAACAAGTTTTTCAGATTCTCCTCTGTATTTTGAAGTAAGTGTTGACGATGATATGTTGAAAAAGGTTGTCTTGCATTCAGTAGCTACAGCTTTTGCAAGCAGCGTTTTTCCAGTGCCAGGAGGACCAACCATCAAAACACCCTATGTAAAAGAAAGGAAGTCCAAAAAAAGGTTCAGAAAGTTTCTCATTTGAGATATCTAGAACACATTTTCCACTGGAAATTGCTTTAGAACTTCCTTTTCTCCAAATGTGCTTTAATATCATGTCTAAGAAAATGGTATCCTAGCTTTGAGGATCAGAACAGCAGGCATTCTTACTTAACTTGTTTACATATCCAGATCACTACACATTGCATTCAGTGGAATTGTGATATATTTTGCTCTATTGCTAAAATGTGAGAAATTCTAGCCATACAATAATTGCATTCAGATTTTAGGTTAATACTAACTCATCATTTTCTCTTAATAAAATTGTGCCCAATCAGGACATAAGAAAACATTATTAATTCAAAACTAAATTGCATGATTTTACCTTCCAGGGCCTTCTAATCCCCTTAAAGAATTCTGGCATCCACATGGGTAAAACCACTGCTTCCTTGAGCAACTTTTTAGCTTCCACTAAGTCAGCTATATCATCCCTGTTTAAGAAAAGAAATTAACAGATTACAACACGCTAGAAGCAACTAATTACTGTTCCATTCAAGAGTTCCTATCACAGTTGGACAGTAACCTTGGGTTAGCTTCTAAAAGATGCATTCCTACCTGCAGCTGAAACCTTCTATGACTCTCTACAGAAGAATATCAAATAAATAGTTTCCCATTTGAATTCTATCTGCTCCCAGGTGTCAGCATTCTGTTCCAAGTAAATTTGCATACTCTGTAATTCTGTTCCAGGAGAAAACTATCAATACATCAACACACTTGTTGTTTGTACAAAATGTTCTTTCACATGGAAGTCTATCATAAAGTTGTTTTTAATATAAAAAGTTCAGGTGTTTTTTTCATTTAAGCATTTCAGTAATATTTATCATCCCTTAAAGTAACCTGGCTTAAAATGCTCTCTGAATGCAGACACCACATTCAGTTAAATTTTGACTTTTTAACACACCAAGTTAAACTATGATTTTATATATAAACCAAGGGCAAAAGTGATTAGAGGTGAAGCTTTATAAATACGTGCATTTGTTATACAAATTATAAATATTCAAGAAGTCAAAAACCACAGAAAGGTATTCAGTGGGTGTCCCACTGCTGACAGGAAAAATATATTAGCAGACTGAGCAGGCTGGCTGTTTCCAGCAATTCCTCCTCCCCCTGCAGCCCCTCAAACCACCTCCTCCTCTGGAGAGTTTCAAAATATAAATTAAGTAACAAACAAACAAACAATCACAACCACAACCGTTACATTCTAGGTTATGGAGAAACATTATTTTGTACGGTATGTGCCAGCCCTTACTTTGGGCACAAGTAGCCTAATATTATTCATGTTTACTCAGCAGGGCACATTCCTCGGGATTTAGTAAGAATGAAGTGTTTCAGTATGAAGGAATTTGCTTTTAAAGTACAGGTTCATAATAGAAACAGAAACCAATCCATTGGTTGTATATGGCAAGTAAAGACCAAGGAAAGCAGGCAATTTGCTTCTCTAAGTCAGAAGCGTGTTCTCCCCCCCCCCCTTTTCAGGCATTGAACAGGCCCAAATACAGACTACACAAGCTCTAATTTTAAGATGCACAAACTCATTCTCCCACCCTCAATGAAAACTGGCTCATGTAATATTCTAAGAAAAATTCTGTTGAGGCAAATTGATCATCTTTTCCAGGGATTCTTGGTACAAGTGTATATGTTAAGCTCATTTTATAACATTCTTGCCTTATGTATACACAAAGGAGAAAAATGTTAATTCAGATAATTAGCAACTCTTAACAACTGTTGACTAGCCCACATTGGGACAGTAGTCATTTATACTTCAACCACTAAAACTACATCCTGTTCATAGCAAAGACAGGGTGCCAACCAATGAGTGAATGGCCACTCAGCTGGCTACGTGGTAACAGGATTGCTTCTAAGCAAGGAAGTCTGTATAGCAGCATTAGTTAAGAGTATGCTTATTATTCTTTCAGACCACTGATGTTGTGGTATAGCATCTAGTTGTGTACCATTATTTTGCTGTTCCTGGCTGCACAGTAGGTATGATGTGGTGATATCCCCTCTATAGAAGCCTTGTGTTAGCTTCAGCTGAACGATGCAAATAAGTTGGCAGGTCACAGTGGACAATATTTTGCACTGAGCTAGGCCTGATACACTTAATTCCTTGAATGTAATATCTTGCCGTAAACTGAATGAAAAATATTATTAATGGAAGACCTACAATCTGTTGTCAGGTTAAATTTAATTTTTAACCAAGCATTGGCATTACCCTCTTTAAAGGATTGATCTTACACACATACTTCCCAAGTAAAAAAAATTACAGAGATGGGTTACACTTACCATCGAACATTGGGATTTTGGGAAATGATGTCTCTTTCCAAAGCTTCTACTAAGTCTTTGTCGTATCCAGTGCTATCAAATTTCTTTGGCTCAGATTCTGAAATGTCAGACGAGGGCTTATTCTGCATTACAAACACAGTTTGCATATCAAACCTACGTTTGTTATCTTAAAATTGTCCACACAATGAATCACTATACCTGGCTTAATGCCCGCTTAATTATAATAGAAGCAAGGGCCCTGTAGGCAAAAGTGGGCATAGTCTACACAGCTTACAGCCATTCCAGAATAATGCAAATTCAAGATGGAAATATGGCACTGGGTGGAACTATTAAAATCATCCCCAAGTGCAGGCTAGCTAATTCAGAAGTCAGCTGAGCCATGAACTGACCTGGCACCTTGTTATAAGAAATAATTCCGCTACTGAATTGTGGCATTAGGTATATTTATATAGCATTTTACCATGGAAATGTTTTGTAAAAGCACCCACGGCTCCACCCAAGATTATCAAAGGCTGGAAGGACATAGTGGAGGTCTCTGCTAGTGGAAGAGGGGAAACCATTTTTACCAACCCCATTGATCCCTTCCCCAAAGATACATTCTGGAGCGTTGAGCAGTGCTGGAGTGCCATGGTGGGGGGTTGGTGAAAATGGTCCCCTTCCATTAACTGAAGCCTCTACTATATCAAGTTATTCTGTGAATGGAATGACTCCATCCATTTGCGGAAACCACAGGAGAGGGGAATGCTGGTGTGCTCGAATCCTGCTTACTGGTTTCCCACAGGCAGCTGTTCAGCCACTGTGAGACCAGGATACTGGACTAGATGGGCCCTTGGCCGGATCCAGCAGGCTCTACTTAGGCTCTTATGAAATACACTCTAGCCTCCAGACTCTCTGAAAGGAAATTCTAATAATATTCATCTTTGTACCATTTGACAAAAACGCCACGTTTAGTTTCATTACGGCTGCAATTCTATACACATTTACCTGGAAATATGCACTACTGAATGTAATGGGGCTTCAAAATTGGCATGTTTCAAACCTTACACCTCCTGCCCCAAACCTTACACCTTCCCTAAAACCTTACACCTCCTGCCTCTTGAGAATGTTGACAGTGTATATGAGAGAGATCCAAATGGGAGAGGGGCACTTCTAAGAACTTGAAAAGCTAGCTTCACATTTTAGACACTCACTTTTTCTTCTTTCATTTTATTCTGCGGATCCTTCTTTTCCCGGCCACGGATTATTTTGCCTTTATCGTTAGAGCTTCGGGAGGAGGGACGGCTGGAGACTTTAGGCGCTGCACTCGCTCGATTATTTTGGCTCCTGCAATCACTGCAATGAGCAGACTGACGTTTCCTGGCTCCTGGTGAACTTCTAGTTAGTTAGAAAATGGAAAAGAGAAAACTGTAATAAAGCTAAACTAAAGCAGCTTTCAACATAGGGACAAGTGCATAAGCATTTTGTTTGGACCTATGAGGATCTGAATTGTTTACATTATGGGGAAATAGATCTTAGGAATACCCCCTCCCGGGCAAGGTCTGTGCTGAGGCTCCATGTGGACTGCCAAGGTATATATACTGGGGACAGGGCAGCATGCTTTTCCCCCGACTTAGGAACTGGAACCAGTGTGTGGGCCTCACAGACATTTTAAATGTAATGTTTTGGGCTTCCCTGATCCACTTTACACTCTCGGCGTCTCTTACCTACGTTCAGCAGGTACAGGCAGGGACCAAACTTCTCCATCATGAGCCGGTAATTCTTGCTGCGCAGCTTTCAAAGGCGTGCTGTCTAATTTAAAGCTTTCTAGTGTTTTCATGATATCCTTCACGTGCTTCGCTTCTACACTTATCTCCTGCCTAACCTGATTGAAAACATGAAAAGTATAGCTTTAACAGGTAGAAACGTGTTCCTAGCTGAGCATACGTAGCTTTAGAAAATAAATAGGGCTCCATTAGAAGTTGCTAGAGATGTTTAACTTCAATTGTTTGCTTTTCTTTTCTTCAATTGTTTGTTTTGATAGTGTATCAGTCTTTTATTTTTATCTTTATTTTGGATGAAGGGGCCATTTGGAAGTTTTCAAGATAAATATGTTACTTTATAGGAAGTTGACCTGGTCTACCAAAGATTCCCAAATCCTGCACCAAAAAGGGGAACAAATGCACCACTATATGCTAGACTTTTCTTTCAATGGATCTTACATTCAAACTTTTTTACACTTAAAGTTCATTCCAGAGAATAAAACTTTGTACTGTTTGCAAACTTATGCTAATTAACTTGGAAGTTCATTTGCATATACCATTCCATGTTAAAGGTACAGTATTATTTCTCTGTAATAGCTACTCTTAAGATCGCCCATTTTCTAGGTGCCCTTTGAGGGAGTTATTCCAGAACAGACCTCTGTAATCTAAAGTTCATAGCAAGCACGGTAATGCACCTCAGAAGCCCTAACACTGGTATTTACTGCAGGCCTTTCAAGGTTACTTGGGCTATTACAAGATATTCCAGTACTAAATAAGCACGTCATAATGATGCACTATTATTCTATTTATATCCCACTTTAAATATTTATATTCCAGAGGCATATGTAGGATTTCCATGTGGCCTCCCATCCAGGCATTGATCATACCTTTAGTACTGAGAAAGAATACAACTCCCAGTGTGGCAGGAGCAAATTCTCTGACAGGAAATTTCAGATGATCATTCACACTGAGGTCCAGCACCGAGAGCCTTCTGGCGGTTCTCTAGCTGTGAGAAGCCAAGTTACAGGGAACGAGGCAGAGCGCCTTCTCGGTAGTGGCACCCGCCCTATGGAATGCCCTCCCACCAGATGTCAAAGAGTAGAACAACTACCAGACTTTTAGAAGACACCTGAAGGCAGCCCTCTTTAGGGAAGCTTTTAATGTTTAACAGACTACTGTATTTTAATACTTTGTTGGAAGCCGCCCAGAGTGGCTGGGGAAACCCAGCCAGATGGGTGGGGTATAAATAATAAATGATTATTATTATTATACATGAAAGAACCACAATATGCCAGAAAAATCACATTTTTCTGTGCATAAGGTTGTGTTTTTGAAAAACATTAAGGGCGAGCATTCATAAATGCAACTCCTCACCAGTAGTCTGAAGTGATACATTCCAGGAAGGGCTCAGATGTTCACATGATAGTGATTAATTAAGACAATTCATCAGAGCAGTAAGTTTTAGATTAATCAACTAAGGCTGCAAATCCAAACTCCACATACCTAGGAGAAAACCCCATTGAATTCAATATAGGACTTGCTTCTGAGTGGACAAGGTTTGGCTTGAACTCTAATTAAGCACTGACACCAGATTTTAATCAGTGCTGAGTTTATTTTTGAGGCTTTTTAATTATTAAAATAATAGGTAACTTAAAAATTAAAGGTGCCCTTTTCTCTAACAATTAGTAGCAGCTTTTCTTTAGTAAATGTAAGTCAGGAATTCACCAAGAGGAGGTTTTAGAAATGTGCGTGTTTATAAAATTTAATCGATCTGTTGTAAGCAAATTATTATCAAGCAATTTTTTTTAAGCTAAGGACCTTATGAATTAAGTGTAAGTAAGAACCCAATCAATGGAAAAAGGATGACCCACCTGTTGCCATTTCTGCTGGAGGTATGTGTCTTTGACAGAAGAGAGGTATTTATTCATTTGGTCAAGTACTCCCTGGTAATAGACCATTGCAGAGTCATAATTTCCCAGCAAGGCGTACTCACGGGCCAGCTTCACATTCTCACTTATCATGACAAGACTCATGGTCAACATAAGCTGGGGAGGAAAAAAATGCTGCAATTGGAATACACAACAGCTGTGATATAAAGAAAACCTGCCAAATGTGTAACATGGAAATGTGGAAGAATGGAAAGGTTCTCATGCTGTATTTCAATTTTTCATACATTATGTGAAAAATAGTACTACAGAACAGTTACATTTTGTCACAAAGCCATCTCTCTCAAAGACCTTTCAATCAATTGTGAACATGGCTGTTGTCAAATAGTCATGACACAAGCATTACTCAATACATAGTTCTAGCATGTTTTGTCTCCAAAGAACTATACTTTAAATAATGATAGAAGTTGTACATAGTCTGTAGATTTGTCATAATTTACGTTAGACTGTTAATTGTGAATAACTATAACATAAACTGAAGAATTAAATTCTATGATATATAGCAACCAGACACATGGCTTCCCCTCCAGTCCCAGTTTCATTGCTTTGTATTATTCAAATTCAGAATTTGAACTATTTCCCCTACCAGTCTTAAAGCACCTGACTTGCATACAGAAGGTCCTAAATTTAATCCCTGGCATTTCCCGGTATGGCTGAGAGACACAGGTGCAATCAACACACACACAAAAAATGTTCTGAAAATGCTTTTTTAAAAGCATTTTTAAAAATACATTGAATTTTCCATAAGGTTCACCATTGCCATATACAGTGGTGCCTCGCAAGACGAAATTAATTCATTCTGCGAGTTTTTTTGTCTTGCGATTTTTTTGTCTTGCGAAGCACGGTTTCCCTGGGTATTAACGGTTTTAAGAAAAAGGAAACAAACTTGCAAGACGTTTTCGTCTTGCGAAGCAAGCCCATAGGGAAATTCGTCTTGCGAAGCAACTCAAAAAACGAAAAACTCTTTCGTCTTGCGAGTTTTTCGTCTTGCGGGGTACCACTGTAGTGTCACATCATATATTGCACTTAAAAAGTTTTATTTGCAGCTGTATAGCTGAGTCCACAGAGTGGCCAAGGGCTTTTAAAAGCATAGAAGTACATGAGATGGGCTATGATGGGCAGAAGATGTTCAATTAAAGCCAAAGAAGAAAAACCCCATACTTTTTCTCTCAGAATACATTAAATATCCTGGGCTGCCCATATGTATTACAGAAATGCTATCAACAGGAGGGAGGCTGGTGGAAGGAGAAGACACACTGTAGTTGCCCAACCGCATTGTGACTTCTTAATTATTATTAAAAGTTCTCTCTTTATATCACTTCAGAAGTGATGTGCCTGACAGTGCAATTCTATGCAAGCCTATTCAGCAGCAAGTGCCATTGAGTTAGCTGGAATCTACTCCCAGCATTCCAAGAGTTCACCCTTAGAAAACCTAATGTATCTTAATAGCTCATTCATAAAAGATCATTGTTCTGGTGAGACTTAAATAAGCAGCCACAAATGTTACATTAAATGTTCTGCACTATGTTCTAAGTAAATTAATCTGGTTATCCATGGAAGAGAGATTTAGGATAGAATTACACTTAAAAACAAATGCAGGATCATTTCTGCAGCGTTTTGTGTTTAGTGGATATTTTACTCTTTTGATTTCTGCTTGTTTGTAGGTAACACGAGATTAAAACTCAGGGGATGACTCTCACTGAAGTTGGTAAAAGCTCTCTGCTTTATCCCTTTAAAACACATTTCACTGCGTCAAGTGTTGCTATGAGATTTAGTATGCAATCCATTCAGAGTTACATGTTGAAACTAGTTATAGATAGCATTTCTGGCTACAGAACTTATATTAATAGAAACTCAAAACACGCTGACATAACTGGCAGTAAGTAGTGCAGGGTGCGGCAGCAAGTTTGCAGCTTCCCCTGCCGATAACACAGAGGCCCAAACTACATTGACCTGATAAACAGCTATTAGCTGTACATTCTACTGATCACCATGTAGTTTTTAGAATTTTATTTTAGGATATTGGTATATAATTTTGATTTTTATATGTTTTGATCGTTTTGTACACTGCTTTTAGATTTTTTTTAAAAAAATTTAAGCTGTTTTTAAGTGTCTTAAGTTTTAAAAAAAGTTTAACAAAACAATTTCATTGAAGATACCAACCACACTTAAATTAATGCTAAAATACATTGCTTTGTTTAGTATGTGGCTCTTTAATGGGATTTATTTTGTATACAGTGCTCTCTCATTTCAAACACTCTTCCTCTGGTTTTCTCCTTGCTTACCATTACTACCGTTTCATTCAGTATTATCTACTTCCTTTCTTTTTTGCCTGCCTATGACTTTTCAGAGCACTCTTATCTCTCGTGCTTTACTGCAAAAACCGAACTGTAATATGCTTTTAAACTCTGGAATCCAAAAAACCCAAATCTCCTTTATGACTTGCCATTACTTGCTTAATTGTTTTCATCATCTTGCTAAACTTGTAATTTCAAACTAGTTTAGACATCAGCTCATACTAGCAAACAGGTGTATCAGGTATGAGAACCAATCTTACCCATCCTAAACATCTATGAGAAAGCTTGCTGAAATCCTGGAAGCATGTTTTCTCACACAAGTTGTACACTAAAAACTTCACAGCAGTTTCCAAGACTTGTAACTTTTAACAACAGCACTAACAGAAGCTCAGCTTCCAAAGAGAAATTATGAAGCTTATAAAATGCATTTTCAGTCATGACATCATACTTTAGCATTGTTTTTTATTCAAACCATCTATTTAAATATTTTTTAAAAAGTATGTGTGTGTGTGTGTGTGTGTGTGTGTGTGCGCGCGCTCTGCTGCTAAATGAATCTCTCCCAAAACAATACTTGGGCTGGATCAAATGTGGGGACAAAGCGGGCAAGTGCCCCTGGGTGGCACATTTGGGGGGGGGCTGCAAAATTACTGGGTTCAACACACACACACACACACACACACACACACACACACACACACACTTCAATGCTGAAAGGAGCGAAAGGGCCGGGAGGAGGCTCTCATTTCACTCTGGCGGAGATCCCAACATTGGGTCTGGCCTGTTGGGCTGGCAGCAGAAGGCAAACAGCAGCCAGACAGTGCAAGAGTGGCGGCAACAGAAGTAGTAGAGCCCAGAACCTCCCCGGCCATTTCTGCCTTGTCTAGGCTCACTGTTGCCTGGCAGCCCTTGTTCCAAGACGCAGCAGGTCCCAAGGCAGACAGATGGGCAGCCCTCCTTGTTTTCCTCTTCCTTCCACTTCACCACTACAGATGCAGCTGCACCCCCTCTGCCTTCTTGCTGGAAATGCCCAGGGCAGCACCCACAGATATGCTGTCATCAAATGCCTCCTTTTTTCTCCCACCCGATCCTCAGCTTTCAGGGTACACACCCCGCCACAGGAGATGAGTCCAGATAAGTGCCTCTGCCTCCTTTCCCTTCCAGTCACCTCCTGCTTCCTAGTATCCACTGCACCAAGCAGGGCAAGCACATGACCCCTGGGCAGAGCAAACCAGGAGGGTGGCCCCCTTGCAGGCACTCCCCTATATACTTGCCTCCCATTATGCTTTACAGTTAGTAACCTGTGTGTGGGCTAACTGGGAACACTGACAGCTTCATACATCCAAGAAGACAGAAGTGTATGTAACTTGATTTCCTGTATTGGATGGTCCTGGCTACTAAACTATTATTATTATTTAATTTTGCTTTTAATTGAATTTTAAATCTGACAGCGCAGTATAAAGGAAACTAGCAACTCATTTTCAAAGCTCCCTTTCCTTAACCCACCAACCTATATGAGGCCTTTTTAAAGCATATGTCTTTAGGGAGAATGGGTGGCACCCTAGGACAAAAAACAAGACTTTTGCACCCTATGACAAAACTTGTAGATCCAGCACTGAACAATACTACATAAGGAGAGTGTTGCTTCTGAAATGACAATTCAGAATTCTGCCATCTGCTAGAGTTTCACAGTTAATTTTGAAAAGTTATTTGTAAATGGATAACAGGGATAGACAAAAGCATTGCTCCCTTCATCCCCTCTGATATGCATGTTACTTTGTTCATTCTTTTACTCTAAAACAGGGGTAAGTCAACCTTTTTATACCTACTGCCCACTAATGCATTTTTCTTGATGGTAAAATTTCCTTACCGCCCACCAGTGCTTGTGCCGTAGAACCCCCTACCACCCACCTAGAATCCTGAAACGCCCACTAGTGGGTGGTAGGGACCAGGTTGACAACCCCTGCTCTAGAAAACCAGAGCATTATGGGCACAATGTACCCAAAGTCAAAGTCCCACCAATATCAATTTTGAGAAAATTAAAACACTGAAATCAAGAGAAAATGCTTGTTGTTGTATTACAGCTTGCTACACTATGCTTCCAGTTCTGACCTGTTTGAAGATTGTTTATTAGGCTCCTGTACACTTATTAGAACCAGAACACTTTGTTGCCATTATTAGTTGTTGATTACAATGTTTCCAGTTTTTAGAGTCTGAGTGCCTTCACTGAGAAATGTATATCCCTCTTTGCATCTTTAAAAAAAGACATTAGTCCAGTAGTAGTTGGTGGAGCAGGGCCAACCTTCCCACTGCCTCTGCTGACCCTCTCAGTAATGAGCAGTGACCCAAGTGTTGAAAGGAAAGATAAAAAGTGAAGCTTTACCCTGTTCTGCTGAGCACTACTGCCTTAGCCACAAAAGTTATACCCAGATCCCTTGGAAAAGTGAAGAGTGTGGGTGTTCTCGCTTGGGTCTAAAAAACAAGGTGTCTAAAAACCAAGGTGACCGCTGCTTTAGGGGGACTTACACAAACCACAGCAAGCCTCAAGCTCATATTCCTCCTTTCCTCTTCCTGTGTAACCGGGAAGATGACCTTCTGCTGAACCAGGGATAACCAAAGAGGTGTCCCCCAGATATTGTTAGACTACACCCCCGCCCCGATAACCAAATGTCAGGAGTGATGCAGCTGTAGCCCAACATCTGGAGGGCAAAAGATTGACTACCCACAAAATTTCAACAGATGCAATAATTTTATCAAGACCAAATGCCCATTCTTGCAAACTTCAGGAGCAGACCCTGAGTAATCATTTTACATTAGCTCGCTTGCAACAACAACAGCAATAATGCACAATCCTGATACTGAATTCTCCACTCCCAGGGTTTATTATCTACAGGACAAGAAAACAATGAAATATTTAGTCCTATAAACACCAGCATTGTTTCTAATATTTATATACCATCCTTATTATCAAATTTCAGGGCAGCTTATTCTGAACGTATTTAAGAAATAACACAAAGCATTAACGCAACAATAACAGTGGAAAAATAAAAAAAAATTCACTGAAAGCTAGGTGTTTAAAATACAGGAAATGCTTGATAAAAGTGGCCAAAACACAAGGTTGGTACCTGCCATACTTAAGGGAAGAGGGAATTCCAAGAGCTGGAAAGATCTCCCCCTGAGTGCTTCAGGATGCATGTGTGCAGGTGATGGAATGACTAGGAGGGCCTGATATAGAGAACTCAATTAACGGACAGGATGATATGAGAGAAGGTGCTCCCTCATGTAACCAGGCCCCAAGTTGTTCAGGGTCTTATATGTCAATAAGCACCTTGAACCTGCCCCAGTGTAACATGCTCAATGGTAGGCAGCACCATTCAGCAACCAAACCACTGAGTTAGCCGCAGGTTCTAAAGTTGCAACAAGCACAACACAAAGCACATTGCAGTAAACCAACCTGGAAGTTAATGGTGTATAGATTAGCCCTGTCCAAGAATGGCTATGGCTGGTGCACCATTCAAGGCTAGGAAAAGGCACTCCTAGCCTCTGGGGCAACCCATGCCTCCAGTAGCAATGATGGTTCAAGGTGTAACCCACACTACACACCTGAAATTTCAGGAGGTCTGCAATGCAGTCATGCAGCAACTGTGAAAATAGGCAACTTCCATGCTAAAGATCATTAGCAAAGGAATGGAAAATAAAGATCTCAATATCATAATGCCATTATACAAATCTAAAGAAGAAATTATAAAGATGCATAAAATTATGTATTGTTACAAAAGCTGGGTGCCTCCCACTCTCTGCTGAGCAGTGGCAAGAGCTCATGCTCATGGGGTTCCAGGCACTGTGGTCCTTTGAAGAACTGAGACATGGTGGAAACTGTCGTGGCTTCAGTCTGCATGGGAGGAGTCCAAATCTTACAGCATGGTCATTTCAAGAGGGCTTGTCCCTGCAGCAGTGAAGCCCTGGAGTCAAGGCATCTCCCTCAGCCAGCCTGCCCAAAGATGGATCCCAGTCTCTCTTCCTCCTCCTCCTTCCCAGACTCCTTTTTCCTGTCACCTCAAACACACAGTCACCCTGCCAACCTTCCAAACCCCAGTCTCTGTTCACACCTTAGGGCAGGGGGGAAGGACAGTTCTCTTGCATTGCCAAGTTATTTTAATTAGTGGGCCACTGTTAAAATATTGGTCAGATATCACTGGAACTCTATTGTTCCTTAATGGCCCTGTTTTGAATAGACTAGCCCAGGAATTCCTCTGCAGTTTGTACTTCTTCTTTCACACCCTAAATCATCAAAATACTACCATTTATTAATTTCTAGGATTTGCGGGGCGGGGAGCACTCCAAAATCTCTAACAATATAGTATGGAGAACTAGCAGAAAGAGAAAATTTTTTCTTCCTCTCTCATAACTTGGGAACATCCAATGAAGTTGAATACAGGAAGATTCCGGACAGGTAAAAAAAAGGGCTTCTTCACACACAGCACATAGTTTAACTATGGAGTTCACTCTCACAAGAGGTAGCATCACCAACCTGGATAACTTTAAAAGAGGATTAGACAAATTCATGGTGAATAAAGCTTTCCATGGCTACTCGCTACAATGGCCAGGGGTTCTACTTCCACTTTCAAAGGCAGTATGTCTCTGAGCAGCAATTGCTGGGAATCACACTCTTATGGCACAGGGAAGAAAGAAGTCCCCCCCCCCCCACTCCTCCAATACTCACGATGATGTCCCCACTCCGCCCCCAACCATACAAAAAGAGAGACTGACTTACTCCAAAAGCAGGTGTTGTTTACTCCGGAAAGCAGTCCAAGGAATGGCAGGACGAGTAGCCCGACAGTGACGTCTCCCGCATCACCTGAAATCCTAAGAGAACACGTAACTGGGCAAAGGGCTCTCCAGTCACCCGCGGGATGCCTCGCACGGGCAGGTGCTGGGGGGGGGCGGGATAGGAAGGGAAGGGAATGCAAATAAGGTCTCGAGCAGGAGGAGGAGACGAAACAGGGTCTGGAGCCGCAGGAAACCGGGAGCTGGGGACGCGGGCGCCTCACCTCGCGCTCCCCTCCAGCCTCTTTTCGGGCCTCCTGGACGAGGAGAGGCTGACCAGCAAAGCCCATTCAAAGCCCTCCCGCCAACGCCGCTCGGGGGGCGACATCCCACTCCGGATGCTATGGGGGGGGGGCAGAAGCCGCCCAGAGAAGCCGCCGAAGGAGGCGGGCGGCGAGGGAGGGGGCGCTCCGGGCTCAACGGACGGGGAAAGCGAGGCTGGCGGAAGGGGGAAGCGGACGCTCACTCACCTCTTCGGCGCGCTCAGCTCCGTAACGGCGGCGACCGTGGCGGTGGCGCTAGGGCCCGACTCATCTCAGCGCCGCCTCCCGCCCACTCCGCGCGGAGGCACTGTCGCTAGCGCGCAGGCGCCAGCTCTTGTCCCGCCCCACGGCGTCCTAACGCCCCACCGGGCGGTTCTTTTTTTTCTCGGGACTCTGAATGGCGTGGGATTCTTTCCCCCCCCCCTTCGTTCATTTATATTCTCTCCTCCAATCAGAACTCGCGGCGTCACTGCTGGGCGGGCTCTTCTGCCCGCTTTTTCTTTTTTACTTTCTTTCCCCGCCTCTACCTGCCGCATTGTTTGGTTTCTCGAAGTAGAAGGATCCGGCCGGCCTTTCGCTTCTCGCTCTCTTTGGGAAGGGGTCTGGTGGTCCCTGACCTCTTCATGTCAGGGACGGGGATCGCTACGCCGAGGTGCCTTCTCGGAAATCTTTCCCAGCCACAACCTCATCCTGCCGCTTCACCCCCCGCTTGGCGCTCGCGCCTTCTTGCCTGCTTGGAACGTGCTCTTTATCTCTGACAAGGCTTCTTGCACGTCTGAATGCAGGATACAGAGCGGGCTGAGTGTGTACAAACTAGCCTACTGGACCTGCCTGTCTGCCTTCAGGCACTGCAGTCACCTGCAAGGGACTCCCACAGGGCAGGGGTGATGTTGCCATGTCATGGTTGCAGAAGTCTTTGTAAGGCAGAGTTGGTCTACCAACAGGTTGGTTGGTGCCTGTAACTATGACCCTGAGGGGATCCTGCCATCTTCCATTTCGTGAATATGACCAAGTCAGCACAGATGTCACCGAAACAGGAGTGCAAACATGCAGGGAATGTGGGCTTGGGAGAGTGCATCTTTGAGGCTGTCCTGCAACCTGCTGCCCAAAATATTTCTGACTCAGCACATGTGGAAGGCGTTGAGGCATCAGGTTTGGTGTTGCCCTCTGTTTTCCTGAAATTAAAGGCTATATGATTTTGAGAAGGGGTCCTCCAGATGTTTTGGTTGGTATCTTCCATTATCCTTGATCATTGGCTCTGCTGCCTGATGGGAGGTGACGTGTGGAGGGTAGATTCCTTCTTTTGCTTAGTGGCATAGCAAAGCCAAGGGAATACCTTTTTACCTTACCTTACTGGCAGCAGTAGGATCATGCTACACTCATAGCATTTCACAGAGCCTCATACATTTCACAAAGTGTAGTATCATAGCAATGCAACAGCCCAGAGCATCTACCAATAAGTAGACCTCAGAGTTAAACTGGGCTTACTTTCAGGTGTGTATAGAAAAGCAGCATAAAGTGCTGTGTATTTTTTTATAGGTTTGATTTTATATTTTATCATATTTGTACTTTGGAATGCTACTTCATGTTACTTTAGAATAAAGACCAATAGGATAGGGTCTTAGATTTGTACCTAAGTTGGGAAGAAGTTACCAGTCTTATGAACTGTGGTTTTCAAAATACCTATATTTATGGGGGGGGGATTCCATTACATGGTAAGATTTATACTCTATTTGTACACTGTCCTGGGATCCCATGGCATGAGGGCAGCTTTAGAAATACAGTAAATAACAACTGGGGGCAAAATCTTAACCCCTGGATGCTCATGTCAGATGGTAATGGGATGGTATGCAGGCCTATCAGCTGATGAAGAGCACCACTGGTGCGGGTGCATGGTACCAGTGGCTCCAAGTTCTGTGAGGGCAGGTGTGAAGATACTGCTGCTGATACCCAGAGAAGCCCCCCCCCTCAAAAAAAAAACACGCCAGGACATTAGAGGCCTTGGAGCTCCGAGATCCAAAGACCCGTAGGTCCCTGACAGCTATACAAGCCTAACACTAGTGCAAGGGAAAATGTATGAAAACCACCCTTCACTCATGTGGCAGAGTTTTGGATGAGCTGATAGATGGATCCATCTGTCTGTTGCTCCCTGTTAAGGATTTGGATTGCTCTGTGAGCCAGGTAATCATGGCCAGTATAAACAAATACAGCATAACATTTGAATGACCAGGATTTCAATATCTCCATTCAACAAAGAGGAGGAAGACCAAACCAAAACTTTTCATCAGTATAAAATTATATTTGATTAGCAGCTTATTCATTGAATTTAAATTTTATTACCTCAGCAAATGGTACATTAGAGAAAACTGATTTAAAAAGTGGAAAGAGATCCATATGACACTCAAGGAATTTAATGGATTACCAAGTATTACATGCAGAAATATGTAAAGATGATTGTTACACTGTCCGTCAAGGCACTTCTCTCACACTACAGAATTTTCTTAATAAAAGTGTAATGTTTACCAGCAGTGTTTACAATACAAAAGGAATATATACAAAATGCAATATAAAAGTAAACTTGAATAGTGCCTTTCACTGGAGGGTATATTAAGGCATTTTAAAGTTTTACTATCAGATGTTTACCCAAATACACCATTGCTTTCCTTTGGCTGCATTACAGCAAATACTAATGTCTTGTTTAAAATACCAGAGATCTGCAGCCAAAAATTAACAGGTACTTTGGGTAACAGCAGCAGCATCTATGAACCCACTCACACAGCATTCTCTAGCAGATGTACAATATCAACAAAATCCCCAAAAAACTGGTTCTCCATCACAGCTTTGCATACTGCAACAACAGATTTATTTTTAAAGTCTCCAAAAAAGAGAGAGAAGTTTTAGTCAAACATTCTGTAAGGTTGGTTACGAATTAGGTAGAAAAGAATCAGTAAGAGGGCCTGCCCAAGGAAAGAATGTAAGCAAATAGTACAACCGTATTTACAATACAATTACATGATTATAGAACATTTTATATAAATACAGGTCATATGTGTATGTGGAAAAGCAAAGCAATGACATTTTTAACGTTTTAACTGAAAAGTTTATTTAGAAACCAAGTGTGGAACAAGTTTATGTTTTCTCTCTTTTGTTCGGTCCCGTCACAAACTTTTTTGTTGAAAATACTACAAAACTAAAAAAATAGAATTTCTTCTACGAAGAAAAATGTAAATTGTGCAGTCTATAAAATATTTGAAATTCACACCAGAGACTACTTTGAAAAAAGTATGAGAAAATCTACACATGGACACAAGGCAACTATAACATCACAATTGCTTATGAGCGTATCTTCTGTTTTTCCAAGGGCACAACTTGGCAATAAAGACACACAAACTGAAGTACATTGCTAATAAAAACTGATGCTACAATAAATCCAGTCTGACTACTGATAAAGAATAGGTCCACCAAGACTATAGGTCACAAAGAGTGGGAAAGCATGACATTGTTTATATGAGGACTCTCACAAACACCAGTTATCCTATTTTAGCACTCCTTCCCCAAGAAAAAGTAGCATTTGTTGGAATGTTTTGGATGGACAGTAGGGAACAAATGAGGCAGAATATTATTTTTAAAATGTTCCAAAATGCAGAGTCACACATCACATTCATAATTTCTCTGCATATAAATATTAACAAGCTTAATTAAAATAATTAATTTGGGGTCTACATTTGTGAATGTTACATCATCACTCCTTAGCTGAAAACAGTAATGGGCAAAATTTAGAAAACTTAACAGGCCTTACTTGTGCACCTAAAACTTTTGATATGTTCTTAACATTTGGATTATTATTATGGTTAATTTTTATTTATCACTTGCCCTTCAACCTAAGGTCTCAGGGTGGGTCACAACAATTTAGAATACAACTTTGTAGTTTGTTGTAAACTTTTTAATCACAAAAGTAGGGTAGGTTCCACAAATATACATCTCAAGTGTCAAAGGCCTGGATAAAGAGGTGTATCTTCAGCATTCTCCGAAAATTTTGTAGTGAGGGTCCCAGACACACCTCTGTGGGGTGGGAGTTCCAGTTTAGGGGCTGTCACCAAGAATGCCCTCTCTAAGCCTCGCCCAAAGTTCTTGGGGGCAACAAAACTATAAAGAGAGGCCTCCTCTGCCGATCTTAACACCTGAGGGTCTGCAGGGAAGGAGATGGTCCTTCAGGTATATGAGGCCTAAGTAGTTTAGGGCTTTAAAGGTAAACAGTAAAGGACCCCTGGATGGTTAAGTCCAGTGAAAGGTGACTATGGGGTGTGGCACTCATCTCGCTTCAGGCCAAGGGAGCTGGCATTTGTCCAGACAGCTTTCCGGGTCATGTGGCCATCAGAACTAAACCACTTCTGGTGCAAAGGAACACTGTGACGGAAGCACCATTTACTTTAAACACTAACATAAACACCTTAAACTGGGCCCAGAAATGAACAGACAACCAATGCAGCTGTTTAAGAAAAGGGATTATATGATTGAAAATGGAATCCCAGCCAGTAATCCTGATCAATTGAGCTTTCTAAGTAATCTTTAAGGGCAGACCAATGGAGAGTGCATTGCAATGATCCAATTGGGAAGTTTCCAGGGTCTGGAATACAGTGACCAAATCATTTATTTTCAAAATGGTGCATAGCTGGAAAAAGGCACCCATAGCCACTAAGGCTACCTGAAACTTCAGTTGAATCCAGAACCCCTAAGCTATGGACCTGCTGCTCCTAGGACAGGGTAACCTCTTCCAAAACAGGCCAGCTTCTGGACTTGAGAACTCGGGATACATAAGATCTCTCTGTTTTCTCTATGAGTTTAGATGATGAACATTCTGTTTTGAAACTGAGAAAGCAAGTTCACATGTGTACTTCTAAGTAGCTGTAGATAGCAGTTTAAATTTATCTGGCTTTAGCCAGGAATATATTATATTTTATTGCAGGACAAAAAAACAACAACTTGCCAGTTTAACTGGAACTCCTATCAATAATAAACAAGGGACAACCTTCAAAATCCTCTTTAAAACAGGACTTTTTATTTTTACAAAAAACACATCTCAAAAGTTAGAATAACTGTACACTGCATCCTATATAATGCTAAAGTTAGACATTCCAAGGTCTGATTCACACTTCAGGTCCAAACACAGAATTTTTGTTTTGTAGTGTAGGGGAGCAAGACAAGACTATCTGGCCACACACAGAACTTTCACAAGATTCTCTAGTTAAGACTAAAAGCTTTATACCAGCTAAGGGAGGGTGCATGAATTGGTTTTTTTATACCCATCATATGTAGGACCCACACAAGGTAAATTTTAAATCAGAATGTTAAATGATAAAGGTGCTGGAGCAATTGGTTTTCTTGAAGACAGATATCTATATGCATTTTGCAGTAGCCTATACTCAATGAATATTACTGTTTTTAATAGAAAAATATTAAACATGCCTATTGCTCAAGAGGTAAGCAGGCCAGAGAATGGTCTAAAGGGCACAAGATCTGGTTCTAATGCTGAAAATAAGCAGCCCTGACCATGTTAAACTATATAGGCACAAGATTATCTAGAAGATTCTTATGAGCCATTTATGTCATTATCAGAGGAAAAGCAAGGAATCATAATAAATAATAAATTAACTCATTCCAAAAGAATAAGCACTAATCAGGGAAGGAGATTCTTCAGAGCACATCACATTATTTTTCACAACCAGAGTGATATATACATATTCTTAAGTAGTTGTATGACTACTACAGGATGTTGAATCTGCTAATTCTTCAAGGGTGAAAAGGCTAGCATATGGGTTTGAGAGGGTAACTATTTGTGCATCTCTGTGTTAGAGAGCAGGACGTTTAGAATAATCTGTGCAGGGGGGAACTGCTTTCTAAAAAAAATCAAGCAAGCAAAATTGTATGATCTGCCGTTTTTCCTTTAGTTTAAAGTAGCTGGCTCTGGGATGAAGAACTATTTACCTTCTACAATCACTGAGGTACAAACAGATTTTGTGGGTACAAGAGTTACCTGCAACAGCAGCAAGAAATATCTTCAAGCCAACAAGAAATATCTTCAAGCCAACATGTACCATGGAAATCAGGATTTAGCCTGTTATTCTTGGAATGATGAAACAAGACGCTGCAACTTCAAAGGTATCCCAGAAGCAGTCTACTGGAGAAATAAAATTATACCTAATCCCCAGTAAGCAGGATTACTAGTTCAGTTCAAATTAGTTAATGAATCTGGGAGTAAGGAACTGAACCACCTGTTTCAAAACAAGCCCTTTGGTTTGAAATGATACAGCACAAGGACAGTAATAATGGAACTGCAGGGAACCTGGTTATGGCGTTTCTTACAGGGATAGGATAAGAATTCATAGTAAGTATGTATCACAGGAACTCAAGTGTTTTCCGTCTTTTCCAATGCAGGATGAGATCAACCAGCAAAGACATTTTGTGATAGGCCAGTATCACTCTACACACACGCTCCCCCCGCCTCAATTTTATGTTATGGCACCACAAAGCCAGTAATGCTTCACAAAACAATCAAGCAAAATTAAAATAATTACTAATATGTGGACATCATCATTTATTGTCAGAAGAAACACAAACATTCCTATGCATGTTTACTCAGAAGTCAGTCCCACTACATTCTCAACAGTTTACTTCTAAATGGGTTTTGGATTTTAATCCTATGCTTCTTTGTTCCAAACCCACAACCCCCACAGAGTGCCAGAAAATCCCTACTAGTTTACTCTCTGCAGTCTCATCTAGAGTGAGAATTTGATAAATAGTCAGGAAAAACAACTATCAGTTTAGTAAGTACATTGTATTAATGATATTTGGTCAAGCTAAGGCAATTTTAAAAAATGAAAAATTATGGGAGGAAAATAAATGTATGTGGTCTATATACAAATAGACAAGTCTCTAATTTCCTAAAGAAATTACAGTTTCCTAATCTGAATACTTTACAAAGGTGTAACTATTTATTTTACAATTTATTTTTCCTAACATTACTGTTTTCTATATTCCTCTTTAACAATGCTGGAAAAAATGAATACTTGAAAAAGGACTTCTGTATTGATAGGGAGAAAAGAAAGACAGGAAAAACCACTAGATCAACAATGATCATGCCTCCTTTTTCTCCACCCCAAGTGCGCAGAAAACCAGCTTTCCAATTGTTTTTCAGGTTCTTTTGTAGCATACATCTTGGAAATCCCAAAGAATGGTTTAAGTCCTCCACTAAATATAAACTAGATCATGATTTTGGGCCTCTCTTCTGGTCCTCTCCTCATCTTCATCTGATTCTGACTCCAATCTATGGCAACTACTGTATTCATATTCAATAGGCTTGGGATAGCTGTAAGGGTAACCATTGTCATCAAAAAACCTTCGAAATGTAAATTCATAAAAAGCATGTTCAGGATGTTTGCCATTTTTATACCACCCATTAAGTGTGTCATTTACATTCCCTTCCTTATCCTCACTCCATAACTTATCTGGGTCAATTGGATCAAAATTTGATGTGTCTGTGGGATGCGTAATTTTAGGGATGTAGGAAGCAGGTTGCTGCCGCAGATCACTTGAAAAATCAATAGATTTAAAAAACGGATGTGCTTTTATTTCATCTGCACCATTCTTGCCTAAGCGGTCTTCTGGCCCACGGCAGAGCTTAATAATAAGGTCAGATGCCTCTGGCGTTAGTTTTGCTTGCAGTGGAATGTGCAGTGATGTTTTCCAATTGATAACCTTTAGATTAAAAACACAAACAAGTGCAACAAAATTAGAAGACTGTTTCAGTAATAAAACACCTAACCTCACCAACAAGTGAAGAAACACTTCTGAAACACATTCGAAAGTAGATTTTCCTCAGATACCTTCATCTGTGTTTCCAATGGTGTTTGTGCCAGGAAGGGAGGTTGTCCAACAAGCATTTCAAAGAGAATCACCCCAACACTCCACCAGTCACACAGCTGTGTATATCCTGAAACAAAAGAAAACTCAGTAATTCAATATTTCAATAAAAATTCTAGATTTAATTTGAGAATACACCAGCTATTTTTTTCATTTCTTTTTTTCCCATCATGTTTTTCAATTTTCTACTGCATGTAACTTTATTTTCAGGTCTTAAAAATGGGCTGATGGTTAGTGATGCTTTTGCATGTAATAATAATAATAAAAAATTTTATTTATATCCCGCCCTCCCCAGCCGAAGCCAGGCTCAGGGCGGCTAACAACAATCAAATAATCAGTCAAATAATCACACAATCTAAAAATATTTCATTATAAAAATTAATTAAATCAAATTGATGGCACTTTAATGTGTATGCAGTTTGGCTTGATTCAATTTCAGAAATGTTGCTATATTCAATGCTTATATAAATTATTGCTGAAATGTTATTGAACATAATTTGTTTTGTGGAATACAAACAGAAGTCTAATCTAATTATTATGCAGCAGGACTGTTAAAAGTCAGGAGCTCTATCACACGTAGCACAATAATACAAAATTTAAGATCATAAAGTGTCACAGTACAGTCGTATTACAATGTTACCTGTATGATAAAAACATTTTGAAAAAATGGTAGGCTCACCAAACAGGGGAAAACCTTCATTGTTCATGTTTGCGTTTGTAGCTGAAATGAGAAGCTACCTTAAAAATAGGTGCTTTTTCTATCTAGGTGTACTTTACCACAAGCAGAGGAATCTATACAATGTTGGATAACTGTGATCTTCCCCTATTAGGATGAAGAGTTCTTCACATTGATACACTATGTTGTGTTACAAAATATAGCAGCATAAATTGTCATTTGTATCACTGTATACAGTCCTGTATTATAGCGGTGCTTCCTTATTATACCAGTTTGCGTTTTTGGGTAATCATTTTCAGAAACTAGCACCAAATTACTTTGCCAAGGAACAACAGGAAACATTTACCTGTCCGCAGCAATACTTCTGGTGCAATATAATTTGGTGTCCCAACTAATGAGTGTGCCAGACAGCGCTGGTGCTGACGTGCTGCTCTACGTTCGAGTGGCTTCAACCTGTCTCCACATCTACAGCTTGCTGGATCTCCCCATTCATTACTGAAATCCATGCTGTCCTGACGTGGGTGGTCACCTGCAATAGAAAACATTTTACAAACCAAAAGAAGCAATTGTGAAGGGGGTGACTGGGAAGCAAAATCTTGCTCATCTTTGCTGTATATGTACAGTGGTGCCTCGCAAGACGAAATTAATCCGTTCCGCGAGTCTCTTCGTCTAGCGGTTTTTTCGTCTTGCGAAGCAACCCTATTAGCGGTTTAGCGGATTAGCGCTATTAGCGGTTTAGCGGCTATTAGCGGTTTAGCGGCTATTAAAGGCTTAGCGGATTAGCGGCTAAAAGGCTATTAGCGGCTTAGAAAAAGGGGGGGAAAGCGGAAAAAAGCGGAACACTTGCAAGACGTTTTCGTCTTGCAAAGCAAGCCCATAGGGAAAATCATCTTGCGAAGCAGCTCAAAAACGGAAAACCCTTTCGTCTAGTGGGTTTTCCGTCTTGCGAGGCACCACTGTATTTTAAATGATGTCATTTCACAATAGTCATTAATATTTTTTGAAGTGGGACAAGATTACAAAAGACATCTAATATTATATAATGGGTGATTGAGACTACCTCTGCTTTGATAATGACTTCACAAAATGTTATGGTGCTCAATCAGGCAGCAATGTGGAAAACCTGCTAGTAAATACAGATAAACGCTGCTACTATATATGCTAATATGCAGTAATAAAATGCTATTATTGCAAACATTTCTCTTACCACTCTGGTAGTATTTGGAATCATGTGTCCACCGAAAGCCAGTACAAAGCCCAAAGTCAGTCAATTTGATGTGGCCATCACGATCAATCAGAATATTATCTGGTTTTATGTCCCTATGAATGAATCCCATCTTATGGACACTTTCAACTGCGCAGATCAGTTCTGCTATGTAGAACCGGGCCATATTTTCTGGGAAGACCCCCATTCGAATTAACAGACTCATCATATCTCCTCCTGGAATATAGTCCATAACGAAGTATAAATTGTCTTTATCTTGGAATGAATAGTACAAACGAACTACCCACTCATTATCAGCTTCTGCAAGGATATCCCGTTCAGCTTTAACATGAGCAACCTGATTCCGAAGTAACACATCCTTTTTACGTAGAGTTTTTGTTGCATATAAGGCATTTGTATCCACCTTTCTTGCTAAGCACACCTCTCCAAATGCCCCAATTCCAAGGGTCTTAATCTTAACAAACATTGATTTATCCATTTTTGCCCGTTTCAGACGGATGTAGTTAGATTCCTTTTGGCATAACATTTTCCTCATTTGATCCTGGGCTTCTTGGGATAACCCAACCTATGCAACAAATATGAAATTTGACAAGTAAAAAAAACGAAGAATTGCTCATGGAAAATGTCTACAAACTCAGGTTTAGGACAAACAAAGCACCAGTCCTTAAATAGGAAATAATGCCTCCATTTTTATTGTTTTAATTTCTGTATTGCAATATGTTAGGAGTCAATGAAAACACTTCAGAACAAATATGACACAAAATGTAGTTTTCAGGAATGGTTAAAAGGCGTGATTATAACAAAGCCATACACTAAGAGCCATGCACAATGAGGCTCAGGATTTAAGGACAATTGGTTTGATGAGGGTCTTGACTGATGAAAATAGGCAAGCTGAACACAACATTCTGTTACTGCTAAGAGTTTGGGGGACAGGATGGCTTTGACTACTTTCCTTCATAGAAATGTTCTTAATAGTCAGCTAAAGCTAGATCTCATTCACATTTCTTCTGTTTACATGACAAGCAAAGTAGTATTCTCCCGTCAGGATTCAAATCTTACTAAAGAAACTGCACTATTTCTTCCCATGTGACTTTCTACCCTTCACTGTTAAAGGACTCAATTTATAATTGTGTTGAACACAATCTTTAGAAGAAAAGGAGGGTGGAAAGTTATACAAATAAGTGTCTGGCAAAATAAGTAATGAAAGTACTAAATAAACCAGCCACTTTTAAGTATACAGAATTAAGTAAAATACAAAAGTATAATTGTATCATTATCCCTGTGCTACTGCAGACCATAAATAATTTTATAAAACAGGAAAAGGAAGGAAGATTAGTAATCTGATATAAATACATTTAAGTACAGTGAAAGAATACATGCTTAATTCAAATGCAAATAAGCATGCAGGGTCCCTAAGAAAGAGTCCATGCTATTCTGTAAATGCAACACTTGTCTCCAAAATATTACTTGCCTACCCAGTAACGAAGGGTAGAGATGTCAGGAAAGCTTCCAACACCTTAATAGTTAAATCAGCTGTTAGTGAAAGTGAAAAGGAAAGAGACTAAGAATGAACATGTAGATAAAGCAAGAACTGGAATTTGATTTACACATCAGTTAGCTTACTATTACATAAAGATACAATTTAACAGGGATATTTTTTGAAAACAAAACTGCACTTCTAAAGAATGTCACAGAAGCAGAGAAAGGTGGTTCACCCTTGATTCCAGGGAAAGTGTAAACTAGAAATTAATAACATGCAGCTGAAATTCCAATGCTTATTTTTAACACAGGTAATAAAGGCAATTCCACTGCTTTGTCAAAATATATCTGTCTGTAACAAATCAAAAGAACTCACAACTGATTAAAACAGTTCCTTCCTACGTCACATAATTTTGGAGGGTATACAGTTGTTGTTTTCTTTCAAAGAGGCCTTTTACATTACATCAAATAGCTTAACATAAAATTAGCAAGATTAAGGAAAACCCTTATATCTTGTTAGCCTGTATTCATCACAGGATTTATTAAATCTCTCAGTCTACTGAGTCACTTACTTCTAGGCTCATGTCTGCCACAAAAAATAGCTGCAAAGCTCAGATTTAGAAGTAATGGTCCTAGCAGAATCAGTGTTGCTAGAGTTTGGGGGAAATAATACTTAATCTCTTTGGCACATTCCTAGGGAAGCTGCTTCTGACTACACTTGTGTATATCCTTGGTTGGCCACATATAAATAAGTTTCCGACTTCCCCATTCCCAACTCTCATGGCATCAACAATTTGTTTCTCTTCTGAGCAATAAAGTTGAAAGTCGGCATACTGCATTTTTAGTTCACTTGTTTCTACCCATTTTCCAGTGCTTCCTGATTGCATGCATTCCTTTTATAGTTTCTTGAATGCACCAACTTGGCTTCAGCAGACATAAGGAGATAGGTTCTTTTTTTGACCAAGAACCCTGTTTTCAAAAAGTAAGGTAGGCCTTTCCTACAAAGGTATAGACAATGGCTAGAGAGCTTCAAGCTCTCCTGTGATTCCAGCCTGATACCCTGATTAGAGCAGCATTATTGCTGATTGTTAGAGGAGCTTTTGGTTTTTCAGGGTTTCCCCCCTGCAAATGAGATTCCTTCCATTAGGACAGGCTTCCTCAACCTCAGCCCTCCAGATGTTTTGAGACTACAATTCCCATCATCCCGGACAACTGGTCCTGCTAGCTAGGGATCATGGGAGTTGTAGGCCAAAAAAATATCTGGAGGGCCGAGGTTGAAGAAGCCTGCATTAGGATCTTTAAGTTTAAGAGATATGTAACAACACCTGTGGTCTGAGGCGGAATTCTACCACTACTACATTAAAGAGAGAAACAGAGTGAACAACAAGAATCCATAGGACAAAACAGTATCCTGGAAATGCTGCCCTGGTACTTTAATTGAAGGTGAAAGTATAAATTCTGCAAATATATTATGGAACTGAATTTGAGATTGTACAGATACAGGCTTAGATCTTAGGCTCAGAGTCATTTCTGGTAGTCAAACAGCAACTCAGGATCAAAGCCATTTATCTGCTAGGTATAATATTTAATTATTTATTTATAGTTTTCAAAAGAGAGTAAATGTAGAACTATAACAAATGCTACATTCCTACAGAGCTAGACTATCATCAACTGTGCACATGGAAGAGGTAAGTTAGTAGCATATGTCACAAACGCCTGCTATAGAAATGACCAAAAACCTGAAACAGCTCCTTGCAGGAGCTTAAGTATATTTTGCTCATGCAACATTACTTCAGAAACAATTTTTTATAACTTTTCTTCCTAGACACAAATACCCAACACATCTACCTTCATACTGTTGCATGATATAATACATATAAGGGAAACAACTCAGATTCAACAAATTATCTAAGTATGAATTTTGGGGGGCTGTGGCAAATGATAGTATTGCATCTAACAGTAACGGCCGGTGTGGTACGCTAGAGCCATAGACATGTCCTTCAGACACCAACACTGCTGCAGCTTACCTGGCCATCATTGGAGTGGAGTGTCAAAAAGTCGATCTGGTACTCCCACTGGTGCATTCATGGAGCCCCAACCTCGCTGATGCTCCACCTAAACACTGCCCTGGTATGCTGCAGCAATGGCGCTGCCAGGAAGATGGCTCCACAGTTCTAACCCATTACACCAGCTGCTCCTGGCATTTGGGTATAAAAGATCTCAGATTCAGAGTGTTTGGCCAAGAGTAAATCACTGAAGGTCAGCCTAGCGCACCTCAGAGATTTGACACAATGATATAAGGCTTGAAAATAAGGCTTGAAAAACATTCCACACAGAAGCAACACAGAAATAGGAATTAAAAAATTAAAAGGCTTTACCCGCATCATTTCATTTTCCAGTTGTTTCTTACGATGGAGTCGCTGCTGGTGAGATTTCAGTATGTTTTCGACATGCTGCTCCATAAAGAACTTAAAAGCCTGAGGAGAATAGCTCTGAATGCGGGACTCCCTTCTTTCTTCATCTCTCTTGTTTTTCCTAACAGGGACTGGTGAAGTTGTTATTTGCTTCTTTTCTCTATCCATTCCCTCGCTGTTCTCATTCTTTTCACTTTCTTCGTCTTTAGGGAAACTGGGCTGATCCTCTTTGCCAGGCTTTGCAACAGAATCGTAAGGAGTGACAGGTGGATTTGGGTGTAATAAATGCTTCGGATAAGGTGGTGGTGGACCTTGATATGTTGGAGCCTCTGGCGCAGGTGACAGGACTGCCATATTTGTACATGGTCCCTCAGAAAAGGAGATGGGTTGGACAGCCTGCATTGGTTGTGACATCCAAGAAGGGTGAGTAGGAGCTAAGGCAGTTTGCAGCTCTGGTTTCAGTACACGCATACTTTTTACTGGCTGCTGTATAGGAGCTGGAGTAACAGCAGTTACTGTGGTGGCAGAAGTCTGTGAATTGGTAGCATGACTTTGTCTGCTTCCAAGAGGGTTATTGAAGGAATTTGACCTTACTGGAATATTAGGTTGCCAAGTTGGAATTTCATGCCCAGAGGACGATTGGGGCCAGGATGTTGGGATTCCAGGAACATTTATATTGTACAGCTCCATATTGTGGCTGTTTCTGTTTGGAACCATCATAGACTGAGGAATGTTCCCATTAGGATATGATGGGGCTGCAGAGCCTCCTGCTTGCATTTGCAAAGGTGTGGGGCTTTGCTGGCTTGCCGGAGACATGGGGTAAGGCGGTGGTGGTTGACGATTTGCTGAGTTACTAGGCACAATATTTTGATGAACAATATAATCAGTCTGACAATTGCCATTTTGTATTCCAGCCCTTCCAGATGAAAAACTAAATTTATTGTTAACTGAACTTTGCATGATTATTGGTTGCCTGCCAACAGGAACAGAGCTAATACCTCTTTGTCCCTGTGTGGAAGGATTCATCGATGATGGATTTATAGGTTGCGGAGGATAGCCATCTTGCCATGCCCCTGGTGGCACTGGAGAAATGCGAGAGATCATATATTCCATGCTACCAGAATACCGTTTTGTCTGAGAATTTGTTTCCCAGGAAGGAGGAGGTGGAGTTGTTCCTCTGGGAGGTGGAGTTGTTCCCCTGGGAGGTGGAGGAGGAGGGGTTACACTCCTTACTTGAGGTGGAGGTGGCGGATTTGCTCTTTGTCCATTACCAGGATGAGCCTGAGCAAATCCTGTTATTCCAGAGCCAGACAAGGGTCTTCCTCCATCAGGCTGAGAAATGGGATTCTCGGAATGAAATGCCAGGCCATCTACCAATGCAGGACCATGTCTCTGAGGCACCAAGGATTCTTTAGAACCTTTCCAGCTCTGCCTGCGGTTGACTGACTGCTGCACTCCCCCTATTTGTTTTAAAAACAAAACAACAGTATGCTTTTTATTACACAGTGCACTGTTATTTCAAAACAGGAATTTCATAGCATTAATAAATGTAATGTTTCATGGAAACAGAAGCAAACTTCAAATATATCTTTGAATAAACAATATGAATGATTCATTTGAGTTTAAAAACATTAATTAAAAAGAACTTACTTCTAGGAATAAGGGGCATGAACTAATTCAAATTTATGCACAGAAAAAGACTGGAAGATCCTAAAGAGTTTATACCCTCAAGCATGCTTTCCCCAACCATTTTTTATTTTTAAAAGTTAAGTTTATTTTCCCTCTCTTGGTTGTTTTGTTGGGAGCCATTGTCCATTTTTTTAGGGGGTATTGCCTACTTTGTTTTATTTCTTATTTGAGGAATTAAGAGACCTGACTGGGGTGGGGAGGACCCGAAATATCACAGGTGTTTCTTCTGAATATTTTGTGTAACTACATATTACAAACAACTGCATGTAACTGAGCCCAAACAGATTTTTCCCCCAAAAGGAAAGCAGCAACAGGAGGACACTATTTTTTCTATCCAGATACCGTATTTTTCGCCCCATAAGACGCACTTTTTCCCCTCCAAAAATGAAGGGGAAATCGGGGTGCGTCTTATGGGGCGAATGCCTGCAAGCCTCGCGCACCCGGCAGGAGGTCCCACCGGGTGCGCGAGGCTTGGGGCGGCAGCCTGTCGCCCGAAGCACGGGGAGCCCTCGGGAGGGCTCCCCCTGCTTCGGGCGAGTGTCTGCAAGCCTCGCGCACCCGGCAGGAGGTCCCACCGGGTGCGCGAGGCTTGGGGCGGCAGCCTGTCGCCCGAAGCACGGGGAGCCCTCGGGAGGGCTCCCCCTGCTTCAGGTGAGTGCCTGCAAGCCTCGCGCACCCGGCAGGAGGTCCCACCGGGTGCGCGAGGCTTGGGGCGGCAGCCTGTCGCCCGAAGCACGGGGAGCCCTCGGGAGGGCTCCCCCTGCTTCGGGCGAGTGTCTGCAAGCCTCGCGCACCTGGCAGGAGGGCCCACTGGGTGCACGAGGCTTAGGGCGGCAGCGGACTGCTTGCGCGCACCTAGAAGCTTGGGGCCCGCTGAGCTCAGCACGCCCCAAGCTCCTGGTGTAGCGCAGCGCACCTGGGGGGGAAATAAAATTTTTTTCCTTTATTTCCCCCCCCCAAAATCTAGGTGCGTCTTATGGGCCGGTGCGTCTTATGGGGCGAAAAATACAGTATTTATTTGCACCAAATTGTTCCTATGCTCAAGAGGCTTTTCTCTCTTTTGTGGTTAATTTCTGAGTATGATAGGACAAAGAAAATTGTGGAACTCCACAAGAAAGTCTCTGGGGGAAGGAGGCATTTGATTTTCAGCACAGACATGGCAGGTGGAGAATAGACTAAGCATCCCTCCCTCTTACACTCCTTTCCTGAGGCAGTTTTTCATTTTTTTAAAAAAAAGGCTTAGTTATGCACATTTGAATATAATATGTTAAGTAACCCATTGCTGTAAAACTTGGTCCAGATCTCTACGTATTGCCTCTCTCCGGCTATACCCAGTTTTCCAGATGCCAACCCAAAGGTGGGAGAGAAATGGGGCTGGAGCTAGCCAGATGAGATGAGGAAGCATTCTTAACTTACTTCCCTTCTTTGTGCAGGGGCTTCCTGGTGCACTGAGTTAGAATGAAAGCAATAGCAAAAAGACACCCCCCCCCCCGTTTCAACAGGCCTTTAATTAAATACCCACTTCAAAAGTTAAATAACACCATCTCCGTCCAACCCGATGTCAAAATGAACTGAATACACAAAAGTACCGTATTTTTTGCACCATAACACTCACTTTTTTCCTCCTAAAAAGTAAGGGGAAATGTCTGTGCGTGTTATGGAGGGAACGCCTACGGGTGGCATGCCTACAGATTTTCCTCCTCTAAAAACTATGTGCGTGTTATGGTCTGGTGCGTGTTATAGAGCGAAAAATACGGTAATTGAGCTGCAGTAGTTTGTTGTAACATTGTGTAACACTGAACATAAAATTTTGTAGCATATATAAATGGAAATGCTACTTTTTAAAAAGTCTTGTCTTTATTGTTTGGATGTTGAACTTCCAAAGCTTATTTCTCTGTCCTCTACCATAAGATTTCCAACCACGGCGGAAGTGGCCAGTTTCACATCTTGTTTCCAAGGCCATATATTAGAAGTGGTTTAGTCATTCTGGCCACATGACCCAGAAAGCTGTCTGTGGACAAACGCCAGCTCCCTTGGCCTGAAGCGAGATGAGCGCCGCACGCCATAGTCGCCTTTCACTGGACTTAACCATCCAGCGGTACTTTACCTTTTTTATCTTTACACCTACCTGGTGGTTTTGTGCCAGCGTTAACAGGTCTAGCTGCTGCCGCTGCCATTTGTTCTCGCCGAGAATCTTGGTAGCTCATTTTACTTATGAATTCAATTGCTGCTTCTATACTGCGGCTGTTGGTTTGTCTCAGAGCTTGTACAACCATATCCTATTTGGAGAGTGGGAGGAGAAAGGTTTTAAAATAAAACCTTCAATAACTCACAACAAAAAAGGGTGGAAGGAACACATTCAAACCTTTAATGCACCATGAAGATGTCTAGATAAGATCTAGATTTCAGTTCCCCAAATGTGGCCTAATTTGCATACTATGCAAAGTATTTGCTAATTATGCAAATCATGTGGGCAGTTGGGAAAGGATGTATCAACCGTCTCCTGCTGGTATCTCCTTCCAAATTACACCTTCCAGATGGCAGGGCTTCTTATATACTTTTCCATGGAGAGTATAATTTAACCCTCAAAGACTAAATAAAAATTGAATAGATTTTATATATTGTAAGAATTCTAAGACTGCAATCCTTTTCTGGGAGTAAGCCCCAATGGACACAGTGAGTCCACTTCTGTACAGTATATGGTTGAATTTACAGTTTAAGTTATTATCAACTCTCTTGCAAAGGCTGATGCATCCTTCGCAGTCTGTCCTTTTTCTTCTGCACGGAAGTGCCTTACTATATTTCTATCTGTCTCTGTAGCTTGGTGATTCTTTTTTTGTCACTCCTTAAGACTTTTAAACGACATTTTATCTAACTCCAATACTGATAACTGTGAAGTTGAAAATGCAATACTATCCTATTCAGAAGTAAGTTCCATTAAATTCAGTTTGGCTTACTTTCAATAAGCAGGTACAGGATTGTAGCCTTAGGCTTCTTAGTGCATAGTGTTGTACAATTAGCTATT
Organism: Podarcis bocagei; assembly: GCF_964188305.1. Lineage (NCBI taxonomy): Eukaryota > Metazoa > Chordata > Lepidosauria > Squamata > Lacertidae > Podarcis > Podarcis bocagei. The sequence continues at coordinate 52,151,514 of NC_138127.1, forward strand.
AAACTTGAGGCAAACTTTCCCTGAGCTCTATTAGAATTTAACATTTATTCTTCCTGGTACAATGTATTTTAAGGTTGGGGATTAGCAGTGTGGGAGAAAGTGTGATGCGGGATTAGGAGGAAAGAGTGAGTGTGGGGATTATACTGATGGCAGGGTGGGATCAAAAGCACACTGAGCTGCTTCTTTCTCTCTCTCTAGAATACATAAGAGAGTGAGTGGTCTTACAGAAAACACAAGGCAGACAAAAAAGAGGGAGAAGGGGAAAGGTAAAGATAAAGGTAAAGGTCTGAGCTCTCTCCTGACTCAAGTCAGTAGACTGAGGGAAGGTGCTCTCCTTTAGAGGGTAGTTGTGCCTGATTTCAATAGCTCCACTTTTTGGAATAAACAGGAGCAGCAACCCAACTGAGGATATATTCATCCACCAAATCCATTCCTGCCACCCAGACAAAGGGATGCCTCCCAGCTGCAAGGGAGTGGGAAAGAAAACAGGGGAAACTCTCCCTTACATCATGCAGTACGTTTCTCAATTCAGTGCTGTATGTTGCAGGCAGCAGAAATAGCTGCAAGGGGATATCTTGCCACTTTCCCTTGAAACTCCTACTCCCTAGTTCATTACATATTCCTTTCAACAGTGGCAACAAAAAAGCACTGGGTGTGAGAGAAAGTAAAGCAAGAGGTGAAGACTATGAGAAGACAAACACAAGATAGATAAGATGGTGTCCATAGAGAAGAGGTTTAAGAAAAGGAAGTGACAGCTTAAAACTGTCTCTGATAAAGAACTCAAGGAAGGTAATTCAAACAACAACCAAGACAATGGCCAAAATGAACTAAATCAGCAGCAGAGTTAAAAGGATGGAAGAGACCAGAGGAAGCTGAGAAGAGCAAAGCTATAAAGCTATAAATTAATAATTAATACTACACCAGTGCCTTGGCAGTGGAAGCGGACAACAAAAAATACATATTAGTTATATTTATGTTTGAACAATTTTTTGAAACAGCTTGAATAAAGAGAGGAATTAAAAACAACTTTAACTTTAAAGGAGAAGAATGATGCAAAGTAAAAGAAAATAAATATAGTGTACGTAGAGAAGTAGAAAAGACCAATAGCCCAGTTTGGCAAACGTTAAGAGAAAGCGAATGGAAACACATCTCGCCAGAAATAGCAAAAACTCAAGCAGAGTTATCAGAAATGGAAACAAATATAGAAGTGAAGCTGCAGGTTCAGCATAAAACAAAATAACTAACAAGATTGTGAGGAAAGAGATAAAGAGAAAATGATCCAAAGCAGATGATTGACAGACTCCAGAGAAGAGAGAAATATGGCAAAGGGACTTCCTCTGGTAAGCATGTTAGGAATGCAGCCTCAAAAACATGATGCATCTTAAAAGTATACAAGTTACACTGAAAGAGTTGGGTACTTGGGCTGATTTGTTGCACCATCTAAAGCACTTGAATTTTATGCACTAACAAAACCCCAAAAATAATAAGATACAAGAAACAGAAAACACAAAAAGAGCAACAGTGTATAAAATAATCATCTCATTAACATTACTTATGGTATTAACTTTAATCAAATAAGAGGTTGCTAGCAATCTGAAATGCTTGTGGAAAAGACCTGAACCACAATCAATAAAGAAAAACAAATCCTTTTGAAAACCAATAGAACTAATTATAATCACTAGAAAGCCAAAGTTATACACTCTGCATTTTGGACTGAATTCTAGACAGGAACATTAAGCTTATACTAGGAATGTGCATAGGAAGCAGCAAAATATTACCCACAACACTGTTTTCTGAGACCCCAATAACAAATTACAAGCAAAACATTCACAATGATTTCATATGGCTTTTGCACTATCATTAATATAAGTAACCACTTAAATTTGTTATTTTACCTCATCAAATCCAGCAGCTTGTAGATCTTGCAACATCTGCCGATTAACTTCTGATGCTCCTCTTGTTGAAGAACTTGTTTCATTTGCAAAGGGAAGCAGAGAATTTCGAATTTCTTGTAATGCTTTATGGTAGGTCACAAATTTAGGGGGATTTCGACCCTGTCTGGGATCATCAGTTGATATTTTACCCACATTTTGCTCAACTTTTGCAGCTTCAGAGGGCTTAGGCAAATTTCTAAGGCTTTCTCGTATTTCTTGCAACATTTGCCGGCTGCTACCAGTGTAATTACTGGCAGGAAAAGTTTTAGGCCTCATTTGTCTATAACCTTCTGGCTTCTCACTTCTCTTCATGAAACTGTATAACCTTTAACGAAGATTCACCTTCAATATACTCAACAAGTTGGATGGCAACTTCAAAATTCACGGTTGAGCTTGATTCCAGGAGGATAACCATTCATTCAAACCTAGGTCAGCCACCCTAAATAAATAAATGTCATTGTTATAACATTTTCCAATTGTTGTTTTCCTGCCAACAGCAAAATCCTATGCATGCTTAGTAAAAAATAACTCCTGCTGGGATCATTTGGTTTTACTCTCAATTAAGTGTGCATAGGATTGCAGCCAGAGTTTTATTTACATGTTTGTTTCCAAATGATTTGATCTGACAGCTTTAGCAAAATGCTTTATTCTTTATAACCTAGCTTGAATTGAGGGAAGCAGGCATGGAGAGACTCTATAAAGAAGACACAACTTCAGAGATATCCATGTATAACTCACCCAATGTAAATGTTCTGTGTGCTGTCAAAGACTGGGGATACTGCTGGCATTGACTGCAGACTCTCAAAACAAACTAACCAAGTCCAAGACTATTATGCAAAAATTCAGACCACTTTTTGCAAGAAGTCATTTCTGTTGGGGTAAATTAAACTTATGTCTAGTTTGTGGAGAAAGAAATATTTTAAACTGCTTTTAAAATGGGGGTGGGGTGTCCTTGAAATGCACTTTTGGAAAAGCTTTGATGGAGGTTTACTTTCAGTAGCAGTAGTCCATTTTTCCCCTCTGAAATTTTTAAGTGAAGCTAACTCATCTGGTGCACATCTGGATTTATAAAACACAACATAACTACCATTTTCTCTGCTCTACAATAGGCTTTTGCAACTGCACACTCTCTGAAATGGACAAGAATGTTATTGGTCTCCGAGCCTCACCAATCCTCAGTGAAATGGATACTTGAAACTTTTATTCCTATTGCAAATTTAATGAAAGTTCATTTTGATACCCAGATCAGGCTCCAAACTGGATTTTCCATTCCTAGGTAAGTTACAGCTGTTGAAATTTTGCTTCTCCTTGCAGCTGTTTGAAGGCACAAGAATCCAGTGAGGAAAAGGTGGCAATTCTACTTGTCCCCCAAGGCATCTTTCTAGACTAGCAGCAGGATTACCAACTTTATTTTCCTGCTTCCGTGAGTTTAGCAGTAGCCTGATATGAAAAGCAGGGTTTCTATGAAGACTGTACTCCAATGCACTTAGGAATAAGGCCACTTCTAAGTACACTGGCTGGAAACTGCTTTCCCCACAATTGATATAGACATGTTATGAAGAGCTTCACCTGTTTACTTTCAGCATGTTAAGCTACTGTCAAAGGCACAGGAATGCAATCCAATATACACTACTTCGGGAGCCAGTCATATTCGATTCAATAGGTAATCATGCATTGGATCGAGCTGCATGTGGCAAAATAACTGTTCCTGAAGGTAACATTTTGCTGGTTTCTCTATAGGAATAATGTAGTGTCACTATGTAATGACTAATTATATTTCTGAAGTAGGACATAGTCAAGATTACTAACACAATCTTACTCAGAAGTCCCACTTTGTTCAATGAGGTTTACCCTAAAATAAGTGTCTCTCACAAAACTGTAGTACAGTACTTCCCCTATCTTTAGCTCCATCTTGATGTACTTGGCCCCACCTCCCAATAGCTGCCCTATCCTCTTTCCCTCTAGTCACCTCTGGGGTTAAAGGGCCCTTTGGAGATTTGGAGGGCATGTAGGGGAGCTAAGGGAGCAAAGGAAGGGGAATCCCATTGCACACACAGAAATCTGCTGCACAATTAGGTGGACATCACTAGATGTTGTCCTATATATTTGCTTTCAATGAAGGATGTTCAAGGTAGTGCTAAGAACATAGGCCATCAATCCAGTTAAAATACTGCAAAGATAGTAGGTACACAAGAGGCAAAGACCTGCAGGACTATCCACTCACCTTTTAAAAAGGACTACCTACTTAAAGTCTGCATTTTCAACAAAATGATCTACTTCTTCCCATTTAAGTCAGTGGACAATTCAACTTTGATTTTAATGAGCCTGAACAGTCCTCAATGGAAAAAAAGAACAGCTTCTAAAGTTTTTATCCACACTTTACCAATGGCACATTTAGTTCCACATTTCAAATGAGGTGTGGGCTTAAAAAACCCACCAAAGTATCAGCTACACTGCAATTTGCTTTTGAAGCATAGTACTTTCAAAAGCAGTAGTGAAAGAATGTGGGATCCACACCTGTAATAAAGAAAGAAAGAAATCCTACTGGGATGGCCAATATGAAAATACCTATTTCAATAGGAATCAACTAGAAATGCTCAACACTATATGTGAACTAAAATATTACAAGTTGTATTAACTTATTTTTTAAAAGCTGATAGGAATTGGCTTGTGTCCCTTCTGTTTTCTTTCAATATATTAAAGTTTAAAACTATTTTTCTCTTCCTGCTAAATATCACTAAAGGTAAAGGGATCCCTGACCATTAGGTCCAGTCGCAGACAACTCTCTGGGATAGCGGCGCTCATCTCGCTTTACTGGCTGAGGGAGCTGGCGTTTGTCCGCAGACAGTTTCCAGGGCATGTGGCCAGCATGACTAAGCTGCTTCTGGTGAACCAGAGCAGCGCATGGAAATGCCGTTTACCTTCCTGCCGGAGTGGTACCTATTTATCTACTTGCACTTTGACGTGCTTTCGAACTGCTAGGTTGGCAAGAGCAGGGACTGAGCAACGGGAGCTCACCCCATCACAGGCATTCGAACCGCCGACCTTCTGATCGGCAAGTCCTAGGCTCTGTGGTTTAACCCACAGCGCTACCCGCGTCCATCACTAGTCATGCTTTAATTCACAAAGAGCTGGATTCAGACCTGCCATGTTACAAATGAAAAAGGCTTCTCTAATGGAAATGTGTTGATTAAAGGAAGCTGCTGCTCTGCAAACTGGACATTCTTGCAGGTAGAATGGAGATGCAGTATTTGCTGATTCCACTTAAGAGTCCTGAGCGCCAAGTTATTGTATTAAAATTTGAATTCCATATAATTTTAAAGAAATACTTCAGTATCTAGGACAGAACAGTACAATTGCTAAACAAATAGAAAATCATTAAGTGGTCTGCCAAGACACTCAGCAATTTTCAGGTGGTCCAGGAGATAACAAGTTTGGGAACCACTACCTTAGATCACAAACATACTTGGGAGTAAGCCCAATTTAAATAAATTAAACTTGAATAAACATGTGTAAGATCAAGCTGTTAGGAGACCTATAACAATGGAGCAAAAGTCCAATAGCTCATAAATGCCAATGCAATACTATAAACCAGGGGTCAGCAAACCTTTTCAGCAGGGGGCCGGTCCACTGTCCCTCAGACCTCGTGGGGGGCCGGACTATCTTTGGGGGTGTTGGAATATGAACAAATTCTTATGCCTCACAAATAACCCAGAGATGCATTTTAAATAAAAGGGCACATTCTACTCATGTAAAAACATGCTGATTACCGGACCATCCGGGGGCCGGATTTAGAAGGTGATTGGGCCACATCCGGCCCCCGGGGCCTTAGTTTGCCTACCCACGCTATAAACTATGAGGACAAAAGACACAGCTAACTTTTATAACTGTTAATACCTACAATCATTATGTCTCAAAAACACCACATTGAGGCACACTTTTAAAACAAAAGAAAATAAAGCACAGTAATCTTTTCATTCCTCCCCCCTTAAGTAAAATTTATATATGTGAGGTTCTGTGTTTTTTGTTTACAATATTCCCTCTCTCCACCCTGGGCACAAGATAATATAGTATGCCATCTAGGCAAAAGTTTGTCTATTTTATTATTTGTATAGCATACAGCAGAATGTTAAGCACCTAATATTTAATAATGACAATCAATACCAAAATACTTGGAAGTGGAGCTGTGGTTTAAAGAGAAAAAAACTTCAACTGCAGGTTTTTCTTCACAATTAGGCTATTTATGACTATAGATCAGTTCAACTCAAAAGTGCACCTAAGCAAAGTACTATACAGTACTGTAAACCAGAAAAAGAAAAGCCTATCAGCATCATATCAGTTAGATAATGTTCTCTGTTAAGTGATTTGATCTTGCAGATTAATCTCAGATTCACATTGGTGTTATACTTTGAACAGACTTTCTTTTTCATCTAATCATTATTCCAAGCAGTAAGATGAAACATTTAAAAAATTATAATACAGATCTGGCTGGTTGGAGAAATAGTAGGCAGGTTTCTAAACAATTCTGATCTGTCCTGGGAGAATGTTAACTACTACCTTTCTTTAATTATCATTTTTTTAAAACCAGTCAGCAAGATAGAGAGATCTGACAGGAAAACGAAATTCCAAATAGAGAAATAAAAGAGAACAGCTACTTCGTAAAGACGTTGCACTTACTTCTCGTCAGCACGGCATGAAAAAGTGGGGAACGGATGGAGAGCAGGAAATAAATAAGGTGGCTGCAAGCGGGTGTCTAAGGTTGAATGGGACGGATGGTCTAATAAGGAACGCCCACGACACCAAAAAGGCCAGAAACCTGCCTGAGAGAAGCTGTACGGAGACGGAGGAATGCGGGGGGAGGAAGGAGGTGAGACGCTCACCACGCAAGGGAGGCAGCGACGTTCTTGCCGTGGCAGCGAAGGACCCGTTATAACACCCCAGGCCAAGGCGTGCGGTGCGCAGGGCCTTCCCCATTAACTAGCCACCGAGTTTCCTTCCCTGAGGCGGAACTGCAGCCAAGCCTTCCTACCCACCTGCCTGAGGGAGGAGGAGGAGACGGCAGCGCCTCAAGGCGAGCGATTCCCAGAGGGGCGGGAGCGGCGCGTCTCTGCAGCGGCCAGCAAAGCTTCGGTCCCCGGTGCTGATGGCAGCAGTTGCTCGTCCCCTCCCCCCCTGCAATATCTCCCACCCCCCCTTTTTCCGGGGTTCAGTTCCGGGCCGCCATTTTGTCGGAGGGCCTGTCGCCCAAGGTTCCCGGATGTAAAACCTTTTCCCGTCTTCCTTTGCGTGTTTCGCCGGCTTCTGGCCTCCTCCTCCTCCTCTCCCCCCGCTTTGGAATGCGAGGAGTCAGAAGCCTCCGCCTTCTCGGGGGGGGGGGGTGCGGGTGATGCAACTGGCGAGGGAAGCCGGGCCAGGCGAGCAGTGGGGAGAAAGCAGGTGCGTGCCTGTCTCGCAGCGCCTGTGAGCTGCTGCGGGGAGCCGGCTCCCTCTCACCGAAGGGAGGCAGAGGAGCTGGCAGTGCCAACGAGCAGCAGCAGCCTCCGCTTGCTTCTGCCCGGGAGGAGCACGCAGCGCAAGGGGCTGCTCAGGCGGGCGAGCAAGCGGGCCAAACAGTAGGGCCTGGGCAATGATATGAGCGTGCCGCTGAGAGAGCGAGAGATGGCTGCGGCAGCTGTTTCTTGCAACTAGTTTCGTTGCTCGGTTGCCGGCGAGCAGTAGGTGGCTGCAAGGAACAGCTGCAGTCTCTACTCACGGGTCGCTTCTCGCTCGCCTGCTCTGGCTGTCGGGGGGTGCGGATCGGCCCATTGGGTGGGCTAAGTAGAGGACAGAACCAGGCATTCTGATTCCTTCGGCTTAGCCTACCCCCCATTCTTCAGGGAAACAGTTCTCAGACCCAGGACACACTCTTCACCCAAAGTAGGGGACACATTCCTTAATCTTTTACCGTGCATTTGCATGGTGGTAGTGCTCCTGTTGTGGCCCACCTTGGATCAGGCCACAACTCACAAGTGGCATAGGGCTGTTTAGCCTAACCCTAACTGAAGACTTATTGTGGAGGTAAAACTATGGCCTTCACATGGTTTCTGTAACAGGACAGCCTTCTTTGGAGTGCATCAGTGGCTTCCTACCCACCTACCCCAAACAGCTCTTGGTCCTATACACCTGGAGGAGGGCTGGAACAAACTATTCACTTTTGGTTTAAAAAGCTCACTTGGACCCATAGACTAAGGTTACCAGACGTCCCCAGATTTACAAATCAGTCCCCTGACAAAATCCATCTACGGTATTTAGTAGGAAGTTGAAAAGTGTCCCCGGATTCATTGAAAAAAATCTGGTAACCTTATCATAGACCCTTCTCCTGGCAGCCCTGCTTACAGCTATCAAAGACAGCTTTATTATTCAATAAATATGTTCAAGTTCTGTAATAATTGTTTAAGCACTCGAGTGTAGGAAAAAGAAAACCAACTTCTATTGACAGTTTAATAAAGTTTTCTCATAAATGATACATGCAGTCAGTTTCTTAACAATTTTACAAACAGTTGTGTTTCTTAAATTGATAAGGCTGTTGAACCTTAGCACACTTAACTGGGAAAAAGTCTTCCTGAAATCAGTGGGACTTACTTCCAAGTAAAAATTCATAGTAACAGTGCTAATCTAAATGGAATTTGTATGACAGGCCAAAGATTGATACAGAGATTGTCAGATACAGTGTTGGAGGTATGCAGTGTCACATTAAAGTTACTATTTCAAACCATTTCATGGCTTACTATTAAAATTTTGAAGCATTTTAACAGTCTACTGTTTCCGTTTTCTTTTGCCAAGATTTATATTTTTTCAGCTTCGATTAGAAGTATTGTAACCTAATTGGTACATACAAATACAACATAAGTCTCCCCAAAACAAGCATTTGTTCAGAAATTAACCTACTGCCACTATCAGTAACCTAAACATTAATTATACTCTTCATGATTGCTGAAGAACTGTAAAAGTGGCTGAACTATCCTTTTAAATTTTTGAGCTTTAGGTAGCTTACTGCAAAGAGGAGTTGGTAACCCATGAACTAGAAAGAAATGGCAATTATTTTTCTTTTATGTAACATGGTTAAAGAATTGAGGCTGCAATGTGAATTGTAGTTTATCTGCCATTACAAATTATTCCCCTAGTTTATGACTAGAAAATGTATGTATTTCAGCATTTACAAGTTCAAAATCAGCTTTGGTGGAGATAAAATTATGCAAATAGGTTTTTTTTAACATAAATAGATTCTGCATCAGTTCCGTATACAAGACATGATCCTAAAACATCTAAACTATTCACAGATAATGTTGGATTTGAAACTAAATTTGTGATCTCCATGCGGTCTTTAGTGGGATCATTGCTCAGCCAGGCACTTGTTACAGATTGATTAACTGCACTGTGAGGCAGATATGTAGTAGTACTTCTCCCACCTAAAATAAAACACAAAATGAGTTAATTTTTAACTTAAATGCAGAAATTAGAAAGTCATTGTTCTCCATAGCAAATGTGATGACTAACCGTTTTTCATGTTGTTAACAGTTTAAGTATTTGGCTTTGCTGCTAACATCCCAGAAATATAGCCTACACCTCTTTCCTTCTTAACTTAGGGATGGGGTGGTGCTATGGTCTAAACCACTGAGCCTTTTGAGCTTGCCCATCAGAAGGTCGGCAGTTCGAATTCCACTACGGGGTGAGCTCTGTCCCAGCTCCTGCCAACCTAGCAGTTCGAAAGCACACCGGTGCAAATAGATAAATAGGTACCACTGTGGTGGGAAGGTAAACGGCGTTTCTGTGCGCTCTGGTTTACGTCACAGTGTTCTGTTGCACCAGAAGCGGTTTAGTCATGCTGCACCACATGACCCAGAAAGCTGTCTGTAGACAAACGCTGGCTCCCTCGGCCTGAAGGCGAGATAAGTACCACGACCCCATAGTCGCCTTTGACTGGAATTCACCATCCAGGATCCTTTACCTTTTTTACCTTTGCCTTCTCAACTTATGAGAGCCTAGTACAAGTGTGAGACATGGTCCCTAGAGCCAGCTCCAGTTAGTAGGCTATCAGCTGTATTTTATACCAACTGCAGTTTCCAAACAGTTTTCAAAGACAGTATACAGTCAAAGTTCAGTATACAGGTTACCAGACCACCCTATTCATTACCTATGAAGTCCTAAATGGTTTGGGACTTGGCAATCTGAAGGACTGCCTTCCAAAACATGAACGCTTCATTCTTCAGGTCTTGTCCATATCCCCTTGACAAGTTAGGCAAGTTGCCCTGAAGTTAGGCAAGTGATAATGGGAAGAGGATTTTCTCTGTCACAGTGTCTCTTATATTAAATGCTCTCCCAGGGAAACTTCCCTAGTGTCTACCTTCATTTCTGTTTGGTGTCAGGCAAAGACTTCATTGCCAATATGTTTCAACATACTTTGTAGATGGTTTAAAGTTGTTATGACTGCTGAATTTTATGTTTTTTATGGGTTTTATTATTAGAAATTATATTTTCTATAGTGTTTAACTATTTGAGTTGCATGGTTCTCTTGGAGTCTTTTACCAAAGGGCTGCCTATAAATAACAGAGTAGCAGCAGCATGGGCAAAACCACTGTTCTTCAGGTGCTACACGTGTTATGCTACATAATGCAACACATTATTTCCTTCTCTTCCCCGGGCTCATCTCTGTTTTTAAAATTCATGGCCTAGCCTTCAACCACTTGATTTCAAGGGGATCTCTTCCACCCAACTTTCAAAATTTGAGCCTTTCATTCTAGCACCTCCTTTTCTACATTTGTGTGTTTCCTTCAAGCACTACCAACCTTTCACTTCCTTTATCAGAGCAGTAAGTCACTGCTGAAAGTTTCATTCCCCAAACAGAGTGATTGTAAACATACCACATTACCACACCAACTTGGAAAATTGGCACCAGATACTGTACTGCTTTCACCACAGAATCCCTTTGAGATTTCTAGTATATGTATATATTCCCTCCCTCCTCACATTAACCACAGATGGGATAGCAGAGAAACATTAGGCCAGTTTACGAACTTGAAATGTAGATTGTGCCAAGTTTTACTGCTCTATCTTAATTTGGCTAGAGACACAGCATATTAGAAATAAACAGAAAATGCCAAACTGAATATCGCAACAGAAGAACTCTCTGAAGATGAGCAGACAGAAAAATGTAGTAACATCTATACTTGATAAGCCCATGTTGTCCCATGCTTTTCCTTTACACTCACTCCCAAGTCTACTGACAGAAGATAAGCTCCTTCAAGTTTCTCAAAAATAGGAAATTTACCTGTATGAAGGAATGATTTTCTTTCAGACACATCAGTGGAAACATCCCAGTGCCACAGAGCTCCATCTTCTGAACAAGTGAACAGATGATCAGGATTGGAGGGATGAAAGTGGACTTCCCATACTGAAGAAGTAAACAAATTTTATTGCAATATACACTAATCTGGACATAATAAAGATACTATATAGCATGAAGGTGTGTAACATTTTACAATAATAGACTATTATTAGAGGTTGAGTCTAATACAGTGAACCTAAGTAGAACAGAAGCTTGAATTTTTACAAAGTAGACTCATACATATATTTTTTCTATGAACTACGAAATGATTTTGAGTATGCACACTGCCTCTGGAACAGAACCCTCACATGGGGTGTGATTGTAGCTTTTCCTGAAATGAAATTTGATTGAGAAAATACAGTGAAATCTCTATTGTTCCCTCTTGAGCACCTTATGAGGGCATTCCACTGCTCAGACTATGTTCCCAAGTTACAGTTGCTACGCTCTTGTATATTTTGTAAAATGTGTCATAGTTTCTGTGCTAACTCTCCTGTCTCCCAGCAGAACAGAGGGTGACTGTACTGGGAATAAGTTCTATTTAAGAATTTTGTAATAAATTCTCTTATTCATTCATGTTCTGGAAGGGCTAATTCCCTGATATGAAGACACACACATGCTCCTAGGGGTCCCTTGTAATGCTACAATTCTATTACAGTACCCTATGAATCTGGGGGCACAATGTTAAGAAAGGCTGGCTTAGAGCCATTTCTCTTTTACCTCATAGCTCGTATATATGGACACACCACAACCATTTGAATAACTGGAGGTTGTACAGACCTCCCAAACATATACCCATGTATATGCCAAGGAGGAGAGATACAAGGGTCTATTGAGCTCTATGGAAATCCTGCCTCGCCCAAGTACTGTACTCATGTGTGGAAGGCTTGTACCTCTAGTTGTTGACATTAGGACAGGCGCAAGAATTACGCCTGTTTGTTTCGATACTTACATTCTGCGTCATGAGCATTTAGCAAGGAAACTGGCATGCCGCCTTGTCTTACATCCCAAATACTCAACATTCCATCTTGGCTGCCTGTGGCTACAATGTGCTGCTGACTAGGGTGCCTATCCACACAGTGCAGTGGAACTCTTTCCCCTGTCCTGCAAGGCAAGAGGAACACACCTTTCAATGGGGAATCAAACAGGCTGTAATCCAGGAAGCAAATGACATTTAGCTATAGTGCTTGGCTTTAACAGCATTCCTTATCCGAGAGTACATACTTACAATGAAAATATCTGTGAAGGCTCATTTCCTTGCTGTCTGAAATCCCATACTTTTAGCTGACCAATGGAATTGACTGTCAGGATCTCTGTTGTGCGAAGTTGAGTAACTGCATGAAGTGTACTGCTGTCAGCATTATCTACAGGAAATTAGAAAAAAATTAGAAAAAAAGTTCATATCATCTAAAATTGTATCACTCTTAGCAAGCATTGTTTGTTTATATATCAGAAAAGCAGAGTGAACAACTGTTTCTAAGAAGTAACTGTAGGATTTACCCCAAGAGATTAGAATTTTCTGGCATGTAAACTACTAGTTGGATATACTAATATACCTTCTCATTAAGGGTATACTAAGGTTGTAATCCTATAGCCATTTACCTGGGAGTAATCCCCACAGAATTCAATATTACTGTTTCTGATATATTGCTCACACTTCTGTCTACCAAGTGAGACGGGGATTTTTGTACAATGCTTATTAAAGTGCAAAGAATCCAATTAGAAACTTCATGAAAGTAAAGGTCAAGTATTTTAAAGTGTACATGGCCCTTCACAAACGATCAACACCAGAATAACTTCATTGGCGTATGAGAGAAGAGTGTTGCCTCCCTGAGAACTGCTGACTGGTTTGTTATGCCACTATTTCATCATTAAATATCTCAATACCTTGGTTAAGAAACCAGTAGCAATTTTAGATTTTGTTAAATGGCTAAACAGTTTTGGTCTACAGCTTCCATTTTGCTGAAGCTATTGTTTCTTGTTCACTTTTCTAACCATTACTACAAAAGCACTTTTTTAACCATATTCGTTAAGATCTTACTGTTGAAGCTTTGCTGCATTTGCATATGAGTTCTTATGAAAACCACAGCAGAACGTGTCTGTCTGTAGGTCCCTGAGAATATTCTTTGCTCTAAAAAAACCTAATAATTTTATTAGAGAATGCTTTTAATGAGAAAGCAAACTACAGGCATTGCAGCAGAGTATACCATTCCTATGGAAATTGGATGTGTGCAGAAGAAGTTTTAACAACTAATAGCAGTACTAACATATAGCAAAGCATGAGCTATACTTCGGTTCAAACAGGAGAGCTGTCAGTTTGGAAAATGTTTATCTCATCTGCTTAAAAACATTCAAAACACCTTGCCATGTAGATTAAGGCAGATGACAAAGGGCACCATCCAAAATTTAATGTCTTCCTGAGCCTCAATGAACTGGTGGTTTATAGGGTAAGGTAAGCAATGCTGCACATGCCCATCAATGTACAGTATCAGTGTAAATCACATTCCAGTATTTCATAATTGTATACACTTTGTTCTAAAAGTGTACTTAATATTCTTGTTCCCTACAGCTATGATTAAGTTCACATAAAAATGGCACTCATGGATCTTCCAAGGACTCCCCAGACAATTGATTCATTTTTATCCTGAGCTAGCAAAAGGTGAGCAGGAAGGTTTACAACAATATGTTGCACAAATATTTAGGACTTGAGCTCAAATTACTTACCTATAATACGTTTAGCTTCCTTATGGTCAACTTCAAACACATTTATCCTACCATCTTCACCAACCGTAAAAATTTCAGGGCTGTTGCATATGATCCCAGTGCATGATGCACTGCCACCAGATGCATCATAGTAATGTGCATTTTTCCATTTCTGGTTTAAAGACAGAGTCTAAAAGACAAAAGAGAGGATTAAACAGCCACCCTATGTGGAAAAAGTTAGTACAGTGTCTGAATTTAGAGCTGCGATGCACACATTCAAGTTCAAAACTCCATCAGATATAAAAGGTTTTTGGGTAGCTTTATACAAATTACCACTTAGGCTAAACCAATTTACAGAGTGCAGTAAGACTGCATAAATGCAAACTGTAAATAAAATGGTACAATGAAAAATGCTACAGAAGTAACAACTACATAAGTTAGCTACTAAAGTTTCAAAAGTCAAGATAACAATCTACGTATTATATAAATTGCCAGTAAATATATCTTCAGTTTTGCAAGCAGACACAGACTATATTTCTGTCTGCTCCTATACACCCCACATCTTCCAAAGGATTTTTTAAATGTTTGAAGTACAAATGCATGAGTGACATGTCCAGGTTTCAAGGAAGCAACACAGAGGTATTCTGTTTCCACCTTTCCTGGTAACTAGAATATGTTGGATGGGCAGCATCATGAAAACCTTAATTAATGGTTTACCACAGATGTGCAGATGGCTCTCACTTCACTTCCTTTCTAACACATTCAGGAGCTACAAATCACAATCCCTAACTTAGTGTTACATCCAAATTGGCAATCGTGGTTTGTTTCACTCCAAACCACAATGTCAAGTTAAGGTTAGTTCTTGACTTAATCGTGTATTTTTCTGGAGAAAAAGACATGATGCTAAACCAGGGGTGGTGGAATGTTGCTTCTTCGAGGGGAAGAGCAAAACAGACATAATCTCTATGTTCAGGGCAAACCATTTGTTATTGTTAACACAACAAGCAAATTGGGTCGGTGTGTACACACTCACAATTAGCATGTCACAGATAGCTTCCAAAAAACCCTACTGTTTTTCAAAGCCTCAGTGCAGCAAGAAGGCAGGAGAGAATGAATATGTGTATGCTGCGAGACAGCATCAGCAAATTTATGTGTGTTGGCCACACCATCAGCTCTGGCCCTATCCACTCTGGTCACACTTACTTTCATTCTGAACCCTTTGGCATGTGGCCCCAGAAAGCTGGCTATGAGGGAATGCAGCCCCTGGGTTGAAAAAGGTTCCCCACCCTGATCTACAACATTTCAGGTCAGTGCCTTGCAGTTATTTATCATGAGTAACCAACTCCAAGGAAATCAGATTGCCAGACATATCCCATCAAACCATTCTGCAGGAATGGTTTTACATTTAATCTGAAAGACTGATTACACACAGCAAATCAAATGGTTAGTTATCAGCAGACGTTCAAGGACAAGGGCAAATAATTATGGATGGAATTCAGCATAGTGCTAGGTGGGTATGAGTGAGGTCCGCTCATGCAAACGGGTTTCCAGTTTCTTCTGCCTGCACACCTCTTAAATATGTTCCAGGAATTCCAACCCACCAGAACAGATTTGGGGGGTGTGCAGGAGGGAGGGAAGGTCCCATTGCATGTCATTTAATGACTTAGCTGAATCCCATCCATTGTTTATTTATACACTACCTTTAGGTCAAATAATCTCTGAGACAGCTTATAACGCATTAAAAATACACAAGTACCCAGTGCCCCTTATTCTTCTGGACAGTGACAGAGACTGGCCCTTGCTTCTACAGTTCCATAACTGCTGATAGTTGCAGCATAGCCTTTGATGAAGTCCCATACACAATTGGGGGGGGGACCCCATCTAATATAGGACTACATTATAAGTGTTCTAATGAAGTAGAAATGTTTCACTGTTTTCTTTTGTATATTGAGCTTTATATTAACAGCACAATCATATGCAGTAGTACTCAGAAGCACGTCTCACTATGATTAGTGGTGATTAGAACTGCAGACTATTCCACAATGAAGGTTTTGTCAACATTAATGTATACTCAGCTAATATACATCAACACAAACCTGACGAGTTGTATGGGTATAGTTCTCATAAAATGTTCCTAGAGCTGCCTAGGGACCACACAATTACACTTTAGTCAACTAAGTGCAAGAGAAAGAACTAACCACTTCTATTAGAGTTTTTTAGCTGTCATTTATATTTAACAGCTTCACACTTGTTTATTTTAGACATGCAGAGCAACTGTCATAGTAGCTGAAAGCGAATACTATTTACCTGATTATTTTGATGATGTCTGAATATGGTCACACTTCCAGTGGATGAAGCAGTCACAATTCTCTCCTGATCCAAAAACTAAGGGAGAAGAAATCCTCAAACATGTTAACACACAAATCTGTATT
This sequence comes from Podarcis bocagei, assembly GCF_964188305.1. Lineage (NCBI taxonomy): Eukaryota > Metazoa > Chordata > Lepidosauria > Squamata > Lacertidae > Podarcis > Podarcis bocagei. Next base: position 52,167,944 of record NC_138127.1, read on the forward strand.
TACACAAAATTTGGTAAGCAAATTGTATCAGTGTCCCATATTTAATTTCCCCAACTGTAGAGGTTAGGAACTCCCTTTCTTACTGGTATAACTGCAACACCTTAAACTTTCTTAACATGGAAATTAAATGTCATTAAGAGCTATTTTTATAGCACTTTTACCTCCATATCCATAACATCACCACTGTGTTCAATATCACATAGCAGATGTGGTTCTCCATGGTATTCTCCATTTGGGGTCAAACTTCCAAAGTCTCCAACAGACCATATTGAAATCTTATTTTCCTGTAGGATTACAAGAAAAGTAAGCTCTTGTACCAGTATAAGAAAAACCAAACTTGGATAGCAACCTACTTCAGCTACACTTTCATTTTTCTTGCCAAGCTAAAAAAGTGTCCCAAATACCACAGTATCATCAACAAATATATGGAGTTAAAAGTTAGATACAAAACACTATATATTGTGCACACCACATAGAGGTAAAAAGAATGGAAACACAAAACTGCTGGATTTTCTTTTTTACACACGTAGTACCTAGTGATCTGTCAATAGACAGCTTACCAGGTTTCTATAATTTTGTACAAAAGCTTTCAGTGATCACATAATCTACCTTATTGCATTAGTGAGGAGAGGGAGCAAACAGAGAGAAAGCTATTAAATTACACTTCCAACACAGAATGAAATGATTATTAGTATATGCCAGTTATTTCTAAGCCACCCCACACCTTAATTACAAATGGCTAGTAGTTGTTTTAATCGTTCATTTAAAAAAAAAAAAGAGGGAAAGGGGGGGGAAGAGTTCATTTTCTAGGGAAACCCAGCCAGATGGGCGGGGTATAAATTATTATTATTAATTTTTATTATTATCCTAACATTCTCACTGGCTCGGGGAGCTCAACAGTTAAATATGAACAGGCAAAATCACACAAAACACAAAAACCGCCCAGTTAAATCGTAACTACTACTACAAGTTGAATAAACTAAAGAAAAAATATGGGGTCTGGGGCTTCGACGGAGTCTAAGCGAATACAGCTCCACCCCCGAGATTCAGACACGGAAAACGTGCACGTAGGAACGGAAAGCACCGAAGACGGGGGGGGGGGAGTGCTGCACCCCCCTTTCCAAGGCAGCTCACCCTGAGGCCACAGGAGAGAGGGGCGGGGTGGAAAGGGGTGACGGGGTGGAAAACCGCGTTACCTCGTTATCCCACGAGCCGGTAGCGAAGACCTCGGGAGGTTGCAGGGCAGCGGCAGACACGGGCCGCCAGCGGGCCTTACTAACTTTCTGGGACACGTACTTGGCGGCCACATCCTCCATGCTTAAGCGGGGAGAACCTGCCGCGTCTCTTACCTCCGCCGGCTTTCAAATGCGCCCTCTTGATTGGCTGACACACGTCACGGGAGACGGCGAAGGAAGCGGGACAAAAGCCTGCCAGGACTGCGCTGCTCTCTCTCAAGGAGGCGTTAGGCTCCCGAGATTACTGGGGGGAGTAACGCGGGATGCTCTACCTTTGGCTTTTCCTTTCGTTTTCTAATAGCTAGAATTGCAGGAAACGCTGAGGACCTGAGGTGGGATGTAAAGCATCTCCAGACGTTCCTTCCATGTCGGTTTCTCTCAGGACGTGATGGTGATGCCCCACATCTCGTAATATATGTCAATACTGAGCACCCTAATAAAGACGAGGGACCTAATGGCACGAGGGAAGGCTTGGCTTCCTGTCATCCTTCTTGGCCACCATCCCATTATGTCCTACTATGGGCGTTGCCAGGATTTATGTTAAGACAGGGGCAGGACACCCACCTGTCATCATCAACTGGTTCTGTCTTGCAGATTTCGAATAAAATGTCTCAACAAGTTGTTTTAAATTACTTTCTTTTCACTCCAAGTGCTCAGAAAAATATCTCAAAATCTGCAATTTCTACTTTTAGTTAAAATAAACTGAAGAAGTGTGCATGCACACGAAAGCTCATACCAAGAACTAACTTAGTTGGTCTTTAAGGTGCTACTGGAAGGATTTTTTTTATTTTGACTATGGCAGACCAACACGGCTACCTACCTGTAACTGTACTTTTAGTTAAGTATTTTTATCTATTTACTTATGGGGGGGCAGCTGTCCACCCTGGCTACATCCATGTGTGCTACAGCAGCAACTGTAAACACACCTATTAGGAAATTCTAGTGAATAGAGTGGCTTTTACTTTTGAGTAAACATGCGAGGGGGATCATGCTACACAGTGTCGTTCGAAACACACTTCCTATGGAATAAGCTTCGTTGAACTCGCTGTCAGTGGGATTAGCTGAAGAGTACAGTATTCATAGGCCTGTAAAGCTCCTTCCTTGTTTCTTCTACAATTTCTAAAGCCAGACCTTGGTACTTCAGAAACCACATCATGGTTTCCCCGATATGTCGCTTCAAAATTATGGGATGATAGTGTATTTATATGGATTGATGGATGTTTGCTCAGTTCTGGGAGAAAGATGTGTGTGTATACGTAAGTAAAATATGAGTTTTAGTACTTCATCAGCAAGAGAGACCGAAATGTGTTTGGTTTGGAGGATTATTTTTTGTGCAAGACAAAAAACAGCACTCGATTTCATGTGATAGTCTCAATAGTATCACATCCATGCACCCAGATCTTACTTGCTCAGTCGTATGTCTCACTGTGTTCAATGAGGTTTATTCTCAGATAACTATACATAGGATTGTGGCTGTAAACTCAAACTGGGCCAGGAATTATTGGTTATTATGTACTTTCAAAAGCTATAATGGCTGGTGGGTATTGTTAAGTTGTGGGTGAACATATCAGACAACACAGCAATTCTTCAAACAGCTCTTGTTTATTCACAGGGCAGAACAGGACTGAACTGAAGGGTTCAGCCAGCCTGCTTATATAGAGCTCCACTAGAACGCAACAGTAACCATTTTCTGTAACTATCCAATCACCGAACATCACTTTCGATCCCTTATTTGCATATTTGGACCTGAACTATCTACAGTATCCCCCTGCTGGCCCAGGGTGAGAACTTCAGTACATAACAGGTATAGGCACACTTAGCTCTGCATAAAATTGGACTATAAAATAGTATAGCATGCATATTGGATAGCTTCTTGGCAGTTACTCTAGCCTCTATAAAAACTACATGATTTCAAGTGGTGTGGTAAGGTAATTTTAGACTCTGTACTTAAAAGTATTACGGAGGGTACCAGCTTTAGAAGGCAGTGTTTATTATTTTGTTACTTCAAAATGTGGTATATCAGCCCTGTTGAGTGGGGCCCTGAACTTCTGCTCCAAAGTTCTGCCCTCTAAGCAGTTTATGTAAGGTAATATTAAATATTCATAGGAAAATACTGATAAAATCAACGCTTTTTAAAAAGTAGGCATAATATATCATAATATAGATAAAATCAACCTCCTTAAAAACTAATATACACAAAAATATTTTTTTTAGCAGACATTGCACACAGTACAACAAACAAGCTTGCCTATAGGCAGGGAGTTCTGAAGAACAGTGCTGCCATAATAAAATATTTATTTATCTCAAGTGTGCAATGAACAGTAAATGGCTCTTGTTAAAGTAATTCTCCCTCTCCGGTACATAAACTGCAGATTCTGGGGTTCTTCCTCATCCAAATCTAGGCAGAGTTGAGGAAGTGTAAGCAATTACCAATAAATTAATTAAAGAAGCATGTTTCCCTCATTCTCCTCACAGGTTAGATGGAACAGCATTCTTCACCCTCTCCTTGACTTGGCTGTTTAACAAGAGTGCCTCTTCCTCTTTGGGTGGGCCTTATAACTTTAACCTATAAGTGTTATGTGTATACTTTAGGTGTGCCCTGCCTGGGGAGCTATGTGAGTGCTGTGTTGTGTGCGCTCCCCTTCCTGTCCTTGGTGGGTTATGCTCCAAAACAGTGGTTGTGAGGAGCATGAAGGGATTCAGATCTCTACCTGGAGGGATGCTTCAGAACTCACAGTAGGGGTCAGTTTTGGCTGTGCCGCTTGGGCTGATAAGAGTGAGGGCAGAGTGGCATCGCCATGGGTGTTGTATGTATGATGATGCAATGGTGTGTGCTACAGATGCGCCTATCTTGCTGAGAGTTCATTGGCTCCCTCCATGGGTGGGCAGCATGTGGGCATGGCTGGCATCGCAGTCGCAGCTTAGTGGGCACTGGCTGTTTTCAGGGGTGTTGAGGGCTTGTTTGCCATTTTCGTATTGCATTTTCTCATTGGGTGTGTTGTCCCTCCCAGCTGAGCACACACCAGAGCCATCAGCAATTCCACAAACATTCCCCAGCCCTATCGTTTTAGTGGGCAACATCCTTGTAGCCCCTTTCTGTTGTTTCCACTGTCTCTTTTTGTACGTCATTTGATTTTTTTTTGTTACGATTTTCTCTATGTTGTACCCAGTGCTGGGGTTGGTGGGCTATGAATCTTTTTTCTTGATACATAAATAAAAATCATGTGGCCCCATTACAGATATGTCTTATGTGCCGCCGCCACCACACTACAGAAAGCGTTATGCGTCCAGCCAGGCGAGTATGTTGCGCTTTGCTCCCTGCCGGCGACACTGCGAGACTTTTCACCCCCTAAAACTGAGCTCTGCCTCAAACGCCTACCCACATTGCACTGCAAATAAAACTGCAAATGTGCCTTATGGGCCATGCCGCTGTTATTTATAGCCCGACAGGAGAACCAGTCACATGCTTCCGTTTAAAGGAGCAGCCAGCTTCCCACAACCTCGGCTGTGAAACCCCTCGCCGTCCTCCGCAACCCCAAGAACCCAGCCTTCTACCCCACCCCTCCGCTCATCACCAAGAGGTTCCCCCCTTCCCGGCCCGCTCCCCTTTATTCCATGTACTGCGCCTGCGCACACCAGCCGCGGTTGCCCGGCGGCGGCGCCCGTTCAGAATGTCGAGCGCGCGGGGGGGCGGGGGAGCGGCCCCTCCCTCCGGCGGACGCGAGGCAGCGGCGGCGGCAGCTGCTGCTGCGGGAGGGAAGGAGGCGGCGCCTGTGTCGGCGCTGGAGGTTGTGTCCTTCCTGGGGAAACTGCTGTGCGCAGTCGCGGCACTGAAGGCGGCTCTCTACCTGCTCCGCAGAGTCTGTCTAGCTATGGCCTGGAAGTCAGGAGGCGCCAGTCACTCCGAGCTCATCCACAACCTCCGCAGTGAGTGCGTCTGTGGTGTGCGCGCCGGGGCCGGTGGCCAAGGAAGGGGGTGGGAGGAGGAGGAGGCAGAAGGAGGGGCCAGGGCGCGCGCAGTCCATTCATGTACCACACATACACAAGCGCGCGCGCGCGCGAACCCCGTCGCTAGGGAGTGACCGTTAGTTGTCGGCCCTCAGAAGCGCGCGCTGGGGTGCCTTCGCCAACGGCCTTCGCGCCTGGCGGCTGCTGGAGACGTGGGCGGGTGGGAGGTCGCGAGCACCGCGGGGGGGGGGTGGAGAGAGAGAAGAGAGTCCCCGCAGTCGAGCGGGTGTGTCTCGGTGCGGCGGGAGCTTGCTTGAGGGCGGTGGCTGCTGTCGGCCACTACTGGAAGAGAGCAGGGCTGAGTCCCTCCGCTGTTTCGCAAGCGGGGAAGCGGCAGCGGCAGCCTCGGCTGTCCACGCAGCTTCGCCGCTGGGCCCGGCAGTCGTGGTAGTCTCTCTCTCTCTCCCGGTTCCGTTTCCGTTTCCCGCGTCTTAAGGGGGAAGGCAGCTAAACGGCCGGCTCTCAGCTGTGAGCATCGCGCGTCGGACCTGCCAAACGTCTTTTTAATATAAAATAAATAAACATTATGCGGGTTACCTACTGCAGGGGGCATGTGCTATGTAGTATCCCACCCACAGGTAAACAACCGATGCATAGCTCACAAAAGCCGGAAAGTGCCAGGTTTTTCAAGTCGTTAAAGGCAAAGTTAGGTTTCAGGTTCATGTGACTGCAGAGAAGAATGAAACCATCTAAATCTAAAATGTCCCTTGGATAGTGTGGCAGCTGCTCTTTCGCTCTCCCCTCAGACATTATGCAACCGTCTAGTGAGTCTCTTGGGGTGCTTCTCATCCGTTCAGCTGTTAACATCTTTGTTTGCCTGGGAGCCACCACCCATGTTAATGTGTGCTGCAAATGCGAATCCCATAATGAGAAAGTTGGATGAAATGGATAATTTGTTGTTTTTATTTATTTACAATAATTAATTAACAGCCTAATCAAAAAAAGTCACTTATTGGTGCACACAAAACTAATATCAATATACAATTCAACAACATTTAAAAGCAGGTACGCATAACTTGTTTACATGGCCAGGTTTGCTGAAATAAAGTTTTTAGTCGGTGTCTAAAGCAGCATAATGAAGCTGTTTGTTCAGTGCAAGTTTTGCGCATTGAAGCTGTGGAAGTAGGCACATAAGGGGCTAGATGACCCCACAGACAAACTGCTCCCAAGCTGTTACGGGCTTTATATGCTAATAGTAAGACCTTGAACTTGGCCTGATAGCAAATCAGCAGCTAGTGCAGTTCTTTGAGTTGCTAGTAGGTTCTCCTGTCAGCGATAATGCTATAGCATTCTGCTCTGACTGCATCTTTCAGAGCAATTGCAAGGAAAGCCCTGCATATATCATACTTTAGTAATCCACTTTCAGAATTACTAATGCCCTGGGTTACTTTGGGCAAGCTATCCTAGTTGAGGAATGGCTGAAGCTGGTGGAAGGTGCTCCTAGCTACAGAGATCACCTGAGCCTAGTTAGTGACAGCTGGATCCAGGAATAACCCCAGACCATTTACCTGCATCTTCTGAGGAAGTGTAACTCCCATCCTTGGAGGCAACTGGCCCGTTTCTGGGACACAGGAACCACTCACCCACAGAGCCTCAGCCTTGCTTGGATCAAAGTTCTGTTTATATGTCCTCATCCAGCCTACCATTGCATCCAGGCACTAGGCCACCACTTGTGCAGCCTCTCCTGTTTCAGATTTTATTGAGAAATAGAGTTGAGTGTTCCAATATGTAGTCTTTTCATATGCTTTTTCTTACCCTGAAACTATCTTTTGAGGGGTGGGAAAGGCATACAATAAATTATTATCAGCATCTTGCTTCAAATGTCCTAATAACCATTCCTAGCAGTTTCATATAGATATTAAATAACATTGGTGATAGTATAACACCCTGTGGCACTGTCATGGGACGAAAAACCAATTCCCCAGTCTTACTTTCTCGACTCGGTCCTGTAGGTAAAATTTCAAAAAATCTCTGTAAGCTATTTAGGAGGATAGCATGGCAGATAGATTGAGGAGGAGGGACTTATTCTTCTTGTTCCATTCTCAGTAAAAGTGATTTATAAGGGCAGCCAAGGCAGATTTGGTCACATGGCCAGGCCTAAACCCAGATTGGAATCAGTAGATAAACAGTATCCAGAAATGCTTACCGGCACCTCCCCACTCCCCAATGTTAAAAGTGTGGCACTTACTGTATCAACTTCATGGTGAATTCTGGCACAGGGTTGATTTCTTTAGGAGTGGATGTTGTTTCTTTCAAGTCAGGGATCACCCCTTCACACTATGAAGTGTTAACCATGCCCTCAGTCCAACCAGTCACACCCCTCTGCTAGATTTAATAAGCCAAGAAGGAGCCATGGTTTGGTACAGAGGAACAAATGCCTTGTTTACATCACCAGGCTGCATAAATCGAAAGTAATCCCACAATATATGACAATCTGTGGTAGTGATACCACAAATATAAATTAGTGATGTCATTTGTTTGATGGAGTTGTGATTTTTGTTTATTAAAGCATTTGGGGCTATTACTAAATTATATGGGTTTGTACAAAAAGCACCCAAATAAATGAGCAGCAGATCTCGAAAGTAAGAATCTTGAGTTCCCATTCCTGCTCCATGAAGTATTTTACAGGAGAAGCTGGTTGGAAAAGATTTATAGGTCTAAGTCAAAAATCATTTGCAGCAGCTCCTGCTGTCTGTTCCTGCTTTCATATTGCAACTAAGCAAAAAGCTTTAGTATCCTGTTTGTTGTATTTGGGAATGCAGCAAGTGGTTTAAATAGCAGAGTAATAAACAGTTGGAAATTTTTTGAGATTTGTTTTATATTACATTGTATCTTAATACTTTTTTCTGTTATATATGTCTATAAACTCATTATAGGACAGCAGCTTTTAAATTTTGGAGGCAGTTTTAGTATGTGTCAGTCTCTACTTGCTAAATAATAATAATAATAAAAATAATTTTTATTTATTTATTCCCCACCCATCTGGCTGGGTTACCCCAGCCACTCTGGGCGGCGTCCAACATATATAAAAACACAATAAAACATCAAATATTAATATTTGATAATATTTGATAATACAATGTAAAAAACTCACAACATATCAAATAAATGACTATTCAATAATCCATTAGAATCTAATAGTAAGCAGTTGTTTACCATAAATAAATTGGACATGTGGCTTTTTTATGCCTCTGACAACAGAGCAATTAGACTGCTGAGACCACATAACACCGATCCTGAAAGACCTACATTGGCTCCCAGTACATTTCCGAGCACAATTCAAAGTGTTGGTGCTGACCTTTAAAGCCCTAACAGCCTCGGCCCAGTATACCTGAAGGAGCGTCTCCACCCCATCATTCACTGAGGTCCAGCTCCGAGGGCCTTCTGGCGGTTCCCTCACTACGAGAAGTGAAGTTACAGGGAACCAGGCAGAAGGCCTTCTCAGTAGTGGCGCCCACCCTGTGAAACACCCTCTCATCAGATGTCAAGGAAATAAAGAACTATCTGACTTTTAGAAGACACCTGAAGGCAGCTCTGTTTAGGGATGATGTATTTTTTATATTTTGTGGGAAGCCGCCCAGAGTGGCTGGGGAAACCCAGCCAGACGGGTGAGGTTTTATTTATTTATTTATACTTCTATAATAGAAACATAACTTTGCAACATTCTGACTTCAACAGCACATGCATAGTTATATTTTATGACTGTGTATATCCATAATACTCATTTTATTTTGTTTCTTATTCATCTATTTCCAGTATTTTATATTTATCCTTTGTAGAAAAATATGCGTAGGTGGCCAGAAGGATCTAGATCAATAAATATACAAAAATAATAATTAAGTGCAGAACAGGAGTCAAAGACAACACCAGAAAGATCTAACTTAAGGAGTTTAAATCTAACTAAAAAGAGAAGGTATGCTGAAGTTAATTTTTTCTGTCTGGCCTGCCAGATATTTAAAAACATTTATCTATTCAGAACATATGGCTTCTTCCACCAACCCATCACTGGAAAATCAATGATACTGTCTAGCAAAGCAATAGCGTTTCCTGAGAATAGTGTAGGGAAGGTGGGCTTGTGTTATTTCTCTCCCTACGCCCCTCTCTTATTCTTGATGTTGTAGGGATGAAGAGTTAAAAGCTACATCATAGTTTATTAATCAGGTAGGGGTGTGAGCAGGGACTTAAATAAGCTGCAGATTTGTTTCAGAACCTTTTGCAACATAAATATGTATGGTGCTTGCAGGACAACGACATGATGTAGTTTGAATTTTGCTACTAAATAATGAATATGACTCTTAGTACTTAAAAACCTTGGAAAGTGTTACATAAATTCTAGTGCTGCTTTGCAAATTTTGGATGACAATTTCAGAATGATTTTCACAGCCCTAAAAATGATAGAAATGTGATAAAATGAAATAGTAAATATCCAGAAATGTGACACAGATAGGGTGGTATTCAGCTAGGTATTAGTGAACTCGTTGAAATTAATGAGCATGACTAAATATTATTTTAAAACCTGATTCTTCCCCTGTAAAATCATGCTCAACTGTCGTTTTTAAATCTTCTGATCAAGAAGCTAACCAATCACTGTGTCAAAGATCACATTTACTTCCAAAATTCACCCTTAAAACCATTCTAGTTTGAAATCTAGAAAAAAAATGATCTGAAAAAAAATCTAGGCTCTTACAAAGCTCTGTTTTCTGTTGCAGCTACTAAAAAAAGAAAGTTTTTTTTTTACTAGTAGATAGTGCTCCACATCTGGGGTGAAATGTTAGTTATCAGACAGTTATTTTTCTCCCCTTCCCCCTTGTTATCTTCTAGTCATTTCCTGATTTTAAAAAACTGTTTTTCAAAATGAAATGTAGTGGCGTTCCAACCCCCTTGCCTGTGACTATTTTGTTCATTCTCATAGCAAAGGTGAACATATTACGGGTATGAAGATTATTAAACAATTCATAGTTTCTTGAACTCTCTTCTCAGGCTTATCTATAACTTGTACTATTGCTGAACCACAATGCAGTAGTGTATTTCTTATTTTACTACATAGTTGGGAAGAGACCATAGTTCAGTACCTGAGCACATTATTTCACACAAAATTCCCAGTTCAATCCCTGGCACCACCTGTTAAGCGGGTCAGATAGCAGATGGGAAAGACATCTGCCTGAGACTCTGGAGCTGCCAGAGACAGAACTGGACTATGTGGACAAATAGTCCAACTTGGAATAAGGCAGTTTTTATTATCTTAGATGTTGCAGAATTATTTCTTCTGCAAGAATCTAGTTCTGCAATCCACAGAAACAGGGACAACCCTTAATTAGTTTAAAGCGAGGTAAGGAAGCTGGACCAATAGGGACCATACAGGTACTGTATTCTAATAATGAAGCACGGTTATCATATTTAGTTGTAAATCTATTTTTATGCTGTTGCAGCTGTACTCTGAAGCTTTTCTCATTTGTTCTTCTAAAAAAATGGGAGGTTAGGAACTGGTTGACCAAAAAATAAATAAAACAACACACTTATTGAGGGGGTGGGAACCAGCATGACTTGGTATCAGTGCTAAACATGTGCTGATATGATGCTTGTCAACAAAGGTACCATAGTCCCAGCCACTAAATCAGTAATCAAGGCAGTCAGGAACTGGATTGTACATTGTGGATGTTAATTCAATTTGCATGTGTTTTCTCATTGACAACTATGCTGAAATAAGATTAGAAGATACACTCTCAGGGTAATGCCCCATCTAGAGTTCACATATTTTCTTTCTGGAAATTGTGGCACATTTTTCAGAGTGCGGAACTGAAGAAACTCAGATGTGTTGATACACATTGGATTTGCCAGGCTTTATATAACTCAAAAGAGCTGCAGTGGTCTATTCTTTGCTGTGTTAGAACAAGTATAGCTGAATTTTGGTTACATGTGTTCTCTGCTGCAGTCCCATTCTTGCCTGGATTTCAGTGCTGTATGTGCTTAGCTGCTCTGCTAAAGAAGAACTTAGGAAATGTGGCACATAACCTTAGCAAGGTGGGGGGGGGGGGACCAATCCAGAAACAGTCAATCACATGCCAAAGTCCTAGATGAGGAATTTGTCCAAACAGGCAAGACTAATATTTGGCCCACCCCAAAATTCAGGTTTTATCTGGAAGCACTTACACCCAGGCCATCTCTAGAATAACAAAGGGACTGGCAGGGATAGGATAAAGCGCTTTTCCCACTCTGAACCCTTAAATAGCTGAGTATAACAATAACATCAGCACTACGCAGTCCAGAAGACTCGTGGTCCGACTTCTAATTTATTTTGACAGTGGGTTTTCATAGTAATGTTGAAGTGATGAATTTCAGCTTCCATAATTTGCAGATAAACTAACAGCAGTATATCACTGCTGTAGGCTATATTTTAAAGTATCATCTTCCTGAAGTTCCCCGATGTGAGTTGGTTCACTTCAGAGCTGCTGAAGAAGGGAAAAGCCAAAACATTTTGCTACAAGAATGTAATCTCTTTTTTATAATCTCTTTTGTAATATATATATTGTTTCAGTAATTAACTCAATCCTTCCTGGATTCATAGCAGACATTTGTATTGCTGTTTGAGTCTTGAAAAATTCTCTCCTATAAAAGTTTACAACTGAGCATTACATCAGTTGACTGACCTCTTGTGTTTTTTCTGAAGACTGTGGTACATTTTATTTTGTAGTTTCAGTATAATGGTATTGTGGAATAATATTCCCTTATATTTTGATTTGCCTTTCTTCCAGAAAATGGAATAATCAAGTCAGATAAAGTATTTGAAGTAATGCTTGCAACAGACCGCTGCCATTATGCAAAATGCAACCCATATATGGATTCTCCTCAATCAATAGGTATGAAAATTATGTATTCAAAGTCTTTAATGATGACTAAAAGCTTTATTTTCCTAAGGCCTTGTTGTGTTGAACCAAAGGTGAACTGTTCCAGAAGTGTTGCAAATGCCATCTCGTTAGTCAAGATAACTCTACAATTAATTGGTTGTTGTTGTAGCAATGATTTGCTCTTGAAAACTGTTTCTTTGTCATTATAATACTTCAGAAATGATATATCTAAGTCCTCATTTGTTGGCTAGCAAAGGTGCTAATGTTGAACATTTTGATAAGTGAGCTGTTTTGTTACTCATATCATTCTTTAAATGTTTCATAGGATTTCAAGCAACAATCAGTGCTCCACACATGGTAAGCGTTATATTTATATACTATCAGACTGCCTCCTTTAACAACTAAACTTTCATTTTCCTCTTTCTACCCTGATGAAACACCCCAGTGCAGTACATGGTGGGGGGAACCTAATGCTTATCCCCCACACCCTTTTTAAGTTACAGATAGGTAGCCGTGTTGGTCTGCCATAGATACATAGATACACTGAAACTGAAAGAGTTTCAGTGTATCTGAAGAAGTGTGCATGCACATGAAAGCTCATACTAATGACAAACTTAGTTGGTCTTTAAGGTGGTACTGGAAGGATTTTTTAAAAATTCTTTCCCCCGACCCTTTTTAAGGATACTGTTAGTTATTAGTGGTTTAAGAAGGTAGGTTTTTTCCCTCTCCCTCATGTTTTTCTTTGTGGGTGGGGTTGGCTTCCAACTCTGACACCCGTTAACATTCCATATCATAGTTGCTGTCAATAGTAGACTTGATTGATAGATTCACAGTCTGCCTGGCACAAGTTTCTTTTGAATGCTTTTCTGTCTTTCTGTGTCTAGGCTCATTATGTAAGCTCAATAGATTTTATTAGGGTTTATAGAGAAAAATACAAAACTTAATAGCAAATCTTAAGCTCATGGGTTCTTGTCAGATAACCTTTGGGGGTCCTAAAAGCCATTTTTCATTTAGTAACATATTTCTTTGTATACTGGGCTCGATCCTCTGAACTGTTATTGTGTAAATGGACAATTCTGAAATCAAATTTGGGTAGATAAAGGGTTTGGGGATCTTTTTACATTTACAAATTGACAGTTGATATACTTACTTTATGTGGTTTGAAATTGCAGCTCTTAAATTGTGAAATTGTTTGATATCTATAACAGCTTGATTGAGTTCAGTTACTGGATTCTCTGTAGGGAATTGCATAGTTTGAATTCTTTATGAAAGAACATAAAATCATAGCATTGTACACTGGGCAAAACCAAAAGTAAAATACCAACATCTTTTCCTTTTTTCCTTTGGTCAGCATGCATATGCTCTAGAACTCCTATATGAACAATTACATGAAGGAGCCAAAGCCCTTGATGTAGGATCTGGAAGTGGAATTCTTTCTGCATGCTTTGCACGAATGGTGAGAGGACAATTCTTAACCACTTACAATAAATATATGACTCTTGTTAGGTTTCTGTGTGCGTTACAAAATGCTTTATTTTTTATGTCTTTACAAGAGAATTGCAAGGACTTGATTCTGATATTATTTTATACTTTTAGAAGGATAGGTCTTTTTGGGTACCTTTACAGCAATGCCTTACTGTTTCAATAAAGTCCAGCTCATAAACTTCAGTGAAGAACATGAAGCAATACTAGCTCAAATCAGCTCATATTTTTGTTTTTTGTATTTAATGCCACCTAATAGTTGGATTGAATATTTTGAAGAAAGAACAGCCTATGAAGTATGGAAGTAGTCCATTCTGGGGCAAATTCCTGTGTAATGCTTAGTAATAATAACCTGAAAAAGGATACTTTAAAACAGGGCTAGGGATCCTCAGGGCTAAGGGATCCCTCCAGACCTCTCTGTCTGGCTCTTGGGACTCTCCCCCAGTGATGCTCATTCTCAGACCTCATTGGCCCTGCTCTGCACCCTCCTTAAGTGCTTTTACCTTGCTGGAATATGCATTGTGAAAATGCCTCTTGTCTGCCTGGGTAGAAGATGCAGAGATGTGTAGAAGCATTTGACTTGTATGTGGCTGGAATAAAGCTTACTGTACAAATGTAAGAATTGCATCCATTGCTCTGCTGACTTGTTGCCTCTGGCCCATTGACCATCAGCATGCAGGTTCCCCAGAAGGTTGCTCATGAGGCATTCATGCTGCAAAATGTTTCACATCCCCACTTCAATACCTTCCTCAGTGATTTTTCTTACTGATCATGTAAGAAAGCAAGCAGGGGTATGCAGGATTTTCTGTTTCTATTTTCTTTTGCAGAGTGTGCGATGTGTATGACATGCCATTAATATAGAAGTAGACTCCAGACTCTGCATTCTTCTTTTAACATCAACTTGCAACATGGAACACACTCTTATTTTTTTAAAAAACCCATCATATTTCTTTCCCATAATCTTGTAAGAAAATAAGAACTGCCAAGGTCCATCTAGTTCAGTATTCTTTTTCCAGCTAGTGGCTCCTTTCCATCATCTCAGTATATCTTAAGAAACCCTGAACTTTAAAAAAAGTTGCCTTGTCACCTGTGTAATCCTGCTTAGGTGAATCAGCAGTCAATACTAGTGCTGAACAGATTATATTGTATTATATTTCAAATGCCAATAGAATGTTAAGTTAAAAAAAAAGTTCTGTACATAACAAAATAAGTTGCTATTCATGTATTTCATAGTAAAACTGCTAACATGCAGCACTGGTTTGAGGCCTTAAAATATTCATATCTTCTTGGAATGTTAATTAAAATATCTTAATATGAAAAAAAATTGGGAAATGACTTCATAAGTATGGACCATGAGAAACTCAAAAGTATTTATGGCAATAACTTTATTAGAGGAAACTTGCATGCCAAACATTCTAAGGCAAAATGGATGTGGTGAAACTGGGGTAAGAGAAACAGATAGATAGATAATAGGAAAAACCCATACAGTGGTGCCTCGCAAGACGAAAAGAATCCGTTCTGTGAGTCTCTTCGTCTAGCGGTTTTTTCGTCTTGCGAAGCAAGCCCATTGACGGATTAGCGGATTAGCGCTATTAGCGGCTTTTAGCGGCTTATCGGCTTAGCAGATAAGCGGATAAGCCGCTTAGCGGCTTAGAAAAAGGGGGGGGGGAAGGAAAAAAAACCCACAGGAACTCGCAAGACATTTTCGTCTTGCGAAGCAAGCCCATAGGAAATTCGTCTTGCGAAGCACCTCCAAAACGGAAAACTCTTTCGTCTAGCGAGTTTTCCGTCTTGCGAGGCATTTGTCTTGCGGGGCACCACTATATTAGGTTTTATCCTTCGTCTCCTGTAGCCTTTGCTTATAACTTCAATTGAAAGTAAAAGTAAGAAACTGAATACATACATAGTACATTCCGTACCAAAATAAACTTGTTTTGTTTCAGGTTGGTCCCAAAGGACAAGTTGTAGGAATTGATCATATCAAAGAGTTGGTAGATGACTCAATAAATAATGTTAAAAAGGACGATCCCCTATTGTTATCTTCAGGAAGAGTGAAACTGATTGGTAGGTACTGGAGTATATTAACAGTAAAAAATAGGTATAGGAATATGGTTGTTCACTGCAGGGTCTTACTTTTTGTAGTAGGTTTTCTATGAAATATAAACAACTAGAGTAGTTAGGTTTACTATCCAACTTATATAATTTTATTTAATTATTATGTTTACTTTTTGATGGGGTTTTTTAAACAAAAACCTTCCAAACCCACTAATAACTTCATTTTCAGTTACATGTGCTTAGGTCTGTAATCTTTTGCAAGCTACTGTGCTTAGTGACCAGGTCATGGGATCCGATCTAAGAAGTTTAGCGTTGGCACAGGGAGTCATAGCCTTTCAAACTGGGTTTCATTTGTGGGTCCACTCTGTAAAAGTGTTTCCTTTTTATGGCACTGCAGTTGCACAAGAGCAGAAATCACTAGGAGCCCTTTCCAATCCTCATGTACAGCTGCCATTTGTTCTGTCCACATCTGGCTGCATTTAGTGAACTACTGCTGTTTGGTACTAATTCCCTGGAACCCAGGTCGTTCATTCCCAGTAGAAATTTCAGTTGGGAATCTGATTAAAATTTAGGAGGCTAATTGTGGCTATTTTTAATTTCAACATTTTTTTGCTGGTTCCACATAAATTCATAAACTTAGTTAAGATTTCATCTATGAGTTCAGTGTCTTGAATAAGCTGAGGACAATATGAAGTCAGCTGTTCCTCATCCTTGTATATATCTTTCCCCCCCTTGTAGTGGGAGATGGAAGGCTGGGATATTCTGAAGAAGCTCCATATGATGCTATTCATGTAGGAGCTGCTGCACCAGTTGTTCCCCAAGCAGTAAGTGATTTATGCATATATATGGTACATATTGTTTCCTATGATTTTTCTTTATTAATTGAAATAATTAATTGGATGCTTATACCTGCTTTAAATGATGGGCTTTTTAATTAGATTTCATTAAATGAAACACATTACAACAGTGGAATTTGATTTGGTATACTAATAGGTGATATTGATGTTTTTTGGAATTGGGGGTGATGGTGGTTTGGAAATGAAAAGCTTTGCACAGGGCAGGCCCAAATCCCTTTTAATTTTTTCAAGGCAAATAAAGACTGGGACATTCCAAACTATCCCCTCTCCTTTTACCTGTTTCCAGAACTTAGCTTCCAGTAATTTTTCAGGGGGAAGGGCTAGAACTGTGGGCCGTGTCTCAGACCATTAGGCCTAAAAGCTCTTACCATCAAGGAGTATAATACAATATTGTTTGTTATTTTACATTGTACAAGGTAGGGATCTTAGAGTTGTATCCATCTATGTAATTAAGACTCAAGAGCAGACCCATTGAAATTAATGGACCTAAATTAGTAATTTCCATTAATTTCAATGGGTCTGCTTTGAGTATAACTAACACTGCTTAGGAGTACACTTGCTGTGAATAATTAACTTTTTTTAAATTTATAGCTTATAGATCAATTAAAGCCTGGTGGAAGGTTAATATTACCTGTTGGACCTGCTGGAGGAAACCAGATGCTGGAACAGTACGATAAGCTAGAAGATGGCAGTGTCAAAATGAAGCCTCTGATGGGAGTGATATATGTGCCTTTAACAGATAAGGAGAAGCAGTGGTCCAGGTGGAAGTGATTTTCTGTTCAACTTTCTTCTTCCACACACTTACACATACAAGGTGAAAGGGTCTTGAATCTTGATTCTTAAGACATAGCTTGCCAAGGCTGCTTTTGCTCCCTGCTTTCTGCTTGACTCTACCACCAAAAGCAACCTCTTGCATTGTTACATCACCACATGCAAGTTTTTGTGTGTCTCATTAAATGCTGGGGAAAATACCATTGCATTGATTGCGTTTATTTCATTTTTCATTATAACTTGTGTCTTCTTGAGGTTCTCTAGTATAAGCTAAAAATATTACCTACATTTTGAGACTAAAGTATTCCCAAAATACAAAGTTCTTATTGCTGTCTTGGGTTAGATTTTGATAAGTATGCATTATAAGCAAGGTGCAATAGATCAGACTGTGTTTCACACTGCAAGTGTCTGCCTGACTTCTATAAAGGAAAGGAATTTCCCAGTTTTCAAAAGTTAAACATTGCTCAGAAACCTTTAGAGCAAGCAATCTAATTACGGATATTTTTACATGTTAGTTGTTTAGCTTTAAGACAAGTTCACTATAGTTGATCAAAAGCAACCCAAGCCCAAATACTTTACATTTGCTATTTTCAAAGAAGTTGGTATTGGATGTGCGATAATGTTTGTCATATTTTCTTCAAGCTGACAAACTTTTCATTTTCAACAAGCTACCAGGTCACAGAGATTTTTAACTCTGGGAGCTGTCAGGGTTTGTGGATAGCTTTGTAGTTTAGGGCACACATAACAGAGTAATCAGTGCTAAAAGGGTGCCTATCATTAGCATGCATATGAATAAGTCAGCAGTCCTGCACAGCTGGCTAGATAGAAATGCTTGTGAACTGTCTTTGTTGATGAGATAAACACATGCCTGATTAGCTCTCCAAATCTATAAAGTTTTACTTTGACATTTAATAAAAATGTAGCATTTCTAGACACTTTACAGCTGTAGAAATATCTGTGCAAAAATAAACTAATTAATTTTGCTTTTCTGCCTTCAATGGAAGGCTCACTGTTTTGTGGGAACAGTACTGAGCTACTGCGTAGCATACCGATAACTTCATGAATGAATTGCTTCTGACCAAAAGCTGCTACAAAAAGCTTGTTTTATATTCAGAGACCTAGATTATGCTGAGCAAATTAATATTTGCTATTTGTTTAAATGCTATATTAATATTTTATTGATGGATAGCCTTTGCTTCCGAAGCAGATTTAGTAGAGCCTTATAACTTATTACTGCTACTAAAAAACCTGAGCCTATGACAAGCAACAGTTACCTCTAGGTTAGTGTGCAATTTCCCATTTTCACCAAAATAGTGTTTTTTTGCTGATAATGGAGAGATAGCTCTACACAGCTAGTATAGGCTGTGTATAGCCCTCTTAGCCTCAAATAACTGCTGGCAACAGATGCATGGTATTCACATTCTCCCACTCAGTGAAGGTTGCATATTTGGTTATGTCCTTGTAACGTCCTGGGTAGAAGCAGAAACCTTCACCCCTGCAGTTGCTGTTTGGAAGGCAGATAGGTATATTTTCTGTTTTTATGTAATAGATAGATAAAGGTGATATGGTGTAGTGTGTCATAAAATAGGAAGGTCTTCTTTTCATTAAAATCTCCATTAAAGCTAAACACTTTTGAGCTTAGCTATTAGTCTATCCATTATTTGAAAACTGACTGAAGTGCCTCAAACAGAACCTCCATTTGGAAATTGGTTATAAATATTGACAGATCTGAATGAAGCCTACTGAAGATCAAGAAGGTGTTGCAACAGTCATTAATACAGATATTGCTTAAAGAATTTAGAAACATCAGAGCAACTGGAAGAAGATTCAGTTTACAAAAATGTCAGCTAGCACTCCCGAGATACAAGCTAACAGCTAGTGCAGTGAAGAAAATGCAGAATGAGTAAGCTGGTCAGTAGGTTTTATGCTTACATTTCAATTAATCTGATCTCCCTACCTGTAGGGATCAAGCCATGTGTCTACTTATTTGCAAATAATAATAATAATAATAATAACAACAAATTATTTATATTATTTATACATTGGACACTTCGTTGTGAGAGAAGCTGGATTGGGGCCAGTTCACATAACTGCTTTCTTTTCCCAAGCCTTACTTTTTACAGCACTCCGTTGTGGTGATAGATATGGCTGTCATCACAAGGTGATTGCAAAAATCTGTCTATTTAAATACTGCTCATCAAAGTAATCGTATTTCAGAATGAGCTTACAAACTAAAATGTACATCCATTTATTTGAATGTATGTAAAATTCTAAAAGGTTTCAATTTGAACCACCACAAATATAATCATGAGGAAATCATATCAGGGTTGTGCTTCTGCAGCAAAAGTTCTTAAGCCACAAAAATGCAAGTCTCCAGAAGACCATGACCACAAGACACAATTCCACCTCAGAAGTCCTTGCTGCTGCTGCTGCTGCTCCTTTGCTCTGCTTTACACCCCAAATCATTGCATGGCTTTTTCTTGGATTATATTTCCCCCCACAACCAGTGATGGCACCAGAAAAAATGGGGGCACAGAAGGGGCTGAGCATATGGTGGGCGAGTTGTTTTCTGAAATTAACATAACAGAATATGCTAATGACAGCAAGGGGGAGCCATGTGGAGGTGGCTCAAGCTCCTTGTTGGGGGGGGGCACGCCAAAGAGTTGATAGAATAGCAGTAGTATGAAGTCGTGTATATGGTTTCTGACATTTATGTACGCTTTTACTTTGCCTGTTAGAAAGATACTTGAATACTGTATTTGTATATTCTCTATTGCTATAGAAGAAGCTACACACATCTATTCCACTCTGAATCTTTGTCCTTGGCTTCAGGTTTTTCAGTGGTATAGGTACTATTTAGTCCTGGATCAGTTAAAATCAGTTGAGAAAGATGTTCTGAAAAACAAGCAGTATTTTATAATTTGTATTGCTCTGTAATTAGCTACTGCTTTGGTCCATGCCTCATCGTTATAACAGTGGAATCAAAGGCTCTGTTCTTTCTGGTTTGTGGATAGGGAACTATAGGTGAAGCAAAGTAACTAGTTCAGACCCCCTCGGCAAGTCCATGACTTGAACTGAACTCCTCAGATGTAAGTCTACCATATTGCAGGCCAACTAGACTTCAAGTGCAGATGTAGGTCCTGTTCAAAAAAACAAATTAGCATTAAGAGGCAATGAAAAGCAGCAGGAGTAGTTGAAGAGTTTGAGCCTTTCCTTGCTTGCTGTTTCTCAGCTACATATATCCTCCTGCCACTCTCCACAAGGAATTCACAAATTCAATGCCTTGTTTGCCCCAGGGTGGTCTACATTCCTCTGGACAGAACAAGGGTCTCCCTGTTCACTGGATGGGGAGCCTGTTATCAACACTATGAAGTCTAATTTTGAACTTAGGTTTCACATTTTGCAGCCTTTGGTGCAGGTTCCAAGAATAACTGGACTATAATGGCAAATGAATCTACAGTATATGGTATACAAAGAGCTAAAGCATTATCTTCTTCAGTAAAAAGGTAGACTTGTGATTTTACAGCTAATGGCATTTTAAATGACATTGACCGAAGCATAGGAAGTATTTTTGCTTTATGTGGCACTACTAGTTTGATATTCTTGACCCTTCTTTTGGCTTAAGTACCTGAACAGGCTTATTCAATTTTGCTGCAGTATCTGAGAACGAGTTTAATTTTGAGGAGTTAAAGTGGAAGACTAGACTTGTAATTTTTGTCCTCTTTTTGCAGGGATGAAATGTAAAAGCTACGTCATCTGACCCAAACATAGTGTTAACAGTGGACTGCTCATCTCCAATTCTTAAAAGCTTTTCAAAACCAACAGCATTGCAGCTTGTTTTGGACTTTGTTACACTGTTATCAGCATGGAAAAGTGTGGTGTTTTTTATTTTGTAGAAGTTAATGCAAGTTTGATAATGAACTGATGGAAAGTTTAAATCTGGGCAAATGTTTCTTTTCAACATGCCCTTATTTTCACCTGTTTAAAGAAGTGAAATATGTCTGCAGAAAGCCAGACAGACCTGCAATTTGTTATCTTCTTTATTTTGGATTGGGAAACGTTCTGAACACTTCTTTCAGCT
This sequence comes from Podarcis bocagei, assembly GCF_964188305.1. NCBI lineage: Eukaryota > Metazoa > Chordata > Lepidosauria > Squamata > Lacertidae > Podarcis > Podarcis bocagei. The sequence continues at coordinate 52,189,278 of NC_138127.1, forward strand.
CCAGTGTTCGTCCATCAAACCGCTTATCTGCACTTTCTGACACTACATGCACACTATATGGTTCCTGTGTTCAGCTGTCTTCTAGATGCTACTAAAATGAGATTAAGTTCTTCAAAGCTTTCAGCGTGGTGTCATAGACTAGCATGTAGTATATACAATCAGCTGCTTTCTTCCCTTTAAAAATCAGATATCGTGTATATAAACTTCAAGACATCAGAAGTGACAGCTCTTGTTGAATACACTGCTGTTCAAGATGGACATAACTGACATAGTTTTCTCCCTTTTACTTGTAGAATAACTTAGAGGTTTATAGTAGAGTATTGTTTGCAAATTTGATGTACCTGAATTTAAAACTGTATAACAAATACTGTGTAAGCTATGTCCTAATCATTGAACAGTTTATGCAATGCTGCTTTGCCAAATAAAATTCAAAACAAAAAGGGTTTGCAAGTGCTATTTTTAATGGGAAGGTGTCTGGGTAGTTGACCCATTTGCTAAACATTAGAAAAGACTTTTACCAACAGCTAATTTTCAGAAGTGTGAAAGTTCTTGTGTGATCCTTATGTTGTTTTTGAAACACATGTTCACTTTCTCCTGTTGTACCTGCAAGGAGACACTTGCTTTTTTAAAAAAGCAACACACCTTGAGTGCTTATTGTAACAGAAGTGTGTGGTTTTGTGTGCAGCTGTTGCTACCTATCAGGTAGTGTACATAATCCCTGATGTTTCAAAGATAGGGCATAGATCTGCACAGAATTTGCATATGATTTGTGTCACATGCAAATTTGTGTCCTTTTTGTAGGTTGAGTGCCTAAAAAATAAATATGTGTCCATAAAAATAATAAAAGGCACACAGAATGTGACTAGGTAAAGCTTTTCCCTTCATATTATTTCCATACTAGAAAATATTTAACCTGTTGAACTCTTCTGCCTGCCACACAGCTATTAAAGACACAATAACCATGCTTTCCCCCTATGCCAACCCTAAACCAAAGCCTAGGTGGCAGTCCTATATTCACTTAACCTCAGAATAAGCTCCATTAAACCCAAAGACGTGCAATCTATAAACTTCAATGAAAGCAGAAATGTGTAGTAATTGTTTTACTGTTTTAACTGCTTTATTCTAATTGTGATAAATCATCAGTATCAAGATCAGGGCTTTTTCAGCTGGAACTCACTGGAACTCGGCTCTGGCACCCATCAGGTGGGCACCAATGCCATTCTAAGGGAACAAGGGAGGTGTCCATGGTGAGTCCCAGCGCCTCTTTTTCTAGAAAAATAGCACTGATCAAGATGACCTTTTGAAAAGCATATCTAATACAGGAAGAGGATGAGAGAAGAGATCCCAAAGATTTGAGCATTACAGAAGCACATTGTAAGGATCAATATATTTGCTGTTGCTTGTCAGATACTTTTAAAGGCAAATAGAGAGTTAGCTTATTTTCCAGACAATACAAATCATTATGCAAACAGAGGTTTAGGGGAATGGAGAACACTGGCATAATTGTCTTTGCAGGCATTGTTGTTACGTGGTGATGAATAAATCACCAGTTCCAATAGCCCTGTTGAACATCTTTTAGTTGTTCAAGCACGTTTACAAATGCTGCAAAGGACCTCATTTATTTTTCTTCATAAAATGCATGCAATATGTAATGGCTCCATTATTTTTAGAATGTTTGCAAAAACGATTATGCTACAGCCTACCTAGCAAAAGGCTGGTAGGCCTGACAGGAGCAAACGGAACTTGAGAAGCACTGAAACAATGGGAAATGTTTTAAGAAAGAAAAATTAAGGTGAGTATTTAAACCAAAAAGTGCTTTTTTGCACTGCCTCTTACAGTTTGGAGAAATAAGCTCACAGCAGTAGAAAAGGACTGCCTTGTACAATGCTAGCTACTCTGTGCTAGGTTTTATGTCTGGGTAAATGAGAATGAGGCTATGGGCATGGCAGGGTAGATTTAACTCCTCTCTCCCCCCAACCCCAATGATCCCCAGCTATATTTTTACTGATTTATTTAGATTTAGCCTAACAGTTTGGGCCAGGCAATAAGGTTAATCATTACCTCAGTTAAATTATTAAACTTTCATCGTGCTGTATTCCTGGCCAGCGAAAGCCATCTTGAATACAAATGTCCTACCTTGCTTCCAAAAGATATGTGAAGTGACTCAAAATGCAGCCATGGGTCACATTCTAAAGCAGGAAAGAGGAAACATGGGTGATATCCAGTTAAGCAGTTCCGTAAATGCAAGAAGTTCAGGGACTTCCTTCCCCACTGCTTGTGCCCCTCTTCCCAAATCTGCTCTGGAGGTTTCGGGTGGGGGAAACCTCAGAACAGGTACACCGGGAGGAGAAGAGAATAAGTTCCACTGTAATCAGAGGTCTTTCCATTGATGAAAGCACTGGCTGGTTGAGGCTGATGGGAGCTGGAGTCCCAATGGAATCAAGAGAGCCCCATATTCTCTGTACCTGCCCTTAAAGGATTCTGTGAATTGTGGCCTTCAGCTTTGTAGATAATTGTAAGATTAAGAAGGGACAGAATTGGTAGCCTCATAGAGCAGGCGTTTCTTGTTAAAATGGATCTGCAGTGAAAATAGTGCGAAGAAGGGGAAAACACATTCGTAATAGCACTCAATAGTAAGTCCACTAGTTACAGCCCTGCCCCTGTGAAAAATTATAACAATTATTTGTAAAGCTTAGCATTTGGACAAAAAAATGAGGTTGTAACTTTAAACTGATAAGCAAGGAAAGGCAATCAAAGATGATGAAGCAAAGCAGCGTTCAGCTACATTAGCATGTAGTGGGGCTTTTCCTTAACAGCAGCACTTCCACCCTGGGTCACATGATTTTCTTGAGAAGCAGGTGAAAAATTATACATTAGCTCCACATACCTGAAAGTACTGTCAATTTACTGTTAAAAGTCACGTAACATTCACCATAATTTTGTGTCAAACAAGTAATTTGTACATGGGACTATTGGTTAGAGAACTAATGGCATAGCCTTAACACAACTGTTTCTCTTTTTAATCAGTTAATAATGCAAAGCAGCTGGTAACAGCAGCAGACCTGCTGCTTTCAAAGTCCACAGAGGCCTGCTTCTTAGCAAAGTGGTAATTGGCAAACTGGCTGTCAAGGAGAAGGTTTCTAGCCTAAGCTTCTCAGTATGTTAATTTGCTATGTGAGGAGACTGTTTTGGGTGGAAGTGTTCTATGAGAACCACATGTTCAGCAGTGAAGCCGAGTCCCAGGCAGTAGGTTTTAGAACCCAACTAGGCATGATGAGGCCATCTATTGTGTGTCTGGCCAGTTTGCACATAAAGCAGAAACTGGGTGAGGGGCTGAGCTAATGAAATGCAGGAGATCAATTATATGCTAAGAATAAAAACAGCCCTGGCTACCTCTCTTCCCCTTAGTCGGTTTCTCCAGAACCTTTCCTCTGTTCTCAGCTCTGACACTGGCTCCTTTTATTGTTTAAGACACAACTTCATATTATGATGGGACAGAAATGTGAAAGGAATGCATGTGCAGCTATCACAGACTAGATTACCTGTGTGGTCCCTTCCAACTCTGTAATTCTATGGTTCTGGAATTGGTTCTATGGTTCCACTGTTTTGCAACAATACAGAACCCTGCGAACATAGATTTTTGTTTACATAGTTACTGAAAGGAAAACAAGTATTTTGCAAGGTATTAAGAATAAAATAGGTTTATTATCTCTTACTTTACATTATCAGGTTGGGACATTGGCAATGTGGAGGTCTGCGGTAGGATTCAAAGTTGTAAGTTCATTAGAATAAGAGAGACATACAGAATCATTGCATGCCTTTTCTGTATTGATTTGTACCTGGGTCCTCGGATGGGAACTTCTTTGCACAGATGGATAAAGAGGAGGGTTCACACACAAAAGCTGATACACAGACTACAAACTTTACTGTATAACAAACACTTCCGACAATTCAGTCATACATTGAATTCATCAGACGACGGGATGAGCTTTAAAATTGATGCAACTACTGAAACTTTAACTTTGCTGTGAGGGTCCAATCAGCAAGAATCTTTCAAGCTCCATGAAAGCAGGCAGCGTTGTATCAATAGCAGCAATGGGATGTGTTGCTAAACATAAGGCCTAGTCCATATCTGTAGCACAATGAGGTGGCAGAGTCCTGAGCTATTAGCATAGAGTGTACAACTTCAGACTGCTGGGGATGCTATCATCTTTTTGATCTTCAGTTTAAAGCGGGGGATAATGCTGCTCATTGCCCATGATAAAGAGATTGCTTGAAGGGTGGGAATCCTCACTGTGTTTAGAAAAATAGCATAGCAGAGGCCAGTCTCCCCTACGGTCCTTCTGCTTGTGCTGCTAGGTTTGTTTTTGTGTAACAACACTAAAACATCTCTCTTCCCTTTTCCACTGTCTGAAGTGATACAAACCACTCATACCACTTTAAGATCCAAGTACTTCATTTTGCTGCCTGTATAGACCAAGCCTAATGTTTCACCTTGGGAAACTCTGCACTTCAACAGAGTGGCTTGTAAATAATCCCATGCCTGTGACAAGTAAGAAGCAACCCCAGGCAAGTAGGTGAGTAGAAAAATATGCTTCTATTTGAACCAATCTTGAAGTGATAATAGTGCCATGTTATTTTAAAATAAAATACTGGTTTTAAATTAGTAAATAAATATCCTTTCTGTAAAAGGAAGCTAAAGAAAGATCATTTACAGTATGTCAAAGGAATCTAATTTCTCACCTAAGGCCAGATGCATGACACAACACCTAATTTCTCACCTAAGGCCAGATGTATGACACAACAGGAAATAGATGTGTCTAGGATCTTATATGACTGCTGTATTCTTCCTGTGCCATCCCTTGGGACATGGGAGTGGTGCAGCAATGTGGATCATCAGCCACCCAGAAACCAATATTCAAAGTGGTGCTGTAACACTGCATGATGCTTCTTTGCAAAAAAGAACTGAGTGAGTATTATGGATTACAAGGAGAGGGCAGTTCCTGGAGAACATGGCATTTAATCCATCGCAGAGCTAACTCCAGCCACATTACCTTAGATATGGCAGTATTTTCATGGGACTGAACCGATACACAACCCAGTAAGATGGAATTTGCCTTATTGACAAGCACAGGATAGTCCTAGAGCTCTGGCAGAGGGAAGCCAGTCTGTCTGCTGGTGCAGCTACAAACATCTCTACCACTGATGTTAGAAAGAATCTTTTAGAAGGTGGCTGCTGTGTTTTCTCTTTAAACATGAGTTTTTACTTTTTTTAAAAAAAGAGGAAAGTGTAATATGCAAGAGGCACACTTTTTTTGAGGAAAGCTCAAGGAAAGGGAAGTCACCTGAACCCTGCTTTAGAGATACATCCCATTTATGAGGTAATCGGATTCCTCAGACATCAGGGGCCGAGCTTTCTTAAGTTTCTGTCTCACTAACCGAAGTCTGCAAGCTACCATGAGCAGCAGCATAGCAGTGATGGCCAGCCCAAGAGCCAGAGGGAGGACAGCACCTTTGAAAGGGAAAAAAAGGAGCAGTTAAACAATGTTAACACTGGAACTAATCAAGAATGTGCTATATAAAGCCAAATGAATAATAATAATAATAATAATAATAATAATAATAATAATAATAATAATAATTCACCAGCATGTTAGTGTACATTTCTTCTAATACATACATTTTTGTATGCTGTTTTGCTGAATATACATTTTCCCCCCAAGCGATTTCCCCCCTAATATTTTTGTACCTTATTTTTCCTAACTAGCATTTTTGGTTTTGCACACTTTCCCCCTAATATACATAATTTTGGGTTGGAGAGATGCACCACAAAACTTGGAGAAGTATGAATTTCAAAAGCCATCTGTCTTGTGGTTTGTGTGTTGCTTTGGGAACTGCAAAATACGTAGGTTTGCATTAAAATGTGAAATGAACCAAATTATCTTTCATCACTAATGTCAACCCACTTAAAAACATTTGACACCGGCTGCTGTCCCAATTACTAGAAAAGGATTTTCTTAAAAAGTTAACAGAGGATGCTTGGTTTCCAGTAAAACAATTCCAAGTTTTGCAAGAGTGCCTTGCAGGTATGATGCTTAGTGCCGGGGGGGGGGGGGGTTAAGGGAAAGGTGCCTTTGAAGAGCCAGGCAGCTAATATGAATTGTAACGGTGCTTTTCTCCCCTTGGGCACAAAAACATAACTTTTGCCTAGTGAAACTGTTTTAAAACAACCTTGCCATTGAGAGTTTGTAGCAATATTACCAGATGGTTGTCTGTGTCACTTTGATAAACAGGACGCTGTTGACCAGGGGTCAGCAAACTTTTTCAGCAGGCAGACGGTCCACTGTCCCTCAGACTTTGTGGGGGGCTGGACTATATTTTTTGGGGGGGGAATGAACAAATTCCTATGCCCCACAAATAACCCAGAGGTGCATTTTAAATAAAAGGACACATTCTACTCATGTAAAAACATGCTGATTCCTGGACCATCTGCGGGCCGGATTTAGAAGGTGATTGTGCCGGATCTGGCCCCTGGGCCTTAGTTTGCCTACCCATGCTGTCTACTGTCTGAGCATGCACCTAGATAAAGCTTAGGCCAGTTTTCAACACATTTCTTTTTTATTTGCCATGGCTGCAAGTTACATCAGAATTTTGACTTTATATCTGATCATGAAAATTGGATCCTCTACTTCTAGGAAAGAAATGTGGTCACATGAAATTTAGTGCTTAGGGCTATCAACGCTGCAAACAGCTGTACCTGCAAATAGGAAAACAGTGCTGCAGATTTTTCTCTCCTTGCCTTCACTCTGAAAAATATGGGCACACAACCTCCAAGCTGAAGGCTGATCTCCCCCTGTGTTCCTCTCCATTCTGAGCATCCTGCATGTTTAGCTGATCAATCTGCCCCTTTTTTTCTTATAATAGTAACACTTGCTTTATGCTTTTTGCATACTGGATAAGCTTGCAGGCTTTGGCATGGACACAGTACCCATGAGAACTGTGCAAAGCTGGCATTTGCTGCAAACTGGAAGAACAGGTTTTCCCTGAGGTCAATAGGAGGGAGAAGACTGCGTGTCTAAAATGCAGCTCATATGCTTCTGCAGTGTGGTTGTGCAAAAATTATGTAAGTCCGTATGCACCCTCACACAGGGGTCATTACCAGGAAATAAGCCCACCATTGCTTTTGTGATTTAAAAAGTTTCTCTTTAAGGTCCAGCTTGTTCTGCCTTAGGAAACTGTATAGATGGACTTTTCCTTAAACAAATCTTTGTCAGAAAAGAAGTGCACACCATCAATTGTCAACTGCAGTAAGAATACTTTGTGCTAACCTACATGTCATAGGGATGATATTATAAACCTGGCTCCCATATATTATCTCAGGATCATGATCATGCTGAGTTTTCTGCAGGACATCCTTCTGTCCTTGGGGAGAAGGACCGCATACCAGAAGCCCAACAGGTCAGGAAACCCATCTATTATTTACAATGAGGGCCAAAGCAGACACTATGTTATCTACATATCTGTGCAGGGTGGGGGTGGTCTAGTTTTATGAAAAGACAAATTGCTGGCAGTGCTGGATTTAGGGTGGTGTAGACAGTTCCCCCTAACAGAGTGCCAAATCGAGGGGGTGCAAAATTGAGAAGATCCATTTGGGGGTGCCAAACTGTGGGCTCGCACAGGGTGCCATATTACAAAAGATTCCCAAAGTCTGCCCCCATTGCTGGAATAGAAGGTCTGATCTGGAGCAGGATCCCACTGTTGGGGATAGGGGAGTTTTAACCCTTCCCCCAACTATGGCCCTGATCTGGATCAGCCCCCCCCCCCCAATATCTTAAATCTGCATATGACAATAACGGTACTGAAATGAGTGGAAGCTTTCCCCCAACTGCAGGTCAGTATTCCAGATCCAGATTGGGACAACTGTGAATAAACCACCCTTGCTGACCCAATCCAGGAGATAACCATCATGCAGGGATGTTATTCCTATAGCTTGTGATTACTGGGTGATGCAAGTTGTTAAGATTGTATGGTTAAGACATTTTGTTTTGTTTCTATCAGTCCCACTCTGCACATTAATGGGAATTAAAACATTCAGTGACACCTAACTCTCTGAGTTTAAAAATACAGCATTGTAATTACCTGCTTCTGGAACCGGATGGCTCTTTTCGATGGGAGTGCCCTTTAACACCACAATGTTATTTTCATTTTTATAATCTGTGTCTTTCCCTGAGGTTTTAGAGTCTGTAAATATGGAGCAGGATATAGAGCTATAAGTCATATTCCATATACATAACAAATCATTTGCTTTACAGTCTGCCCTCCCTTCTATGTTTTTTTCAGTAACTACAGCACATAGAGTGCTATCATCGAGTAGAAGCATAGGGGCTCCTCTTCGGCATCTCTTAACAGGCTGCAGATGCATTAGGATTGTTCCTGGCTGCCACTGCATATTTCCTGTCTTCTAATAAGAGGATTATTCAAGCAGCTCCTGGGATTTCAAGGGGCTTGCTTATTCTGAGCTAAAAAAACAAGAGATTTTGCAGTTATGTTGTACTGCAATATTCCCCGCTTCTAAAAAAAAAGGTGACTGATTATTACCATGAGCTTTTACACATTCAGCAAGGCAGTCTGATTCTTGAAGGAAGTTGTTTTCATTGCCTTTGCAGCCGCCATAGACGAAATGTATGCAAGTGCCAGAAAAAGCATCAAAATGCCAGCGAGGGAAATGGCCATTGCAGGGGCCAGCAGCAGGAGGCACCAAGCACAGCTCTGCGATTAAAGCAGGAAAAAGAAACTATAAACATTATGTCTTCTAAAACATCTAAAAATAAGCCAGGGTTTAGCTTTTCTAAAGTTTGGTACTTATTGCATTAAGTATGTGATTTAATGGTTGTCACTATTTTATAACAATTCAGTTTCTTAACTATGAAACTGATTGCTTTTGTTTTTGCTTTAACATGCCTGACTACTTCTGCTCTTTCCACATCAATGGCTAGAACTGTGTCCATCTCACGTTATTAATTGAATCACAGTAGAAAAGGCAAAAGAGTAATTGGCACGCAAAAGTAATCAGCTACGGAGACCATATGGCACCTATTAGAGCCAGATGCTGGGTGAAATGTGTGTTGGAATATGCAGCAAAATGCTAAGAGGTATAGGCTCAGGGTCATTTTGACAATCTTTCCCATGTCCAGGATGAAGGTGTATCATGTTACACCAGCCAAGGAAGACTTTCTACGTAGACCCTGCCACTCTGAATCTTGTGCAACACTATGAGGTTTGATAATTCAGAAATGCGGAATACAGCTCTAAATCTGCACATGACACCAAGAGCTATCAGAATTAACCAGGGTGAGAACACTTTCTTACTCATAGCATACACAATGATAAATACCTCCATGATCAGAGATGTGTGTGGGAGGGAAAACAGTGTTTCTATGATCAGGCTCAGAATTTTTTCAAATTTAATTGAGATCAATGGGCTTTAATTCTGCACCGGAGGGTGGTCTTTATTTTTGCCCAGGTTAGTCTTGCAAGTACAGGTGCTTAGCAACATAGTGTTGCCTGTATTGGTTATAAGTGCTTAGGAAGAGGCATACTGAGAACTATACTAATGCTGCAAAACATGACATCAAACTTGCACTGTGGTGGCAGTGTGCTAATGTCAGAGATATTTAAGGTATATTCATTATACCTGGCATTAACCCAGTAATTTGTTTCTTTGGTCCTTGAGAGGATGATTTGTTGATCTTGTCTGCACCAGATGCTTGATTGCTTACAGTAGTTTTCTGGGTGATTTCAAATGCAAGTTCCTTGTTGACATCGTTAGTTTGTCCAATGCTGTTTTGCTGGATGAAGCTAGTGGCTGGGTGAGTTATTGTCTTTTGTCCTGAAGTAACTGAATAAATTAAAACACAGACATTGTCTTATGGGGTGTGCGTGTATGTTGTTTAAACACTCAAATAATCAGATGACTGACACTGAGAGTGCACTTTCAAAGGAGCTCACTTGCAATGCTGATCAGGAGATTGCTGGTGACAGCAAGCCCCATTGAAATTTTCCATCTGCAGGTGTGGTTTGAATTCAAACCCCTCCTGTCAACAGACATTTTTCCTCTGCAAGTCTGTAGAGGAAGAATGTCCATTTGAAGGTGCATAAGTAAAAGATGCGTGTAAACTCAATGTGCTGTTTACTCACATTTCTGACAAAAAGCTTCATCAGACCCATCCAGACACTGCTCTTCTCCATCACAGGCATAGGTGATATCAATGCAGCAACCATCATCACAGAGGAACTGGTAGCGCGAACATACCCCAAAACATTCTGTAACAAACCAACTCTCAAGTTACATGAAAAGAGAACCACTAAACTGAGTTGTTTAAAACTGGAAATGCTGAAATGGGAGTTACAGAAACTATACATTACGAGATTATTATACTGCCCTTCACCAAAAGTGGTTAAATAAATAAATAAATAAATAAATAAATAAATAAATAAATAAATTCTAAAGCCACTTACAAGCCTCCTTTGGCATTGTGGCATATAAATGAAATAATGATAAAGATAGCAGCAACAACATAATACGTAATAAACAAAAGCATTAAGATAGCTCTTAATGGCACACCCTTTCCCCCCTCATCATTAGAGAGTAAGCTCTGTCAATTTCATAATTATGGGCAATATCAACATTGCACAAGTGTAAGTTTGCTTGTGCGATGAGACTTCTCATTCTCTTCTTCAGTTCACAGTGCTTGACAGATACCATGTGGTTGCAAAAATATTATTTCAACCGTTTTCTCACCTAACATGGAGTGACCCACTGGAAGTACGGTCACTGAGACATTATCTGAGCTTCTTTGGCCAGCTGTGTCTGTCACGGTCAGCTCCAGCATGTATTTCCCTTCTTGCAAATGAGAGAGCTTCAGAGTTCCGGGTTGTGGTACCTGTCCCAAAGAAACCAAGGCATTAATTGACCAAGTCCTGCTCCTCACACCCTTGCTATTTTATAGTAACACAGTCAGAAGCTCGCAGAATGCTACCGAATGAAGCCAACATCCATGCTTTGACACAAGCACAGACCTGAAAGTCTGCCAAGCAGCTGATAAGAATATATATATAGAGAGAGACTGAAATTGGAAACAGTGAGTAGTGGTAGTGTAAAAACGTAGTAAAGCTTCAGCATATTGGACCAGTGCTCTTTTGGTAGCAAAGAGCACAGGCCCAGAAAATAAATATTTGACCATAAGAAGTGCAGTGGTATCCTAAGAGTAATATAAAAAAAACAACAGAAAGGTGATCAACCCATTTCAACTTCTTCCTTCTTAATGAAGATTTCATGCCAACTGCAGGGCTAAATAATAAACCCAAACAGCAGGATTCCATATATGATAATAGTAAACACATATTCATTTCCTTATGCATAATATGAGGAAGGAATGTTTGCAAGGCATGTTCATTTAAGGCTAAATGCCCATATTCTTAATATATTTGCAATATATACATACAGATTTCATGCCAACTGCAGGGCTAAATAATAAACCCAAACAGCAGGATTCCATATATGATAATAGTAAACACATATTCATTTCCTTATGCATAATATGAGGAAGGAATGTTTGCAAGGCATGTTCATTTAAGGCTAAATGCCCATATTCTTAATATATTTGCAGTATATACATACAGTATATATTGTATATACATACAGTATATATTGTAGTAACCCAATTTCCTGACAAATACCAGCTTTGAGAAATGAATATCAACTAAACAGTCTACAGTCTCTAAAACATTTCATTTTGGCTTTTATCTGAATGCACTCTGAAAAGTTCACATTGTTATTTTTCCAACACCAGGACAAAATTTAGCAAATAATTAACTTGCACTACAAAGTTATAGGTACCTTCATATCAACTGAAGGGGCACCTTGAAGCAGTCTCCACTCATACTGTATGATTCCATGGTCATCTCTACTTTCTCGGCCATCTAGAATCACCCAGTTAACGGGCAACTGAAGCATAATGTCTTTCCCTGCCTTGCTGAGAGGTGGCTCATCAGCTTCTAAATAAAAGAAAAGCAATCTGGTTACTAAAAGAAAAGAGAGCACACATCCCTGGCAAGTTTTGAGTTCTCTTCTGGCACACAAGTACCTTCACAGAAACACACTTGGATGGTGAAGGCACAGCACTGTGAGATGGGAAAGAGAAGGGAGGCAGGCATACTCATTGGACTGGAAGGAGAGGACTGAGAAGGCCACACAGAGATCCTACTCAGTTTTCATGCAGCCTTCATGGAACTTTTGAGGGCTCTCAATGCCCCTTTCTCTGGGGAAGCTGCTTCCACAGCCTCCCAAGAGGTGAAAATCCTCACTCTTTAATGGACAAACATAGAAGTCACTTGGTGCTGGTCCCTTGCCAGTCTGAGTAGAGGTGCAGTTGTTGCTGCAGCTGTTCACTTCTCCTCTTTTCCATTCCCTAGCTCTCTCTGCTAGTGAATGCAATAAACTTGTTGAAGAACAGAAGCAGAGGCATGGACCTCTCAGTCCAGGCAAGTTTCTCTCCCTGCTTCTTACCAAATTAAAAAGAAAGAAAAGAGATAGCTTGCCTGAGAGTACTCACATTTTTCTCTAGAACCTAAAGACCTTGGCTCTTACGTCTGAAAACTGGCTGTGGTTCACACCAGTCTTGTGAAAAAAACCACTCTGCTCATCATCAAGGCATTTTTGTCTTCTCAGCATTAGCATGCTTAAACTGCAACCTTTCATTTACTTGTAAGAGAGCAAATATCTTCTGTAAGTAATGCAAAATGAGTTGCAATAACCTCCTTGTGCTCTGAAAATGAAGGTAGAAAAGTGCCCTTCCCCAAATGCCCAAAGCTGCATGCATTTGCATGTTTGGAACTGCCAGACATGCGTGTTCATGCCACTTCACTCATCACAGGATTTCTATGTGCAGAAATCGACAAATTGTGCAAACAAAGATTTTAACATTTGAAGATTCTGCATGAGCAATGTCCCTACATATAAAGCAGTGATTCACTGCAGATCCCCAGTGTCTGCACATCATGACTGGCGTGTTGATAATGTGTTAATTTCTACATGGAAGTGCCTTGCGCAGAAGCAAGTGAGTCATGCTTCTGTAAGGGCTGCCGCCAATGACACAGACACTGTGTCATCCTCACCTGAGTGGGCAGAGAGTCTTTGACTGGGAGCTGCTTGACACCAATGCAAAAGCGCTGCGGCTACGTGTTGAGGAAGGAAATTCATGCATGCCTTTGTGTGTTCATGAAGGACCTTAACAATATATTGGGTGGTATTCAACTAAGTTTTACTCTGAGTAGACCCACTGAAATGAATGAATATGGCTAAGGTAGGCTCCTTAATTTCAACAGCTCCACTCTGAGTAAACCTTAGTTGAATACCACTGAACTAAATCCTACTTGGCGCAGACCTAGTGAAATCCAAGGACACTTATTTCAATGGGTCTCCTCTAAATATATCTTAGTTCAGGGGTAGCCAAGGTGGTGCCCACCAGATGTTGTTAGATTCATCAGCCCCAGCCAGCACGAGTGATGGGAGGTGTAGTCCAGCAACATCCAGAGGATGTCATGTTGCTTACCCCTCAGTTGGATATCACCCACAGAATTGAGAGAGGAGAGGAGAAGTGAGCGACACTTTTGCCACTTTGTCAGCTTTATGTATACTTTTCGAACAAGAGAAGAGGTTGGGCCGAGAAGGAAATAAAAAATGGAGAAGCCCACTACCTTGCTCGCCACCCACCACTACATAGGCCTGTAATAGGGACACGGAGATGTTGTGAACAGCCCTGTGATCTGCAGGTGAAGGGTGCAGGTGAAGGGTAACTAACTAACTAACTAAATAATCAGTCAATCAATCAATCAATCAATCAATCAATCAAGGGGGCCCAGGCAGAAAAAGGGTATGGCACAAAGATGCACTCAGTCTGCCTGAAGCACAGTGGGTGCCTACATAATATATACTGCACAAAGATTCATCTCACTCCATCTATGGGGTCACCATAGGAGAAAGAGCTGCCCTCTTTCTGCCCCCCGCCCCAACCGGCCCCTTCGTCTCCGCCGCCGACAGAAGCTCTAGTATGTAAACAAGGCCACCCTGTAGCGACTGCTATTTCCTTCTTGGTACAAGTCTAAGGTGAGCACCAACAGCCATGGCTCAGTTCCAGGCCTTAAACCGCTCCGTTTCCAAGAGCCTCCCGGGCCCCCGCAAAGCGCCTCGTCCCCACGCCCCCAACCAAGTGCCGGTCTCAGAGTGCCCATTGAACCAACAAACCCAAAAGGCCCCAAGGCGGCTGCCGCGGACAGAAGGCCCCTTCTTACCCGGGGCGGACGGGCGGCTGCTGGGCTCCAGGCCGTAGCTGCTGTAGCCGCGCTGCGGGGAAAAGAGGCAGACAGCGCGGCCGCGGTAGGTGCAGTTGAAGAGGTAGCAGCGCAGCGCGGCGGGCGACTGCTGCGGCTGCTGCACGACGGCAAGGGTGCATCGGGCTTCGGCGCAGCAGGCGTCCAGGCACTGCCTGGGCCCTGCCACCGAGCCCGGCGAGTCGAGGAAGGTGGCGCCCGCCGCGATGGAGTCCTTGGTGCGGATGATGGTGTCGGGCCTGGCCGAGAAGAAGCCCGACGGCCCGCCGTTGCCCCCGCGGCAGCGGCCTGCTGCCACCTCCGCCAGCTCGTTGCCGCCGCCGCCGCCGCCCGGGGGCTCCTGCTGCAGCAGCTGGCGGCGGAACTCCTCCAGCAGCGACTCGACCCCGGACGCCGCCGCCGGCGACCGGAGCTGCCCCGACGCCCACCCCGGCAGCGGCAAGAGCAGCAGCGAGAGGAAGAGAGGCAGGCCCGTCGGGCCTGGCACCTGCGCAGCCATGGCTCCGAGAGGGCCGCAGCGAGGCCGGCCAGCGAGAGAGCCGAGGGGACGCTGGGTGGGCAGGCGGAGAGCCCCGCCGCTACCAGAGGCGCCCAGGAGGCGGCGGAGGAGGCGGCGGCGAAGGGCGCCCCATGGTGGCCCCTCCCCGCCGGGGACGCGGAGGGAACAGCCCGGCTCCGATCAGCACCACCGAGCGCTGGACAGCTCCGAGGCGCACTCTGGCGCCGCCTCCTCCGAGCCTCCGCCCGCGCGCGGAAGGCGGAGGGCGACCCGAGGAAAGCTCCGCCCAGCGGCCGTCGATCCCGGCTCCTGCTTTCTCCGCTACGCCGTATGTTTCACGTCCGAAGGCGGAATTGTTTGGAGGTGCGGGTCTGCTTATGCGCGAGAGCCGGCCGGGTATAAACGGCAAGTGGGATTGGCTGCTCGCGAATCATGCGCTTTGGTGCTTAATCTGCCCTGTTCCAAATGGATCGCTGGCTTTATGCACGCAACAAGTTGGCATGCTTCCAAAGGAGAACAAACCGAGTCTCCAAAAACCTTCCAAAACTGCATCAAGCAGTATTTGATTTATTAATTTTATGTTTAACCAACCTTGCATCCACAAATGCTAAGGGTAGTACAGAACACAATGTAAACATAGGACAGAACACCTATAAGCACCTCTTACGACAAATGGAATCAATGGGCTCATGGGCGTAGCCAGGATTTTTGTTAGGGGGGCAGGACTTTGTTAGAGGGGGCAGAACCAACGTGATTGGTCAGTTAGTTAAGAATTTCTATTGTTTTACTTGATGGGGGGGCAGTTGCTCCCCTCTGTCCCTCCTTGGCTTTAAAGTATAGGAAGAAATTCCTCACTCTATAATTAATTCACCGCCAGCTGTCTTAATACTCGCCCTATGTTGTACTCTTGGTCATTTGTAACTGAGGATGAGATAGTTAGAGTTATGGGACTCAAGTCTGCAAGCAGGATCCCTAGGTAAGAAGAGAATGGAAATGCCAGTGGTCCATCCTCTACAAATCATTTTGACTATCCAAAAGGCCTGTGCATTGATGGAATGGATGGCCTTATTCTTTCACTCTGCACTTTAACTCCTTTTATAATGTAGTGGAACGCTCAATTATGTGAATTTTGTGAATTGGCATTAAAAAAAATTAAACTTTTATCCGAGTTAGTCCATACTTCTCTTAGAAGAGGGAAAACAGCATCTGAATTTATACATGTGATAGAAGTTTATTAGACTAAACAAGCAATTTTAAAACATTTCTGAATGATACAGAGCAATAAACCTCTGAAGGTAGCCATCAGTGCTTCTTTCCTTTCATGCATCTCTTCCATTTACTGTAGTTCAAAATAATCTATCAAGAAGCCAAATGCCCATCTGGCTCTTTCCCCCTTGCAATACTTGACAATAGCAACAGCGAAGAACACAGAGAAGATCTTCTTCTTTAGCAATCACTCGTAGCCAAGTAAGATTGTCTTCCATGAACATAGTCTTAACAGTGAGTCTGTAAGTGACTGTGGAGGCCAATTCTGGATCCACATGTCCTTCCACAGTGGGGACATAGGTTTTTGGGAGGGAGTTGATCACGGTGAGGGTTTTCCAAATGTGCTTGTTTCTCCTTTTAGCCCTGAGTTTGTGCTTCTTTAAAGTCCATGACACCTTTGGTAAAGGTTGTTCTCCAACTGGAGCGCTCACAGGCCAGTATTTCCCAGTTATCAGTGCTTATACTACATTTCTAAAGATTTGACTTGAGAGCATCTTTAAACCTCTTTTGTTGTCCACCAGTATTTCACTTTCCATTCTTAAGATGGGAATAGAGTAGTTGCTTTGGAAGACGATATAATCAGGCATCTGAACACCATGACCAGTCCAATGAAGTTGATGTTGAAGAATCATCCTAGTGTTTATTGGTTTGGTATCCAATAGTTTGTTCACAGGCTGCAATAAAATAAGATAACAGATAGTTAGATGCTGGGATGCTTTTACTATGTAAATGCTTTCTGTACCTATGAATGAGTGCTCTTGGTAGATTGGTAGACTAACAAGATCCCCTTTTCCTTGCCACCTATAGCATCCTTTCCTGACTTGGCATTCAATGCATGGAAGTCAGAGTGGGGATAGAAGTTGCTCTGCTTTGAAGATGTGAGTGCCCAAGAGGCTTGCAACCCATCTATTGGGCTGCAGTCTTTTGCTTTCAGACAAGCATAGGAGCAGGGGTGTACCTAGGGGTTGGCCAGGTGAGGCCCCACTGAGGGAGCAGGTGCAGTGGGTGCAAAAATCATTCCTCTCCACTCTGGCTTGGAGTGTCTATGAGCCTGCCATGCACTCAGACAGATAGACCAATGGAGGAGGAGGAGGGGAGGTGGAGCAGAGCAGACCCAACCCTGATGGCTGCGGTGGGTCATTGGCAGAGAGTGAAAGGCAATGAAAAGCAAACTTTTTGAGTTTCTGCTCCATGGTCTCTCCTGGCTTTGGAGGTGCTGATACAGCTCCTTCCCAAGGGTGCAAGGGAGCCTCGGTACCTTCCTAGGTACCTTCTTAGCCACTGCATGGAAGATGGTGTTCCTCTAAGATATGAACTCATTCTTTTTTCAATGCTGTTGTTGTAACATAGTTTTCTTTGACTGTGTGTATGTGTATGAGAGAGAGAGAGAGAACTCAGACTGTGTGCGTTCTGAGTGATTTCTGAGTTAGGGGCAGAGTAGAGCTTGATCTGATCAACAAAATAATATTTGGAAATTCTTGGAAATTCATTTCCTCACTAAAGTAGCACTCCAAAACCCCTTAATGCCCAGTTCTGCCAGGCTCACTCAGTCTCCCAATGGTGGCTGCCTGAGAATTTTCACATCTGAGACTGTGACATCACAAATGGTTAGAGAAGGGGCTAAGCGTTCCTAACTGTGAATATGTCTGTAATTATGCACAATCAGATGGACTTCTATAACGAGAGTAATTTTAGGTTTTCTTCAGAAGGTGGCAGCAGCTTACTACTTATTACAACAGACTTCTTGGGTGTGGGTTATTAAGATATCTGTCCCATCTTTCTGTATTAATTGTTGACTGATATTGCAGAATGAATAAAACATATACATAAACCAGATTGCTTATCAGCTCAGTGGTTAAGTAAATTATTCATTGTCTAGCTCAAAATTCAGTTTTTTTCAGAGGGATGTAAAAAGGGAATGAGAATGTAGAGGAAACTGCTGTTAATGTAATCTGTATAGAAATTCTCAAAAATCATGGTTATGATTCATTAGGCTGCTGACTTGAGCACTCTGTAAAAATGTTGCTATTATAATCTAACTTCCACCTCCATCACTGGAATGTGCTCAGATTTATAATACAAATTGTAGGAGGAATTCTTTCTAACATGGCAGATTCCTATGACACAGATAAGAAGTTGAATATAGGCAATCCTTGTTTTGTGTGAGGGTTGTGTTCAAGACCCCCGTTTGTGTTGGCGGAGCATGCATGAGCCCGCCCCGCCCCTTTTTGTGACGTCTTTATGAGATTTTGTGGCTACTTCCAGATTCATTGGTGCTAATTCCTGCAAGATTGTGCATCATTCTGACACACCTAAATCAGTTGTTCTACTTCAGAGCTACAGTAGAATAGTATCAAAGTGTGTGTGTTCAGTTACAAGTTATACAGGCCCTTTCGATGAAACAAACCACGACAACTCAGTTTAACAAAACCATGTAACCAGAATTGCTGTGTTCTAGCCTGATTAGACCAATGCAACTTTAAAAAATAATAATCGTTTGGTATCCATAAGGGACGCGGGTGGCGCTGTGGGTAAAACCTCAGCGCCTAGGACTTGCCGATTGCATGGTCAGTGGTTCGAATCCCCGCGGCGGGGTGCGCTCCTGTCGTTCGGTCCCAGCGCCTGCCAACCTAGCAGTTCGAAAGCACCCCCGGGTGCAAGTAGATAAATAGGGACCGCTTACCAGCGGGAAGGTAAATGGCGTTCCGTGTGCTGCGCTGGCTTGCCAGATGCAGCTTGTCACGCTGGCCATGTGACCCGGAAGTGTCTGCGGACAGCGCTGGCTCCCGGCCTATAGAGTGAGATGAGCGCACAACCCTAGAGTCTGGCAAGACTGGCCCGTACGGGCAGGGGTACCTTTACCTTTACCTTATCCAGATCATACACTTTTACTAAATACTATGGCCAGACTATCCATTTGGTATAACGGGAAAATTATAGGGTTTTTAGATAAGTGACTTTAATCTCATAAGCTCCTGAGCAAATGCAGGAATCACTGTAGCTTTCTTCTCCTACATATTAACGGACAGTGTGATACAAATACAGAAAACAAGACATGTTGTGTTAGAAAGCACAGAGTAGTTCAGCCTGGACACAGGCACAAATCTGGAGATTGTGCATTAGCTCTGTGGCAACGTACAGCTGAGCAAGGAGTGGTCTGTATAGGGTCACTCATTAATCCATTTTACATTTGCTACACCTTGATGGGATTCAGCTTACAAATTGCTGCATCCAACATCTGATTCAAGTTAGGAAAGGTGTTGGCACCTGGGTCTCTCATGGAGGCCCCAGAACCTTTGCTGCTTCCCCTTCTTGCTAAATCAGACTCCTCAGAATAAATTAGTCAGGTTGAATCTCAACCAGGGTTGGGGAACCTGCAGCCCTTTGGATGTTGCTGGACTCCAGCTCCCATCATCCTGCACTATTGGCTAAACTGGAGTCCAACAGCATCTAGGGCTCTAAATTGCATGGACTGGGAAAACCTAGGAGCTTGTAGCAGAGGATTGTTCCTCTTTCAGTTTCCACTTCTTCCCTTCAACCCTGTGTGCCCTTGTTAGTTCTGGGTGGTGTTGAAATCAAGAAAATTCACTACTATTAGCTTCAGACTTAAGAGATATCTGGCAAGCTCAGAGATGCTAAGAACAGTTATACACGTAGGTAGTAAGTTAGGGGGAATGATTCATTCACTTTGGGGTTTGAACCCCAAAGTGGATGAATCCCATTAAATCTTTTTTTTTTCATTTGCACAGTACAGCTATGTTCAGGTTTTAAAAATAACAGGCATGAAAAACCTCCTAATTTTTCTTCAAAATATTGCAAGCTAATTTGAATATAAATCAACACAAAAACAACATCTCCCCAACCTTCAGCAGTTATAGCAGAAGCCCCCTCTTCAGATTTAGATAATTGCTTCACAAATAGCAATAAGCTGTCACAGGTGCAAAACATTCATTTATATAAAATATTGTCAGTTAAGTGTTTTTTTATATCAGTCTGGATTATTTCTAAGGCTGTCTCTGGCCTTGAGTGCAAGTGGCACACACACAATCAGATTCTCTCTCTCTCTCTCTCTCTCTCTCTCTCTCTCTCTCTCTCTCCCTCCCTCCCTCCCTCCCTCCCTCCCCTTTAGCCTTCCTAATATGAATTAAATCAGAGAAAAGTGTGCAGAAGCAGTGTTTCCATTCCTGGTCCACCCCCCATATAGATTCTCTTCACCAACTACTTTTTTTTAAAAAAAGCCAATTGTATGATATATTTTACTATATAGAGTGTGTGAGAGTGCAGAGATTGTTTCTCTGCCCAGATACTGCATAATTGACTATACAGCATTTGGTAGACACCACGTGGTGTAACAGATGAGTACAGCGAGGAACTGGTGCCAGGAGAAATCCCTCAAATCTTGTTTTTTTAAAAAGCAAATGGCAAATGGAAGAAAAGCAATTTATTTGAAGGGTTTATCTTTTAATTTGTCTGTGGCTTTAGGGAGAAATTCACCCAGGACAGTGAATGGCCCTCTCATGCCAAAGCACGGCAAGTACCTGCCGAGAAGGTGGCCTCTGCTGAGTGAATGCGAGAACCGTAGGACAAGTAGGTCACAACTGATCGGTAGCGAGACAAACTTGGCACATGCAGATATGACTAAAATGGGGTCATGACCGCTCTCCTATCAACCGGAGGGCGCCCTTTGCATGGACGCTCGCAGCACCCCATCCCTGAGACAACGGCAGAAAGTTTCTGGTCCACCTCCCCATGTCATGGCCCTTTGAGGTTCCCGCCAAACCTCAGTTCTAATGAACCTATCTGTGGCAGGGGAAGGCAGAGCTCTTCGCGTAGTTAAAAGGGGTGGATCCTACCTGATAGCGTGCAGTCGGCTCCAGAGCTTCACCTTCCCTCCCCTCCCTTTGTTTAATGCTCTTTTATTACAGGTTAACTTCTTTTACATGTATGCAGGCGCTGCTACAGCCTTAGGATGGTTGCTGTTAAGGGACCAGGAAGGAATTTCCCTGCATTGGCAGGTTTCGCCTTCCCCATAGCAGATGCCATAACTTTAGTTTTAGGCCTTGGGTGGAATCCTTTAGTTTATCTTCCCTAAATGGGGGGGGTGAAGTGGTGATGTCCGTCCCCCCCCGTAGCTGTGATTACAGGGTTCTGATTAAAGGGGCTAAGTTGGATGGGAGTCACTGACCATACGTTGAAAGGTTGTCAGTGCACGCCCCAGCGTTGTGGTGAAATGGGGGTGGACACTCTGTAAACAAATGTCTTCCAGAGCCAGCCCACTTCCCAGACAGACCTGACTACCCTGATGTGCCCCAGATCCCTGGCTGGGGACTGGTAGGATACACGCCCAATGGTCTTCCTACATCTGAAAGTTTAAATAAAGTTGTGGCCAGTTTAATCCTATAACATGTTGTCATGAGTCATTCATTTCTTCTGGGTGGCTCTTGGGGTTGGGGGTCTCCGCCTGGGCACGCAAAGCACACATATCCCACAACAAAATAATAATGGGGAACCACTCTCCTTCCTTATTGCTATGGCTGTGTCTTCTCCATAACTCTAGAGTTACTGGGAGACTGGGACCCGATTTTGCTGGAGCACACCCTGGTTTCTGAAAGTGAAGATCTGTCTCCTGAGGTCTTTGGCTCTTCCGGCCTACAATAAATATAGCAGGATATTGCAATGCCTAATATTGTGGGGATGATAGTTAGGGTGAGGAAGGAGTCGGAAAGAATGTGGAGGGGGGATATTGAAGAAAGGAGATAATAAAGGAGGAAGAGAGATGGATAGAGAGGAGATGACATGGGGCATTGTTTCCTCCATGTCCGGGTCAATGATTCCAGCAAGGACAACTTTATCTGTCATGCTGTAATACAGAAGTCTAGGCTGCAATACCTGGGAAGCAGAAGCGAGACAGCCCGGTACTTCCATTCTCTCTGAGAGACACATTCTCCATCCCTGACAGGTTGTGATCACTAGGAATGGATACACCTCTGGGGAGCACATTTTCTCATCCATCTTCTGTTATCTTCTTTCTTTCCCAACATGACTCTGATCCCTTTATTTAAAGTTATCCCTCTTGAAATCTGTTGCTTTATGATAATCATTTCCCTTTCTTCACATGAAGTTTTAATCTTCCTTTGCTCTGTCTGATTTTTGTGATCTTTCCCCACAGCCCTTACAATTCTAACCAAGAGTATTGGCTTGTTTTGAGCTTTTTCCCCACTCCGTAACAAAATTTGAGACAAATAATGAATAAACCTGAAATGCAGCAAAGGGAATCTTCCTATACATTTTCTCTCTGAAAATCCAGGTGGTGCAATTAAAGTTGATTTGGTGCTCTAGCATGTCAAACTCCCCCCCCCAAAAAAACTACCCAGACTGTTTTGCAACAAAGAAAGTGACAACAATATGCACTTGTTCAATGGCTACAACTGAACCAGCTTGCACATTGGATATGATTGCTAGGTCCTCTCTATTTATCAGTGTTAGCTGCAAAACCTCAAATCTAGTATCCCATATGCCAAAGTTTGGGGCTGATTTGAGGTCTATATGCCTTCTTTTATAGTGTAATCATTTAAAGCTTTGCTAGCTGTGTGTGGTGTTAGTCACATTTCTCTGAATTGTGGCCAGAAAAATCTTTATATGTTTTAATTTTAAATCAAGGTTCCCCCCCCCTTGAAATTTACTATTATGTTCTATCTGTGACTTTGAATGTATGAGAATGAGCCGTAATTGCAACACACAGCCACTTTTTCCTCCAGTAAGAATAATTTGGAAGGAAAGGCATTTCTCTGGGCTTATCTCATGAAAACACGTCTACATTTCCACATGAAACAAAATAACAGTGGTCTTTCTTGTTCAGCTGACTCTTGCCAAATAATTAGATTACCGCTATCTCATTAGCATTGAAATGGCATCACCAAAGCACACAAAATGAATGTTTCTGTTCTTTTCACAGAGAAAATTTGGTGCATATTTGCCATCATTGTTCAACCATTTGTTGCTGCTGTTCTGCATTGATTCACATGCCTGATTTCAAGGGCAAGGAAACAGTGTCCATCTAGTAGATGTTATTGGACTACACCTGGCCAACTGTCACCATTGGGCATGCCAGCAGTGGATGATGTGAGTTGAGGTCCAGCAGCATCTTCAAGGGCATAGGTTCCCCACCCTTGCCTTATTTGCTAAAACTGTTCACAGCCCAATGGCATGTACAGGAAGTTCAGCGAAAGAAGATCAGCTGCACGGTTTTGGCATTGCCGGTCTTTACTATTGACATGACTGGGATAATTCCACACCTTTTCTCATTCTTCACTGTTCCACATGGTTGATGGAAGGAGAGGGTGGCCAATGCAGTCATCATGCCTTGCTTTCCAAGGTTTCCCTATGTTTTCCATAGATGCTTTTTCTGGTGAAATTTCTACCTGGATATACTTCCAGTGGCAGATTTATATACTTCATGCATTGATTCTGGCCACATTTCAGAACAGTCATTTATGTGTAAGTCCAATTGAAATCAATGGGACTAGAGAGAGGGAGAGGGAGGGAGGGAGAGAGTTGGCTTCTTGCCTTTGTGGAAAAACGTTCCCATAAACTTTCCTTTCCCAGCTATCCAATTATAATATTTTGTTACTGGGAAATTTGAGCTGTGCATGCCCAGTTTGTGGCATGGAATGCTAAGTGCATGGTCCTTTTATGTCATAGGCAGGCACCCATAGTTAATGCCAGTAACACTGATGTACCCAACACAGTGACCTTTGTTTCTGGCTGGGAGAGGGGTGGTCTGAAAATTGGGAGTAGCGGTGATCACCGAATTGCCATGGTCAGAGTACCAGTGGCAAAGTTTGCTCTTATGTGCCAGTCCCCTCCTCTGCAGGGTTAGAGATCCCATTAAAATGGTCAACCCCAGACACTTATGGACTCTGAGGGATGTTCTGCTGCTAGAGCTGGTGATTCTCCTAAGGCCCTAGTTGAGCTATGGAATGGGGAGAAAAGAAAGGTCATAGACGCAATTGCTCCTGATTGTCCTCTCTGATGAGTCTGGAAGGCTCCCTGGTTTGGTGGTGAACTTCAGGCAATGCTGTTGCACTCAGGTCCTGCTTGTGGGCTTCTCGTAGGTACCGGTTGGCTACTGTAAGAACAGGATGATGGACTAGTTGGGCACTTGGCCAGATCCAGCAGGATTTTCTTCATATTCCTGTACGTATTTAAGAGTGTTGTACTGCAAAGGTATGTGAGTTATTCTGTGTCATTAAGTGAAACTTGTTGATTAGTTCCCCATTGCCCTATCACTCAGAAAACCTACTGAAGGAATGTTCCATCAAGGAATAACTAGATAACATTGGTGTCTTTTTTATAGACAATAAATGGATATGCACATTAGCACCAAGCTGTTGCAACATTCTGTGCTGAAATAGACTGAACCATGTTGCAAGGACTGCAATTTAGTACATATGCAGTTGCAGGCAGCTTAGTCATAATGTATGATGCACCAATACACACACGTTTCAGATAGAGCAGTATATCACAAAATGATTAGGCTTTGGGTGATAAACTGCATCATTTGTTCTCTTTGCAAAATGGAAGAGTGAAGTCCTTTCTGTGGAATTAGAAACGTTGTGTCTTGAGTTATTTGTCAGGGATTGGTGAAGGAAAGTTGGGATTCATTGAATCATGGGAGATAATAGGTATTGTCTTCCATGGAGAAATAACTAAAGACTTGGTCAGAGTGAAGGAGCTTTGTTAAGCATAAAGGTCAACATGTGAAGTTTCATTTGAGTCAGGGTTTAGCCTTGAAACTTGTTACCACTGTTGGGATTTAACACTGAAAAAAAATGTGGAAAAGTACTATCGTGCCTCTGAGCACATGCAGAGAACTACAGACTTAGGATGAGATTCAACTAAGTAGTAGTAGTTGTTGTTGTGTGTAATTTGGTTCACTTATGAAACATGAATTATCCTCTTCTCCTCCCCCTGCACCCTCTGTGTGTCCCCTAAATCTGCTTAGGAGTGTTGGGGGGGGGACTCAGAAGAGTTTTAGGGTGTGTGCAGGTGGGCCACACAGGGAGAGGAGAGGGTGGAAAAGTCTCATTGTGCAAGCAGACCTCATTCCCTGTGTGCATTCCCCACTTAGTGCTATGTTGAATTCCACCCTAACCTTTTAAAAAAGGAATGCTCTCTGGATTCTACAGCCCTCATTTAACTCCTTCAGAAGTCGCATCTCATGACTTTAGTGAGCTGTACTGATTGACCATTGAAGAGCAGAGTATACATTTTTAATAATAACATTAATAAATAAACTATCGATCCCCTCCAGGCTGCTGAACATGTGGGTTCCTGGAGCCCTTGATTCTTTC
Organism: Podarcis bocagei; assembly: GCF_964188305.1. NCBI lineage: Eukaryota > Metazoa > Chordata > Lepidosauria > Squamata > Lacertidae > Podarcis > Podarcis bocagei. Next base: position 52,214,787 of record NC_138127.1, read on the forward strand.
TTTACTGCAAGTATAGTGTGGCTCTTCTCTTTATTCAGGCAAGAAGAAGGTTCTACTTTAACAGTGTTAATGTCTTGTGTCTTGTATTGTTCAGGGTTCACATGGCAATTCTGTGGCATAATGGATGGATCATAGAATCATAGAGTTGGAAGGGACCATGAAGCTCCAACCCCCTGCAATGCAAGAAACTTTTGCCCAACTTGGGGCTCAAACCCACGACCCTGAGATTAAGAGTTTTATGCTCTAGTTGGATGACAAGTAAAGTAACAACGGGGGGCTGAGAATGAAGTGGGAACAGGTGAGACCATGGAGAGGGAGGAGAACTACAGACCAGCAGAGAGATCCTCCACTGTTGGAGAGGGACCCTATGCTTGATCAGAGGACACCTGTCTGAGACCATCCTGCTTGTTGGATTGCATTCCAAGCCAGTGGACTGAAATAACTTTATCCTAGTAATTTTTATTGGGAATGGCTCATGTCTTTTACAATTTAACTATCTACCTCTGATGAGGGGGTGGTGGTATTTGACTACTAGAGCTGGGCATTGCAGGATCCTGTGACTCGGAGGAAGTTTGTGTTTGCCTGACTTAACATCTGATGTGTCAGATTTGCTGAGATATATCATTGTCATAACTGCCACACAGGCACCTGTGGGTTCTTAACCTACAAGTCTGAATGCATCAAAAATGTGGGTTTTTTCCTACATTGCAGGTGGTTAACATAATTCACCATGCCTTATAAATTTGCTAGTCTGTTTTTTCCCCCTTCAGGAAATCTTTTTTTTTCGTGATGTACAGAGTCTAAAAACCACCCAAGAACCTCTCATACATCCTCATCCATAGCTGATGCCCCCCCCCTTGGTGTTTCGTGTGTGGATGACCTGGGCTCTGTGCTTGGACACCAGTTTGATTCGGCTTTTGCTGAGAAGCTCCTTGGCCAAGGAGCCTCAAATCTGCAGCCTTTCAGGGACCACGGCAGGTGGGATGAGTTTGTAGTTTGGCACCTCCTTGCACAGTTTGTCGTAAGTAGCTTTGCCAAACCAAACAAGGTTGTTCAACTTGTCTCTTACTTTCCCTTTGGACCACTTCTTCTTCTTGGCTTTTCCACCGGACTTGTTGATGGGGTCCTTGTCCTTCTTGGCTGACTAGCCCACGTCCTTCTTCTTCTTATCGTCCTTTGGAGGCATGGTACTGTTGGAGCGGCTACCATAGCTGCTTCTCCCTAGGTGATTTCTGGCCAGAAAGCTTTGCTGGTCTCTGTTGAGGCAGGACAAGAGAGAGGCATTGGTCTGGTGCCAGATGGAAGCCTTGGAGGAGACGGGGAGGGGAAGCAGCAAGCCATTAGCCTCTTTGCCAACCAATGAGACGATCCATGCAGTGGTTACAGTGTGAAGCTACCGGTGCTGACTTGGGGGTGGAGATGACAGCAAGTTGTCTTTTGAATTTCATACAGGTAGACAAATCATAAAGAATAACTTCTTGGCATTTGTAACAAAAGATCTCTGTGGGCAAAAGGTAAATGGGATAAAACGAATAGCAGTTCCAGGTGAACGGCACACACACACACACACACACACACACACACACATTTCAGCACCCAACAAGAATGTAAAAACTTGGTTTTGAGAAATGCTGTACATCTGCTTGCCCCAAGGCCTAAGCTAAGCTGATGTTTAGCTAAGGAAGGCTAAGAGGAAGCAGACTCTGGTATCAGCATGTGTTTTAACTTGTTACTTCAGTGTCTGTCACAAAGCAATTTTGGACATAACATACTGTGCTACACAAAGGAGCATTCTTCTGTGGGAAAGCAGTTCTTAAGCACTCCGTTGACTTTTCTGACAGCCAGCAACTTTTTTCATATAGTAGAGCTGTATCTTTGAAAGCTGCCACAGACTAGCCTGTAGGTAGGGATGGGTAAATATATCATGTTCTGTTTTTCTCAGTTTCTCATCTTTTCAGTCTTCAGTTCTCCATATTTCCACATCAGTTTGCATTTTTAAAAAGTCCTCATAAATGTTTTTCAGATTTTAGTGCAAATTTTCCCTAATATACATATTTTAGCAAGCAATTTCCTCCCAGTATAATGTGTATTTGTAGGTTAGTCTCACCAGTATATGCATTTATAGGCATGCTTTTTAGCCTAGTATATACTTTTTATGCATTACTTGGCTGGAGAACTGCATTGCAAAATTCAAAGAAGTGTGAGTTTCAAAGGTTGACTGCCTTTTAGTTTGTATGTTGCTTCTGAAACTCTGAATTGAGCCGAATTGAATTTCTCCCCCACCCTGCCTGTAAGTCACCCAGGATAAAAATGGATACCTGATCTGTGCTGAGAAAGTCAGAATTTGAAGCAAAGTATACTGAATATGGGACGCGGGTGGCGCTGTGGGTTAAACCACAGAGCCTAGGACTTGCTGATCAGAAGGTAGGCGGTTCAAATCCCCATTACAGGGTGAGCTCCTGTTGTTCAGTCCCAGCTCCTGCCAACCTAGCAGTTCGAAAGCACGTCAAAGTGCAAGTAGATAAATAGGTACTGCTCCGGCGGGAAGGTAAACAGCTTTTCTGTGCGCTGCTCTGGTTCGCCAGAAGCGGCTTAGTCATGTTGGCCACATGACCTGGAAGCTGTACGCCAGCTCCCTCCGCCAATAAAGCGAGATGAGCTCCACAACCCCAGAGTCGGCCACGACTGTACCTAATGGTCAGGGGTCCCATTTTATACTGAACATACCACCCTCCCACACCAAATTGTGGGATATATTTATCAGAAGATATGAATTGTGTCCTTGGCTAATAAAAATAATGTATGTTAAAGTGAAATTCCATTCTCCCAAGTCAAAGGAAAAGACCTTGGTCACCATGCATTGGTGCAGCACAGCTGCATACTATGTCACACAACTAATTGTACCAGAACAATTTACCCTGAGCACAGCTACAAATGCCACACTCTTGACTGCTGATGTGTCACATCATATTAGAAGCTTTTTGCTTTGAGCTTGTGGGATTTCTTCAGTGTGCCTGGTTCTTGACTCACCTCTGGGATTCTGCCGTACAAAACAGTTGTTCCAAAACTGCAGATGACCATGCTTGCCAGTTATGAGCTGTACTGAAAATATTTATCATGGACAAATATTGAGGCTAAGAAGTGACATCATCTACTATGAACAAGATTTGAAGCCAAGTCTCCCTCTTTTTCAGGGAGTATCCTTTGGACCACACCATCAGGGCAGAATCCGTGACAGAGAAGAGATCTGCTGTTTTCTATTCCTATCCCCATGGCTGCTCATGATATTGAAACAAAGGGAAAGGATTGTCATCTCAAAGGGCCATAAAATTGGGGCCTTGTGCCCCATTCTTGCACTGCATGTAACTGAGAAGTAGCTATTAATAATAAATAACTGGTGAATACTTATTATGGTTATTTCTCACACGCATGGAAGACAATACAGTATAATAAAATTAAATTAACAGTTACAAAACCCTGCCGATGGGTTTATAGTATTCATTCTCATGAGGAAAAGGACAGAAGAGAGTGAGAAGGAAAGATGATGAAGCAAGAGAGATACTAGGTTAAAATCCCAGAAAATTAGAGAAGGGCAAGGAAGATAGACCTTCCCTGAAGCACTTCTCAAAAAGTAGACGGGACTGAATCATATGAACATCTGGAGGCACTCCGGCGCAAATATAGCCCTGCCAAAGAAAATGAAGGTAGGAGACAACAATTTCCTTTTAGATCCTGCTACAGGCACCCCAGTCTCCAAGCAATGAGAGATTTTGGGTTGCCAGCACATACTTTGGGCTTGGTTTCCTCAGGAGCAGAGGAATCTGCCTTGTTTTAAGTCAGACCATGGATCCATCTAGCTCAGTATTATCTACAGACTGGCAATGGCTCTCTGGGATTTCAGACTGGGGACATTCCCACCTGGAGATGCCAGAGATCGAACCAAGGACTTTCTGCAGACAAGAAGATGCTCTACCACTGAGAAGGTCACAGGAGATGGATCTTTGTGATACATGGTTTTATTTGCACATGTAGACAGGCTGAACATTGGATTGAAGGACTTTCAGCATCAATACTCCAATAGAACTTGCTCCCCCATTAGTATTCTATGGCAGTGAGCAAAGTCATACTTCGGTTTCACCACAGAGAGCAAGTCAGATCTCTGTCTCTTTGAAACCCTAGTTCCAGACTAGCTGAGGTCCATTCTTCTTATGCTCACCGATGACACTGATTCCCAGCCAAGGCAGCGGAGTGAGGCCTGACCCCTTCAGCATCTCCATCTAGTTGTTTCTTTAGCAACTTGTTACATGCACTCTTTAGTCATGCAAAAAGAGATACTTAACCACTTAAGCAGCCTCTTCCTCTGCAGAATCAGACTAGCCTCCCAATCCTATAACAATATTTTCATTAACAGTGGCTGGTCCAATTAAAAAAAAAGTCACCTTACATATTTGTTTAGAGTCAAGAAAAAGGAGCGCTCATTGCAGAACTCCAAAGTAACTCCCCCTTTTCTCTGTTTCAGTCACTTGCAGGCTGCAGCAAAGATGAAAAAGAACTTATTTCTTCTGGCAGCCTATATTTCCCTTTATCCACATTCAAATCCTGACATTTTTTGCTTCCAGATAGGGAGGGTTTTTCTACATTCATGATCCATCTTGTTCTGTTCTATTGTCTGTATCTTCAGGCAAGAGCAAGACTCCCAGTAGGTTTTGTTGCTGGGTGTTAAATCTTCCAGAAGTTTTCAGCTGCTAGCAGTTTTGGCCAGGCAGAAGCATAGTGCAGGAGGGAGGTAGAATTCCTACATAATATGTGTACTGTATGTAGCTGATGAGATACAATTGTTGCCTTAAAAACCAGCAGTCTTCACTGCTGGCAGTAATACAAATGTGTTTGTGGGAGTTTCATTGTCAGTGGCGGAGCTTCATGCTCCAGCACTGGGGTGGGGTGGGGGTAGAGAGCAGGCGGGGGCAGGGCTGGTGCACATTCTGGGGGCGTGGCGTGCCACCTACGGGGTGTGGTGCCCAGCGTGGGTGGGTGGGTCAACCACAATGGCACCCCACCAGGATCGCACTGCCGGGGACGGTGCACTCCCCCCGCACTCCTCTTCCTTCGCCAGTAGGGATTGTTGGCTTGTCTTTGTTCTTGTTTGCTTATGTTTTTTGTCTTCTCATTTTATGTTTTTATGTTATGAATTGCTTTGTGATATTCAGATGAAGGATGGTATACAAATTTAACAAACAAACAAACAAACAGTGATTCTGTTCTAGGTAGTAGATCCCCAGTGCATCTTTAAACTCATAAAACTGTTTAAATGTAATATGGGTTAGTTGCTTATCTCGGAGGTTGAAAGCAAAACTGTGCAAGCAAAGAGCTAACGTTCAATGAAACAACCAAGAGTAAGACCCACTGACAACAGTGCAGGGTTGTTGTGTTTCATCTGGGCAATGAAGGGTGCATGAGAGTCCCCTCTTGGGTGTCCACCCTTCGTCATACTGGATACCTACTTTGAGGCAATTTTGAACATAAGATACTATGGGGCAGAACAGGATCCCATTATGAACATTGATCAGTTATATGAAAACAGGAAATGCAGACTGCATTTTTGTCCACTGCATCAGTAGTGAAGTCACACAATGAAAATTGTATTGCAGGAACATCAATAACTTGATGAAATGAGCGTCATAAATGCTGGTATTGGAATAAAAAAACCCATCCATCATGAAGGCCATTCCAGCTATCTTGTGCTGTGGACGAGGTAGGTTCTTTAGATCCAAGTGAGGAAGAATGTCCAAACCTGGCACCTCAGTAGCACACATAGCAAACTCCTGCCTTTCCACTGTCGGCCAAAGGACTTGTCCACACTGGAGTTTATTGTGTGTTTGTGTTCCTATTTAAGTGCAATAAGATGTTACCGTCAAACAATACCAGTCTCAAATCTTTCCCCCTGCAAAGTTGGATTTATGCAGTATGGGGATAATATGATAGGTTGGGGGGGAAATGGGGTTCCAAATTGCTCCTGCTCCACTTGGGGTTTTAGGATGGGTGGGTCAATCATCACTTTCTACTAGTCCCCCTTCCACGCCCACTGCTTCCATTTCTTTTCTAGCTGTGCTCGTAACTATTTCTGATACGCTCCTGAATGAAGGATGTATTTTCTTACTCTTGATTCCTGAGATTCGCACCAAACGAGAAATCTCCAGAAGCATACCACATTACAACTAGTATATGTATATTTCTTCTGATCCCTCAGATTTGCACAAAAGCAGAAAACTGCACAAGCAAACCACATCAAACATTTTTACACCAAAAATTGCACAGCAATCTGAAAAGTGTGTGCTGAGAATTTACAATTGCTTTTATTTCTTTTCTGCTGGAGTATACCCAGATAGATAGATAGATAGATAGATAGATAGATAGATAGATAGATATAGATCCCTCAGATTTGCACAAAACCAGAAACTGGTACAAGCAAATCTTCAGTTGCCTGACTTTGTGCTTTTATGCACTTCTTGTGCAGAGATACTTGTTTTCAAAAAAACAAGGTGTGTATGCAGCTATCTGCATGCATACTCTGTCAGTACTTACTTGATATAATACAACCAGCAAATCAGAAGATAGGAACAAACACAAAAACAAGCACCTGGTAGTATGAACAGAAAATACCAAAGCCCCTCCTCATATACAAATACATGAGGATGTGGACTACTCTTGTCTAATCTGAATGAGGGAAAAAGTAGATTAACAGCTAAATAATGCCCAAATGTGGCTAGGTTCTCAGTCACATCTATTATTTCCTTTACTTCTCCTTTTAAACATGTAACATTAAGCAACAGTTTGGCTGATGGGTAGGACTGATCTTTTGGGCTAGGCAAGATCATGCAGTCAATTCAGGGTTCAAATTAGACTTAAATGTGCCTTCTGTACCTTTCTTATGTTGTTTGTTCCATGTTGTTAATTAAGGGATGATTAGGGAAGAGAAATCAAAATGTATGCTACAGATTTATGTAAACAGACAGATTTAAGTGAAAATTTACATGAGCCTCACATGTGAAAATGTTCTGTGATATCAAAGTGGCTTGCTTAAAATCATGGTTCAAGCTGATAAGAGTTACAAACTTTTCTTTCTTTCTTTCTTTCTTTCTTTCTTTCTTTCTTTCTTTCTTTCTTTCTTTTTCACCAGCCCCAGTGTTCGATCTGCAGACATTATCAGATTATAATGCTTATCTCCAAACAATGATAATGCTTTACAGGTTGATTTCTACAGATTAAGCTACTATTAAAGGCACAAGAGCCAGTCACTTGATAATACAAATGATCAATAAAGAAGCCACATTTACAAAGTAAATGAATATGATAAAGGTAACTTTTATTACCCTAAACAATGGGTTGCAACTGTTACTTTAATTTCTCATGCTTAAGAAAAATTCAAAAGAGCATTTTTTTTCAATGAAAAGTTTCAATGAATAAATTTATCATCAGTTAATTCATTTTTCACCTTGTTGAAGCCAGACAGTTTATCAGTAAACAGATAATAATCTCAAAATCAGCTGATTGGACCTTATCTATTTCATTCTGTCACATCCCGAAATCTCAGAGCTGATAACACAACCAATCAATGTATGCCAAGGACTAGTTTGAAATAGAAATTGTCCCGTTAAGAACTCCAAGTGAGAAACTAAATTTGTTATGGTGATCAGACTCAAGAAAGGGTGCAAGCAAGGGTTTGTCTGCACATCTGAGAAAGAATATTGGCCGCCTTTTGCAGTGCTACTTTGGCTTCAGACATCAAACCCTTATTTCCAAGGCTCTCCTCCACCTTTGCATGCTGATTAGGCCAGATCTACGCATGCAGCAGAATGAGGTAATGGCAGAATGAACACTTCTATACTTCAAAAGTGGGCATACCATTTATTTATTTTTAAGCAGAAACATTCCAGGAAGAGAGGTTCTAGCCAAGCCCTCTCCTTGACCCCATGCCCCTAAAAATGGCATGAGAGACAAAAGTTCAACCAGTGAAACTTTTTGCCAGCAGAAAGATGCAGTGATGGGTAAAGTCTAAACCCCTCAATGTTAAAGCCATAGGATCCCAACTGTGTGTACATTTTGTTTCCATTTTTATGCAGCTGAAGACAGACAGACAGATTTGAAATCCATCCATCCATCCATCCATCCATCCATCCATCCATCCATCCATCCATCTTTCCATCTATCTACTTACCTATTTTTCCCCCAGTGTTTGATCCTAAAATAAGGCAGTCCAATCTACCTGAAGGGTACACTATCTATTAATGCAACTCCATTTCCAAAGTCAGATAAAAACCACACACCAAACAAGAGGGTACATTGTACTCAGATGTCTTTTCTGGGATCTTGATTATGCTTGTAACAGTCAGCTAGGTTCACATTAACCTGGCAAAGAACTTCACAGCTGCACAAAAACTGCTGGAGAAGCACAAACAAGAAACAAGCACAAATACAAATAGAGTTTCATTCTGCAGAAACATATTCCCTGGTGCTACAGGCAGGCTGCCAGGTCACAACCCAGAAAATGGTTGTGATTCCTTCATAACCCAGGAACCATGGGGAGAGATGCAGGGGTGGCATCCTCCATTCCTAGACCTGTCACCCACCCTCTGTCCTTACCTGCTGTGAGGTAAAATTAAGAGTCCAGATTGCTGCAGTGAGGTGCCTGGGGCAGGCCACAAGTGAATAAAAAAAGCTGATCAAGGTTATGTACACATTACCATTTACTCAGGCTACAATGTGCTCTCACTGCTACTGGTTTAAGCCACAATTCATACGCATTGTTTCATGCCAGCCCAATCTCTGAGCGGTGTGAGATTCCAGGGGTTCCAGACATGCTTACCAGGCTCTGTGTTTCCTTTTGGACAATGAGGTCCAGTGGAGACTGTGGTGTCTTTATGATATATGGTTTGTTTATACCTATATACAACCTAAGCCTGGGGTGGGGGTGGGAGGCTTCCAGCTTTAAACTCCAGGAGGGCTTGTCTCTCCCATGGATTGGTTTGGATTCAACCTGTCAGCCCACATTGTGCTGTGACCCCCTTTTCTCCAACTTGCAAACTGCTTCCCCAAAATGTAACTATTTCTCTCTTCCTTACATCAGCCCACTGCAATTCTGAAACTTCCCTTTCCAACTCTGCATTGTCTTTGGCTAGCTACCAGAGCCCCAGGAGGGGCTCCACCCCTTTGTGTCTGACAGAGAGCCTTTGCCTTGTTGATGGCTTCCTTGATAGGCCACAGCCCAGTTTTTTGTGCCCATCTTTTCAGGCAATTACTTCATCAGGAAATCAGCCCAGTTTATATTTTTAACATGGCTTATATTTTAACATGCTGAATTCGATGTCTAGCACCCTGGAATTAAAAGGGGGTCCAGGCACCCCACAAACATATAACATTATGCAGTAGCTCATTGAGAAACACTCCTGCTTGATGTGTTTCCCCTCAAACCAGCTTCCATCTGATTTGAAAATGTACCATGTGGTTAAGCTGAGGTGTGTACATTTCAGCCGTCTGTTGCACATGTGCAGATGGCACCTTCATTGAATAGAAGTTCAGGGGGGTGCAGGGGCGGGAAAACAAATCAGGTAATGGTGAGTACAGCAATGTAAAAATGGGACTTGCAATGCAGTGAGAGGAAGCTGTTGTGCTGCGTTTTCAACTCTACAACTCTATGATTCTGTGATTCTATGAATGCTAAATATTTTATTTACAAAGTCTGAATGCTTGTCAAGGATACAACTGAAGTGATGGAATATTAAAGTACATTAGAAGAAGAGACAGAATGTAATGGCAATAGAGTGTTTTGGTGAAGCCTCCCTTCCTAGACATAGAAAATCCTTTTGGACTTTTCTCAAGATTGGATCAGAAATGGCCACATATATTCCACACCTATTTCTCCTACAATGCAACAATGAAAACTTAAAGGGGAAAAGATCTATTGACTCTCATGACAGCATCTGTATGCATGCCTCTAAGCAAGTGTATTTTGTCTCATTTATAAAGATGTGGAAATCTTTTATTTTTATGGGAAGAAGGTGAGAAATCAATAATGCAAAAAGGTTTTAAAAACAGCACAGCCGTGATGGACAATTAAAGTCTCATAGGCTCTGGTAATATTGATTTTCCTGGTGCCCTTGAGCCCTGCTGTCTTTAAAGAGAAGTGTGTTAACCCTTTGATTTAATGAGCAAATTGGAAGCATCAGTTTTGACACTTGGGCAATGTTTATCACAGGTTTCCTTCCAAGATATTGGGGACTGCCACAACTGCAAGGAGATTAACAGAGCAATTATATGCGTAATTGCATGGGGAGAAACACTGCCATCATGCCACTGAATCCAAAATATTCTCAAACCTGGCTGAATCAAAATGTTTTTGTTTTTTTTAAACCACACAAATGACAACCACAGGAACAACCAGAGCTCACTGGTCAACAACACCTGCAAGACACTTGGAGGTGTACAGGCAGCCCCAACGGGGTCTTGATGATCTGATGACTGCTCCACGTACTTCTGTGTCACAACATGCAGAATGATGCCACAGGGAATGTGGCTCTCATGCTGTAAAACTCTGTTTTGTAATATTAAGCTACCATCTAGAAGCCCACTTTCTATCTTCTCCCAGAGCAGGAATACTGTGCTTGCAGCTGCTCTGACACGTCACCTTGAGACAGAGACAACATGCTTCTTTCTTCAGAAATATCATTTTTATCCAGATTCAAATCTATGCAAATATGCCGATTAAACATATTAATTTAAGTAATTTAGCCGGTTAACATTCTTTGCAGAGCTATTTCTACTCTGCCCACCCCTCCAATTTTGTGGACATGGTGGGAAAAGAGAGGACCCAGCAGAGGGTTACTCACCTTTTCTCCCCCCCTGGCCTGCCATTGGATCATCAGTGGAAGAGGAGAGACAGTGACCGCAGTGAGGAGGTCCATGATCAGACCTCATGCTCCCCCTCACAGATCTGCAAAGCATTCTCTCAAGGGCCATAACATCACACCCTTAATTGGGCTGCATCCCTATTTTTTGCCATGTTGGTTTTTTTAATACAGTATGTATTCTTTCAAACCATCCTTATCTGTTTGTTTAGCCTCCCTGAGGACATTTGGTTGCAGTGTGGTGGGATGCATAAGAGGCCTTTGTCTCCATCTTGGCTTAAGAGACAGTTGCTTAGATACAAAATAAAGTGGAGAGGGTTCAGGATCAGAAGCTATGTACCCAGATGGGAAACCTCTTTTGACTGACTCGGGCCTGAGGACACTGGTTGTCGGTCTTAAAAGCTTCTTCCCTGCTGTCTTCCAAATGTGCACTTTGTGGCCACTTCAAAGAAAGAGGGGGAGTGATTTTCCAATCAAGTATTTTTTAAAAACGAGATTAGCCATGGACAATGCTTAGTAGGAAGAGAATAGAGATGGAGCTGCTGATTTTGTACCGGAATTACCTAATCATTTCACGACATACACTGAAGTGTATCAGAATGTTTATAAAGGCCTCTTTGGCATCAACAGTGTCACTAGCCAGCAATCATAGCTAGGGAATGTTCCCTATTAAAACAGTATGCTGACATGCATAGGACTGGGCTGTAAGTATTCCAGCTTGTAAGTAGCTGATCAGGCCATCCTGTGTTTTTTTCAGCCAACCACCATCTGTCCTTTGTAAACGGTGGGTTTTACAGTTCTGAGGTGAACAAACATGATGGCTTCTTTTGCTCTGAATGCCTGCCTCTGCTCATCAGAATTAATAGGGAGCTTCAAGCAATCTTATTTCTTAATGCTGCTTCTATATTACTTCTAATTTTCCTAGCAGTATCCTCATTATTAAATGTCATCCTTATTAACAAAGTGCGCTGCTTTATCTGAAACGTTGGTCTTAATGTTTCATCCATTAGAGTCTAATTTTAACAATGACAGAATGATCTCTCTCTCTCTGTTTCACGGTCTACAACCACAGGCTTTTCATTTTTACCTTGTAGCTGTCTAGTTAGGAGACCAGACTGTCTCGACTCTGTTGTTTCCCTTATGGAATTTTCCATGGACACCAGGCACTTATATCCATTGCAAAGTTGTCCTGAGTCAGCCCCACTGAAATGAATGTGCAGCTCCCATTTGTTTCAGTGGGGCAATTAGAAATGTCTTTTCAGTGGATTCTTCTCTGTGCTAAAAGTACCCATTCGATATCTTGTTAATTCCAAAATGTTGCCGGTCCCCATTAATGGCAGAAACAGCCTGTTCAGTGACATAACATGAAAATGGAAGTGTGTGTGTGTGTGTGTGTGTGTGAGAGAGAGAGAGAGAGAGAGAGAGAGAGAGAGAGAGAGAGAGAGAGGGCACTTCCTCAGGTAACATTGGTCCCATAGCTAGCACAACAAGGGTAGGGAACTTTTTGGGGGCCAAGAACCACTTCAACCCAAGAAAAATAAGTTCCAATAGTATGTATCTCTCATACTTCCCCCATCCTGATGTCAAAACAAAAGTGAAAGCATAGAATGTTTTGTCAAAAGAATGCTGGAAGTGAAGAGTGGCTGACACTGCAGGGGTCCCAGTAGCTCATTCCGCACCCCCCTCCCCACTCCTGGTCTACATTTTATGTGGATCCACCTATTTGAATGAGACATTTACTGGAAAACTCAGTAGAAGGATAATGCTCCCTAGTTATGTTGCTGATTGATACAAAAGGTATACTTCGTTTCTTTTCTTTTTTAAGTGGGTCTTTTCCTTGTAGGGTATATGTGTTGTATGGTTGCATTTTTTTCTTAGTTGTTGCCTGCCAAATGCCTTGCTTCCTGGGATTTGCTCATGCTGAGGACCACGAGGCCTAGCCTACAGCCCGATGATTAGTAGCTATGAATTTTTATTGATCTAATATGCTAGGGCACTTAGATTTGTTTTGCAACTAGATGGGCTGGATGGAGTTAGGAGTTATGTTATTCACTTTGCTTGTTTTGACAATGCTGCTTACTATTTCATAAGCAAATTATATCCAGTTGCTTTAAATTAAATCATGTAAGTTGCTTTCTTTTCAAATATTTTATCTCATTTTGTATTAATTCCCATTAATTCCTTTTTCTCTGTAACTTGTATATAAGTTCTATTCCAATTCATAGTTCCAATTCATATCATTTTTTATAATTTAATATCACCATTGAACTTTGTATATTAATTTTAAAAAGAATGATTTGTTTCAGTCACCATCTGAAGCTCTTGTGTTTGTTTTGTTGTGTAAGCTTTACTTTCTGTTGCATTGTGTTGCTACTGAGGAAGATTATTGGCATGGTATGAATTGGATCCCCAGATTAACATTTGGTGCTAAAACCTGAGAACTTAATCAGAACCCAGGAGTTGGAAAGCTTGACATGAGTTTAGTTTGTGAGAAAATTTGACTAGTGGGGGAGTAGCTCTAGCATTTAGAGATATTTAAAGCTGAGCAGCCTCATTATTTCAAAAGTACATGGACAAACTAAATCCCTTCCCTTTTCTTTGGTTTGCTGATGTAATCATATCTAATTTACAGAAATGAATGTTCCAGGGAAAGGGAAAGCAAAAGAGTGTTGCTGAGAAGAGTCAGGGAAGTGTGTTGAGTGGCAGTAAACTTTCTATTGCAATTATGACTGATACAAGGAAAATTTGTGTACCTCGGGTTACATACGCTTCAGGTTACAGATGCTTCAGGTTACAGACTCCGCCAACAAAGAAATATTACTTCGGGTTAAGAACTTTGCTTCAGGATGAGAACAGAAATCGTGCTCCGGCGGCGTGGCAGCAGCAGGAGGCCCCATTAGCTAAAGTGGTGCTTCAAGTTAAGAACAGTTTCAGGTTAAGAACAGACCTCCGGAACGAATTAAGTACTTAACCCGAGGTACCACTGTACTTGGTTGAGTGAACCCATAGGTTCAAGGCCCCATGGTGGCTCCACTGGAATGTATTGATGACTTATTGGAACAATATTCTGAAGAGAGGAAACTTCAGGTGGTTGTGAAGAGGAAGTCACAGGTTGCTTATGGCTTTTAGAAACTAGATGGTCACAAGTTAAAAAGGAAAAAGATAAGACGCAGTTTTCTTGACTCTGGGACAGGAGTGTATGAAGTTGCAGATGAAGGGTGATGGTCTTGAAAGAGAAGTAAAGCAAATAGGTACATAGAATTTGGGACTCTCTCCTGGAAACAGGGGATTTCTGGAGAACTGGAAGAACAGACATCTGGCAACGAGCATTTGCAATGCCACTTGAAGAATATGAAGGAGAAAATTGTAAATTTCCAAGGGGCTATAAAAGTTTTGACACGACACCTTAAAAAGCAACTGGTCGGTGATGGAGAAGTGAATGGTGTTGCTCATCCTCAAGGTAAAGCTTTGGTAGAAAGGATGAACAGTTCCATGCTCACACAATTATTTGGTCAGTAGTTGGAGGAACTTCTTCAGATAATAATGATGTTGATGTTTGGGAATGAGAATGGATACAAGGAAGTGATAACAGGGAGAAAATGGTTGCTTCCACTCCACTGGAGGTGAAGGTTTGCAAGCAGGTCAATATTGGGCTTGCTTACGCTTCTGCTTGTACCGCTTAATCGGAGCAAATGTCAATTGGGTTTTCCATGGATTGACACTTGCCCTGATTCAGCGGTAAAGAGCTGAAAGGGGTGGCAAATGGAAAACTGCTCGAACCCATGCCTGGAAAGCACAGGATAAACAGAAAACCTCTAGGACCTGTGCATTCTCAGCATGGGCAAGCAAAGTGTGGACGAGCCCATTGCTTTACATAGCGGAGCTAAATAGGAAGAGGAATCTGTAGTACCCGATCCTGTTATCACTGCTAAGGATACCACACACACCAATAGGTTATAGTGGAGAGCTTGAGGACACAGAGGAACTAAGGGAAGTAGAGGAAGCTGCTGAGGACTTCCTTCTGAGTACACATGCACAGAATTGCACTCCATGAAAATTAAGCATTATGCAATAGAGCCACCATATTGTGCAATTTGGTATTGAGTGCATGCTGTGGAAACAAAACAATCCAATTACACATTGGCTGGAGATATTTGGTGATAACAGGCGAATTATCTTTTTGGCAATTTATCTTCCATTATAGATCTTTGTATCACAGGATCTTTGGAACTTCAGGATTCCAAAGAATGTTGTTTGATAACAATTGCAGTAACATATTAAGAACATACAAAGAGGTTGCTACATTAGGCCACAGTGGCCAACCATGTGCCTGTGGAAATCCTGCTAGCAGGACCTGAGAACATGAGCACTCTCTCCTGTGGTTTTTAGGAACGGGTGTTCAGAAACATTACTGCCTCTGACCATGGAGGAGGAGCATAGCTGTTGAAGGTCAGTAGCTACTGACAACTTTCGGTTCCATGAATTTATCCAATACTCCCTTAATGCCTTTTTATATTTTCTGTGGCAGCTCCTAAACTGTGGAACTCCTTCCGCACAGAGGTTCATCTGACACCTTCATTGTATAGCTTTCATCATATGCTGAAGAAGCAGCACTTTCCTCTGGCATTTGACTCCTGAGATCTACTGTATATATGGTAGGGCCCATCTTACTCTTCTAATTGTAAATTGTTTAAACTGATTTTAATCTTGTATTTTTTTTATTGTTGAAGGTGGTTAAGAAATCCAATTAATAATAATACACCAGATATCAATTTATGATTCTGGTCATACTTTCTGTTGCATTATCAGTATTTAAAAATAGATTTGACTCTAGTCAGATTGGAGATCCAGTTGATCTGACTCTGTCAGTAGTTCAGTACATCTTACTAGAAGCAGTCCAACTTATTTTGCAAGGAATTAGTTGAAAAGAGCTGCAGCTGGTGTCAGAGGACCGGCTCTGTAGCCATAAGGTCTGAGATTCAGTCTCTGCCATCTTCGGTTTATAATATTCTGTCTGAAGGGCTGGGAGATCCCTCTTCTTAAGACCTTTGAGAGCTGCTGCCAGTCAGAGTGAATTGCAGTGGGCTAACATGAACCAGCAGGCTGACTCAGTATAAAGCAATGTCATATGTTCAATTAGCTTTTCCCCTTTTCTGCCAAGTGAAAGAATTGGTGGTGTCACCTTTCATTGAAGGCTCTTTCTCCTTTAATAATGCATTATTCACAGGTGTAGTATCATCGTTTACTGTCACTGGGTGCTAAACTCAGACCAACTGCCGGAAGAAGAAATCACATTTACCCACTCATATTGCAAAGGTTACTACAAATGTATTTGGCAAAAATCTGTTGAGAACACAATAGAGTTCTCAATACTGCAGTTACCGGGGTGAGGGAGATGAGAGACATGGATGAAAAGGTAATGCAGGGTTTGGTTTGAGACCCAATTTTATTCCCCAAGTATGTCTCTGGAATGTGTGATAAGAGCACTTTTGAGCATGTGCAGAGTGCTTCCCCCTCATCACTAAGTAACCACATGTCTGGGACTAGTGGGAGCCAAGAATTTCCCAAAAACTTGTTTCCAGGTCCAGCTCTGGGATGAATGGAATGGAATATTAATGTCTTTGCACTGTTGTGTTAAAGGAGTGCAGACTGATCGATATTATTAACACCATTTCCAGGCATCACCACCACTATTAAGATTGCTATTTATCATTAGTAAAATATTCCCTGTGGCAATTTTCCTGGTATCATGTAGTCGTTTCGTAATTATATTCTACTAAGACATACTGATTGATCCCTGACTTGAACAGGTCCTCCATTTAGGTTTTGCTGCTAGCTGTTACTTACTGGTGGCAGTTCCTGGAATCTGCTTCAGAAATGGCCATCAAGCCCTAAAATCAATCTCTGTTCCATATAGATTTATTTATGCACATTTAAGGCCCTCCCCTTCCAAAGGCTAAAGCTGTGTGAGAATAAAAAGTGTCACAAAAATCCTCATTAAAACAGGATAAAAGTGTACCAAGGTACAATTACATTTGAAATATAACATCCCCCACCTGTGACCTAACCTTAACCTACAAAATCCAGCTCAAACAGATAGGTCTTACTGGAGATGTTCAGGCTTTGGGCCAGCCAGCACGTTACATTACTATTGTGTTTTATGGCATGTTAGACACGCCTCTTTCTTAACAAAATCTCCTAGAGTGGGATCCTGGTGCTAGGAAGGCTTCTTAAAATACCCTCCTGCTTAATAGAAGCTTTATGGGGTGATTAACTGTAGGGAAAAGGAGGGCATGGAGGGGAGTGCATTTAAATGTCACAATCGAGATTGAGTTCCTGGAGTTGATTTTCGTAAAGGAGATGGCAAACTCACTCTTTAGCACCTTGCACAAAACACACTACAAACATTATTTGTAGCCACTGAGAATGAGTTAGAGGGCCACACACTGCATATTTTGTCACCGCTTTTGTCCAGTGGTGTATATCCTGTGCTCCCAGCAATAGTGGCTGTGTACATTTAAAGTACACCCCCCCCCAACTGCAATCCTGGGAACTGTAGTGAGAGGTCACAGAGCTACAATTTCCAGAAAACTACAATTTCCTGGTTTCTTTTTGGCTTTATTGCGTGTGCAGGACTAGCTAATTGCCCGATGCCATACGGTAAGGTCCAAGGTCTCACTATTCCAGTATAAGCCCAATGTAACTTCAGTGGTTCCCTATGGTGGCTATCCACATATGAGCCTTCCTAGATTTAGCAATGCAGAGCGTTCTGGTATCCTTAAGTGCTACATCTGATGGAAGTTCCATCAGATGTAGCTTGTGCCATCACTGCTTTTGTTCTCCCAGTAGAATTCTCCCTTCCGTGTAATTCGTACAGTCCCATCCTACCCCTGTTCACTTGAAAACCCCTCTGGGTGTCAGTATTTTAAAGGAACAGGGTGTCTTTGAGAAGTACCCACCTGCATGAACAACTAAACAACTATCTGACTTTTAGAAGACATTTGAAGGCAGCCCTGTTTCGGGAAGATTTTAACGTTTGATGTTTTTATCTTGTTTTTAATATTCTGTTGGGAGCTGCCCAGAGTGGCTGGAGAAGCTCAGCCAGATGGGCGGGGTATAAATTATTATTATTATTATTATTATTATTATGCACAGGTGGGAGGAAATTCAGCAGGTGAACCATGGGCAAAGCTTCACCTGATGAATTCCAGCCTAGCCACCATGCAGTCACGAAGTGGTAGCCCTAATGAAGCTTGCTTACTTAAAGGCACAAGAGCACCGGCAGAGGGGAACGTTGGTAACCCCAAGAAACGCTTGAGAGGGGCGGGAATCTGCCTGACGTCAGGCGGGCGGCGAGTTGCGCCTTTAAGGCGCTCTCCCCGCCCCGCTTCCAGGCCTCCGAACGCCACGCCCCTCCTTCCAAGGCTGAACCGGCGGCGAGAGCAGCGCGATGAGAGGCTGCGAGCTGCAGGTGCAGGCAGGGCTGGCAGCGCGCTCTCGCAGGGCGGCGTGGCGGGCATAGAGCACCTCGGCGGGCAGCCGTAGCAGAGCCCCCCGCCAGCCCGAGACCCCCGGAGGATCGGGTCTCCCCGCGCAGCAGGGGCTGAAGCAGACCATGTCGGTGGCGACCGAGGGCAGCGAGCCGGGGCCCGCCGCCACCGGAGGAGGCGGAGGGAACCGCGTTTTCTTCCAGAGCGGCGGCGGCTCGTCCCGGGAAGAGTCGGTGGCCCCGTCGGCGGCGGTGGTGCAAGTTCAGCAGCAGCAGCGGCGCCACCAGCAGGGCAAAGTGACGGTCAAATACGATCGCAAGGAGCTGCGGAAAAGGCTCGTGCTGGAGGAGTGGATCGTGGAGCAGCTCGGGCAGCTCTACGGCTGCGAGGTACTCCTGGCTGGGGAACTGATCCGGGGAGGGAGGTGATCGGGGCCCGGATCCGAAAGGCAGGAGGGAAGGGCACCCCGTCGAGGCCCCCAGACACACCCCACAGCCCTCAGCGGCTCCCGGCTGGTCGAAGAGCGCCCAGCAAGTAGGAGCCACAAGTACCGTACTTTAAATCTGCCCTCCCCGCCTCGGCAAGCGGCATCCTGGCGAGCAGGGAGGCTCAGCAACTCGGTGCCTCTCCAGCGCCTTCTACAAAACCGCTTTCCTGATTTGATCGCATTTTTTTAAAATTAACCTGCATGCCATTTTTAATCCTCTCATTTGCATATTGGGAATTCCTTTTCATCACGGTCGTTTTATAAATTGCACCGGAGTGTGAAGATCTCCCTGGCTGAGGAAAACGTCGGGAATGAATGTGTGTGTGTGAATCTGAATGTAGCCACCTCTAAATGACATTCCCGTGTTCTGTCTCCCCTTCAGCTTCGCCCTCTTAAGGGTGTGTGTGTGTGTGTGTGTGAGAGAGAGAGAGAGAGAGAGAGAGAGAGAGAGAGAAGCTATGCAAGATTCCCACTTCCCACAACCAAATAAAAGGGCACGTTGTTGCCCCTTAAAACAAATCCGTGTCTATTTTGCCATAGGTGTGCTGAGTGGGGGGTTCTGGGTGTTCCTGCAAGCGGCGCTTCTCCTCGGGATCATGTGATGCTCATTACCCTCCGCGCTTCTGCCTACAGCGGCTTAGCTCAAATCCTCAGCCGGCAACGCGGAGGAGCGCGCTCACTTCTATGAATGGTTTATTTGCTGCTCTTTCCTGGCTCAAAACCCCACCAGCCTGCCATACCACGTACTGTTGATAATGATATTCATTAGTGTACGCGGAGCTGTCGGTTTGCTAACCTCTCAGTGTGATCTCAGATCGCAGGTTTAAAGTGCAAAGAGATGGAAACTGTTTTAATATCTGAGGCCAGCCTTAATTTGTTAGGCTAAGTGGGCTCTCCGCTTTCGGATAATGCGTAAAATGGGGAGGACATCGCAACCAGTGAGTGCTTCTGTCAGCGTTGCATACTAACTAGAGGTCGTATGTTACTAGATGTTTCTGTAAGGAGAGGAGCATGGGAGGTGGGGTGGAGTGATTAGATATATTTTTAAATCGTGAGTGTTGCCTACCTTAATCTTGTCTGTAGTCAACTTAGTGCCAGAGAGGGGAAAAACCAGATCAGTGCCTTTGGGGGTTCATTTCAACGGAGTTGGCAGTCCTTTTCTCCTACAAAGACTTTTTCATGTTGGAGTTTGGTGGAATGTGTCAAGGCTTGTGCTTGGACATGTTAAATAAGAACGTTGCTTATTCCCTTACGTACATGTTGGGAATTTTCCTGGTGAAAGAACAGTGAGTGACAGTTCAGTATGTATAATGGGGAAAGCAAGAATCTGCTTTCCTCAGGGATGATGAGTTGTCCCTAAGGAAGCCAAGTGCTCATCAGGTTAGCAAATAGTATCTTGCACAATTTATATTTGTTTGGAAGAATGAATGCTTGATTTCTAGCAGGATTGAATTGCTTTTGGAATTAGGTTCTTTTGGCTTTGCTATGATAGTTAGCTTCTGTTCAAATAGCAAATTGGGGAAAGAGTGTTTGTGTTATTTCCAACTATAAATTTCTTAAAGAATTAAATGAGTAACTATTTTACTTTCAGGAGACATCTGAAGGCAGCCCTGTATAGGGAAGCTTTTTAAGGTTTAATGTTTTACTATGTCTTTATATATGCTGGAAGCCACCCAGAGTGGCTGGGGCAACACAGTCAGATGGGCGGGGTACAAATAATAAATTATTAGTATTATTACTATAAATAACAGCTGGGAAGGGGGTTATGATTTAGATCAAAACCTTGGCTGTTTGGGAAATGGAGACTTGCAACTCTGCACTGTTTTCCCAATGAAAATTATCCCCCACACTCAAGCTGCTATTTTTCCAATACCTTGTCAAGGGGGATACAGGTATCATACCTGTAATATGGTCCTATGAAACAAAGAAGCTTGTGGTTGATTGTATTTGGGATTAATAGTGCCAAGGTGGGGCAAAAAAAGTCAAAACTCCTTTCCTCATCCCACCCTGAGCCCCATGGTCCAGATTCAATTCTCTCTTTTCCCCTCCCAAATTTGTGCGCTGTTCAGTTGTTGTTGCTTTTAACAGTTTAAGAAATGGGCTATTTACAGACCTCCCACATCTAGTTCTAGTGATGACCTTGGAAGTCTAGTTGTCATTGAGGTGGCAAACCTCTGCTGAAGTATTTCAAACTCAGGGTGAGAGCTCATTGAATGTAACTCCATACAAAAATCCTGTGGAATTAGAAAACTACCGTAAGTTAGGGCAAAGGGTGGTAGCCTAGTCAACTCACTGACATGCTAGTGTTTTGTAGCAGCTTATCACCCTGCTGCAATGCTCCATGTGCACACACTTAAAGACCCCCCTTTTTTGTCTCACTGAGGGCCAAAGTGGAGGTAGTCGTGATTGATCACACATTCAGCATATTAATGGATAAAGGACTACTTTTGTCACAAAAAGAAGTATGCTGGGAAAGAGACTTGAACTCTTTACACTTTGCCTCACAATAGTTTCAGGCACTTCCCTGCCTGTTTCACTCCAGTACATGACGTGAACTTGGCTGGAGAGAGCAGTCATTGAATGGGAGAAGGGTAAGACATTGGGGGAGGTTCAGAATTGGACACCTCCCTTCCCTGCTTAATATGTGAGTGAATTAAGCAGAAGAGCCTTGTTGGATCAGGGTGAAGGCCATCTAGTCCAGCATCACGCTCTCACAGAAGCCTGTAGGCAGCACCTGAGGGCAATATTGCTTTCCCTACTTGTGATCCCCCAGCAACTGGCATTCAGAGGCAAGCTGCCTCTAACAGCGGAGGTGGAACATAGTCATTGTGTCCAGGAACCAATGATGGTCCTCCATTATGGCACTCCACATGTAGCTATTTCTATAGCATCTAGAAACAGGCCAGAAAAAGCATTTGGGTTGAATTCTCCTCTGTTTTATGTTCTAATGGCTTCTTGGGCATCTAGCCTAACCGAAAGCTAGTAAAGAATTAAGAACCTGAGGGCAGGCTTCATTAGTTTCTTGCAGCACACATCGAAGGAAAATGTCTAAATATTAATGCAGTGTAGAATATACATCTTCCATTGTTTTAAGTGAAGTGTACTGTTGTAGCTGGAAGAAGCTTTGTCAGTAAACTGTGCCAATTTAGATCTTGTTCTGATGATTTTGTCTTATTGGGTGGAGCTGCATAGTGCACAGCTTGTCAGGGGCGTTATTCTATACAGCTATAGTTGAGTTAGGCATGGTGTTAAGTGCTTTGGCAAGACTGGTCAAGGAATCACCTGAAGTCTGCAAGATGTGAACGTGAAATGTTGCCGTGTCCTTGCCTTCTAACTTGAGTGCTTCTGTTCAAGGTGCCAGCCAGCCTTAATGATATGGAAGGTTCAAGTGGGAGAATTCATGTCTTCCTGCCCCACCTTCCACTAAAGACTCTGTGGCTCTTGGGGGAGACATTGAGTGTTGCTCATTCCTCCTTTGATCATTTTTGGAAAGTGTGTTTAGTCCCTTTAGGTGCATCAAGGCAAGTGGTAATTTTACTGACCATTCAGGTTATAATAAGAAAAGTACGGTAAAATATAAATACAGTATATAATTAGGGCATAAGCATAATTAATTTCAGAGACAGGAAATGACTTTGGATTCATACATGTGTTAGGTATAATTATTGTAAAATAAATGGTTAATGAAGCTGCAAGTTCTTATGCCTACAGGAAAGTGAATCCTCAGACAGATTGTGATGATTAAATGCTCAAGCCAGAAACTTGTTCTGATTTCTTCTTCTTGCCATTCTCATGGGGGGTGGGAAGATTGTAAAAACCTATTCTATTCCAGATAATATTTTCAGCAAGAAAGGTAGCATTAAAGTTGTGCATTTTTAACATGTTGGTGCTTAAATAAGCAAGTTCTTTAATCTGAATTTCGAGCTGCAAAAGTTCACGTGTGTTATTGGCAATAGCACACATTTGAATATTTGCAGCCTCTGAAAGGATGAGGCTAGAAAAGTATGCTAGAAAAACCTTGTTGATACTTGTAAGATCAGCTTGACTAGTCCTCTCATTATAAAGGTTGCACTTTGATTTCTTGGATCAAAAGTGAATACTATACATTTGCTAGAATCTGATCAGCCCCAGGCTTGCATTGCTGGAATTGGTTTGGCTCAGCCCAGCTCCATGCAGGCACTGGCACCCACAGATCATGAGATGGTACATGGGAGAATGTGTGAACGGGTGAGCATTCTGGTATAAGAGTTCTTCACTTTATCCCAGGTTAGGCAGAACTACATGTTAAGCTTACAGATCATAGCCATGGTAGCTGGTTTATAACACTGCGAAGGCTTTATCCAGGCATAGGCAAATTCAGCCCTCCGGATGTTTTGGGACTACAACTCCCATCATCCCTAGCTAACAGGACCACTGGTCAGGGATGATGGGAGTTCTAGTCCCAAAACATCTGGAGAGCCGAGTTTGCCTATGCCTGGCTTTATCAGATGGAAAATCCATGATGGTCTGTTGTATGATCTGCCTTATCTACACACATCAAAATATTTGTGGTGTTATTTTGGTACTTGAATATCTTTATTGACCTTAAATGCTTTTGGACTTATTTTAGATATAGCTTCCCTGGTATGCCACCTCTCCTAGCCTCCTAGCTGACTTCAAGGGCAGATGTGGTGGTGGATGCAGATGACTAAGTTTTCATTAGTAACTAAGTCCAAAAAAGCCTCAATTGAACTACCTTTTTGTGGAACTGGACACTTCCACAAAAAAGGGAAAGCATTATTCAGTGCTGGGAAATTGTATTCAAATCCCCAGTACCACTAAGACTTTTTTGGGTACCAAGGATGCCGGGTGATGTAGTAAACTGGCTTGACATTATGCAGTGTCTACATTTGGGGGAAGGCTTGTGTGTGCATGAGAGGAGGATAAGGGCTCTTGTGCAAGGATCTAAGCCCACATGGTAGCAATTGTTGAAGACCCTGTGCTGCGCCTCTGCATATTAAGCTTCACTTGCGTATGTTTTTGAGGGATCTCTTCACTTTCTTTCTAGCAACTTCAACAGCATAGAGATGCAGACCAGTGCTCAACAAGAAGCCAAGTTCACACTGTTCTATAGCTTGTCATAACCCTTGCCTAAAGCAGTAGCCTTTGCTCTGAAGCGGAGTTGCTGGCTGGATCAGTGGCAGATCTGTGGACTCAGAACAGCAACCTAGGCCCCAACCCTGATGGCCAGACCAGTCATTAGTCCCGTGGCACTGGAGGACAACCCAGGTCCCAGCATCATGACCAAGCCTGAGCCCCACAGATCAGGAGCAGTGAAACATGAGACTTCCCCAGTGGCGTAGCGTGGGTTGTCAGCACCCGGGGCAAGGCAAGTAATTTGCGCCCCCTAACCTGTGGATTTGCGCCCCCTAACCCTACCCCCAGATGTTGCGGCCGGTGCGGCCGGCCCCCCCTGCACCCCCACGCCACGCCACTGGACTTCCCGCCCCCACAGGTTTCGGGAGTTTGTACTCTCTAAGCATGCATTCCCTGAGGAACTACCCCCCAACATCCGGAGGGACCCACATCCCCAAATCACTTTGTCAATTCAGGGAGCACACCTGGATGGACTTCTCAGAAGGGCTCTAAACCAGAGGCAAAGCACTCCTTCTGGTCTCAAGATGCAGACAACAGCTAGTATCTCATAGAAACCACTTGTGGCTGCGTTAAACCAGTTTCCTAGATCAATTGTACCTGGTGGCTTCATCTGGCCCTATTTGAGAAACAGCGGCTTAGACAAGATAAATGCACTGCATTGCAAAGCAAGGTTGATGACTAATGTTGCGACTGGCTAACTTTGCCCTCCAGAATCTTAAGTGCAGGTCATTCCTCTTAATAGTTTGTAGTGGGTCTGTGGATCACTCACGCAACACGGCTCCTAGAAGCTGCAATTTTAATAAGGTTTAGTTTATGACAAAGTAGTTTGCAATAAAGCTTGCAAACAAAGTGATGTTTAAAGCTATAAATATTTTCTGACTTGACTCTTCAGAGAATGGATCATATCTGGAAAGTGTTGGGTAAAGACTTTAAAAGCATTCTTTATGGTGCCTGTTACTTTAAAAATCTTGAAACCTGATGTGAGTGAGATGATGATCTATATTTAGAACATAAATAAATCATTATTCAGGGAACCCTTGTCTTTTCTATTTTTAAAGTAATGGATATGGTAAAACAGAAGGAAGTGATTTCAGGATGGCTAGTTACTACAGTAAGAATGCAACTTAATTACTACAGGAAAAGGAAAATGTTCAGTTCAGTGTGTATATGTTGAAAACAGCCCCCATCTGATCAAAAGAATCTTGAAACTTGATGAGGTTCATTTTTAAGCCAAGTCCCAAACACAATAGTGTGTGTGTGTGTGTGTGTGTGAAACAGGGTCACATCAGAATACATATCAGCCTGTTTGTTCCAGGGACTCTAAATAGATTGGCTCGATAGAAAAAAGCAATCTATACTTCATACATTCATCATTGTCTAGCATATTGAGGTGGGATTAATATACAATAAGAGTGTTCATATTGTAGCTAATAAAAGTGGAATATTGAAGCCACTACAGGAGAACTATGTTGCTCAGCCTGCTAGCCAAAGCATCATGGTGAATTATATTTGGGGCACTACTTTGCTGCTCTGGGAGCATTTGGCTCCTTGCTGTGGAGATGATGGTGTGGAAGAAGGGCTGATGGGCAAAGTCTGCCAGTCATTGTTGATAGTATGGAGCTAGAATGGACCAATGGTCTGACAAGCTATGGCAGCCTCTGAAGGTGCGATTTTACTGCTGCTTTGGAAAGTGACACCACTTGTCATATTTTCCCCTCTGGGCAGCCCATCTCTACCACGATGCCATCCTTTGTGGAACTGTCAAAATGCCACATGAAATATTTCAGGAGAAATATGCTTCTCTGTTTGATTACTCAATTGGGTTGAAATTATGCTTTAATTGCTTTATTTTAAGCTGCTTTTAGGGTGTATTCCTGAGGGCCAAAAAGTGGCACATACAATTTATTTGAAAATAAATTAAAAACCTCTCATCCCTGAGGAAATGAACTTGCAGTGGCTGAGAAGATGAGCAGGACACCCACACTTCTATCCAAGATACGTATTATTTTTGTACAGAAGCTCTAATAAGAAGACCTCTGCTGGATCAGACCAGCATTTGCATTCTCATAGACCAACAAATAATTGCATGCAGACGTGTATGAAAATAGGAGCTGCTCTGTTCCGGAAAGTGTGCTCATCATCCTGTTAAGTACACAGTCTCCTCTTGAGGAGCAAACTCAGAAGGGCGTGTGACAAGCTTTGTCAGTCGGAAGCAGAATTATTAATTGAAGTATTTATCTCGCCCTTTCTCCAAGGTAGTGTATATCACACTTGCCTTCATTTTGTCCTTGCCAAACTGTCCTGTGGGTAAGTTAGGCTGACAGAGCATGACTGTCCCAAGGTTACCTAGTCAGCTTCCTGGCTGACTGGGGATTGCTCAGCAGTCTAACCCCTACTCGCCTGTGCAGTGTACTGACTGACTGACTGAGCAGCTGGGATATTACAAAGGAATCTCCTACCTCTCTCTGTTGAACAGTCTTGTGGCTCAATTCTAGAAAGGGGGTGGGGAGTTGGACACCAGATGATAGTGCAAATAATGCTTTTCGATAAAGGGGGAAAGGCACAGGGGAGAAGGGCAAAACTGACAAGGACATCATCTTTTGGGGTGGAGATAGGTAAGTGTCTCTCTTGAAGCATGAAAGTTTGGAAGGCGTATTCAGAGGGGTAAAAAACAACAACAACCCACCTGTGTTGACCGCCTTTCTTATGTGCAGTTGTGTATGCCCTACATTTCACACCATGATGTGGGATTTTGGTTTGACTGGGTGATCTTTGGGATTCTTTCCAACTCCAGAGCTCGAATTTGTTGATGGTCTTGGTAAAATTGCCCATTTCTTTCCCTTTGTTCAGGAGATTAGCTGATGGCTGTCAATAGCAGGCTTTAGCAGTGACTAAGAAAATAGCCGGAGACTATTTGGAGAAGAGAACCATGTCTGTCTTCCTCCTTTGCCTGGGGATGTTGTTTTTAATTCTATATGTGAAGACATGGCAGTTTGGGAGGAAGGCAAATGGGAGCTGAGTTGGTTTTGGAAGC
This sequence comes from Podarcis bocagei, assembly GCF_964188305.1. Classification (NCBI taxonomy): domain Eukaryota; kingdom Metazoa; phylum Chordata; class Lepidosauria; order Squamata; family Lacertidae; genus Podarcis; species Podarcis bocagei. The sequence goes on from NC_138127.1 coordinate 52,241,835, forward strand.
GTTTTGAGGTGCTGGTTGTCCCTGATGTGGCGCTGAACATTGGAACATGTGGTAGAGCATTTTTATCCCATTTATTTGTATATAAGCATAAATATTACAAAACACTGCTGGCCTCCTTCCACAGTAGACTCAAACTTGAGTAAGCACTGCGCTCCTGAAACTTCTCAGTACCCAGAAATTGGGGAGCATATAATAACATGATTAGTTTCTTGTTGGATAATTCATTATTTCATGTAGTGCTCTCACAAATTGTATATCTGTGTTGATGACAATTAACTTGCAGAAATATTGTAAACCTAGTTTCCAGTCGAAGTTGAGCACATACTTGATGAGCTCCTGGGATATAAAAGTGCTTTACTTTGAATCTAACCTTGTTAGAACACAAGGTTGAAGGATAGTGTCTTGGGGCCCTTCCATGTATCCTGTTTATTGCACATTCATGATGATTTGTGCTTACAGTGCTACTGGAGTCGTTACACGCAGTTCTGCTCTCAGTGCTATTTGCGCATGCAAAGGTTTTGGGATAGTCACATTTCTTCGTTTCCATTCAGTGCATATTCTGTAACTTCCACTGAAATCCCATCTCTCTTTATCAGGGCTTTTTTCAGCCGGAACTTGCTGGTACTCAGTTCCGGCACTTCTCGGGTGAGCACCATTGCCATTATAAGAGAACAAGGGAGGCCTTCATGGTGAGTCTCGGCACCTCTTTTCCCAGGAAAATAGCACATCTCTTTATACCACAAATGTTTGCTTTATTTTTAGGGCTGCTTTTGTTGCACTATAGCCCCTCTGAACAGCAGCAATGTGGTTGCACTGTGGAAGTATTGCTGAGCCAAGCTAAAGCAGGATAAATCCAGCACTAATTCTTTGTTATTGTGTCAAGAAGATGTTGTAGGATTTGTTGTTGTTTAGTCATTTAGTCGTGTCCGACTCTTCGTGACCCCATGGACCAGAGCACGCCAGGCACTCCTGTCTTCCACTGCCTCCCGCAGTTTGGTCAAACTCATGCTGGTAGCTTCGAGAACACTGTCCAACCATCTCGTCCTCTGTCGTCCCCCTCTCCTTGTGCCCTCCATCTTTCCCAACATCAGGGTCTTTTCCAGGGAGTCTTCTCTTCTCATGAGGTGCCCAAAGTATTGGAGCCTCAGCTTCACGATCAGTCCTTCCAGTGAGTACTCAGGCCTGATTTCCTTAAGAATGGATAGGTTTGATCTTCTTGCAGTCCATGGGACTCTCAAGAGTCTCCTCCAGCAACATAATTCAAAAGCATCAATTCTTCGGCGATTAGCCTTCTTTATGGTCCAGCTCTCACTTCCATACATCATTACTGGGAAAATGTTGCAGAATACACATGTAATAAAACAGGTGGGGAGAGGCCCTTGATTTAAAGACATGATACTGAAGTGGGTAGGGAAATGTTTTGTTCAGATGTTGGGAATGTTTGGCTCTCCAGGTGTTGCTGAAATACAACTCCCATCACCTCCAGCAAGCATGAACAATTGCCTGGTTGATGGGAGCGGGAGTTCAGCAATATCTGGAGGGTCAAAGGTTTCCCACACCTGGTTTTGTTGGGCATGTGCTTCACCCAGTGGCGGAGCAAACCAATTGGACGGTGTGGGTGCCCTGCGCCCGGGGGTGGGGCCAGCCACCTGCAGGGGCCTCAAGGAGTCTGCCTACCTCCTCCTACTCAGCCACCCTACAGCTGAGGGGGAGGTGGCGGGCGGACTGTTTGGGGCAGCATGGAGCCTGTGGGTGCCTAAGCCACCGCGTTACTCCCAGGAGAGACATGTGGGTCGGGCACACTGCAGGCCCTGTGGTGAGTGCTGCCCTGCATTTTGTCACCCCCCACAGTGGTGACACCTGGGGAGGCCCTCCCCCACCACACACCCCTTCCTCCGCCCCTGGCATCACCCACTACAACGTATTTTCAGAGTCTGTGCCAAAACTGGAGTAATTGGAGGGTCTCCTTGCACCCTCTTGCTAGTAAGAAAAGAATATTTTTTGGTGTACTGTTTTAATACATGAAAAGAGTTTAGTTGCAGAAACTGAAGTGATGCTGAATAGCATATTCTGAGTCAATAGCAGACAAATTGCTATTTGTGCAGATGTGTAGGCTTTTCTTACACCTACATTCAGAATCCAAAAAAACTCACAAATTTGACTGGATACTACAGATTCTGTCATTCAACATTTTGTGCTTGGAGGGCAAAGCTTTTTGTGACCATTCATGTAAGATAAACAAGGAGGCAGCTGTCCAATTCAAAAGTATATGATAGAAAAGTGATTATTGTAAAAAGCATATGAATATTCTTTATCCATTATTTTTGTGTAATTTATGCAATAAGTATTGTACTGAGCTGTTCTCAGTTGGCAAGGCAGGGAAGGGGTTAACTAAGCCAACAAACTTAAAGCCCCCTCAGGAGTGGATACTCCTCCCAGTTTCAGGAATTATTTCCTGTCTGCTTCCTCAAAAGTAATGTTAGGACAAGGGAAGCAGTATGAAGGAATGTCAGTAATTGTTTTATGGGCTAGTAAGGGTAAAAAAACATGTTGTCCATACCTGGTTACCACAGTATCTGAAATGAACAGTTTTTGTTGAGAAATTGTGTCCCAGATTAAATCCTATTGACTTGTTTGGAACAAGCGCCTACTCTGAGGATCAAACTGGTTTTTGTGTAACTCCAGGGCAGGGCGAGTGCTTTGCATGTAGGTCCCCGATTCAATCCCCAGACTCTGAAAGACTAAAACCTGGATAGTCACTGGCAGTCAGTGCAGACAATACTGAGCTAGATGGATCAATGGTCTGCCTCTGTGTAAGGCGGCTTTCTATCTTCCATCACTTTGCTAGCAGATCATCACGCTGGGTCTGGGTTGTTTTTTTGTTTTTTGTTTGGTGTGCTGCTAAACCAGGCATAGGCAAACTCCAGCCCTCCAGATGTTTGGGACTACAATTCCCATCATCCCTGACCACTGCTCCTGTTAGCTAGGGATGATGGGAGTTGTAGTTCCAAAACATCTGGAGGGCCGGAGTTTGCCTATGCCTGTGCTAAACTGATGAAAGTCTTCAAGATGACATATGCTGTGGCAAGATCATGATTAGACAAGCCTTCATTTCCCTGTTCATACAGCATCTGAGGGTGGCTCCAACAGTAAAGCTATGGATATGTATGTAACATTTGGAATTGGCGTCTGCCATGTTAAAAAGCAAGTGAATAGCTCTTTAAGTGAAAACTGCCGAAATCACCTGCAACCAGTCCTTAAGTGGCACTTCATACTGAACAAATTCCTCAACACTGCTGTTATAGATTGTGGTGAAATCTGCTGAACTAGGTGTAGGTCTACTTCAAGTAGCAAGGTTCTCCAAGTTGACGGCATTCTTCAGACTTGGAAGTGGCTGTCAAAGCTACTTAACCCATGATTAATATTGGATTGAGTTTAAAGCATGTATTTCCTCCTCTGGCATTCGGAGCATGGCATGCAAGAATGAGGCTATGCAAACAGTATAAATGAGTGGCTGCAGTTGTTCCCTAGATCAGAGGAGTATTTCAGGCTTGACCAGTCTCTAATGAAATTATATTATATTGTATATTCTCCATGTTGGGAAAGCTCCTTCATAACACATCATCTTCTTCAGAATACTTGCCCCAGGCGGCAATCCACTCATTGCATTCTTCTCTTCTCTTCTCTTCTCTTCTCTTCTCTTCATGATGACCCTTCACCTGCCAATTGGGGTTACAGTCCAAGTTTGGGGAAATTAAACCTTGGTGGATTATCTTTATTTAAGCAAGGCCCATCTTGTACCGGGGTAGAAAATATACATATACTATGCATAGCTAGTCTCATCGGGCTCCATATACATACATATATATATATAATTTATTTTTCTGTTTTAAAAAATGTACACACCTAAATAATAAAACATAACATGACTGACAAAAAAATGGGTCACTAGGAGGGTAAAATACTAAACATATTATTTTACAGTACATAATAATGAGGTGATGACAGCAAACCAGTTCATTGAATTCTTCCATAAATCAACTTGGAAAACACAGAATGATATGCAAGAGGCTACTTTCTGTATGTATAAGAGTAGAGTAGAGGAAAACTTGGCGATTACATTCCTGTACTCTCCAGCGATGGGAATCCTCCTCACTGCACAATTGTTGTCCTCATGGCATAATTTAGCCAGCAGAAGTCCTAAAGCGATTTATAGAAATTACATACAATATATCATCAAATAATGATTAAAACAATTTAATGGAGAACAAATATTCTGCAGTTTGTATTGCAGTTTCATCTTCAGTATTTGGTATGTAATGAACCTGAACCATGAAAATGTGATAATACAGACATTAAGAAATCTAAACATGCAAATACACTCTTTTGGGGAACACGTACACTAAAGTTATTCTCTAACAAGATATAGGATACCAACTCCTATAGAAAGAGGTGGGTTACATATTGTTGCTCACCACCCCAATATTTGAGCAGCGCAACATTCAAAAGGGATTCCAGGCAGTTACACAGGGTTTTTTCCTTCAGAATGCGATACAGTGGAGACTGTAGTGTCTTTAGGATATATGGTTTATTTTCACATATGTACAACCTGAACTTATGATGGAGGGGCTCACAACATCAACAGCCCAAGAGGATCTTGTTCTCTCAAAGCCCCAGCCTTGAATTCAAACAGAAATCATACATCCCTCTGGCTTTCTTTGACTTCCCAGTCTGCAGCTTTCCCCCCAGCTTCTAGTGCACATTACTCAACTCTCAGCTCTCAGCTCTGCCTTTGTTCTTCTAGCTACCCATGAGTTGAATGAGGGGCCCCTTCCCGTTTGTCTTCTCATGCATAGCCCCTTCCTTTGTTCCCTTAATGGCCCATTACCTGGCCTATCACCTCACCAGGCATCTATACCATGAATGAGAAGGGGAGCCAGGCATTCTGCCTACTACTCCCCCCCCCCCCCCGAACTCAAGACAATGTCTTGCTTGCTACTTCTTATAACAAACTAAGGCGTTTTGGCATTACAAATGTTGTGTTAGCATATCTTGAGAGCAGATTTCATTGAAGCTAAAGAGGCTTTCAAGTAAAGGCTTCATGTGATACTGTTAAATGAACATTTTCCTTTCAAGTGTTGTGTCTTCACGGGTTTAATAGTGAATCAACATAGGCTGTATGGCTAGATGTTAATGGCACCCAAGTGTGTGTAAACTCATTTTGTGACCTACTTTAAATCTGGCTTGTAGTGTTTTTCCATCTCCTGGAATTTCATTCATGTTAGCCAATGACTGATGTATTAATATTTATATTTGTCTGCACCTACTTCAGTGAACGCTTCTCACCTGACTTATCTGCTGTGCACTTCAGAATTGAGCTGGTTGCCATGGTTACCTACAGTCCTGGTTCAGAGGCTGCATAAACAGTACGTCGCAGGCCTTTTGCAGCATTTAGGGTGGGTTCTCATGTACTAAAATCCTCCCTGAATTTGGAAAATCTAAGTAATTACTGGCAAGTGGCCAGTTCCTGGACATGGTTCTTGAGCAGGTGGTCGCAGACCAGATCTAGGCGCTCTTGGAGGAAACTGATTTTCTAGATCCACTTCAGTTGGGGTTTAGGCCCAGTTTTAGCACAGAAAGTGCTTTGATTGGCCAGTATGATGACCTCTGTTGAGAGAGAGACGGGGGAAATGTGTCCCTCTTGTTTCTCCTTGACCTCCCAGCAGCTTTCATACCGTCAACCATGGTACCCTGAGTTAGGGGGTGGGTGGAACTGCTTGGCAGTGGTTCTGGCCCTACTTTGGATGGCCATTTCCAGAGGGTGATGATTGGGAAGTGCTGTTCAGCTCCACTGAGCCTTCAGTTTGGGGTTTCTCAGGGTTTGATTTTACCCCCAGGCTGTTTAACATCTACATGAAACCACTGAGTGGGGTAATCCGGAGTTTTGGAGTACATGGTCAGCAGTACATTGATGACACACAGCTCTGCTTCTCCTTTACATTGGCGGGTGTGGCAGCGGATGTGCTAGACCTTTGTCTTGCCTCAATAATGGATGGGATGAGAGCCAACAAACTGAGGCTCAGTCTAGATAAGACTAAGGCACTATTCGGGGATGGTCAGACTGGGTGAATGGAGGTGGCCTGCTCTTGATGGGGTTAAAACCATTGGAATGCTTTGTTACATATCTTTAGGCACCAGGCAAAACATTTGTCTTCTCCCAGGCTTTTGACTAATTAAACAATTTATGGCCTTTTAAACTGGAGAGGTATTGTTTTTGTTTGTTACTGGGTTATGTATCTTGGTGTTTTATATTGTATAAAAATTAATTAAATTAAAAAATGTGCTGAGAAATGCCCAATCTACTTGCTTTTCTTTGTGGTATTTGATAATATACACTGCGTCTGTCATGTAGTGTTGGCAGCAGATCAACCCTGTGTGACAGTATGTAATGTTTTGCAACGGTTATCCATGCCTAGCATATTTGGTGATACCACTGATAACAGCAAACAACTTTTAGAACTGATTAGCTAGCAGATAAATTTCAAGTAAAGCTGTAAATGGTAGTTAGTGTATTGTTTTCAGTTTGTCCTATTGACTTCCATTCTGCTGTAAGAGAACTGCTTGCACTCCCCATTTCTGTTGCAAATACGGGTTTTGATGAAATATTAGTGGTCTACTAGGAGGCGTTAAGGTCACCTTTGACTTTAAGAAAAATCTGTTGTACTTATTATACAATCTTCTTGTTTTTGTGTGGTTGTACAACGTAGGGTGTGGTAGCACTTCCCATTGCCCATTTAGACAAAGGCATTTGTAAACATTGCAGTTATGGTTAGGCCTTTGCAATCAGCCTTTGCTTTTGAATAACTGCTCTTAAAAATCCGGCTTTGGTTTTAGTAGGATGAGCATCTTTGTAGGATCTGGACAAGTATAAACTTAGATCTATGTACTGCAGAAAAGTGAAGTGGGGAGCAAAGATGCTAAATGTATTGGCAATATAACAGCATTTTTACACACACATCCCTGCCACACAAACACACCATCATCCTAAAACTCTAAAGTAGCACATACGGGTAGAACTGTATTCCATGTTCTCTTCATGCTTTCTTCCCATTAGCATGGTGCTGAGCCTTCTCTGTGCTGGCTCCCCATTTGTGGGAATTCCCTCTCTAGTGAGATGCATTTGTCTCTCTCATTGTTGATTTTCAGAAGGAATTTTAAAACATTCCCGCCTACCTGGGCATTTGAGACTTGAAAGATGCTCTTCCTGGCAGTGCTGAAAGAATTGGCTGAGAGAATGTGATTGCTTTTAATGATACTAATGTGTTTGCCACCCTGGGCTCCTTTCGGAGAAGGACTGGGAAATAAATTGAATAAATAGTAATATGACATTTAAGGTTTTTTACAATGCTCCCCTAACATGCCAAACGAGTCTCATCTGCGATCGGAAATGAAAATAAAATATGAAAAGGCACAAGCATCTCTGGTGGTGGAACATGGAATAGAACCGCTGTCTTATTTTACCTTACTGGTTTTTTAAAAAAGAGATTTTCATAGCACTCTTCATCATACTGAATTTCATGCTGGTGTAGAGTGCAAAACAAATTTTGAACAAAGTCCACATACTTTGATACCTCCATAGATCTCTGGGTCATAGCCAGGGAAGGATACATGCCTGAGGAAGGCTGTGCAAGGTAGTAATTTTTAACCTTTTCAGACTTAGGACCCACCTGTAACCCAAAACATGCATTTGGGCACCCACTTCTTCTTCTTTACTTTTTTTAACGCTATATTTTATGATGTTGGTAATGTTGCTGCCGACCTTAGATCAGTCCATGACCAATTGTGAGTCTCAACTTAATACTTGAAAAGCAGTGGTCCAGGGAATATTCATGTCCATCAAAGTTCAGCTGTGCTTTTTAAAATAAAAACTAAAAAAATGCATGACTAGCAGTTGCATGCAGTGAATTTTTTCACAGGGGAACAGTGAGGGCCAGAGGCAGCAGCTTGCGAGGATGATTGTGGGGCGGGGGTGATGATGTCATGCACATGAGCGTCACACCTCTCTAAGCCGGGCAGAAGCTTTGTGGGCTTTGGGAAAGAGGTGCCATACCTCTGACAGGACGCTGGAGCCCTCCTGCCTCCTTCCCAAAGGCAGGCAGGCTTTGGGAAGGTGGTGGGAAGGCTTTTGGACCCTTTGGAGCATCACACCTCCCTCCCAAAGCTGGGCAGAAGCTTCCTAGACTTTGGGAAGGAGGTGCCAGGGGAACAGTTAGGGGACTAGCTTAGTCCACTGACCGCAGGCTACTGATGGCTAGCATTCTTTCAGGCAGAGAAATCAGGCATCCAGAAAAAGTACTACCCAATTCCTCTTATGTAAACCTGATTCTAGTGATAGTCAACGAGCGTGAAAGCAGTGTGATGCTTGATGAGCACGCTTGTAGTTTTCATTCATTCATTTTTATTACATTGTTTTAACATCTTAATTTTGCTTCATATACTTAGATTTTTGTTTTTGTTTCCCAGCCCCCTCCCCAAACTGGCTATAACATGCGCATTCACATGCACACACTCGATTGCATGTTTGGCAGTTGTTGAGGATTGAAAAAGCACCATGCTCTGAAACATCTTACAAAAGCATGTTTTAACTATACTTTATGCAAAGTGCTTGTGAACTGTGTCAGATGTTGCTCTTTTGGAGCCCACCCACCAGGCCCATAGCTTTCTAGGATGCTTGAAACTCCTCTTTCTTTTTGTGCTAACAACACATACCTGAAACAAAAATAACCTGGTTAAAGCAGACATTTTTTGTACGTAATGATTTCCTGTGTTTCAGAAATAGGCACAGTTACTAGGGAAAGCTGCACAACGAATGTAGCGGTACTCAGCCAATTGCAGAGTAGGTCAGGCCAGTTTCTCAATACTGTAGAAAGTTACTTAGAAATTGATATAACTTAGTTTACCTCCAAGGACACATGGACAAAGGCGAACATTTTTTAGCAACTGACTTTGTTTTCATGCTTCTCAGTGAGAAAGCAAATATGTACAAAAATGGAAAACGAAAAGACGGGAGGGGGAGCTACACAACTCGAAAGGGCGGGGTGCCTCAAAGATGTTCCAGTGATGGCTCAGTGATGGTCAAAACTCTTAGGACACTTGGACAACCGATTTATTCCATTCAAAGGAAAACCAAACTTTTCTTCTACAAGAGTAATTCCCAGAAGATTGTTTTGAGTCTAGGAACCTCTCAGAAATTGGATTAGTACTGCAATGTAAGCAGCTTGTCCCTGAAGGTAAATAACTTACCCATTGGTCCATGAGAAAAAGTAATTTATTTGTTTCTCAAACGATTAGCAAGGATCATTTCCTACTGTTGACCAAATGTTGCTAGTCTGAGTAGATATAGCTGGGCTAAATGGACTAATAAATATGACTTGTTATAAAGCATGTTTACATGAGGCTGATGCTGGGTACACTGCTGAGTTCAGAAACCAGGGCACTGCTACAGAGAAGGCTCTGTCCTGAGTTGCCACCCCATGGGTCATACACATTGGCACTGTTCATGGCTTTAGTACACCAGTATTGAAACCTTGAATGGTGTGGTAGCTTACAGGGAGTGCAGTGCTTTCAGGACCAGTGACGTATGCTCCCACCTAGCTACCCCACTCAATAATCTGCAACTACATTCTTCAGTGGCTGCAGCTTCTGGACTATCTTCAAGGGTAGCTCCATGTTGAGTGCGTTGCAGTAGTCCAGTCATGAATTAGAACCTGCTTGAGCTACATTCTTTCATTTGCTCAAATTTGCTCCCTTTGTCAGTAGGAACACTGTAATGTTAAATAAGGGTAATGTGCTGAGAGACTAATAACAGCAATTTTCCTTTCTTCTACTGCCTATGCCAGGGGTCAACAAACTTTTTCAGCAGGGGGCCGGTCAACTGTCCTTCAGACCTTGTGGGGGGCCAGACTATATTTTGAAAGGGGGGGGGGAGAACGATTTCCTATGCCCCACAAATAACCCAGAGATGCATTTTAAATAAAAGCACACATTCTACTCATGTAAAAACACCAGACAGGCCCCACAAATAACCCAGAGATGCATTTTAAATAAAAGGACACATTCTATTCATGTAAAAACATGCTGATTCCTGGACTGTCTACGGGCCGGATTTAGAAGGTGATTGGGCCGGATCCAGCCCCCGGGCCTTAGTTTGCCTACCCATAGCCTATGCCTACCAAAGGCTAGCCTCCAGAACAGGTGTGAGGAACTGTTGGCCTTCCAGGTGTTGGTGAACCATGGTGGCCATTGGCCATGCTTGTGGGGACTGATGAGAGTTGTAGCTCAGTAACATTTGGAGGGCCGAATGTTCCCCACACCCACTCTAGAAACTTAGACCTGGCTTTCTCTAACCTCATCTGCATTGCTGGGGGTTGGACTAGATGACCCTTGGGTCCCTTCCAACTCTAAGATTCTGTGATTCTAATTTAATTCTGCTAGGTTCTCATAGCTTCTGCTTTGCAACATAATGTTGCCAGCCCTTCCAGGGAAACAATACGTCTCTAACAGTCGACTTGTTCATTGAGCAATGTACATTTGGAAGATTTAACATTTAAATTGAATTTCCTAAGGCACTGCAATACACCACATAGCTTGGTCAAATGTTGACTGGGCACTTAAATTAGTTGGAGTAGAACAATTCCTTGGAGATCAGTTAGCCTCCCATTCATAAGTCTGATGAACATATTAGGAGCATTATGAAGGCTGAAGGTCATACCATTGATCTTATTATAAGCCTTGTCTGTTTCCCCTTTATCTTTTGCATGCATCACTAGCTGCTAATCACCTTGGGTCTGGAGAATGGGCAAGAGAGTCTGTGAATTCAGGGTAAAAGATTCAGGGTATTATTCTTCTCAGCCACATCCTTGAATTGCTAGTAATCAACACAAGTGGATGCAACCACCTTTCTCTCTCTCTCTCTCTCTCCCCCCCCTAAGTAAGATGGATCTTTCCATGCTGCAGTTTATGATCAAGTAAACACACAGTCCCCAAAGACCTGAGTGGATTGCTAATGGGAGGATTTTAAATTTTAGCATTGTGCTCGGGACTTTACAGAATGACAGCACAATCAGTGCCTCCTAGTGAAAATCCTCTTATCAGGCTGTCTCAACAGGATTACTCTGCGGTAACTATAAGCTTTGCTTTTGACTTAAATGTTAATAGGGTAATTGTAGTTCTATAATAGAAAAAATGGATTCAATCTCCTTTGTGGTGTAAACCCATTTCTACCTATGCTTCAAATGACAGGCTTAATTACAAGCTGTTAGGCCCTGTCCCTTTCTTCATAGACGCATACTAGTAGAAAGCATGGGTGTGCATTGCGGCATGTGTGAATCAGGACAGTGTTGTGGTCCACACTTGTTTGTGGTAGGGCCAAATTAGCTTGTCCTGGCTTCTCCCTATTCTCTCTCTCTCCCCCCCCCCCCGTGTGTGTGCAAACTACTGAAGAGTTAACACCAATGTTGGAACTGGCATCATTGCTGGCTGTTTTCGACTTTTGCCCTTTTAAAATGGAAGCCAACAATGTAAAAAACAGCTAAAACCTTAAGACAAACCATGGTATTAATGTTCTTCTCTGCAACGTGCAAGAGAGAAATGTATAACATGCTTACATTTTGAATTTAGCTCCTAGCAGCATCTGCTGTTTACTTCCCAGGCAAAGTAATTAATAATGATCTGGCAAGAGCCCTGTATTTCATGCTGTTGAAAAGCTTGATTTCGTTCAAGAGCCAAACATATTATCTTCTGTGGGTCTTGATAAGCAAGAATTCTGAATCATGTCTAGAAACTTCTTATTGAATAGTTGATTAGAACTTAGTGCAGTTTTAATAATTACACTTAAGATTTCAATAGAACAGCTTGAAATGTAAAACTAGTCAAGCAGCTATGTAGCCCAGGAAGCTGAATCAGCTTCCTGTTGCCTCTGAGCAGGTGATTTCCTAAACTACTGTATTTTTTGCTCTATAAGACGCATTTCCCCCCTCTTAAAATCCAAGGGGAAATGTCTGTGTGTCTTATGGAGCGAATGTGTGGTCCCGGGAAGGGGGACCCGGGCTTCCCTCGCCAGCCCCGACAAGCTCTGGGAGCAGCGGGAAGGCAGCATGCAGGCTTCCCACTGCTCCCCAGGGCTGGCGGTGAGGGAAGCTCGGCTTTCCCCACCGCCAGCCCCACAAGCTGCTCCCCGACCTGCTCTTTGGGTCGAGCAGCTCTGGGGTAGCCCGCGAAGCCTCTGCAGGGCAGCGGGGAGCCTTCATCCTGCTGCCCTGGGGAGGCTTTGTGCGGCTATCCCTGGCTTTTGCGGGAGCTGGCGGAAGGGACAGAGCGAGGCTCTCTCACTTCCCCCACCTCCCGCAAAAGCCCCCAAGAGCCGCATTTTTTTCCCTTGAATTCCCCCCTCCCCCCAAAAAAAGTAGGTGTGCCTTATGGTCAGGTGCGCCTTATGGAGCTCAGTCGGTTAGAGTTTGTTGCTGATAACGCCAAGGCTGCAGGTTGGATCCTTGTATGGGACAGCTGCATATCTGGGTTGGACTGGATGAGCCTCAGAGTACCAATGATTTTAATCCTTTGCAAAAAAAAAAGAAAGAGTTGTCTCAAAGGTGCATCCTCTCTGCTTGCAATGTGCTGACTAGCAGATGAGCCTTGCTTGAGCATCTGTTTGCTGCGAGGGGTTACTCAGCAGAAGCAATTACTGGAGGCAAGCTGTGAGTTCCTTATTTGAGGAAGTTCAGCCTACTCCTATACCAACTCCCTTCTATCACCACATTTACATCTTTACAGTCAGCCACATGGTTTTAATTAAGGTCAAGGCACGGAGACCTGTCACTGTGAGTGATTTGGTTTTGCTAGTAGGGAGATGGAGCCCTGGATCTCTAGGTAGTTTGGTAACCCATGGAAAAGGAAATTTGCAAGTGAGAGTGGGTGGGGTCACTTAATAACTACTTTGCCTGGATTCTAGATGGTCCATGTGGTGCCTACTTAGAACATTAGCTGGTCCAGATTCTTAGCTCTGTTTTCATTTGGAAATATGCAGCCAAATTCATTATGAAGCAAGTCAGCGCCTGCATTTCTTCCAGCATTCCAGCCAGAGACTATAAGCTCCTGTTTTGATTGTTGCCTCTTCATTGGTACATGATTGACTGCACTTTGTAAACTGATTAGAATGGGATCTCTAAATGAGATAACATCCTGAGTTTAAAGGAATGTTTCCTCATCGATGAAAATTGGTTCTCAGAAACTACATTGTTTCTCTAGAAGCACATAGCTATTATGCATTTAGTATCTATGGTCTGCTACAGCCATTTCTATATATTCAGGTCTACTCCTTTGCGTGTTGAAATGACTGCAGCTCCACAGATACCAGCAAGGAGTGTACAGGAAGAGGAGTCTGTCCCTAACACACTTGCAGACTGTGCAGAGTAGCCCTGGATTTGTGAAAATGGCTTGCGGATCTGGGTTATGAGACTTAAGAGGCAGGTTAAGGATAAGGTAGACAAGTTAGGCTTTTAGACTTCAGAAATTTAAAGGCGCTATTTGTTTGTTGTTAACTTGAAGCGCCAGGTTAATTTCAGTTTAGTCTTGGATTTCATAACTGGTAATATGGGGGCAGAAATATCCATGCATCCTTTGCCGCTCAAAGCCTTAAATTAGAGGAGGGGCTTTCTGTGCCATACAGGTGGGATCCTTTGTGAATGAGAAGAGGTTGTTGACTTGTGTTCACAAAAGTCTGGTCCCTGGGCCTTTGTGCCATTGTGAACAGGGACATTTCCTCTCCGCTGTGAATTATTGTATCCTGTGCCTCAGCCTGCTTGCATTGCCCCCAAAATGGTGGTGGGCTGCTCTGAGGTGACCTGAGGTGAGATGGTAGGCAGCTACTTGGCTGAGAGGAAGAGGCTCACTTTCCACTTGGGGCTTGCTTAATAAGGCCAGGTCAGCCTATTTGCTAATTGATTCCCCGGGGGGGGGGGGCATTCCTGACATCAGAACTGCAAGTGCAGCTTATTCTTTTGCCAGCCCTTCTGTCATATGGTAACTACTTGCTGAAGCATAAGAAAATGAGACATGCTTAGCTCATTCTTCCATCTTTGATAGAGGCCAGCCAGCTCAGAGGCAACAGGTGCTGTCTGCAATCAGGACAGGCCACACGCCTCTTTAAAATCGGAGCCTAACTGAGCTCCCCGCAGCAGCACTGGGGCTTCTGGGTCATGCTCTCACTTGAGGTGGTAGGCTGGGCAGCCATGTTGGTGTGCATAGTAGCCTGGCTCCTTGTCTCATGCTTCCTCCACAGAAAAAGCTAGATTGCCCTCCCTTCAGTCCTGAGAGCCCCCTGATTTCTTGCTAGATTGTTAACCCCACAGAAACTGGTCCCTCTATAGAGGGTGAGGCTCATGGCCTCTCGTTGCTCATTTATGAAGTACATCTGTGTATTATGTTTCCAATGACTGATCTGATTTTTCAGATTCCAGATCAAGGGATGACCTGTGGCCCTCCAGTTGTTGTTGGACTTCAACTTCAGCCAGCATGGCCAATAGTTAGGGACGATGGAAGTCATAGTTTATCAACATCTGGAGGGCTACTGGTTCCCCACCACTGCATTAGAGTGCTCTCTGCTTTTCAGGGCCGAGTTCATGGTCTCCCATGCCTTCAAGACATTGGAAAAACCTTTTCGCATATTCTGAGTACCGGTATTTGCTACATCTTCTAGTGCACACCACCCCTTAACTTGTCCGATTGACTTTGATAGGTAACTGTTAGAGGCACAGGAGACTTAATACACAAATTTTAGCAAGTGAAGTTTTCCTTATAGCCTCACTGTGGAGAATTACTGTAAGACAATTGTTAAAGACACAGGAGTCGTGCCATAAAGAGAGAGGGCAACTCAAGGTCTCTTGTTATGTCTTTCTGTCTGAGAATAATACTACAAATTTGAAAGAAAGGGGCTTTCACTCAGGAAATGAACTGAGGCGATAGGAACTTAAGACTCAGGACTTGATGGTTTTTTAGATAATGATAAAATGTGTGCTTATGGGGTGGGGGCTTGCTGACGTTTTGCCCCAAAGTCCTGTCCTGAAGGCACCACTGTCATCAGTAAGACTCAGTGAACTCAAGCACTCAAGAGCCATTATTTCCTAGGGAATCGCTCTAGTAGTAAGCCTTCTTTCTGCCCCTTCTCACTTCACTTCCAATGTTTCATATGCATATTCTGGTTCCCATTGGCATGGGCAAATTCCTTAAGTGCATGGTCCACAGAAAAGAATTTGACCAGGGGGCTGAAGCTGAAAAGCCTTTGTAATATGGTGGGCAACCTGCATTTGGGGAGCTGGGGCACAGCAACCCTAGAGGTGGGCATAACAACATCATTCTGAATCCTGTTGAGAACTACCAATAGGCATCTTTGTATTGTTGTATATCTTCAGAAGCAGGTTAAATAGGCTTTCATGAAATAGGAAAGGAAATGACAGTCTTTAGGCCCACACCTTAGAAATTCATGGCACTTGGCTTAAGGTTTCGTGACACTGGGTTTTCATTTAATACAAGCAAGATCTAATTTAGATAAAAATGGTGTATGTTTGACTCTTGTGTCTCAGGAATAGGATGGAATATAATCATATTCTGCTGTATGTTTTTCACTTAGGAGAAAATACTGTGTTTTGTAATCAAATGATGGTACTCCAACTAGTGTCCTTTGGCTCAATACTGAGATTAGTGCCAGTGATATCTGACACTATTAAATGTGCAGTTTTTCTGTGCATTTTGTTGTAATTAAAGGTAAAGTTGAAGATAAAGCTATATTGATTCATTTTCCATTCAAAGGTTGTTGTTTTTAACATTTGAGTTTTCGTTTTAAAACAAAAACAATTCTTCAACACAAAATTTATTCTTTGTAGCTTAGGCAGACACCTAGCACTATGTTATGACAAACTATGTGCTTTGCACACCTAATGATCTGTGTGGTATTTTGCACAGAAGCGTTTTCCATGTACAAATTTTGTAACCAGCCACTTCAGTATCCGGAACTGGTGACCTGGGACTACTACAAAGTTGTTTTCCGCCATGCTGCACCCAATTTCAAAATTGTTTGCTTATGCCATTTGTAAGATCATGCTGAAAATGTTTTGGCAGTGGGCTTATTAGAATAAAAAAGAGGTTTAAGGCAAGATGCAGCTGGGAAAAGCTTTAAAAAAAATCTCTTAATACTTTATTAAAATGAGTTGTGAAGAAGCAGGACTTTCAATCACTTCTGGTTGGATTGTTGTTTGTAAAACTTGGGTTGTAAAATGGTTGCTTTTTTGATTTAAAGGCACTTGAGCATAGGAAAGTCAAAAGTTCTTAGGAAGGTTAAAAGCACAATAGGTTGTTTTGCTTAGAAAGGTTTTCGCAGGAAGGTCTAGCGTTCATCCCAAGAACCTAGGGTGGAATCCATCATAGCACTTACGCAATTGTGCTGTGAGAGCAAGGATTTCTGCTTGTGAAACAGAACGTTCTCCCCCTGCACATCCCCCAAATCTATTCTAGAAGTTCCCTCAACCCTCTGAAGCAGATTTGTGGAGGGTGTGGTACAAGCAGAAGAGGGGGAAGTCCCACTATGCAAGCGGAAATATTTGCACTTATAGGGCCCATTAGCAGAATGCTTGCTGCCCCTTTCAATTAAGGGGAAATGGAAACTTAACTAAGACTCCTCTCACCTCATAATTGACTAATGGGATGGGAGAGGAATTGAAAACATTGTATATAAGTCCAGCTAGTTGACCACTGCAGCAGGAAGAATCCTCAAGAAGAACACAAAGGGCCCCACATTAAGATATATTGATTTTGTTAAGGAAACAGTCTAAAATAAATGTAACTGGATACATTAATCACTGTTTATTTTTTAAATCTGCCCTTATGTGTAGCTACTCAAACTGTTCAACTAAATTGTCCTGTTGGTTCCTTGTGCAACTACTACTACAGATACAAAAAGTGACTAGATATATTGCTTGGTTGTGATAGAAAAGCCCCAAACATCCCTCAACTTCTTGTGAAGCTTAACTAGTTCAGAGCAGAAAGGTCACTCTTCTGTCAATCACATTCAAAAGCTCTTCATTTCAGTGGCCTTTCTCAGTATTCTGATCCATCTCCCTAGCTTTGTTGGGCACCATAGAGTAAATCCAGCCCCGCACCCCATGCTGCTTTTATTTACTCTCAAGTTGCCATTGATCTATACAAAAGTCTGGTAGGCTCTACAAACAGCCTTCTTTTACACACGCAGGTTGTCATGTTGAATAATCTATCCTGTCACAACTTTATAGAGCCCTTGTAGCTGTTGGCTCCGCAGGTGAGCAAGCTCTTCAGTGTGTTTCAGCTGTCCTTTGTTATGACTTTGATAGAAGTGGAGGACTGATATTGGTTTGACACTGTCAGGCAGAGAGGTTGAACGAATCATGGAAAAGAGTCAGAGCTCAATGTTAGGTTTAAAGAAACGGGAAGGAAAATGGAAGAGAGATAATACGGAAGCAAAAGGGGAATGGAAAGGGGCATACTTTCCCCTGCTCCTGACAACCTACCTATCTCATGGCACACATCCCCAATAGCCATTATAGGCTCAAGCAGGCCAATTCTTCCCCATTTTCCTAAAACAACAACAACAACAACCCTACTCTGTCAGTGCCACTGTTTTGCTGCCAAACTGGGGCCATCAAATTGAGCCATCAAAAGGAAAAATTGCTAAGAATGCTGATGTGGTACTTGAGCTTTTCATAATTTGTGTTCTATGTGTATATTTGTGAGCAAAGCAACTATTATAAAGTTGTCATGAATCTGCAGAGGTAGCCAACATGGTGTTCTCCAAATAATCTTGAATTCACAACTCCCATTGCTTCCAGCCAGCATAGCCAATGGTCAGAGATGATGGGGGCTGCAGTTCAGAACATCTAGAGGGCACTGCGTTGGTGACCTCTATGTGGCTTAACATTCAAAGCAAGCCAAATCAGGTAGTGCTGTCCTTGAACATCTCACTATTTGAGGAAATGAAGAATGAACCACAGAATACAACCACAAAAGACCATATCTTCTCCAGATGTAAATTATTATTATTTTTGAACTCTATTTTTAGCTTGATAGTAAAATTTGTGCCTCAGGTTGAAAGTGTAAATGCTCCATTAGGCTTAGGGGAAATAGGCAGGTTGAAAGATAGCTATTTCCTTGTATTATTATTATTATTATTATTATTATTATTATTATTATTATTATTATTATTATTTATTATTAGTCTCAAATATTCAGAACTTAGTGTTAGTTGATAGACTTTAACATTAGAACCTTAAAAAACACTGCTACTGTCTTTTTGTGATTGATTCTAGACAACTATTTATGGAGCAGTAAAAGATTTGCTTCCTTTCATATTTCTGAGCTCAAATTTCAGATCTGGGTATGTGTCGTCTTAAGTGGCTGGTATTGGCAGTTTAGTAGAGCTTATTGGCCATCTGCTCTGTCTAGTTCACCACATGGTGAAGTTGAACTGAGCCAAAACATGACAGAACAGAATGTAGCAAAGCAACTTGCTCAGGTAATGTGTTTTATTCTGAATTAGATACTCATTCTCTCTCTCTCTCTCTCTCTCTCTCTCTCTCTCTCTCTCTCTCTCTCTCTCTCTCTCTCTCTCTCTCCTCCCCCCTCTTCACACCAGTACTTCAGAAGTACTTGGGTGTTACTGGAAACTTTGCAAGGTATAAAGGACAGTGCAGTGCACTGGGGGAACCAAAATGTCTATATTTAGTCAATGTGGACACCTCTAGTCTGCTTGCCGGCACTAACCCTCTTCTCAATGGGTGGGCACCAGAGCCAATTACAGCCTCTTGACTAGACTTCTCACTGCTGCTGCACCCTGCTGACTTATTAGGGTACTAAGAGCATTACCAGCTGTCCTTTAATTTGTACATTTTCTGTGTGCAAGAAACAACAAATACAAAACTGATGTCACCCACCCCTAAAGGAAGAGACCATATTTTCCCTCCAGGGTTCAGAATTCCTGAAACCCAGTACCTCCAGTCAGAAGGTATTGCCCCCTGAAGTTCCAGAAGTGTTTTTGCTCAGTAAAAATTGAAGTGTATCTGTACAGTAAAATGCAGAATGCTTCAGGCTATTTAGAAGTCTCAAATACTGCAAGCAGGCAGCAGTTAAGTGGGCAGTTCATGAGATTGGGGTCACTGAAGACTTCCTAACACATCTGTAGGAGGCAAGCTAAGGAGAAACTGCCCACCCACATCTTCCTAGCAGCTCTGGGCCCTTGCTGGAGCTTGTGATTTTTAACTTCTCTCTGGTCCATCTTGTTCTGTGCATGTTTCAAAGTCTCTGTTGCAAAGTCTGACAATTCCAGGGGCTTTTGAGGTTGAGGACACTTTTTGATGTACTCGGATTGATTGATAAAAACTTAATCAAAGAGCTTTCTCAGGGGGGTGCACATAATAAAACACAACCAAAATCCATGAAACTGTTAAACAAGTGTGCATAAAATAATTATCATTAAAACGCAGATAAAAGCAGCAAAGCTTTCTAAAGGAGTATAAGTAACTGAATGATGTCTGGGTAGTCTTGCTGAAATAAAGTCTCAGCAGGAGTCTAAAACAATGTAGTGATCTCTTGATATTTATAGTGGCATAGGCAAGCTAGCCTTGGAGCTTCCCAGCCAAAGGCTGCTGCTCTCCCTGGAAACTAACACACAACATGTTAATAAAGCTTACAGGCTCTGAACACAGCCTGTCAGCCCACTCCAAGGGAAGTAGCATTCAGAATCATAGGGAGCAGTAGCTAGATGAATTCTGTAAGCTCATAGGCAGGTTAGAATAAGGACTGGTAGGGAAGTAAAAATGAATGACGGTAGCAACAGGGTGGCTTTGAAATCTGTTTAGATTTAGATTCTGGGCTTTATATAGCAGTAGCTAGGAAATTGGGTCACATGAACTGCAAACTCTGAGAAGCTGGAATAACAGAAGCTCTGGAGTCCCAAGTATAGGCAGCTTGGAGAAGTGGGCAACCATTGCATGGTGAGCAGGTGACTTATTGTTTTGACTCTGCAGACTTGAAGATGATCAGCTAAGAAGCAAGCGAAGCATGGCTGTTAAGGCACGATTAGCACACACTGGGACACACAGACAGCTCTTGTGGCTTGGAGTAGATTTACATGTCCATATGTGTACAGTGGATACTCAGGTTGTGAACGTGATCCATGCAGGAAGCACGTTTGCAACCTGCAGTGCTGTGTCTATGCACACGCGGGCTGTGATTTGGCGCTTCTGTGCATGCGCAAAGTGCAATTTAGCGCTTCTGCACATGTGCAAGCACTGAAACCCGGAAGTAACCCATTCCGGTACTTCCTGGTTCGGCGTGGTGCACAACCCGAAATCACGCAACCTGAAGCATCTGTAACCCAGCGTATGACTGTATTCATACCAGGGAG
This sequence comes from Podarcis bocagei, assembly GCF_964188305.1. Classification (NCBI taxonomy): domain Eukaryota; kingdom Metazoa; phylum Chordata; class Lepidosauria; order Squamata; family Lacertidae; genus Podarcis; species Podarcis bocagei. The sequence continues at coordinate 52,262,320 of NC_138127.1, forward strand.
GCACTTCTGCAGGGGAAGGTTAATATGAAAGCAGGCAAAATGTAGTCAGAATTCAATGAGAACAGCAAGTGTCATGAGTTCCCATTGGCCTCTGGAGTTGATACAGGTTTGTAATTAGTCCCTGCCTGCCTCTAGTTTTCATTACCATAGTTGGCTGTGCAGGTCCATTGGACTGATTTCCCTCTGTAGCCCAAACAAGCCCTTAAAAGTGGTTTGTATAATTAGGGCTGCTTATAGAAATAGGAAATGTGCCAATGGGACAAATGGCAGTCACTCCCTGTACTTTCTTATTCTCCCCCCTCCCCCCCCCCATGGTGCTGAAGCAGAACACTGGCAGTAGAATATCTGATTTCTGATGGAGATGTAGCTTCCCCCTGTGAAATGCTTGTTGATTGCATTGTGATGCAAGGAATTTGAAGCTGTGCCCCCCCTTCATTTTGAGATGGTGACACTGCTGCTAGTGTAATTCAATATGAAGCTGTCACCTTTGTGCCAGAGGCAGAACATCATGGCACGGGGCATGGCAGGCTTTCTGGTGTATGCAGTGCTGTAAGCAAATGAGTGACTTGAGACCTTATTGTGTGTGTATTATGTGTGCACATTTTCCTCTGTCTGGACCTATTAGATGTTATCTGCAACTTTGCGTATTTGTCTCCATTTACAAGGGTTGCAAATGCATTCTGTTCCATGGAGTCTCCACCAAGCCACAGCATTCAATTATTTTCCCCAAACATACCAAACAATCCAGAACTTAAGTTTTATCCTGCATAATACGTGCAATTGTGGAAGGGGATGTCCTCACTGATAGCTGACCACTGTTAAGGTGCAGGTTCTTTAATCTCAAGATTTTTAAGAGAAGGTAAAAAGTATGCCCAGAATTGCTCACTCAAGAAATGGGTGGAAAACTACTTGGAAGACTTGGAAGATCAGAGTAATAGGATCTGGAAACAAGATCAAATGAGCAAACAAGCAGACAGTGGGACAATAGTCACATTTTCAGCTTATTATTCTTGAGATGGAGAGGGCAGGATATGGAGTAGGCCCAGTGGTTTTCAACCAGTGTGCTGTGGCACCCTGGGGTGCCTTGAATGATGCTCAGGGGTGCTGTGGGCAGCACTGGCCTCTGTCCCTCTGTCCCTCTTTCCCTCCTCTGATTCTCTTTCGCATTTCTGCCTCCCAAAGACTTGCACAGCTGTTTGTTTCAGCAGCCCTGGCTACACGCTCCCCAGGTGAATGATTCCTCTGGGACTGTTCAGGGGGTGCTGGTTGGCAGGAGCTGAGGTGGCCTTGGAATAAGCAAGCAAGCAAGTGGGCAAGGGAGCCCAGCCAATCAGTCCGCCAGCCCTTGCTGTTGGGAATGAACAGACTAGTGGGAGGCCGGGCAGGCAGGCAGGTACAGCGATGGCTTTTCTTGTGCTAGCTGTGTGCAAGGCCTGCCTGGGAGCTGAGTGCCAAGTGCTGAAGGGGAGCCTTTCTGCCACACAGGCCCAGCAGTGCTTGCTGCTGCCACTGCTGCCTCCCAAGCAGTGGCGTAGCGTGGGGGGTGCAGGGGGGCCGGCCGCACCGGGCGCAACATCTGGGGGGGGGCATGCTCGCACTCGCAGCTCTCTGCCCCTGCTAAAATCCACTGGTTAGGGGGCGCAAATTACTTGCCTTGCCCCGGGTGCTGACAACCCACGCTACGCCACTGCTCCCAAGGTAACGTGCTGATTCACATTCACCTTTGGCCAGTCTCCATTGGGCCACTAAGGCTAGGGGTATCCTCATCCCAGGCCCCTATGGGGCAATGTGAGGAGGCACCTCTTTTGGGGCCAGGAGGGGCAGCTCAGACACCAGGGGCAGCAGCACCTGCTGCCCAGAGGACTCCCAAGGAGAAGGGAAAGAAGAGGAGGCTGAGGGAACACTCCACAAGGGTGTTCAGAAAAGGGTAAGAAGCTGCCAGCTCTGCAGGCAAGGGGTGACATAACTGAGTCCCACAGGGGAGCTGCAGAAAGAATGTAGTTGGCCAAGAGAGTCATGAACTCAAAAATTTGAAAACTTCTAGAGTAGTCAGTGAATGGCAGTGGCAGGAGGGAGAAGCTGCAGTGGCTGATCGGTCACCTGCCTGTCTTGATACATGTTTGCTCTCCCTTTATAACATTTTAAGAGAATCCACTGTAGAAGTCTTGCCCAAGGGCTCCTGGACCTGGAACCAGCACAAATAGCATCAATGGTACACTTTGGGTTACCTACCTCTGTAATTTATGTTGAAGTACTTGACATCAGTTACTAACACATTTTGAAGTACTTGACATCAGTTACTAACACATTTAACTACTGTGTCCTACTCTATGTGAAATGGAGGGCTTCTGCCACAGGATATGGAATTTGACAAGAGTATAGTTAAAACACATTGGTTTATATCCAATACTTTTAATGAGTAAACTCGTTAAAATTAATGGACATGACTGATTTAGGCTTATATATGTCAGTGGTCTAAACTACTGAGCCTAGGGCTTGCTGATCGGAAGGTCGGGGGTTCGAATCCCCACGATGGGGTGAGCTCCTGTTGCTCGGTCCCTGCTCCTGCCAACCTAGCAGTTCGAAAGCACATCAAAGTGCAAGTAGATAAATAGGTACTGCTCCGGTGGGAAGGTAAACGGCATTTCCGCGCGCTGCTCTGGTTTCACCAGAAGCAGCTTAGTCATGCTGGCCACATGACCTAGAAAAAATGTCTGTGGACAAACGTCGGCTCCCTCGGCCAGTAAAGCGAGATGAGCGCTGCAACCCCAGAGTTGTTCACAACTGGACTTAACTGTCAGGGGGCCTTTACCTTTACCTTTAGGCCTATTCTAAGTAGGACTAGCATTGGATGGAAGGGACTGTGTCACTCTGGCTTTAAATGATGATAATGATGATCTTCATCTTCCAAGACGATTTCCCACTATTTAGACAATTGCGTGTCTTACGTGCTATGTATAAAGAAGTCTTTAAGCTTGAAAGAAAGACAGACTAGACTTGAACTGCATGAAGTACAATTTGCCAGCCTTCGCAATCCAAGGATAAAAGCATTTTTACATAGGGATCTGAAAACAGATCTTGCTTTAATTGGTTTGTAATGCAAATGTAAAACCTACAGTGGCCAGAATGTTCACCTGTTTTGTGAAATCCAAGTTTGTTGGTTAGCAAAGATTAAATGTTCGCACAGGAGTGGGCAAAGGTGACTGTTTGAAAATGCTCAAAGACTTCAATCTACTTGTGTTTTGGCCTGTGGATACCTATATAAAGCTGCATTGATTGGGGGCAGGTGTTTTTTTTTGCATCGTTTTTCTTTTATAGCCTTCAACAGAAGGGGGAAATGCAAAGGTGCAATGATATCAAAAGGCAACTGTTGCATGTTGGGTGAGGCCGGCACCCTTAATTTGCCCATGAGGAATGCCTTCAGTGATGCAGAAAGGGATAGAAATCTTGGTTTCACTTTGAGGAAATCCTTTGTGCAGGAGGGAGGCTTCCGTAAAGATTGCCCACAGCTGTTCTAGCTCCCTCCTTTCAGCAAATGCATGGGGTCATGTTTTTGCTAGTGTTCCATGGATACAGCTTTTCACTTCCCTTCTGGCTTGCCCTCAGTTGCCCCTTGATGGGGAGATGCCCTAACCCACCAAGGGTTTCTGAGGATAAAATGGGGGGGGGGCTGCTGCTGTATGCTTCCTCAAGATGCTCAAAGGAAAGATGAGATAGAAATATAATAACTAAACATTGGAGAGTAGCCATTAAGGGTTATTTCAGCAGAAATAGGGCCTTGTTGGTTGACAATACCTCTCCTTGGTTCCCCCTTCTAAAAATGGTCCATTTTAGAACCAGTTACCTGTCAATCTCCAGCCAGCCTCACTTAGATTCACTTTTACTGAGCTGTGTTTTCAAGCTATGTCCTCCACCATCCTAGATGGGTACCATATGAAGACAGACTCTCTATATGTGGGCAACCACAGGTGGAAGACACCTTGCACTATTTACTATATTGCCCACTATACATTGGACCCAAGAGGCAATTTCTCACCTTACTGTCCGTACAGGAAATATGTCTCTCCATGGCAGAGAAGGTTCTATGACTTCTTGGCGATGTAAACGCTTCAGTGATTCATAATGTCCCCCTTTTGGCAGCCAAAAAAAGCAGAAAAAGACCCTGGACAATATAGCAATGAACTGTAAGGGAGACGCAGAGAACTAATAGAGACCATTATTTGTGGCACGACACCCCTATTGCTTGTATTTATTTTTTATTCAGATTTGTCATGGCCAATGGCTAGTACAATCAAGTTATTTGGATTGGATTGGTTGACAATACAAGTTACTTAGAAGGGGATAAGGTTTTTAACCTTTAAAGGGTCCACCATTTCTTGCGCTAAATGTAAGTCAGTAGCACCTACATGCCTGAAAGAAACTAGATCCCTTCCAGATCTATTAAGTTATAGCTCAGCATTGCTTCTTGTTGCTTTTGTGCCCCATTTGGAAATGTTGTCCAAGATCACACCAGCCAAATCTCTCTCTCTCTCTCTCTCTCTCTCTCTCTCTCTCTCTCTCTCTCTCTGGGGTGTGTGTGTGTCTAATACCAGCCTGTTTGGGGTTTTTTTGAGCTTTTAACAAGCCATTAAAACAGCAGTCTAGCTGCTTGGGCAGATGGGATGCCCAGCTTGCATCATGTTGTTTGATGTTCACTGGTATGATTTACACCAATAAATCATCAAAGAACGCACCTTAGCCTAGTTGAAGCTTGCATGTCAGATTTTGTCAGAGATAGAAAGCAGTTGATCAGAGGCACGCCCTGTTGATGAGGGGTTATTTCTGGAAAAGATTTTTTTTTTCAGGCACCGTTTCCCCAACTTATTAGGGGTGCAAAGAACCCCGTGCTTCTAAAAATTAAAGCTACTGCAGAAGTCGTGGTGGTCTTTACTAAAGAAATAATTTAAATGAACATTTTCTAAATATTCCATACTTTCCCACTTACCAGATTTGAATGTCACAGTTCATGGGAAAGGATTAAACTTTGATCAAGAGAACAAAAGCTCTTAATAATTTCACCCCATCCTAAATGGTAATCTTTCACCAACTAATTTTTCATTCTTCAAAATCTTTATAAAGCACCCTTTTAAGTTTGGTACTAGAAAATGGTCTAAAAATAACCCTGGTTGTTAACAGTAAAATACTTAATAGTAAATCCAGACATTCATTCACACAGCGACCTAGCTGTGCTTGCTGGTGCCAGCTTGCCCGTGACAAAGTCTTTGAATGGAGCATACTAATTTGCAACTCCTGTCATAATTGCAGTCATTCGCTGCAGCAAAGTGAAGTAATTCACTTTTCAGCTGTGCTGATCCTCTGCAGTAGTGGTTCTTGTAGCAGGAAAATGTGCATTGTAGTTTTCTGAGGTGAAAGCTGTGATCTTTTTCTTCTAGCAGCCACAGGAGTAGTTTGGGGCTGGCTGGGATGAGACAAAAGCCTGGATAGCTCAGTTGGTTAGAGTGTGGTCCTGATAGCGCCAAGGTTGCAGGTTTGAGCCCTGCATGGGATAGCGGCCTTGCAGGGGGTTGGACTAGATGATCCTCAGGGTCCCTTCCAACTCCACAACTCTAGGATCCTGAGATCTTGTTAAGGGTAACCAAATTCTATGCGATTGCCATAAAACTGTGATTAAGGCCTTAAATGATAATTTTAGGTTATATGTTAGTGTCTAAGTTTTAATTTATATATTTTTAAACTGTTGTTATATCTGTATTGTCCCTGTTATACCTAATTGCAAATTCAAATGTATCCCTATTGTGTTTTATGACTTCCTTGATATTGTATGTGGGCTGGAACTGGTCTGGGATCGAAATAAGAAAATTCATTCTGTGATTCTATGAAAAGCCATCTTTGGACAAAGGAAAACACTTAAGCTCCGTCTCTGAGCAGACAGGCATATGTCCTCCTTAACAATCAATCCATTTTTCTGTCTACACAGAAAAAGCAAGGCTTTTTTTCATATCAAGTGGCCAAAAGCAAGGTGTGTTTTATATATTCAGAATGTGTGTGGAGAGTGCAAGTTCTCATCCATAAAGTGGGTGGGACGGTGGGGAGTACAGAAATAAGAGGTAATGTAAATTAGAAAAATAAGTTTTATTTAGGCATGAGCAGAGAATCTGTGGTCCTCCATAGGTTGTTTTACTACAGCTGTCCTTCATCCCCCAGATAGCATTGCTAGTGATAACCTGGAGGGCCACAGGCTAACCACTCTTAAGGCTTGGGTCCAAAGTCTTGGATGAAAAGAAGGCCACTTCTGCTGGACAACAGGGAAGTTACTAATTTCAGATTCACCATTGCTCACTGCATCCCCGTCTGTTGCGTCACTTTTAGTTCTGGAGTGTCACCTGTCTCTTGAGGAATAGCTTTTTGAGGAGCAGCAATGGGAAGGAGTCCAAGAAAGCCCAGTTGTGTGAATGGAACTCTATCCAGATCCAAATCAGAATAATCTCATGTGGGCAGTGATCAGTGGAAAGGTCAACACTTCCTTTGAAGTAGAGGGAAGTGGTAGTTCTCAAATACTGTGGTTTTGCTTTTGCTGGCATTAGTAGGCTTGCTAAGACAATGATTGGTGTCAGTTGTGCACACTTTTGGTTTTTTATTTCATGTTTTTAAAAATAGGCTTATGCCAAACTTCATATGTTAAACTTTGCCATTAAAAGCCTAGTTAAAATTCTATAAATGAATCTCTTTCCCCAAAGTGGTATGAGGAGAGCTAATTGGCTATTGTGAAGAAAGGGTATTTCCTTTCAGTCGGATGAATAATCAAAGTAGAGTGGTAAACAGAAGAGACATTTCTTTGCTAAACAAATGTCTATATTTGTGTCTGGATACCATCAGACTTCTAAAAAAAGATGCATGTAATTTAGAAACTGTGTTGTTATGGGAGACTTGTCAGCATGCTGTAGCAGTTGTGGTATAAGCTGTCATTCTGTAGAACAGTTTACAATTGTAAATGGGCCACAGGCGAGCTACTTTTGTTTCCTTATGAGAAGAAAGAATTGCTTCATATAGCACAGGTTGAGATGATGAAGAAACTAGATATTAATAGTGCTCGGTGCAAAATAATATTTTGATCAACATTTCCTATTTCAGTAAGAATATTGCATGGCAATTTTAGTATATAATAGGTAGCTGACACTGCATGTGGGTCTCCAAATATTCAACATGCAAATAAATTATTATCTACTGTGTCCCAGATGATGCTCGTCAACAGCTCTCAACATTCCTGACCATTGACCATGCTGGCTGGGCTGGTGGGAGTTAGAGCCAAACAACACCTGGCTCTGGTTTACTCCATAAAATATAAAGTGCCACACTCCTAAGAGGGACCTTTCCCTTGGCTTGGTGAATTGCCTGGTGGCAACTTGAGCTTCTAAGTAACCAGCTCCTGATTAGATTTAAGTAACTAGCAACTTGGAATAACTACTTTGTCAACTGGATGCAACTGACTTTTATTAGGAGATGTTCATAAAACTTGTACATTTTATAAAAGTGCAAATGCATGAGCAAATGGTGATCCAAAAAACATGGCAACATACAACTCAGATGCAGGATTGTTATGGGTTGAAATCTGTTAGGCACCTTTGGGGAAAACCCCTGATTAGAGCTGAAGCCTTGATCATAGGGTCAAGATGCAGCATTACTTGGTGCTTTCTTAAATAGTATAGCTGGTGGCTCTGTGGTCTAAACCACTGAGCCTCTTGGGCTTGTCAATCAGAAGGTCAGAGGTTCGAATCCCTGCAACGGGGTGAGCTCCCATTGTTTGGGCCCAGCTCCTGCCCACCTAGCAGTTCGAAAGCACGTCAAAGTGCAAGTAGATAAATAGGTACCGCTCCAGCAGGAAGATAAACGGCGTTTCCATGTGCTGCTCTGGTTTGCCAGAACCGGCTTAGTCATGCTGGCCACATGACCTGGAAGCTGTCTGTGGACAAATGCCGGCTCCCTCAGCCTATAGAGCGAGATGAGCGCGCAACCCCAGAGTCATCTGCAACTGGACTTAACGGTCAGTGGTACCTTTACCTTTACCTTTTAAATAGTATGGAAAAATTGAACAGTGACTTTTTTTCTTTGCTTACTGAGGATACTTTACAAAACTGAAAAAGTACTGTCTCAACAAATCCTCAGATTTAAGAATCCTCTTAACACAATCTGTCAAGAAGTATGGTTTATGTTCCCTCTCCCTGCTTCTAAACAACTTCTACAAACCCCACCACGTGTCTTTCATGCTTTCCTTATGCCTTTAATTTAAGAGAGTTGTGTTTGAAGTGAATTGCCGAGCAATTCAGAGGGAGCAAATTGTAAATATTTCTGGTGGGCCCCAAAGCCCTTGGACTCAGAATAATTGCAGCCATCTCTGCAATTGCAGGAGCATGCATAGTAGCCCAAGTGGGACTGTAGTAAAGGAGCTGATTGCAAAAGGGATGGGCGAACTTATACTAGTCTTGGAAAACAGAGTAGTGCCAAAAAGTCTTTTTTTAAAAAAAGTCATTACCTCTCCTTCAGTGATGCTGAGAGGACTACAACAAGAATTACAGTTAATGTCATCTTCTTACCAAACATTTAAGCAAACTAAACAAACCTCCAAACCACCATCATACTATTTTTGTTGTTGTAAGAGTACTGACTCCTTTTTAGAACCCTTTTTTAATGACAGGGCAGATGTCTTGATAGACTAGCATGCTGTCATCTCTCAGATGTAGTCAGTATTGACATTTTAAATTTTTTTTAACTTATGAAAACAGAGCTATTGGGGGGAGGCGTACAGATGACAGTTTGTAAACTAAGGGTCTGGTCCAGCTTCTGTTCATGCCTGTTGGGCATATGTGAAGTTTGTCTCAAGGTTGAGTGAAATGGAGTTTGTGCCTTGGTAGCAGCTGGGTTGCACCCAAGAGTGACTTTTAGGCAAGTAATGTTATGACTTGTTTTGAATCGGTTTAATGACTTCAAAGTCTTTATATCCTCTTTAAATAACAAAAAGCTGCCCATCTGTTGGTGTAGATGAGCTCACACTGACATAAAGGCTGTTTCAAACCGTCTCTTCTTGTACTAAGGGCCAGACCTGATCATCCCTGGGGCACACACAGATGTGGAGAAACCTGAAGATTCCTCCAGATGCAAGTGTTTGAAGGCTTGTGGGAAATCTTCAGTCACAAAGACTAGAATTGTAGCCTTTTCCTCTGCAGTTTACCTTGACTCAGACTTTTGTGTGTGCATTTATTTGGCTTTCTTGGCTGGTTTTTTCGTAGTTAGCTCTACAGAACAAATATTTACTAATCATTTCTTTTCTGCCTTGAAGTATTCCATAGATTGTCAGTTGTGAAAAGAATTTGGCCACACAAGAGCTCTATCCTTTTAGTGGCTTCCTGGTGTCTAATGAATGACCACCAGGATGCTTTTTCCTGTTTATAATGGTAGGTAGGAGAGGGGAAAGAAAGGAATTGAGTTTGTACCTCCACCCAGCAAACTAATGGTCACACAGCTGAACAAATTTCTCTTTTAGCCCATGTCCCAATTCTTCAGTGAAACCCAACTCTCCTAAATGCCATGTTTATGGCAACTTCCTTCCCACCATGGTCTCTCTTCATAGGGCTGGTAAATGCCATCTTCACAACCACAATTTACTCTGACGGCAACACACTTAGATTAGCATTAACAGGCAACACTAATCCTTTGGCTTCAAAGGTGTAAAATTTAATGTCCTAACCAGCTGTTATGACCTCTACTAAGGCTTAAATGCATCCTTTTAGGATCTGAATTCATGTTCCCAACATTTGATTTAGGAATTATTGCTGATTTGAATGTTTTACATAGCTTAATGTTTTTATTGATAATGTTATTGTTTTATTCTCTTTGTAAATCGCTTTGAGGATTTTTTTTACAATCAAGTGGTATATAAATTTTATGAAGTTTACTATATATTTTGGAAATTGGTTTCAAAAAATTCATGGGCAGCCCTGAATACTACCAGCTAGTATTAAATTAAATAATAAAAATTATGCCGTAGGAATTATCAGAATGGAAAGAAATACATTTTCTCTAAGTTAAGCTGCTCCCATAATGTAGGTGTGAAAAGAGAGATCTTTTGATGAAGGGCAGTATGCAAATCTAATAAATAAAATACGGTAAGTAAAATAAAAAGTCATCTTTTTTCTGGAGCTGAAATGAAGCAGGAAAAGGGAGATAACCCTCTTGAATACTTTGCAGGTCTCTTCTTTAGTCTGCTTCTCTTTACACCTGCAAAACTGCATTATTTTTACCAGGTAATGGTTACATCTAGCTGTGCTGCTCTTGGTTTCTTAAATGGATAAGCAAGATATTTCAGCCACTACACATTTCAATGTCTTTCTCAAAAAGCCCACCAAGCAGGTGCTTTCACGTCTTGGTCTGTTTCATGCTCCAGTTCACATGGTGGTGTATTAGGGGAGAATTGGGTCTCTGCATGCCACAAGTCTTCTTAGGACCAAACCAGCAGGTGGTAGAATGAGGTGTGAATGTATGTGTGCGAGATTGCCATTCAGATTTTTAACCTGGCTAAAATGAAATTGAATGATATAGTTCTGAACTTCCTCTCTTTCCCAGGAGGAAGAGATGCCCGATGTAGAAATCGACATTGATGACCTTCTTGATGCTGCTAATGAAGAGGAGAGAGCACTCAAATTACAAGTTAGTTTGATTTTACCAACTTGGGGCAGCAATTAAGATACATGGGCAACCTATGGTAATTAGCTCTTCACTGTCTGAATAGCAAACCTAGAATAATTTTCTGTGCAGAGTTATTGGGGTAGGTGTGGAGGTTACTGCTGCAATGTCGAATAGTCTTTTACCTCAATCCCATTCTAGGTATAACTTGGGAGAAATGAAAGATAAACCCTTAACTGTGGAGTAAAGTACCGTATTTTTTGCACCATAACACTCACTTTTTTCCTTCTAGAAAGTAAGGGGAAATGTCTGTGCGTGTTATGGAGGGAATGCCTATGGGTGGCGGGGGGACTCTGCTGCAGTCGTGAGCAGAGGATCCATGGTTCCCCTTCCTTCCCTCCTCCGTGGCTCGCTTTGAAACAGCAAAGCGGGAGAAGAGCCACTGAGTGGGGAGGAGAGAGGGACAGAGAGCCTGCTTGCTTTAAAGGAGCAAAGCGGGAGAGGAGAGGAGCCGCTTACACGAGTCCTGTCTGGTTGGTTCCTCCCCTTATACCCCTCTTCTTCATTATTAGCAGCATCCTTCTCCACCCACCCCACGTGTGCTCCTTGTCCCTTGAGTGCTTTTCCTTCCCTCCCCACTTAAAACGTGGTTACAAAGCACGGATCCACATGGATCCTCAGGATTTTTGCACTGGGTCACCCCAAATTCACCATCAGATCACATAGCATGTCCATGGCTACAGCTTGCACCAAAAAAATCACACACCCACTGTTGCCTGGGGCCGCAGTGGTGCAAAAACGTGGTTACAAAGCATGGATCCACATGGATCCTAAGGATTTTTGCATTGAGCTACTCCATGTCAGATCACATGTCTGTGGCCACAGCATGAACCACAAAAATCATACACCCACTGTTTCGTTTAGAATATTTTTTTCTTGTTTTCCTCCTCTAAAAACTACGTGCGTGTTATGGTCCGGTGCGTGTTATAGAGCGAAAAATACGGTAATATGAATCCAGGCATTGATTGCAGTAGGCAGAACTTGTTTACCTAGTTCCCCTAGACTATGAAATACTGACATAGAATAGATGTCTATTCCCCAGCAAATGTGGTGGTCACTCTGAAAGTGTCCAATCCTTAGATGCAAGAAGGATGAAGGAAGACTGCCCTTATTAAAACAACTGATGCTCTTATTTTATTTCTAGGAAGCGCTTGTAGATTGCTACAAACCCACAGAGGTAAACCAATCTTATACTGTTTTAAATTTAAGAACATGATGATAGTCCAGTGTGTACAAATCAGCTTGTCTTACCCAAATGAATAAACTTGCACAGATAGCCATAATCTAGATCCATGCTAATGGAGTTATTTGAATACTTTGCCATTATACTTTTGACTAGATAGTTGGATCTCAAATTGTGTTAAGCCACACTGCCCAGTGATCTGCCTCTCTGGTACTCCTCTGCCGTGTTTCAAATCCTTATTAACCCAGGCAGCTTCCCATGTGGCTGTGAGGAGCACTGGTGTTCCTCCTGCAACAAACACATGTTGGACAAACATTGCACACATATTTAAAATGTATGTGTACAGCTCATCACTGTAGTTGCATGGGGAACCTGAATAGATATTCCATAAATGTGTGCAGTGTTGGTCCATGTCAACATGTGTTTAAGATCTACATGTTATCTGTTTGTTAAAAGCAACAGTAGTAGACTACTGATGGTCTTCCTGCAACAATCCTCTGTTGCAGTTTCTAAGTACAAATATTTGCATCAATGTCACCTGTCCTTTAACTGATCCTTTGTAAAGGGTAAGGGGATGAATAGAATTTGATGACTAGCACATAGAATTTTCCTAGTTGTTCCTTGTTTAAGGCAACTGTAAATTGAGCATGAGCCTTTTGTTGAATGTTATGAAATCTACCACCTGAAAAATTATGACAAACAGAACAATCAATGTGGAATGAAAAACTAACTGTTGTGGAAGGGCCATAGCTCAGTCATGAAGCTCATGTTGTGCATCCTTCAGTTTCAATCCCTGGCATCTCCAGGTAAGGCTGGAAAAATCTCCTGCCTGAATTCCTGGTGAACTAATCAGCATAGTCAATATTGAGTTAGATGGGTCAGCGATCCAAATTATTATATAGCAGTTTCCTGTGTTTAGTAACTTGCAAGTGTGTTGTGCAGCTGCACATAGCATCACGGTGATGTGTTTCAGTGTCTTCTGTGTATTGTAAAATAAGGGCATTTGAGACACCAGCTTTTATACTGTGCTAAACAAGCATACTGTATATACTTGTCAGGTTGTTCACTGCTTCCATGATTCCTTTGTTGCTTTCTACAACAGAGGGACAGAGGGAGAAAGAGTCTCTCTCTCTCTCCAGTAGTCAGTCATCTGTAAGAAATGAATGACACAATGTTTTGATGTGGCTGCCTTATCTTAAAAGTAAGCTTGTTTAGTGGATGCCAGCAGCTAAAAATACTTTTCTGGGCATGTGGCATCAACCTGGGAAAACACATACTTTGCAAGCAGCAGGGAAAATATCTGACCTTCTGTGTGTATGTGAGCAGACTGAAACAGCCAATCTTTCAAACTATTGGAGTATTGCGCTAAACTTTATGAACAACTGTACCAGGCACTTGGTGCTGCTGAGAACCGCATGTGACTTGAGAACTCCTAATGTGAACCCCAGTCACAGCTTGCCGGTGAAAATTCTGGAGATGTGCAGAAGCCACATAAATCTGTTGCCTAGAAAGAGGCACTCTGGCTTTACAAGCCTCTAGGAAATGTTTGGGTATTGTAAATGACTAATGCCTCTGTACTATTAATACACACACTGTCCTTTTCCCAGTAAGCAGGCTAGAAATAGAACTATCTTGAAACTTCACAGCAAAGCAGAGAGTGTTTAGTGATGCAGGTGCCATTCATGTTTGAGCAGGAGATGTATACAGTAGTCTTTTTATTTATTCAGATGGAACTCCAAATGGGGTACATAAGCTGGCTCCTTTAGAAGCCAGTGTTCATGTTTCAAAATGCATCTCCACAGCAGGAATATATGAAGATGGCTAGAAATTTAGTGAATGTTCTCTGCTGGCAGGTGGGAGGGAAGCGTGTGTGTGTGTGTGTGTGTGTGTGTGTGTACGGGATCAATTTCCCTCTGCCACCATTGTGATTGAGAGAAAGGGAGTGGGGAAGGAGGCATTAGGTCTGGGAAAAGTATGCCCTTTGGTTACAAGTAGGGCCAATGGAGTCACTAGGGGAGACGCTCCCCTCTTCTGCCACTGACAGTCTTTTTCTGGGTTCCCGCTTGTATAGACTTTTACTGGCAACTGTGCTCAATCCAGATCACTGGGATTTTGAAAGCAGCCTTTTCTAAAAAACATGCATTCAGCAGTCCATGGTCTTGCTTTGAATGTTGTGTTAGAATGAATGTGTGGGTAGGGGTTGCACTTTCTTGGTGATTTTTCTAATGACACGTTTCCCCCCATTCTTTGTTTTTGTAGGATTTTATCAAAGAACTGCTAACTCGGATAAGAGGGATGAGAAAATTGAGCCCTCCTCAGAAGAAGAGTATATAACTGGAAGCAGAGCCCTCTTGAGAGATGCGGCTGCTAAACTGGGACTTTTGATAGATCAACTTCTAGTTTGGTCTTTATGAGCAATTTATTATTACTTTTGGTTGAGTTCTGACATTTTAATGAATTTGACGACTTCTGTTTTTAAGGCTTTTTTTAAAGTGTCAGTTGTTTTTTTTATCATGGATATCAACATTATGGATGCTGCTTTTACTACCTGAGGATGCTCAAAGTAGTTGGGGAAACGCCAAATTTAGAGAGACTTCCGCTGTCCCAGACAGTAATCCTACCTGATGAATTCTGTATAGAGCTACTAGGGGGTGCTCTTGGGATGTTTCATTCAGTTGTGCACCAGACTCATGGATGTTAAGGTCCTTGTGTTTATGTACATAAATTATCGAGTGAGTGTTACGTTTTGCTTCACATGGTTGGAAGGGAAATGTGGTCTAGTTAACAATTTAAACGAAAGTTGTAGCAGATGTGATGTTGGGGGTGGGGGAGGGAGGCAATTTGTTAAAAGTCAATGCTGCCACTGTTTCTAAATGCATTTAAAGCATTGGGGTGAATAGACTCATTCACAAAGCAACATATGAGCAAGCTAGGGGGTTTCAAGGGCTTAATTTTGTAGACTTTGAACTTATTTTATTGACTTTTGATGCTTAGCCAGATCATCTCCTCTTCACCTCATGGTCAAGGATTGTGTTAACCTACTGCCTAAGGGTCTGATGCAACAGCGAGGGAAGGGTTGATGCCATTTGAAGGTTTCCAGATGAGGAAATGCAAGTGAAACCAAACAAAACCATGTAATATTGGCCCAATGCAGTTTCTTCCTGCCCTCCCTTCTTGTGACAAGAATATTAGACTGATTCTCCAACTTTGGCATCAGACTTGGTAGGTTGTGTGGGTGGTACTGGTTCTTAGTTGTGAAAGCCGGAATCCCTAACACTTCAGGAAAACATTCTAAATGTTTCACAAGCTACCATCTGCTGGTAGATGCTAGTCTGGCATTTTATATCAAGGGTGCTCTGAACATAATATTATTTTTTAAAAGAAGAAATACATGTTTGTGGACTTTATGTATACTGGCAAGCTTTTTAAAATGTATTTAATTTTGTAATGTTTTATCAATGACTTTATTTACCAGATATTTACTCAAATAAATGCAACAAATTGGGGCTTCGTTTTATGTGTATTTTAACCATTAGCAGAAGTGAAAGGTGTTCTTACTTTGCCAACCTGTTTTGAGTACAGAAGCAACCTGAAAAAGTTGTGTTAACTCAAGTTTCCTTACAGCATTCCATTGAAAGAAACTATTGACCAACTTATTTTAAGGCGAAAGACTCCACTGTGCCCAGGAAAGGTGTGAAGAATGGATCTTAATTGCTTTTTAATGTATAGCGTTGCATTTTTCTTCAGATTTAATTTTGAAGATTTTAAAAAATGGCATATGCCTATCACAAAGGAAATATGCCGGTACGTTTAGTACATTATAAATAGCTTACATGGTCATAATTGACGTACAGGGCAACAAGATGTCATACTTTTTAAAGGAATGATTGCTACCTCATGCCACATGTATTTCTCTATAGTAGTCCTCTTAAAGTGTGCATTGAGGGCCTGGGGTATATGTGCAGCCCCTTCTCTTCCATGCTGAGACACCTACATGGTTATGGCTCCTCCACACATCATTTTATTGTGCCTTCATGATGAGTTGTGCTCATGATGGCGTTGGGCCTGTTCTACATGATCCTAATTTCAATACTGTTTATGCCTGCTAAAGATTGCGAGCAGTGATGCTGCTTTCTTTGCAGTCAGTGCATATTCCATTGCTTCCTGCTGAAATCCTGCGACTCTTTATACCACAAATATTCTGGTTTTTGCCCCACTTCTGTTGTGCTACAGTCAAATAAAATATTTATTGTTGCTGTCAATGACAAGCACCAAGGAAACAAAATAAAAAGCACATAGAACACAGTCTTAAAATGTGGAATAATAGAGTAAAAGACGATAAAATAAAATAAAAGAATGAGGTAAATAAGAACAGCATAGAGTGGAATAAATAGGCATCAACAACTTAAAAGATGTAATCATGTCATGAACTCCAAAGAGGAAGATTACAAAGTGGGATCAGTTCACACTGCGAGTGATAGATTCATTTTGAACCAAAAGGAGTAGAAGGACATGGAATGCACCTGCTCATCCTGCTAGATTTGATAAGAAAGGTTCAATAAAGATTTAAGTTGGATTATGACAAAAGGAAGAGGACATGGGTCACTGACTTGACCTGTGTCAAGTCTCGGGTGCAATTGCCTTCATGATAGGGTTTTTTTTAAACGTATCTTCCTTCCAGGACTGCTGGGGAGAATGCATTTAAATGTGCCAGCATGAAGCCTTGGCAATGCTTTTGGACTGAGTACGGAAAGATGGCTGATTTGCTGGACTTGGAGTGCTCTGGCAGAGGAACGAGAGAGCCTAAAGAGAATCTATATAGCTGGAGTTTTTTTTTTTGAGGAAGGCATGTTTCCATACAGACTGAAAGCCATCCTGAATAGTCAACCCTAACCCCTTCATACAGCAATAATGTAATGACACTGGGGAAGTATCACAGAACTAATAAAATGGAAAGATGGTCTAGTATAAATCTACCACAAATGTCCTATTATTGCATCAATGGCATGTTGCTGAAAACAAGGCACCACAGTCTGGAGAGGCCCTTAGACAGTTTATAAAACCTGCAGAGTAAAATGAACCTTTCTTTTTCAGTACATATTCATTATCTGAACTTGATAATTTCACTAAATGTTAGAATTGGACCCTGAACTGAATGGGATGGGGTGGGGAATTAAATACGGCATTCTCACGGTCTAAAGGGGTTCTTAAAAGTTAAACATATATGCACACACACTTTCACATATTGGTTGCTTGCAAGCTGAAATTAAAGGGGTGGTAAACACTAAGTGGGACATGGATGGCACTGTGGTCTAAACCACAGAGCCTAGGGCTTGCCGATCAGAAGGTCAGTGGTTTGAATCCCCGCCTGCGATGGGGTGAGTTCCTGTTGCTCGGTCCCTGCTCCTGCCAACCTAGCAGTTCGAAAGCACGTCAAAGTGCAAGTAGATAAATAGGTACCGCTCTGGCGGGAAGGTAAACGGCGTTTCCGTGCAGTGCTCTGGTTCGCCAGAAGCGGCTTAGTCATGCTGGCCACATGACCTGGAAGCTGTCTGTGAACAAATGCCAGCTCCCATGGCCTATAGAGCAAGATGAGCGCCACGACCCCAGAGTCATCTGCGACTGGACCCTAACGGTCCGGGGTACCTTTACCTTTTTAAACACTAAGTATTTTTATTATTTGCAACTCCTAACATGAAGCCAACTCCCCCCCCCCCCGGTGGATATTTTGCTGTGAGGAAAGATATGTGAAAACACCCTGGAAAGTGTGGGATTATGAATGATGCAACATTACACAACCTCCCTACAAGAAAATAATATTATTCAAAACAGGTTGACTGGAAGTGAGCCTGGGGGTGGTAATCCAAACTTTGCCCTTCCAGTCAACCTGTTTTGAATAATATTATTCAGGGTGTTTTCACATATCTTTCCTCACAGCAAAATATCCACCGGGGGGGGGGGAGTTGGCTTGTTGTAGAAGAGCACCAAGTCAGCTTTCATTGCGTTTGCATTCAATCTGAAAATAGCACCACACTAGAAGCCCACTAAGTCAGTCTGCACTGGAAATAGAATCTTCAAAAAGATTATCACGACTGAACAATGGATGGAAAGAGGGAAATCTAGTCTCCCCCAGCCCATAGTGATGGCAGCTAAACAAAGTGTCTTAAGTAGCTTTCCGGTTCATTAAGTAATTTGGGTCTTTTAAAAATGGAAGCCAGACAGTAAGGCAACCCACTGTTCATCATATGAAAATATAACAAGTTTTCTTACATCTGAATAATTTGTTAATACTTGGCAGTAAAACAAAAACATTGACAATTAGATAGGGATCTTCACTTGTTCTTCTATTCTGAAATCGTCACATCGCACAACATAAAGCTTTACCTAAAATGTATTTTTTTAAAAAACACCCCCCAGTTTCCTGGAAGTTAACCAAGTTGGTGCTATATGCTCTGAATTGCACAGCAGAGTGGTTGCTGAAAATGGCATCCTTTAAGAAACTCATTTCAGAAAAGTTTCCCACCACCCACCCACTGGAAACATGAGAAGCTCTGAGCTAAAAAGCAGTATCTGTTTGCCTTCAGTCTCATGCGTGAGCATAAAACAGTTAGTGTTGTGGCTTGCACTCCTACAGATTACACATGCTGAAAATTCCTTTGTCCCTTTACAATGTATCTGAGAGCGGAACTGAATTTTAAATCATTTCTTGGCTGGTTTTGCTTCTGGGACTGAAGCGGCTGGATTCTTCCCCTCTGAGTAGTGGTGTAACGTCAGTGATCTAACAGAATTACTTCTGATGTTTTTGTAAGATGAGAATTGGACCCATTGAGTTGAGATCTCATTGTGATTCACCTCTTTTATGCTGTGTGGGTGTTCCTCTAGCAATGGAGTGACATTTCAATAGCACACCGTGAACTAAAACAGCAAGAAACCAGATCTCCAGCCTAGGCTCTTTAGGTGGGGAAAGTAGCATGAAGAGAGTCGTGTTTGGCCACAGTATAATTTCATTTACCTTCAGAAATTGGGAGTGCCATTAAACCTAATCGTTTCCAGGAATGAACGTGCATGCTCTCAAGCCCATTTCTGGCATTTTCTTTTAAAATAGGACTGAAAGAGAAGAAGCCACCAGGAGGGTTTTGAGTACACATTATTGATCTCCACTTGTTGAGACTTTGGCTTGGATGGGTGGGTTTCAGAGTGAGGCCAAAGTGATTCTAGCTTTCATACTTCTTCCACCTCAGTCATTGTTTGTATTCCACTCTCAGACCCAGGGGAATTAATCAGTGCACAATATGATCACAATACGGGTTAACTGAGTGTGGATGAGCCCTTAATTCCAGTGTCCTCCCTGCAGAAGAGGTGGGGACTTGTAAAAGCCAATAGGCCATTTTTATTTATTATTATTTTTAACAATCCACCTCTTTTAAGCAGACCCAGAATTTACAAAATGGGGTGATTATTATGAGAATTTCAGACCAAGAGCTATCAAACTATGCTGTGAACCACAATGAGATCTTTGGATGAAGGGTGGTATACAGATTTAATAAATAACAATAACTATAGCATGGCATTTCCCAGGAAAGTGCTATACATTTGGGAGGTACGATTTCTATGATACGTAAGTTACTTTCATCCCAACAGCAAAAGTTGTAGTCACAAAAACTCCAGTGGTAGCCATCAAACTCAAAAGGAAGCTGGGAGCATCTGGGAGCTTAGGCCTGCAGCAGCTTTCCTCCCTCCTTCCATGGTGGCTGGCTGGTTTTAGACGAGGTCATAGAATAGATGCTCTGTCCTCCTTTTAATGTCTTGTGTTGCGATTGCCGTCCCAGTTGAGATTATTACATCAGGGAGCTGTGCAAGGAAGAGAAGAGACAGAGGGTTGGGAGGTTTAGAAATGAAGGTTGAGGGTTGGACTGAAGGCTAAATTTAGAAAGAGACTTGAGTTGACATTCAAGACAGTGGCTTGAGTCATCTGTGTCCTGGAGATGGGGATCCAACATTGATTCTGGCATGCTATATTCTGGCCCCACCATTGTGAGACCAATTTTAGACTGGCAAATGGCATCAGGTGAAGTGTGCAGCTGCTTGCTTGTTCCAGTCTCAACATGCCAGCCTTTTTCTCCTGTTTGCACACAAAGTTAAAATGGTAAGAAATAGTGTTTAGCCTTTTACCATAAATACTGCTATCTGAATTGCCAGTCTTCAAATTGAGGTCTGATGTGTAGTGGCTACAAACGAAATGAAACACAATGCTGCCCGTAGAAGCAGGCTAAATCTGTAGCAATGTCTAATTTGTTACTGTTAGAGGGCCTGGCTTGGGTTAAGTGTAGGATTCCATTAGTCTATGTCTGATTAGGGAGGAAATGGCATTCTTAAACCTTCCACTTTGTGCACTGGCTGTGGAAACAGGGCTGTTCTTTAAGCAAGTCAAGCTCCTGTGTTGAAATCATTCTAATTCTTTGCCAGCAATAGCTGGGTTTTGCTACTGTCTATATTTGTATTAAGCACCAAAGAGTGATAAGCCCTGCCATGTTTAATATGAATTTCAACAAGGACCCATGAACCACTTTTTCACTTAATTAAATAGAAGTTAAATCACGTTCAGGGACTGTAAACAGCCTTGCCATTCTCTGACTTGTGGACAGAAGAATCAATGGAACTTTTCCTCGCTTGGAACTCCTTAAGAATTGGATGCAGGCCTTGTTGAAAGGCATCTTCCAGTTCCTGGTGCTTGCAAACTCTTTAAGAGCTGCTCAAGGCAAGATTTATGCTGTTGCTGATCACTTCCTGTTTGTAACTATGCTGTACTGGCTTGAAAGCCCATGGAAAGTTCTGTAAGCTTGCAAGATTCATGTCTTAAAATGACAAAAGACCTTCTCCTGGTTGCCATAACAACAGTTTACTGGACCAGTGAATGTGTAAAATGCTGCAGTCCTTAAGATGTCATTTTTTTTAAATCAAGTGCTCTCTCTTTGTCCTCAGCTGTGCTCCTGGCATGGGCTTGAATCAGTTGTATTGACTTGCTTTCTGGCCTTAGTGTCTGTGCATAGAGCTTAATCCCAACTCTCTCCTCTTTCAGGCTAGGTCTTCTGTTGTTGGGACAAAGAAAAGTTTATGTTGAGAGCCAGCTGATTTGTCTCTTAGATGCATGGAATACTAGATCTTTGCAGAGGTAGAAGATCAATCTAATGGCTTTAACAGAATGGAGCAACACAGGGCAGTTGCTTTTCAAAAGTTGCAAGAGGAAGATAGGAGCAGTGCTTTTTTCCGGGGGGACGAAGGGGTTCACATACCCCTAAACATTTTCTGAATCTAAGTTTGGCCTCATTGAGGGGCAGTATTTCAATATGAGTAGGAAAATGAGAGTACTCCTAAACATTTTTTCCAGAAAAAAAGCACTGGATACAAGCATGCAGGTTTGGGATCATCCTAACCACTTTGCTGTGGGACGTGGGTGGTGCTGTAGTGTAAACCACAGTGC
Organism: Podarcis bocagei; assembly: GCF_964188305.1. Lineage (NCBI taxonomy): Eukaryota > Metazoa > Chordata > Lepidosauria > Squamata > Lacertidae > Podarcis > Podarcis bocagei. The sequence goes on from NC_138127.1 coordinate 52,283,721, forward strand.
CTAGGGCTTGCCGATCGGAAGGTCGGCGGTTCGAATCACCCGTTGCTCAGTCCCAGCTCCTGCCCACCTAACAGTCTGAAAGCACATCAAAGTGCAAGTAGATAAATAGGTACTGCTCTGGCGGGAAGGTAAACTATGTTTCCGTGTGCTGCTCTGGTTCGCCAGAAGCGGCTTAGTCATGCTGGCCACATGGCCCAGAAAAATTGTCTCAGGACAAATGTTGGCTCCCTCGGCCAGTAAATCGAGATGAGCACCGCGATCCCAGAGTTGTTCGTGACTGGACTTAATTGTCAGGGGTCCTTTACCTTTTTAACCACTTTGCTGAATTACTCCTTTGTTCCTGTGTCAAGGCTGCAACTGGCAGCCAATTAAGTCAAAGGAATGATTTCACTCTCCTGTGTGAAGTTTTTCCAGGATGTTAGACAATAAGCTCATTTCAGAGTGCAGATTTTCAGGACCCTTTGAGGGGTTGAGGAGAAAAAAGAAGTTTACAGCCTTTAACAGCTTTGAGGGTTTTTTTGCAACAGAGTTTCAAATGGTTAACTTTCTCCCCCCTTGAGCCACAAAATAAGTGGTTCTGTAATTATCAGGGTTACAGAACACCTCCTAATCTACATATGAGCAGGGTGTTTTTTCTGTCCCCCCCCCCGCCTTCGTTTCCTAACTTTTTATAGTTCTTTCATGTACCAAAAGCTAACCAACCATGTTCACATTTAACAATATAAAATCTAGTTAGGTTTGTTTAAAAAAATAATAAAGTGACTAACTGAGGACTGCTGATGACTTTGTACTGTACAGACATTGGGAATAAATAAATTACGCCTGGGTTTAGTTTTCTTTATTGCGTTTGTGTGCTTGAAGTGATGTGGTTTTTATGCTGAAAATGCTGAATTTCTCACTGGGCTGTTTTGCAAGCAAAACAAAAACAAAGATTGAGTTACCACACTGTCCCCTGAGTTCAGTTTCTACACTAAAATATATGATCCCTGCGAGTGCCAGAACTTATTGGTGGACTGACAGAATCACCTTTTTGCAAAGTTTCAAAGGAAATGCCATCAAGGAATACCTTTCAGTTGGATGCAGTTGAATGTCGGAGCTGAAGAAAGAAGGCTCTTTTTGCATTCCCCAGCCGATTTCTCTCAATCCAGTATTATACACCTATTTTCATATTATGTTATTGATTTGGGTGATAGGTAGAGTCTAGAAGGAGCAGTGACCCCCCGGGCCGCTTGAGTAGTATTTCTTTCCTGGTCCCTGTTCTGCTACTGGACTTGAGGAGAATTTTAAGAGTGCATTCCTTGAGGATAAAAAAAAAATGGCTTCACCTAGCACTAACAGAAACATACTTGCCATGGGTTCAAACAAGTGTATATCGCATTCACATTTTACTCGGGTGGGTACAAGTAATGGTTGTAAATATGAAAATTGGACAAGTACCATTTAATTACATTTAAAAATGCACTATGAATTGTAGACTAAAATTACTACCACTGTTTAGTTAGTATATCCTTGCTCTTGCAATAATATGTACCTGTCCAATATTTATCAATACTTGCATGCTCTGTTCTTTTTCCATGTGAATTAAGTCAATACAATGCATAGCAATATTGTATAACCTAACAGCTCTGATAAATTCTACTGTTGGCACTATATGTGTGTGAGAGAGGGGGGGCAGGGGGGGAGAGAGAATAGTGTAGTGTAATGCATTTCTGAGTGATAAGTGTAGTACTAAAGGTCTAGAACTATGTAACATTCAGCTGAATGCTGCTTGAACAAAGGACATATGTGAGAGAGATGTACTTGCTGCTGAGGCACCATGTACGCAGCAGATGGAAGCAGAAGTGCAGCTTTCTGTATGAAGTCTAAAGGCCACAAAGGAACTCTTCATCTTCATGAGGCAGTATTTGTTTTGTGAAGTCAAAATTGATGTGAATCTAGATGTGGGGGGGACCCATTTCATAAAAATGTACTATGTGAAACGGCAACTCTGCAGAGAAGAGACTGAATAAAGATATGTTGGGGAACAAAATTGTAAGTGGGTGCAATAAATTGTTTGTTCCATTGGTGGTGTGCTTTGTTTCCATTGCAGCAGAAGAAAACTGTAATTGTGAAGTGCTGCATAAGATTCAGAACTGATAAAACAGTACTGGCTTAAACCTATTTCCAGCTGGCTGCTTGCTGGATCCTGTCAGATGATTTTTGTCCAGCTGACTGACTTTATTGAAAGCCACACAGTTGTCAAACTAAACCATTCTCTCCACTCTCCTTTCCCCCCCGCCCAAGATAATTCTTTTTAGTGTAAAAGTCAAAACATAAACCGTAAGAATGCAATGGTGATTATGTGATTATCACAAACAGCATGCAAGAGAAACATTGTGTGTTTTTGTGTATGTTGCAAGTAGCAAAATCCTTCCTGATATGCTGCAAAGAGAGAGGCATTTGTGCTTTTGCAGAAGGACTCCCCCACCCCATGATAAAGTTGCTGTACTCAGTGACCAACCCACATGCCAAACAAAATGCCAGAGCAGCCTCAGGGGAGTCCTGTGTTTTACTATGCATGTTTCACATACTGGTGGCTGCTTTAGATGAATCTACATGCTATGCATATCAAAAGGCAATTACTCCTCCATGACTCTTGCATTTGACCTTAATGCAGGAGCTCTGATCTGGAGCTTCTCAGTGGAGTCAATCCCGATGGGGCTCACATTTGGTGCCAAATTTAACAAATGCTAAATGCAATTCCAACTCGCACAGGAGCAATCTGGAGTGCACTCTAACACTCTTTCTTGTTCCTTTGCAGTCACAGATTTACCTGCTCCACACCTGACTTGGGACAGGTGCCTGGGGCTGAGGAAAGCTGTCTTATTAGAATGCCTGGTGGGCCTAATTACAGTGGTACCTCAGGTTAAGTACTTAATTTGTTCCGGAGGTCTGTTCTTAACCTGAAACTGTTCTTAACCTGAAGCACCACTTTAGCTAATGGGGCCTCCTGCTGCCGCCGCGCCGCCGGAGCACAATTTCTGTTCTCATCCTGAAGCAAAGTTCTTAACCTGAAGCACTATTTCTGGGTTAGCGGAGTGCGTAACCTGAAGCGTATGTAACCTGAAGCGTATGTAACCTGAAGCATATGTAACCCGAGGTACCACTGTATCCCATGGGCTGTAGTTCCCCATGTCTAGCAAACAACACCCATGCAAAATGGCAGGCACGTTGGTGATCAAGTCTTTATGGAGATCTTGTGGGAGTTTTAGCATTAAGGCTTGTGAGGAATATACAAATTTTCTGTTTTGTTACACTTATACCATTTGTCCCCAAATGTGGTGATTTTATCTGGGCAGAAAAGAATGAACGAGTCATGTGAGTAGCTAACATATTGAGGCTACCTAGAATGAGGCAGCATAAAGTTGGCAATGATCTGGAAAAATGAAACACGACCTCAGGGAAGTTTTGGTTGATTGGCTGCTTTTTGATACCTTCCCCTTAACAGCTGCCTGCTGCTATTGAACTAGAACTTCCCTTCTGGCAATAAAGTATTTTTACAAAGTGAACTTTATTCTAGAAACAGTCCTCCAGCCCTGCCCATGTGAGATAACCACCTTGGTTATATAAATTGTATCTCTTTCTCCCTCCCCATCATGAAGAAAATATCCTTGATATTCTTTGAATCTATGGCGTCCATTATCGTGTGTGTGTGTGTGTGTGTGTGTGTGTGTGTGTGTGTGTGTGTGTGTGTGGAGGCTTTGTAGAAGCCTAGAATTGTAGGGTGTGCATATCAATAGCAGTTATACAAAAATAAAAAGCCATCTATTATATGCAAGGCTATTCACACACACACACACACACACACACACACACACACACAGTTTTCAAAAATAAGGAAAGAAAAAAGAAAAACTAAAAAAGAAAAAAGTTACATCAAAGTTATCATACACATTTACATATCGAGATTGCTCTGAATCTCCTGACTCCCCCCCCCCATCCCATCCATGGGCCCTTACTTCTATTTTCATATGCATAACAATACTTCTCCAAAGTTTTCATCGTCCTAAATTATCTGTAATTTCTATTGCATTAAAAGTCTATTTAAAATCCTGCTAATGTTTTAACTGCCAACAAAGATCTGTATAGTAAAAGCTATGGTTTCCCCAGTAGTGATGTATGGAAGTGAAAGCCCGACCCCCAGCATTTTAAAATCTTCCCGGGACACGGGGAGATTTTAAAATGCTGGGGGTCGGCAGTGCTTCGCTGTTCCGAAGGGGGGGCGGGGACACCTGCCCCAGCCGCCCCACTTCGGAAAGCTGTTCCGAAGTGGGGCGGGGGGGCGGGGACACCTGCCCCAGCCGCCCCACTTCGGAAAGCTGTTCCGAAGTGGGGAGTGGGGGCGGGGACACCTGCCCCAGCCGCCCCACTTCGGAAAGCTGTTCCAAAGTGGGGAGGGGGGGCGGGGACACCTGCCCCAGCCGCCCCACTTCGGAAAGCTGTTCCGAAGTGGGGAGGGGGGGCGGGGACACCTTCTGAAGGCGGGCAGGGGGCGAAAGTCTTTGTCCCCCCTGCCTGCCTTCCCAGGGGCTTTTAAATCGCCCCGGACAGCGGAGAAGTCCTCCGCTGTCCGGGGCGATTTTAAAATGCCGCCCGCCAGCATTTTAAGATCGCCCCGGACAGCGGAGAAGTCCTCCGCTGTCCCAGGGTTTTTTAAAATGCTGGGGGTGGGAAGAAAAGCCCTTGTCCCCCCCCCAGCCTTCAGAAGAGGTCCGGGGACAGACTGGTCTGAAGGCGGTTTCCCTAGGAACGCATTAATTGATTTTCAATGCATTCCTATGGGAAACCGTGCATCGCAAGACGAAAAAACCGCAAGACGAAGAGACTTGCGGAACGAATTAATTTCGTCTTGTGAGGCACCACTGTATTTGCTACATGTGGATTTTTTTTTGCGGGGGGGGGGAATGAATGCTTAGGGGAGAAGTAAGGATAGTGGAGAGGCTATAATGGGTAGGGGATACATGGACAGCGGAGTAATAGCTGAAGGAACAAGGGACCTCCCAGAAAGTTCAGCACCGATGGCTCTGAGCACTTTCTGTGCTAATCCATATTCAAGCATCTCTGCAGGCACGATAGACATTTCTCTTTTAATCTATCGGATTACTTAATAGTCTGTTATGCCCCCATCTTGCAATATTTTTAGACCTGCTGTTGGCCCTTTGCCACCCCTTACTTGCATGCTACTCAAGCCCATTCCATGACAGCTGCCAGGTTTGTCTACATATATGAGTGGTACAAAGAGTGTACTTGGCACCGAGAGCTGCAAATAAACGCAGAAGCTGGGCAGGTTCTGGAAAGCTGAGCCAGAGAGGCCTACGACCTAAATATAATGCAAAGACAACAGGAAGAGACTGGGCTTGAAAATCTGTAGTTGTCCCTCACTTAGAATGGGAGAGCTGAAGTGGCATTATGTTTGGGAACTGAACTATGAAGTATTGTTAGGAAAAGGCAGGTGGTTTGGCTCCAGCCTTGCCACGTTCATAATGCAGATTCTTTTGTGGCCAAATGGAGCTGCAGGTAGGGTGGTTGTTTATATATAACCCCAAAAATAGAACAAAGGAGAATAGGTTCGCATAAAACAGGTTTATGCTAATTTATATATATGGACGCAAATTTTGGGGAGGGGGAGATTGTGACCAGGTAATCTATGACAGCATCTTAAAAAGCAGAGACATCACCTTGCTGACAAAGGTCCGTATAGTTAAAGCTATGGTTTTCCCAGTAGTGATCCTATATGTGTCTACTCCTAAGGAATTCAGTGGGACTTCCTCCCTATAAAGAGGGTAAAGGATTTCAACCTAATTCTCCATATAGACAACAGCTACTCTCAGTAGAGGCTCCTTCCAGCTCGCTCGCTCCCAGTGTTGGGTCCCTGAAACATTTGTCCAGCTGGGACCACTTCTAACCTATGTCCCAGGGATGCCATCTCGCCCTCAGGATTGTGGGTGCCTGCTGCCACACGCAAACATGCAACATCACATGATCGTGCCTGAACGCAGTGCATGTGATGTCACCAGGGCTGGATTTAGGTTTGATGAGGCCTAAGCTACTGAAGTTAATGGGGCCCTTTATATTTCTAGCTGTCCTTTGTCAACAACAAATTGTCGCTGTTTTTTGTGTTGAATATATGCTATATGCGGGGCCCATTACTTATATCAGGGGTGGCCAACTCCCAAAAGACTCACAGAATTAAAAACTGGCAGTGATCTATCCCCTTTTGGGGGGTTCAGCTACAAGCTGCTGAGCTTTTTTTAGGTAGGAGGAAAGCACAGATTTTTGTGCATTCAAGCCTAAGATCAAGGGAGAAAGAGTTTACTCGCTCAGTAAACTCCCTCTTCCATTCTGCAGATCATGCAACAATGGAGGGCGGGACTGGATTCTATTTTACCAAAGTTAAGGAAAGGGACTCAGCAATCAACCGCAATCTACCAAGACCTCCTGGGGATCTACCAGTAGATCACAATCGACCTGTTGGACATCTCTGACTTACATCATAGGAGCCTACACAACACAAAACACTGTTGCTGTAGGCCTATGTAGGTTTTATTTTATTTGTTTTTTATCTTATATTTTGGAAATGTACATCCAGGTTTTTTCCTTTAATTTTTTTGGGGGCCCCCAAGAGAGTGGGGCCCTAAGCCATAGCTTGTTTAGCTTATACGTAAATCTGGCACTGGATGTCACACAGCCAGTGAGGCACCCTTTTTCATGGGGAGGAACTTGGACTCAGAGGCAGAGAGACTCTGCCTCCACGCCCAAGCCCTACCCTCTAGAAAAGGACGCCTTGCTTGCTGGCTGCGGAGGACGGAGCTGAACTGCTTAGCTCCTGATGACTTTTTTCCATTAACTTTGTGGGTACCTGACCCCCACAATTATCTTATTGCGGGTGCCCAAGCACCCACAGCCCCCTGGAGTTGACTCCTACACTATGTCCTATTCCCATTTTAAAAAGCAAATGGCAGTGGGTTCTCAGTCACAAGCCTCATGACCCTGAAACGCACTATATTTGCAAAGGAATGTTCTAAAAATCTAGCCAGCGGCATACAAGAGCCTGAATGGAATGCCATTCCCACAACTGCGCACCACCTAATGAAAGACACAATAACATTCTGCCTTTTTTTGCCATGTACTAATCCCCTTTTGGTTGGAGAGATACTACCACTGAACTGCCCTATGCTATGAACTGGCCTGAGTGAAAGCTGCTTAGCCATTTGGTTTAGACATAGAACAAAAATGAATGAAACCTCTCTCCCCCCCCCCCATATCACAATGGTCTGGGTTATTTTTAACTCTTGCAGGAGTGCTGGGCATATAAGGCTAATGCTAACGACAGGAGATGCTTTACATTTCATCTGCCAGCAAGAGAGTTCGGGTTACTGAGCTAAACCGGAATAACAAGCTACTGTGCTAATCCCGCTGTTTCTATTTTAAGATACTAAATGTATTTGACGATCACTATTATCCTGACCCTGCCTACTAACACCTACATACAACAGCCAACACTGGCCTAAGGCGTTCTTCCCATCTCCAGGTGCCAGCCAATTTATGGTAAATACGATCACCCAGCCACTTTCCCTTCAAAAACAGAAAACAAAACACCCTTGTTCCGCACTTGTTAATGTCACTTTTAAAAATCCTTTGTCATTCTTAATAACTTGTATCCCATGTGTATTTTTCACTGGCCTGGCATCTTCCCTTCCATACTCCAAATATTATCTAAATTCTACTGTTTATTAATTTATAACATTCACCAACTTTAGCAGTTATGGGTGCCCTTACACACCCAAACTCTGTTACCCCAAATCTGTAACTAAATATCTTCTTTATGCATTTGCTGAATATACGATGGTCTCCTGCATTCATGGAACATGCTTTACACAACTGAACGGGGCTAACATTTTCCTTCAGATTTGAAAAAATGTTCCTATCTTCAACATAACGAACTCTCACTACCATAATTCTGCTTGTGGTTATCTTACCTGGCACATTTTTCTGCCTTCCAGACTACAACTCCCATCAGCCCCAGCCAGCACAAGCCTGTCCAAAAACTCAAGTCCAAAAAGATAGAGAGAGCACCATGTTGGAGGAAGCTTGCCTAGTGGAAAATTTATGAGATAATATGGCTGCTGCAAAATGTTATCAAATATATTGATGAAAATTCCCAGTTTGAAACTATGGCATGCAGCCTAGGAATTTTCTATGCTTCCTGTGTCAGTAAGAAAGGCTCTGTGGTGATGGCTATATTTGCTCATCTGTCCTGGTGAAAGCTTAAAGAATTGGAAGTGTCTTGGTTTCTAACAAACTCTAAGGTAACTACAATATGTGGCGCACTTAAAATCTGCTTTAATGTGGAAGCCTCTTGAATAAATGTTCTGTAAAACGGGTCATCCTTCTGTTTTAATGTGAGTTGCTTTTAATGGCCAATGAGCGACTCTCCAACGTTACGAGGTTATTATAGAAATTAGCTGCATACGTTTATGGGGACTCAAGCACATCAGCAGGAGACAGGTAGTTATGAGCAACTGTTACAAACATTTTTATTGCCCCAGATGTCTCTCTAAGTATCTGTAGCAATAACCAGCCATTTATTAACACAGCTATTAATACCTTTAATGAGTTTTTTAAAGAAAATATTTATTAATACTAATAAAATGTGGCCCATAAAAATAAACCTGAAGAGACATTTATAGAAAATGCAAGCAGTATCTGCCTTTGTCTGCCTTCTATCTTTTTACTGGCAATAAAAAAATGAGTACTCCTAAATTCAGCCTGCAGTTTTTACTTTTATTTCTTCTTTGATACATAATTAAATTACAAAAGGAGCAAAAACCCTGGTTTTAAAAATAGTCCTGGATCATTGCTGATAAAGTCTCTGCCCTGTATGAGATCAAGGCCCCTCCTTTGAGCTTTACACTACTGGAGACACTCTGCCTCTGTGTGCCAGGCGCTGTATGCAAGAACAGAATGCTACCCTAGCTGGGCCTTTGGTCTGATCCAACAACGCTGACTCAGCAATGCTCTTCTAGTGCCTATGTGGCTATTTAAACCTCATAAGTTCCTTGAGGTGTGAGTGCAAGGGGTTTTGGCCTGGCAGAACCTGGAGGAGATGACTGGAGACACCTGCAGCTTGTCGAAGACACTCCTACCCCAAGAACATATAAGCAAGTGCAGCCACAGATCACAGCTGATGTAGCAGGCGTGCATACCCTCCAACATTTCTCTGATGAAAATAAGATTGTTCCATTCCATAATGATAATTTTACTACAGTCATACCTCAGTTTACAGACGCTTCAGGTTGCGAGTTTTCGGGTTATGGATGCGCCAAAACCTGGAAGTACCGGAATGGGTTACTTCCGGGTTTTGGCGCTCACGCATGTGCATAAGCACTAAATTGCAACCTGTGTGTGCGCAGACATGGTGCTGTGGCTTGCGGATGTTGCAGGTTGCAAACGTGGCTCCCGCACGGATCACATTCGCAACCTGAGTGTCCACTGTATTTATACCCCACAAATCTTACTGGGTTGCCCCAGCCACTCTGGGCAGCTTCCAACATATCTAAAAACATAATAAAACATTGAACATTAAACAAGCTTCCCTCTACAAGATTGCCTTCAGACAGCTCGGGGGTCAGATAACTCCATACCCTCCAACATTTCTCCAATGAAAACAGGGACATCCTAAGGAAAACAGGAAGATTCCAGGATCAAATCAGAAACCGGGACAATTTCTCTAAATCAGGGACGTTCCTGGAAAATAGGGACACTTGGAGGCTCTGGGCATGATCTTAGTACAAGTTAACATACAACTCCATCATTATATGTCTAGACAACAATCTAAGCAGGGTTTTTTTCTGATAAGAAACTCAGGGGGACTGAGGCCCTTACCTTTTAAAAATTAAATAATAATATTTTATTTTGGTTGGGGTGGGGAGGCTGGAACAGATATACCCTCAATGCCTGAGCCAAAAACCCATCTATATCTGTAATCAATATAGCTGTGGCCATTTTTAATCCAGATCATTGCCCGCTTGACTTTATTAATCACATCTTACCTTTAGCCACACCCTCATGGGGGTCAGGGGTGGCATGGTGGCACTGTGACTGGGCCAACAACAAACAAACATTCATGGTGAGTTCCCTCACCCTTTTTCCAGAAAAAAAGTGCTGAATTTAAACAGAAATTGATTTGATGCATAGCCTTTACAGGATTTTGTATATTTATTAACCAGGTCCTTCTTGCTCAGCTGACAAAAGTTAAGCAGATACCCTCAAACTAAAAATCTTGAAAAAAAATTTATTCATGCTGCTTTCACGATCTTTTGGGGTAGGTTTTCTTTTTGCCACCATGCAATTTGTCAGATAAATAAATGAATATATGTTTAAGATTTCCAACTCAGCTATAGGAATTCCACTTCTGTTTCATTCCTACTCCCTGCAGCAACATTCATTCTTTGATGTGACTTAGCTGAGAATTTACTGGCTAGTACACACAGTAGTCTGCTCTCTGCCATACGATTTCAAATTGAAAAATTAAAGATGACTAAATTATACAGTACTTTAATTTCTGAAGAAAATGTTGATAAGAATCCTTTTAAAGCCTTCTTAATACCCTTTCCCCAAGTGGCTGCATGAATTCCAAATATAACTCTTATGCTTTTCCTTCCTTCCGTCATTATTTTCTAATTCTGAAAAGGCTTCCATTTATACTCTTCCCCACCCATACATCATCTTCTTGTCTTATTCTACCCACACATAATCTTTCTGGTAACATGACAGCAACTTCTATAGCAAGATCACTTCAAATGCTAGAAATATCTTTATCTAAATTGTGCTTTTCTGCTCCAAAATGAAGTATTGGTGTACCTCATTTTTAGGAAGAAACACATTGTATGGATTCTACAAAATATGCTTAAAATAAAAAGAAAGTGGGGTTCCCTCTCCTCCAAATGAAGTAGTGTGTCTGGTCCAAGGACTGTTCATGACCAAAGCAGATGTGGCATTAAATGTATCTTTGCATTTGATATGCAGCTTTTAAAAATATGCAAATACCATCAGTACTTGTTACAGCGCATAGTTAAACAATGGAGTTTGCTCATTTAACATGTTGTGGTGGCTGCCAACTTTGATGGCTTTAGAAGAGAATTAGACACATTTGTTGAGGATTTTATGTTTTTAATTGTTACTTGTAAACTATATTGCCTTTTTTGAAGTGGGGGGGGGAAGTATGTCCTTCCCTTAGTTATAACTTTCCCACCATTTCAGCTTCTCCAAACACCTCCTTATTTGGGGTACTTCTGTTTATGGTTGTGCTGTCAGTGTGGCCCTTTTAAATGACTCGTTTTTCAAGCGTTGCTGTCTTTGCAGTGGCCCTTCAACTAATGTGTAAATTAATGAACTGACTTGTTGACCAAGTAGCCTTACAGTTTCCAAGCAAGATAATAGTTCTTTTGTTTGGCCATCTTCAACAGGGCCTTGTCTCTATACAATTCATTCCATGAATGGAGCCAGCTGTTTTTGTGTTTGTTTGGTTTTTGCTCACGTGGGAGTTATGTCGGCCATGCCTCCACAGCTTTTTATTTCAGGTTTTTTTTTTTTGTTCTATGAACTATGTGAGCATGCAGAAATATGGGGAAAGCCACCCAAGGCTGCCGATTATGAGCTTAATGGAAAAACACACAGCTACTGACAGAGGAATAAGGAAGGGAATGCCCTTTATCCCAGAATGCGTAGCAAACCAACTTGCTTATTGGCTGAAATTTGATACTTTACTTTGCCTCCAGCATCAGAATTCGGGTTGACCTGCATGTGATAAGTCAGGACTGCCAATGTGCAGCCCCTTGTGGGCCACAGAATCTCCTGCCCCTCCTCTCACAGAAATTAGAAAGAAGGCTTGACATAGACATTATACTGCAACCGACAGAAAATGTTATGGTGTATCCTTATTAGGGTGTGTGTAACCCATGATGATTTTGTTGGTTTGTAAATGTGCCCACCAGTCCAAAAATGTTGGTTGCCTCTGTTATAAGTAGCTCTGACTGAAAATGGAAGCCCAGTTCCATTTTTCTCCTTGGTCATATGTAGAACAATTTACCATATCCTGGTATCCTGTGTTTACCCCGTTCCTTTCCTTATCATTAACATCTCTGGTTCCAATTTGTAGAAAGTTTTACAAGTTAAAACCAGCACCTTGAATTGTACATTGGAGCAGATCTGAGATATTTTGGAACAAGAAGAGCCTGTTGAATCTGGATAATGGCCCATCCAAGTCAACATCCTGTTCTCACAGTGGCCAACCAGATGCATGTGAGTAGTCTGCAAACAGGACATGTGCATAACAGCTAACTGATGCCTTATAACTCCTTCCAGTCTAAATTATTACTCCTCTCTGGAGTGTGGCTTCATGCACACACTCTGGCCTGAATGTGAATTCTTTTAGGCCTCTGTGGCTTCTTGGCTGCTTTATTTGGCAGCTGTTGTGGAGCTTGATGCTTCAGAGGAACTGGGCTCAGGGAAAACTATTTGTGAGGGTCTGAGTTCAGGCTCTGCAAGTTCACAGTGGTCAACCACACATTCAGTAACTGGCTGTGTTCTTCACACAGTGATATGGTGGACAAAGCATTGGCCAACTCCTCCTCCATCTCCCAGCTTCAGCGATGCTCAAGAATGGAGCCATGACACAAGGATATGCCTCCTGATCAGGGTGAATGGTGAAGCTGCTAGTAGATAAGGAGAGTAAATAAAGAGATGTGAAGGAAGATGGGAAGTTCAGATGACATACTGTATGTTAAATGAATATGAACCATCTCAGGGGTGTCCAAACATTTTTCAAAGAGGGCCAGATTTGATGAAGTGAACATGTGTGAGGGCCAACCAAAGCTTTTTGGGGGATTGAAGTTGTGGAGCGTTTTTAAGGATTTAACCCCGACATATACTGCCATGGAGCCCAGATTATGTAGAATTGGATGCCATCAGCATTTAGGTGGTACTGAAAGCCATGGGCACAATGAAATCTCCCAGGGGCATCATATAGAGAAAGCACAGCAGGCAGCCAAGAACTGAACCCTGAGGCATCCCATCAGTAAGAGTTAAGTAAAAGCTTTCCATGTGGAACTGAGTGATTAAACAGGTAGGAAGAAAATAACAGGACGAACGGACTCACAAGAAGCCTAGGGGGGAAAAAACATTCCAGCAAAACAAAGTGATCAGCTAAGCAGAGACTTATGGATTCGGCAGTGAGGCAATTGTTGGTGACTTTGGCAAGGTTAGTTTTAGCAGAGTGCTGAAAGATAGGATGCCAGATTAGAAGGGTTCAAGAATAAAGAAGAAAATAAAGATGGTGGGAATAAGCAGCACACACTCCAGGAGTTTGGAGATAAAGAGGAGAAGGGAATGGTTTGCATTAGTTCATGACCCATCACACATCAGAAATAACTCTCAAATGCTGTGTTGTTGTTTTTAATGAAGGCAGTCACACCTATTCAGCTATGAATCAAGTGTTATGTAGTCCAAATGGTGTACATGCATTGTCTATATTAGTCCTTGCCAGTGGATTAAATTTCTTTTTTTAAAAAAAAAATTTTTATTGGTTTTTCCACTTTTATAAAGACAAAACACACACAAAAAAGACACAAGACAAGAACATGTATAAATTCCGAAAATCCTAGTTTCCTAACCCTATTCCCAGACTTCCCCCCACCCCCCCCTCGTGCATCCCAATTCCCAAGATTGTGTCAGCAATTTGGTGTTTCTCCTCTTAACCATCTTATTACCTTTTTTATAAACAAAATATAGATTTTTCCTAAGTTGGACTCAAGTTCTCTTCCGTCGATTTCTCATTTTGTCTTAATTAAAAGTCATATTAACTAAACCTAAAGGTCTTGAGTGTTTTTAAGATTCTCTTCTTCCCTCCCTCCCATCCCCGGTTTTTGTCCCTTCCCAATACATATCCAGAATAGCAGTTCTTAGCCTGGGTTCCTCACGTCCGAGGCTTTCAAGTCTCTTTCAGTCCCTCTCCGCCGGTCTTGTTGGTAGTCCTTTATGTCAGTCATCAAATCTGGAAAGAGTTCTTTCGCCATCAAACCATATTCTCTTCCCACAAGGACATTTGAAAGCCACTGCTGAAAAATTTCCACAAATCCTGCATCTTCAAAGTCAAAGTCAGAATGGAGGCCCCAATCATATTTCTTTGTTTTAAGTTCCTGTGTTCCATAAACTCCCGGGGCCTCCTCCTCCTTCTTCTTCATCTTTCGCAGACTTGTGGTAGATGTAATCCAAAAATCTCCTTGCTTGTATTCCACAGATGTCGGCTTTTGGTTATTACTTCCCAGCTTTACTTTCTCTTTTTCTTGTTTAGTCTCTTCCACCTCTTCAGATATCAGTTCCCATTCAGCTGTGGATTCTTTCTCATTCAGGTCCTCAATACATACAGCAGAGCTGCCTGTTCCAGAAGTTAAGGTCATAAGTTGTTTATTCATAGCTAAGCTCTGCTCTTGTAGAGTTCCCACCAATTGAAACATCCTTTCGATTTCCACTAGTAACTTTCCATCCACAGCCATTGTATCCATTGTAGTTTCACAGAATTCCCCCTAGGGGGAATCTGGTTACTTATTAGTCTTTTCTCCAACAATCCTTTAACTTATTTTTATTACTTTGTTTCCAACAATCTTGGTTCAATTGTAACTCATCTTAGTCCAGAGGGATCTTAAATAGCAATTTTTCCACTCTAAACTGCCCGCTTGACAGCTTTGACAGCTGTCAAACTCCGCAGCTCTTACACAGGCACAGAGACAGGACGCTCCCGGGCCCGGGAGGGGGGGTTGTTTAAAGCAAAAAGAAGGCTTCCCAGTCTCCACTCTCCAGCTCAAAATTTCTTTTAACTAAATCTTGGAAGTTAGTGTCCTTTTTAACTCACCCCTCCAAGGGTAGGCTCTCCAGCTTAGCACTTTGTCGTTGCTTAGATCGTCTGCAAGGGGGGGGGGTGCGGACTTCCTTTTAGCACACCCCCCGGTCGTCTCCAATTCAGGGTAATGTTTTTAAAATCCAATTCCGTCTTACTCACGGGTTCTTTCTTTTCAGTCCAAATTTCAAGGAAGGGAGTCAGCGCTCTCTGGTCATGGCTCGTGGCTTCACTCCACCGAGGTAGCGATCGACTCTCAGTGCCACGCCGCCCTCCGTATCCTCTCCGCAGCCTTTAAAAAGGCTCTTCGTGGATCGGGGGGCGCTTAAGACACCCGCCGAGTCTTCAGTCCGCAGGCTTCCGCGCCTGCGGTTTTTAAGGGTCCCCGCGTCGCTGGCGCGGCAAAGACCCGTCCTCGGTTGAGCCGATTCCCTCCGCAGCTCGGAGGGAATCCGCCATTTCCAAATCGCGCCAACCCGGAAGTCTGCAGTGGATTAAATTTCTTCAGGGCTTGCAAGTTCCATTTTTCTTCCCACCTTCTGCAGATGATCATTGATAGTCTGGGTCACTGCTAAAAGTTTTCTTCTGCCCAGGGTCAGTCCCTAATTAGAAAATCACTTAAACCCAGCAGCTGCACAGGAAGCTAATTTGTATTGTATAATAATAATAATAATAATAATAATAATAATAATAATAATAATAATAATTTATTACCTGTACCCTTGCCATCTGACTGTGTTGCCCCAGCCACTAAGGGCAGCTGTAGAAATGGCTAGAAATGTTTGTTGATAATATGAAAAGTCTTTAAGATATTTTTAGGGTGGTGGGGAAGCACAGTATGCTATCTTTTAATTGCAAGGGAGGAACACACAGATTCTGCAGGGAAAACCGCAGAAGATTAAGCTAAATATTAAAAAATAACATTTACTTTTAAATCTCTTTGAAGCTGTGCAGCACAAGATACATTTCTCTAAGGACACACAATCAGTAGCTAGTAAACTCTCAGCAATATGCAGCTGAGAATGAATAGTGTCTCTTTTTCTTTTAATGTGATACTTAACCCCCCAAATTTCATTTCAAACATGATGATGGCAGGGCCAATCCTACCACTAGGTGGAGCAAGGTAGATGGTTTAGGTAACTGATTTTTGGAGGTGGAGGTCATGGAAAGGCTGCAAATTGTTAATTATTCAAGGTATTCATTGTTGAGTTTTTCCTGCCAGGGAAGGGAAGAGGCATTTGTGCCAAAATAACTGTATGTAGAAGGTTGCTGGTCTAATCCATCAAAGGGTAATGTAAAACAAACCCTGCCTGAGACCTGGAAGTAGAGGCTTCAGATCAGCCTTTCTCAACTCTGGGTCCCCAGCTGTTATTGGACTGCAACTCTCATCATCCCTGATGATGAGCATGATCAGTGGTCAGGGATGATGGGAGTTGCAGTCCAACAACATCTGGGGACCCCGAGCTGAGTAAGGCTGATATAAACAGTACTGGTCTAGAGATAGTATAATAATTAATCTCTCTCTCTCTCTCTCTCTCTCTCTCTCTCTCTCTCTCTCTCTCTCACACACACACACACACACACACACACACACACACACTTCCTGTAATATATATATTACCGCAAGCAGTTTTGTTTTGTAACTGCTCTTGCTTGATAGAAGCAGCTGCTAGCCTAGTGATGGAGGAGAAATTCAGTCCAGTTCATATTTAAAGGTAAGCCTAACTAATTCACACTTTCTGAAGCAATACAAGAACTGAAACACAGCCATCCTTCAAAATTGTCACATCTCTGAATTTTGCAATGCAGTTGTCTAGCCGAGTCATGTGTGCAAAAATGCATATAATGGGGTAAGATGTCCATAAAAATAATAATAAAATAATGAAAATAACATACACAATACACTGCTTTATAAACCTCTTTGAGATTATATTACAGTCAAGTGGTACATAAATGTTGTGAACTGAATAAATTTATTTTAGGGGAAATTGCCGTGCAAAAATGTGTATATTGGGCAAAATTGCATACCAGGATGTATGTTATAAGGACTTCAAAAAATAAATAAATCATATATGGAGAACTGAATGGAAGATTGGAGAAAGTGAATGGAATCAAATTTGGTTTTAGAGACGTAAAGATCAAGGTGCTTTGAAAGCAAAATGCATCTATCTCTGGGCAACGGCTAGAAA
Organism: Podarcis bocagei; assembly: GCF_964188305.1. Classification (NCBI taxonomy): domain Eukaryota; kingdom Metazoa; phylum Chordata; class Lepidosauria; order Squamata; family Lacertidae; genus Podarcis; species Podarcis bocagei. The sequence continues at coordinate 52,300,845 of NC_138127.1, forward strand.
ACAAAATTCGAGACCTATCATCATAGTATAAACCTAAACAAATAATTAGGAGTAGCAGCAGCAGCTCTGATGCCAAGATGAGAGGAGCCAGAACCAGATGTTTAAAAGAGAGAGGCTGTTAGCAGTCATATGTTAGCAGGGTGACAGCTGGAATTGTTCTTGCTGAAGACAGTGCCAATTGTGATGCAAGGCAACATCTACACACACGAAACCCTCCTATTTTTACATATCCTTTCTGTTTTATATGGGCCACCGGCAAGCCTCAGACTGGTAGCCTTCACCTTCATTGATCATGACTAGATTTGAACCCATAGTTTCCCCACTGAATAGGCATCACCTTGAAATACAAAAACCCTGATATTGTATACTATATTCTAGCAGCCTTTGTTACTTTTCTAGCAATCATTTTTATTTAATAATCCTGCTTCCGTAAACTAACGAATGCTGGAGAAAAGCCTGACTTTGCCTTTGGTCACTGGATTCTGTGATTCTGTGACTGCACCACAATGCAGCACTCGGGGGAAACAAAAGACGCCTGTAGAATGGCTTGTTTCTCATTGAGAAAAGGAGTCTGATAATGGACATCATGTGTTCTCTCAGCCTGTGTTCAGCCTTCATGCAGCTGAACACACTCTTCTGCAATGCTGAGTTGTTGGCAATTGCTGTGAAGATGGTTCCTTCTGAGCAAAACCTTTTTCAGTGCCTCTTATCATCAAGAACAAATAGCAACCAGTGCTGAAGCCAAGGTGATTCTGGAATTAATAAGACTTTTAGGGGTGGAATGCCAGTGTAAGAGGAGAAATATGTGGAACGTGAGGCTTTCACTAGAAATGACAGCCCCGTTTCAAATTTTCCCCTCCACCTCTGTAACACCTATTTATTTTTTTGATTTGTTTTTTAAATCTATATGCCATCCTTCAATAAATAAATAAAAATTCAAGTCAGCTTACAAATAAAATATGAGTTTTCTTTTTAATTACATACAAAAGCATAACAAAACATTACAGGAAAACTAGAGAGTGAAAAGGTGTGCTGGTGCAAGGAGGAAAAAAGGTATAAAAAGAGAATTTCTGGATGTCAGGATCCAGGCTTGGGGCAAGTACTCTTTGGTTAAAGAACCGCAGCAGAGATTTAAAATCCCCAAATATGCAGCAATGTAAAGCATGGAAATATAGGCTGCTAGACCATTAAAATATGCCATTCTAAGTTCCTTCCAAAGTTTCCCATTTCCCCTAGCATAAAAAGCCCAAAATTCTGGTAAGTTAAAGATGATTTACTTACAAACTTTCCAAAGGTCAGATTCATGTGCTTTTCCATAAGCATTCAGAAAAAGTTGCACAGGCAGTAAAACGTGGCTTAGTTACAGTGGTGAAAGTTCCTATGTTACATATATAAGAATACAAGAATGGCTCATAAGAGCCATGCTGCTTGAGCTGCAGCAACCAGCTCAGACCTACTCACACGTTTAGCTTCTCTGGTTGACTGAGGGCTTGATTACCTAGTCATTCCCAAGGTGAGATAAGTCTGGCAGGACAGCTTACTCTAAGGTTTTAACCCCTTTATGCATTAATTATACGTAAGCGTGTTGGTTATTTGAGACTGGTTATCCCACAAGGTGGAGCTGCTTTTTCTGATGATTTAAAAACTGCCCACCAACAAATATTCACTGCTTCGGAAGAAGTCTGAAGAAGCTGAAATGGAGACTTTGTTTCCGATAGCTGATTTCACAACATGAAACCCAGCATGTCTGGATTTAGGGAAGCCATCAGTGACCAGATTGCATTTGTGGGGAGAGTTAAGAGGTATTTAGAAGGAAAAGGAACATAAAGAAGAACAGAGAGGTCAGGCTAATATTGCCAGTGACTTGGGCTATTTGGCTCTAGTCAAGTGTGAAATGGGAGCTCTGAAGACAGCAGATGCAGCACACACTAGAAATGTGTTCTCTCTTCAAAGTGAAAGCATCCAGAAATTGGGTGAGTGGGGAAGGAGGGACCCCCAAGTGGAATCCACGAGCCCCAACTCTTGACTCTCCCCCAATCAAATCCTGCTCCTTAAACACATTGCAGGATTCCCCAAAAATAGACCATTATGCTCATTTGCCTTCAGTAGCAGTAAACCTCTGCTGGATGAAATAAAATTGCCTCTGGTCTATTTTGGGGGAAATCCTGCATCGTGTTTAAGTTTTTACTCTGCTAATTATATGTTGGAGTTCTGCTCTGGATCAATATTGAGTAGAATTTCATGACACTGTAGCCTTCCAAGGGCCAAACGACATGTAGTGTTAAATGCATTTAAGCATCAAACATGCCTATTTCTTTTCTTTAAATAATAGCAGCTGAAGGGGGGAGGCAAGAGGAAGCTCAGGTTTGAGACCATGGCAGCACATGGGGATGAGAGCTTAATGCTTCCCCGTGGTTCCAGTGAACATACTCTCTCCCCAAATTGCTATTAGCCCTAGGAGAGAAGCAACAGAGTCCATGGAAACTTCCTTCCTGGGACTATTAGCAGCTTGGGGCAAGGGGTGATGTTAATGTAATGAAATAAATAAATGGGATGATGGCATAAGGCAAGCGTGGCAAAATTGTAACCTTCCATACAACATTGGAGTCCATTTCTATCAGCCCCAGCCAGCATAACCAATGGTTAAATAAGATGGAAGCTGGAGCCCAGTGAAATCTGAAGGGCCATGTGTTTTGTATCCTGGCATTAAGGTTCAGTTATTACATCCAAAGTATTTTTTTCTTCAGGACTACTGACTTGGACATTAAACAACAACAAGGTATACTGCCGCCAAGTGGTACATGATACCCAGTTTGTTGCTGAAGATGAACATTAAGTATGCCCACAACTCTCAGCATTCCTGTATTGCCCATTCTTAAGTTTTGCATTAGACAAATATCAATTTTTAGACTTTCGCAGGAGGAAACGGACCTGGAGTCAACATTATTTGATGTAGAGCACTGAAGACATTTCAGAGAAAGGAGGGGAAATGACAGGAACAATGTATTAAAAACTTATGAGGTGCTAATAAGGTTAAAATTGAAAAAGTGGCAGCAAGATGGCCTCAACTGGAAAGACTGGGAGATATATTTGCCTGTCTGAGAAGTTCTGCTTTTGGCCGGTTACTTAATTAAGGTGCCTTATATAACTTCCTCTACAGAACCTATAATTCACCAACCAGGCTGTGTTCAGTAAAGCTGAAAAATATCGAAGATTGCTGCAGGGAGTGTGAGCCGGCAGGCCCATTGAAGCCTATCATTTGGCACTGTCCTAAAAGTAAGTTTTTTTAAACAAAATTTAGGAAACAGGCATGGAGGTTAATGCTATAAGGACCCCACAGTCCAGAAGAGAGCCTGTATGGTGTATGCTCATAATATTCTTCAAACTTTGCCCCCTATATCTTGTTGAACTTCACTTCACTGACCACTGGCTAAACTATACTCTGGGATGATGGGAGTTGGAATCAAACAACATTTGGAGACTCATGGTAATAATAATAATAATAATAATAATAATAATAATAATAATAATAATAATAATAATAATAATATATTTATACCCCACCCATCTGGCTACGTTTCCCCAGCCACTCTGGGTGGCTCTCAACAGAATATTAAAAACACAATAAAACATAAACATGGCTGAAGAACACTGGTTGTGCAAGACCTATCATGTGTTGTTGTTTAGTCATTTTGTTGTGTTTGACTCTTCGTGACCCCATGGACCAGAGCACACCAGACCTAGCATAAGAAACCTATAATAGGAAAGTTGCCCCTACCCAGCCATGTGCATTTTCCTACTTGCTGTGTATTAAACTGGGTGGGCTTGGGAAAGATGGAGAGAGGCCCATTTTAACACACTAACGGACGTCAGCAATCATTTTTATACAGCAAGTGCAGCTGAAGAAGCAGTCATGTGAGTATTCCAAGAAGCTGCAGAAAACAATCCCTTGCTGGGTCACCACTGGGTTTTTGTGCTTGTTTTCCAGCCATGAGCCTCCACCCCATCCCACCTGTAGCAATCACAGTGAGAAAAGTAATGCTGATTGAATTCTTTCTTTCCTCCAATGATAAACGAGGACTTCTTGCTGAGGCAGGGCTCACACAGTATGTGCTAGAATTTTGCATCCTTAGACATTTGATCTTCCTGTTAATGGATTTTGTAATGATGTTAGCTCATGCTAATCTTCTTTCAAGATTTCACCTGGCATTATAAAACACCTGCACTGGGAGACAGAAGTTAAAAAGCTGTAGTGGTGAGTGACCTAGTTTGTCTCATACGCATCTGGAGAGATTCCTAGCCTCTAGTATTGGGCTTGGCATCACCTTTGGTTCTGCAAGCCTCTACAATCCCTCACGATGAAGAAAGAGGTTTCCCCGAGGCTGAGTGCATTTAAAGCACTCCCCAAAGAATCTTGAGAACTGGAGCTGCAATTCTCCTGCTTCAAAGGGGTGCATGCAACCTTATTTTTCAAGGGGTCTCTAGCTTGTTTTAATACCTGTGAGCCTGCATAATCAGAAGAAAAGGAAATAGCAAGAAAGGTAAAAGAATAATGGCTTGTCTCTGTCCTTTATTGTTCAGCACTGATGCTGAGGGACCGTGTGCTGACTCCAGAGACCCCTGCAGGTATTCCACGGTGTCATTTTTTTTACACAACACATGCACAGAATCTAGGGCCTTCCTCCCAGTTAATCTTCTTGTGAGGATATTTCAGTTTTGTAAGTGCTCAAACTGCCCAGTGTTGTTACTGAGATGGAATCTGCGATTCCTCCCTCGGTGCGCACCCATAACTAAACAAGGCAACACTGTTGTCAGAACCTCCTGCTCCATTGTGACCTTAAGAGTGACAAGCAGCAGAATTCCTTCCTACCATGACTCGGCCCTCGTCGCTGGTTCTTTTAAGAGTCAAGGTAGTGTCTGGAAACGGCATCTCTGTGCCTGTGATATCCAAACGCACGGCTGTGCTGTCTGTGCTACTGTTGTCAGCTTGAGCTTCACTGAATCATATAAGCACTCCGCAAATGCATGCGGAATAACTGTGCGGAAGAAGATGGGGAGAATGATACCTGCTTAGTGGTGTAGTCAAGTGACTCTGACCCTGTTCTGCCAACACCTGCTGTTCTTGTCCTGTCAGGTCATCTGAAGGCTAGGATATAATATATGTACACAGGCCCTTCCCACATGATTGGGGGTCCTGCATTTTGCAGAGTCCCTGTTACGCATATAAATCTTACGATGTGCTTACAACTCATATGTCTGTAGGTTCTGTTCCAGCCTTTGAATGGCTGTGGGCAGTGGCGTAGCGTGGGGGGTGCAGGGGGGGCCGGCCGCACCGGGCGCAACATCTGGGGGTTAGGGTTAGGGGGCGCAAATCCACAGGTTAGGGGGCGCAAATTACTTGCCTTGCCCCGGGTGCTGACAACCCACGCTACGCCACTGGCTGTGGGAGATTGCAGGCATGAGGGAGGAGGAGCAATCTCCTACTGCTGTCTGAAATTATCCAGTTAAGACCTGCTGTTTGTGAGCATTTTAACAGTCAAGGCCTAGGAGAAGAGGAAAGTCTTTGCCTGCTGCTGAACATGTGTGAATACAAGCAGCAGGCAAATCTCTCGGGAGGAGAAGGCCACAAACAGGATCTCCACTCTATGTTGTCAATGCATTCTGGATTTCTACCAAATGTAGCACACTGAGGAGGACCTCCAGTGTGTCAGGGTCCATGGTAGGCTCATTTGAGAAGTGCTTCTTGAAGTACTGAGGTATTGGGACCCCAAGCTGCATAAGGTGTGATTAGTGAAAATCAGCACTTTAAATTGGGCTCTGAATCACATTGGAAGCCAGTGCAGCTAGGACAGAATTGGCTTTATTTATCTAGTCCCTGTAAACAATCTGGCCATTAAATTCAGCACCAGCTGTAGTTTCTGAACTATCTTCAAAATGCAGTCTCATGAATTGCACATTGCAGTAATCTAACCATGAGGTTACCAGAGCATAGACTACTGAATCCAGATTATCCCCATTCAGATAAGGCTACAGACTGGCTGCCAGCTGAAGCTAATAGAAGGCACTTGAGCTCCAAGCAACAGCAGTGGATCCATAAAGGTAAAGGTACCCCTGCCTGTATGGGCCAGTCTTGCCAGACTCTAGGGTTGTGCGCTCATCTCACTCTATAGGCCGGGAGCCAGCGCTGTCCGCAGACACTTCCGGGTCACGTGGCCAGCGTGACAAGCTGCATCTGGCGAGCCAGCGCAGCACACGGAACGCCGTTTACCTTCCCGCTGGTAAGTGGTCCCTATTTATCTACTTGCACCCGGGGGTGCTTTCGAACTGCTAGGTTGGCAGGCGCTGGGATCAAACGACGGGAGCGCACCCCGCCGCGGGGATTCGAACCGCCAACCATGCGATCGGCAAGTCCTAGGCGCTGAGGTTTTACCCACAGCGCCACCCGCGTCCCTAGTGGATCCATAAGCACTCCCAAATTGCATACCTCATCCTTCATTTGACATTTAGGAAAGCAGATTTGGATAATCAGACAAAGAGAAGGTTAGAGTGACACATCCATTGTCTAGAGAAGGAACTTTTTGGTCTCTTTTCAAGCCTTGCATTTTGGTCTCCCATGAGAAGATGGTACTGCTGCTCCATTAGGAAGTAGGGTCAAGAATAAGATATCCAGGATTTTAGAATGAGAGGAATTAAAAGTCTTTCTAACAGGTCTTACCTCATACAAAGAAGGAAAAGTGGTTTCCTTCCTTGCCCCCACTTTGTGGATATTTAAAGAAATTAAGATGTGCAGGGAGCAGAGAAAGAGCTGAGGATTTACATTCCCACTCTGAATGCCAGGACTACCCATTTATCCACTAAGAAACAATGGAGGGGTAGACTTGGGTTTATCAGAGGTGAAATCTATCCAGGCCTCACTGCTTCTCAAGTCACCAGATCTTCCAAAATTGTTAGACATATTCTTTGATACTAGTTATGCATCAATTTTGGTTTGTTTGGAATATTTGCTCCCTACCTCAGAAGGAAGGAAGGAAGGAAGGAAGGAAGGAAGGAAGGAAGGAAGGAAGGAAGGAAGAAAGAAAGAAAGAAAGAAAGAAAGAAAGAAAGAAAGAAAGAAAGAAAGAAAGAAAGAAAGAAAGAAAGAAAGAAAGAAAGAAAGAAAACCACTACAGGCACCCTTGCAATCAGACAGCAAAACCAGAAGTTGGCAAGGGGGCTGTGTGTGTGTTGTGTACAGGCCTACACTACACTTGTGTTTCTCTAGTTTCACGGAACTCCAGCAATATAAATAATCTGAAAGCTACCCTCCTCCATGCATGCCGTTATTACGCTATGAGAGAAAACGAGAAATACTTCTTCAGATAATAAAAGGAGCTTTGCCAAGAAAGGAGAGAGATTGATTAAATTTTGAAAGGCATTTTGAAGGGCAGATCCCCAAGTCCCTTGTGTGGTCCGCATTGGCTAGCATTGATTTAGGATGCTGTCGAGCGACTCCGGTGATGTTCCACTCCAGGCAGCAACATCTCTGGGAGTGTAATGGCTGCAGACTGAATCCTGATCTGATTACAGGAGGGGGCAACTAGCTCTAATGTTCATATCTCAAAACTTTGCCTCAGCATTTTTGAAGAGGAGGAGGAGGAGGAAGTGCCGGCGGAGGGCTGCTGCTCAGCACGACCAAGGTGACCTGCACCTACCACAACTTGAACACACTAATTCAATGTTTCCTAAGAGTACCATGGAAACGGAGGTGGACATTTGACATGAATTCTGCTTTAGGGAATCACAGCATCCTAGTAATAATACAAATAAGAACCCCTTTCTTCTCCGTTTTTGCTCTGCAGTATAATTTATCCCTTGACTAGCATGCTGATTGGCCAGAACACCCAGACAGCCAATTCAGTGGAAAATCATTAAGATTAAGTGCAAGTAGTCCTAGCTAAGCACTATTTCAGGCTGGATTTTTCCCTCTCCTTCCATGCCTTAAAATAGTTTTTGAAAAATGGCTTTGCAGTTCAGTAGAGAAAATTACTCTGCCCAACTGAATTCTTGACTTCCCAACCTTTAACTGTCAAAAAAAAAAAAAAAAAAAGTTTGGAAGAGAAATTGAGTGGGTATGTATTGCTATGAGTTTGGGAGAGGTAGGTGACATGCCTGAACCCCTTTCTAATTCCCGGATCCAGCATGGATTCAATTCATGGAATAGCCAGCCTACCTTCCTGGGAAGGTAATGGCCCTCCAAGTTTGGGTCATTAAGGTAACAAAGGAAGTGGCTCTGTGCCAGGTGACAAATGGGTGCCCCCCTCCACTGGCTGGTAGTTAGAAAGACAAAGACCAGAGCAGAGTGTTCTGTGTGTTGAGGCTGTAAGCAAGGCAGCAGGCTGGGAAGGCAATGAGCCAGAGCCATGCCTGATTTAAGCTGGAATCAAAGGCTGTGGCCATAGGAAAAGCAAGAGCCTCTTGAGGTGTTAATGCTGTGCACCCTCCATTGTAGGCTCAGGTTGTATATATGTGCTAATAAACCATATATCCAGGGCTCCCCACCCCCAGCTGGAGCTCACCAGAATTCAGTTCTGGCACCTCTCATGTGGGTGCCATTGCCATTATAAGAGAACAAGGGAGGCATTCATGGTGAGTTCCGGCATCTATTTTTCTAGAAAAATGGCACTGCATATCATAAAGACACCACAGTCTCTGCTGTACTTCCTTCCAAAGGAAACATGAACGCTTGGTAAGCACTTGGAACCCCTGGAATCTCGCAGCATTCAGAGACTGGGGTGGCATTATTAACTGTGGGGAATGCAATAGGCTGTGGTTTTAAGCATCCTTAGGTGTACTATCCTTGTGAACACATGCATATTTTAGATTCAGGTAGGTAGCTGTGTTGATCTGATGCAGTCGAAATATATATAAAAATAATTGTCCAGTAGCACCTTAAAGGTAAAGGTACCCCTGCCCGTACGGGCCAGTCATGACCAACTCTGGGGTTGCGCGCCCATCTCGCTTAAGAGGCCGGGGGCCAGCGCTGTCCGAGGACACTTCTGGGTCACGTGGCCAGCATGATGAAGCTGCTCTGGCGAGCCAGCACCAGCGCAGCACAGGGAAACGCCGTTTACCTTCCCACTATAAAGCGGTACCTATTTATCTACTTGCACTTAGGGGTGCTTTCGAACTGCTAGGTGGGCAGGAGCTGGGACCGAATGACGGGAGCTCACCCCGCCGCGGGGATTCGAACCGCCGACCATGCGATCGGCAAGTCCTAGGCGCTGAGGTTTTACCCACAGCACCACCCGCGTCCCATAGTAGCACCTTAGAGACCAACTAATTTTTTAATATTTTTAAAATATATTTTGATATGCACATTTTGTAACACAGTAATTCCTAAGATTCCAGATTTTGTAAAAAAAGGGGATGCTGCAGTTTATTATGTATGTTGGAAAATGGCATTGACTCTCAGTCATATGTACTGAGATGAAATGATTTTTTATATACATATTCTTTATTGAAAGATAAAAAAATACATAATTACAAGTACACAGAGTAAGAGAAGACACAAAAAGGAAGAAGAAAAGAATAGAAATAGCACCCATGTAGAAAACAAAACAGAACAACCACCAAAAAATTGTATACATTACCCAAAAAAAATTTTTATTGTAGTTATTCAGACCTTCACCTAATACAGTATTTATAAAAATGAATTCCAAATATCATTGAATGAAATAGGAAGTGAATTTTAATACACTTCTGTGGGCTACAAAACAGATGCTTTCTCAGGCACACATATGGATCTGAGTACAATTTTTTTTTAAACGTGGGAGTCAACTTTCACGTGGATGTTAAGTGGCATTTAAGGACTCTGTGAGTAGATTCAAGGTAAACATGTTTTAAGATCCCAGACTAGAACCCTTTCCTGGATGTGTTGGCAATATAAACAGTGAATCTCTGGTCATTTTGAATACTTTTCATCTGTCAGTATAAATTCCCAGAGTATTCTTGAAGGTTAAAATATCCTTGAGGTTAAAATGGCTGGAAAAAAGTACTCCCAAGTGATATTCTCTTTTAACCATCTTGTAGATTATTCTTAGGTTTTGAATTCCTGCATTGCAAGGGGTTGAGCTAGATGACCATAGGCATCCCAACACCACAATTCTATGATTCTATGAACAGAATTTTGTAAATCTTTATACTTTCAAGCAAGTGACTGCATTGCCCATCACAAGGAATTTTAGCTGCCCCTTCAGAATTTTGGCCTCAAGTATTTGTTAAATAAACAAAGAATTTTGAGCTTGGACATATTTATGTTACAGTGACGAACGAAACAGATGTGTGTTTTTTTAATAGAGTGACGTTCCATCTTCCACCTACTTCAGCAGCTTTGATGTGGTTTGAAGGATGCTGTAGCTGAGATGCCGCATACATACACACACAATAGTGGTACCTGTGGTTGGGTGGGGCTGTAGAGCAGCCACCCTTCTGACACCCCCAACACTGCTTACCTGGGCAGGTTGGGGGGTGAGGTTGGGGTTGTATGGCTGCACCAAGGGAACCCCAGACTCACTCCAGCATGATGTAATTAGAGAAAGTTTAAGAAGCAACATGGTCAAATCCCAATGTGGCTAATAAAATGCTTCTCTCTTTTTCCTTCCTCCATTGTTTATACTTTTGTTAAAGTTTGTGTCCATGTGTATGGTGGTTCACATATACATCTATAAAGGAGGAGGCTGCAATCCTATGCTCACATTGGAGGGTGCAGACCCCACTGAATGTGGTTAGATGTCATTCTGAGTGACAACCTGCATCGGGTTGCACCGTGAACAATATTTCTGTGTTTGTAGATGTTTGCCAGAGGACGTACTTTCAATACATTTGGCAGAAATGTATTACATGTCAATAATTTGATTTACTTTCAATGCATGTAGCCTGAAGTCATTTGGTAGTTCCACTACCATTTCTCCAGTAAAATAAGTAGGTTCAAAACAAATGATTACTCTAATGTAAGTGGCACCATATGCTTGCTGTCATTATCAATTATCTAAAGATAAATATTTAGCTATGATTTTCTCCAAATTGAATTACCCAGAAATAGATTAGAGTTTGAAATAGCTATATAATTACTGAGCCATTGTTCTTCGCATGGCAGAAAGAAATGAGGAGGTATTTTTAACTTGGAATAAGCAGAAAGCAAAGGGTTAGCTGCAACTCCTGCAAAAACCCATTTCAGAGATCACATTTTCAAGGGGGACAAAACCTCAAACTAACTGCAACACTTCCTTCTGTTTACATGAACAGCCTTAGTAAAGCTTGTGCCTTGGTGGGATTCTTAATATGACTTTAGGCAAATAGTATGTTGATCCAGTTTCTAATTAGCTGAAAGAGATTTATATGGTGTTAGATTCATGGCAAGCTATATTTCAGCATTTGGAACAGAATTTGTTTCACCGATGCTAACTTATTTTCGGTTGTGTGTGTGAAATCAAGTTCTTCTTTACACAAAATAAAAAATGACTAAGTAATTTCATGTCCCCTTAGGTACATAATGGTGCATGCCAGAATAGCTTATGTACAATTGCATTTGAATTGCCTGCATAACGACAGATTCTGGTTTTGCTTTTATTTACCTCATTTCATCTCACACATACTGATTTCTTAAATATATGGCATCATAGAATATAATTCTATGGAGTTGTAAGGACCCTGAGAGCTATCTAGTCCAACCCCCTGCAATGCAGAAATCTCAATGCATGGTCCCCCATCCAAACTGAAGCCATACTAGACCCTGCTTAGCTGGGCAAATGTGCTAGTCGTTTTATTGTTGCACCACTAGACGACTTGTATATTAGACCCTGACTCCGCAAGATGAGCAGCCTCTATATTGTTATCAGCCCTTATGGAAGGGATGCGTAGCCATGTTTAAATGTATCCATATCCAAAAGCTATACAATGATAAGAACTAAGGGCAGCTTCACATATCATAAAATGCCTAAGTCTGCCTCACACTTTTTCACCAATCATAGGTCCTACAAGTAGCAAGACTTTTATTCATGTGCCACCTCCACTGTGTATACCAAGGCCTACGTTAATTTATAAAAATGTTTATATTTTGCTATTCATTTTAAAAAAACCACAGTGGTGTACAACAATCATACATAAAACTATGCAATACGGATCAGATAAAAATGTTAAAATCAGAAATCATGCACCATGATGGAAAGGTGCATTATTATCTGCATAAGCTTGATGGGAAAGAAAAGTTGAAAAGCTGAATCTCTACTGGCAGAGTATTCCACAGGGCTGGGTCAATGACACTAAAGGCTCAGTTTCTTATCATCAAATGAATCTTGCTAACTTGGGGAATGAATTACCCACTTTTTCCCCATAGTGACTCCTGATTACTTGCACTCAGTGTGCTCCCACCACTTGTTTGGAAATCTGTATGGACACAACATTAGCCACTGTCTTGCATCAATCCTGTTGGGCATTCCACCCCCCAAACCAACTTCAATCCAAATTGAGAAATGGAGCAACCTAGCTGTGTTTTAAGCCTGTAATGTGTACGCATTCCCTAGATCACAAACTAAAAGGCATGCTCATGAAAGTTTGGATTGCAATGGAGATTCTATGCCTACTGTGAGAGGACACAGGTGGGGTTGCCAAGCTTTGATTTACAACATTCTTGTGCCTGAGCAGAACAGAGCACCCAAGCACCATTAGTGACATGGATTCTGCTCGAAGGAAGTATTGCAACACAGAGTACTGCATGTTCTTGTCTAGTTAGATATCAAGATGCTGAAATTTACATATACTTACAATCTTTTACTCTGGATAGACACAGAGTAGTAAGAAATGGTTTGTTGTACCACATAGCTAAGATTGCTTCTCAGGCAGATTTTGGACAGTAAGGACTATTGTCCCCTGAAACGTGTGTTATCATAGGAAAAATGAACTTTTGTAGCCATATTAAGTTATGCATTGTACAGTGGTACCTCGGGTTACATACGCTTCAGGTTACATACATTTCAGGTTACAGACTCCGCTAACCCAGAAATAGTACCTCGGGTTAAGAATTTTGCTTCAGGATGAGAACAGAAATTGTGCTTCGGCGGTGCGGCAGCAGCAGGCGGCCCCTTTAGCTAAAGTGGTGCTTCAGGTTACGAACAGTTTCAGGTTAAGAACGGACCTCCAGAATGAATTAAGTACTTAACCCGAGGTACCACTGTACCGAAATGTAAGATATGATTTATGTGCCTGTGTCTTGAAGAAAATCAATGAAATGCATTTCTTTTTAGATTTGCCTTGAGAGCATCTTCAGATCTCTTTTGTTATCCACCAGTATTTCATTTTCCATTCTTAAGTTGGGATAGAGTAGTTGTTTGGAAGATCCTGCTTCCAAGTAAACATGCAATCAACTGTGCTGCAAGGGATGGGTCTGGTCTTGGATGTCACATTGCTTGGAAACTCATTGGCTTGGACTCAAGATGTCTTCCATGACCTCCTACTTCCCCTATTCCATTGCAATCCTCTCTGCACACTTTTCCAGAGGACCCTTTAACCCACAGGATAGAGTTGTAATCTAGCGTTTGATATGCTTGTATCAAACCATGTTTGATGACGCCGCCGTACGACACTAAGCTTAGGAAAAAAATAAATTCGAATTGTTTACAAGCAAATTTCCCTTAAGTCCCATTATCTATGAATTCCCAAAGCAAACTGATTCTGAAATCCAGTGATAAGCAAATATAAATGATCGGGGGTTTTGGGGGGGGCAGGAATGAGTTAGTTTATCTTGCCAGATGCAGAAGATAATCTTGCATCGATTAACTGTTGCTGGTGGCAGTATTCCAATTGCCAGGCACGTTTTGATGGATCACTGCTAGGGGGCAATGGACTGGGATCAGTGCTTGCAATCTTCTGTAAAGATCCAGTGAATACAAGCCCAAGTGATATCTGTGCAATAAGCTGAAACTCTTCCCAGTTGTGACAACTGAAGGTCCCTACCTTCCCACAATTGCCTAAGCCTTTTCCTTCCCCTGTTCCTTTCCAAGCAATCTGAGAATACAGTTGGTATTAGTTGTTGTTGCTTTCAGTCTGCAAATGATATGCAGTTTAATGTGTGATGTTTTATCGTGTTTTTAACATTCTGTTGAGAGTCGCCCAGAGTGGCTTGGGAAACCCAGACAAATGGATGGGGTATAAATAATAAAATCATCATCATCATCATCATCATCATCATCATCATCATCATCTTACACCCCCCCCCCATATATGTTGGTAATGTGTAACTGGAAACTGAGATTTCTTCACTTCATCTGAGGATGTTAAATCTTCATGGAAGTGGTATACACGATTGCATTAAATGTTTAGCAGTTTAAGAAAAACATCTAGATAGCTTCATGCTAGCAAGGTAATGCTTTGCTGTGGTACATGGGAAGTACAGCTCTGTGACTCATGGGGTGAGAGCTCACCAGCCTTTTTTAGGTGAGTGTGTTCGAAGGAAGGTGCAATGTTTTCACGCCCTCTTGTGGCTGCCATGAAACATTACAGGTGTGTGCTTTTCGGAATTGTGATTGAAAACTGCAGATGTGGAAAGGAGGGGATGCTAAAGAGAGTCAATTTGCTGTATAAGAGACGCTGTTTCACTGTCACATGGAAAAAGAGACCATCTGCTACTAAGCTAATGAGAACAAAAGCCCTCAGATTACTTCCTTTCTTCACCCTGTTTACTGCTCTGTGATTCTATCGTGAAGAATTATCGTGCATTTAACAGGTGAAAATTGGAATGGATAATTGGATTCATAATTTTATGTTTTTTGGAAAGTGGAGGGGGGGAGGCAGCAGATTTTTGGGTTCATTATTTGACCTCTCAGTTACTTGCCTGAGAGGTCAGATTGTTACTAAATCCCTTATACTAGCATAAATCCAGGTTATGATGGTGCAGTGGTGTAATGGCCAAAAGCCCTTTTAGTGTAACTTTCCTGAAATATACGGGAAGAAGTGGAAGGGATTGGGGTTCAGTTGGAGTGGATCAGCTGAGCAGCCAGCTAGATTCCGATCATATCTTCCACAATGACAGAAATGTGCCGCCTCTGCCGGTGCACACTTTAAACAGAAAAAATAGCCTTTATGACTAATGTGCACCTGTTAAAACTGATGGAGAGGCCCCACCTCCAGCCACAATGGAGGATAGGATGCCAATTAGCTCTGCAGCTAAATATGGCACAGCAGCAGCAGCAAATAAGACCCACCCAAGGAACACAGTTCATATATCAAAATACAGAACAGCTGCAGCAGTATGGGCTACCTTATTTTCCTCCTAGATTTTGAAAACAGCACACAAGTAAGAAGGTTGTTGAAAGGGCGCATCCCACAAATGCAGTGGTCGGAGACCCGCAACCTCGTGACTTGGTCTTGTGCATCACTGGCTCTAAGATATTATTACCAGGACCATCAATGTCTGAACATGAAGGAGCCCCAGCTTAACAGAAACCTCAGATTGTGTGAACATGGTCTAGGTTTGCTTTTGGGACGCTCCCCACCTTGTCCGAAAGGTGCAGTACCTGGCTTGGGAGTGGCATAGGTCTATGTCAAGGTGTGATAGGACTTCATAACTGGTAGCTCAAGGTGGACACTTATACCACACACACACACACAAAGTGGGAGGAAAGGTGAGTCACGTCATCAAAGAAGAGGAGAAAAGAAGACAATAAGTTGCATAACATTTACATATGCTAATTTTTATATATTTATGCACATATGCATGCATGTTTAGAGAGAATTACTGCTGAGTTGCTGTCCATGCCCTGCGGCTCTCTGTTGATGGGTAACTTCAGGGCTACTGCTATCCCTCCATATGGTTCTTCATCTTTAACCTGCACTTGAATATCTTCAAACGGAAGGCTGCTCTCTGAGACCCTCAGATACAAGAGTGTCTCCATAAAGCAGAAGACACGGCCACTCTACAGAACAATGAATGAAGCAACCATTCTCTTCTCCTTCTTTTCCCCCTTTAAAAGGAGTAGAAACAAGCAGTGCTTGAAGAGAGGAGGCCTCTGGGAAGCAAGTTTTCTGGGTCTCCTCCTGCTTTTAAGGATTTGAATTTGTTTAATTAACCCAAATGCTCTCTTTGGGAGCAATAAGAAAGACAGAACCTTTGTAAAGCTCCATATATGGCATGTGCTTGCCTCTTAAGGCAAAGCATTATTGAAATCCCTTTAAGTTGGCATTTCTTCATTAACATTAATTTCTGATTCATTCCTAAGGTTAATGTTTAGGGATTAATCATCCAAGGTAAGGCTTTACAAGTGCAAGAACTCACCAGAGCTTAGCAATATGAGTGAAGATTCGCTGCAGAGGGGGAGAAAGAGGCAGCATAGAGTACATACCCAAATACACACACACACAGAGAGAGAGAAGAATAGCCGTGGCTTTGAAGTGTCGATTCAAATCCTGTCTATTGCTGTTCAACCAACCTGTTACAACTGAACTAAGTGATACCCACTTTTCAAGTCTTTTACAAATGCATTCTTAACTGGCTACTTTTATTTTGAAGAAAAAGCAGCCATGGTGCCCTCTTCCAGAAAGTGTTGCTCCTCAACACCAACCCCTCCTTGGCTGCTGTTTGCTGCCCAAATTGCTGTGTGTAGCAACAAGCACTCTCAAGAGCAAGTCTCTCTCTCTCTCTCTGGGGGGGGGGGGAGGATTTTCAGCAAGGACCAGGATCAGCAGCACTTTCTGAATTAGAACCCCATGATTTTTTTTTCGTCTTCAAAACAAAAGTGGCCAGTTCAGAATTCTTTTTTAAAAGTATGGAGACATCAAATCTGAAACTGTCAATGTTAGGCCGAATCGCAGTGATTAAAATGAATGTATTGCCTAGAATGTTATTTTTGTTTCAGACCTTGCAGATTCTTGACAAGATGGAATGTTTTAAGAGGTGGCAGAAAGATATTTCGAAATTTGTCTGGCAGGGCAAAAAGCCCAGAATCAAATTTAAAATATTGACAGACGCTAAAGAAAGAGGGGTTTTTGCCCTGCCGGACTTAAAATTGTACTATGAGGCAGCAGCTTTCTGCTGGCTGAAAGAGTGGATGCTCCTTGAGAATACAGACATTTTGGATCTGGAAGGTTTCAATAATGCTTTTGGTTGGCATGCATATCTATGGTATGATAAAATCAAGCTGCATAGTGCCTTTAAAAACCACATTGTTAGAAAAGCATTGTTCAATGTCTGGATAAGATATATAGATCTGTTGGAAAACAAAACCCCCAGATGGGTGTCACCAGTAGAGGCTAAGGCAGTGAAGAAACTCAATATGGAGGTCGGATGGCCGAAGTATTGGGAAATTTTGGAACAGGATGGAGATAAACTGAAATTACAAAGTCATGAGAAAATGAAACATAAAGTACAAAATTGGTTTCAATATCATCAAATAATGGAGTTTTTCAAACAGGACAGGAAAATTGGCTTTCAGGTGGAAAAATCAAAATTAGAGACTGAACTGTTAGAACCCAATACTAAGAATCTATCAAGAATGTATAACTTGCTGCTGAAATGGAATACACAGAATGAAACAGTTAAATCGGCTATGATTAAGTGGGCACAGGATGTCGGCCATAACATTATGTCAGCTGACTGGGAATGGTTGTGGAACACCGGTATTAAATTTACGGCATGTAATGCCTTAAAGGAAAACATTATGAAAATGGTCTATAGGTGGTACATGACCCCAGTCAAGCTGGCAAAAATTTATCATTTGCCCGATAACAAATGTTGGAAATGTAAAGAGACTGAAGGTACCTTCTATCACCTTTGGTGGACATGCCCGAGGATTAAGGCTTTCTGGGAAATGATCTATAATGAAATGAAAAAGGTACTTAAATGTACTTTCCCTAAAAAACCAGAGGCCTTTCTCTTGGGCATTGTCGGCCAATTGGTGTCAAAGAGGGATAGAACTTTTTTTATGTATGCTACGACAGCAGCAAGAATACTCATCGCAAAGTATTGGAAGACACAAGATCTACCCACTCTGGAAGAATGGCAGATGAAAGTGATGGACTATATGACACTGGCCGAGATGACAGGCAGAATCCGTGACCAAGGAAAAGAGACGGTGGAAGAAGAATGGAGAAAATTCAAAAGTTATCTTAAGGACTATTATAAACTTGATGAATGTTAGAGTGTTGTGGTTTTTAGGAATAAAGGGATACAGTGATATAAGGTCAGATCACAGAGAAGACTAAGATGACAGAGGTTGGAAAGCAACAATTGGGAGTTGCTGTAAAATTATGGACATTGGGATGCAGAAAGGGGGGGTATGGGGGAGTCTCAGAAAAGAGGTTTATGAAAAAATGTTATGAAATTATACGTGTTTGTATGTCTTTTTAAGTGTTTGTTTGTTCTTTAAAATTCTGTAAAATCAATAAAAAATTTATATAAAAAAAATAAAAGTATGGAGACAAGGCCACATGACAGAAAAAGATAAATTTAAGCACACTACGTAGATAGAGGCAGATACATATTTCTTATGTGGCTCACACATCACATTAAGCCATAGTTAAAATAAGCTGTGGATCAATGTGAATGGCCAGTGGGCTGAAATCATGAGCATTTTGCTCCTCCTCTGCTGCTGTGGAAGCAATCCATTGTTTGGCTCATCAAATCATCTAAACCTGGGCTTGCGATTGGCTTTCTTCAAACAAACCACAAGGAGAAGCCAAGCACTGCTTTTGATTTACTACCTGTGGTTTGTTTTGAGAAATGTGATATGAGAGCCAGCTCAGTGATGGCACAAGCTCCAATCTTTGCCTGGAATTTCTAGCAATCCATTAATTTTTGCCTCTGAAACACGAACTACTTCTGCTTCAATTCAATGATCCTCTTCATGGGAAACAGGGGGCTCCTCCAAACAACCTCTTTATCCATACTGATTTGCTTGCACAAAGCTTACTCAGTTCTTGGGATGTACGAATGTGCCTCAGTCTGTTCCAACATTCATTTGCACTTTTATCAGGTATTTTCTCTTCAACCTACAACCCGCAGAGTTCCCTGGGAAGAGGGATTGATTGTTGAACCACTCTATGAAGTGTAGCTTTACCCAACCCAGTGCTGGATTTACGTATTTACGAATAAGGTAAACAAGCTATAGCTTAGGGCCCCCTCTCTTGGGGGCCCCCCAAAAATTTAAAGGGAAAAAAACTGGATGTACATTTCTAAAATATAAGATAAAAAACAAATAAAATAAAACCTACATACAGCTGTGTTTTGTGATGTGTAGGGTCCTATGATGTAAGTAATGGGCCCCACCTGCTAGCCTGCTCCCTAAAATATCACTGTTTTGCTCATTTCTATATATAGGGTGCCTACATTCTGCTTGTCAAATGGCTTTAGATACCTATTAGGTCCATAAATTACCCTATAGCATATATTCAACACAAAAAACAGCGAAAATTTGCTGTTGACAAAGGATAGCTGGACATATAAAGGGCCCCATTATCTTCTGTAGCTTAGGGCCTCATCAAACCTAAATTCGGCCCTGACCCAACCTCTGTCTTTTTCAGATGAACAATAGTTTAGGAACATTTACCAGTTTGTAACCAAGTAACGCTTTACTGCCTGTGCAACTTTTTCTGCCTGCTGTGTGGAAAAGCACGGAAAAGCATTGCAGGCTCAGGTTGTATATAAGCGTAAACAAGCCATATATCATGAAGACACCACAGTCTCCACTGTGCCTCATTCACAAAAGGAAACCTTGAGGAAGCTCCTAGAACACCTGCTTGGAGGTTGGGGTGGTGTGCAATAATAATCTGCATTTTAAGGGAGATGCTCGGCAATATTTCAAACCATTTGTTTTTGCCTCTTCCTCACTACCAGCCCCCACAGGGGATCTTTGTTTGAATGTGTGTATGAGAATTTAATTAAACTTAGTCTAGTTTTAATAAATCAGGGCATTGCGGGAGTTTTGTGAGGTTGGAGAGCAATGTAACGCAATCGCTTCAAATAAAGGCTTGGTGTATGCTTTAGTAGAAAATATTAAAGAGTGGGAAAAGACTTACCAAATAAGATTTAATAGGAAAGGGATTTGCAAGCATTATGAGCTGTCTTCACTTTGCTTTGCACTCGAAAATTAAACACCACATTACCTCAGGGAAAGTAACTTTTAAGTTATCTGTGTGAGAAGTACAGTCAGGGACCCTCAGCTGACAAAGCCTCTTGGCTCCAGCTGATAAAGCGTCAAGGCGAGTTAAGCAGACGTGCAAATTTGGCAGCAAGGTGAGGAGGCCTGAATGCTCCACTCCGACCCTCCTCCTGACACTTAGATCAAGCAGGTCTTTTTAAAGAAAACCCAGCTTCTCAATAAAGTAACTTAACCTACAAAAAAACAATTATACAGGTAAAATGGCAGCAGGGGAATGGGAGCTTTCCAGGGTTTTGTACTGTCTGTCGCATAAGTCCCAAGGTACTACAGATGGTGGCCATTTTGCACGTGTCCAACTGATGCATGATGGGGCAGGGGCGGGGCATAACAGGAGCATAACAGGGCATAATGGGGTGTAACAGGCTTCTGCGCACTCCACCAATGCATGTGGGAGCCAGGAATGGAACCCACATGCAATATGGTCCCCACTTTTATGAGTTCCTGACTATGGGAACAAGTTCATTCCCTTGAGGCCAAGGTAGCAGACCTGGAAAAGCTAAAAAAAGGCAGAGAGGTTGGTGGAGAGGTTCCCTTGAAACCTTCAAGGGCATTATAGCTGTGTCCTGTTCCCATGGTGATAGCTCCCCTGTTGTCAGGGAGAATGAGATGAACATGTAAACAGGGACCATGTAGAAGTAGGCATTGAGAATGCAAGGATGCAAGTAGTACTTCAGAGAGGCCAGAGCATCACAGGTCAAAACAAGTGCCAAACACACTTGAAGAAAGAGACTGTACACAAGTGTTTATTCACAAATTCTAGAAGCCTCTGAGCCAAGATGGATGAACTTGAGTGCTTGGTCTTAGAATATGACATTGATATACTAGGAAAAACAGAAACCTGGTGGAATGGAGAGAACCATTGAAACATCGATCTCTCCTTCCCCGATGCATGGCCTGCACTGTTGCAAATCTGCTCTGGAGCATTGGGGGAAACCCAGAACAGATTTAAGGCAGGCAGATGTAGGAGACTGGGAGTACATTCCATTGCACACAGAGAAATCCTTGCCCTGATGGAATGTTCTGCTTAGCGCTACATTGAATACAATCCTTTGTGTCTAACTCAATTCAGTTTTTAAATTTCGATATGTCAAAAAGTTGCTGAGCACTCTAACACTGAGTCAATTTTTTTCAGAAAGGTCTAACTAACACTGGGCTAAAATAAATACTTCCAGCCTTTGGAAGGTATCCAGAAACTGCTGAAGGTTGAAGAGCAAGTGATTTGTGTAAACAGTTATGAAAGGTTCCTGGCTGCAGGGAGCCAAGAGAGCTGAACATTGCTCTTTTTCATTCAATGCACCATTAGTTCCACCCCTTCTGTGCGTTTCAGTCTCGATCTCATCAAATCTCTCACTCTTTTGAAAGGGAAGCATTTGTTGAGTGCGGACTATGGCATTCTCTCCCCTAACTCCCGTCTTTGTAGCAATAATCTGTGTCTTGATTGTAATAATACTGAAAGGAAGCAGGAAGAGCAGCAAAAAAGAGCAGAGCAAAGCCAGCCAGAAGACAGAGTCTCGCCCGTGGGTGGATGAAGACTTAAAAGACAGCACCGATCTGCCTGTGGATGAAGAAGGTATGCAAGAGGAGGAAGAAAAAAGAGAATAGTTCAGCATTTGCATGCTGATGTTCCTCTAGTTTGGACAAAAAGAAAGATGTGATCCCAGGGTTAAGCCAATTTTTGGTTACTCACAGGTAAAGGTTAAGGGACCCCTGACCATTAGGTCCATTCGCAGATGACTCTGGGGTTGCTGCGCTCATCTCGCTTTATTGGCCGAGGGAGCCGGCGTACAGCTTCCGGGTCATGTAGCCAGCATGACTAAGCCACTTCTGGCGAACCAGAGCAGCGCACGGAAACGCCGTTTACCTTCCCGCCGGAGCGGTACCTATTTATCTACTTGTACTTTGACGTGCTTTCAAACTGCTAGCTTGGCAGGAGCAGGGACCGAGCAATGGGAGTTCACCCCTTTGTGGGGATTCGAACTGCCGACCTTCTGATCGGCAAGCCCTAGGCTCTGTGGTTTAACCCACAGCGCCATCCGTACCCCTGCTCATAGTTAGGCAATGGCAAATCTGCCAGTTTTGATTTCTCTGAGCTTCTCATTTTTCCAGTCTGAAACAGATATGGAAATGTGGATTGTTGAAGTTCCCAGGAAGATCTGTCAGCATTTTTGTGCCCATTTCTACTAATATGCTATTTTTGTGTCTGCAGTTTTGCCAAATATATGCATATTTGCAAGCAATTTTCTCTAACAGTGCATTTTTGTTTACTTTCTTCACTAATAGCATGCCTTTGTATGCACAGTCTCCTCTAATAAATGCACTTTTGTACACATTATTTGGCTGGAGAACTGCAACCCACAATTTGGAGAAGTCTGCATTTTGAACAGCAGCTGAATTTGGGTGCATATATTTATTTCAGGAAGGGTGAATTAGAAAGGTGGCTTGGGAGTCACCTGTGGCTCAAGAGCAGTAAAAACCCGTATCTTGGGGTGACGGAGAAAATTAGTGAGAGCTCCTAACTGTGTGCATTTCATTTGACATAGTGTTGCCAATGGGGTCCAAGAAAAGGACCCCAAAGTGGTAATTGCAGCATCTCTGTCTGTGGGGCCTCCTCTATGGCTGTATAGTGTATGTAGGTAGTGATGATTCTGAAAGAGAAAATAAGCAATGGTGATTATACGGGCTGTGAGGAACAAGATCTGTAACAGTAACACTATATGCGCCACCAATTGAAACTGATTCTACGTGTCACTGATTAAACCATGTTAAAGAAATTTGCAGGGTTCATGAAAGAGGTTCCAGATCTAAGTACAGCTTCTGCGTATGTCTGGCCCTGGATGGATTGGGGATTTTCACTTCTTCCTCAACTTATAAAGAATGACAAAGAGTGGATAATTTTGCATTAAAGCTAACAGTTCAGTTGCAATCCTATAGTCACTTATCTGGGAGTAAGCCCCATTGAATTCAGCAGGACTTACTTCTGAGAAGCCATGTATAGAATTGCCTTGTCTGCCTAACATAGACCGTGAGCTTTCTAGATGGAGAGTATGTCAATTACATATGCTATATGGTGTCTGCGATGCTGGTGATTCTAAGTAGATTTTAAATAATTAACAGTGAGTGCCCTAATCCTTTCTAAACAAAAACAAAGGGAAGTGTCCGATGTGAAATAAGTCTCCATTTTTTATGTGTCACCTAAATGATTCTCTTTTTCTTCCATATCTCCTTTTGCTTTTTACTTCTCAGTCCATGGGCCTAGCCAGGATTTATATTAGGGGGGCAGGCTTTATGTTGGGGGGGTTGGGGGGGCAGAACCTCAGTTAGTTAAGTATTTTTATTGCTTTACTTGATTTAGGGTGGGGCAGCTGCCCCCCTCTGCCCCCCCCGGCTATGCCCATGTCTCTGTCTAGGAATTTAAATGATCCAAATAAAAAATGCTGCCCTAAATATCCACCCTCAGATTAGAATACACTTTATAAGTAAAAGGTAATGGGCAAATCTCCAGTTGTGTGTGCTGTATAATGAACACAAAACTGCAAAACATTCCTGAAGCCCTTTAGCATGGTCTCTCTCTCTCTCTCCACCCCCTCTGACAAACACACACCACACACACCACACACACACTTTGCTTCTTATCAACAGAACAGTAATTTCTGCTTGAGCTGCACTTGATTAAAGTCCAAGATCGCTGCCAGTCAAGCACCTTTTATCTCTAAGGAAATTAAAGCAGCTAAGCTAATACCTCTGTGAGAAAATAGTCTTTTATCCCCATGTTTGCAGTTGCAGGGCTCAAAATAACTCAGAACAATACCTTCTGTGCAGTGTTTTTGTGGAGCATAAGGAAAAACCATTCTGCTTGGGACAGTTTTTGGTCCTTTTTTGTGCCCACAGCAGGTGCCTGCCCATGGCGGACAGGTTGTCTGATCTGAGTGCAACAGGCATCTACACAATATTGTGCTTTAAACTGGGTTGCATGCACATGCTAATGTTTCTGACTGAGGACAGAAAGTGGAAGAGAAAGCTTTTTGAAATGAAATGTGTATTTTAGCCAATGAAGGTTTGTAGGAAATCCAAATGTAAGAAATGGGGGGGGGGGAGAGAGAGTTAATAACAGATTTAGGTTGGAGGGATGCAAAGTCCAATGTAAGCATTATTTGTAAAAATAAAATAAAAGAAAAATGCTTAACATTTTGCACGTCAACCACGTTAAAAGCTTTGTGGTGGATGAGTCAGGCAACCCACATGATGGAAATCTGCAGCCATCGTAGTCAGAGAAAATAAGCAGCTTCCACAACCAGGACTGTGGGATGTATACCATTCATTAGTGACATGGTAGGTTTGTTTTGATTTACTCAAAGTTTTATATCCGAGCTCTGTAGATTTCTCATAGAGCAGAGGAAGCCTAGGTAGGAACCCAGTAAAGGTTACAGCTTAGTATTTTATTTATAAAGTTCCTTTTAAATTAAGCATTAACTCACATTCTGAAAATAGTCCACGTCTGCTTGGAACATACACAAATAAACCTAGTAAAAAAAGGGGGAGATATAGAAATTATCGATCTATTTATGAGACTTGATGGCATTCTTCTGCAATTATTTTTCAAGAATAATAACAGTAGCAGTCTTGATAGTCAACCACCCATCTTTACAAACACCTTTCTCACTTCATGTCTTACTGGAGATACATTAAGAAATGTGGTATGGATATTCTGTTGCCAGGACAAAGTCCTCATTGGTGGTTTTGATAATACATTGCTGGGGAACCTATGGCCTTCCTGATGTTGCCAGACTCCAACTACCATAATTAATAATTACTGTCCATCCTGACTGAGGCTGATGGGAGCTGAAGTCCAACTGCTTTGGGGGGAGAGAGCACAAGTTCGCTGTTCCTGCTATGTTGGATCAATGAAGATGTATCATGGGTCTATTGCTGCTTGGAATAACTCAAGATTCAGGAATAGGTTTAAAGCTAGATTAATCCAACACATAGAACTATATACACTATAGTTAGCACAAATATATTTCCAGAATGCCCTTAGGATTTGGCTCAGGAGATTCAGGACAATGGAAGGGTGTGTGAGTGAGAGACGTCAGAAACCAATGAAATCACATACCTCTAACCCAGCAGTCCATTATTTTGAGCCCCTTGAACTGCTTGGATGGAGTCGCTAGACTCACTTAATGGAGTGAGGTAGCAGTTTGGGAAAGGTTAAGAATGCTTCAAAGCAATTTTTGTGATTTTTGACTGCAGCTAAAGGAGACACTCTTTACCAGCTTCAGCAGCTCAATAGTTTTTTAAGTGGAAAAGGTGCAGAACATACTGTTTTAGCGTCACAAATGTGACTGCTGCAGGCCAAATGTTGTTCTCCTGTTTCAAACCTGTGCGCATTTTCTTCTTTTATATTATTATGAGAAAATGCATACTTGAGAGTAAGTAAAGATGAATACAGTGGGACTTTGTATCTTTGTATCTGAAGAAGTGTGCATGCACACGAAAGCTTATAGCTAGAACAAACTTAGTTGGTCTCTACGGTGCTACTGGACAATTTTTTAATTTATTTTGACTGCGTCAGACCAACATGGCTACCTACCTGAATGAGTGGGACTTGTTTCCCAAGTAAACATATATAGGACCAAGCTGTACAACTCTGTTTATTGTGGCCATTTCAACTGATAATCACTTTGCAAACCAGAAAATAAGAAATGGAGATCTTTACACTTCCTTATTGCATCACAACAGGTCCAATTTGAACTTTAGACTAGTCAATATCAGCTACTAGTATTAAATTTGCATTATATGGGACACCCCTTTTCAGAATGGATTTTTAATGTCTTTTAAATAGCTTACACAGTAATGGAGATATCACTCTCATATTTACTGGGTTTGCAAGGGCACTGGAAAGAGTGTTTACAAAGCAGACCAGCTTTCATTGATTTTATAAGGTCAAATTATAACCATCCCACCACAATTTGTGTTATTAGAAAATATAACTCATGACACGTATTATTAGTAGCATTTTTTATTTGTTATTCTTCCTGGGACTCCAAAAATCGTCACAACTCCCAAGCACTGCTCCTCCCACACAGTGACACACATTTGTCTCTGCAGAATCTCTACCTAATCTATATTCTTGCTGCAGAGCTACTTGTTACAAAAAAAAGACAGAACTGCCAACCAAAATGGTGGGCTCTCGTCTTCTTCTGCTGTAATGTGAAGTTAAAGTTGCTCCCATGCCCTTACATTTTCATGCTGTGTATTTATACATCTCTGCCATTACTGGTGGGGGCTATGAAATGCACCGTGCAATGCCATCAGAATGTGTAGGTTATTTTGATAGGCATTTTGGAGGGGTAGGGGAGCACTAGAGGCATAGAGGGGCAGTGACTCCATAGAATCATAAGGGTTGGACAGGACCTCATAGGTCATCAAATCTACTTCTCATCTTGATGCAGTTGACCCAGAGCCAGATGTCCTCAACAGGTGGCTGTCCCACCTTCCCCTGCTTGAAGACCTCCTTTTTCATAAGGTGTTCTGCCCAGAGTTCCCTTGCGCTCTTCCAGGGCTGTCTTTGCAATGAGCTGTGCTAGAGATTGTTTTTATCCATGGGAAACGTGTTGACTGACATTCCTGGGTTGTTTCTGTTTCTGTTATGTATTTTGTGTGTATTTGTGTTGTGAACTGCCCTGAGACCCACGGTTATACGGTATACAGATTTAATCAATCAATCAATCAATCAATCAATAATGCTTTACATTGATATATATCAGAAAAACATGTTTAATAATTTTCTCACAGCGAGTTAAGCAAATCTCTTCTGGAAAATAGGTAACTTTCTCCCCCCTTCTCCCCACATTCTCCCCCCTTCTCCCCACTCTGCTTCTCCCCCCTTCTCCCCACTCAGATGATGATGGTGAATGGCAAGGCTTAGATGACAACATTGCTCATGTCCCCTTTTCAACCGAGCGATATACTGAAGAAGACATGGTGAAGAGATCAAAGGCTTTCTACGAGCTTCTCAATAAGAGACGATCGGTACGGTTTATAAGTGACAAGCCGGTTCCAAGAGAGGTCATTGACAACGTGATTAAAACAGCAGGTACTACGCTGCCCGAATGGATTCCTTGGGAGTGACAAAAACGTTGGGCAGACATTCTAGTATCCCATTGGCTTTATGGTAAATGTGTTCAAGTGATATTATGAAATGATGTCTGCGATAGGAGTCATAGTGAAGAGGAGGAGGAGGGCACCCCTTTGTGTCAAAATTCACAGCTGACTTCAATATTCCTCAAAGGAACCCCTCCCAGCATTCTAACTGTGTACATGTTTTTTACATTATGCTGGTGTGGTGGGAAGCTTTGCATGCAACCCGGGTAATGTGAGAAACCAAGGACCACACAGGAAGAGACACAGCCCAGAAACACTGGCATTAGATCACTGGCCCTGCAGCTGGACTGCAGCTGACCATTGGCTGTGCTGGTTGAGGCACATGGGATCTGGAGTCCAGTAACATCTGAATGGCCACAGGTTCCCCATCCTTGCTCTAGAGCCTAGAGTAGATCTCAGGCTGCATTTCAGCACTGGGTTGCAAAGTGTGTTATAAGAATTTGTTTCCTCTCCCCACAGACACCTTCCTTGCTCCCACATTACCCCTCCAATGAAAATCAAATAAATCATGGAATTTGAAGAACTAGGGTGAGATCTCCTGGGTGTCAAAAGGTTTAATTTTCCTTATGTTTTTGTGGCACAGCTTCCTTTAATATGAGCATTTATTTGATTTGATTAAAGGAACATCTCCCAGTGGGGCACACACGGAGCCTTGGACCTTTGTAGTAGTGCAAGATGCAGAAATAAAACACAAGATCCGGGAGATCATTGAAGATGAAGAAGAAATAAACTACAAAAAAAGGATGGGGGACAAATGGGTTAATGACCTGAAAAGATTGAGGTACCAATACCAGTGTGATACTGACTGCTCCAGGCAGCTTCTGTGGCTTAAATATGTCTTTTATTATGCTTTTTGGAGAAGGCCTGGAATCAAAATGTGTGAGAGACAGGATATTGGACAGGATATTATAGATATAATTCAAGGTGCTGGTTTTAATTTTCAAATCTCCAAATTGTTATAGGAGCAGTATATGTCAGTGAGCACCTGAATCTTCTAGATTCCTCTTCCAAGACCCTCTTCTAATGTTCTAAAAGAACATTTTATTCTGGAAACAATGGAAACAGAGTATTTTTATTTCTATGTAGTCCAGACACAATCTAGATTTACTGCATTTTCTTTTTGCCCTGAGAAAGTGCCTCTTGAGAAAGTGGTTTCATTCCCAATATAAACATTTGGTGCAGATAAATTCTGCATTATCCCACAATGAATCCATTGGAAAACAGATAAAAACTGATGTTTGTAGTCCTAGCAGAGTGTGTGTGTGCGTGCTCACATCTGCACAACGATGTCGTGTGTAGGAGTATACTAAGATCAAAATCACCACTTTTTCATTCACCTGGGGCAAGTGCAGGGGTGAAAGGACATTGCTAACCCAGAGTTGCCATATGTCCAGAATTTCCCAGACATAGCCAGGATTAGGCCGTCTGTAACAGCAACCTGGTGGAAATCGCTTAAATGTCTGGGGAAAATCCAGACATATGGCAACTCATGTCGGAAGTGCAGATTTTGGAGAATTTCCTAATCAAGCAGAGAGTTTTCAAACATGTATCAAGTAACCATATTCCACCCACGTGGATGGCAAGATCCAGAATAAATTCAGATTGAAAGCAGCATGTTGCGGATGAGCACGAATGATTCCAGATTCAGGTAAACTACATTTTGGTGCTACAAATGGGTAAGTGTGCATACATAGCCCTTGTTTCTTAGATAGTGGCATAAAGTCCAAAAGGGTTTGGTATCTTCAGGTGTTCTTCTAAGCTTAGAATATGAGGACGGCCAATGGTACAAATGCGCAAGTTGTGTCCCATTGACCATCCATGAGTTGATGAACGGATGTCTGATCTGGGGAGCCTCCCTGTACAAGCTAGAACCTTGTAAAATCAGAGAGACTCCATTGTGCAGGGAGCCTACATAAGTGAAGTCGGCACTTCAGGCAGCATCCATTCAGCTCATAGAGGGTCACAGCAATGAGGCAGGCAGAAGATGCCTGTATCCCACTCACATATGGAATTACTGAATCAGAAAAATACTTGAAGAAGGCTGATGTCAGCATTTGTGAGCCTAAGCCTGATTTCAACAGTGGATTTACTTGCCAGTCACATATATTTTAATGGGACTTATCCATATATAAGTGGTTACAGGATCACAGTTCCCGTTCAATGTTTTATTTGTATGTGGCTGATTCCTCTTTTATTATTTTCAATAAATAACAGACACTATTGTTTGAAGAGCAGCATATATATTTTCTAAAAATTAGTAAGTGCCAGGGATGTTAACTAATCTGAGAGATGGATTTTTTAGAAAAGCTTAGGCTGAAAGTTTCCAGATTAGATTAGGTTTTCAGTAAAGAACTTGGAGAGATTTGCTGCCCTTTAAAAGCAACTCACTTATTTCACTGTTTAAATATGTATTTCTAACACTCCGTTCTTGCTTTCTGAAGCTGAAATAGAAAGCTCAAGGGAACGACTTCTAGCTGGAAAAGGGAACTTTTCTAATTTCATCAGACTTCAGGGTTCACTATGTAAATAGCATCAATCCATCACCATGTCTTTATTTTTTATTGAAAATGTTTATATCCCAACTTTCAGTCCATCAAGGCATCCTTGACACCCCCTACGATAGCTAAAAGCAATAAGAGCAAAATGCAACCTGTGGGTGGTCCAGTCCAAGACTCTGACCACACGCACATGCTTCTCCATAAAAGTCTGGCAGCTTAAACAGATGGAATATATATATTGTTGTGTGCACCCCAACCCGCAAGCAGTGAGAGACCCCAGAGATTCCAGCACTTACGCAGGGTTTGGTTTCTTTGGAATGGATGTCACTGGATAGCATGATGTATTTCAGATACTGTATATGGTTTTGTTTTCGCAAGCATACAATCTGAGTATAAGATGGAAGGGCTTGTAGCATTAATACTCCAAAATATCTTGCTTCCTTGTGACATCCCATTTGTTTTTGTTTTGCTTTTAATGATATAGATTATAATAAGGTTACCAGATGTCCCCGTTTCCCAGGGACAGTTCCCGGATTTACAAATCAGTTCCCATACAAAGTACATTGAAGTTGAAAATGTCCCCGGATTCATTGAAAAAAATCTGGTAACCTTAGATTATAACGCAGGAGCTATATTGCAGATAGGGAAAGCTACAACCAACCTACACACATGTTTTAGAAGCAATTAGGACCAAAAATGAGGAGCAACCAGTTGCTAAATATTTTGATTCCGAAAAGCACAGACTGTCAGACTTATCAGATTAGAGCAAAGTGTTGTATATAGCCAGGGGAGGAAGGTTAGCCAATGCAAATATTTTATGTGGAGCTAAAGGTTAAATAACATTTTACAAATATCCTTTTCTAGGACAAACTGGATAAAAGAATACTTGGATGCAGCTCCCTACCTGATTCTTATTTTCAAGCAGGTGTATGGAAGGCTTCCAAATGGGAAAAAGAAAACCCACTACTACAATGAGATCAGTGTGTCTATTGCCTGCGGCATTCTCCTCGCTGCACTCCAGGTATGCTTGCAATTTGGGGGAAAGCAAGAGGTGGATGAAACGTAAGAAATGTGCAGCAGGTATTCAAGATAGTAGCCTGTAGGGAAGCCTCTCAGTAAATTGTGTTCTGGGTCACATTGGCTAAGGTGTGGAAGGCAGGGAAGGGCTTAAAAGGAAACAGACCACATTTCCAGGTATCCCAGAGCAGGAAAAACACCAGTGGGAGAACCCTAGGGTTATTTCCAGGCCATCTCTCTATTGAGCATTCATCCTGACTTGTTTGCAGAGAGGCTAGATATTGTGGCATCAAGCAATTCCCAATGCTTGTCATTTTCCTGAACGCAAAAGGTCCATGGAGGGGAGTGGCTTTGTTGCACAAGAGCATCAAGTCTAAAGTGCGCGATCTGAATTTGTCAATTTAACAGTCTGGAAGTTCCCTAGGACTACCACACAGAGAAGCAGATGCTCAGGCACAACTGTTAGGTTAGCATAGGCTGTGGTGAAAGTTTGAGCAAAAACACACAGAGAAATACTGTGGTCTGTAACGTAAAGTATACATAAGTATATATTTAGATACAAACCAGAGAAAGCTGAGCATGCCTAAGTCCCACTGGGGCTCCAATACTAAACATACTTAGGAGCATGGGAAGCTTATACTGAGTCAGATCCATTTAACTGCACCTGGGACCTCCAACATGCAAAGCATGTAACTATCCCTGAGCTACTGTGGCCCTTCTCCATTTATTCCAAAGTAAGTCTTTGGACCTGCATTTTAGTAAGCAGGCTTGTTAGAACGTCAGCCTCAAGCATTTGACTGTGCTGTTTGTTTCAACGGGACCCAGCTCCCAGTCTTCAAATAAGGTTATGCACACCATTGCAAGTCACATTTGCTTCTCATCCTTCTTTTGTGGAGTTTATAAGAGGGTCACTTCAGCCTTATAACAATCCTTTAAGGTAGGCTAGGATTGGAGATAATGACGCGGTTGAGGCTGCACAGTAAGCTGAGAGGAATTTAAAAACAACAACACTTTAAAACCCAGCTCTTCTGTGGCTACACCATGTGAGCTCATATGTGGTGAGCTAAAACAGCTGCAAAAGCATGCTGTATGTCATCACGCATAACTTCTGGGTTATGGCTTGATGTTATGAGAGCAGTTTCATGAGCTGCAGAGTTTTACCCCTTACATAAAGGGAAGGGGAACCACCAAAATAACTATTATGTATAGCAAAAAGGAGAAAAGAGTCTAACAGATTTATTCATTTTTGTGAACATGTAAAGAAGGAAGTTTATAGAGCACAGATAAGGGAGGTGATAGATAAGGGAGATAAGGGAGGTTAAAAATGCTGTGTTCCTAGAGTGTTCCAGTATTTCCTTTTCTTCTTTAGAATGTGGGTCTGGTGACGGTTACCTCTACACCCCTGAATTGCGGCCCACGCCTAAGGGTGCTGCTTGAGCGTCCAACAAATGAAAAGCTACTCTTGCTGTTACCTGTCGGCTACCCCAGAAAAGATGCTACTGTGCCAGACCTGACACGGAAACCACTGGAAGACATTATGGTGGTTGTATAAGCAAGGAGCACTCAAGGAGACCCTTGAAAATGTGTTGCTGTCGAGAGTTTTCTGCAAATTGTTTGCTTCCTTTGGCCAGTTGCATTGGGCCAGTGGCGTAGCGTGGGGGGTGCAGGGGGGGCCGGCCGCACCGGGCACAACATCTGGGGGTTAGGGTTAGGGGGCGCAAATCCACGGGTTAGGGGGCACAAATTACTTGCCTTGCCCCGGGTGCTGACAACCCACGCTACGCCACTGCATTGGGCACGTTCAAGCGGGCAGGAGCCTCCTTGACAACAAGCTCGTGTGCATCCAGAATCACATGGAGAATGGTGCACGTACAAACCTGCTCACATGGAATTCACACAATTGTAAATGGGTGTGTATTTTGCACGTAGCATCCACCACAATTTCAAAAGTGTGGTAAAGTCCAAAGGAATCCACTTAGAGGAGGCAGCAGCATGTCTAAGTCAGTGCATATTCTATACACCTTTTCTGTCTTCTTAGCTACGTTTTATGTGTATCTCTGCAGTTGTTTAGTTCCAGATACCATCCAAGTTCCAATAATGACAACAGGTGCACTCTCTAATAACAGTAAGCAATCAGAATTAGTAAAGTGAGTATGGAATAGTTAATTGATCAGTATTATTGATTACTCCAAGGGCAAATACGCAATGGCATTTCAATGACCTTCATCACTTTAATTTTCACAGTCCCCTGATCCAAATCGCATAATACCTTTTCTTAATATATTGGTGATTTTGATTTGCATAGAATATGTATGTGTTAGGACAGTCAGCTCCCAGTCTTCAGCAATGCCCTCTGAATATGAATAAGGTTTCTATTGCTCAGTGCATCATCCTCTCCGCTTTTAGCTCTGAAGAGAAAGCTAATATTTACAGAGATAGTTTTAAGTGTCACTCACAGCTTCGTCTGGGAGCATGTGAAATCATCACAGGGAAGGGAGCTTCTGAGCTGAACGGCCATGAAAAAAGCATCTATAGCAACAACATTACCAAACCTGGTGGCCTCCAGATGTTTTAGACTACAACTAACATCAGTCTCAGCCTTTATAGCCAATGGCTAGGGTTGTGGGGGCACCAGGTTGCAGATGCCTATCAGCATCTAGGATAAGTGAGTTTTAAGTCAGAGCACAGCAGGTTTACGCAGGATTTAGCTCACCAGCATCTTTCTTTTTGGACAGCTAAATATTGAACATGAATATATTATTTTGTGCAACTCCCACTTCCCTTAGTTACAACACCAGTCATCTGTTTCCTTTTAAGGACAGAATAGTAGTAACATAAGGCACGTTTCTGCTGCATGTTGATTAAAGAATTAATTAGGCTGGGGTACTGAATCTTTTTAGTGTGAGAGCTACATTCTTTTGTGGGTAACTTTCTGGGACCCAGATGCCAGTGATAGGTTGACCCAAAGCAGGGACCGGGGGGCGCTGTGGTCTAAACCACTGAGCCTCTTGGGCTTGCCAGTCAGAAGGTTGGCAGTTCAAACCCAGATGGGCAGGGTATAAATAAATTATTATTATGATTATGATTAATAATAATCCCTGTGAAGGAGTGAGCTCCCGTTGCTCTGTCCCAGCTCCTGCCAACCTAGAAGTTCAAAAACATACCAGTGCAATTAGATAAATAGATAATGCTGCGGTGGGAAGATAAACAGCGTTTCCGTGTGCTCTGGTTTCTGTCATGGTGTTCTGTTGCGCCAGAAGCAGTTTAGTCATGCTGGCCACATGACCCAGAAAGCGGAAACGCTGGCTCCCTCGGCCTGAAAGCGAGATGAGTGCTACAACCCCATAGTTGCCTTTGACTGGACTTAACCATCCAGGATCCTTTACCTTTTTACCCACCCACCACAGAAATCCACCCACCTACATGATAAAAGTAATTAAATACCACTCTTTTCCAATCTGAATGACATCCAAGTAACTATGCATAAGACTGCAGCTGTGCAGCCAACTTGTGTTGAAGTCTGACGGTTGTTTGTGATGTGATGCAACCAGGAGTTTTTCAGAGTGAGCAGATGCAATTATATCAACTAATGTTATCAGCTGTGATGGAAAGATGTAAATATGCTGGTTAAAGTATGTTTTTCAGGATTTTGAAGCATAAAACATTTGGAACATTGGGAACATTTAGAACACATGTGGCTGGATCACAATTGCCATCAAGTCACAGCCTGCAGGGCCAGGCATAAAAATGGAATCACATCTACTTTTAAGGACTGGTATGGCAAATGATCCTGTGAACTTCCCTGAGACCTGCAGGTGTAGGGCAGTATAATAATAATAATAATAATAATAATAATAATAATAATAATAATTGTTTCCAAAGAAAAAAATAATAGGTACCATATTTTTCGCCCTATAGGATGCACTTTTTCCCCTCCAAAAATGAAGGGGAAATGTGTGTGCATCCTATGGGGCGAATGCAGGCTTTCGCTGAAGCCTGGAGAGCGAGGGGGGTCGGTGCGCACCGACCCCTCTTGCTCTCCAGGCTTCAGGAAGCTATCCGCTAGCCATTGGAGACGCAGCTCTCCCACGGCTGGCGGAGAGCTTGCCTGCACCCAGAAGCTTGGGGTGCGCTGAGCTCAGCACGCCCCAAGCTTCAGGCTTCGCGCAGCCCTCCGCTAGCCGTGGGAGAGCTGCGCGAAGTCGCGCAGCTCTCCCACGGCTTGCGGATAGCAGCCTGTTCTGGGGGCTGGGGTCAGGGGAAGCTCGGGCTTCCCCCGCCCCAGCCCTGCACCTGGGGGGGAATAATTCCCCCCCTTTATTTCCCCCCCAAAAAACTAGGTGCATCCTATGGGCCGGTGCGTCCTATGGGGTGAAAAATACGGTATTTCCTACACCACTGTTGTTTAAAGTTGGCAATACTCAGCCACATCTTATGAATTCAAAGATAGATGTTTTTGCTTTTATACTTCCTCCTAAAATAATATCTTTGATAAAATGAAACAATCAATGTGTAATTATCTTACTTGTGTTAATTAAATCTCCTTTATGTTGCTTTTCTTTTTTAAAATTATTATTATGCTGTAACATTAACAACAATAAACAGTTCAAATGTTATGATGGTTGACCATTCTTTGTGTTAGGAAGTAGAGTCTCTCAAATGCTTCAGTTCAGGTTCATCTCTGGGTGTCTGTAATTATGGATCCTCCTGCCAAGCCCCAGAACTGTTGATGTGATCCACACAACTGTAAGGGATAAAGTGCATATACTGTACAGTCATGCCTCAGGTTATAGACGCTTCAGGTTTTGTGTTTTCGGGTTGTGCACCATGCCGAACCCAAAAGTACCGGAACAGGTTACTTCTAGGTTCTGGTGCTCGTGCATGCACAGAAGCGCTAAATCACGCTTTGCGCATGCGCAGAAGTGCTGAATCGCCACCTGCCTGTGCGCAGACGTAGCACTGCGGGTTGCGAACGTGCCTCCCGCACGGATCACGTTCGCAACCCAAGCGTCCACTGTAATCTTTGGCCAAAAGACAACTATTTTAGGAGGATTTCTGTAAGCGGACTTGAAAAAGAAAATCTCTTCAGACGTCATGTTTCTCTGTAATGGCTTGCTGAACAAGGAAGAATGTGAAAATGCTGCACTAAGGAGAACGTTGATTTTAACAACCATCCCAGCACAAACTATCTAGCCACAATAGCAAGCCCAATGTGAATCCATCGTGATATATAGCAAGATGTAAGTGCCACAGTGATAAATGATTTCCATACCATCAGAGAAATCTCCTGAAGAAGCATAAGCCTGCCTGCCATTAAAAATGTAGTCTCTCATTTTAAAAAAGGAAGAAGCTGCTGTGATGTCAATAATGAAGTATCTGGCACAGTTTAGACACAGTGAAATGAGGGCACCGGTAATTTTTGTTAAGGAGAGAGGAGGAATTCCTACCTGCATGTTGTAAACATCTTATATGCATACATATGGTTCCAAAACCAATTTTAAAATCATGACAGGCATGAGGCATAAATAACAGACATCAAATGCTAATTATTTCTGAAGTCTTAATGGAAAAGCTACACTGTTTCTCAGGACTAATCCTAGATATAGTGGCAGACCCTCCAAGGCTCCCTATTTTCCAGGGACAGTCCCGGATTTACAGAAGCCGACCCAGTTTCTGATTTGATCCCGGAATGTCCCTCTTTTCCTTAGGATGTCCCTATTTTCATTGGAGAAACATTGGAGGGTATGGAGTCATCCAGCCCCCAAGCCATCTAAGGCAGCCCTGTATGGGGAAGATTGTAACGTTTAATGTTTTATTATCTTTTTCTATATGCTGTTGAAGAGTATGTAGTGGGTTTTTCTGGTTATTTCTTGTGAAAAGTTTATGGAATTTGATGTAACTTTTAATTACTTAAATCACATTGAGACTTATGTGGAAGACAATTCATAAATTTAAACAAGTAAAATAAAATTCGCATCATTTAATTTATCTTTTTAAATTACAGGCAAGGCCATATAGAATTTACTGGACCAAAAATGCAGCTGTGGTGTTATCTCTAGACCACTAGGTGGCACAATTACTCTGCTTGAAATGTGCACTCTTTAACCTAGTTTATGACCTATCAAGCCAAATACAGCCCATCAACTAGGAATTATGACATGCCTAGTGCTTGACAACCATCCAGTTTTTGTGTGTGTGTTTTTTACGATTCCTAGGCAGGCACAAAACAGGAGCTTTATGAAGTCCTATTCATAGGAGGGCACCATAAACAGGTAAGCTACTCTTTTCAGCTTGGTAAACCGCAAGTTGTACAGGTCTGCTTTAGATAAGCCAAGGCATTGTTTTGCTGTTACTTTTTCTAGGACTTTCTTTATTGTTTGGTGGTTTGGCAACAAAGTGAATGTAATTCCAGGAAATCATGCTTAATATTTCCAAGTGAACCACACAGAACTATTTATATTATAATCCTTTCCTTGTTGTTTATTTTGCAAAAGGAGGGTGTTGACTATCACTTCCTATATGGTTTGTTTATCATTTTGATTGTATCCTATGCTCCCTTGCTTATACTTTTCATTTGCAAAGTATTCTTATGCTAGTGAATGAGACTTTATATGTGAAGTTGAATCAGCAACCACTTTCACGTGGTTGTCAGTGGGTGTTACAGATTTACAATTAGAAGGAAATGAGACCTAGACTTTTTACTTCAAGTTAAACTCCATTCCTGTAAACCAGACACAGGCAAACTCGGCCCTCCAGATGTTTTGGGACTACAACTCCCATCATCCCTGACCACTGGTCCTGTTAGCTAGGGATGATGGGAGTTGTAGTCCCAAAACATCTGGAGGGCAGTTTGCCTATGCCTGCTATAAACCATGTCTGTCTGAGAAGCAGGCTAACATGAGAAAGACTGATCTAACTCCCTAATCAGTTTTGAAGTTTGTATTATATTTCTGGCTTGAGCGTTTTATCTAACATTTATTTAGGAGGCGTTGCATCATTGTTGCAAAAGCTGGGCTGCTATTTTGAGGCAGAACTTACTGCAAGAACTCAGCTCCCCCACCTGTTATTAAACATAATTAGCATCCAGGTAACATGAGCTTTGCAAAGGTGTTAGAACTGAAAAAACAGAGTAGAACAACTGTGAATGCTGGAAAAGGGATTTTACTGAGGGAACCTCTGTCTGATCCAACAGAGCTCTTCTTTTGTTCTTATCCCTCTCCCCAATAAACATATAAAGTGTTCATCATCGAAATATACACACCAATCCCAATCATACTGCTTTTACAATTGCAGAAAATCAATGCATAATTGCTCAGGATACATGTGAACTTAGCCACACTTAGCAGTCTAGAATGGCAAAGAGAGATTCCGGGTGGTTCCCAAACAGATGTGGAATTCCTGGTCATGTTGTTGACCAACTCCCAGCAGGAAGGAAGTACTTTTTCAAGGTCTGGCCCAGTATTCAATGCCAGCCGCAAGAGAGAAAAAGCAAATGCTAGATGGGTGTTGAAAACAAACAATCAAGTGATGAATTCATTCTTGTATCATTTGCCAGGGCAAGTAATTATGAACAGACCATGTCTAATAAGCACACACTAACAAAACCTATTGCCATAGATAGAATGATATAAAATGTGGGGGTTTTCCCCAGTTGAGATGAAACAAGAATATGTCCAGGACTAGGTGCTGTTTCCTATGTTACATTTTGTACACAGAATGCCCTGCAATACCTTTTTGTTCTTACCACCTGGAACAATTGGGTGTTGTCAGGGGTTCAGAGACAGAGGCACAGGTGAGGGAGGAGACGGAGAGCGACGAGGAAGAATCCCAGGACAGTGAGGAAGAGGATGACAATGACTTGAGATCTTCCATGAGTCTCTCAAGTGAATCGGAGGATTCTCAGGAGGGGGCGCCCCTAGTCAGGACAAGGGGGGTCACAGGGGGGACCTGCCAGGAGCAGGGAAGCAGCAGGGAAACCCCGAGCGGGAGTGGGAGATCGGGGCCGGCTTCCCAGCAGGAACGAAAGGAAGAGAGGGGGGTTCCCAGTGTGACACACGGAGCGGAGCAGGAAAGAGACAAGGGAAGGAGATCTGGGGAGAAAGTCCTGGCGGAAGAGGCGGAGAGTAGTACAGGGAGTAGTGTAAGTGTCAAAAGGAAGGTCAGGGGTAGCGAGCGAGCGCCAAGTTCAAATGTGGAGGCGCGCGAAAATGGAGAAAGCCCGGAGGAGGAGCCCAGCCCCAAAGCACGAAGGAGGGGGGAACAGGCATCTCAGGAATCCGCTTCAGGAGAGAGCAGGAGGGAAGGAACCCAGGGGGGCAGAAAGACCCTGCGGAAAAGGAAAGACAGGAAGAGGTGGTCTAGCACAAGCCTCTTAAGTTGGTGCAGGGGCGGGACCGATTCAGAGGGGACTTCAAATGTCTAACGTTAGAGACTCGGGGCTGCGCGCCTCGGTTGTGGAATCAATAATGAACTGCAATAAACATCCTTGTATATAAGAAGAGCTTGGCGTTGGTCTTTTGTGAGCTGAGACCTGAGGCAGCCCCTGACAGGTGTCATCAAATTTGGCTACCTCATGGTTCACCCCTGTCATTCACGAGCAAGTTGCAAACCACCATTCCTAATATAGTGCCACTCCTTGGGGGAAACCCCCCCCAACTTCTTACACCCTTCCATTATGAGAAATGTCCATTTCCCCATTCTCTCTGCTTCTTGTTGTTTAACCAGGTGTTGATCCATAACAGAACCTGTCCTCGTTTCCCATGGCTGCTACATTTACTGTGGAGCATTTCCTCTCTTTTAAAGTAAAATGTGAGGCCACTGAGCTTTATTGCCAATTGTCCACTGGTGTTATCTGTTGAATTGGATTGCAGTTTGGTCCCTGTATCCAAGCGGTGCAACAAGACTTGCATCTTGTAGCGGGCCCAGTACACCACTTAAGTCCAGGATCACCTCTCATCTGCTCAGTTTAATAACAAATGATACAGTCATTTTAAGGACCTAGAAATTTTACAGTGCAGGGATACACACTTAGTCTATGTGAGGGTAATTGGACTTACCTATTACTACATCTCGTTCTTTTGATGCCTCCTTGGTTTCATTTTCCATCTCAACACCATCCTGTCATTATA
The DNA here is from genome assembly GCF_964188305.1 of Podarcis bocagei. Classification (NCBI taxonomy): domain Eukaryota; kingdom Metazoa; phylum Chordata; class Lepidosauria; order Squamata; family Lacertidae; genus Podarcis; species Podarcis bocagei. Next base: position 52,340,835 of record NC_138127.1, read on the forward strand.
TCAGAAGGGCAATAATGCAGTCCCCTTACAAAATTACTCTCGGAGTCCAGTGTTGCCATCCACTGCTGTTTTGTGGAACTTCTGTCTTGTTGGACTCTATGTCCTCTTTGATATCCAGAGCAACTTTCTATCGCGTTTGTATCCAGAGACAACCGCGTCCAGCAGTTTCCACCAGATTTCCATTCCATTCCACCAGGTTTCCGTTACGCCCACTATAACTGTGCTCTTAAACAAAAACAAAAAAACCAGAACAAAAACCCAAGCTTTTCTGCTTGCTCATCTTGGCTCAGAGATTTACAGCAACAGCATAAAAAACAAATATACATGTTGTCTCTTCAAAAATGCCTCTGCAATGGGCATTTTTTCCTATGGGGCTCTGGCCTCTTTGGACTGCTATCATGTCCCTTTGCATTTTCATTGCCTTGCATTTTCATTTTCATTGCCTCTCCCACATTTGGACAATCATAAGCATCTTCACCCACATCCTTTGGGGATGATTTATCCTGAACAAGACACTCCTCAGCTCCCGTTGACCTTTCACCCAGCAGTGAAAATGGGAGAGAGCCAACAGGAGCAAGGAGGTACGGGGAGGGGAGGAGTGAATCATTACCTGCTGCACACCAGGAGTTATCCAGTAGTAAAACCTGCAGGTGCAAATACAGTGGTACCTTGCGTTACATACGCTTCAGGTTACAGACTCCACTAACCCAGAAATAGTACCTCGGGTTAAGAACTTTGCTTCAGGAATTGTTTGTAGATCTGGATCTTCTTTCTCCATACCTCTGTGCTAAAACATGGTGTGGAGGAACTGCCCTCCCAAAATTCCACCCTTGCACACAGTGCTATTTGAGTGTAGCAGCCTGAGTTGTCAATATTGTGGCCGTCTGCAACAGTACACAGTGAGAGGGCTCATTTGAACCCGGACTTTCTAAGTGCAAGTTGTCTTACTCAAAGGCTCTACTTCAAATAAATGGTATCTTGTGGACACAGCACAGCTATCAGATCCACAGCTTTCCTGACACCATCCATATGTTTAAGTCACATGGGATCTCAAGGGTGATTCAGAAGCATTTAGAGATTTCTTCCAATTGGTGGATTTTATATTATTTGGCATCAGTGAAAAAGGTTGGCAAGGGGAAGTTTTGTGCGATGCCAGCTGCTTGGCAGAGGATGAAACGATGCACAAAATGTTTAATTACTCCCCAGATCCCCAGAGACTGAATGTTCTTGGAGGGTTTTTAATCCAAAAGGGGGAGAGGAAAAGTGGAGGGTGGGAGATCAAGGGTGGCCAGAAAACAGCATTTGTTTGTTTTTGAGTTCTTAGGTTTCAGATCAGCCCATTTAATACTGGTAAATTCCACAACCTTCTGTATGATTTAATGGTTGTCCTTCCTGGTATTTTATGACATCCACCCTCCCCCAAGGAGCCATGCAGTGTGAATAAGGACTATGTCTCCATTTATGCTGATTGGCTGGAAATAGATCCTCTGGGGAAAGGAACGGAGGGGATGCAGATTTATAGAGAACGGAACAAAGAACAGGTCTGTCTCCTTAACACAAGACACCTCCTGCCTAAGTGTATTTTCCCCACCTCCCAACACACATACACTTCTCCTGTGTACCATATGGAAAGCTTGTTCTTCATTTCTTACTCCACTACACATTTTGCCACCCTTATTCTTTCTAATGGGTGGAACCTGTGGGTTGCTGGCTTCTGTCTATTCCAAAGTGCATAAATTCAAGGTAAAGTGAAATAAAATAACTGGAGGAGCTCAACGTCACATTCTTATGATTGTTCGACCAGCAAAAGCTTTTGGGCTTGCCAGCAGAATGACCACCCTTCTCCTGCTCCTGTGTGCTATCTCAGGTTTTCCTGACCACCCCCCAAGCCAATTCTGGGAATGCAGGGAGCACCATGGGGGAGGTGAGGGAGGAAACCTCCATTGTGCAAGTGGAAGTCCTTGTGCAGAGCTTCCTCTGATGGGACTTATCAGTTGAAGCTTGCCCCTGAAACTAGACCAACTCATTGCTAGTAAAAAACACACACCATGGCTGTCCTCTTCATTGCCTCTGCATGGGCACTGTCCCATGCCATGATTCTAAATAAGTAAAAAATGAACACAGCATCCCAGCAATGGGGTCAAACTTATGTGAAATATTCTCAGAGTCCTGTAGTGATTTCATGCTCTTTATTGCAGCTTGTAAAACGGTGATTGAGTTGCCCTCCAAACCTCAGGCTTTTATATACATTATTTACACAACGGGTCCCATCTGATTGGCTGATTCTGCTTCCCTCCTGGAGCCTGTTTGGTCTTTTCCTGCAGGCCAATCAGTTGTTGCATTCTACGATCCTACCAGCCTAATAGGCTGATTAACTTCCTCCTGGAGCCTGATTGGTCTTTTCCTGCAGGCCAATCAGTTGTTGCATTCTAGGATCCTACTTGCCTATTTTTCTAGGATCTAAGCTTAGTACATAACATTATGCCTGCATTGTTAATAGGAGCCTTTCAGGATAAAGAAAATTGTAACAATTATATTTATGGTTCGTCCCCCCCCCAGACCAGGTAGCTAGTTTCTTAGAGCAGTCTTTGCCCCTTTGCTCTGGTCCGAAGGGTGTGTGTGTGGATTGAGTGGGGATACCCCTCTGCCTGTCCATGCTGGCCTCCAATGCCCACCACCTGCGGAGAGACAGTAGCATCAGTCCATCGACACAGACCGCCCCCTTCTACCCTCCAAAGGCGTGGGTGGGTGAGAGTCACTGGCAGGATCCTCAAAATGGGGCATTCCAAGGATGGTGAGTGGCTGAGCTGGCTCAGATCCATTGGATCCCAAGCCAACCCCACTGCTGTCAGGTGATGGCATTAAGACAGATATGGGTCCAAAGGGAAAAATTATAATTTATCTTAAAAACCAGTGTAAACAGATAAAATCTGTAGGACTGGAATAACCCTTGTAGTTTAATGGTGAATTTTGGGCATAATGGAGGTGTAAAAGACTTGGATTATCATAAAAGATGCAGGAGGAAATGATTAACAATAGGACCCACAAAGGGGAGGAGGGAAGTCCAAGAGATTCCTTGGAATCTTGTTTTTATGTTGTATGTTGAATATGTGATTGTAAAACTTTAATCTGAGAAACCAAATAAATAAATAAATAAATAAAATAAAATAATAAAGATTTGGGTCCAATCCGACTGTTCACAGCAGCCCCACCTGGCATCAGCTGAAGTTAGGATTGCTCCCTAAATTCCGTTGCTTTAAGTCCTCAAAACACTTATAAACTAAAAAACCAGATGGAAACATTAATACAAATCATTTGAACCATGTTTAACATATTGCATTACATTTAAGATCAGGGCTTCCCTCACATCAGCAACAGCTTTTTGAAAAATGGATTTAAAACTGCACATTAAAGAGCAGCCTTTGTACTACCAAGGCTATGATATCACAATACACTGATGGCTTTTATGAGTGGGAACCTTAAAAGGGGAACCTGAAAAAGAAAGCGGTGAAGTCATCCAGATACACGAACTGCTTGCACTTCCACCAATTCAAATCTAGCCAAGTGAAGAACTCTGCAGGTCCTGTTTTAAGAGATGAAAAGAAACAATCTGCTTAACGGTCTGTGTGACTAACGGCACAACCAATGGGAAGGAAGCTGGTCATTTGGTTCCTTTCAGCTGATTTATGACTAATGTGGAAGCGAGTGACAGAATACATTAAATATAAACAGTTGTACGCCACAGGCGCTGCCAACAGAGACTCTACGGGACAGGAAAAGAGCAGCACACAAAGGCGAGCGAGGAACATAGGAAGCTGATTCGTACGGAGCCAGACCAGTGTTGTCCACACACTTGCTGGTAGCAAATCTCCAGGATTTCAGCCAGAAGTCTCTCCCAGACCTATTTGGAGACGCCACAGATTGAAGCTGAGACCTTTTGCATGCAAAGCAGATGGTCTTCCACTGAACTGGGGCCCTTCCTCAATTCAATCTTGTACACGCTTAATTGGGAGTAGGTCCCATTGAACTCAATGTCATTCATTTTGAATAAGTGTGCTTAGATTTGCACTGAAAATAGACATTGCGGGTACATTTTTATTTGGCTCCTTTCTCCCAGTCAAGTTCCTCTTTCGTTGTTGGCTTGGAACCTGTAGCTAGGTCAGGCTTGCAAACACTCCCCTTAGCTGTCTCATCCCTGTAGTGTAGCTTATTGGCAGCGAAGTGGTTAAGACATATCTGTGGCAACATTAATAATGATACTATGCCAGGGTGGCACTGTGGTCTAAACCACAGAGCCTAGGGCTTGCCGATCAGAAGGTTGGCGGTTTGAATCCCCGCGACGGGGTGAGCTCCCATTGCTTGGTCCCTGCTCCTGCCCACCTAGCAGTTTGAAAGCACATCAAAGTGCAAGGAGATAAATAGGTACCGCTCTGGCGGGAAGGTAAACAGCGTTTCCGTGTGCTGCTCTGGTTTGCCAGAAGCGGCTTAGTCATGCTGGCCACATGACCTGGAAACTGTACGCCGGCTCCCTCGGCCAATAAAGTGAGATGAGCGCCCCAACCCTAGAGTCGTCTGCGACTGGACCTAACGGTCAGGGGTCCCTTTACCCTTTACCTTTATGCCAATGTATCAGCCTGCTCTTGACAATGTCATGTCCTCAAGTTTTCACTAATTCGCTTCATTCATCTTCACAACAATCCAGTGATTCGGGGGTAGTAAATCACAGTTAAAACAACTGAAATATTAATCAAATGATTTCCCCCCATATTGATTTGGAAGTATGACTCTTGTATTTGCTTTTCTCAATGTGCAGGTTAGTAATGAACGAGGAACAGGGTTGACGTGAATCCTGCACTCTAGAGGACAGTGTCTGAAGAGTAGCCAGAGAACAGTCCTTTATTTGAAAGGTTGTCTGTTCGGCTTAAAGGGGGGGGGGGAACCCTGTAAGAATGGATTGCAGATGCCTTGACGTTGCTCATCAACAGCTAGTACCTGCCCAAAAGACTGGAGAGCATATAGGCAATTTGGTCACAGGCTTCTCCACTATGGTAAAATATATTTACCGTATTTTTCGCTCTATAACACGCACCTGACCATAACACGCACATCGTTTTTAGAGGAGGAAAACAAGGGAAAAAATATTCTGAATGAAACAGTGGACGTATCATTTTTGTGCTTCATGCTGTGGCCACAGACATGTGATCTGATGGTGAATTTGGGGTGACCCAATGCAAAAATCCTGAGAATCCCTGTGGATCCATGCTTTGTAGCCACGTTTTTGCACCATTGCAGCCCCAGGCAACAGTGGGTGCGTGATTTTTTTTGGGGGGGGACAGGCTGTAGCCATGGACATGCTATGTGCTCTGATGGTGAATTTTGGCTGACCCAATGCAAAGATCCTGAGGATCCATGTGGATCCATGCTTTGTAACCACGTTTTTGCACCATTGCAGCCCCAGGCAACAGTGGGTGTGTGATTTTGGGGGGGCAGGCTGTAGCCATGGACATGCTGTGTGCTCTGATGGTGAATTTGGGGTGACCCAATGCAAAGATCCTGAGGATCCATGTGGATCCATGCTTTGTAACCACATTTTAAGTGGGGAGGGAAGGAAAAACACACAAGGCTAAGAATGCAGGAGAGGGCTATAACGTGAGGAAAGGAAGGCAAAAGTTTCCCCCCACCCACCCACACAAGCCAGCCAGCGTGCTCTCTCTCTCTCTCTCTCCCTCTCCCTCTCCCTCCCACCTGCATGTTTTCCGGCTGCCTGATATATACGTATTTTTTTTAACTGCCTTGACAGAAGAAAGCATTTTAACTGCATTAAGAACTATTTAGCAGCGAAACCTAAGCTTTGCCATCCCTTAAGAGGTACAGACACTGTAATCTTCCAGATCGCATGAATTTACAGGCAAAACACTGTTTAAGGATTTCATCCTTTTAAATGGAAGAAAGCATATTTGAATGCTGTGTGTCTCCAAAAACAAAAAGCAGGAAGTCAAATCAGAATTTTAAGCCGAACCTGTAATCTCTCTTCCCTTCACAAACATTGTTCCCTCCGGAGCAGGGAGAGGATAGAACGAAGGACACTCTGCTTTTCCCCTCTTCTTGCCTGGAGGGGAGGGGCTTTCCCTGCTCTTTGTTCCGTTTGAGCAAACACAGTAACGAAACAGAGGGGGTGGGCAGTAAGACCCTGAGGCAGAATGCAGGAAAGCAACCACTTCCTCTTTTCAGGTTTCCCTTCTCCCTGAAGCGCGGTTTGATTTTTGCCTCATTTTTCGGCTCCAGGGACCACACATTCGCTGCATAACACGCACAGACATTTCCCCTTCCTTTTTAGGAGAAAAATTCTGCGTGTTATAGAGTGAAAAATATGGTAATTTCTATGTAAATTACTGTAATTATTTCTAAATTTCCATATGCTGTCTACACATAAATCAGCATATGCAAATTTTATGCAAATGTGTCTTCTTTTGGGTGTGTATGATTACTTTCATCTTTGGGGTGATGCATAAATGTTTGGATGTCCAGTAGCTATGTGGAATATAACTGAAAATCTTGCATGTTCCAGATCACAATCCATGGTTTAGGTCCAGGGTCAGCAACCTTTTTCAGCCGTGGGCCGGTCCACCGCCCCTCGGGTGGGCTGGACTATATTTTGGGTAAAAAATATGAACGAATTCCTATGCCCCACAAAAAACCCAGAGATGCATTTTAGATAAAAGGACACATTCTACTCATGTAAAAACACGCTGATTCCTGGACCGCCCCTGGGTTGGATTGAGAAGGTGATTGGGCGCATCTGGCCCCCGGGCCTTAGTTTGCCTACCCCTTGTTTAGGTGATAGCACTTTTGAATTGCTGTAAAGCTGTCTCTTATTACTGCATTGCATATTATAGCAGCCTCTTGGCTGCATCTAAGAACAAAGGCAGTGGATTAAAATTCTCTGACCACTTGCACTGTCAGCTGGTCCCATCCTCATAGGAAAACTTAATAATTAAACTGTGAGTAAAATCACACACAAAAAGTCAAAGTTACTACTGCACAGATAAACTAAGCACATCTGAAGCTATTTTTTCTTGCTGTGAGCATGATATTTCAATGAACAGTAAGCCTTCTAAATGACACCTTAATTTATCTCCAGTTAAAGACACCATTTTTTAATTAATAAACTACAGGGAGAACAACCTGGCATTATCTGTTTAAGGTGAGTTTATCTGATGGCTAAAAAAGTTGCTGTCAGAATCAGACAGCTTAACAGGAAGGCGAGTTTGCCTGAACAGAGGATATGGATGACTGGGAGATTTCATCACCTTGTTACTTTATAAAGCCAATGGCCACGTTTAGTGAAGAATGTCATGTCAGGTGCCTGCTTTCCTATTGGCTGTCACAGGACTACAGATAAACCTTTCAGCATGAAGGTAATGAACTAGAAAAGCAAGGACCTCATGCTGTTCCTCTGAATAAAACAGGGTTTGTTAGGTCACAATGGCAGGTCTTCATTTTCAGTCAAGCAATTTGAAATATTTCTTCCTAGAATGCAGTATTATTTCTTAAATTAATGAAGTTTTGAAAACTGCCAAGAAAAGACTGTGTACACACAAACATGGTTGGAAATAGCTGGAATTCTTCGCCATCGTATGGTATGGGATCCATTTAACGTGCAACTTCGATAAAAATGCCAGCAGTCTAAATTTTTCATCTGCTGCAGTAGCACTGACCTGGAAATGTAGGGAAAAACTGTCAAAGTCCTTCTTAAGCTTGCAAGTGGCAACTTTCTTGCTTCAAACTATCTGAGACTGCAGTTTTTATAAGCATAACTGATCTCATGAGTACCGTATTTTTTGCTCTATAAACTCATTTTTCCCCTCCTAAAAAGTAAGGGGAAATGTGTGTGTGTCTTATGGAGCGAATGCAGGCTGCACAGCTATCCCAGAAGCCAGAACAGCAAGAGGGATTGCTGCTTTCACTGCACAGCGATCCCTCTTGCTGTTCTGGCTTCTGAGATTCAGAATATTTTTTTTCTTGTTTTCCTCCTCCAAAAACTAGGTGCGTCTTACAGAGCGAAAAATACGTACTTACTTCTTACTAATTGTACATAGGACCACACATGATGATGATGATGATAAGGCACCCTAGTCCATGGTCAGGGAGCCAGACAGCAGCCCATCATAACCTTTAACCTGAATGTTCAGCTGCTACCTGGTATTAAGGAAAGGTCGAGGGATGTTGTGGATGCCGCTCCACATTGTTCTTTTCAATGAAATACCTTGTGGTTCCTTCTGCTTCCTACAGCAGTGGGAGGTTTAGAGAAACTCTTCGCTGAAAACAGCTGCTTGGGCCAATTTCACACTTAATTGTGCTTTTATTCAAGCCTGGATGAGTTTGCTGAGGGGGTGGAACGCCTAAGCAGACCCTTTTAAAAGCAGCAGTAATATATTTTGCATACTCATTATCCCGGGGATTTCATGAATGTTAGAGAAGCTGAGACTCATTAAGTTCTCTCACTGGCACAAAAACAGGCCGCAAAGAAGCCATCCAGACAATAAACAAGAGAGAGATTCAAGCATATTTTCATGTTGTCCCAAAGTTGTCTGCCTTTGATACGCATACAACAGATGCTTGAGCAGTCCTGGGCAGCTGATCTGGAAAACAAGAAGCAATTCTCCAGACTGGGCTGGGCAGCTGCTTCAGGCACTTGTCAAGAAGCCACCAATTAAGGATTTTTTTATTTTAATAAAGGGGACGCGGGTGGCGCTGTGGGTAAAACCTCAGTGACTAGGACTTGCCGATCGTATGGTCGGCGGTTCGAATCCCCGCGGCGGGGTGAGCTCCTGTTGCTCGGTCCCAGCTCCTGCCCTCCTAGCAGTTCGAAAGCACCCTTAAGTGCAAGTAGATAAATAGGTACCGCTTTATAGCGAGAAGGTAAACGGCGTTTCTGTGTGCGGCACTGGTGCTGGCTCACCAGTGCAGCTTCGTCACGCTGGCCACGTGACCCAGAAGTGTCTTCGGACAGCTCTGGCTCCTGGCCTCTTAAGCGAGATGAGCACGCAACCCCAGAGTCGGTCACGACTGGCCCGTACAGGCAGGGGTACCTTTACCTTTACCTTATTTTAATAAAGCATCATTAGCTGGCATTTTAATCTAATGTCCTCCTTGCATTGCAAACTCTAAACGAAGGTGATGTTTTGAGGTTCCTAAAGGAAATATATACATTGTTAGATGATTTGCAGTTTAATAAACAATTGGTTGAAAGAAATACTATATTTAATATTTTATTTTTTTATTACAAAACAGTATACTGAACATGTTATTTTGTAGGCCGCCGTTCAAGGTTGCCCATCTCAGTATTTCCTATGATGGCAAACAGCTTTGAATTAAAAAAGCCAATTTTAGTTTGCAGTTGACATTGTAGACTCTTGGAACGCAACCCTGTGCCACAAGGGCCAAACTACATGTAATGTTGAAAGCACTTTTCACTACGATGCTTATAAGCTGGCCATGGCAAAAGCAGCTGGAGAGAGAAGTGGCCTGGACTGGAGCCATGGCACACAGTAAGGGGAACTTCCACCTCCCATCAGCTCCAGCCAGCATGGCCAATAGTCAAGAATACAGGGAGCTGTCGTTAAACAACATCGGGAGGCTCTCAGGTCCCCCATGTGTGCTCTAGTGGGTGTGAGTGGGACTATCTGCTAGGAAAATGTATACTGCGGGAGAGGGAACTCTTTTTTCAGTCTGAGAGCTGCATTGTCTCATGGGAAGCCTTCCAGTGGTGCCAGTGGTGGGTGACATCAGAGGAAAAGGCAAAAGTGACACAACAAAGAGTGTGACTCTTATACTTGCACAGTCCGCTACATTCTAGCCACTCTCATGCCAGAGGCTTCGGCACTTGTGCATCTTTCCATCCAGGCAAGTAAGAGTTATTAAAGGTACAAGCGCCTTGTCCTCTTTCATATCTCTCAACCCTATCAAGATAGAGGGCAGATAGAGGGCTGATGATTGACCAAGGCCATTATGAGATGGGATTTGAAGCAGGGACTTTCTGATTCACAGCTTGGACTCCAAGCCACTTTTCTGTACAGTGGCGTAGCAAGGTCAGGTGGTACGCAACGCAGAAAATTTCTTGTCAACCCCCCCCCTCCATTGATTTTTTTTTTGCCTGCAAAAATTGTGAGACTTTATTTCATATTTTATACAAAAAGCTTAATATACAAAATGCTTAAATTTAATCTTATTGTCAATGTTCTATTCCCCGCCCCCGACTTCCTTCTGCTCTTGGCCTTGCATACTTCTGAAAAGATGGATGTGAAATCAGTCAAAACTGTATTGGTTCAACATATGACAAGGGTGTGGAAACAGTGAGGGGCTCAAGCAGAGAGAGGGAGGATAGTTGGCAATGCCAGTTGTTAATTGTATTGGGAGCAGTTGGTATACCCTGTTCTTATACAATGCAAGTCCTCAAGGCCTCACAATGTCTCCGATTAGTCTCCCCTGCCTTAACCCATTCCGTTCACAGTAATTTGACTACCAGCGTATTCACTCATTGTGATCAGTTACACAATGGCTTCTCCTTACTTTCTCCCCTCCCTCCATGCTTTTATTCCCCCTTTCTCTCTCCCTTTCTTTCTTTTGAATGGCTGTCACCTTTGTTTGGGGTATCGAGCAGACACAATAGCCGTGAGAGGGCCAGAAAATGGTCTCCTGGTCCAGTTTTGTCTACCGCGACTCTCCAAGCCATTCAGCACTGATATAAATTAGAGGGAGGGGGCAGGACCCAGAAAACACTGTCAGAAGCAGGGAGGAGAGAAAGCATCTGGGCCATCCAATCTGTGCCAAATTCAGCAAAGCAAACCAAGCGTGAATTCAGATGAAAATAATGAATTGTTGGGGGATGGGAAGGAGAGCGGAAGGGAAATGGGATGTCAAAGGTCATTCAACAACTGGGTTGACTGAGGGGTAGGCAGGGTGGAACAACAGTATGGATGATGGAGAGAATTACGTGTTGGGTGTTTTTCTTTTTCTTTTACATAGTTTTGTTGTTAACACCAGTGGTTAAGGGAAGAGAGACAGGGAAACGAGGCTCAAAGACAAATAGTCAAGTATCATTCCATGACTTTTTGAAAGAAAAAGTCGGTAAAGAGATTAAAGGTTCTGAGGGATTTTTTTGCACATAGCACCAGAAGAACCTTTGTCGCTCTTGTATGGTTTCATTGACTGGTGTTTTTGTGCAACCTGATTTTTAAAATCCAATGAACACTGTAACCCATGTAGATTTTACACTCCTACCCACTGCACGTAGGGGGTGGGGAACACTTTCACACCATGCATAAAATAGTCTGAATCCTGTGCATGTTCATTTAGAAGTCAGTCCCACAATTTTGTGGCTGTCTGGTGAACTTTCATAGCACATATAAACAATCACTTTGGATTTATATTTCACCCGAGTAAGTGTGGCTTCATTTGGTAGAATTCACAAGATACTTATTTTCTGTTGCTGCAACCTGTGGGGTGATGTTCCTGCCTCTGTTGCTTTTGTTGGATGGGGCCCTATTTGCCCAGTTCGTGACCACCATGGTCTTATCACCCTGAACAGCAGTGTGGAGGGAGACTGCAGTGTGGAGGTTTTTGCTGTTGTTACGGCTGTGTTTTGTTTATATCTGCTGTATGCTTCCCTTTTGTATTGGTACAGGCATATCAATGTAATATTAAATTAAAATAAGTCAGTCTTGCATTAGCATGTGTACGATGACAGCTTATTCCGGCTGGCTTAAACAGTGTTGCACTTTAGATAACCCATATCCAAAATGGACATGACCTATCAGGATAAAGAGTAAAAGAATTGCTGGTCTTACTCCTACCCACCCCGCACTTTCGACATGCTTAAAAAGTTCACTTCAAACCAGTCACCACTGATTTCCGGTAATGAACTAACCCAAGCAGATAGGCATCTTGTTGCCTGTCAAGTGTAAATCCCACGTAATGTAGGTCAGGCAAAGAGATCTCCTTGGCCTTAATTAGAGCTGGCAACAAGGAGCCCCTCCATCTGCATTGTTCTCTTCCTCTTTGTTCAGCCATCGAAGGCCTGGACCAACTGGGAATAGTGTTCCCGCTTGATCACAAAGGTGCCCTGGCTGGAAACTCTGTTCCAATTATTTCATTGCAGTCTGTGTTGTCTCTTGTCTTCATCATTCCAGGGGGCTGAAATCCAATATTCCCAAAGAACACACGGCTTTCATTCTCAACATTTGTGTAAGATTCCATAGCTTAATTCTTGTCTCCAAAGATCGTACATGATATGTCTTGGTTAGAGTTTCATAAGAGGGAAAGGGTGAAATATATTTCACAGCAAAGCTCCCACTTTTCTTCCTCACTTTAATACCTTACATTGCTTCTGGTCCAAATCCTGATGGATTTAACTTGAAACAACCATGTGCTTTGCTCTAATGAGTCCATGGTTAAGAAATTTGCACACTCTGGTCATGACTCTCTTTCCTGTATGCTTAAGGCTTCTAATACTTCATCTCCTTCAGGGCGCCAAATATTCACCACCTTTCACCTTTCTCCTAACCCCCTCCCACCAACTTTGGCCACATGCACAACATGTATTTAAAGCATTATGGTACCACTTTAAAGAGCCATGGTACCACTTTAAAGAGCCATGGCTTCCTCCAAAGAATTCTGGGAGCTGTAGTTTGTTAAGGGTGCTGAGACCCCTATTTTCTTCACAGTTTCCAGTGTTCCCTGGGTGGAGGGATTGACTGTTAAGTCACTCTGAGGAATGTAGCTCTGTTAGGGGAATGGAGCCTTCTAACAACCCTCAGCATCTTTAACAAACAACAGCTCCCAGAATTCTTTGGGGGAAGCCATGATTGTCCCAAGACTGTCCATGGTGCTTTAAGTGTATGGTGTGAATGTGGTCTTTGTCTCCACTGTGCTCCTCATTCTCTCCCATGGATTGCCTTCCAAGCTCCTTCACCCAAGTTCACTATAGGCCCCTATCAAATTCCTTGGGTTTTTTTGTTGTCATTGCTAACCTTGCGTCTCCCAAGATGCCACAGTTGTCCCACCACCTGCCTTAGCTGTGGCATGCTTTAAGTATTAGATTTACTCAGCCTTAAGTCACTTCATTCAGCCTCACTTTTCAGTCTATAAACTAGGAACAACGACCCATTTCACATAGCTATTGTGAGAAAGAAGAGATTAGTATCAAATAAGCCCGTGAGTAGATTTTATTTTTAAAAAATTCAAAGCCACAGTCAGCGAGACCATTTCTTAAGTATAACTTCTTCTCTGAGGATGTCTGTGGTTTGCATTGCTAACTTTGGAAGCCATGCTGTTTTGGAAAAAGGAAAATTGATCTCCACTGGGATTGGCATGGCAGAATTATTCTTAGAGGGCAGTAAGTGACTCTTCCAAGTGTTTGGAATACAAGCCTTTTACAATCTAGGTTGAACCAAAAATTTTCAGAAAATGATTTTCTGGTCATTAAAAAAAAATATTGTTTTAATGGCTTCCTGACCTCATTCTCTCCTGAATGATATTTGGTGACATAGCCCCCAGAATTTTGCCACATGAGAATAGGATGGAGAATTTCAGGCAGAACCGGGGTTGGCCCTACAGTGAGGTAGCAGCCTAATGAGGGAGATGGGACAGCAATGTTTTGGAAGACAGAGGCATATGCACCGCATAGCCTTTCTGGCTGTGTCCCCTTTGCTGCCCTGCTGCCCTCAGGTGTGATAAAGCACATTGTCCTGACTAGAACTTGGGATACCAGGGTTCAAATTCTCACCCAGAAAGCTCATTGGATAAACCCTTGGGCTATTCACTATCTCTAAGCCTAGGCTGCATTGTAGGGTTGCTGTGAGGATGAAATGGAGGTGGGGAAAATCATGGACACGGCCTCAAGTTCCTTGAAGGAAAGGTGGGATAAAAATGTAGAAAATAATAAATACTGTAATGGTGAAGTAAGATTCAGCTTACAGTCCAGTTGGCTTTTGTAAATGGAATACGAGGTTGATGTCATCTTACCCTTCACCTCAGGTAGAAAAAAGATTTGAGTCAGCTTGGTTCACATCTGTGGATTCAGTTTTAATATCATTTAATAATAGTTTTAATATTGTTGAAGGGAGCAATGGAGTTGGGTCCTTTTTTTAGCCCTCCTGTTTTAGCTCATTGCTTCCTTAACTTACCAATATGAACTAAAATAGTTTCATTCAATATTAAATGAGCTGAAATTTTTCAAAAGAGGGGGGGGGGGTTGGGGGGAGGATGGACTGATGTAGGATCCCACACCCACACTCTAAGGAATATTTGTCACAACCCCCCGCATTTTGCCACTTCCAATAGTATAGAGAATTTTAGGAGGGCATTTTTGCTCATCTCCAGGACAAACAACCAGTGGCAGAGGAAGCCACTCAGGCGCCTGGGACGGCATGCCCAAGAGCAGGGTGAGCTGCCCATAGGGGCCTCCAGAGTCTGCCTGCCTCCTCCCACTCAGCCGCCCGCCCTACAGCTGGGGGGAGGCAGCAGGTGGACCATTTGGGCAGTGCAGAGCCTGTGTGAGCCCAAGCCACTGCGTCTCTCCCAGGAGAGACACGTGGCTTGGGCACACTGCAGGCCCCGTGATGAGTGCCACCCAGAATTTTGTCACCCCCCCTCAGTGGTGGCACCCAGGGCGGCAAGCACCCTCCTTCCTCCGCCCCTGCAAACAACTGCTAGTTCGGAGGCTAAAATCCATTGCTTGTCAGAATGTGTACAAAGGAAGTGGAATGACATTTAAAAACTTTTGGGAAACTGAATAGACGATGCAGTGAATCTGGTGCAGCTTGCGGGCTTGCTGTTGGATCCCTGTAATATCTGCCCAATATTTAAATTTGTACATCAAAGACACTAGTTGGTCTTTAAGGTGCTACTGGAAGGAATTTTTTGACTACACATCTACTGTGACTGAAATTCCTTCTCTAAAGGAAATCTATTCTGTGCAAGCTATCCTGGATTTCCCACTGCTTGGGGGAAGAGAGAGCATGAAACTATATACCCCCTTTTGAAAGGCTATCGGGACAGGGAGAAGTTCCTCTGAAGAGAGAGTTTGCCTTTCCCTTATATTATCCAGAACTGTTCCTGTTTTCCTATTGTTTCCTGAGGCAAAATTAGATTTCTTTTGTCATCCAAATAGATGAAATCTTGGGGGAAGATGTGTATTAATGTGGTGCACTTCCTGTCCCACTGCTGCTGCTGTTTTTCTTGCCTCAAAGGCAACCTCAGGATATGCCTTTTCCAGTTCCTCCAGCAATTTCTTCATTCTGATGTCCTTAAACAATTAGTTTGCAGTAGCTGTGAACTCTGCCCCCACCATGCCTGCAACCCGCTTGAACAACTGGATTCTGTTGGTTGTTTTCCTTCCTGCAAAGGGTGCAATAAAGCTAATAGTAAGGCAAAGCCAACTACTAAACAGGTAGACAGTAAAGAAGCAAGGAAAGAGTCCATATATATATATATATATATATATATATATATATATATATATATGCTTTCGTAGATTTTCACGGGTACAGGAATGTAGGTTTTGGTGTCTTCGGGTGTCTTCCCGTGTAAGAGTTGGGGTGTCTAGGCGACGTTTCGACGAGGTCTCACTCATCATCTTCAGGCTGGTGCTTTCGGCTTCTTGTTACTAGAACAGAGCAGGATCTCAGTGTTTGAGTTCCTATAAATACTGTTGAGGGGGTGTGGTGTATAGCCTCCAACGTTCTGGGCAGAGAGGAAGTTCCTAGGTTAATGTGCCTTTTCTTCTTTTGTTCATTAATTACTTGAGGGATATCTTGAGTGATTACTTGAGTGATATTCTGAGTACCACTTAGGAGGGTCATTAGGTGTGGATTAGTTACTAAAGCTTTCGTGTCTTGACCTCTTGACCTTGTAAAGAGTTTTTCTGAGAAGATGGCTGTACTGCACTTAGTTGTGCTCTGGCTTGGCTTCGTGTATAGGGGCGAGCTGTGGTTTTGTGCCCTGTGCCAGCCAGATCTGTGTAGGGATTGCAGGGGGGTGCAGCATCCGGAGGTGCCACTATGGTTTGGCTACTGGATGGTGTCTGTAATTTATCTGTGGAGAGGGTCTGGGTTTGGGTCTGGTGTGGTTGATTGGAGATGGCGTTCTGTGTGCCTCTGGTTCTGGTGTCGGTTTTTGTGGGGAGGGCTAATTTCCAGATGTCTGGCAGGCGGGACGTGTCGTCACGCTTGTTCATGTTGTGAGGGTGTTTCTCTATCTCGATGGCTTCCATGATTATTCTCTTGTGGTGATGTTCCATGTTAAAGAGCAATTTGGAATCTGCAAAATTAATTTCGTGTCCTGTTTCTTTCATGTGTTGGTAAAGAGAGGAAGCTTTTTTCTTCTTTTTTGACAAACTTTTTTTACAAACTCCTTCCAGTTCATAGAAACAATAAAGAAGCAAAACCTACATCCCGATGACCTACTTGTGAGCTTCGATGTTGTATCTCTCTTCACACAAGTCCCCATTAATGAAGCCTTGACAGCCATTCAAAACAAATACAATCCCCCCGAATACATCCTGGACCTGACCAACCACTGCCTAACCAACACGTACTTCATCCACAATGGACAAAGATACAAACAGATAGAAGGAGCACCTATGGGATCACCCCTCTCACCGGTCATCGCAAATCTGTACATGGAACACTTTGAAACCAATGCTTTAGACAAGTCAGAACACAAACCCAAACTTTGGCTCAGATATGTTGACGACACCTTTGTAATTTGGCCACACGGGAAGGAAAAACTAGATAGCTTCCTCACACATCTCAACAGCCTACACCCCAAAATACAATTCACTATGGAAATAGAAGCCAACAACCAACTTCCCTTCCTTGACGTCCTAATCTACAAAAAACCTGATGGCTCCCTAGGACACACTATCTACCGGAAAAAAACACACACCAACCGCTACTTACATGCACAATCACACCACCACCCTGCACAAATAAACTCCGTAGCCAAGACTCTCATCTCCAGAACCAAACGCCTGGCTGACAAAGACCACTTGACAACTGAGTTACAGAATCTCTCAAATGTGTTAATCGCCAACGGATACCAGCAAAACAGGGTTACGAAGCTAATCCAAAAAGAAACACCCCCCAAAAACCAAGACACAGAAGAAAACAATGGCATGGCCCTCCTTCCTTATATCAAGGGCACTACAGATAAAATTAGCAAAATCCTCCATAAACACAATATCAAAACAGCCTTTTGCACCAACCAAAAAATAGCCAATATCCTCAGAAACCCAAAAGATAAAATCCAGTTAGAAAACCAAGGGGTCTATGAAATACCCTGCAAAGTCTGCCCAGCCACGTACATTGGACAAACAAACAGACGAATAAATGCACGTATCGCAGAACACAAGAATGCCGTCAAAAAAGAAGAAAAAACTTCCTCTCTTTACCAACACATGAAAGAAACAGGACACGAAATTAATTTTGCAGTTTCCAAATTGCTCTTTAACATGGAACATCACCACAAGAGAATAATCATGGAAGCCATCGAGATAGAGAAACACCCTCACAACATGAACAAGCGTGACGACACGTCCCGCCTGCCAGACATCTGGAAATTAGCCCTCCCCACAAAAACCGACACCAGAACCAGAGGCACACAGAACGCCATCTCCAATCAACCACACCAGACCCAAACCCAGACCCTCTCCACAGATAAATTACAGACACCATCCAGTAGCCAAACCATAGTGGCACCTCCGGATGCTGCACCCCCCTGCAATCCCTACACAGATCTGGCTGGCACAGGGCACAAAACCACAGCTCGCCCCTATACACGAAGCCAAGCCAGAGCACAACTAAGTGCAGTACAGCCATCTTCTCAGAAAAACTCTTTACAAGGTCAAGAGGTCAAGACACGAAAGCTTTAGTAACTAATCCACACCTAATGACCCTCCTAAGTGGTACTCAGAATATCACTCAAGTAATCACTCAAGATATCCCTCAAGTAATTAATGAACAAAAGAAGAAAAGGCACATTAACCTAGGAACTTCCTCTCTGCCCAGAACGTTGGAGGCTATACACCACACCCCCTCAACAGTATTTATAGGAACTCAAACACTGAGATCCTGCTCTGTTCTAGTAACAAGAAGCCGAAAGCACCAGCCTGAAGATGACGAGTGAGACCTCGTCGAAACGTCGCCTAGACACCCCAACTCTTACACGGGAAGACACCCGAAGACACCAAAACCTACATATATATATATATATATATATATATATATATATTATAAGTCTTTCTAGCTTCTGCAGCAAACCACAGCGGCAGCAAATGCATTCGTCTGAAAAATATTATGATTGTCATAGATACTGTACAGCTAATTTATAACATAAGCAAAAATATGTACATCATTGTTCTGGATTGTTCTTGTTTATGTTACTCTTTTTAAAGGGACAAAATTTAAACAAACTGGAGAGAGAGACTACTGCAATGAACTCTATATAGTGCTGTTTCTGAAGAGTGCTCAGAAACTACAGCTAATCCAGATGATGGTAGCAAGATTGGCATCTGGCATCAGCCAAAAAGGACATGCAGCACCTGCTCTCAGGTAATTATACCGCTACACCTCTGGGAATAATTTAAAGTGTTGGTCTTTACTTTCAAAGCCTCATACTGTTCTATATCAAAAGGTGCATCTCTTACTCAGTATATCCTCTTGCGCACTGATATCAGCCAGAAAAACTACACAGCATAGTTATCAAGCTGAGGCCATTCTCCATGATGCCACCTCTTCCAGGCAACTCCTTGCATGGAGAGGCCCAACTGGCCAGCATCCTACTTATATTTAGAGTGGATAGTTAGAATAGTGTTGCCCTCTTAGACTACTGTTTAAAACTTTGGTTCAAACTGCTGCATGGGATTGTTTTGGTCCCATGTTGCCATTTAAACTGAGCCTGGAGGTGTAACCGACTTTTTATTGGTTTTACTGCTATTTTGAATATATTTAGGATAGATACTTTCTTTAGCTCAGAAGTGTGGTAAAAAATAAAGTACGAATAATACTCCATAGCACAATTATTGCAACACTTAACATGTTAATGATCACAAATCACACTGCAATCCAGAAAGCAGAACCCAGATCACAACCCATGTTTTCCCTGCATGCTTTGGCTTAACCCTCATTCTTCAATCCATGAATGAAGATATCATATTTGCTCGCATCCATTTATTATTGTGTATCTTTGCCTCTGGCTCCTTTGATGGTCTTTTCCCACCTGTTGACTTTTCCATAATGTCTAAATGTAGACTCTAAGCCCCTTGCTTGGGCTTTGCTTCTGTCACTCCATTAGCCTGCCACACACACGGATGGCACCATCTCTGTAAAATTTAAAATGCTTTTAGGTTGGCCCTATCAGATCATTCCGTGAAATTAAACCGTAACCTATCATTTGGCATTGGGAGGATATCACAGGAGCTGCAGTGCCTGGTTTCCATATTTAGCTCTCGCAGGGCAGTTTTCATAGCAGGAAGCCTAGGTCAGACATATGGCACCTGATCTTAAGGCTTTATCAAATGAGAAACTAGATGCAGCTGCATTTCCCTACTCAAATTAGAAAAGTTTGAAAACTCAGCATTTCTCACGGGCTTTGCCTGTTCTATTAATACCATGGCAAGCACAGAACAATAACTATCTATAGTTAGGCATCATTAAATTGGAAGTGCTCAGTGGATTGTCTAGTCCATGCTACTATTTGGGCTTTAGTGTTTCTGCTAAAAGATGAACATCAGGAGACTAATTATCATTGTGATTTGCAATTTTCAAAGAACATTCCCGTGTACCCCATTCTTTATCATTTCTTTAATTTATAATATGCATGTGTGCATTAAAAATACTAGCCTTCCACAATTGTTGGGTGTTTTAAACAGCCAGTGATTCTCCATTTGTTGAATGATCAGAATCTTCATTTCACATTTCTTTACATTTGTTTGCAAGCAGCTAATTAAGTATCTCTGTATACATAGAAGCCAACTCCTATGAGGCTGAGGTGCCTTTGCCCCCCCCCCCAAATTTATGGGCATTGGCATTCAAATGGTTTGTGTGTGCCATGTCTTGTGATTTATTATGCAGGGCAGAGCTTACCTGCCCTCCCTTATTTTATTCAAGTTGGCACCCCTGTCTAAATATATATTTTAAAGACTTTATTGTACCTTACCAATTAGGCTCAAAGGGAAGTGGATTGGTTGTGAATGAAGTGTTGTCATTTCAGCAAAGTGATTTTCCATCTTTCTCTCTCTTCACTGCCCAACCCCCACCATTAGAAACAGTATTAAAGATCAGAGTTGGATTATTAACTTCTGGGACTAAGGAAAAGTACTACCAGCATTCAAATTGCTCAACAACAATGAGTCTTCCAGGACTCACAGCCAAGATGGTCTTTCAGCCTGATTTAGCAAAGGCAATTCTTTCCGCTTATTATCTTAAGTATAACATGCTCATATCTAACCACTGCTGTATGCCTGCTATGGTGTTTTTCCCAATAGGCCTTTCTTGAAGAAACTGCCATGTGGTAGCTGCACTGGGAGAAGCAGTGCTGAGAAGGCACCTCAAAGTGTCTGCTAAAAACCCAAGTTGCCCATAAGCTATCTAGTCTTCTCCATAGCCAAACCTACCTTGATTCATGATTTCCAGTTGTATATAATGAGCCAGAGCTTATTTATCTCACAGAATCAATTATCCATGTTATATATATTTAGTTAAAAAGCCTGCCAGACTAATGGTAAGAAGTATTTCTTAGATAAAGTTTCTTCCTCCCTGCAAATATTTTTAAATGCTGGTTCTACATAAAGGAGTTGGCAACACTCCAACTGATAAGTGCATCTGTGTTGTCAAATAGCTTACGAAAGGCTTGGCTTGCAAGCTGCTCAGAATTATAGTAATTATGGCTGTGGCACAGGAGATGCTGTATTCCATCTCTATACCACAGGCTGCATTGTTAATCTGCAACAGTAGGAGAATTACCACTTAATCACAGTACACATAACTGCCTGCTGGCTCAGTCACAGAAGTCATAGCATTAACTCCCACCTGTTTTAATCCAATTTCCTTTTTTCTGATTCTTGTTGTATACAGTTGCTCTAGACTTCTAGCACACTGAGCACACAAGTAGATATTTTTTGATAAAGTCATCATTAAGAACATAAGAAGAATCCTGCTGGATGAGGCCCATGACCCATCTAGTCCAACATCCTGTTCTCACAGTAGCCTATTGGAAACCAGCAAGCAGGACTCCTGTTCTTAAACAAACCATGAGGTGTGGTCAAGGTTTGTTCTTGGATTACTGCACATGGTTTGTAAAGGGGAAAACACTTTAGCATTAATTGAAAGTTTGATTTTTTTTTAAAAGATGGTGTCATAAAATGGTGACCACCGCAAGAGTCATAGTGGATGTGCACTGAGCTTCTAATGGCCCCATCCACAGCTATTACATCATGTGGACTGAACACAGCAACATACAAAATTCTGTATAGGCATATTTCATGCTATGTAGTTAGTAATACTTCTGATAGTGTAGAGTGTTAATTGCAGTTCCACTTGCGCTTAAAGTGGAAGAGCAACAAGTGAGTCATGCTAGGAGGCACCTGTCTGGAAGGAGCTCGGAAACTATACAAAGGAAAGAAGGATTTTGTAGTAGTGCTACACATTTATCTTGTGCTAACAGTATGCGAGGAGCAGCAACCTATTTGCAGCAGCTGCAGCTAATCTTTCTCCACAGCTTAACTGCAGAGAGAAGTTGGGGCAGTTGCAGAGCAGAATTTGACACATTTACTTAAGAAATCTGTTATGCACATTGATGTAAGCAGCTGCACACACATTTCTCAAGCCACCTTGTGTAAAATATCCAGCAGGGTTTTTTTGGGTAGTGTCTACAGTGTCACATTAATAGCTAAGAAATAGAGGCATGGATGAGAGGAAACTGTAAAAAACCAATCAGATATGGGCAATTTGAACTATTTGATTCAGAAGGAGCTCTTGCATATAATCATTAAGCAGATTTGGTATCATGTCACTTCAGTGAGTGGTTTCAGATTCCACTCAAGTTGCCAGACTATCATTTAGACAGTACACATTTTGGAGAAACTATTTGGAGGGTGGTTTGACTTTATACAAGTAAGCTAATGCAAAACACAATCAGCCCAAGTGCTTTCATGTGAGCTCCTGATGAGAGGCCATGACTGCAGAGAACATGTGCCTCCAGCGTGCTGTGGGAGAGGGGGGAAAGGCACTCTTACTGGAAATCGAGATATTTCCCTACAGGTTTGGGTTTACTGTTTACTTCTTTGCAAACTGACATGGTGAAAGAATGCTATTTGGCATGGCAGTGCTAGACTATCTCTTTCAGGAAGAGCAATGGAACTTCACTTTGGCTTGATGAAGGCTTACATTAACAATGTAATATTTGCTGTACTATCAGAGCTTAACACTGGCCTTCTTACATTAGGTTGAATAGACGATTTTAAAAACCCACAACAACTTAGGTTAAAGAGCCCTTATTTATTCAGTGTGTGTTTGCAGGCAACCCTCTTTTTCTGTGGGGGTTACATTCTGGACCCCTGTGCATGTCAGAGGAATACACATAA
The DNA here is from genome assembly GCF_964188305.1 of Podarcis bocagei. Taxonomy (NCBI): domain Eukaryota; kingdom Metazoa; phylum Chordata; class Lepidosauria; order Squamata; family Lacertidae; genus Podarcis; species Podarcis bocagei. The sequence continues at coordinate 52,363,477 of NC_138127.1, forward strand.
GCCCTCCCTGTTCTGCGCCTTTTCATGAAATCTTTATGACATTTTGGGGCTACTTCCATGTTTGGCATCATGTGCGTGTACACAATCATGCATCATCTGGACATGCCTAAATCAGTCGTCGCCTGTAATTCATAAAGAATTCATATAAACTGGTCATTATAACAGAACAGAGAGAAGTCACTGTTATCCCATCCATATCCTACCTAAAGTCAGCTTTCTTTCTTTCTTTCTTTCTTTCTTTCTTTCTTTCTTTCTTTCTTTCTTTCTTTCTTTCTTTCTTTCCTTTTTAACAGAAGATGCTCAGACTTCTATGGCAAGTTTTACAGAAAACATATTCCTCAGTGGTGGAGCAGATTTGGGGAACATAGTCTTGAGACGTAGATATTCAACTTAGGAAAGCATTCTTAGGTCTATAAATGCAGCAAGAATTTGACGGGGGTGGGGGTTAGACTTTGCAAGAGTAATCCCAATCATGGCAAACATCACCCCTTAAGCAGCCCCCCCTCAACTGCGCTCCCATCCCACATCCCTCCCACCCTTTGCCTGTTAAACCAGAAACTATGTCCTCTTATACTACCCTTTATGCATATGTGCCTGTCAAACCGGCATGGGAGAGAAGGCATAACAAATGTATTTGGGTTTTGTGAGCATACCAGTTATAAAATCCCTCACGGTTTTCTTGGGCACATGAAAGGCAGGCTCACTGAGCTTCGATGGGTGTGTGAGCCAATCAAACAGGATAGTGTTTATGCATTACTAATCTGCACCGCAGACTTAAAAGTGGCTTAATAATCATTCCTTCTTCCCGGGGAATCCTGGGAATTGTAGCAGTGTGGTAGGAGTCTATCATTTGCCGCTTATCAATAAGCTACAATCCCCTGGATTCTTTTGCGAGGCCATGATGGTTAAGGTGGTATAAAAACAATGTAAGGTGTATAGCATGAGTATGGCCTTATCTAGGGATGGGAGACCAGTGACCCACCAAATGTTGCTGCACTCCAGCTCCCATCAGCCCCAGCCACTGTAGCCAAAGGTCAGGGATGATAGGAGTAGGAGTCCATCATCATCTGGAGGGCTACAGCTTCCACACCCTCGCAGGTTAGCTTACTTTAAGCTCAAAAGTCAACAGTGCTCTTTCTATTATTTAATAAAAATGCATGCATAAATACAGGAATCTGCTGCTGGCTTCTCTGTCAAGTGATTACTCTAGTGGCTCTTCTACAATTTCAAACCATTTTCATTACTGGTGGGTGTGCCCTGGAGTCCACTGCAGCAATTTTCCTTGATGATTGCACCGACGCCTACTGGTGATGGGAGAGATCTCTTCCAGACATCCTTCAGCTTACTGAAATGATCCCAGCAAGCCAGTCACGAATCCAACAGATGTTTCAGCTTTCCTCCTTTTTTAGGCCAGAGAAAACTTGATGCATCTTCAAATCCCCATGCCAATTTAACATCCTCTCCTCTTCCTCAAAAAAAATGAAGATTTCCACAACATGTTCATATATGAGAGCAGTCCAGGCTATTAACTGATGCAAATCATGGTGAGGTGATTGCCTCATGCAGCAGAATCCACTGGGGCAGAAGATCCCAATGTCAATCTTTCTCTCCCCCCCACCGCCGTTGTTCTTGACATACATCTTCCCTCACCCCTTCTTCCCTGTTCCTATTTTGGGGTCTGCCTTGGGTGACAAAATGTGTTGGGCTAGCTCTGCGTACGGTATTGAAAGCAGAATTGCATGTAACCACCCTGATATCACCATGAGCATGGATAATAATCAATGCCTAATTAAAAGCGTGTTGCCGGGGGGGGGTGACCTGTAGTTCGGCATCCCTGAGAATCTAGCAGCTCAATTCTGCCCACAAAGTCTTGTCCCCGACAACTTTTTGGGGCAGAATTGAGCTGCTAGATGCAGACAACAGAGTACCAGTTGTCCCACCAGGCCACATCAAGAAACCCAGCCAAGGCTCAAGGGAGTAGTGGGCAAAAATGGCTGCATAGAGCAAAGGGGGAAGGAATTCACTCAATCCAGACCAAAGCAGGAAAAATAACAAAGCACCATGCTCCCATCTCCATCCCAGGAAACTGAATATTCTGAATAAGAAAAGCTATGTCCCTGAAGACAAAAACACAACAAAACATTTCTCTCTTTTAAAAATAAAAACAAAATGCAGTCCTAGGCATATGGGAAGTGCCTATAGTTCAGCAGTAGAGCTCATGCTTTGTATGTAAAAAAAAGTCCCAGGTTTTATCCTGGCATCACCAGGTAGGACTGGAGAAAGATTCCTGTATGAGACAATGGAGAATCACTGCTGGCCAATGTCAACAATGCTAAACAAAATGAGCCAGCAGTCTGACTTGGTATAAAGCAGCTTCCTGTATTCAGAAGTTGTGTCCACTGGGGCTTACTCTCAGGTAACTGTGCCCAGAAATGCACTGTCAGTGGACAAATGCACTGTCAGATGTTGTTGCCTTCCCCAACTCCCATTGGTTCCAATGGTCAGGGATGACAGGAGCTGTAGTCCAACAACATGTGGACAGCAATTCATTGGCTACTCTTGGTCTACAACTGAGCCACACAATTATCCAGCCATCTGGCTGCATCTGAGTTCCACTGAACATAATAACCCCATCACGATAGGTGTGGTCTTTGCTCTTTTTTTTTGTCAGCATGTTCCTGATCTTTTGGCTTCAGATCTTACTGAAGTCTCAACAGAGAAATATGAGTAATCCATCTGGATTTTGCATCAAGATTACTTATTTTCATTTGTCTGGAATTCATTCAGAAAAATATCTGAACAACTGTAAACTGGTGTATTTTTGAACCAGCTGAGTGCCAACAGAAATAACCCAGGTGTCCTTTATTTTGAGTTCAGGAAAATATATTTATGGAGATCACATGTTCAATCACATGCATGTACACTTGGCTTCTGAAAGAGAGAGATGGGGGGTGTTGGTGAGTGTGAGTGTGTTTAAAGACTACATCCTAAATTTAAAAATATGTTGGATGTAAGGAGTGAGCTGCTTTGTAAGTTAAGGAAGTGAAGATATGGAAAACATATTAGATTTCCCTTTCAGAGAGACATATGGCTTTGCAGTTTACTCAGATGTGTGCATCTAATAGCCCTGAAAGAAGTCAGCTTCATTCTTAGTTGGAAAGGAGCAAGCACATGAAGGAAAAGCGGATTGCCAATTACTTTGATGCACAATTTGAATTGTTGTTGCTGCAGTGTCTTAGTTACAAAATAGGTTGTTTTTTTAATTAAAAAAGTTTGTCTTCTCAGCAAATTGCACTGCAAGTTCCACCTGCTAAAATTCCCTCTTTTATGCAGTTACTAAAGGGAAGTCCTATGTTCTTTTGCATTTGATCAACCCAGGGAAGGCTGAGGAGGAAAGAAAAAGCTGTCCTCTTCTGATTTACGCCCTCCTTAAATGTCCCCAGTCTTGAAAAGCACCACCAAGATTTTGAACTGGAGCACACCTCTTGGTTTGTGTGCATATACGCATAGTTTTGTTAAATCATATAAGAAGGGAAAGAGAATAAAATAAAAGGCTTCAAGAGTTTGTGCAAAACTTGGAAGCTCAAAAGCCTTTATTTAATTCAAAGCTTCTGTTTAATTCAAACCATATATCATCAAGTTATGGTATAACTGCAAAAAGTATTCCAGGAAAGATTTCTTTCTCTGTCTTATTCCAAAAGACTGTCATAATTTCTGCACACCATACTGATGAAATATCTCATATATGGTGTACGAATATGGGTCCTTCATGAAATCTATCCTGAGTGCGAGCTTTGTTCTAAACATGTGGCAGCATGACATTTTTTGCTGGAGTGTAATGTCATAGGGCAAAGATCCCCTCCGCTGCCAAGCAGCTTTTGGTGTAACTTAGATCATGGGTGGGGAACCTGTGGCCCTCCAGATGTTGCTGAACCACAGTTTCCATCATCACTGGCTGAGGCTGATGAGAATTGAAATCCCACAACATCTGGAGGGCCAGAGATCCTCCTTCACTGTTGTGGGCCACTTTCCTAGTCTTAGCATTTGAAAAGCATTTAAAGATGAACAACACAGTGGCCTGATTCACTCTGCACTGTAAGTCGAACTATGGCTTACCAGGACTGTGTGAATGTGCAAGGTGCCAGAGAGAAGCTTGCAGCCAATTTGCTCCTCTCTGTTTAGCTTAGCTTAGCATGGCATTGAAGTAAAAAGGACTGGGAAGGAGCAGAGCATCTACCAGCTCCTCTCTGGGAGCCTGTATCTTTTCATGGTCCTGGTAAGCCATAATTTGACTTACTGTGTCATCTGAAGCAGGCTAATATCAAGTGGACCTGTGCTGTGCTACTGCCAAATCACCCCCTTGCTGTTGACTGGACTGACTTCAGTGAAATGCAATCGGACACTGACAAAGGCTCACTGTAGAGCCTACCCAGTGGCAGTGAAGGCAGCAAAGAAGGCATATTTGGCTGCCTCCATTGCATCCTCATTGCATCCCCTGCCTCCATCCAGCAGAGTCTTTCTGGGTAGTGCAGGGCCTTTTTACAGATAGCCAGGAGGAGTTGGCAGAACCAGCAGTACACTGTGGCCTGTTTGCAAAGCATTTTGAGGATAAAAACACTTGCATCCAGTGGGATCTTGACTCCCAGGGTGGGAAAAGGGAATTTCAGCAGGTGTGGCTGGTCATACAAGCTGTACCCACCAAAGTTCCCTTTTCCACACAAAGTAATTAAAAGTGCAGCAGCCTTCTCCTCTTTTGCATCTGACAACCCTAGCACTTGTGTTAATTTCTCATGTTGATATATGTACTCAAGTGGCACTTGTCTTTGTATTTTCTGAAATGTTATACATTTTTAATATCATTTATAACATTATTATATTTTAAGGACTAAAATAGAGAGATCTGGTGGTATGTGCCTGTGAGTTTAGGTGAGTTTAAGACAGAGAGGCAGGAAGGGAGGGTTCTGCATGCGGAAAAAGAGCCATCATAATGGAAGTTTGATGATAAGTTTGTGTTGTTGTTTTTTACTTCCGACTAATAGCAATGCAATATGACTATCTCTCCCTCATCTTCTTTGTGGGACTTTCTGTCTCCTGCTTGTTGCCTCAGTAAGAGTCCTTGAGGCAATACTGTGTAAGAACTTTAATTCTAAACTGCAATATGATTACAGAGAGTCAGGGCAAGAATGCTTGGATAAGGAAAATTACAGGTGCCTGACTCTGCCATGGTGCTTATAAGCAGGTAGTTGAAGAAAAAAATGTGTCAGAACATGTTTGTAGGGGGTGGAGTGAGAAAATGCGGCAGTGTGATGTGGCAGATCTCTGTAACATCCTGGATTAGCTGGGAGTGTGTTGAAACTCCTGTCATTGACCCTGGCATGGCCCCAGGACTGACCTTCTTCCTATTCAAGACATTCCAAGCACCCTCTGCAGTGACCTGGATGAATTCCCTAAAGAGACCCTCTAGTGCAGGGGTCAGCAAACTTTTTCAGCAGGGGGCCAGTCCACTGTCCCTCAGACCTTGTGGGGGCCGGACTATAGTTTGAAAAAAATAATGAACGAATTCCTATGCCCCACAAATAACCCAGAGATGCATTTTAAATAAAAGCACACATTCTACTCACGTAAAAAAACCAGGTGGGCCCACAAATAACCCAGAGATGCATTTTAAATAAAAGCACACATTCTACTAATGTAAAAACACGATGATTCCCAGACTGTCCGTGGGCCAGATTTAGAAGATGATTGGGCCAGATCTGGCCCCCGGGCCTTAGTTTGCCTACCCATGTTCTAGTGTGTAGTCCCTTATTAGTACAAGTCAGAGAGGAACCAAAGAAACACTACTATTGTGTCAGGACCCAGGACCCAAACTTTGAGGCTAGTAAGAAGTGTAAGCACCAGAGACACCAAATTCACCAGGGCTCAGGGCAGCTGGAAAAGGCAAAGGTATGGGAAGGGAGTAGTCATAGTTGGCAGAAACCAGGTTGTCTAGTCCAGCCACCCACAAATTTGCCTCCTCCCAATTTGGCTGGTGCAATCTAGACCACAGTACTTCAGAAATGCAAAACAATGCAGGAAAGGTATCTCAAAACACCTGTGGCCTACCTGTGGGCCAAGGACTGCATGTGTCTATTCTCAGTGTGGACTGCAAAACCCAAGAAAGCTATGCTCACTTTCCCCCACTGCTCAGCTGATCACCCATTAGTTGGGAGGCAGGAAAAAGACTGCTGTTCAGGTAAGCTTTAAACTGACCCAGCAGTACAGGACAGGGCCGGCCCTCCTAAGAGGCAGGGTGAAGCAGCTGCTTCAGGTGGTGGAAGCCAAAGTGGAGAAGTGACACTGGCAGTGGTGCCAGTTTCCAGCAAGATCTCACAAAAATCTTGCAAGATCTCACCAGAAATCACCACAGCCACTTTGTGAGAATGGTGGCACAACCCAAGTAAGAGATGTGGCACTACGATGCCACATTCCCATTTCACCTCAGGTGGAGAACTGGAACTGCTGCCCATGTTGTTTTAAATGCATTGGGTTCACTGGAGTACAGATTTGTAACCTGAATTCTCCAGGGATGCTGATGCAGCAGATGCACCATCTCTCATCCTAACCTATGCCATAGGGTTGGTTATATGGATAATAATAATATAACAATAATTTATTATTTATACCCCACCCACTCCGGGTGGCTCCCAACAGAAGATTAAAAACAGGATAAAACATCAAACATTAAAAACTTCCCTAAACAGGGTTGCCTTCAGATGTCTTCTAAAAGTCAGATAGCTTTTTATTTCCTTGAAATCTGATGGGAAGGCATTCCACAGGGTGGGCTCCACCACCAAGAAGGCCCTCTGCCTGGTTTCCCAAAACCTCGCTTCTCGCAGTGAGGGAACTGCCAGAAGGCCCTTGGAGCTGAACCTCTGTGTCCAGGCTGAATGATTGTGGTGGAGACTCTCCTTCAGGTATGGAGAGGGAGAGAGACATGTAAACCTCTTTGGGCTTCTTGGAGTAAAGGTAGAATATAAAACACAAAAAATAAATTAAAATTGATAGCACCACTGGAATAAGCATAGCAAGGTATCTACAGGGTGGAGTTTGGGGATCTCCCTATCTGATAAGCCTAGATTTTGGGTCTTTTCAATGAAGGTGAATGTTGGAAGATTAAAGACAGACATTCTTTAATTCTTCTTCACAAGCACAGTGCGGTGGCACTGGCCAGCAAGCTGGGTGGCTTCGAAAGAGGAATAGTAGAAAAAAATAATGGAGGTTAAGGCTATCAATGGCAACTAGCCACAACAGCTATGTTCTACATCCACTGTCAGAGGAGGCATGGCACTGAATACCAGTTGCTGGGAACCTCAAGTGGGGAAAGCGCTCCTGCAGCCAGGCCCTGCTTGCAGGCTTCCCACAGGAATCTGGCTGGCCACCATGTGAAGAGGGTGCTGGACCAAATCAGGCAAAAGGCCCACCTAGCAGAGCTCTTGTTGTCTTCTTAACCTACTGTCCCAACCCTCAGTAGCAGCTGCAGCAAATCCTCATGTTTCTAGATGTGGCTAAGGAGCAATCCATCCTCAGCTTTGGATGAAAGCTCAGAGACATAGCTAGCAGTCAGAGAGCTATTATGATTTATTTGACACAACTGCACTCATGTGGAAAGCGTTTTATGAGCCTATATCTTATGAGGTAGGTAGGTACCAATTATCCCTGTTTTAAAACATGGTGAATACAGTGGCTTGTCTAAGGCCACCCAGCGAGTCCATGGCTGGGTGGAATGCAAAACCTGGTTTCCTTGGCTCAGCTTCAAGTCTCTGTCAATGCTAAATGACCACATTGCAGTCAGTGCAGTTAGTGGTCTGGACCTTGAGAGACAACTGTAAACTGAGCTGAATTGGGCATCTCTGGGGAAATCTGACCTGTTCTCCTGACATCAAGCTCTAATGTTAAACTAACGGTCCCAGTGTTAGCCGATAAGCTTAGATTATACTGTGATTAGCCTGTTTAGGCTGTAATTTATACTTTCTAAATTGAGCTCAGTAGTGCAGCACGTGCCTTGCATGCAGAGAGGGTCCCAGGTTCATTCTCTGGCATTTTCAGTTGGGGGTTGGAAAAGTTGGGGCGTGGATTTGTATCTCTGTGTGTGTGCAGTTACTTTGGAACTGCTGTAAAGTTAGTTCCTCATGCCATGGAAGGTTCGATCAATTCATCATTCTGCTCTTCCATTCCATGTTTTTCACTGCATCCGTTTCCTTACCTGTGCTTATCTTATTTATTTCATAAAATTTATGCACCACTTGATTGTACAAAACCTCAACAATGAACAGCAACAACTTTAAACAGTAAAAAGGTTGGAATTATCAATAAACTAACAGCAGACTGAAACACACATACCATAACTGTCAGGATAGGCTTCTCTAAACAAAAAAAAATGTGTTGAGCAGGTGCAGAAAAGAGTACAGGGAAGGCACCTACCTGATATCAATAGGCAGGGAGTTTCAAAGTGTAGGTGCTGCTACCATGCTAAACGATCAATATGGAATGGGTATATATGGCACCTGTAAGAGTGCCAGTTCCACAGATCAAAACAGTTGAGTGGGCATATATGGAGTAAGGTAATCAAGCAGGTAAACTGGTCCCAAGTTGTTAAGAGCTTCATAGACTTATAGTCACACCTTGAACTTGGCCCAGTAGCAAATTGGCGATCAGTGCCAATCTCTGAGCACAGGTGTTATATGCTGACAAGGTCTTACTCCTGTCAGCAATTGTGCTGCAGCATTCTGCACTAACTGCAGCTTCCAGATCAAGCACAAGGGATATTATCAATCTATTAATAAACAAACTCCTTTAAAGTCCTAGTTGGAAATAAAGCTAATGATTGGTTTTTAAATGACTCCAGTGTAGAATAAAAATAGAATTTTATTGGTCTTGCATTCCAAAAACATCTAAAAGCTGTTCACAAAGGTGCAGTTGTGAAATGCTGGGCTCATAACAGAAGAGAGAGCAAAACAAATGCAGAAGTGCCTTGTCTCATGGTAAATAATAAGAGAGCCCCAATGTACCCCAGTAACCTAATAGGGCTTTTCTTCCCAAAAGGACATAAGAAATCAGTGTTGATGATGATGATGATGATAATAATAATAATAATAATAATAATAATAATAATAATAATAATAATAATATATTTATTATTTATACCCCGCCCATCTGGCTGGGTTTCCCCAGCCACTCTGGGCGGCTTCCACAGAGACCAAAAATACACTAAAGTGTCACACATTAAAAACTTCCCTGAACAGGGCTGCTTTAAGATGTCTTCTGAATGTCAGGTAGTTGTTTATCGCTTTGACATCTGCTGGAAGGGCGTTCCACAGGGCGGGCGCCACTACCGAGAAGGCCCTCTGCCTGGTTCCCTGTAGCTTTGCTTCTCGCAATGCGGGAACCGCCAGAAGGCCCTCGGTGCTGGACCTCAGCGTCCGGGCAGAACGATGAGGGTGGAGACGCTCCTTCATGTATACTGGACCGAGGCCGTTTACGGCTTTAAAAGTCAACACCAACACTTTGAATTGTGCTTGGAAACGTACTGGGAGCCAATGTAGGTCTTTCAAGACCAGTGTTATGTGGTCTCGGCTGCCGAGTGTTATGTGGTCTCGGCTGCCGCCCCCAATCACCAGTCTAGCTGCCGCATTCTGGATTAGTTGTGGTTTCCGAGTCACCTTCAAAGGTAGCCCCACGTAGAGCGCATTGCAGTAGTCCAAGCGGGAGATAGCTAGAGCATGCACCACTCTGGTAAGACAGTCCGCGGGCAGGTAGGGTCTCAGCCTGCGTACCAGGTGGAGCTGGTAAACAGCTGCACTGGATACAGAATTGACCTGCGCCTCCATGGACAGATGTGAGTCCAAAATGACTCCCAGGCTGCGCACCTGGTCCTTCAGGGGCACAGTTACCCCATTCAGGACCAGGGAGTCCTCCACAGCAGCCTGCCCCCTGTCCCCCCAAAACAGTACTTCTGCCTTGTCAGGATTCAACCTCAATCCATTAGCCGCTACGAGATTTGCACTATGAGAGTGTTAACTTCTGTGTCAAGAAGATAAAGCCAAACTGGGGCAGACTTAGCCTTAGCATTAGCTCATGTTAAAGGCTTTTTTACAGGTTGGAGGGAAGGAATTCATACTACTGCTTCAACCACTCTGCTTCAGAGCTGGCCCATGAATGCATGAATCGGGGCTATGAAGAGGACTCAGTCTAGAAATGAAGGCAGAGTCCTACTAGCCAGTGATAATTTCATAAAGCTGAGTTGTATAAATCTTCCAGTCTCTACTTTTGTTTCCCCACACTGCATCTTACATTATTATGAATTAGAAAGTCTTCCATTTTTGTTATATTGAGTTGTCCAATTAAGGCATCTGGGGAATATTGCTGGCAATACATTTACTTCCAGCCTCCCCTGGGAAGTACAATGGGCTACTTTTCTCCTTTCTTAAAATGGTGGAAGCATACCAGGGCAGCACTTTGAAAACGCTCCTGCTGTAAAAATAGTCGTGCTGAGAGCACAAGAAAAGCTTTGTTTTGCTAATGCACAACAGAGCCAAGAAGCTGATGAGCAACTGAGAAACCATGCAGAGACAGAGATAATTTCTAAAAAAATCTTTACAGCATCTAGCATATGCTTGTGCTTACAACAACATCCATGCATTGCACACATGCAGACACCCATAAACATTAAAAGAGATCATTTAACAGTAAACCCAAAGTCTGGGGGAAGACAACTTGCAACTATCCCATGTGTTATTATCAAACAAATCTGCACAGGTTCTTAGTAGCAGATCTTTCCATATTAAGAGAGTTTCCATAATTCCATAATCAGAATCTGTTGTTTTCACACAGAGAACTATTCTGTTTACTGTAGCTTAGCCCTGACTCTGGCAATGGAGGGTCAGGAATTTGCATCAGTGAAATCAGAGAGTACTTCCAGAAATTCCATTGGTTTTTTTGTGTTTAGCACTGCTGGATTAAAATAGGGCCCTATGCTTTGTCAAACCATATTCTGGGCACCTACAAAACTTCAGGTTGCCAAAGGTCTGCGTGATCAAGAAACATGTGAAACTTCCATGGGTGGAGCACTCTGATGGTTGGAACCAATAGCCTGCATCCAGCAATGACAATCTACTGCACGCAGGGCAACCTGCACCCTGTGAAACATCTTCACTGTACTACTGGCCATTGTTCTGTATCTAGCAGCCCCAGGAATTGCAGGAGCCAATTGGGGAGAGGGCTATAGCTCAATGGTGCAGCACATATCCCAAGTTCAGTCCCTGACTACTCCAGGAAAAGAGGGGGAAACTCCAGTCTAAAATCTTGGAGAGCTATTGCAAGTCACTGTAGAGAAAGGAAAGTGAACCTTTGGCCCTCTGTATGTTGTTGGCCATGCTGACTGGAGCTGATGGCAGGTGGAGTCCAACAACATCTTGTGGGTTCCCCCCATAAAACTGTGACCTCAGTCACCAAAATATGCTTTCCTTTGCCAATGGAAGGCTGGTTCTCTCACACATAGACCTACCCGCTTAGCCCTGCTTATGGACCTCAGGATTTTTCACTGGTGACTTTGGGGGTGCAATTCTCAAGGTCAGGACTCAGGCCTTCCTCATGGTCTTATAGTTCCCACCTAGAGTTGCCACTCTGTTTAATGGACAGACAGCTAGAAATGTGATGTTGCCTTATCTCTACTAAGTATAGAAGCAAATGTGTTACATAAGATTAGTTTTGAGGATCTGATCAAAGATTCTTTAATTAGAAAAAATAGGAGAAATGTTTTTCAACTATAAATAAAGTGGAAGTACCGGTATGTAAAAATAAACTTTATTTTCCATCACACTGTAGGTTTTGTTCCATTTTGAAAAATAAAATTTTATTTTATGGTTTATTATTGTTAATCTTTTGAATTAGATATATAAAGGGGCACCAAAATATTTAGGGCCTCTAAATGTCTTAATCTGGCCCTGAAATGCATGCATTTCCCTTTGGAGATTACTTAGGAAATACATACACAGGATGTATGAAGCAATCATGCTTCTGCTATACCAGGGTGCCAACTTGAATAAAATATTGCGAGGTCCCATGTAAGCCCCACCCCGCATAATCGATCACATGATGCGGTGCACACACAACATTTGAATGGCAATGCCCATCAACTTTGGGGTGCCCAACCCCCTCAAATATTTTATGGGGGGTAAATCCCCCACAGCCCCCAAGAGTTGGCTCCTATAGACTTTACCACTTCTGTAACATCCAAAACTATTAGTACTTGAGACACTTTTGCCTCCCTTCTCATTAGCCCTCTTTTCAAGGGGTGTGGGCTGAAAGCTACTGTGTTTCCAAATTTCTGGATTGCTGTCTTTCCATAACAGGGCTGTTATCTTTAAATTACCGGTAATTCAAGGTATAGTTCACCCTTTGCCCTCCAATTCTATTTTCTTGCACTGCCTTATGACCCCTTGCACTGCCATAGAAGCTCAGCCTAAACTCCTAAATCAATTATATGAAAGGTTTAAAATTCTGTAAAATATAGCATGGCCTAATGTAATTTAATATAATGTATTAGCAAAATATCCATTTAAAAATGTCCTCATTATGTGTCTAAGTGTGCATTCAAACACTGCTTTCCAAGATATATGAATGCTAGGCTGGCAAATTTCAATAGTTTCTTATTTCAGTTCTAGTTGGTATATATGATCAATGGCTTGGAGTATAGTCATAGCATCTGTTTTTCCTCTTGTGGTCTGTGCCTCGCTTTCCCCTCCGTTGCCACAGACAGAGAGAAATTCAGCTCACATTCACACCTTTTGCCCACCAAGCCCACCCACCTACCCACCGTCCTGAGGAACAACAACTTTCTGTTCCCCGTGCTGGGAATACTGTTAATACTTTAAAGATGCAAATCTATGTACACATTGAACTCAATCGGACTTATTTCCAGAAGCATGCCTGAGATTGGATTGTGCTTTTTTCTTACTGCTGGAAACATACCCAGTGTTCCTTTGCCGTATGGAAATCTGACGGAGGCAACAGAAATTAAATCTATTTTCTATATGGAGTATTTGTCTACAGGATAAGAGAAGATGGCCCTTGCTGGCAATCTTGTATCATTCTCATGTCACTGTGTTTCCCTAGGAAACTGTGAAGTGCACACTCCAGAAATAACAATCCATGTTTTTCTGTGACCACTTATCCTGGACTGAAAAGAAAGTGAATCAAGAGCTCCTGATTATGCCAGGATTTTTACTCCTAACCAACTTTGAATAGAGTTTATGTCAGGTCCTTTTTGTGTAATTTAATCACAGTAAAATCTGATATACATAGTAAATAAAGAGTTCTATCCAGCAAATTAATACTCAAGCCGATTTATTTTAGTGGGTCTGCTCTGACTGCAACTAAAGTTGGTCATCACCCAATTTCTATTTTTTAAGCATTTCACATTAAAGGCATTATTTATATGACCTGCACACACATCATAATTTTTACAAAATCTACCTGGCAATGCAATGAAACATAACAGCTGCCAATCGGAGAATATTGCAATTGTATTGTATAAATATTTAGTTTTCAGCAAGTAAAGGAAACGTTTCCTGCTTTTCTTATGCATATCCTGCCATTGCTGTCATTCCAGAGAGGGTGCAATTCTAAACAGATTGTGGCAGCTCAACTGCTAGCTGGGCCAGGAAGGTACAAACATGTACAACGCTGGTCCTGGCCCAATTACTGTGGTTGCCAATTTGTTTAAGGTTCAAATTCCAAACTTTAAATCCTTAAACGCCTCAGGGACCTCTATAACTAAAGGATTGCCTTTCCCCATATGAACCTGCTCAGACACTGAGATCGTCTTCTGAGGCCCTTCTTTGAGTGCCACCTCCTAGGGAATTCCAAAGGATGGCAATGAGGAAGCGGGACCTTTTCTGTAGTAGCTCCCCATTGATGGAAGGCTCTCTCAAAGGAGGCTAACTTGTCATCTTTCCACCAAGCAAATTTATTTATTTATTTATTTATTTTTTGTTTTTTGTTCCCCAAGGAAATGGGAAGCACCAATTATTGGATATTTTTATTCTGATTTTTTTAAAAAACATCTTTAAGTATTTTCAACTGTACTGTATTCTTGTAAATTGTTTCAGAACTGTCTGTTGTGACAAGCGATTAATAAGTTCAATAAACTAACCAGCCAAAGAAGGTTTGATCTAATCTCTCCCAGTGTACTTCCCCTATCAAGATCCTCCAGACACCCATGCCCTCTTCCTCTCATTCATTGAACCCTTGTAAGGGGTGTGTGGCATGTCCATGACAGTTTCTCTGCTTTGCAAAAGTAACCTTAGATGCATCCTAATTAATTAATTAATAATTTATTTATTACTTATACCCCAACCATCTGGCCGGGCCTCCCCAGTCACTCTGGGTGGCTTCCAACAGGATATTAAAAACACAATAAAACATCAAACATTAAAAACCTCCCTAAATAGGGCTGCCTTCAAATGTCTGCTAAAAATCAGATAGTTGTTTATTTCCTTGAAATCTGATGGGAAGGCATTCCACAAGGCGGGTGCCACTACTGAGAAGGCCCTCTACCTGATTCCCTGTAACCTTGCTTCTTGCAGTGAGGGAACAGCCAGAAGGCCCTCGGTGCTGGACCTCAGTGTCCTGGCTGAACAATGTGTGTGAAGATGCTCCTTCAGGCCGAGGCCATTATAAAAAAGCAAATATAATTGCTTTGAAATAATGTTATTTTTTCTGGAGCCTCTTGTCTGCAAGTTCCAAAAAGATTACTGTATTTTGCCAAACTAATATTTGGTTTTTACTGGAGGCTATTACTAAGTTGTCAAGGCAATAGCACACTCCACGAAATTTCTGGTTAAATGATTTTTAAAACATCCCTACCCTTGGCTCATTGAATAATACACTGATGTATTGATGAGGGAAGTTCTGCTCCACTTCCGGAGGAATGAAGTCCAAAGAGTTCTCACATGGCTATACATCACCATTTTTTTATGTAATGGTGAGATACAGCAGGCCCAGAAAAAAAAGCTTAATTTCACAATCTGAATTGACAAAGAAGCCAATAACCACTTAAATCCACTAGCTGTACGTTAACTGTGCCATCAGTTAACATCAGCTACATAATTTTGTTCAGGTAAATTAGAGTTTATTCAACAAAAACTTTGATCTCCTCTGATGTAGCCAGCCATAGAAAAACAACAGCTTTGCCCCTTCATCATGGTTCATGCCCTGATCATCTCTTGCCTTGACCACTGTAATCTTCTCCTCTCTGAACTATTGTTGCCACACCTTGCTCTCTTCACCTCTATCCACCATTCTGCTGCGAAAACGGCTCACTTCCCTCATCACTCTAATCATGTGACACCCGCTCTTTAGATCTGCACACTAGCTTCCTCCCAGATCAGGCACAACCTCCTTCCCCTTACTTTCAAAGGCCTCTATGGTCTTGCCCATCCTGATACCTCCCTGCTGCTGACCTTCACTCCTCCAGTGCTTAGATATGTGAAGGTCTCATGCTCCCTCAAGTCCTTCTCCTTTTTGCCACTCATGCTTGGAACTGCCTCCCAGACATGAACTCCAGAAGAACCCCTCATTTTGATTAATGCCTAAAAGTTATGACACACAGGAGAAGTGACAGGGTCTATATTCTTCCCAGCTGCCACCCACCAGGAGTCACACCAGATTATGATGCAGATCACAATGGTCTTGTGTGACAAAACACTGTGTGTGATTATCATCTGCATGCCCTTGTCCATTAAGAAATGCTGACACAGCCTTGACGAAGGTTCAAAGAATGTAAGCAAAGCACCTGGAAACTGGGAAAGGTCAGGAAGGCAGGTTGTGCATCTCAGAAGTATGATGACTCACCTAGTTTCCCTGCTTGTTCTTTCCACATTCTCAGTTCATAAGAAGTCTGCAATTTCCTCCTTGCACAGACTTCTTAGAATATCCCTTATAATCACTCTGGGACACATGAATATAGCTCAAGCCACCCAAGGGCCTGCATTGTAAAAGGTGTCGATGGACCAAGTGACATCATCATCATAAATAATAATAATGATGATTAGAATTAAAATTAGAATTTATATACCACCCTATACCTGCAGGTCTCATGGCAGTTCACAGGATAAAATCAGAATATAAAATCACAAACTACGGTACATAATCAAAATAAAAACAACAATCCAATAACACCCCCCTTGGCTATGATTCAAAATTGCTCCCAGTCTGCAACAATGTTACACACAAAAATTGCCTGGCGACTTCCTTTCTGAAAGACAACAACATTGTAAATTTATTTTTGTCTTCCACCCCTTCAGTACAAACCTTGTGCTATGATGCTCTCTAGCAATCCCAATCCCTAGGTTGAGATCAGCAGCAACAACAACAACAAAAGGAGAAATCAGAGACAAAAAGCAGTGTTTAAGATCTTTGGTATTATATCAGATACTACATTACAGCTGGTCAATTTTTTTATTCCATGGTTGATTACAGTTGGCATATATTTAAAAGCAATAAAAATTTTAAAAACAACAACAAACAACAACAACAATGACACAAAGATCTCTAGTTTGAGAAGGAAAAATAGTATCTCCAACAGCAACAGTCAATATTTTATGGAAATCAGCTGCAAAATCATCATCATCATCACCACCACCACCACCCCTGGTTCTTAGAGCATTACCCTTGCTTCTCGGCTGTTTGAAAATGTGTAACTGTCAAAGGCGGCGGGTGGTGCTGTGGGTTAAACCACAGAGCCTAGGGCTTGCCGATCAGAAGGTCGGCGGTTCGAATCCCCGCGACGGGGTGAGCTCCCGTTGCTCGGTCCCTGCTCCTGCCAACCTAGCAGTTCGAAAGCACATCAAAGTGCAAGTAGATAAATAGGTATCACTCCAGCGGGAAGGTAAATGGCGTTTCCATGCACTGCTCTGGTTCACCAGAAGCGGCTTAGTCATGCTGGCTGCATGACCTGGAAGCTGTATGCCGGCTCCCTCGGCCAATAAAGTTAGATGAATGTAGCAACTCCAGAGTCAGTCACGACTGGACCTAATGGTCAGGGGTCCCTTTACCCTTTACCTTTAACTGTCAAAGGATCTCAAAGCATTGGGTTAAAAAAATTTTTTTTGAACAGCTTTGGGCTATTTCATCTTTGATAGAACAATCCTATAAACATCTATTAGGAAGAAAGTCTGAATGAAAGTGGAACTTACTCCCAGGTCACTAGGTATAGCCCTTTAAGGATACTTTAATTCCTAACAAAAAAATTATGCTTGAAAAATCAAGAATACCAAGTCCATGACTGCATGTGTCTCCTGAGAATCAGTAAATTGAGGCAAGGGATTGATTGAGTTTATTACTTTTTACTATGGTTATTTCTCATTATGCACATGGTAGTTTAAACCAATTAGGTTAATTATACTGCAACGTTGCAATGTTGAAAGGCATAGCTTGCATTACAAAAGCACAATTTCATATTGTTTTCTCTTAATCGTTAAGGCAACCAAGAGAAGACTATAGTTATATACATTCAGGTGTTCCCTTTCAATTACCACATAAACTACCATTAGGATAATTGTCTGAAACCACTATGTGAGTAATCAGTTACCTATGGAGAAAGGTCATTGTGGGGAGCTTGCATTTTATTCCTTTAAAGTGTCCTATTTAACCTGGTCTGTTTCTGTGCAAGGTAGTTTTTTAAAGTCCCTCTGGTTTCAGTGAGTCAGACTAACCTCAGTACCATTCTGTACATGTCTGCTCAGAGAAGGAAGTCCCATTTTCACTGAAACTTACTTCCATGTAAGTGAGTATAGGATTGCAGCCTGAAGCACATCCTTGAAATCTCCTATTGTAAAGAAGGGGATTTAAAAGCTGCAGTCCCACCCCTACCTTCTTGGGGGGGGAAACCCCATTGACTCTGCAAGCCTTACATTCAAGTAAACCTCTGCAGAAAATGGTGCTGAAAAGCAGTTTACTTTGTTTGGGTTGTGCCAGAATTATAGATGAATAACTGGTGGGCACTTAGTCATTCATGCAAAGGCACTGTTCAAATGTTACATTCAGTGTGTGGCCAAATGTGCAGGCAACTTATCCACATTTATGCAGAAGTTCCGTCTTTTTATCTTTGTTGACAAGGCCTCCTTCCTGACCAAGTTCCCCACTCCTCTTGCCTTCATCACTTTCGGAGCATATAGCTAGTATTCCTTTCCTACAGAAGGGTTTTGGCTGTGAGGAAACCCTCACTGCTTGGCATGGGACCATGAAAACTGCTGTTGGAGAGAATATAAGTGTGCACATCGGATTACAGCAGTGGAGCCTGATCCTATGTGTGTTTGCTTGAAAGCAAAGCCACCTGAATTCAATGAAGCAGACAATCCTAGAGGGTTGTGGCTCTACTCTCACTTCAGGTCCATTAGCCAGTTCCAATTCCTGACACATTTCTAATTTTGGGGAAGGGCAGTAGCTTAGTGGTAGAGAATCTGTTTTGCATGCAGAAGCTCCCAGGTTCAATCCCTGCCATCACCAGGTGGGACCGAGATGAATGTTTCCTATGTGAAGGGAAGAGCCAGTCAGTGTCTGACTCAGTATAAGGCAGCTTCCTATGTTCCCATGGGTGTAGTCAAGCGGGGGGGGGCAGCTGTCCTCCCTAAATCAAGTAAACCAATAAAATTACTTAACTAACTGAGGTTTCCCCCCCCCAACATGAAGCCAGCGGCACCCCCCAACATAAATCCTAGCTATGCCCATGTCTGTTCCTATTATGTTCACATAGCTGAAGGCTGTACAAATGTGTAACTGACAACATGTTGCCCTACACCAGTGTTTCCCAAACTTGGGCCTCCAGCTGTTTTTGGATTACAACTCCCATCATCCCCAGCTAGCAGGACCAGTGGTCACGGATGATGGGAATTATAGTCCAAAAGCAACTGGAGACCCAAGTTTGAGAAACACTGCCCTACACTGTTAACTTAAGCATTATTGTTTTAATTTCTATAAAAAGCTCCTTTCTTGGGTTGTGTCTATAATAGTCAAGGGGAAAACATTTATCAACAAAAAAAACTTGCTTCTGAGGCAGCACATGGCTCAATAACATACATTAATTTTACTTTTTCTCTCTGGCTCTTATCTGATTATCCCAATTTTCACCATTTCCAAGCTTCAGAGGGAGAGTTCCCTCATCACTTACCGGTATGTAGACAACGTATGCATATGTATACAACATGCCTACAGGAGGATAACTATGCATGCATATGGCCCTGAAATGGAAAGAGGAAAGGGAAATGAATGGGGAGTGATCACGGAGGTGAGATGGCTGGTTTGCAAAGTTGCCTTCTCACAGCAGAAGCCCAGTTTGACTATAAAAATTCTTGGCTATGTGTGCAACATATTTCCCTGGGGAGGGTATTCAGGGGGTATGTGGCCACCCTAGAAAAGGCCCGGTCACTGGGACTCACCAACCCAACAGATCTTACAGGTATGTAAACCAGAGAAAAGGGCTTCAGAGCAGGGGTGCAGCACTGTTTGCTGGCCCCCAAGGCTCTTCCTCCCCACCCCCACTCTCACCCAACCTCGCTACAGCCACTATGTCTTCCACCATGTCTTCTACCTTTTCAACATCATAAACCCACTGTGTGTATGTGCCAGAGATATCTGTTGCTAGGACAGTCCCTTCAACATAAGAAGTATAGCATTCTGTAATAACCTGGGTAGACCAGTAGGATACATTTCAGTGTTTCGCCAAGGTCACCACTTTTATACCCAGTGTCACATTGGACAACACAGCAGCTTATAAAAACCCAGCTGTTAGAGTCAGGTAACTTGAAGTGAAGCACCACTTCAGCAGAGTTGCCTTTTGAGAATAGCTGTGTATTGGGAAAAGTCCGACTTGGCGCTATTGGCCTTGTTATCTAAGGAAAAGGAAACAGGCGGGAGCCTTGACATCTTGCTAGCTGGATCTTGTTTTCTTTCTTTTTTACTTACTTACTTGCTTTAAGTATTACCAGCTGGTAATCAAAGGTCCTCAGAAGTTTTATAGCAAAAGCCCTCTGCTTTTAAAAATGTAAAACCAATTCTCTGACTCTAGCCAAGCTACATTTACCATGTATAACAAAACTTCCCAGGATAGGCCATGTGGTTCCCTCTAGATGTTGCTGAACTCCAGCTCCCTTCAGCCCCAGCCAGCAGAGCCAATGATCGGAGATGCACTCCAACAACATCTGGAGGGCACCAGGTCGGCTATCCTAGTCTAGACAATGTGTTGAACGGCCTCCTTAAAAAGCAATGCATCATTCTTTTCAGAAGTGAACTTTACATTAAAAGGAAAATCAGCCAGCAACAGCAGGGATGAGCAGATAGCCAAGCCTATTATTTAGTTGTCAGGCCTTGAGAGTGCAGCTGTACCTTTTAAGAAAAGCTTGTCCCACCAGTTTCGTTCTATGATGGGAAAGGCTATAGCAGTGATGGGACTTGTAGTACAAAGCACCCAGAGGGCACCAGGTTAGCAAGGGCTGGCGCAATGATTTGTACAAAAAGAAAAGATAAAAACCCTACCTGCACTCCGACTGAGTGTACTCATTCAGGAAATTAAATCCCTCCAGCTCAGGTGCCGATGGGAATTCAGTCTGAACTGGATCCTGCAGAGCAGAGAAGAAAGCAAGAAGGCCAGCAGTGGGGCAGTAATCTTTACACAAGCAAAGGTATGGTGATACTGTGGTAGGCATGCCCAGATGTGCCGGGCCTTCTTCTGTGTGGAACCTATGTGAGCAGCACATTGCAAAGGTTTAATTTTATCCATTTTCTCCCGCCTCTCTATAAAACTTCAGGTGACAATCTTACACATTAAAAATAACAATACTCGATTCATGTGGTAAGCAACAATTAAGAAAAGCAAAATATCAGGGGGGAAAGAATCAGAGCATGAGACCCAACCATAGTATATCTAGCCCAGGGGCTGGGAAACCTGCAATCCTGTCGGGATACAACTTTCATCAACTCCCACCATTGACCACAGGGCCAAACCATCCATGAGGCAACATGAAGCAACCACTTCAGGTGGCAGGATCTGCAGGGGCAGCAGATCCTGATGTAAATTGTTATTCAGGGCTACCCATGAGATGAGGTGACCACCTCAGGTAGCAGGATTCACGAAGCCAGCAAATCCCAATGTTGATCTTCTTCCCCCCTTGATCCTCATGTACATCTTCCCTCACCTCTTATGCTCACAGCAGGGAGGGGGTGCATTTTGGGGTCCTCCTCAGCTATCAAAATTGTCCACCTTGGCTGGGGTTGATGGGAGTTGTAGCTCAACAACATCTGGAAAGCCACAGGTCCCCCATCCCTGCTCTAGCCTCAAAGTTTTTCACAGATTGGTGAGCTTTATTGTAATATATGCCTCACTGCAAGCAATAATAATAATAATATCAAAACAAACAAATAGGAGAGCCTTGCACTGCTTTTGAAAGATTAAAAAGGAGGTACAACACTGAACTTCCTCCAGGAAGTCATTACACAGCTTAAGGCAACATCAAAGAAAGTTCACCTTTGCTCTGGAGCCATTCTAATCTCATGGAACCGGGCCCATTCTTCATGGTTCCAATCTTTTCATCGGCATATTGCTGCCAACCATTCAGTACATGATAGAAACCTGAATACTTGGAGTTATTTCTATTGATAAGGAACTAGGAGGCTGCCCTATACTCTTCCATGTAGCTCAACACTGTTCATGTAGCAGTAGCTCTCAAGTGTTTCAGGCCCACCTATCAATGTAAAGCACTGAGTTGGAGTCCTCACTCTCCCCAGAAAAGCCGCTCTTTAGCAGTAAATCTGAACAAATGGCAATCTGCAAAAAACTCTATTGACTTTTGGTCTGATTCAGTGCTAAAGATTGTGTTACCCTAGGGAAAGACAGTAGAGCCTATGGTGGTGTGTATCAGCTGCAACACATCCCCAACACATACTGCCCTTCATCATCCTGGAAATAATAGGCTGCACTTGAAAACACACTTACCTGGGAGTTAGCCCCATTGAACTCAATGAGACTGATTTATGAGTAGACCTGCAAACTATTGCAATTCTTCACAACCAACTGATCCAGGGCACTATGCTCTTGGAGCTAAGAAACATCAAAAATTCACTTTCAGCAGTACTGTCAGAAGGGGGGGGGCATGTGTGGTCATTACCTTGAGCTTGCAGGGCAGCAGTTGAAGAAGGAGCAAAAAGGGTTTTCTTGTGTGTGTGTGTTTCTTTGTGGCTGATTAGCGGCTCTCCCTGTGCAAAGGTCAGAGGGGGCAGGGTTTCTGTTGAGGCAGGTGATTAGCTGTGGGAGGAGCTTATCAGAGCTTGCAGGGCAGCGGCGCGTGCCTACTGGCGCGCGCAGTTTGATCCATCTTTTAGATTTAGGGGAGCTAGTCTCAAACGTTTGTTGGGGGAGACCTAGGTTTTTTTGTGGGGGGAGTTATTTGTCCTGTCTTCATGCTTTTTATGATGGAGGACTGCTGTAGCCACCCCCAACGACACGTTCTCAAGATGGAGGGGGAGGGAACAGCTGCAGTCGCCTGGGTTCCTGCACAATGTTTGCCATCTTGCCAAAGGTTGCAGGCAGCTTACCTGCAGCAATTGCAATTGCAGCAACTGGAGGAACGTGTAGCTACACTCCAAAGAATTAGAGAGCTGGAGCTCTTCTTGGAAGCAACAGAGCACACCGTCTCCACCAAGGAGGAGACAGGGGACTCCCCTGAGAAGGAGGCTAGTTCACCAACACAGGAGCCAGATATATGGAGAAACGTGACTCAAAGAAGTAGGAGGCCCAGGGTTCGCTCTGATTGTTTAGAAATACACAATCGCTTTGAGGTCCTCTCCCCTAGCATGGAAGACGAAGAGCAGACTCCATTTGAGGATCTCTCCCTCATTACAGTCGATCAGGTATATGAAGACGAGCAGCAAAGTCAGTCCTCAGGGAATGTGCAGGCGACCTTGGAACGGACAGCTCACGGAAGAACCCCGACCAAACCTAAGAGGAGGCGTGTAGTGGTGATAAAGGATTCCCTACTGAGGGGAACAGAAGCAGTGATCTGTGGGCCTGACAAGATGTCTCAGAAAGTGTGCTGTCTCCCCGGGGCTAAGATCCAAGATGTAACTGAACGACTGCAAGGAATCATAAAACCCACTGACAAATACCCCTTCCTCTTGGTTCATGTGGGAACCAATGACACTGCAAGCAATAGCCTCCAGAAGATCAAAAGAGACTACGAGGCTCTGGGCAGGAAATTGAAGCAATTAAATGCACAAATTGTCATCTCATCTGTCCTCCCAGTTGAACGACGTGGCCCAGGGAGAGAGGGAAAAATAGTGGAAGTGAACAGCTGGCTTCGCAAATGGTGTAAACAGGAACGGTTTGGATTCTTAGATCACGGACTGCAGTTTCTTGAAGATGGACTTCTGGCAAGCGATGGGCTGCACCTCACAACGGTTGGGAGAAATGTTTTTGCCAAAAATCTCAGAAACCTCATCAGGAGGGCTTTAAACTGACTAATGTGGGGAAGGGAGACAGTGCTCCTGAAGGTAGGAGTCTATCAATTGATGAAGATGATCATCCAAATCTCATAGACCAAATGGAGCAAACAGCACGCAGACCTAGTGGTGGGAGGAAAAAATCCTTAAATAAGAGACACGGGGGAATGATTAATGGACTTCAATGTCTGTACACTAATGCGCAAAGCATGGGAAATAAACAAGATGAGCTTGAGCTCTTGGTACAGCAAACTAAATATGACATTATACATGACATTATACATGACATTATACATGACATTATACATGACATTATACATGATTAAGCCATTTCTCACCTTCTCACCCCTTGCCTTTTCCTGTAAGACCTATTACAGTCGTTAAGAGTCATCAACAGGCTCATCTCAGCTATCTGCCAATCTCCCATTCCCACCACCCTTCTGAGTAATACCCCTCCCCACCTTCTCACTATATAGAAGGATCTGGCAACTTCTGTTTCAGTGTATCTGAAGAAGTGTGCATGCACACGAAAGCTCATACCAAGAACTAACTTAGTTGGTCTTTAAGGTGCTACTGGAAGGAATTTTTTTATTTTAAATATGACATAATAGGCATCACTGAAACCTGGTGGGATAAGTCCCACGATTGGAATGTAATAATGGGGGGATACAATCTATTTCAGAGAAACAGACCAGACAAGAAAGGAGGAGGAGTGGCGTTATATGTCAGGGATGTGTATACCTGTGAAGAGATCCAAGATTTAGAACCTCAAAGCCAAAGTGAGAGCATTTGGGTCAAAATTAAGGGAGAGAAGAATAACAGTGACCTCATTGTGGGAGTTTACTATAGATCCCCAAGCCAAACGGAAGACATAGATGATGCCTTCCTGGAACAGATGGCCAAGCATGCAAAAGGAAGGGAGATAGTAGTAATGGGGGACTTCAATTACCCGGATATTTGTTGGATGTCAAACTCAGCCAAGAGCATAAGGTCAAACAGATTCCTCACTGGCTTTGCAGACAACTTCATTGTCCAGAAAGTGGGAGAAGCAACAAGAAGAACAGCCATTTTAGATCTGGTCCTAACCAATGTTGATGACCTGGTTAGTGGGGTAGAAGTGGAAGGATCATTAGGCGAGAGTGATCATGCTCTTCTGAAGTTTACTATACAGCGGAAAGGAGCAGCCAAGCATACTAGGACTCAATTTCTTGACTTTAAGAAAGCCGACTTCATAAAACTTAGGGAAGTGCTGGGTGAGATCCCATGGACAGTAATACTAAAAGGAAAGGGAGTTCATGATGGCTGGGAGTTTGTTAAGAGGGAGATAGTAAAAGCACAACTTCAGGCAATACCAATGAGACGGAAACATGGAAGGTGCTTAAAGAAGCCAGGGTGGCTATCTAAAGAACTTTTAACTGAGTTAAGATTTAAAAAGGATGTGTACAAAAAATGGAAAAGGGGGGAAACCATCAAAGAGGAATTCAAACAAATAGCCAGCACGTGTAGACACAAAGTCAGAAAAGCTAAAGCACAGAATGAACTCAGGCTTGCTAGAGAGGTTAAAAGCAACAAAAAAGGCTTTTATGGGTATGTTCGTAGCAAAAGGAAGAACAAACAAACAGTGGGGTCACTCAGAGGAGAAGATGGTGAAATGCAAACAGGGGATACAGAAAGGGCTGAACTCCTCAATGCCTTCTTTGCCTCAGTCTTCTCCGATAAAGAAAACAATGCCCGACCTGAAGAATTTGAAGCAAATGATTCAGCAAAGGAAACACAGCCCAGAATAACTAAGGAGATAATACAAGAATACTTGGCTAATTTAGATGTATTCAAGTCTCCAGGGCCAGATGAACTGCATCCAAGAGTATTAAAAGAACTGGCAGATGTGATCTCAGAACCACTGGCAGTCATCTTTGAGAATTCCTGGAGAACAGGCGAAGTCCCGGCAGACTGGAGGAGGGCAAATGTTGTCCCTATTTTCAAAAAGGGGGAAAGAGAGGGCCCAAATAATTACCGCCCAGTCAGTTTGACATCAATACCAGGGAAGATTCTGGAGCAGATAATTAAGCAAACAGTCTGTGAGCACCTAGAAAGGAATGCTGTGATCACCAATAGTCAGCATGGATTTCTGAGAAATAAGTCATGTCAGACTAACCTGATCTCGTTTTTTGACAGAATTACAAGCCTGGTAGATGAAGGGAACGCAGTGGATGTAGCCTACCTTGATTTCAGCAAGGCATTTGACAAGGTGCCCCATGATATTCTTGTAAAGAAGCTGGTAAAATGCGGTCTTGACTATCCTACCACTCAGTGGATTTGTAACTGGCTGACTGACCGAACCCAAAGGGTGCTCATCAATGGTTCCTCTTCATCCTGGAGAAGAGTGACTAGTGGGGTGCCACAGGGTTCTGTTTTGGGCCCGGTCTTATTCAACATCTTTATCAACGACTTGGATGATGGACTTGGGCAAAAAAAATGAGAGGCACAAATACAAGATGGGTGACACCTGGCTTGAGAGCAGTACATGTGAAAAGGATCTAGGAGTCTTGGTTGACCACAAACTTGACATGAGCCAACAGTGTGACGTGGCAGCTAAAAAAGCCAATGCAATTCTGGTCTGCATCAATAGGAGTATAGCATCTAGATCAAGGGAAGTAATAGTGCCACTGTATTCTGCTCTGGTCAGACCTCACCTGGAGTACTGTGTCCAGTTCTGGGCACCACAGTTCAAGAAGGACACTGACAAACTGGAACGTGTCCAGAGGAGGGCAACCAAAATGGTCAAAGGCCTGGAAACCATGCCTTATGAGGAACGGCTAAGGGAGCTGGGCATGTTTAGCCTGGAGAAGAGGAGGTTAAGGGGTGATATGATAGCCATGTTCAAATATATAAAAGGATGTCACATAGAGGAGGGAGAAAGGTTGTTTTCTGCTGCTCCAGAGAAGCGGACACGGAGCAATGGATCCAAACTACAAGAAAGAAGATTCCACCTGAACATTAGGAAGAACTTCCTGACAGTAAGAGCTGTTCGACAGTGGAATTTGCTGCCAAGGAGTGTGGTGGAGTCTCCTACTTTGGAGGTCTTTAAGCAGAGGCTTGACAACCATATGTCAGGAGTGCTCTGATGGTGTTTCCTGCTTGGCAGGGGGTTGGACTCGATGGCCCTTGTGGTCTCTTCCAACTCTATGATTTTATGATTCTATGATTCTACCTCCAACCCAAATTAACAATGTCGTTTATATGCTTTAAGAAATGCATCCAATAAAAAGCTTAGATTAATGGATGTAGCCCAAACATAATGATGGCCTGAGCTCATTAGTAAGCTATTCCATCAGTTTCAATGCTGCTGATTTGTAAACAAGACCTTTGGACAGTGATTAATTGGTAAGGTTGGCCTGTAAGCCACGTCCTCAAAGGGCTACTTAGTATGTTTTAGTAAAAGGTAGACAATTTCTTTGATGTAGAGTCTGAATCACATTGACGTGGTTAACATGCAGAAAGAAAATAACAGATAGAAGATGTCTGATTTCAAACCAAGGAAGCAGAGTATGCAGCCACTGCCAATCAGCTGACTTGCAAATGCAACTCCTGCTTTTGGGCAGGAATCAGCTTCACTCAGGACTTGGGAGATCTGAGTGGGACCTCCTAAGCAGAACCATTCCTAGCAGGGCTTGCATTAACTTACACCTTTAGTTGTCTTGTCACCCAACAATCCAGCCACTTCTGTAGCTAAGTTCCCCACTTCTTCTTTTTAATTATTTTTTAATTATTGAGTGTTTATTTTTAGTAATATGCACCTCAAATTATTTGTTTTAACCCCTTATTTTCTGCTTGCCCGTCTGTGTGTGTGTAAGTTTGTGCTCCTTTTGTTCACCTCATTTGGATAAGATTTCCATTTTCTAAAGTGCTAATCATGATAATGACAATAACAACCACCACCTCAGGAAACACGAGGTATTATATGTTTTTCATTTCCCCATATATCAGGATTGGTGATACTAGATGCAGGTGTTTCTGCTCTTCCTTAGAAACCTTTAGGTACAGAGAACAGAAGGAAGTAATTTTGCCATCTAAGCACATCTCCAGGGTCATTCCCTCTCCTCCCAATTATCATGTAATCTGCTGAGTCACAATGGTAGGAAGTTAAGGCTAGAATTAAGGTGACGTTACACCCTTGGCACTGAAGGATCTCAATAGTGTATGGAAGCACTTGGTTCCCTAGTCTTTCAGCTGTCATCATCAGCATAAAAAAAAATCAAAGATCTACAATTTTAAAATCACAAACAGCAGTTGCAACAATCTGACCATGTATGCAGCGCTATGGAAAATATAGTTCATCCATCCATCAGTTAACCATTCATCACAAGGCAGCCCCTGTATGTCTGTGACTGCAGCAGGACAGCTGAATGCCAGTTAGGAATCAGTGAATGTAGCATTTTCAATAGTTTTGTTTATATCATTTTTATTGTAAAATTGCTTTGTGAGGATGCCCTTAAGGTATGGGGCGTAAAAAGAAAACACATTTCTATATTCGAGCTGTTGTGGTTTCAGAATATATTCATATTTTGCTGTATCAGTAAACATATAGCTTCAGAGACTTAAGTATGTGAGGTTCCTATGAGTTAGGAAACTTCAGGCCAGGAGCCAAATGAGGCCCACCAGGTCTCTCTATCTGGACCCCAGGACTCTGCTCAAGCTACATTTCAAGCCTAGGGGGCACCTCTAGCTCACCCTGATCTGCATCCATCTCAAGTGCTTTTGCATGGCTTTCAACAATGAACTTGTCTGCCTTTTAGAGGCATGCTCCCCAAGTGGCTTCCATTATAATAAAGTGGAATGCACTCTAGTATTAACGAACCCTTACGACTAAAAGGATAGGGAAATCTTCATACAGACATGTGAGGGAATCAACCACAAAAATTGACAATGTTCCTATATCTTTATAAGATGTGTAGAAGTTGGAATTTGGGCCTCAGCTTATCTTCATGGTTGTTGTTTTTTTTAAAGCATCTAGGGCTATGTGGCATGTGACTAATCTAATAAAAATCAAAGCTATAAGGCCACAAGATCTAAGGGGAAAGTCTTTACATTTTGAGCTTAAAAAGCATAAAGGACTTAACACAAGCAGCAAGCATGGTGATTAACCTTGTGTAATAAGGATTACATAAATAGGCACCCAGTTAAGTCAATGAAACTGAGTGGGCATAAGTGCTTCCAACATGCTTGTAAGTGTTCACGGAGCAAGATTGTACTGTTAGCCAGGAGGAAAAGAACCGTATTTGCTAATGTGAAAAGGCACGATTAATAAATCTCAAAAGCTGCCATCAGTAGACAATACCTGCATATACTGACTTAAAACAATTGACAGACACAGCAGTTCCCCACTAGCTCCAACAGACCAGCTCCACTGTGACTAACCCTATCCTCAGTCTACACTCAGCTAGCCCCCCCTTTCCTACTTGCAACCAGTCTAGAGGGTGGTAGCACTGCCTGTCACTCCCTTTCTTAGTTTCAGTGTTCATAGAATCATGGAATTGTAGAGTTAGAAGGGACCTCAAGGGTTATCTAGTCCAACCCCCTGCATTGCAGAACTCTTTTGCCCAACATGGGACTCAAACCTGCAACCCTGAGATTAAGAGTCTCATGCTCTACTGACTCAGCAAAGAGAAGGATGGAGACAGAGCTAGAATTATTTCGCTCCACCTATCATTGGCTCTACTTTTATCTGTTGTTGGATTCCCTGCCTTTGGCCCCACCAATGGACATCAGCCACCACTAAATATGCATTCAGTGAAACATGAATGAACTCCAACTAATTCCTAGCAGTTGCATGAGATAAACTGATGTTAGTAAAGAATTCAATTTATACTACTAAATGAAGAGATGAATTTGATTAATATACAGTAGATTTAAAATTTCTGCTTATATGTTAACCATATCCTAGTCATAAGCTTTTTATTAAAACATCCAAGCCTCTAGGGAATTCTGTTTGTATAACAACAGGGTGGTATATATACTTCCATAGATCAAAATAATAAATGAAGGTAAGACTTGTACTCATTGCTCTGCCAACACCTGGGATGTGGCCCTCCAGAAAGTTGTCCAGAAGAGAATCTTGCCCTCTGGCCAAACTTCCCATCCCTGAAGAAATAGATGGGATAGCAGGATTTTGCCCTTATAAAAGGGCAGTGCTCTTCAGCATCCGCTTACCAGCCAGAAATTATTCAGCTGGTCTAGTTTCCCCATCCATCCAGTGGCGGAGCGTGGGGGGTGCAGGGGGGGCCGGCCGCACCGGGCGCAACATCTGGGGGTTAGGGTTACGGGGCGCAAATCCACGGGTTAGGGGGCGCAAATTACTTGCCTTGCCCCGGGTGCTGACAACCCACGCTACGCCACTGCATCCATCTGGCTGGGAAACTACACCTGTTGAATAATTTATGGCTGTTACACGGAGAAACCCTAATGAGTAAGTGGGGAGAAAAACTAACAACTTTACTTGACAAAAGAGCTGTTGAGACGGGCAAAGGCTAACAGGGTAATTCCGGAAGCGAGTTACATTGGGTTCAATGAGAGGACTGCAACGCTAGTGTGACTGGGTTGGGGATGGATGTTTAAAGAAAAGGAATGCCTCTTGAAAGAAATATGGAAGCAGAAGTTGTCGGGCTAAAACAAGGGCTCGCTGCGCGTATTAACAGTGGCCGAGCTTTTGTTTTTGTTTTAATTTTAATTTCTGCGGAGCCTGTGATTCTCCTCGTTGGCTTCGCTCCACAGCCAAGTGGTGAACTCCGCGCCCTCCCTCCTCCTCCGAGGGAAACTCCAGCTGCAGCCCCAGGAGAAGCCCGGCCTCCCTCCGCGAGGAGGGGCCAAGCCCTCGAAGGCGAGCGCCGGAGGGACGCCGGAGAGGAGTTTTCCTAGCGGCCTGGCGAGAAACTCCGGCTTTCTCCCTACGCGAGAGAGGGAGGAGGCAGTCGGGGAGGAAAGGAGGCTGAGGCTGCTGCTGCTGCTGCAGTTACTGCCGCCCGCCTCTAAAGCGCGCCCACTCGGGTTCCTCAGCAGTCGCCGGAGCAGCGCGCTGAGGTGGGACGAGCCGCTCGGCGCCTCCGAATGAATTAAGGAGCGGGAGCCGCTTTCCCCGCCTGCTGCGCCTGGATTTAGCAGCCTCGGCTAGCCGGGCTCCGAAGCGGCGGAGTCGGGGCGACCCTCGCGCCTGCTCGGAGCTGCCGCCCGCCACTCCAGTAAGAGCCGCCGCTTTGTTTCTCTCCCCTTTCCACGCCCCGGACTTCTCAGAGTGGGCGAGAGAGTCTGGCGAGCTTTCCTTCTTCTTCGGGCTCCCTGCCTCCTTCCCTTTAAATCTCTTTATCGCCGAAACCGGCGGGCGGGGGGTAGCAGTGGAAGGTCGCGCGCGGATCATCTGGCGCCACCTGATTCTCCCTCGCTCGCCCACCCCTCTCTTTTTGGTTAAATGCCCTGCACGCGAGGTATGCTATATCATGAGCGCCCCATTGTTTCCTGACTTGCGGAGACTCTATATTGTTCCCTCGGCTGCTTTGAAAGGGGAGGAGGGCCTGGAGGGGGGCTTTGTTGGAGAAGGGGGCCGAACATGGATTCACTTGAGGAGTTTAGCTGATGGGGGCAAGGAAGAGAGAGGGTGGCGACTGGGGAAGCCCCTCTTTCTGTATATACCTGAGGTTCCCCCTTCTCTCCTGGGCTTTTCTCTACTGTAGAGCCTCCGTTTCCCCCCACCCTCTTCGCTCTTCTCTTTCCCCCGACAGCAACAGCATCATTCCTCCCTTTAGGTTCCCAGGAGCCCTGTGGCTTATCAGCTTGGAAACAGTACATCCCGCTAAAGAGGTGAACGGTAAAAGTCAATCTGCACACGCCCATGTAAAGTGCTCTCAGGTTGCAGGCAGAAACAAAAAGCTGGGGTAGTTCAGAAAGTGCCCATAGTATCCTTATCTGTTGTTACCTGAAAAGACTTGGCAACAGACACTGTACAGCAGCAAAGGAGGAGTGTTTTTAAAGCTCTTGTAACTGTGTGTGTGTGTGTGAGAGAGAGAGAGAGCTGCTCTCCCATTACAGCATACATATTTTCCCTGCAAGGAATTGCATTGGCATTGGGCTGTGTGTGTAAATTTATTTTAAACCTGCATCTCTGGCACTAGAGGTAGGTTGTGTATACAGTTGTGTTCTGAATAATGTGGGGTTTGTTTGGTTTTTGTCCGTCTTGCATCCATCCATTGCGAAGCTTACACTTAGCTACCCTGGGTGTCTGAAGTGAGCGTGCATGGCTAAATAGACAGGTGTGCATTCCTGACCTATGACTGCTTACATGGCTGTGCACATCTCACCCAGACACATCTGTAGGTTGAATGTTCCATATGAAGTAGCTGTAAGAGAAAGAACACTGGATGTTTGTAGAGTCAGATCTCTGGGCAAATGTTTTATTTTTGATAACGCCTCCCTTTCTCTTTGTTCTTATTGGAATGAGCCTTTTTAAAATATATGGTTATATGCTCAGGTGGCATGGGGAATAAATAACTGGTGGTTTGCAGCTTTGTTGGATTTCTGACATCTGAGGAGAAAGACTTACTGCTACTTAAAACAATGCTAGCCCTCTTCTTGAAAGTAACTGCTATTCCAGGTGGCATGTAGACAGATTCTCTGATTTCTTTCTGTTAAGCATGCAGCCAGTGGAAACTTCTCAATAAAAGTGTTTCACTTCTAGTTAAGGGATTTCTCCATACACACTAGAGGATTGTTGGAATAAATTCCACTCAGTTGGTTATTATATCTTCTGATGAACAACACCCATTAATTTGTCTAGACTGCATAAGCTGTTTTCGTCCTCTTGTAACAACTGCTCCTGTTTTTTCTTTTTCTTAAAAATCTGTTTTATGTGGTATGTGTTCTACACAGAACTCATATACTTTTTCATAGGACTTGCTATGTGATGTGAGCTATGGACAGTTAATTTGGGACGGCGCTTTCTTTTGATGATGAAATCACGTTGGAATCCTATTCAGTAGCATATTACAAAT
This sequence comes from Podarcis bocagei, assembly GCF_964188305.1. Taxonomy (NCBI): domain Eukaryota; kingdom Metazoa; phylum Chordata; class Lepidosauria; order Squamata; family Lacertidae; genus Podarcis; species Podarcis bocagei. The sequence goes on from NC_138127.1 coordinate 52,396,044, forward strand.
AGTCATCTTTGTAACATCTTTGACTCCATAAAAGTGACATCTTGGTTGCGATATTTGTTGTTGCTCTAAAACTGCATCTAAACTTGGTGTTATTGCTCATCTGAAAAAGTACGTGAAGTTAATGAAGTGGTTTATCAGTCATTAGCTTATTTAACTAGATCTTCCACCTTCACAACTGGCTCTCTTGGCTCAGTTTGTACCAGGTCACATGTTCACTAGGACTGCAAACTTTTTAATGAGACAAGCTCTTGAGCTTTTAAACACTAAATGAAGATGCAGAATCGAAAAACCTTTTTTTTTTTTTTTGTCCTAGAGCTTCACAGATGAGAAAAGCAGGTTATGTTGAATTTCTGAGTTTCAAACTGCAGTGGGGATGATATGCTCATTGGGAGCTAGGAGAGGAGAGGTTTTTAAAAAGAGAGAGATTTTGACATGTATCAGTGCAGTGCTAAGTAAGCATCCCATCAGTGCAAGGGAAACTTCTTGTGCAACAGGATTCCCTCCCTAAATCTGCTCTGGAAGTTAGAGGGGAAGCCCAGAACAGATTTAGAGGGTGCATGGGGGGGGGGTTGGAGAGGCAAGAAAATCCCCCCACAGAAGTGGACATCCTTGCACTAATAAGATGCTTACTTTGCATTGCATTGAATCAAAGCCATTGTGTTTTTAAGTGAAGTCAGTTCTTAGGAAGAGTTATGCCAAGAGAGCAAAGGAAGACCATTGGTCTGCCTTCCCTTGAATTCTGCTGCATTTCAATACTGATAGTTTTATATCACACTTCCTGAAACATGGTGCACTTTACAAGTTTTACCTCTCTCATTCTCACAGAACTGCAATACATGTAGGTGTCAGTGCTACTCTGTCTCTCATAGAGCTACAGGTGGTTTGGGATGCCATGCTGAAGCATGGGAAATGGGAGTCATGAACACACCCACCTTTTGTCCTTTTGGCGAATGCTTATAGGAGGGGCGGTACATGCAAGGCATTGTGTGATACATGGTGCCTACATGCATGACGGCTATGCATCTTAGTGTAGAGATGATGTGCTACTGTGCTGAGCAAGTGCAGTTCAGTATTTAAGTGGGCAGGCAGGAAGGTGGTTGACCTTTGGTACAAATGTCACCTTACGAGCTCACTCTGCAGCCTTAGACAAACTGCTATCTCAGTGTTGGCTCATAATCATAGTCTAGCAACACCTGGAGGGTCACAGGTTGCCCATACCAAACTGAAAATAAGATACAGCAGCAAAGTACAGCTTGATCTGGGATTCCAATTATGATTTAGAGTTCCACTGAGGTCTGCAGTAACCATAGTTTGCTTGTTTCAGACACAACAGCAAACTATAGTTATGTGAATCAGGAAATGACAGACAGAATTGGAGTGTGCAGGGGGAAGTTGGGAGGAGGAGAGTACAGAGGTACAAAGTTTCTTTAGGATGGACAATAATGGTTTGGCTTTGATATCTGAACTGGATTAATTTATATGGCTTGTTTTTATCTGAAAAAATTCTATTCTGCTAAGTGGTACCTAGAAGATGATGAGCAATTTGGAAAAATGCTATTAATTGTCAAGTGTTATATATGTCCTTTTAAGTTGCGTTTTTCTAAAAATATTTTTCTGAATCACATAGAACAAAAGTCATTTACCCTTTGGATTATGTCAGAGGCATGACTTGCTTTTTTATCCGGTTTCCTTGCATTAACATTCAAGGCTATTGTGTGACACATGATACTTTTCATGCTATCTCCTAGTGAGCTCATAGCAAAGATGTGATTATAATCTAAGTTTCTCAGGCTACTGACTGTGGCCAATGGATAACATTGTCTCTTCCCACTCACCCCTCATAGCAAAATGGTATAAATAATTCCTAGTGATGGTCTTGTATACAAATAGCACAATCAGACCGTCTGTTGGATAACAGTTGAGGCACTTAACACAGTCATATAGATACAAATGAGATGACAAAGTATACATACATTTGTAGAAAAAAAATGTAAACTCTAAGCCCTACAGTCAGAAGCTGGAAAGACTAAAGAATTGAGGTGATGATGGAGTGATGCCAACAGATTTCAGTTTAGTTGGCTGAGGTGCTTTTGTTGGAGGCTAAAGCTGTAATCCTAAACTCACTAACTTGGGAGTAAGCCCCATTAAGTTCAATGGAGTTTACTTCCAAATACAGTGGTACCTCGGGTTACATACGCTTCAGGTTACAGACTCCAATAAGCCAGAAATATTACCTCGGGTTAAGAACTTTGCTTCGGGATGAGAACAGAAATCGTGGTGTGGCGGCAGCAGGAGGCCCCGTTAGCTAAAGTGGTCCTTCAGGTTAAGATAAAAAAATTCCTTCCAGTAGCACCTTAAAGACCAACTAAGTTAGTTCTTGGTATGAGCTTTCGTGTGCATGCACACTTCTTCAGATACACTGTATCTTAATTTCAGATACACTGAAGTTTTTATAATAATAATAATAAATGAAAATACATATTTATAAATGTGATCAAAATAATAATTGAAAATATAACATTTTAGAATAAAATAGCAGTGTTAGAAGAAGTCTTCATCTAATGCCTTCCTTCCTTTTTCAGAGTGAACAGCCTTTACTGATTAAGGCTTGTGGTTCAAATTTCCACAACTGCTTGTGGTCCTGGCCTCTAGCTAAATTTATAATGGAATCCTGTTTGCTTGTAGTAAAGCTAAATCTGGAAATAGCAGCTATGGGATATATAAGTAATTGTGTTCGGAAAGGCAAAGCATAGGGCTGCCTTTAAACTTTACAATTTACATTTTAATTTTTTTTCCTGACACCCAGTAGTCCTAAATTAATATGGCACCATATGCTCAGTTAACTTGACTGGTAAAGAAGTACTGTACTAGAATATTTTTTACATTGTATGTGTCTCTCTGTGTGTGAATTGTATATATTCATATACTATACCAGCATCTTCACATAGCACAAATATTTGTTCTTATGGATGTCTAAACAGATTTTGAAAGCTGGAAGTCTGCATGGAAAATTTAATCTTTGTCTTAATTTTAGGAGCCAATTCATACAACCACAGTCTGAGTTTATTTTGAGTAACTCCCTTGTTGCCAGCTGAGATTTGAAATGTGAAGGCAGCGAGGCAGCTGTCATGGTGCACTACCTTAAGCATGAATGCTGATTTAACGATAGGATGGCTCCTTTAATCATAATTCACCAAAGAAGCACGATAAGCCAAATATAACCCTAAAACGTGGTTATGTGTATTGTCCCTGTGACCTGATCTTGATACAGTTGGAAAAGGAAAACCGTGCAACCTATCTGGATTGATGCCACATCGGAGTATGATTGGGAATATATGAATGAATATTCCTTGCAAAAGTAGCATATTAGGAAACAAGTTCTAGTTTACCTTCTTCAGATGTGTTAGTTTACTGTACATTGCTTGCTATTTATGTGATGAAATAGCCAAGCACAAGTGATTCCACAATTCAGATTCTGGTGGTACAGTCCTTGGAAGGCCACACCATACACCTTTTCTGAATGTGTGTGCAGTAAGATAGGGTTGCCATATTTCAAACAGTGAAAATCTGGAACAGAAAAGTTTCAAATTCACAAAAAAGAGAGAAGTTTTTGAACTATCGCTAAGAAAATTCACCAAAAACGACATTGGCAACATGGGTTGTCATATGTCCAGATTTTCCTGGTCATTTTTACGATTTCCGCTTCCAACTTCAGTATTCTAATTATGTCCAGGAAATTCTGGACGTATGGCAACCCTAAGTAAGCCCATAACTTATGTGCATTTAGCTTGATGTGTATGGCAATTAAAAAAAAAATTAAAAAGGGGGCAGAGTCTCAGGAAAAATGACTTTGGAAATCCCACTCTCCATTGAGCCCAATGGGTTTTGACTGTACACAATTTTGGCTTCAGGTGCCATCCCCAGAACATAACCCTCACATAGGTTGCAGGCCTGCCATATCCGTTTGAAGCCTCTGACTTTAGGCAGGAGATTAACTTTGAATCTTCAGGAGAATCATACAGTATTTTAGAACTATTAAGTTAAAAGTTTAATTCTGATCACTTACCTTTGAAGGCATATGAAAAACACAGGTTCTGAGATGGATAGGTTGGTTCTCTGTCAATATTGCTAGCCTCTTTACACTCATAATTGTATTTTTCTGTTGTGCAGGCTGCTTTGAAGTCAACAAGACATATATATAAAGTAATTTAATACATGGCTGTTGCACATGGTTCTGTTTATTTTAATGATGCTTCCAGAGAATCTCAGCCAGACACTGCTGGAAGAAAGTTGGCTTTACTGTTTTCTTTTGCTTAGCGTGGAGGAACCCTGCTTTTATCTGAGAAGCCCTGACCTGAAAGTTCTAAATAAAACTAAAAACGCATGACATCTCCCTACATGCAGAAGTGGTTTTCAGTATGTGCAACCTGCTAAGTTTTATTGGGCCTTGTGGAAGTTTCCTGAATGCTTTCCAAAAATGGAATTGGGCAATGGAATTATGGTTTGTGTGGAATCATGACCTATGAAGCTGACTTTTATCGTGAGTCGAAACTCAAGCAGCCACTAGGTCCAACAGAGGATGTTTTTTGCCTGGTGCCTAAATATTTGTAATGAAGGTGCCAGGCAGACCTCCCTTGGAAAAGCCTTCCACAAGTGGAGAACCAGCACAGAAAAGCCTGCTCTCATGTTGCTGCCCTCCAGACCTCTCGTGGAGGAGGCATGCGTAGAAGAGTGTTGGGTGATGATCACAGGGTCTTGAGGTGGTTCATACAGCTGTGAGCAGATTGAGGCTTTATAGATCAAAAGCAGCACTTTGAGTTGGGCCCAGAAACTAATTGGCAGCCAGTGCAATTGGGCCAGGATTGCCACCACATGCTCAAATCATCGCAACCTGGCCACTGAATTCTGTACCAGCTGAAGTTTCTAAACCATCTTCAGAGGCAGCCCCCACATACAATGCATTGCAGTAATCTAACCTAGAGGTTACCAGAGGATAGACAACAGAAGTTATGTTATCCCTATCCAGATAGGGATGCAACTGGGCCACCAGCCAAAGCTAATGGAAAGCACTCTGTGCCACCAAGGTGCCACCTGAGCTTCAAGTGACAGCAATGGATCCAGAAGTGCCTTCAAGTTGTGCACCACCCACTCTATCAGAAGGTGTAACACCATCAAAGGAGGCAACCTCCCATCCATCCGGTTTAGGGAACCACCCTAAGGTGGAGGATTGAGCTTCAGTTCATTGGCTCTCATCCAGTCCATTACTTAGGCAAGACAATGGTCCAGCACATCCACTGCAACACCTGCATATGTAAAGGAGAGGTAGAGCTGTGTGTCCTCAGCAGATTGCAGATTATGGACTCCAGAACTCTGGATGAAGTCAGAGGTTTAATGTAGATGTTAAATAACATGAGGGATAAAATCGAATGTTGAGGAGCCCCACATTGAAGGCTCCATGGGGCCAAAGAGCACTCCCCAAGCATCACCCTCTGGAAAAGACCAACCAAGTAAGGTAGAATCACCACAAAGTGCTTCTACCCACCCCTAACCTGGGAAATCCTAGTGTCCCATTGTAAGCAAAAGCAATATACTTTGTCTTTAGACCCATGCTTCCCTGGCTTGCTGCAGGAAAAATGTCATTAATGGAAACTGTTGATAGCTATACCATTAATAGCTGGCGTTTTCAAGTAATTTTTATTGCAAATGAATGTAGCTGTATCTTTTGGATATGTCCCTTTTTGCCAATTTTAATTCATGACAAAAGCTTCAGTGAATGCATATTTTATTGGTAAACGGGGAGACGATGTTGTACTTCAGAGCTCATTACAGGCTTGCTTCAATTGTTCAATCGAAACCAAATGTTGAAACAGTTTTATATTGGTATACTATAGCCAGAAACTAGATTGGAATGCTGATTTGATATACTGACATCACATCTGTTAGGAGAGGTTTCAGATTCAGGAATATAATGTAAATTGGCTAGGATTCAGAAAACATATGATGGTTTTTTGGGAGGTCTTGGCTTGATTACTTTTTAGGTCATGAAGGGAGGAAATTATGGCAGTCTGGGATTGAATGACTTCTGATGAAGTTTTTAAAAAATGTACATTCCTTTTGGCAAACATGAAATGTACAGTCCACAGTTTTGGCCCTCATTGCCACAATAGGAGGAGTGCAACATATGCCTTTGATTGAGGATGCATTAGTGTGAACTCTGCCTTGTGCTTCAACTTGAACTTGCTGTTGGTATCATGAACACATCCCACTGTTGTTAGCCCTATTCTTTTCAGTGGAGCCTTTAACTCTGGGTCAGCTTGGGAACTGGGCTGCTGAACCTTTTGAACACCCTTTTCTTTAGGAAGTAACATGATTGCTAGCAGTCAAGAAATAAAAGATTTGAATTGCCACATGTTTGACAGTAGAATTTATTTTTTCACATCTCTGGCTCTCTGCGAGTGAAGCATGAGATGCCAAAAGTTCTGCATTGACTACTTGGATGTTACCAGATAACCATTTGCCAACTTATATTTTAAACAGCTCTGTCTCTTGTGTTTAAATTATTTTTTGTTTATAAGTTCTTTAAAAAAAAAAAAAAAAAAGACATCTAGACACTGGTATTGGGCTTCTCTTCCACTTTAAATTCTAGTATTGATCTTCAACTCCCAGATAATACACACTGCCAGTTCCTGTGCTTTCAGATTGATTAATGCCTTTTGTGAAAGTATATAGCTATAAATTCCAAATTGCAAATGTGAATTAAATACTGTGAGTGAGTATGCTACATTCTCACTGGTAGCAAAGTTCATGGAGAAAAGCTGAGGCACAGATGGCCCATTCCATTTCAAGGAGGCACCTTGGAGAAGGGAATTTCTAAAGGTCTCAGAAAGTTTTCCTGCTTATTGCAATAAAGGAAGGAGGACTGCGCATAGATAACTTGCTTGTGTGCTTCATAGAGGCTGGGTTCACCTTATGCTCTCTTTCTTTCCTGGAGAATTGTCCTTCTTCACTATATACATGTACAGAGAGTTTTTCTCCCATGTATGAGATTAGAAGTATAAATACTCCAGAAAGTCTTAATAGTGTGTTTCATTGAAATTCTCCCATGGCTTGCTTTTGCTGTAGCGTTGATGGTTTTGGCTAGATTTTTTTTTAAAGAAGTATGAAAGGATGTGTTGTTGCTAGGTGTTGTATAGCTTTCTGGTGAGAGGAAAGAAGAAATACCTAAATACTGTAATTTACTGTTTCCTTCAAAAGAGGAGAATATTTCATGTCATTGGGTGTTTTGAAACCACTTTTTCCCATCTTTTTATGGTTTGGGAAGAAGCAAACCATATACAGTGAAAGATCAGTAGAGGCTGTTTATTCTGACAAAGGAATGGCCATGTGGGAATACCTTCCTGGTTTGAAAACCTAGTGATGTGTAGGAAGCCTTTGTAATCTAGTAAAATGCCTGCAGTATTTTGCCATGCAGGAAATCAATTGCAGCTGGATGCACAGAGTTTCCACTCCAAGTATATGAACACACCTTTTAGTGTTCTACTAAAAACGTTTTTTCTTTATCCAGGGCCTTACCTTGAAAAGTGACTTGGAAGACTGAAGGGGGGCGGGAAACACTAGAGTCTTGTTTCTTAAAAGTTGCTGCCTTTAAAAGAAACGATGTTATTTTGGCAATGTGGTATATGGGGTTCAAAACACATGTGAAGCCTTTCTTTGGCAGCCCTTTGTGACTAATGAGGACCTCTATATCTACATCTCTCTTGGGATCCTAGTTCAAGTACTGATGCTTCCTGTAGATATTGTGGCCCTAGGAAACAACTAAATGCAGGAAATAACCATCTCAATGCATTAGGTTAGGCATGTTCAGGCTTTAGATCTACTTTTGTTTTTTACTAGAATCAGTCAGAGCCAAGTTACAAACGCTGTGGCTCAGGGACAAATCAAATTCATATTCGTATTAACAAGAGTCCCCTTTCTCCTCGGTATTACGGTAAATCCCATGAGCCACAAACTGAGTTAACCTGCACATATGCATATGCATGCAAATCCATATGGGGTAAGTAACTGCATATTAGAGAATTTGCCTAATTTAGGAAAGGGGAAACTTCTTTTGTTTTAATGGGTTGGAAATATAGTGATCTGCCATTAGCTCCAGATCTCTCTTCTGCCTCTCCAACTAAAAAACCTAAATAACATAGCATACATAGCTCCCACAATGGACTATATATATTATTGCTGATTTTAATAACGTATTTCAATATCTTATTTTTGACAATCCTCTTCAAATAGTTCATCAAAAGGTCTTCTGGGATCTTTCATCCCATAATTGGAACCAGATGATGTTCAAAAATTTCTTAATGTTTTTCCATTATTGGAAGAGATGAATTAAGTTGGCACCATGTTCCCCATGTCTTCAACAAGCATCTGTAACCAAATTATATATCTTGTTTAGTTGGTAGGATATCACACACCATTTGTATAGGTATCTTCAAACTGTGTTCTGTTAGGTTCACAGTTGTCAAGGAGCTTGAGATGTCAATGCCAATTGCCAAATAGTTTTATATCAGAACCCCTAGATCTTGCTTTCACATGTTTTTCTGTCAAAGCTCACCTTTTTCCTACAACATTGCCAGATTTGTCCTACTACCCCATTGTTCAAAGCCCATTGTTCTACACATTTGCTCAGAAATAAATTTGTAGAAGCTCATTCCCCTGAATAGAGTGGTCCTTTTTCAGATATAAATCTAAGCCATGGTTTAGTATTATGTGCTTCATGTACTCCTCATTCAGCACACCTGTGAAATCAGTGGCTTGAGCTTCTGGCTTTTTAACAAAGCATAGTTTTTACCAGAGTTCCTCCAGCTTGGACATAATGATAAACTTTAGTTTAAAGGTGGACGCTTCCAGTATCCTTAGAACTGCTGAGACTTGCTGCTGCTCATATCCATAGCAGTGAGTTAAACCATGGTTTGGTGTCACTTCCAAACCAGGCCTAAGTGTAGTTGTGATGGTAGATGTATAATCCTCTCTTGGATTACAGTGATACCTCTGGTTAAGAACTTAATTTGTTCCGGAGATCCGTTCTTAACCTGAAACTCTTCTTAACCTGAGGTACCACTTTAACTAATGGGGACTCCCGCTGCTGCCGTGCCGCCACCACACTATTTCTGTTCTCATCCTGAAGCAAAGTTCTTAACCCAAGGTACTATTTCTGGGTTAGCGGAGTCTGTAATCTGAAGCGTCTGTAACCCGCCTCTTCCCCTCTTATTAGCTGTTCTTACAGTTGGAACCTGTACAGCAGAAGCTGTAACCAGTGTTAGAAACTGAGACAGAAAAGCTAGGAGCCAAGTGGCCCCTGAGATCTGGGTTGTAGGCGCCAAAACAGAATGTCTAGCCACCATTTGTGGGGGGTGGGGTCATCACTTTTTATTTATTATTTTGATAAGCATGAATTAATATGCAATTCACATTAGAGACACATTGTTAATATCACATTTTTTTCCAGAAATTGTTAATATATGTTTAATTTGGTGTTTATAATAAAAATATTGGTACCATACTTCAGTTTTCAAAACACTGTACTCTTTATTTTTAAATTCCTTATCATATTGTCTCTCCTTAACATATACTTCAAGGCTTCAAAGCACATTCATTTCAGCAATTCTTGAGTGTCAGCCAGGCACAAAAAATGGCACCCAGACTTTTGGACTTTTCACAAATGGAGAATCTTTAGGTGCAAAATGTGCCTGGCACCCTGCTAATTTCGAACCCTGGCTGTAACTTCTCATGCCTTAAAAATGTGTTGAGAACTAAAATATATGATGGCGTTGCAGGTTCTTTTTAAGTCTGTCATAATGGTTTTAATAATGAAAGTGAGAATTCAACTATGTCTACAGCTTTACTTATAAGCATTTTCATTCCCAGATTTTTGGTGGCGCAGCAGTTAAATTAATGCCTTCCATAACTTACATCTGGTGAGAATTAGTGCAGTTGTACTATTCTTTGGATGAAAAGGATTATCATTGTAATTAAGCACACATTTCAAGGAAGTTCTGAAACCTTTCAGCTAGGAGTTCTGCAGAAATAATACACTTAATAATATCCACATCTCTCCAACCACTTTATTTTACTACTGTGTGGTGTAAATTAAATACATTTACAACTTGTTGTTTTTAAGCTAATTATTTGACAGTATTTAGTTTACCATCTAAGGTTGCTGCTGCGTATCCTTAAGCAGTATGGGTCTGCAGTTCACATGAGCAAAGTTCAGCTCCCAGAAAGGGGCAAGGAAGTGGTTTTTGCTGATTCCCCCTGCAGTCCCTGAAAACCTTCTCCAGAAGATTGAAGGACCCTTTGTAAGAGCATGGGAGGTGGTGCTGGGGAAGAGGGAATTGGTAAAAACTCAGCTCCTTTTCCCCCCATACATGAGTAGCAGCTTCTACTGAGTCACAACTTCTTGTAGAAATGAAAGGAGCCCTTCTCTGGATCGAAACCAATGTTTGTATTTTGTCAGGAAGTGTATTTTAATTACAGAATGGTTATGGCTGATGGGAACTGTGCTTTCCATATTTATTTATTTACTTTTACTTATAGACTACCCCTTATACAAAATTCCAGAGCAGTAGACATGGGGGAATCCTGTGTTTTACAGCCACACTTTAGAGCTAAATATAATCTTTAAATATAATTCCTGTGTGGAGCTTGAAATTAGTAATCTCAGGTTTAACAGACAACTTAGTAGGGAGTCCCATAATGTTTGGGTTGTTGGTGTGTGTGTGTGTGTGTGTGTGTGTGTGTGTGCGTGTGCGTGCGTGTGCGTGTGTATGCGCGTTGTGCCTTAAGGAGCCTCAGACCACTCCTAACAGATGTGAGTGGACAGTGGAGTTGCACACTTTCACCATATCCTGTACTCCTTCATTTCAAAGGTACATCCCAATTGATGTTTAAGGAAGCTTTTAATGTTTAATAGGTTATTGTATTTTAGTGTTTTGTTGGAAGCTGCCCAGAGTGGCTGAGGAAACCCAGCCAGATGGGCGGGGTATAAATTTATTATTATTATTATTATTATTATTATTATTATTATTATTATTATTATTATCATATTTATTTATTTATTTATTTATTTATTTATTTAGAATTATTATGTCACATCTTTATACCAGACACAGACTTGTACAGGCAGTAACTATTTTTGGGGTGTCTGATATGTGTGTGACTGCACACACATGCATAACGCCAAACCTGGAACTGGCCTGAAAATGCCACAAAAAGGGGTGGGGCAAGGGCAGAACAGGGTGTTTGCAGACTTTTTCAATAGTGTTTCAAATATATGCGATTTCACTTAAATGCGGATGCCTTAGAATGTAACACCCACATAAACTGGGAGTTGCCTGCAATAATAAATATCTCTTCTGTTGATTTCGGGGGCAACACCAGTTGCCTCACCCCTATTGACTTTAGAACTGAGTTGTAAAAGCTTCGATAAATTATGTATAGCATTGATTAAAATGCATATATTGGACAAAACAGACACGTGGGTTCACAAAATGAAATATTTATATAAAAAATAGGCTTTTTGCTTTTCTTCGGTAAATGATGGGCATCTCTGCATGATTGAATTAATAATATGCTTGAAAACCAGTAGCTTGCTACTGAAAAGCACCCCCCCTCCAAAATAGGTGGAAGTGTTAAAGAGTGCTTGTGGCAAAGCATTTATTACCAACCTTAAAATTTCCTTTAAAATAAATAATAAAATAATAAAAAATAATTTAAAAAATCTGGTGTCTTTCTGTGGAAGTAAATAAAAAATCAGTTGCGTTGTGAGTAAAATGGATTTTTCTCTGTGGTTGTTACAGATCTTTCAGTGGTTTTAATTTGAATGGTAATTATGAGTAGAGCTACAATATTAGGCACAATTATTCAGTCAAAATCCTGTTAGAATACATGCCAAACTCTGGTGGGTTTTAAAAATTATATTTTTCTTGTACCAAATATGGAAGAAAGAAATCATGACTGCCTATGCAAGTAAATATTTGCTTTGGAAAATAATACATAGCTCCACAGAGGCAATCACTACTCAGTTTGGGGGTTCCTAATGTTGGGTCATTCCAACTTTCTTCTGATAGAAGCAATTGTCATCAATTGATGCTGACAGAAGCAATCGGATTCTTGTATCCATGGCTTGTTAAACTGAGATAAACATCAAACCCTTTGCCCATGCACCCAAACCCTTTGCTGTTCTCTTCATGGCGCACTTCAATAATACAAGAAATAAATTGTGGTTTCCAATTTCTGCTGAACAAGATGACTATGGTGACCAACTTTGAAACAAGCCAGAATCTTAAAATGTCAAACTGTGGCTTAAGATCATGGTTTGTTCTGAAGCTGGTGGTTATTGTTTCCTGGTTTGGAGAAATGGGAAACTGTGGTTAATTAAGCCTTTCTGATTTTATTCTTCTAATTAGTAAAGTGCTTGCCAAAATGGCTCCTTAAGTGGTTTAGAAGTAGAAAACGGATTATTAAAAATATAGCTATGGTGTGTATATACAGTGTGTATATTCTGAGAAGGTCAGTATGAATGAGGCCATTGGCTGCACTGACCCAAAATGGGCCAGAACCTCATAAGCTGTTGGATTCCTAAACTGAAGTGCCCACTGTTTTTTGTTTTGTTTTGTTGTTGTTTTAAAAAAACTTAGTTCAATAGCATAGCCTGACATACTAGTTAAAAAAGAAGAAGGCAAAATAGACCACACAGGACATGCCAAATAGCTGTATCGCAGCCAGCTGCTGAGTACAAACAAAAGGCCAACACCTTAAGTCTCACTTTATTTCTGTGGGAAATTATTGAAGTTTTGGATAGAGCAGTCCTTCAGAGGTTGGGGAACGGAAAGTAGTCTAACCCAACTGGTTGGGGCCAGGACAGAATAGGTGTCTGTATGTGGCTTTTTCTAGTCCCTTGCCTTTTTGTTGCTGGTTCCTCTTTTAAATGTTGGGTTAATTTTAATTTTTTCCCCAGTGGCAGGCAAAATAGCCACACCAGCTCCAAGGCTGGCATAGCCCCCCATCACCTATTCCATAAGCATGTTTGGGGGATGAGGGGTCTATGGATTCAGCAGATCCAAAGCATCCCCTAATCTTCCCTATCATTCCGCTGGAACACCCACTTTTTGACCTTAGGACGCGAGGCAGATCAGCAACCATGGTGGAACTTGGAGCCTCTCTGAGGAGGCCTCTAACTATGGTCCACAGCATCCAACAGCCACCTGCTCTTTTCAAGCGTTTAGAATTCCAACCACTGAGCTGAAATTGGATCTCTTGCCCATGGTCTGAGAACATGCAATGCAGTCACCTTGTTGAAGCTAAGCAGGTCTGGAATCCTGCCATTGTCTGTGTGGGAGACCTTCTGGGAACCCCACATAGTTCTAGGAAGGCAAGACGTAATTGTACAGCTCCTAACTGTTCTGCTCTTACATTTTTTCAGTTAGTGTTTTATTGTAGTTGTTCTTCCTTGAGTCAGTGTAAAACAGTTTAAAGGAAAAAGATAACTTCGCTAAGACATGGTAGTTGCAGGGAAGCAGATTGCTCTCTTCCTGTGACATTTTCTATTGTCTACATTTTCTATTTCAAAATGACCAGGGAAATGTGTAAACTTCCTTTTGTATCCAATAGATAGAGATTCTTAATTAGCAACTGCTTGTATTTGCTGACATAAAGGAAATGAATGGACATTTGTGATTATTGCACATCTGTTGTTTTGTGTTAAGTATCCTGTATGCTGGTGAAACTGTCTTCAATATCCCACCCACCCACACAGCAAAGATGAAATGGAGGCATATGTTTGCTTTGTTGTAACAGTTACAGATATGGCTACAGACATAAATTAATTACTTAACCCCATCCCCATTTCCCTCAAGCTAGTCACAAAATTGTATATTGTATCATGTGTATCACTGAAAGCATCTTCTGAAGTTACAGTTGCATAGCCTGCATTTTTGAGTTGTAGTTCTGTGCAGTAATTGTACTCCTCTTCTCTTCTTCTTCAAACGCCTTTGATGCAGAGTCCTAGCAATGTATGCTCAGACTTAAATCCTACTTACTCACAGGAAAGTGGGGTAAGGATTGCAGCCTAATCTACAACATAAGGGATATTTGTAAATTTGTCTAGATGTGCACTGAGCATGACTTAGTTGCCTTATGTGTAAACATGCATAAGGTCTTCATTGATTTTTATAATCTTCCTTGCACTTCCTTAACTGAAAATAATCAAATGGAAAGTGGCATCTGTTGGGAAGCATGAAGTTATATCTAAATATTGTTTATGGCGCCAGCCAAACAGTGCAGGTTAAACCAACAGAATTGAGATTTAGCTGGACAAGGGCATCTAACATTCCATTGTGTTCATCTCATCAAGTATACTTTTGTTTTTGCCTATTGTGTGTTTATGTTCATGTGCACAAGATAGCTTTCAAAATGAACTTCCTTCAAGTTTTGGATCTTACAAGTTTTCCTGCCCCCTTTGAACGTAGCAGTTTTATGTATGTATAGAAACAGAGTAAACTGCTTTTCGTAGTTTCGTAGTTTGATTCAGTAACTGCCTGCTGTCTATTAGTAGAAGCAGCATTTTGTGTGCCTTAAGAAGTACTTTTTGCATTTGAGTTCAATTAAATGTATGAAGCTTTTTAAAAGCAAATTTCTGTAAGACAGGATAAATATTTTAATAGCGCTTTCTCCTAACTCTCTACCTGATCTAGAGATAGGTTCAGGTAGGTAGCCGAGTTGGTCTGACGCAGTAGAAATATACCGTATATAAAAAATAAATAAATTGTCCACACTCAAAAGCTCATACCAAGAACAAACTTAGTTGGTCTCTAAGGTGCTACTGGACTCATCTTTCATTTCCATAATGCTGCCTTCCTGCATCTTTGGATATCCACAAATATCCATGGAGTGGCTTAAATTGCCATGCAGATCTAAATATTTCTTATGCATTCATGTTTTGAGTGTGAGATCATAGCCACACCAGAGATTTAAAGCACATGGCTTCCCCCAAAGAATCCTGGGAACTGTAGTTTACTCCTCAGAGAGATACAATTCCCAGCATCCTTAACAACAGTTCCCATGATTCTTTGGGGGAAGTCATGTGCTTTAAATCTCTGGTGTGGATATGACCTGAGTGTGCATTTTTAAATCCTCAAATTGGTGACTGGATCCACAAGTGCTTAAACAAGAACTGATTGACTTTAAAATCATATACTGTTCTGTTCTTGAAGCTCATATAAAAACCATATAGGCTAAGCTTCACTTTGAGATATGGATGTATTGAAAGTGATGTAAATTTGCATTGCATTCCCCACTGAAAAGCATGTGTGTTACAAATTGAAATATAGACTTAGGAGAACCAAGGAGGTGTTTTTTTTTTTCCTGCAGAAAACGTCTCTTCCTCTTCCCTTCAAGATCTATCATGTTTCAGTACCCACAAGACCCAGAGGTTTCGTGTTTATCTTCTAGCTCTCTTAATGTTTTTCTGCTGCATTTTCTGGGACACTTTTTCACAAAAACAGGGTACGTCCAAATCACAGGCAATTATTGGCATCTCTACCAAACCCTTTGCAGGGTCTTAGATGTGCACCCACAAAGTCCCCCTCACTTCCAAGGTCTTTGTTGTTCATTAGAATAGAATAAGCAGAGCTTCCACCTCTACTGAGATGAGTGGGGTAACCTAGAACCTGTACAAGTATACTGGGCTGCTGATGTAAACAAGTACCAACCAGGTAGTACTACTAGCTACTGAAATTAATAATGACTTGTTGAGCAGCAGCATTTTATATCTGAATGCCTTAACATCTATATTTGTACTAGGAAAATGCTTCTTGTCTCTGTTTCTCCTACAAAAGTACATGGAACGATTTCAACATGCATGGAATACTTGGCTTAAATGTTGTGATGTGGATCTTTAAAGTAGAGGAAATGAAACATGAACCTTTTTAAAAACAGTGACTAAATGCTATTTATCAGCAAAAGTATCACTTTTGGAGGAGGAGAAACTAAACATCTGGCTTCCCTCTGGAAAAATTATATTTTTCCTTTGACCCTTTGTAAAAATAAATATTTTTCTAATAGTTTTTATTTTGAACGAGTTGAACATTCAGCCTAATCAAAGGAATGTCACTATTGCCAAAGCTATTGTTTGTTTAGGCTTTGTTTTGCTTTTAAGATTGTGCCAGCAATGGTGGAATTTCCACAGAAAATGCAAACTTCATTTTTTACTTATTTTAAGTGTCGGTTTCCAAAACTGTTATTAAATACTGGGCAAAGGAGACTGTGGCACTATAACACCTGTAAGAATCCTCTAAACATGTATCTCATGGTAAATGATTCACCTCTATTGCACCTCTGAAGAGTGTGTGTGGAATTTTCTGACCTGTAGAAGAGATGGTTGTTAATCTGACTAGGAATCTCTTTAGCAGAAAGTACTGTAGAGTACAAAAGTCAAGAGTGGTTTTATTCCTGAGACATATTACATCTGTTGACCATTTGTGTGGAAAGCTACACCAAAGTGTTCTAGAGGCATGATTGTAGCAGAAAGCTGTGGTACCTAACTGGACTTTGAAGATTGGTGACCACAAATTTCTAAGCTGACAGCTGTTGTGAATCAGCTGGTGTTCATGCACATAGTAAATACAACAACCATTCACAATTGCATGGAAAATGGCAAACGCCATGGCCAGGATATATGCTCATACCTGTGTTCAGTAGCGGAGAAAGGTGGGGGCGGTTGGGGTGATCCACCCCGAGTGCCATCCCTGAGGGGGATGACATTACCGCAGGTGGCGCCCCCCCCAGGACACACACCACCGCCAGTGCACCCCCCTGGGACGCCCGGTGGCGGCACACACCCCAGGCGGCTAGCCCTGCCCCTGCGGGCCACTCCAGGTGCTGTAGCGGCTATCTCTGCCTCTGCCTGCATTGTGCCATCTAATGACTTGGGCCATATTTACTTATACATCTTAGGAGGATTATAGACTCATCGAATTGTAGAGTTGGAAGGGACCATCAGGGTCATCTAGTCCAATCCCCTGCAATGCAGGAATCTTTTGCCCAATGTGGGGCTTGAACCCACAACCCTGAGATTAAGAGTCTCATGCTTTGCATATTCTAATTGGCCCCCTCTGAATTATTTAGTAAATTTCATCAAACTTGATGTGAACTACAATACAGCATCTTGACTTTCCACTGGGAACTTTGAAAAGCATATGTAGATGCTCCATATGCAAATTGTGCCTATAAAAATATGCCCTCGAGCTCATTTGTACCACAAGGAGTGCAAAATATTTGTTAAATAATTTTAACATGTGAACTGAAAGATAGCAAAAATTTGTTTATTTTGCCTTTAAAAATGAAAATATGAAATATTGTAATTGTTGCATTTAATGGGTTTGAAATGAGCACGTTCACATTTTTTTGCTTGCCAAGTTTAGGAAATGGATCTTGCTTTTATCTTAGCAGATGATTAAAGACTTCTACGTAGGATAAGCTTGGGAAAATGACAGCTTTGGGCTGAATGGCTACCTTCCACATTATAGTTCATCACTGTGGCTCTTAGCAATTTGCAGATTCAGCAGAAAGGCACCCGCAAGCCACAGTTGGAGTGGAGACTGAACTCTGTACGTTACAACAGTCTATTTTGCTATCTTCCCTCTAAAGCATGTTGGTATGGATGGAAGCCTGGGCTCTGCAAAGTCTTGCGGAGTCAACAGATGGTGTTTTTTTTTTCTCTAGACCTGCAAAGTTATAAAATGTCTGCACAAGTAAAAACATCATCACCATCATAATATAGATAAGACACCGGGAAATGGACAATTACATTATATTCATATGTGCCTGTTGCTAGAAAGTATACTGGGCTCTTTTGCTATTCACTAGTCTGTGAGAAATTCTGAATGAAGTGAGGCCTTTCCTTATTTGTGTTTCCTGGCAACATAACGTGTTCCCACCTCTTGGGTTATTGTGTGTGTGTGTGGTGTTCCCCTCACCCAACTGGTTCCTTGGCTCAAGACTGCTGTTCCTGATGACCTAGTTTTAGCTGTACACATGAGTCATCATCTTTAAAGGGGACCTACCCTGAAGTGCGCTGGCAGGAGTACATGGATTGTTTATTAATACAGTATTGCATTACATAATGTGTTCATAGCCCATTGCTGCGTTATATGTAACTTTGTTCAGTTAGACATGGTTAGAAGTATTGCAGTCAAAGAACTTTTACTAGACTACATTTGCCCTGTGTTTTTGTATAGCACTTGAGAAGAAGAAAATCTCGGAGTGCCCATGTGCTGGCAAAGGCCTAAGTGCAATACAGGTCCTTTAAAAATGCATCATTTTTTGGTAATGAGGAAGCGTTTACAGAATTTGCAGCATGTGGGGCTTTAGAATTTGCCGCTAAAGGAAGACTGGCTAATAGACATAAATGCAACAGTCCATTTCAAATGATTCATGAAAGTGCCTGGTTTCCTTTCCTAACTTTCTGTGGGTGACAAATGTACTCAGTACTGATGAGCTGGCTTCGAACTGGCCGTGTTGATACCAGCCTAAAAAGTTTTTTGGCAGTTGACTCTTGCTGTGCACATGTACAACCTCATTTTTTGGGTCACTATTTTTCTTTAAAATGTTTAGAAAAACTGATTCTAAATTGGCCACTTAAAATGCTGCCTGCTTTGCCATTTAATAATATGTTCAGATCTGGTAAAGAAAGGTTGGGCAGGTGGTTGGTTGGCTGCCAGACAGTGTACTCATGCAGTGTACTCAAGAAGGTGCACTCATGCTTATGTTTAAGTGAATTTGTGTATATGCAAATAAACTGGCATTTCTGAGTAGCTGGCTGTTTGTATGTATGTGTTCTTCACTCCTTTTTTTAACCAGAAACCTGTAGTGTTTCTCCTCTAAGAGGACTGTTTCTTGTAACGATTTGGGTCGAAAGCTGACATGTGCCAGCCAGTGAAGGCACACAGCAGTCTTCATACTGTTTTGAATATGCTGGTGTAGGGCACTGTGACCTTTCTGGCATCTATCCCCTAAACTCTTTTTGCCCAATAGGCATGACTCATTCTATTCTTTGTATAATGTGGATGCGCACCAGTAACAAAAGTCTGTGTCTGTCAGTCCTTGTTTGATTTGCTTTCATTTTATCAGTATCTGCGCAATTATACTGCAGAGAATAGCTGAGGGCATTGTTTCTTGAAATACCTTCTGACTGACACAGGCAGAGCTGGAAATTGTGGTGAGATCAGACTGAACCATTGAGCTTTACCTCTACTTTCTTATTTAACAATATGAGGTTGTATTGTGCAGGGTGAGGGGTGTTTTGGTCCTCCAAATGTTGTTGGACTCCAGTCCCCATCTGCTCTAGTCAGCATAGTCAGTGGTTGGGTCGATGATGGAAACTGGGGTCTAAAAACATCTGGAGGGCCTAAGTAACTTACTGGTTTCAATGTCTGGATTGTTCACAGCATAATCTTCCAGGATGCATTAAATGGGCACAAGATGTTGGACATAATATTATGATGGCTGACTGGGAACAGTTATGGACCACTGGTATGAAGTCTACGGCATGTAATGCCTTAAAATATAATTTAATGAAAATGATCTACAGGTGGTACATAACACCAGTCAAGCTTGCAAAAATCTATCATTTGCCCAATAATAAATGTTGGAAATGTAATGAAACTGAAGGTACATTCTTTCACCTTTGGTGGACATGCCCAAAGATTAAGGCATTCTGGGAGATGATTTATAATGAAATTAAAAGGTATTTAAATATACCTTTCTGAAGAAACCAGAGGCCTTTCTCCTGGGCATGGTCGGCCAATTGGTGCCAAAGAAGGATAGAACTTTTTTCATGTATGCCACAACAGCAGCAAGAATACTTATCGCAAAGGACTGGAAGACACAAGATCTACCCACCAGGGAAGAATGGCAGATGAAGCTAATGGACTACATGGAACTGGCGGAAATGACTGGCAGAATCCGAGACCAGGAAGAAGAGTCGGTGGAAGAAGATTGGAAAAAAATTAAAGTATATTTACAAAAATATAGCAAAATTAATGAATGTTAGAAGGATGCTGGAATGAAGCTACATGGTTTTAGCAGAAATGTTATAAAGAATTAAGTAAAAATGGAGTGTTAATGGGCCAAAGTGTAAAATTTAAGGTCAGACTGGGATAAGGTAAATTATAGAACAAAAATTGAGTAAGATGGAAAGGATTTGCTGAAATAGCTAAATTGAATTAGAATACAAAAAAGGGAGGTGTGAGGAGGTCGATGAAACAGGTAAATGAAAGACAAAGAAATGGAAATACTGGATGTGTTTTTAAATGTTTTTGTTTTTTTATTCTGCTTTTTATTATTTTTTTGATGTATTGTAACTTTTTATTGTCCCTTTGTTTTCTCTTTTTTTGTAATTGTTAAACTTTTAATAAATATTATTTTTAAAAAAATAAAAATCTTCCAGGATGCATTTCATATTTCTACCTGCAGATCTGCTCCTGGACTGAATGCTATAAGTTCGGCAAACTAAAATTAAACTTTCTGCTTTGGTTCAAAGAAAATAGGTTGGACTGAGTATACATTGTTTGGTAGCACATTAAGTAACCTTGGAAGATTATTAAAAGGCTATTTATGCTGACTTCATTGGGATAACAAAAGTGTTAACTGCCTTAGGTTGTTAGGTAGAATTAATGAGTCAGCAGCATTGCCACATTGCAATGTTACAATGATTTGCTTGCAAGGTTTAAATAGACTTTTGCTCATGCATAACCATCAGGAATGCCAAGCCAAACATTACCCCATTTCCTCGTTCTCTCCTTGCCAATACAAATTATAGTTGTAAAATTTTGCCCTTGTGTAAAGTTCAGTTGTTTGTGTACTGCAGGTCTTAAATTGTCTTCAGAGTGAGTGTTTTTCCGTGTATCAGCATCTCTCAGTAAGCTCCCTTGCATTTAACGTGAGACCTTAAATTGAAACATCCACTGGAATGGGTCAGGCTGGCTAAACATTCAAATCTTATGCATTTGGACTACCCACATAATTATTTTTCATGCGCTTACATTGGAAACTGTTTTATTCATTACACCCATTATCTGTTGTGGAATATCTTTTCCTCCTATCGATCAGAGTGACCCCCAGGGGAAAGAGTTTAGAACTTTTCCCGCTATATTTTGTAGAATCCATTATCTGCTTAGAAAAAAAGAAAAAGCTACCAAAAGACTAGTGTATTGTACTTGTCTGCTACATAATGGTTTCTTTTGCCCTGTCTCTGCAGCCTTTACAGCAGGTGTGACTCACCTGTGGCCCTGCAGGTGTTCCTGGGCAAGAACTCCCATCCCGCCTGACTTTTAGCCATGCTGGTTGATGGGAGTGTGTGTGTTTCTCGGTGTGTGTTCAATAGGCATGTTTTGTTTGAACATTTCTTACGATGAAATCTGTAGAAACATTCAAAGGTGCCTGCAATCTTTTTTTCTGGCAGTTTTCCTCATCCTTTCATTCCTTTTGTTTTGCCTTACCCAACATGCTGTGTGATCAGGACTCCCTCTAGTGACAAAGGCTATGTGACTTCATAGGCAGCTTGTCGATAACTGCTCTACAAATCAGCATGTGACGTGATGAACTCAGATTTGATTTGGATATTTGTTCATCTTTGTATATGCATCCATTCTCAATTATCAGTAGACGGGGGCAGGGGGAAGCATATCCTATGTTATACATAATAGCTATTGTATAACATAGCTATAGCTTCTGACATTCAGAAGACATCTTAAGGCAGCCCTGTTCAGGGAAGTTTTTAATCTGTGATATTTTAGTGTATTTTTGGTTTCTATGGAAGCCACCCAGAGTGGCTGGGGAAACCCAGCCAGATGGGCGGGGTACAAATAATAAATTATTATTATTATTATTATTATTATTATTATTATTATTATTATTATTATTTGGTAGTTTAGTCTGAAGAAAATAAAGGGATATTAGAGATGTATTTTTAGACAGGGCAGATCCCATTTAGACTGAGAATATAACGAACCAAAGTCATTTCAGTATAAAATACCAGTGTCTCTGTCATTATATGCTAATCATGGTCCCTACTAATTATTTGTGTGTTCATGATAATGGAGGATTCTTTTCTTAACCAGTCAAATCGAGTTAAGAGTTGTTAAGAATATGATGCCTTAGCATATGTAATCATAAAAACACAGTTTTGATATTTCTGTGAAGTGCTTGGAATGAAGTAGTTTGGTTTAACAAAGTTCACTGAATTAGTTGAGTGATCTTTGAACTACACCTAGAAGTCCAGGGGCTTCCCATTTTGCCACTTGAGATGAAATGAGAGTGCTGCCCTGACATGGTGGCACTCCTGTGCCATGCTGCCTTCAGCAAAGCCTCTCTTCCCTAAGTTGTGCTAATAGCAGATTCCGGCAGATTCCGGCACGGTCTCATGGAATTTTGGCAAGATCTCGCAAAAATTCAGCGGAAATCAGTGCTGATGCCTGCATTATGACTCAAGCTGTGGTGGGGCAGGCAGTGTGCTTGCAGTGGTGCCATCTCAGGGAATTCTGTCAGTTTTTTTCAGGGGGTACTCAATGGTATGTAGTACAGGCACCTCTTTTTGTTGTTGTTATACAGTGTGGCACTTACTCTAACAACTTCATGGTGAATACCGGCACCTATTTTTCTAGAAAAAAGCACTGCCTGAGACGTGTGCTTCACTCTGCCTTGTGGGTATGCTGGCCCTGTAGAAGCCTTTTCCGTAATTGTTGGGTGAACAAAATGCAAATTAAGTCTGTATCAGCGTTGAACTTCTAATGATTTCTCATTCATCTTCAAGTTCATCCTCTTGCATGTGCCCCCCCTCCCCGCCCCGGGTAGGCTTTTGGAACCTTAGGCTTAAGGACCACAATAGTTGGGGGGAAATAAGCAATTCACATTCCACTGTTATTGTTTTAATAATTATATTTTCTGCCCTTTAAACTTTAGCACAGCAAAGCAGTATATCATTCAAAAAGCCACAGTTCCATTACACAACCTGCAGTGTAAAAGGAACATTAGAAATCAGGACAGAAGTGCTAGCTTTATAACCAGCAAAACTAATGCAACAATGCAGTCCTGAAGTGTGTCTAGCCAATACGATATTAACTAGCACAGCTCATTCTTGTGGTAGCATACAAGCAGGGAAGTTTTTTAATAAATCACTTCAGTTCTGTTGTGACTGAGTGCTTCTTGTAACATGATGCTTTCATGGCCAAGTAGTGTACTGTTAGCAAAGAAAGATTAATTGAAGTTTGAGCAAATTGCTACTTGACATTGTTTTCACATCTCTCTAAAATTAGTCATGGAAGTTGGCAAGGGTGAAGATGAAGTTCTAAGGTTTCATGATACTTAATAGGCCACTTAAGTTAAAAAAACACAAACCCAACATACTCATTCGGCTTTTCCCATTCTACTGCTAAAAATCCAAAATGATCACTTACCGTACAATGCTATGCGTCTCATTTTGTTCTGTAGGCTTATTCCCAGAAATTTGTGGAAATAGAAACCTTCCTCTGCGGTTTGGTTGATGAAACAAATATTAATCCATTTTAAGTAATTGAATTTATGAAGTATTTCTGGTTGGTTGGGGCTGGGGTGAGGTTTCGTTATTAGCTTGAAGACACCAATTATGTCCTTGTACCAGAGGCAAAACTCTTACTGGTGACTGTCCACTTACAGAAGGAATCTTATCAGTGGAACAGAGAGAAAGGTAATTTTCAATAGTGCAGCACTCTGCTCCCCCCTTAAATTGACTGTGTTTGGGTTCCAGTTGTATGGGCGGTATGAGGAACAGAAAGCTGAAGTTGAATCCCATTAAGTTTGAGACTCATTGAACAGGTGGTTCTCTTGTCTCAGGTTTCACTGTCTCTGAGAGAGGAGGTGCATAACTTGGAGGTGCTCCAGCTATGCTACTTGAGGACCAGGTGGCCTTGGTGGCTCAGAGTGTCTTTTACCAGCTTCAGGTGGTTCCCAGACAGGGATAGACTGGCCCTGGCAGTCCATGTTCTGAATTGGGTTGTTGCAATGCATTGTAAGTGGGGCCACCCTTGAAGATGACCCAGAAGCAGGGCTGGCCCACGCATGAGACAAGGTGAGGTGACCACCTCAGGCAGCAGGATCCACAGGGGCAGCAGATCCTGATATAGATCCAGAAGCTTTAGCTAATGCAGAACGTGGCTGCCAAAATGTTAAGTGGTGTGGCCAGAGAGAATTATATTAAATTGATCCTGAGGGATATGCACTGACATTTGCTTCTGTTTTATGGGTGTATCTATGGTCTCATTAGTATTTTTGGCCTTATTTTGTACATCACCCTGATATCTGATAAAGCGAGGTTATAATATATTTTCACAGTGAAGCAAATAGTGGGGAAATGGCTGGGATTAAATTATTCTGCTGGGTATTCCTCTGGATGTCTTGAGGTTGATGCTGTGCAAACAAGAACAATTCCTATTGAACTTGGTGGGACTTACTTAGCTGGACAGAGAATAGAGAGGTGTGTGCTTTATTTTTCAAAAATGATTTTACTGTTTTGACTTGGAGGCCCTAAAGCCTTCAAGGACCAGTGGTCAGGGATGATGGGAATTGTAGTCCCAAACATCTGGAGGGCCCGAGTTTGCCTATGCCTGCCCTAAGGGGTTTGCCAGATATTTTCATTCATCTTTGATTCACTGGCTAGTGTTCACTAGTAGGACTTCTCTGATGAATTTTTAAGTTAACTCACCCCCTCCCCCCAAAAAAACCCTTTTCAATTATATGGGCCTGTGTATTCCTTAAACAAGGATGGCTAATCTGTGGAGCTCCTGTTGTTCTTGGGACTCCAACTACCACCATTCCCAGCCAGCATGGCAAGTGGTCAGGCTCTGGGCTGGTGCTGGGACTGGTCAGGGATGATGGGAGTTGTAGTCAGACAATTGGTCTGGAGGCCTCAGGTTCCCTATTCCTGCTTTAAAGGAATTTTTTCCCCAAACTGTTGGTACTTTACTCAAGCTCAACGACACATTATAGGGTCAGCGAATTCTTTGTGCTCACATGTATTAATTTGTTAGCTTTGTTTGCCCTATTGCTGAAGTGTTTTATAGGATGTGTGTGAATTAGCTTGTAACAGTATCCTGAACTTATAGAAAAGTTTTCCCCTGCTGGCTTTGGTATGAGAACAGTTTTCTTTCTTTATGTCCCTCAGGTTTCACTGAATTGGTCTCGGCTGAGATGCCAGATAAAACACCAGAGGGTAAAGAAACCTTATCCAGGAATGAAGGTCGGTATTGTTTTTCTCTTAAGAAAACTTGTTCTTTCATTTTCTCAGAATACATATTGTAGGAAATATAATATCAATCCTTTTTTGGTGAAACTATCTTCTCAGATGTAGTGTTTCTCTCCTTCCCTGCTTATTTTAAGCATGATTATGTAAAAATGTTTCATTTCTGAAAAGTTAAAATAAAAAAAAAATTTTCCAGGTGCTACTGGAAGGATTTTTTTTTATTTTGACTATGGCAGACCAACACAGCTACCTATCTGTTTCTGAAAAGTTAGTTTGTGGTGAGGGAAAGTGAGAGAGATGATTCAAACAATGTTTGGGTGGCTAGGGACATGTTAGGTTCCTGTATGGTGTGTGTTGCTTTATGGGGTGTGTGTGTGTGTGTGTGTGTGTGTGTGTGTGTGTGGTATTTGGTGACTTGGTAAGTTTTTATGTGTAATAGCCAATGTTTGGTAAGTACAGTGGTACCTCGGAAGTCAAATGGAATCCATTACGGAAGTCCATTCAACTTCTAAAACGTTCGGAAACCAAGGCATGGTTTCCGACTGGCTGAAGGAAACTGCGGAAGCTGTGTCGGATGTTCGGGTTCCAAAGAATGTTTGCAAACCAGAACACTCACTTCTGGGTTTGCGGCATTCGGGAGCCAAAATGTTCAAGTCGCAAGGTCAACCAAGGTACAACTGTGTAAGTCCACTTGCACAGCAAAATTAAACTGACTGCGTAATCTTGTAGGTATTGACTTGGAAGTAAGTCCTATTGACTTCTATAGTGGCTACAGGATTGCAGCCTGAACAGTAATAAAGTCACTTGATGATACATCAATTAGTGATACTTCAACATTCACTTCAGATCCGTGTTTTGTAAAACTGAACACAATAAATAGCCAAAGCAAAGTAAGGCCTAAGCTCTGCATTTTCCACGTTAATCTGGAGTTTGTTGTTTTGCTTCCTAATTTTGGGGGGTGGTAAAGATAATTAGAACGGAAGAAGAGCCTTCTGGGTCAGGCTAATGGCCATCTAGTCCAGCATCCTGTTCTCACAGTGGCCAACCAGAAGCCTATGGGAAACTCACAAGCAGGATCTGAGTAAAAGAACACTCTCCCCTTCTGTGGTTTCCACAACCAGTGTTCAGAAGCATGACTAGTAGTAATGACTTGATCAGCCAGTCCATCTTTTTCCTCAATAAGACAGTTTGCCTTAGAGTGATATTAACCATTCCCTTGGGTATTTTATAGCTATTGATGTGCTGTATTGACATTTGTAGGAGCCTGACAAAGTGTTACCCATTAACCTAAGCTAATTGTTATCTGGTAATGTCAGTCATCTGTTTGGGGTTCTGTGCTGCTATCACTTATCCTTTTCTGAAGATAGTCAAACAAGGAATTAATTGGGTTTCGGATTTTTATTGCCTTGCGGACTTTGTCCTTTGTGAAGTTATAGCTTAGAACTCCGGACAGTGCTTCAAAAATAGAAGAGGATGCTGTTATGATGACGGAAGAGTCTCTTGTACTCTCTAGAAAAATGAGCAGTGAAGCTTCTTTCTCTTGCAATGCAAGTTGCTTCAATGACGTGTGATGATATTTAATATTTCAGCATAGAAACTCATCAATATCCAATTAGTTCCCTTGCCTGCTGAATATTGTAAATTCACTAGTTGCTAAGGATTAGCCTGAAAGCAGCCAGTATTTTCCACAGCGTTGTGTGCTGCTGCAGGTTGTAGGATTTAATGAACTTCTTCATTCATTTCAATGTCCCATCAGCCTCAGCCAGCTTCCTCCCACCTAGCTGTGCATAGAAGTGTAGCTCCAATTGTCTTTTAATGTTGTAACTCGCTTTGAGACATTAGGGTGAATTATTATTATTATTATTATTATTATTATTATTATTATTATTATTATTATTTAGCGAGGAGAAGTCAGTAGCACTTAGCACATGTGTACTGGCACACTTTCCTAAAGTTTAAACAAAGCAAGGTTAAGCATTGCAGCTCTACTATGTCAAAATGCTACCAGCTGCCACTGCATACGCATGTAAACAAACAATAAACAGAAGTGAATTAAAGAAAATAGAGTCTTGTGATTACTTTACTAAAAATTGGCAGATAGTTTGTTCATCTTCTCTCCCACCAAGCCCTTTTGGTCAATAAAAATTACCTATGAATGTTCTGGTCTACTTTCTTTCACCAAAGCAATGGTGTTTTGTTTTGTTTTGTTTTGTTTTGTTTTGTTTTGTTTTGTGTGCGCACATGAGGAATATATGGAAACATTATTGAGAGATACAAATACATTAAGCAGTTTATTTGTGAGTTTCTTAATCACAGCCTTGAAACCCACTCTCTAGTGAACAACTATTATGCTAGTCCATAGTGAAACAGAGAAGTGTGTTAGAACTGCAAGAGTAGATTGTTATGCAGATTGTTAGCCCAGATTGCTCCTAATGTAGTTCCAGTGTTTCTATTCAGTGATATTTTCCTTTTTAAAATTGTTGGTGACTTTGCGTATGAATGAGAATCGGAGCAATCTGAAATAACTTCTGTATAAATATGTCACAAGCATCCTGGTTGGCATTAATCCTCATATTAGAAACTTGACCTTCATATATTCAAATCTGTGACGGCTAGAGCCTTTTTAAAGATGTCCATGAGTTTATCAGCATTTCAACGGAAGCTTTTGGGCTGCATACAAAAACCTTGGGTTCAGGAAGGAATTACTTGCCACTCAGAAGCTAAAGCTGTATGTTTGCACCTGTAGTGCAAAGGTAATGGAAAACTTGATTACCAAGGTAATTTGGGTAGTATAAGGTTGGCACAAAATCGAAAATGCTGTGGAATGGAAATCCAATTCTAGGCTGCTACTTATTATCAATTTATGACATAGCTTTTAGGAGAAAACCTTTTTGCAGCTTGACCCTCTTTTTAGCTTCTCTTTGAGTAGCAGGCTCTATTACAGCAGGAAATCCTGACCTGCTTTCCTGGTATGGTTTGTCACCAGGCTGTTTCCTTCACAGCTGGCTAGTTTGTGGGATGTAGTAACCTAACAAGGCATTTGTATTCTCCTGGTGAGCCAGATAAGTTTGTCACATTATTTTGAAGACTGCTTCCCCTAGATTTTGCAGGGCATCTGGATAAACCATCATTTTTAGCATCTCTTCCTGGACAGCTGTAGGAGACAAATTTATCCAGACTCTGTATTCCTTTTTTTTATCTTCCTTTGTGTGTGTATCCAAATAAAAAGGCTAGGTTCATGGTAATTTATAACACAAAGAGATTGCTGCAAATGGAGAATAAAATTCTTGTGTAGATAAAAACTTAAGAGGTCACATTTTAAACTAATAATAATTCAAACGACAATGCAGAGGATAGTAAATGTGTGTGTTTGATGATAACTTCTGCCTTCTCTATTGCTTCTGTCGAATTATGTCTATACAGGCTGAGCCAGATGTCTGTACACTGTAAGGAGTAGTAGATTAAGTTGTCACACAGCATCCCCCCCCCCCGAGTGGGTTGTAATGGGACACTCTGGACCACCGGAGTAGCTAATCTTCCCTGCTCAGCAGGATCCTTTGTCATGAGTAATATTACTACAACCCTCCACGCCATCCTCTGAATACAAAAAAAAGTTTCTAAGTCACTCTGGGAGGGGGAGAACCCCTCCTCCACTTTTGATCATGGCATGCTGTTAAAAATTGTAGCTCAGGTATAGCTTATAGATTCCATTTTGATCTCCTTGGTGTACCAGAGTCCTCTTGTGATACTCCCATAGAAATTCTATGAGTGGCTTACTGTAATTCAGAATCAACAATATCATAAAATATAATAAAAGGCATTGATAAACCATGATTATTTATAGCAGATACTTGAGTAAACACATATCTAAATAATAATGTCTTTCCCTACTGCCAAAAGACAGCCTGAGAGGGGACATCCACACTTTATGCAGCAAAATGTCCCACAATATGGATGCAGCCATTAAAACAGCTACATGACAGAAGGACCTCTCCAGATATTAGGGAACAAACAGGATGGTATGGGTAATCATTCAGCTATCTGAAGGCAATTGTCAAAGTTTTGAGTTGTGTCTGGAAAAAATGGCAGTGGGCACAGAGGTTGCAGGTGTAATGTGGTCCTATAGATGAGCTTGGTGCTGCATTCTGGACAAAGTGTGTCTTCTAAAGGTTTTTCTAAAGTAGCCCCATTTAGAGCACATTGCACTAATCTGATCTGGATTTAACTAAGGCTCTCTTCTTAATTGGTCTGACTCTCTTGGAACTGGCCACTTTTGCCACCAGGTCATCCAGATAGAAAACTGAGTCTAGGAACACTTTCAGATGTGAACCTGATTTTTCAAGATGTGTTTATGTGTGTGCATTCTCATTCAAACCAGGCAGAATTCTTGTTCCAAAGCCATCTCCCTCCTGATCTGGAGCATGTGTGTCTTGTGTGGATTCACCTTCTGTTTCTTAGTGCTCATCCAGCTCATTAATTTCTCCAGGTTTCAATCCAGAACCTCAACAGCTTCCTTTGTATTAGGTTGAAAAGTGTAAAAGTGCTACACGTCACCTGCATATAGACGACAATGAACACCTTGAATTATTCTTCCCGTTCAGTGCAGAAGATGTTAAATAGCATGGGCCAGAATCTGTCAAGTTTTAAATATGAATGGTGAAGGCAGAGAGGCAGACATATTTAACAACTATTCTCTAAATTTGGGGCTCTCTTTCTGTACAGGTTGTCCAGAGTTCAAGCTCAGAGTTCAAACTTGGGTCCCTAGTTGTTTTTGGACTACAGTTCCCATCATCCATGACCACTGGTCCTGCTAGCTAGGGATGATGGGAGTTGTGATTCAGAAACAGCTGGAGACCCAAGTTTGGGAAACACTGCTCAAGCATCTTCTAGAGCTGATGTAAAACTTAGTTTTGTTGAAGTGAGTGCATAATGGCCTCTTGCTCCTGGAACACTGTCATAACCTTTTCAGAGTCCAGATATCAGGGAGAGAGGCCTCCAGAAATTTATTACTATTGTTGCTATTACTTCCAGGGCAGGTAAGTGAGCAGCTGGGACGGAACTGGGCAGGGAGAGAAGGTTCCTTCTCTGGATAAATTTACAATCTACACTGAAGAACAACTCATGAGGCCGTCATAAGCACTGCAAGTTGTTATTTTTTTTCAAATCTGAAAAGTATTGGCTTTGGTGCTGTTACCCCTGCTTTGGTCTGCTTGTAGAAATTACTCCCACTATACGGTAATTGTAGAGAGGTCATTTTTCAAGCTAATCCATATACATTGCTTAAGAAGAGGCATTTGGGCTGCTATCTTAAAGGCACCGTTCGAAACTCCCATTGCTCTAGGCGCGTTTTGCGACAAGGAATTTTATTAGCGCGAGCCGTTTCTGAGCTCTGGACACAGTACTGCACCTAAGGTTTCAGATTAAAACTGCAGAATGGAAGAAAAGGAGGACCTTTTCCTGCCTCCCCACTTCCAGCCACTCTCTGAAAACTGGAGAAGAGACCCTCTTTTAAGAATATTAGTGAGGCAGGCAGGGGAAGCATGGCTTTGGGTTTTTTGCAGTCTTCAGATGAGGCCTAGACCATGTGAAAAATGAATATAAGATTTTAGCTGCAGTTCATTCGTTTTCAGCTTTGTATCCTTATAAAAAAGTGGGCCTAGACATTCCATTGTTGCTCCCATAACCTAGGCTTAAGGTGCCATTTAGCTACTAGCTTTCATATCTCAGTTTCCAACACCGCTTAGAGTATTTGTGAAAGTAAAAAAGACTGTGATAAACAAGTTGAATGTGAAAACCTTGTGGCAGGTATTTTGGGGTTCAGCTGTTTTTGAATGTGCTACAATTGAAGGAATATCAAAATTATATAGTGTTTGGTGCACCCTAGATTAAACCAATTTTAATTTAAGTATTTATAAACAGAATACAAAACAAATATTTACTTGGGTTTACATCATGAAATCTTGCTGGTTATGCTCTGATGCATGAAAACAAGTGTTGGGCCTTAACCCTTCAAATCTGCTCAAGAAAGTGAGTTGGCTGAAAGTAGAAAGTAACACCATCTTCCATAGGTTTGTTGCCAAGTTGGATTACTTGCCATGCATTTGAAGTCCTGAGGAGAATATTAATGACTCTTTTAAAATGGATCTTTAAAAACACAATGGTTACCATGAGTCCCGGTTGGCTGGTGTCCAGCTGGAGTTCAGCATTCCAGTCAGCTGTGAGCTAATACTCCTTTTAATCATGCTTGTAAAATTTGAATGGCCTGTGAGTTTCAAGGTGTGTGTGACTTTATAACACACACACACACACACACAAAATGTGTGTGTGTTATATAATCTTTGTTAGATGGGTGGTGGGACTGAAATATTCAGTGTTCTGAAATATTTCTTAAAAATTCCAAACAGCATACACCATAAATCATAGTGTGTAATATATAAGCACATTTGGGATCTATAACAAAATGTTGCATTGTGGAGAGGTCTCCTGTACAAAGTTTCAGTCATCCATGCCTTTTTCCAGGATACTCCTTCCCCTCTGGATATCCATTTCGCTTTTCCAGCAGTCTGGCACAGGCAGTATTCCACAGCCGCTAATTGTGCTCAGAAGTTGGGGATGTATTCATACACAAGCCTATTTGCGTGAGTTTTCCATGAAAGTTAACCCTTCCTTCCTTATCTTGAGCTCAGTTAAAATCCCTCCCCATGCTAGACAGAAGTGCTTTTGGTGGTTAAGTATTGAGAGAAGTTGCCTGATTTGCTTTATTTTTGGCCTCAAACATAATACGATTTTTTATTTTAAATAGCTGTATGAAAATCCACTCTCTCACCTGCTAAGCAGATTTATTCTTTTGTACTTATAGTAAGAATCAAAGAATTGTAGTGCTGGAATTGACCCTGGGGATCATCTACTTCTTTGGAATGCAGGAATGTGCAGCTGTCCCACATGGGAATCGAACCTGCGACCTTGGTGTTATTGGCACCATGTTCTAACCAACTGAGCTGTCTAGTGTAAATATTAAATAAGGAGAGAGTTTTTAAAGGGGCTTGTTCACAGATACTTACTGCAATCTAGAGTACATTAATATATTTGGAGTTTTATGTACCAGTTGTATTGGGCTCTTGCCTGTCATTTATAGATAATAATGTTTCTTGGTAGGAGACATGAATCCTTAAACCACTCTGGTATCACATGCTGATATCAATGCCAGCACACGGGTTTGGCGAATGGATTATTGCTAGTGAAAGGTACTAAATATATGTCAGATGATACATATGTCAAAGTGCAAGGCTAAATACCTTTTTCTAAAAATAGCCATGAATTTACTATGTTGTTTACCCTTCTTAGCAGCAATTTGGATTTGTATATAGGTGGCTAAAAATAGCCGTCACTGATGAAAGCTTCCACGTGTTGTAGATTCCGACTCTCCTCACATGTTTACAGAATTCCTAGGCAGAAGGCACCTCTGAAAAAAATATTGTGTGACTAGTCTGTAAATGATGTGATAATCTGATTACTACATATGCTGATGGCTTGTTTCTTTTTGTTGTGGACATGGGGAGGGAAGCTGTGAGTGTCAATCTGTGAAATACCAACAATAGCATTGTTCTCTTCATTAAACAGCCTTCTGGGAACAAATTTTGTAATGCACGATGCAGCCCTGAGAGTTTCATTACAGTCAAACCTTGGGTTACAGACACTTCAGGTTGTTTTTTTTCAGGTTACAGATGTGCTGAAACCTGGAAGTACCGGAACGGGTTACTTCCGGGTTTCGGCGGTCACACATGCACAGAAGCACCAAATTGTGCTTTGCGCATGTGCAGAAACACCGAATCACAACCCACACATGCACAGACGTGGTGCTGTGGGTTTCGAATGTGCCTCCCGCATGGATCACTTTGGCAACCTGAGCGTCCACTGTACTGCAGTTAGCTGCCAATTGTTATTCTAAAGATAACCAACTAGATCTGATATTGAACAAATTATTGGAGGCTAGGCATTTTATACGTTCCCTTAAACAAATCTAAATAACACAGCTCATGTGTTTTCACCTGTTACACATCATGGGTGATTTGGAAATTTGTTATGCAGCTCTGTTGTTTGGAATTCTTTGCTTCAAGTAAGGATTTTTGCTGGATAAAATTGCTACCACATGAAGGTGTTTTTAAAAACAGTTTATTTTGACATCTAGTCAATTCTACCATAGAGAACAATTTTTAAATTGTTGGATGTCCCACTTTCCTCTTTGCCAAGTTGTATATATATACACATGTTTATAGGGTTTCTTTATTTTCCATTCTGCTTTATTTCTGAGTCGAAAATGTAATGCAAACAAAATGGAAAAGAATTATATAAAAAGGGTTGTTAGCTGCTCAAATAAACATTTGTGTTCATGCAACACAGTACTTTGTTCTCTGATTGTGATTGGCTTATTTTAGGAAGGTTTATCAGAATCTTTTAACCTTTAGCCCAGGGGTATGGAAGCTTCTGCCCTCAGGCCAAAAAGTGCTTTGCTATTGTGTATTCAATTGTATCTCCTTTCTCTGCACAAACTACTAAATTAAAATTAAAGCAGAGATGAAAGTGTCTCGGCAAAGAGGCAGATCTACATTCCTCACATAATGCAAAAAAAAAGGGGGGTCCATGCATTTTGCAATTGCATGCAGTTTTTCAGTATGCAATTGCATGTAAATTTTGAAGCTTTGGATAGCTTTAACACAGGACTTGCAGTTCATTTTGTGCATTGCTGGTGTTTGCATTCCTTTGCTGAGTTTACTGAGTTCATTTTGCGTGGTCAGGACAGATAAAAGTGCTTTTTGTTTTAAAAACATCAGATAAATAAATAACAGACATTGAAACTTCACCAGATTTCCTAAGAATTTAATACATTCATACCTTGGAAGTCAAACTGCTTAGTTCCCGAACGTTTCGGCTCCTGAACATTGCAAACCCTGAAGTGACTGTTTTGGTTTGCGAACTATTTTTGGAAGCCAAACATCCAGCGGGGCTTCCGATTGGCTGCAGGAGCTTCCTGCAGCCAATCAGAAGCCGTGCTTTGGTTTTCAAACGTTTTGGAAGTCGAACGGACTTCCAGAACGGATTCCATTCAGCTTCCAAGGTACGACTGTATATGCTTCTATTTCCCCCTTCCCAACTTTTTTTCCACTGAAAAACGAAAACAAAAAAACAGGGAAATGTTGTTTTCGTATTACCTCATTGAAGCACATAATTGCCTTAAACAACAACAACTAAGGATTCTTTTAAAATAACAGCAATATTAGCCTTCAGTAGCCCTTTAGTGTCCATATCCTGTAACATGGCGAAATTTAATATTACTGGAAAAAGCCTTTGGTGCCTGCCAAAATACTAATTTAGCCCCTTTTAGACCAAGGAAGAAGGAATGTTGTAACATATTTCCTGTATTAAAAGAAAAACTTTTCAGAAGAAATCTCAAGTGTATTTTAAATAAATTCTGTCTTTCTCAATTTGAAGTCAAGTGGTAAAGTTTGAACTTGTTTCATTCCCTTAGCTATACACATAGTAGTTAAATGAATAAATGCCAATTGCTCTAGAAAGAAGACCCCATAAGGCCTGATAAACCCTAAATTTAGAGAGATTACTAGAAGGAAATAGTTGTGTTAAGCTTCACTTTTTTTAATTGGCTCCCTGTGGTTTGAATTAGCTTAAAAGGGGGAAATTGTTGCTTGCTGACAAAGTAGGAAGGCAGCCAGCTTTGATGTTTTATAAGCAATAAAATATTAATAGAAAAGCATATGTTCTTTCTGTGAGATTGGTCAAACAACTAAACTGTTATTTCTTCAGCAAATCAGGCTTGGAGGTATAGTCGCTATTACGTTAACGTTCAAATTTAAGGTGAACTGGCAAGCTGATATAGCAAACCATAGAGGTGGAAACCACAGAAAATCTCCATGCTGGATTTGCCCCTCCCCCAAAAAAGCTTCAAGGTACATCCAGTGTTTTCTTTAAGTAATTGTCAATTGTAAGACTTAAAATTTACTAGCTTTTTTTGAAAACCACAACAGCTAATTGTAGTCCTTTTGTGTTTGTGTCTGTAGGGAATATGTCTCTTCCCTTGGTCCAGTTTACTATTGGGATGAGTAGAGTTCTTTTTTCTGCCAAACTATATTTGCAGCTCAATTCTCATCCCACTTGAGGGAGAATGAGGAAAATAAAGTAGATGGTGGCATACCAGTTGGGTTGCTGTAAGACATAGAATCATAGAATAATGCAAAAGTCAGATCTTGTACCCATAGTATTAACTAGTTCATATTTATTTGAAGCTTCTTTTTTGCAGTAAGGTGTGAACTGGGTCTTATAGCAGAAAAACTGTGACAGGAGGTGCTGTATATAGAGAGCACCTAAGATTCGTATCCCCCCCCCCCCGTCCTCTTTTGCACATATTTGCATGGAGGTACATATAGTTGGTTGCCAATAACATGACAACTTTTCTTGGTGCATTGTTACTCATACCCTCCAAGTGACCCTATTTTCCAGGGAAAGTCCTGGAAGTATGAAAGCCATCCCAGCTTCTGATCTGATCCCAAAATGTCCCTATTTTTCCCACCAAGCTCGGGGGTGGAGAATGAGCTTGTGCTTGTCCTGAGCGATGGCAGCAGTAGTGGCTGTGACACACCAGCTCTGAGAAGCAGGCAGAGGGCAGGGACACCCTGGGCATGAAGAAAGGAAGAGTCTTCACTCTCTCTCTCTCTCTCTCTCTCTCTCTCACACACACACTGCTTTCTTTTCTTAAAAAATGTTTAGGGGTACTCTCATTTTTCTACTCATATTGAAATATGAGGCAAAACTTAGATTCACAAAATATTTAGGGTATGCGTACCCCTGCGTACCCCCAGAAAAAACTTGCCCCTTTCTAAAATTTATTTATTGGTTTGTGTTTTTCTTTTGGCAAATCTACCAATGAATATAATAATATTAGGGTTCAGGGGTTTTCAGGATCATGAAGGGTGTTGGTGCCAAGGCCCATTGGTGTAGTGGTGGTAGAAATGCTCTGGTTGAGGGACAAAAAATGAGGGATCAAGGAGAGACAGTTTGGGAGGGGAGTGAGAAATGTCCCTATTTTCATCTGAGGAATGTTTTGGGGGTATATGATACTGGGCCCAACAATGCATTCATCCTAAATAATGCAGAGGTGTGCCTTAACAGCTGCATACACATAGATCAGGCATATCCAGCTTCCTGAGACTGGGAGGTGAATGGGATTCTCCCCATGAGACCAGTATTATTGAAGGCTAGATCCCTTAGTCCAGATCCCCTGGACACAACTATGTATCTGTGTTTAAGTTGGCATTAACTGCTATGATCCAACTTTTATCTAAAAGATTGGGACCAGCCCAAGAGGGAAGTAATATTTCAGATCAGGGATAACTGAGAGGCTTCAAGATGGGTCTTCGTTGCTTCTCTTCACGTTATTTCAATATTTGTGACTCAAGGGAAGTATTAGTATGTGTGAACTGGAGGTACTAAATCAAACCTGATAACTGTTCTTTGGAAATCTTCATCTTTTGTTACTTTTAGTTCCTATGGAGACAGCACAAACAAAAATATTAGCATCTGCTTTCATCTATAACTTGAGGTATAAAGTTCAACTTCTTTTGCTGCATCTTGACTATGCAAGTTGATGCTTATTTTTCAATTGAACTTGCAAATTCTGGCAAGTTTCCTTTATTCTGGAGGCATTTAATTATTGTGTTTGGCGGACTGACTTTGATACATGGAATAAACTAGAATTCCAGTTCAAAGATTCTGAGCTAGAGGTATTTTAGCCATCTGCCAAAAAGCAAAATTATTTGCTGCTTTATATTTCAGCCTTGGGAAATGCAATTGTTACAAATATTCATTTAGGGTATTGGTTTCAGTTGTAATAGATATTGCAAGAGTTCTGGCTCCTTTAAAACTCAGACATTGTGCATTGCATCCTGGTTCCTTTGAAATCTTATATCTAAAAGTTAAATGGATATTCTAAAGCCTCAATGAAGAAATTTTACTTAGTCCTATGTAAGTCCCCATTTTTCTTCCAAGGAGCTCAAAGTGATGAACACAGTTCGCCCCTTCCCCCGTTTTGTCCTCACAACAACCCTGATGTAGGTACATCTAAGACTCCCTAAGAACATAAGAGTCTGCTGGACTAGGTCAGTGGTCCATCTTGTCCAGCATCCTGTTCTCACAGTGGTCAACCAGTGCACAAGAGGACTCTCTGCTCTCGTGGTTTCCAGAAACTGGCATTCAGAAACAAACCGCCTTCAGCTGTGGAGGCACAGCATAGTCATCATGCCTAGTACTCATTTATGATCAGTGGACAGCATACAGGGTCAAAAGGTTGTTGCACATCGTATCTGAATGAGCTGAGATATGATTGGCTGAATATGGCCATTCAATAGTCCAGGGATGGGAAACTTGTGGGCCTCCAGATGTTACATACCAGCTCTCATCAGCTTCAGCCAACATGACCAAGAGTAGGAGCTGGTGGGAGTTGTTGTTCATCAACATCTGGAAAATTACATGCTCCCACCCCTGCAACAAGTAACGGTAAGACTTATCTTTTGATGGTAGTCCTTGTTGGTGATAGTCATGTGCTTAGGATCACTGTGAAGGCTCCCTGTTAAGGAAACAGTGCTGTCATCAAGACCAAGCATCTTTTTGAGGTCACGTCAAGGTTTAAGAAAGGCTCCTGTGACAAGTCATTGAGGAAACCTTGATGGTAATGGCTTTAACATCTGATTTATTTTCCTTTAATTCTAATTGCATCATGCATTCACAAGATTGGACAAAGATTACTCTGAACAGTAAAAGAAAGTATGAAGGTAGACTATTTGCCTTTG
Organism: Podarcis bocagei; assembly: GCF_964188305.1. Classification (NCBI taxonomy): domain Eukaryota; kingdom Metazoa; phylum Chordata; class Lepidosauria; order Squamata; family Lacertidae; genus Podarcis; species Podarcis bocagei. The sequence continues at coordinate 52,434,228 of NC_138127.1, forward strand.
TTGTGTTCTTAGAATACATTTGTCCATCAGTTTAGGTAATGGATTGAAAATTTGAAAGAATAAGTAAACACCAGTTTTAAATCTGCTAAAGTGATAGCTGAATGGCAGTGTGTTGTGTTCTACCTGTTCAGACTAAAGAACTTGAATCTATGGTATGAATCAAAATGGGATCAGTCATTTTAATCTCCTAATTGAGTATTTTTAAGAATTGTCTGGTGTCACTCCTCAAACAACAATCCCTCCTGGACTGGATTTGTCATTAATCTTTCATCACAATGTAGCATGTAATGATGCAATATATTTTTATTCGCCAAGGAGCTTCCTCCTGACCTCAGCTTGAAGTTAGTTGATATTTTCAAGTATCATGCCTATTTATTATACCACCCAAATAGCACTCAGTAGAGCTGTTCTGTGTGCTTGCTTTTTACATTTAAGGCCATGCAAAGTTCAGGTTAAAATAATTACTGAATATATTTGAGAACTGAGGAAAGAAAAATGTGATGGTCTTAACATTCCAGCACAGGATTGTGCTGGGACATCCACATGATTCTTATCTAAAGTCATCACTTTTTTCTTTCTCAACAAAATAGCCCTGAATGTAATATCCAAACATTTCTCTCTTTTGTTACTTTTGTAATAATTCTATCAAATATGTTTAGCCTAAACACTGGTGGCTTATTTAGTTTGAATACAGAAAGTTTATCTTGTGATTAAAGAAAATAGCATCCCACCCTTCTCTTCCTGATTTAAGTGCACTATTGTGACACTTGCTAAGCTTGGTTAAAACTCAGGTTTGAGGGTATAATTTTAGAGAATCCTATTCCTCTCTATACAGCGGTGCCAACTTGAATAAAATATTGGGGGGCCCAGGTATAATTGATCACAAGATGCAGCGTGCGCACAAACACCATTTGAATGGCAATGCCCATCAACTTAGGGGCGCAACCCCCTCAAATATTTTATGGAGGGCAATGGGACCTCAGCCCATAGGAGTTGGCTCCTATGGACTAAACCAGGTTGTGAAAATATACTATCTGGTTGTCACAAGTTTTTTTGGCACCCTGGGCGGATTTGGAATTCTGAGACAAAATGTTTTAGACTAAAATTCCCCTCAGCCCCAGTCAATATGGCCAGCAACATTTGGAGATCACCAGGCTAGGCAAGGCTGACTTACTCTAACACTCTCTAAAAAGTTACCATTGACTTGGGTTTTTTTGCCACCTAAAGGCAACTATTTATCTCCCCACTTTTCCAGCAAATGTAACAAGCAAAAGAATGTTCAAATAAACTTGTGTCTTATGACCAGTTTACTGAAACTTGGAAACTTTATTCAAGTCTCAGTGCTGAACTTTAGATTTCATCTATACACAAGACATTTGTGTTTTACAGGATTTTTTGTTTTTCTTTGACTCGCAAGACTTATAGAACATTAAATCACAGCAATTTAATATGTTGGAAACTAACCTAAACTCACATTTCCTAAAACCTTCTACAGAATTCTTTCAGTGTGACAGCAGTTAAGATAAAAGTTAATAGGGAAATTACACAGATAATTTTCCCAAGAAGAATAAAGCTGAGTATCCTAAAAAATATAGACAGAGCTAAGCAATGAAATGCACGACTGTAAAACATATGAAAGGAAAGCAGTTCCACTGTGATTTATATTGTAAAACCATATATTTATTAGGTTTGTGTCTTTCCTTGTTAAGGGAAAGGGGGCTCGTTTTATTAGCACAGCATACCTTATTTACATTGTGTATATAAAGGACTGTGGTTAATGTCAGACTGAAACAAGTGGTTGTCCATAAATTGCAATGTATGTAAAATATAAAGATTTCTTTGATTGTTGATCTTTGATGGAACTTCCCCTTCGTCAGTTCCTGAAACAGTCAGGAGAAATGCCTGAGAAAATCCGTTTCTTTAGCTTTATTATCTTCATTCTCTTCCCCTGTTTTACCCATGTTGCTGCTGGCGAGAGCATATTTGATATTTGTGTGTGTGTGTGGTTTTATTTTTAAGAGTATCCCATATGTACAAACCTTGACAAGAATGCTCAGGTCATAATATTTACTATATTAGAGCTGGGCTAAGTGATTCGTCACATAGACCTCCTTACACTTCCTGTTTAGAGTTTGCATTGAAAGACTGGCGATGGGATGAGGGTTCTTGCTCTTCCTTATTGTAAAGAACAAGAGTGCTGCAGAGCTGCAGGCTCAGAAGAATTTTCCCGGCAGGCTCTTTCCCCCTTTTAAGCTTTCCACTACTTTTTGAGGCCTGCAGTGATGGCTGGTTGCCAGCAGTGGTATCAAAAAACTGCAGCTTTAAAAATCAAAACCGGAGGGTGGCTCTTAGCCACTTGTTAATCTTGTGTTGAACACCTTTCAGTGAATAGCCATTTAGGCTGGTTCTTTCGGAGAATTCATTAGTGATCCCGTGGGTGTGCGTGCTCTCTCTCTCTCTCTCTCTCTCTCTCTCTCTCTCTCTCTTTCTCTCATCGGTATGTGAATGTGGTGTTGTTTGTTTTTGCCTCACTTTGCAGATGCATTTCTAGGCAGCTGCATCTCTATGTATAAAATGCCCAAGAGCAGCCTTAAGCCAATTTGCAGAATGAACAATTGATTTAATGGAGTGTGGGTAGGCTTACCCATCCAGCCCTGTGAAAAATGAGCTTGTTTGTTGCAGAGGAAGCATCTGCAGGGTAAGCAATTCTTTTCTTGTACTTCCTTTGATTCTTGTTAACTCTCCTCTGTGTCTGTTTTCTCCTCTTATGCATCTTTACACGTACTGTGTTGCATTCTTATAACTGTGTGTCTTAAGCACGTTTGAAAGGATTTTGCTCAAAAATGAATATAACTGTGTTTTGTGAGCTTCAGCTTTTATGCCTTTTCATAGCCTGCTTTCTTGTGATTGCCAAAAGCCTTCAGTCCTGGGCTTGCTTCCTTGGAAACAAGTCCCATTTAACTTGCATGGATTAGGATGAAAATATATGAAAACAATGTCCTATTGCTTGTAATATTTATAGATTCAAAAAGGTTATAAACACATTGCAGCAGCTTTGCTTTTGCTTTTATCATAAGTGTGTGTGTGTGTGTGTGTGTGTGTGTGTGTGTGTGTGTGTTATAGAGTCAACAATCTAAGAAAATAGATAAGAGGTTTGGGGTGACCAAAGCTTAGGAAAGAAACCTGATAAATGTCCAGAAATAAGCATTTCAGTCTTCAGATAATAGCATCTTGGAAGTTTCTTCCAAAGGAGTTAGATATCCTTGGAGATAAATGCAGCCATCTCATAATGACAATTCCTTTTAGTTGAAAACTATGTAAAATATTTTCGGGATGGTATCACTGCTCTTTGGCTTGTGGCATTGAATGGAATAGCCCAAGACTACAGTCTGAGTGCAAGGCAGAGGTGGAGGCTGAACATTCAATTGCTCCCTTTGATCCCACATTTGCTTCTGCACCACCCGGTCTGCAGAAGGCAGACTAGTGAGGCTGAATGGCAAGTGACCTGCCCAAGGTAACAAACTTGAGTTCAAAGCATAGCTGTCAACGTTTCCCTTTTTTTAAGGGAAATTCCCTTATTCCAAATAGGATTCCTTGCAAGAAAGGGGAAAAGTTGACAGCTATGGTTCATGGCAGAGAGAGGTCTGAGCTTTATGAAACTCCCAACCTTCCAAATCAGTTTGCCTTCAACTAACTTAGCTAAAAACATTCAAATCTCATTCAGCTCCTCCAACCCCCCTCAGTAAAATTCAAGAGACGCAAGTTCATTCTGCCCAGCCTTCCAAAAGAGAAAAGCCACCTCTTACCTCCTGCTTGGTGAGGATAAGTGTCCATTTTCCTCTTCCTTTACCTGATGAACTTGGTAAAGAGGAATGAAGGGCAATTGCCCCCCCAAAAAAACCCTTAGCCTACCACCATGATACTTTTCTCCGCTGTACTTCTCAGTGCAGTTGTCTCAGGACAGACAGAGGTGAACCTTTTTCACACTTTGTTCTGCATCAGCATCAGGGTCTTAGATCCTGACTGTCATCTTGAGGTCAGAATGGCTAATGATGACTTTGCTTGTTGCCCCCATTTTGGCACACTTAGTGCCCTATAAAAAGGAGATGTCATATGTAAAGGAAATGCAGATGTTTATAATTTATAGCATTTAAGGTTTTAGGGAAAGTATTTACACTGGTGGTGGTAGTAGTGAGTTTGGTATCACAAAACTACTTACGTTTACAATGTCCCATTAGGGTTAATGTCCTTTACCAATAATAATAAAGAGACATTTGAATTTTTATCAAGCTTTGTATGCATATGGAAAAATTACTCTGAAATTATCTTTTTTTATGGCAGTTCTCATGAATGAAGGTAACAAGAAGCACACATTCCATGACAGTTTGTGCTGCTAATAAATTCTGACCAAAGCCAAGGGCTCTGGAATTACAAATTGATCCATAATCCTTTCGTCTGGTGCTTTCCACAATCCTTGCAACTATAATAGGATGCCATTTTTTGCTTCCAGACAAAGCATTCCCCAGTAGATGCAAGGTTACAAGAAGATTTTGAATGCTGCATTCCAAACTCTATTGTTAATTAATTAGTGAGTTGTCTCCACTGCTTGTGTGAGTGAAAGGCAGCTTGCAAAACTGATTTTTCCCTTCCTCCCCTAACTCTTTCCAGAGGATATGGGGTCCCTCCTGAACAGGTGGGACTGCACTGCAAGGCTGAAGGTTCAAAAATTAAGAGAGGGCTCTTGCTTTAGCATGATCACTGCTACATATATACCTTTTACATACACATCTGATCAAAATCTCTCTTGCTGTGAGTACTCCATGCTTTGTGTTTATTTGTTGTGCTGAACAGTTAAAGCAATATACATACAATGTATGTATTCCCTCATTAGTTTGTATAATTAAATGTAACCATTGGATACAGTAACAGGCTTTACTGAACTTGCTCTGTGGCTTTGTAGCTGCATTGTCTATATGCAGTCACTGCTTAGCTGGCTTATTTCACTGCCAAAAAGGCAAGCTCTTTTAAAAATAAATGTACAACAGCTAGACTCTTTGTGAACTGCTGCTGGAAATAATGCAAAGCTGAAGTCTGCTGTATAAATGATTCTGTCCTTAATGCACATGTTCATTCTGCTCACTACTCTTGCATTATGATTTTTTAAAAAACATAATCTTTATCTAGTACCAAAGCAACAAAAGTTGAATTTCGGAAGGTCTGGGACCCAAAGAGACTGTATAAGCAGTTCCAAACATCCAGCCGGCCTTCGACTTGTGTTTCCTAAGCTTAAGTATATGGCATGACAAACTGCTTTAGAAACATAGGGTACTTTAAAGAACAGTTTGTTATATGGCATGAGATGGGGAGTGGGTGGGCAAAACTATTTCATAGTAAATAACTCTTTGGATTCTGGCCCAGATATTTTGTATATATCATTTGCATAGAGAGAGTTCTAAAAGATAAAAATTTGCATGGAAAACTTGGAGTATGCCAAGCCTAGTCATTCCTTATCCTTTTAAATAAAAAGGAGAATTGATGTGGGGTGGTAGTGGTTAACAGCTGCTTCCAGAGAAACACTGATTTTCCACCAAGCATGCCAGCTAATAGCTCTTATGAGAGGGTTATGCTTAGTGCAATAATAACCAGTCTAGTGGCCTCCCAGAGACTCGCCATGCTCTGGGGTTCATTCAGTAGTGAATGTGCCACATTGTTCAGCAATGAAACGTCTGCACAGGCTGAGAGTTACTGGCTTTTTGTTTCCTTTTAAAAGCTGAGAAGTAGCAATTATCTCATTTCTTCAGTGATGTAACCAGAATTAGCATTAGTACTTCTAGAAGGTGGCTGATACCAGTGTGAAAACTCTTCGTGCCAGAACGATGTGTTATGATACGGTAAATAATCACACAAGACACCACTTACAGCAGTCTTTGTATGATGATCATAATGTGGCACAACTATACAGTCATACCTCAGGTTACAGACGCTTCAGGTTGCGCGTTTTCGGGTTGTGCATCACGCCAAACCCAGAAGTACCGGAATGGGTTACTTCCTGGTTTCGGCGCATGCGCAGAAGCACTGAATTGCCACCTGCGCATGTGCAGACGCGGCACTCCCGCAGGGATCACGTTCGCAACCCGAGCGTCCACTGTATTTTCTTTAGCTACTTCCTTTCTATGCTTTCCTGCAAATTACCCACAATTTATGTGATTGCGTCCCTGTTGATTTCACTGACTACTTTACTCCTTTGATCCTAGTGGCCTACTGCAGCATTCTTCCATTGGTAGCAGGCCCTTGGCTTTCATTTGTCCTTTCCAGAGGTGCCACATTCTTGTTAATGTATCCTGGTGACTGTGCTCTCTGCTATATATTTTTAAAGTCATGGAGTCTTTCTTGTAGGACTTTATTTATAGAAAGTGGCCAGTTAAATGTTCTGCGGTTGGCAGATAAGTTTAAGAAAAGATTTTGGTGCCTTGCTCTAATCTTAAAGTGAGAGGGTACAGACCCCTCCCTGAGCCCACGACTTCACTCAGAAAGAATAGAAATATTATGAGATCCAATCTGGATATGGTATTTTGCATTTTGAAAAGCAGTTTTATTCTGATTTCATGTTCCATTGTGCAAGGCTAAACAGCAATTGAAAATATTAGGAATGGTCTAGTCCAGGCCTGTCCAACTGGCCGATCACGGGCTGCTGTCCCTAGTCGATCCTGGTTGATCTACAACTCTGATCTGATCTCCCCCCCTAAAAAAAGCTCCACAACTTTTGTCCTCCAAAAAGCTCAACAACTCTGGTCAAGCAAATGGGTAGATCACTGCCAGTTTATTTATAGTGGGAGTAGACTGTAGTCTCTTGGAAGTTGGACACCCCTGGTCTAGTCTACCTATTGCAGTCAGCTGAAAATGGTAGATTCCTGCTGTGTGTAGCCTGAATTACCCCACTTTGCATCCTGCCTGCAAAGGTAGGGTATTTCCTGCCCCCTTATTGTGCAGCAAATTATACATTGTTTTTGTACTGTTCATCACACTTACCGGTAAATTTAGAAGTCTTTACTACAGAATGAACAGTGTTCAACATTCAGTGTCTTTTGCCAAGCAGATAGCCTGGGACACCCCCTTTTTTCTTTTGAAAATGGATCATTGTATAATTAAAGAGTTGGCCTATATAGGCGACTTGTTTCCATAGCAGCTAAAGGTCAGAAATGTCATTTGGAAGGAGTAACATCAGCATAACACACAGTATATTATGAATTGAAAAATCCCCCTTTTTTGAAAAACTATTCATTTATTTGACATGAAAACTGGTGGGGTATATAAGGTGGACATCAGGGTAGCGGAAACCCAAATTTGTGCATAAATGTGGAGTAGTCCTCCCTCATTACAAGCTCCATTTCTGACTTCGCTATCACAGATGACATTTCTGTGCCACCACTAACCCTCTCAGTGTTAAGTTCGAGACAAGAAGGAAAGGCTTTTGAGAGCATGCTTGCAATGCAAGATTGAACCTCAGTACTGATCAGTTCATAAATTAGTTACAAATTGCAAAACAGAGGTAAATTTATAGTTTATTGAGTTAATCTAGGATAGTCCATTACCTCAGATAAGGGGAGAGGAAGCTTTGTGTCTGTTGCTCTTGAATGTAACTCATGCTAATAGATGAATATACTCTGAAAGTTCCTAATTATGCACCCTTCAGTCACACAAAAAATAGAATCAACAATGTAAAGTGAAAAAGTGCAGTGTTTTATATCTGCGTGAAAATTTATGATGCTTACCATGCTGTGGCCCTGCTGTGCATACGTAATGAGAGCAGCTTGACCTTTCTGTGTGGTCAGTGTTTTTGCTGTTACTCATTTGTGTTGGAAACTTTTGTGTGTAAGGCTTTCTTGTGCCGACCCATGGGGTAGGGAAAGATCAGGGTGGAATGCAGCAAAGCCCGGTGCCACTTGAATGTATTCATGAACGTTTAGGGCAGTTGCGTTTAAAAATGGCAACTTCGCCAATGCCCCTTAAACTATTTTCGCACAGTTGGCTGTTTTATGCCTAAGACAATAAATACGGCAGTTATATTTAAGTCCTTTCAAACTAGACAATGTTCTTCGTTGTAGATTTTGTAGGCATTAGCCTGTTTAACACAGTGCTGTTTGAAACAGCTTGCGCTTCTTTAAGCAAGTGGGCAGACAGTGGCAGTGGGGGGGGGACGACTCCTCTTCCTTACTCCACTGCTGCCAGCCCATTGACTTAAAGGAGAAGTGTGTGCTGCTTCAAACAGCATTTCTGCTAAGGGATTTAAGCCTCACTTCCCATCTGATGAGCAGGGATTAAATACTGCTGCCTTGGCTGCATGATCCTTTTCCCTGCTGGAAGCAGTGCCCATCACCAGTGCAGGATTATATGCTGCCTTCCCACCTATCAGTTGGCATCACCAGGGACAGCTGGTGGGTGTGTTTTTAGGAAATTGCCTTGTGGGTCAATTTTGTCCCATGAGTTGGAGGTTTCCCCACCCCTGATCTAACTAGGAGTCCACCAGTTTTCTTGGGAGAAAGCTTCAGGGAGTCGGTCTTCTGTTCTTGGTATCTAGATTCCTAATAATGTAAGAAGCTTGGCTGGACCAGAGCAAAGGTCCATCTAGTTCAGCTTTCCTATCCTGTATTAGCCAACCAGATGCCCGTGGAAAACCCGCAAGAAAGACGGAAAGTGCTATAGCAGTCAATCCCAGTGTTCCCTATAGCATATACCGTATTTTTTGCCCTATAGGATGCACCTTTTCCCCTCCAAAAATGAAGGGGAAATCTGGGTGCGTCCTATGGGGCGAATGCAGGCTTTCGCTGAAGCTTGGAGAGTGAGAGGGGTCGGTGCGCACCGAACCCTCTCACTCTCCAGGCTTCAGGAAGACATCCGCAGCCTAGGCAGCCCTGCGGGAGGTCCCTGCAGGGCTTCCCACGCTGCAGATAGCAGCCTGCCGCCCGGCGGGCAGGACACCCTGAAGCAGAGCGCCCCTTGCGCCGGGCAGACATCCGCAGCGTGGGGAGCCCTGCAGGAGTTCCCCGCAGGGCTCCCCACGCTGCGGATAGCAGCCTGCCGCCCGGCGCGCAGGGCACCCTGAAGTAGAGCGCACCACGCACCGGACAGACATCCGCAGCGTGGGGAGCCCTGCAGGAGTTCCCCGTAGGGCTCCCCACACTGCGGATAGCAGCCTGCCGCCCGGCGTCCCTCGTGCCGGGCAGACATCAGCCAGCCCCACAAGCTCGGGGGACAGCAGGGAGGCGCAGCTCCGCCATCCCGCTGTCCCTCAACCTGGTTCGGTTTCCCCAACCTGCTTTTGGGGGGGAAATAAGGGGGGGGAATTCCTTTATTTCCCCCCCAAAAAAACTAGGTGCGTCCTATGGGACGGAGCGTCCTATGGGACGAAAAATACGGTACCTAGATACTTCTTTCTCTTGCTAGCTTTTGTTCCCCACTGATGTGAAATTTGCTGATATTAGTTATATGGGCAAAGGATAAACTGGTGAGCTAGATTTCCCCAAATCATTCCAAAAAATGTGACGTCTTCATTTTTAGCAGATCAAAAAATCATAGCACAGAGTACGCCACCTACAAATACCTAGGCTTACCTTACTTTATTTCAAACCTTAGAAAAATAGTATCCTAATATATAAATAATATATTTTACCTGATAAATTAATAAAGCATTGTAAATAACTTATAAACATATATATTATCCAGGAACTTGTCATTCCCAAACATTGTTTGTTGAGACCCTTGTTCTAGAAATTTAATTGTCCAATTTTTCTGTTTCCTAAGATACATAAGTTCTAGCAATGTTACCATATTCCAAATCATTTCATATCTGTGTAGGATTAGGAAAATCTTTACCCTCTGATTATATGCCCTCATTCTAAGATTTCTTTCTTTCCATATGCTCATCCATCACCTGTGTTAGGACTACCTGGAGGAGCATTAGTAATGTGAGTGGAAGGAGGGTGTATTCTACAAAAATATAACAAGTCAACATCTTTTCCAAATCTTCTCTTGGGGAGTGGGGAATACTTTGGAAATGGAGTTGACCTAAGTGCTAGTGGGTCGAAAAGCTTGTAAGGTAAGGAATTAGGCTGGAGGCAAGGCTTCAAGCCCAGCTGTTAATTAAAAGTGCAAACTAATCCAAAGGAGTCAACCAGTTTTGGTTGTCATTGGTAACTGGGCATTACTGGTGGTTGCCACAAACGCTTCACATCCTTTTATTATTCCAAAATGTGCTGAGGAGGGGATTCAGGGAAGGAGTTAGTTTCACTTCATCTGGGTTTTGCTTTGTTTTGAGACAATTCATGATCCTTCACCTCAAGTCAGAATTGGTTTAGTATTTATCACCATTTCCTGAAAATTCTCAGGGCTGGAAGTTAGCTGCTGAATGCAAGATTCTCCCCCACTTTTGTTCATATGCCGGCAAAACACCCCTGTACTCATGAATGCCAACTGCACATGTGTTGTATATTACCTTTGCTTTCTAGCTGGAAAGTTGATGCTCAGTTTAACACATACAAACTTATATTATGAAGTTCGTCAGCATTCAAGCAGCAAGGATCAACCTTGGTGCTTCCAAATGTCTCTGAAGCATTGCACAAGGTGAGTGACTGGGTGGCCAAGAGAGTTCTGTCTACCCTGCCCAGCATGAATAGAGCATCCCACGCCACCCTTTGAATTCACTCTGATGCAAGGATAACTTGTGGGAAGGAAGACATGTCTCTGTGTTTTGAATTCAGGAGCAGGCTAAAGCTGGACTTGAACTGTCATAAAGTTGTGGAGTAATCTTCTTTGGAAGAGGCTAAGTCAATTGCTTTGTCTTCATGTACAGTTATCTCCGAAGTGCAGTTAATTGAATGGGAAAGTAAGAATAGCAAAGTCTAGGTGACTGGCCATTTAACTACTTAGCTCATGGGTAGGCAAACTAAGGCCCGGGGGCTGGATCCGGCTCAATCGCCTTCTAAATCTGGCCCATGGATGGTCCGGCAATCAGCATGTTTTTACATGAGTAGAATGTGTGCTTTTATTTAAAATGCATCTCTGGGTTATTTGTGGGGCATAGGAATTCGTTCATTTCCCCCCCAAAAAATATAGTCCGCCCCCCCCCCCACAAGGTATGAGGGACAGTGGGCTGGCCATCTGCTGAAAAAGTTTGCTGGACCCTGGTTTGGCTGTTGAAGAGACAAGCTAGTCTTTGGTACAAATTTTAAAATTTAAATAAAAAAGCTTATCTCTTCAGCTGCAGAAGTGATAGCTGTGCAGACTTCAAAGAATAGTAGGGTAATAAATGGAACCCAGTGATGGTGGTTTGGGGAAACTGAATTCCACAGAAGGAAGCTTTTGAGCAAGGGGTGAGTGAGGAAATCTATTGCAGGAAGTCTGGAGGGAGCCCTTCCTCTCTTGCTGTAAGTTGCAGAGGAGGAAAAATCCATTTTGATGAACAGAACCATAATCTAGAGTTTACAAAAATAACAAAAGCATTGTGTAAATAAACCTTTCTAGCATTTCTGTGTTATGATCCTGAGAAAGAAAATAAGGTCACTGACAAAGAACAAACTGGAAATAGATCTTATTGGTGGGAATATATTGCACTCCTAGAATTAGCAGTGATGTTGTCAGTCTACTACTAGAAGGATAATGAATTTGCCTCCATAGTGCTTTGGAATATAGTGGAAAAATTGCAGATCACAACTGGAATCATTTTGGCTATAAGGTTGGGTGGGTGGGGGTTTTCAAACAGTATTCTGTCAAGCATCTTATTAAACTTTTAAAAGTCAGAAAGAAAGCATTTTCTGCAAACTGGAATCTGTATATACAATGTGTGTACAAAACTTGGGTTTTTAGCATATCAGCAAGATAAAAGCTTTTGTTTTATATAGAAATCTCTGCAGTATGATGTACAGGTTTAAATAATCATTGCACTGCATTGCAGAGGGTTATTAATACATTGTCCTGCACTTTGGGGAAGGAGTCAGAATGTCCTCTAGAAGATCCTGAGTTGACTGTAGTTCATTTATGGTTTGTTAAGATTCCTGAAGTAGGAAACTTAATGCTTGCAAATCATTAAATTGAGACCACAATATCCCCCTCGGTCATTTATAGTTGATTTGCATTTAGGAAATGTATATGTTTTTGAAAGCATGGTTAATTTTTATGGCAAAGGGGCACTCAAAACCATACATTTATCAACATTTCAAACAGACAGCTTTTTTAATAATAATAATAATAATAATAATAATAATAATAATAATAATAATAATAATAGAGACTTGCAGCAATAAACAAAACTGAAATCCAATTTGGAAAAAATAATATTCTCTTTATAGAATATCCTTTTATAAATGTCCACATCTTCCATTTCCTGCTCCGGCAATTCTATGATTTTTCAAAGGTCGTTACATTGGATAGTAGTAAAGATAACTTTACTGTAGATTAAAAAGAAAACTTTATTTCAATGTTGCAATAAACCATGTCTATGTGGGAATTCCACATGCTGACAGTTAAGCTTTTAATGTAAAAACAAAACTACATGAACCGATACTCAGTGTGCTAAACCTCTGGTCCACAGTGTACCACATGGTAATGGAGATCAGCATAGTGACACAGTTGCTTGCAAGGTTTAGACATGCTGAATGAGCACACCTGAGCCCTGACACGTACCTTGCAGAAAGATGTCCACAGAACAGTTTGAGACAATGTCCCTTATGTGACCATTGTGCATTGTTTGAAATGTAGTTTTTCAATTTCTCTGATTCTTATCATGCATCAGCTTGAGGGTTTCTAAGGTCAATCGCCTAAACCTGAAGTGATGTCATCAGTCATGAGGCCCTATCAGGATCAGGCATGGATTGGCAGGATCAGACAGATGAGGCGGATGAAGGAGAATTGGGGAGGAGTGTTGTAGAAACTGGGGTTGGATGGTGGAAGTTATCTTGCTACTGTGGAACAGGAAGCAAGGAATGCTAGCTCTCCCCTCTATCCTTCAGACAGAGAGGAGAGCCTCATAGGAGACTAGAGAAGGCCCCAATCAGCTGATAGCAGGTGGGGGGGTGGAAATAAAGTAGAAGGCAGCAAAGGTGGATGCAGCCTTGTCACCAAGGACTGATATAGCCAAGGCAAGATAATTGGGTTTTTAATTTAAAAACCAGTATGACATACTCACATTCTCTTAATACTTAAGGCATAGATAATATGTATGTAGTGCTGTTTGAGTATGCACTTTTGCTTGAAAAACATTGCTGGGTCATACCAAGGTCCAGCATATTTTGAAATCAATATGTGATAGCTGGTTTTGTGGGATGGGTTTTAATATATAAGAGAGGCTATAGGCAGGTAAAATACTTATATTTACAGTAGAAACAGTCTTAGGCATGTGCCTGAGCTGGAGCAAGCAGAGGGCATGTCTGCCCTCATTGCTGGTCAAAGGAAGGGAGGGGGGAACATGAAAAGCTTCTTTGTTTCTTCCCACTCCAGAGAGGAGGGGAAATGACTTCATAAAAAGCCCTCTCTGCTAATTATATTTCTATGGTCTGAGTCTCTGCCTATCAGCAATACAACTCTGTGGTCGTTAGTTCCAAAACTTGCTAGCTAACAAGAATATGCATTGTTGGATTTGACTGCAATCTCCCATAGGTGTACAGTGGTACCGCGGGTTAAGAACTTAATTCGTTCTGGAGGTCCATTCTTAACCTGAAACTGTTCTTAACCTGAAGCACCACTTTAGCTAATGGGGCCTCCTCCTGCCGCCGCACCACCACTGCACGATTTCTGTTCTCATCCTGAAGCAAAGTTCTTAACTCGAGGTACTATTTCTGGGTGAGGAGTCTGTAACCTGAAGTGTCTGTAACCCGAGGTACCACTGTACCAGAAACTATATGACCCATGATTGTTTGATGAGATTGTTGGAGACCTCTTACATTCAAGATGTGTGCTCCATCTGTATGCAGTGCAATTATTAGACAGACTGAAATTTGTGAAATTGTGGCCTGGTAGTTTTGATATTACTAACATTTTAGAAGTACCTGATCCAGGTATAACGGTAGTGCAGAACTGGACTGGACATAATAAGTACCCTGATACCATTACTGATACCATTACCTGGCACTGGTGTTTATTTTGTTGTATGGCTGCATATTATAGTTTGAATTATTTATTTTTTTTAAAAAAACCCCACTAAAAATATTTATAGTGTTTTCTGTTCATATTTTTATATTCTTTAAAAATGTAAATGCTTCATCAGGTATCTGTGTATGCAAACTCCTCTCTATCTTATATTTAATTTTTTTTAAGCAAAAATGCATCCTTTTAATTTAAAGAAAATTTTTAATTTCTACTTTTGCAGTGGTGGAGGAGAGCAGATAAAAAGTTAAAGTATAAAGGCCAAAATGTTGCTGTTAAATTTGCAGTGCAGCGTCAGCCATTTTTAATATGCCAAAACTGTCTTCACATGTTGATGCAATTCCGGGGTATCAATTTACCCATTTCTGTACTTTTAAAACTATTATTCTCCTGCACTAACAGGACATTTATGATTTTATCTGTCCCAGCTCATATTTTCTTTGCATTTTTCTCAGTGTTGTATAGAGTTAATCACTAGTTGAAGGAAAGCAATCAGAATGTTGGGAGCTCCTCCCTCCCCCACCTAAAGAGACTAGTTAGTGGTGTGTTGCTCAGTGAAGTGTGCATTTAAAGTTACCCACAGTGGTGTCTATTGTCCTGTTCCTGAATTGAATGATGTCATGTTTCATTTAAGGCTCTTAGCGATGCCGACGACTGCATTTGGTGTGGGCAATGAGAAAGTTGTGAATCAGGTTCCTGTGGAGCCTTTTGTGCATTAGGGTTTCGATAGCCGAAAGCTGACTCAGGCAGTATTTCTACCGAAGGAGCTGAATAGGCTAGCGAGACCATCTCATTTTACCTTAGTGCCGGAGCGAGGTGATTTGGGGGAACTGCCGGAGTTGGAGAATGCATTTATCTTCTATTACACAGGTAGGTTACAAGTTTTGCGAGGGAGCGTAAGGGAGAGAGAGGGGAGCTTGTCCGTTCACTGCGTAAGGAGCATTGAAGACATTCCACAGTGGTGAGATACCGTCGCAGAGGACTTTCCTTTGGAACAGTGCTTGGGGACTCAAACTATGACAGAAGATTGTGTGATAGAGCCAGGTAGCTTATTTGAGCTTGGGAAACAAAAGGCAAACTGGTGGGCGAGTTTGTGGTTTCCTATGGGCATTTGAGGGCATTTGAAAGGAGCCCATCACTGGCTGCAGGTTTTGCAGTTCTTGAATGGGCTGTTGAATATTTCTGTAGTGTGCTGAATTTGCTTTGTATGCTGTAATGAATACAGTTTTAGTGGCCCTGCTTGAAACTGCTGAAGATTATTGTGGTTTGTTTGTTTTTTATTACATTGCAGCTAAGCTGTCCATGCTGCCTATGCAAAGTGGTGTTTGATGTCATCTATGTTCAGGACAGAGTGCCGTATCTGTGTGGGAAGTTTCTGTGACAGTAACAACACCTGTGAGTGTGTGCGCACTGTAAGGTGGTCAAGCTCTGGAGCATGTCGTCCTTAGCTTTCAAATAAAATTTGATTACAACTTTTTACAAGCAACCTTTTTTACTCTTGTGTTGTGCAGCAGCATGACCTTAATTGCTTAAAAGCTCCCTAATTAAATTATTAAGAATGGAAATAGCTCAGATTAACATTTGATTTCATGTGGAATGAATGATAATTATTTAGTGGTGTAATGCTGATTATGTGGATAATAATTTTAAAATTAAGTGTTTCAGGGAGGCAACAGCATGAATCGTGTGCTTTAATGTGGGATGCAGATGTTCGCATGTAGTTTCAGCAATTAGTATAAGGAATGCAAATGGGTGTGAAGTCTCAAATGTGGCACTGTTAGATTTATCAAGCTACATTATTTTGACCTTAGAAATTGTCAGAAATAAGAGCGCTTTCAGCAATTGCTGTAAGCATAACCAATGAAAGCATCAGCATCTCCTAAAATGCATAATGAATGGCAAAAACCTGAATATGGCATGCTTGATATCAAAACCTCATGTAAGTTAATATTAGACTATTAACCATGGGAAACTTATTTTTTCATATTTGATCTTGCAACATACAGTTTCTAGTACTAAAGTTACCTGTGAGTGCATTTCCCAGCCTGATATTGTAACACTGTCTCTCTAGTTCACTCTGTGCATTTGTTTGTGTTTAAAGTCTCTTGTTGGCATATCAGCGGTATGTGCCTTCACAGGCAGTAGGCCAGACAGGGTGGGGAGCTTAACTACATTTGTGGAAAGGCATGGGCAAGAAAGGGATCATGTTGCTGAAACACATTTATCTGTGAGTGTTGATAAACATGCAATTAGCCCTCTTTCCATTGCTTAGCTTGCACAAACCAAACCAAAGCCCTGTCAGTTGTAGATCTATGAAAGCATATAGAGCTGGCATTCTTCCCCACCCCCACCCCCAGTGCACAATAAAAGGGTGAAAATGGATTTAATGCTTGATATAGACTTGCTGCCCAAAATGCAATTGTCTTGTTACCCACCTCCACTCCAGTATAATTTTGCCAGATTTACCCCAGTACTTCCTTGCATCTACAACTGACAGCCAGTGATATGGAGCAGGGTGGCAGAATTTGGGGGAATGAAATGTTAAGCCTAACCAAATCTTATAAAGTAGGACAATTTGCTTGACACAAACATCCATTTTCTGCAGCAACCACATGTCAAGCACCTTGGGTATTTCCACTGAAGTATGCTTTCTGCAGAGGTATATCCCATAGGATTACCGTGTTTAAAGGGATCTCATAGATCATAAAATGCAGCATCCTGTTCTTTTGGTCTAACTTTTATTAGAAATCTAGATCTCCTTAAAGACCCACATATATTTATAATTGCAACTTTATTTTTTGTAACAAGTGTTGCCTCTATGCATTACCATTCAGCAGCAGACCTGAACTAAAAAATTCAGTGTCACTTACTGCTTTCCTTGGGCCAGGTCTCCCCTAATGTGACAGCACTTTAGATATTTAAAGATGGCTATCATATTTTCTCCCAGTCTCCTCTTTTCCAGGCTAAACATACCCTATTCCCTCAGCTGTTCCTCATACGGCTTGGTTTCCAGCCTCTTTATCAGCTTGGTTGCCCTGCTCTGCACACATTCCAGCTTGTCAATATCCTTAAATTGTGGTGCCCAGAACTGGACACACTACTCCAGGTATGGTCTGACCAAGGCAAAATAGAGTGGTACTATTGCTTCCCTTGATTGGGACATTATATTTCTGTTGTTGCAGCCTAGAATAGCTTTCTCCCACTGCTGCATTACACTGGTGACACATATTAAGCTTTTGGTCTACTAAGAGCCCTAGATCCTGTTCACATGTACTACTGGCATGCCATGTGTCCCCCATTATATTTGTGCAGCCTAAGTGTAGAACCTTACATTTGTCCTTATTGAAATTCATTTTGTTAGTTTTGAACCAGTTCTCCAATCTTTTAAGGTCATCTTTAATGCAGCATCGGTTACCCCTCCCAGTTTGGTGTCATCTGCAAGTTTGATGGACATCTCCTCAATACCTGTTAGTTTTAAATTTTTCAGACACAGGTTTGTAATATTCAGATCCCATGAATTTGGCTGCAGAGCTTTCATGCTCTTAAACCAGTGATAGGGAACCTGTGGCTATCCAGATGTTGCAATATAGTACAGTGGTGCCTCGCAAGACGAAAAGAATCCGTTCTGTGATTCTCTTCGTCTAGCGGTTTTTTCGTCTTGCGAAGCAAGCCCATTGACGGATTAGCGGATTAGCGCTATTAGCGGCTTTTAGCGGCTTTTAACGGCTTATCTGCTGATCGGATCAGCTGATAAGCGGCTTAGCGGCTTAGAAAAGGGGGGGGGACCAGCAGGAACTCGCAAGACATTGTCGTCTTGCGAAGCAAGCCCATAGGAAATTCGTTTTGCGAAGCACCTCCAAAACGGAAAACTCTTTCGTCTAGCGAGTTTTCCGTCTTGCGAGGCATTCGTCTTGCGGGGCACCACTGTACACCTTCCACCATCCTTGACCATTTGCCATGCTAGCTGATGAAACCTGGAGTCCAGCAACACCTGCAGGTCTCAGGTTCTCCATTCCTGTCCTAAACTCTGGGTCAAGGTCCTCTAACTTGAAGGCTTTTAAGAGCAGAGCACATTACAACTTAATTAAAGCTAAGTGGTTGTAAAAAATGATCAAGATCTCATATTGCACAATATCTTCCTTTTTGCTTGTATTGCCTTAAATGTGGCCCCTTCTGAGGATTCTTTGCTTCTTTTTCTATAGTTTATATTACTGAACTGTGCGGTGTTGACAAAGTAAACATGACTTACTAGTTCATTCAGGTTATCTGTAAGTGAGACAGCGTATCAGTGAAACAGGAAGAAGGACTACAAAGTGATTGAAAGAAACAGGAACTCTTTCTGCCCCAGCTAAGGCAGCTAATCAGGTGTCCTTTGTCACAGATTTTAAGTTATATGTCTTTGTGATAAATTAACGGAAGACTTTCCCAGTTATCTTATTTATCCAGGTTTCAAGCCAGTCTAAATCTGCAGTGTATTTTTATTCTGGTTTTAGTGGTGTTTTTAATGCTGATAACACACATACATATTTCTTTATCAGAAACCAAGGAAAATTACTCCTTTTTCACTGAAGCTGCATATACTAATTTTTGTAATAATTTTGGTTGCTAATCACAAAAAACATTATATTTGTATTATTTCTTGGGCACAGAGAGAGAGAGAGCTGTGCAAGAGTGCAATGGTGAGGCTTAATGGAGTATCATAGCCACAGCCATCCTTTCACTGCTAGCACCAGCCAGGGCAGAGTGTGGAGAACAGAGACTGCTCTGCTGTTCCAGCTCCCAGTCTAGTGCACCAAAGGGACTCAGATCAATTCTGTTGCTTGGTGGCATATGAGCAGATCCTGTGCTGGCTCATCCCTTCTCTGAAAACACTTCATTTCGGTGGTAGCGTCTTCCCAATTCCTCCAAACCCACTCCAGCATGGTGGATCAGGGTTTTTGCTTATTCGGTTGCAGTAAAAAATGAGAAAGTGTTGTCCGCATCTTAAAGTCTTCACAAATTTATTATTTAAGTACATATATTATTATTATTATTCTCCCTCCCCTTTTAAATTAAAGTATGAAAACCTAATGAATTTGTAATGTCGCTGTGAACAGGCTAAGCAATTACTTACACATGTAAAATAGAAGATATGTCCAGTAAATAGTATGCCAAGAGATCTTCAACTGTCTAATTTGAGTGTTCCTTCTCCAAACAAGAGGGGTGGAATATAATCTCATCCCCATATATAAAGATAAAACTTAAATCTGAAAGTTCTCCTGTCCGCATACAGTATCAAGAAGGAAAGTGAGAGGAAAAGAGGACAGTGGTAAACATACAAAGAAATTCTACAAACCAGTTTACAACTGTTACTAGCCCACCAAATGTTTCACTAGCTTATTTGCCAACTTATTGAAGCTTTCCTTACCTGTAAGGCAGTGGTGTCCTTTTTTCAAAGAGGGCCAGATTTGATGAAGTGAAGGGCCGTGAGGGCTGACCAAAGGGTCGACCAAAGTTGTTAACCCTTTTTTTAGGATTGAGGTTGTTGCTGAGTTTTTATTAGGACTGAAATTGTTGAGCTTTTTTTAGGGTTGAAGTTCTTGAGGGGTTTTTTAGGATTTTACCCCAGGAAATAAACTGCCACAGGGGCCTGATTAAACCGACCGGCGGGCCGCATTTGGCCTGTTAAATGGAATTTGGACATGCCTGCTGTAAGGTATGCTTTCTCAGTACAAGCAATCAGTCAAATGGCTGTTTATATAGGCCTGAAGGAAGTGTCTAGGGAGAGACTGTAGGGAAGCTGCTTTATTATAGTAAATTGGGACTGTGAGTGATGATTTCAAATAGCTGTCAAAGGTAAGCAGGTTGGACGTCTCCCTTTTTGGGGAGGAGACTCAATGATAATGACACTTTATTTAACAAAGGCATTGTTTCTTTTTCCTCCCCTTAAAGATGGCTACCATTTGCCTCTTGCCGTGCCGCCTCCTGTGATGGTAGGCACGACCCCCAAGACAACAGGGGAGAGCCTGCACAGAGAAGACGGACACTTCCACTACTGTGGGATTAAGACCATGGAACTGTCAGACAGTGACCGTCCTGTCAGCTTCAGCTCCACCTCATCTTCTGCATCCTCCAGGGATAGCCACTGTTCCTTTGGCAGCAGAACAACGCTAGTTTCAAACAATCACCTGGGCTTATTCAACCAGGATAAGGAAGCAGGGGCCATAAAGCTAGAGCTGAGCCCGGCCCAGCGATTTTCCAGCAAGGAGCTGAGAAAAAACAACCCTCCAAAGGAGCAGACCTCTGACGGAAGTCTTGGGAGAAGGCCAAGTATGCCACGGAGAGCTGAATCTAAGGAAAGCAGCAGAAACTGTGTCATGTCCTTGATCGCTGAGCCCCCAAGCCCAAAGCTCCTGTATGTTGACAGAGTGGTCCAAGAAATCCTGGAGACAGAGAGGACGTATGTGCAGGATTTAAAAAGTATTATGAAGGTAAGTGGATCACTCTTAAACCCTAATGGGATGGACAATGTGCAAAATAAATCCTCTTGCAAACAATACCAAGAGCATGTGGCTTTATTGCAAGTCTTGCACTGAATTGGTATGTTGTGGTGGGCAGCTCAGCCAGCTTTCTGTGGGTGAATAAATGCTCTTGTCAGTTATGATATTGGGACAGCAGCATAATTCTATTTGTAGAGGCGTCTTCCTGGACAGGCAATATGAATTGCTGGTAGTAGCTCCTGTAGTAGGGTTTTACAAAATCATTCATTGTTTGCTAGATATTTTCTAGCATTGACTGTGCCATGTTTTCAAAATCTCTTGAATAGTTTTGCCCTCAACCCATTTCTCTTTGTCATCAGGGTTTATAAACTGCTCCTGTTCCAATGTTCATAGAATCTCTCATGAATCTCTACGGTTTCTCTAAAATGGTACTTGGTATTCAGAGCTGTTTTCTTCTACCATCACACGCAGCAAAGATGCTGGGATGTGCGCACACACCATGTTTTCCTTATTATGTGGAGCTAGTGAAAGGTGCTCCTACTTTTAGGTGCAGCAGTGGGCCTCCAGCCACAAGGATATCATAAACCTTGAGTGGCCAAGGGAGATGGAACTCCACCAGTGACTGGAAACTTCCTGCCTCTGCTGAGTATTAATACCACACGTATCATATCCAGTTCTCTCTATGATCAAACAAATGTGGAATTTGAATGTTCTTTTTGGTATAATGTGGAATTCTTGAATGTGTGACCAGCTCTTCCAAATGTTCCCGTATCCATGCTCCTAGGTGAACTATTTTTTATTTATTGCTTTGTCAGTTATGATTCTTTGGCCTCCTGTCCAGTGCAGACACAAATCATAGAGACAAACACATAATCTGGAAATCTTATAATGTGTAGCTTCGGGCAGTTCTCTCTGTTAAGTACATCACTAATCCGGAAAAGAAAATACTAGTCTGATGATGACACAAAAAAGCAGACAGCAAGGCAAAAAAGATTATCAAGGTTTGATATACAAAGGCATGTTTTCTTTAAAAAAAATTAATCCCCAGAAACAAGTCTTTTCCTGCACAGTTGCATTAAGTTCTTTAACTGCTGGTTTATAGTAAAAATCATCTATATGGAAGGCATTTTAAAGGTTCTTAAACAAGAATGAAATAAAACTGCTAAAGCAAGCAATTCTTATGTCCAACATACTTGTCCTGCATAGATCTGAATAGCGTTTAGAAATTTCAATACAGCTGCTAACCCAGTTTTCAAATCATCTTATTTTCACAATAAAAACAGTGTTTACTAACATAGAGCATAAAATAACTGCCAGTTTTTCAGTTGGAAACATGAGCACATGTTAAGAGATAACATTGGTGACCTCCACTACTGGATATTGGAGATTTTTTTTGAAATAATGCTATATTTGGTTTAAGCTGCAATCTTACATTTCCTTCCCGAGTAGCCTTGGGAAGGGGTACAATGCTTCTCTGCCAGTGGAGAGGGAGGCTCACAGGCACTACTATTGCTGGAAGACTCCGCTTTATCCAAATTATAGGAAATTCTGCTGGTTTTGATGCCCTTCTGGCAGTGTTGCAGCATGCAGGAGACAAAACATCCTGCAGCAGTTCATCAAGGCTTAGGGCAGCTTAGACATGTTTGAATTACAGGGGGTCTGTATGCTTCAGGGCTCACAATTTGGCTTTGCTCTCTCCTTCCCACTTTAACCTTTCAGTCCCCCTTCTGTCTCTTTTTAAACAGTGGAGAGGCTGCAAAAGGAAAGAGGCAAGTGAAGCTTGAATGGGTGACCTTCTGTGTCCTAAACGATATCACCAATTCCTCCCGCGATTTTAGTGCTTTCTGCTAAGATTAATTTATGTGATGGTAGATGCATTTCTCGCTAGCTGTCTACTTAGTAGTGACTCTCAATTCACTCTAAAACTATATTTTCTTGAGATTCTAATGGAAGGTAGGAACATATTTGGCATAAAGGAAGTCATAATTTTAGACCTGGTTTATTACAGACCTCCATGAGAATTAAATACACCTTTTGGTGTTATCCCTTTTCTGCCCCTTCTTATTTTTGAGGAGTAGTTAAGAACTGGAGTAGCAATAAGCATGCTCAGATAAAGACTGAGAAGAACATAGTGTCTCAGGCTTTTGTACATGTGCTGAGATTTTTGAAACGTTATTCAGTTACTGATGCTGAAGACACCACATGGCTTTTAAAAGGCCATGTCTGAAAAAAACATTGCACTGACTGTTCTTGCTTTCTAGCTGTTAGCTGAGCCCCTGCTGAGGAGTTTTAGTAAATGTGGCTTATAGGTAGTGCCTTACATGGTTGCCAGTATTAACGGCGGTTTCACTACACGATTCCTCTCGTCTTGGGGCTTCTTTCCCTCTGCCTTCCTAAAAGAGTACAACTCTACTCCCTTTTTTTGAATGCTGCCTCATATTTGGGGTCAATTCTCGTTCTTAGGAATTTACTTTGCCCATGCAGCATGCTTTATCCCAGAAAGTAGTCTCTAGAGCAAGCAAAAATGCAGGGCAGTGTCTGCCCTGTGGCAATCGGCTTGACTTTGTCAGAAGCAGCTAAAATGTTAGAGGCTTTACCTTCACTTTGGCCTCCTGGGAAGGCAGTCATGAACAAGCTTAGCTGTATGACAAGTGGTATAATCATCTAGTAGCTAATTAGAAGTAAGATGGCATTCTCCATGGTGTGATTAAAGTATTTCATATCACCTGGAAAAGGAAGGACTGCTATTGTGGCCACAGAATCCAGTCTCCCAACTCACATTTTCTCTTTGAACGTATACGCAGCTCGAAGGACTAGGTGCACACTTGAATAATTATGCCCTTCGAAGCCACAGGTCCATTACAACATATGCAGAGGTAGGCATTACTGTTTTTCAAGGGCAGTTGAGCCTTAAAAAATATTTGCTGACAAGGTTATATGAAATCTGTAGGACAGAGAAGCAAACACAGATTGATAGGTATATCCTTTAGCACTGCTAGACTCAGGTGTTTCATTTGCCCTGTGCTCCATGAATTGTGCGGTGTTGTTTTTAAGACAGCTTAGAAAAATTAAGATGAACCCCATTCATTCTTAAGCAAGATTTTGAACTGTTTCAGAACCTGGTTTCAAAATTTGGTGAGCTCATGGCTTAGGGGTGGCTAATCTTAGAAGCTGCTGGCAGCTCCCTTTGTTCCTAACCATCCTGGCTGGGGCTGATGGGAGCTGGATCCCAGCAATGTTTGGGAGAGCCCCAGGTTAGCAATTTCTGCCATAGCCCTATTCAAGCATTAAAGGGGTGCTATGATGAGGGAGTTGGGACGCGGGTGGCACTGTGGGTTAAACCACAGAGCCTAGGACTTGCTGATAAGAAGGTCGGCGGTTCGAATCCCCACAATGGGGTGAGCTCCTGTTGCTCGGTCCCTGCTCCTGCCAACCTAGCAGTTCGAAAGCACATCAAAGTGCAAGTATATAAATAGGTACTGCTCTGGCGGGAAGGTAAACGGTGTTTCCGTGTGCTGCTCTGGTTTGCCAGAAGCATCTTAGTCATGCTGGGCACATGACCCGGAAGCTGTCTGCGGACAAACACTGGCTCCCTTGGCCAATAAAACAAGATGAGCGCTGCAACCCCAGAGTCGGCCACGACTGGACCTAATGGTCAGGGGTCCCTTTACCTTTACCTATGATGAGGGAGAGAGTGAATGTACGCATTCACCCCCGGGACACTCTGAGGTGTCCCTGCCACCCAACCAAGCCACCTTCTTTTTTTTTTTAATAAATATTTTTATTACATTTTTTCCAGATACAGATACTAAGTCAGATATATAAAGAAATAACAGAAAAAGAAAAGAAGAAAGAAAAAGAAAGTCATCCTTCCAAAACATTTTTCCATAACCAACCGGACTTCCCCACGTCTCCCTCACCATGCATTCTTTACAATAAATATCTCAGCAAATTGTAACCTTGTTTCGTGCGTTGTTTTGTTCTTTCGAATAATTATATTTTAGGTTTAAAATACTTATTATCAATTTACTTTTACTCTAAAACAAATGTAGTGTTGTTTTTAACATTAGTCCTTTCATTAATATAACTTAATTTCCCATACCATCAAATCTTATTGCTGAAGCTAAATTTTCCAAATCATGCGAATTCTTAACATTCATATAACTTATAAAATTTTTGTAAGTAATCCTTAATTTTTTTCCAATCCTCCTCCATTGTTTCTTCTCCCAAATCTCGGATTCTGCCAGTCATTTCAGCCAGTTCCATATAGTCCATCAATTGCGTCTGCCACTCTTCCAGTGTGGGTAAATCTTGTGTCTTCCAGTATTTTGCAATGAGAATTCTTGCTGCTGTAGTTGCATACATAAAAAAAGTTCTATCCTTCTTTGACACCTTCTGGCCGACAATGCCCAGGAGGAAGGCCTCTGGTTTCTTAGGGAAGGTGTACTTAAACACCTTTTTTAACTCATTATAGATTTTTTCCCAGAAAGCCTTCACTTTTGGACAAGTCCACCAGAGATGAAAGAATGTCCCTTCAGCCTCCTTACATTTCCAACATTTATTATCAGACAGATGATATATCTTAGCCAGCTTGACTGGGGTCATGTACCACCTGTATATCATTTTCATAATATTTTCTTTCAAGGCATTACATGCCGTGAATTTCATACCAGTGGTCCATAACCTTTCGCAGTCTTCAAACATAATGTTGTACCCAATGTCCTGAGCCCATTTTATCATGGCTGACTTGACTGTCTCGTCCTGGGTGTTCCATTTAAGCAACAAGTTATACATTCTCGAAAGTACCTTAGTCTTTGGTTCTAACAGTTCTGTCTCTAGTTTCAATTTTTCCGCCTGGAATCCTGTTTTTTTGTCCAACTTAAAAATCTCTTGAATTTGAGCATAATGAAACCAGTCTTGCACCTTATTCTTTAATTTTTCATAGCTCTGCAATCTCCAATTGTCTCCAATTTGTTCTATTATTTCCCCATATTTCGGCCAGCCGGCCTCTATATTGGGTTTTTTTCGAGCCTTGGCCTCCACTGGTGATAGCCACCTCGGGGACCCCAACCCACCTTCCACATGTTAGAGGGTGAGGGTCTTCAGCAAGGACCCTGCTATACTCATGGAGTACTCCTTGCTCATGCAGGGCTTTAAATACTGCAGGCTCCCCACAGGACACCCTCTGCAATGCAGAGTAGCAGTGACTGAATGGGGCATAACCTGCTAGTGCAGGAGTGAGGAAACACCAGACTGTCAGTCAACCTTGGCCTACCATGTTGTTTCCGCACAGTGATGTCAGCCAATGGGCAGGAGAACAGGGTTTAATCCTGCATTGACTGTATGCCCTTGAAGTGTTAGTGATGATTAACATTGATGAGCATATGATTCTTAGACATCATTACAAGTTGTGTTCCAATGAAATGTTACTGCTCAGTCTTCTTCTGTAGCTGTGATTATGTTGATGTGAATAGGTTGCTGGTCTGGGCAGAGGATGCGCTTGGAGTTTTGCTCCAGGTCAAGCACCACTGGGAAGGAGATGGCTGCATCATTCCAGATCTTCAGTGTTTTTCTGTTTCTGCCTCGGTTGGCAGAAACTCAGCAAAACTGGATCTTTGTCACACACACACACACACACACACACACACACAACCCGGATGTACACCAATAGTCAAAAGTAACTATGCCAGTTTCTTAATCCTGACCATTGGAGAATATTTCAAAGTTGCCTGTAATAGCTCAAAGCTGATTTCAACAGCTGGGTGGGATGCCACAACACAAATTGGTACGTAATTCTTCAGTAATATAAATGAATGCTCTACAGATCCTCCCTTAATCTTTTTTTATACACTTTCTGAGTGGAAAAGACAGTTTGCTGGCACTCCTAACTGTATTGAGCTATAGAATTGCCCCAGAAGATTAACACTATTGTACTTGCTGCTCTTGTTAGCAATGAATGGATCACTCAACCAAACGGTTGGTTGGTTGGTTGACTAGCAAGCACTATTGTGTATGCAAATCAAAATAGATAAAAAAGGGTGAGAGTTAATCTGTTTCAGCTTTTGGAAATCTCTGGTTCTTTTATTAGGAAGGAAGGGAAGAGAATGTTAAATGCAATGTACGGGACAACTGGTTAGACCCCCACCCCCTGAAATTATTCCTGTAACAAAGCTAAATGATGCTGCTGCTTTAGAGAAACATAAATAGAGTGTAAGTTTGGTGGCAGTAGTGTTCTAATTATTTTATCTTATTGTAAGCAGGTTGCTGCTTGTAGACTTGTCAACTAGCCATTTTGCACAACTGTTTTCTTCTTGATAGGCCTGTGCAGGATACATTATGGAGACCTCCTTATGAATTACCATTGCAAAATACAAAATCTGACTTCCAAAATGTATTGCTCTTGGTTAGTGTAGCGACCCAGCTTGCCCTGGACTGAGGTTCATCCACAGTAGGATACCTTGGCAGGAATGCTTTCCAAAGAGTATCCCCATGGATACTCCTTTTTTCCCACATATAATACCTGGGGTATCTGACATTGTTATGGTTATGTTTTGAACCTTTCAAGTGGATAGGGAAGTCTGGACTTGGTCAAGAAACATGGTTTTTCTTCTCTGTAGGTAGTAAACTATGGTTTAATAGATTTTATAGATGGGATAGCATAGTTTTGCAACATGCAGAGCTATATTTCTTGTTAGAGTAACATGAAATAATGAGGCCAATGACAAATGTGACATTAGGGCTGTTGTGTATTCTAGATGAATTGGTTTTGTGGATTCCCATCACCTCCTTAAATTTACGAAATCACCTTGGAAAGTAGGTGGAAGCGATTCAGTACTGTTCTTTTTTATGACTGAAAAGGTCATTAATACAGTTGTACCTCGTTTTGCGGCTGGGATCCGATTGCAGCCTGGAATAGCATTAAGTAGTTTTTGTTTGCTGCTGCAACACACTGTTGATGCATTTTAAACTTGTGGTCAAATAAGACCCCTAGATCCTTTTCACATGTACAGTGGATCCATTCCAGAGGCCCGTCCGTAACATGAAAATCCCACAACTCAAAGCGCCACGTCTGCGCAAGGTGTGTGGTGCAATTTGGCGCTTCTGCGCATGCATGAATGGCGAAACCCAGAAGTAACCCGTTCCAGTACTTCTGGGTTGCCACAGGACACAAGACAAAAACACGCAACCTGAAGCAGACACAACATGAGGTATGACTGTACTACTGACAAGCCAGGTGTCCCCAATCTTATATTTGTGCAGCTGGTTCTTCCTGCCTATGTGTAGAAACTTACATTTGTCCCTATTGAAATTCAATTTGTTAGTTTGGTTATTTCAAGTGTATTTGATTTGAACCCGATTAAGCTAAGGGAGCTGGGCATGTTTAGCCTGGAGAAGAGGAGGTTAAGGGGTGATATGATAGCCATGTTCAAATATATAAAAGGATGTCACATAGAGGAGGGAGAAAGGTTGTTTTCTGCTGCTCCAGAGAAGCGGACACGGAGCAATGGATCCAAACTACAAGAAAGAAGATTCCACCTAAACATTAGGAAGAACTTCCTGACAGTAAGAGCTGTTCGACAGTGGAATTTGCTGCCAAGGAGTGTGGTGGAGTCTCCTACTTTGGAGGTCTTTAAGCAGAGGCTTGACAACCATATGTCAGGAGTGCTCTGATGGTGTTTCCTGCTTGGCAGGGGGTTGGACTCGATGGCCCTTGTGGTCTATTCCAACTCTATGATTCTATGATTCTAAGCTGTCCTGATCATGGCTATTGATTTATATTGGTGTGACTGCACAGCTGTTTCAAAAATATCTGTAGTGATAAGCATTATTTTAAGGGTTTTTTCTAGCAAAACTAGCCTAGGATAACACTTTATTTGCAAGTATGTGTTGCTTCAGTTCTCTGCCTCCTGACATTAGCATCTCACAAGGAAATGGTCTTTTTTTGCTCTTATAACATGCTTTATTTAAATTTGAAACTTTGAAATGCTGAGGAAAAAGGCTAGCTGTATAGAAATAAAGCCTGATCTTTTGTAACCCTGCATATTTTTTCATAGAGCAGGAAAAGGCTTTTAATCTATAGTCTTCCAAAAATGCTTAAACCAAGCCCACGCTTGGAGTATTTTATATATACATAGATATTGAAAAACAAAGAATTGTTTTTGTTTCCATGTCTGAGAAAGTGATCAAAATTGCCCATCTATTGCCTCTTGCTAAACCTGTTTCTCAATTCAGGTAAGCACTGTTTATATAGCAAGTGATAAATGTGTTAATAATCTAGTTAATTCCCATATTCTGTTTCTGTGGCTGAAGTGTCTTTGTTGATACAGCTTTGTTGATGTGCGAGACACAGTAATCTTTTAACAGGCTTTCTTCTCAGTGCTATGAATAGTAAATGATCTGATGTCCTCACTATTACATGGCTGAGAAAATAGCATGGGAAAGCCACAGTCCTTTTCTCACATTGATTTTTTTTTTTGTATGTCTTATATTATGCTTCCCCACAGTGTATGCCCAAACCTTTCCTACATCTGGGGCTTACATCTATGAACTCAGACATTCCCATGTTTATCATGCTGCTTCGGCTATAGAACAGAGGTCCCTAACCTTTTGATGCCCAGGGAACATATTTGACAATCTAAGAACTAAGAAATGCCCATTTCAAAACTAGTGATGCTAAGACACTCCCCCTCACACACAGAAAAAAGGGCAAAACACCTGTGCTTCCCCCCCCCAAAAAAAAATAAAACACAAAAAGATAACATTTCTCCTTTTTCTTCTCCAGAAAGAGCAGTGAATGTTTTGCTGTAATTTCAGGGAGACAATAAGACTTGGCTCTGATAGTTTTAATAAAGATTCATAGACCATTTCATTATGACGGTTGCCAGCTATGTGATTAGGGAGTTTCCAGCCTTTTTATTATGGCTTCATATGCTTGCAGCTGCTGTGACATTGTTTGCTGCTGCAGTTTTGTTTGACCTTAAAGGGTCAAAGAATCCTTAAACAGAAAAACCCCCAGAATCTTTGTTGCAAAGCTTTGATCATTTTCCTTCAGAGACTCACTGAGAGATCAAGTTTATTTCTAAGTGACATTTCTGTTTCCAGGTTGAGTTTGCAGAGCTATTAGATGACCAGGCATAACATGATGCAACGATGCATCTCTGGGGACTGGGTTGTTGTTGTTGTTTTGGTTCCATCTGCTGTATTACACTTCATGATCATGAGAAAGTTGACTTGTTCCTTCTCTTGTCACACTCTTCTCACAACCCTCACAACCCTACTGCCTGCTAAGAGTTTTCCAACAACTTTTTTTTAGCCCCTGCCAGCTGAAAAAGTGGTTATGACTTGTAGACCCTTCCATGCACATTGCTCACCACCTCTGTATTATATACTCCTTAAGTGCTTTTGGTTGGCTGGAATTTGTCCATGAACTCTGATGAACGGTTTGCTTACTTGGATAGAGAATGGAGAGGGGTGGGTGGGTAGAAACTAGCCTACTGTACGAAGGTAACATTTACATTAAATTCTCTGCCTTTTGCCTCTGCCCTGGACTGGCCTACCACTGACATGTGGCCCTCAGAAAGTTGTCCAGAAGGGAATATCATAATCAAACCTTTATTGGCATCACATACAAACATTTAAAAAAAAATAGGCCAGTGCGATCTCGTCACCATTTCAACAGTACAGTCATTTGCCCAAGGGAAGAAGAGGCGAGCAATCTATTTCATCTTTATGGGTCTCCAGCAAGGGCAGGATCCTGTAGCGTACTTCGGTGACAGAAAATCAAATAGGGGAACTTGGCTACTGTCTTGGTGAGCTCCTGGTCTCTCCCCTGTAATAAGAAGCATATAAACTCTGTCTCTGGTTTCCATGTTGGAATACATAGATGGTCTAAAAATTGTTGGCGGAGATCTTCATACATTTTACATTTAAGGGCCATGTGAGCTAGAGTTTCTACCAGGTGGGCATCACATGGGCAGATCCTATTTCCTTCTGCCATACCTGCAAACCTACCCCAAAGGAGGTTAGAAGGATTAGAATTGAACCTAGCCAGCGAAAAAGCCCAGAAGGGACTATGGCCCTTGGGCTAAATAAGTTTTCCCTGCCAATGGGGAATAAGTTGCATCTCTCTGCAAAGCACACAGATATGTGGACCTGTGCACAGGTGTACTATTCAATCCTGTTCTCCAGACGTACCTGAAAGATGCACAGGGAGCCCTTCTAATCAGCTGTTTGGTAGGGAAACATCCAGAGGGCCTCACGAGTAGCTCTGTATCATGTGATGTGAACGCAGACTGAGGAAAGGGGATACAGTGGTACCTCGGGTTACATACGCTTCAGCTTGCATACGCTTCAGGTTACAGACTCCGCTAACCCAGAAATAGTGCTTCAGGTTAAGAACTTTGCTTCAGGATGAGAACAGAAATCACACAGCAGTGGCACGGCAGCAGCAGGAGGCCCCATTAGCTAGAATGGTGCTTCAGGTTAAGAACAGTTTCAGGTTAAGTACGGACCTCAGGAACGAATTAAGTACTTAACCCGAGGTACCACTGTATTGAAGTTCTGTTAAAAGAAATAACAGACACTCCTTTAACCCTGTTGATGCAGTTATTTATTTTTTTACCCATTTCCTGCCCAGTCTTTATTGTGCAATGTAAAGTTTTTATAATTCTCTTAAGATTATTTTGTAGTATTATATGGTGACATTATCTTGTGGCTAACCAGATGCCAGAAGTCTGGGGGGGCAGGAATCAGAATTTAGGTAGACTAGTTCAGTAATTTCACTTACAAATACTTGTCCAAAACTATTGATGGTTGTGCCAAATATCCAACAGATGACTAGTCTGTTTATAAAGCAATCATCAGGTACTTTGGCAATACAGATATTATGTATTACAATATATTGTGTGTTTCAGTATCATTGCAATATAGGCATCTGTATTCTCATGATATTTTAGTGTGGTTTAGTCAAAGTAGTGCCCTCCCACAATTGTTGGACTCTAACTCACATTAGCATTCACCAGCCTCGCCAAGGGACAGAAATGATAGGAAAACATTACTTGGATGGACCTCATTAGCTACCTCCGCTTTTGTTCTTTTTCACATCAAACAACATTTGCTCTTATAAAAGCAAATTATGAACCACTTTAAAGTAGTAAGGTTTCTATATAAGTTTTTGTCGCTTTTTAAAAGCTGGTTACTGTGGGTCTGTAGTTGTTGTTAGGGCAGGCTCAGTTTGTTACATCTCATTCTATTGAAATATGTGTTAGAAATTACAACTGGGAATGAGCTTTTCCTGTTTTGTACTCATTTTTTCCACCCTTTTGACCCAGGTTGCAGAGTGTGTGTGTAAGGAGCAATCCTTTCTGCTTCATGAAGCCTCTTAAGTCTCTGTTCCAAGGGAGACTGTGAGTGAAAACAAAAGGTCACACACAGTTTTGGGAAGCCCCCGGGACATTGTTATAATGACTTAATGCACAAACATATTTTAAGAGAACAGATTTAATGATGAGGTCATAAGTTAATGGAGGCTGGGTGGAATGGAATGTAGAGGTGTAGATCATGTATACCAGAATGTTTAATGTCATGGAGCTTCCTTGTTGTAAAGCCCCCGGTGTGTAGATATAAAATTGCATTTTGGTTAGGTGATGCTCTTCTGTGCTGGAAGACAAAACCTGCTTATATGTGGACAGAACTCGTTAAGAACTCATGTTCATCTTTATGTGCTGTTCTTGGTGCTACAATATTTTGTTTTGCTTGTTTGTTTAAACGATCAAATTATTTAGAAAAGTAAACCTATTGTGAACATGCCCAGTGATTTTTCTCAAATAAGTTTCCCCTTTGTTTTTATCTGATTCTCTCATGTGGGTTTTGGAATTCAGTTACTATATAACAAGATCCTCATGGTGTAGCTGACATTTCCCAGAATCCCTTGAATTCGGTGCTATGGAATGTTGTGTTGCCATTGGTAAAATGCCACCACACGTTGTCTAAACCCTCAGGGTTTTGTTAACATGGTTCCAGCTGTTCTCACTCTTAGTCTATTGTTTTCCTTTCTCCTGCAGAGTTTCTTTATAAATGTTATGGAAGCACACTAGGCCTTTTGTTGTTGTGTTAAACAGTAGTTTTAATGCTAGTTCGCACAGGTATTTGATTATCATAATATCAAAGGACGACTTTGAGTTCTAACACCAATGAGGGAGCTTTGGCAGTGGCGTAGCGTGGGGGGTGCCAGGGGTGCCAGCCGCACCGGGCGCAACATGGGCAGGGGGCGCGCTCGCACTAGCAGCTCTCTGCCCCTACTAAAATCCACGGCTTGGCGAGGAGGTCGCAGAAGGGGGAGAGCGAAGCCTTCTGCCGCGGGCAAAAAAAGGAGAGGAAGCCGGGCGGGCAGGCGGGCGGGCTGGCTGGCTGGGGTCTGGCTGCGCCTGCTGCTGCCGTTGCCGCTGCTGCCGGGGCTTTGACAGCTTGGCGAGCGGAGGGAGAGGAGCTTTATGGTAATTGCGGCTCTCTCTCCACTGGCCGCCTGGGTAGTGAGCCGAGCCGAGCAGGGAGTCTGGCGAGGGGGCGGGAAGAGACTTTTCCACCTCGCCTGGTCAAAAAGGAGAGCGGAGTCTCCTCAGGGCGCCCTCAGGCAGGGCAGGGCAAGGCAGGGCAGGGCAAGGCAAGCAGAGCGAGGAAGAGAGAGAGGGGAAGGGGGGGGAGCAGCCAGGAAACGCTGCGGTAAGGAATGAAAAGAGGCAGCTCCAGGAGAGCGCGGGGGAAAGAGAAGCCTCGCTGCTGCTGCTTGAAGAGAGTAAATTACTGTACTTGCCTTGCCCCGGGTTAGGGGGCGCAAATTAATTGCCTTGCCCCGGGTTAGGGGGCGCAAATTACTTGCCTTGCCCCGGGTGCTGATAACCCACGCTACGCCGCTGAGCTTTGGCACTCAAAGTCTCCCGAAGCAGTATTTTTCAATGGAGTCAGTTTCCACACTAAAACCCCACTACCACCATAGATTTAAAACAATATGATGCCATTTTAAACAATCATGGCTTCCCCAAAATAATTATGGGAGCTGTAGTTGGGTATGGGTCCTGACAGCTGTTAGGAGACCCTTATTCCTCTCTTAGAGCTGTCATTCCCAGAGATCCTCGTGAAGAGGGACTGATTGTTAAACCCACCCAGTGCTTTTTTCGGGGGGGGGGACACAGGGGTACGCATACCCCTAAACATTTTGTGAATTTAAGTTTGGTCTCATTGAGGAGCAGAATTTCATTATGAGTAGGAAAATGAGAGTACCTCTAAACATTTTTTTTAGAAAAAAAAGCATTGGTTAAACCACTCTTGGTACTGCAGTTCTGGAAGGGCCTGTCTGGTAACCTACAAATCACTGTTTTAAAGTAAATCTTCCTCAATTAGTTTATAGCTCTCTTGCTTGTGTGACCTAAAATGTAATCTCCACAACTAAATAGCATGCAAATGAATCTTCTCTGCAATATGTTCCCGAGCACATGCAGTTTCTCATTAGTATACCAGGTGGGGGCTGCAGAAAAAGAGAGACCTTGTTCTTTATAAACTGGGAACCAGGACATTTATATTGCATTGTGTTTGAGAGTTTTAAAAGTGCTTTTTCAATAGCTCTGAAATATGGTAATACTTTTCCAGGTCTCCTCTTATCTGTATGAAGTGCATGTGCTTTAGTGATGATACTTTATGTTGTTTTTAAAAGAAACCCTGCTTAATATAGGAAGATGTCATTGACCTTATTGAGTAATTAATGGAGATAATTAAGCTGTCACTGTGGGTGAAATCTGAATACGTTGCAGCTTGAAAAACATGCACAGTCTGAGCAGCAAAGTGTTCAGTCTTTGGGTTTATTCCTTTGGTATTGGTGAACAGATAAGTATTGTTATTTTCCATAATGGAAGGACTGTTCAGTGTGGCGCTACTGAAGGGATTAGTGTAATATAAAGTGAAATTGATCTGGAGCAGACTCCTCTTCCACAATTAAAGATAGTTCCATTTACCGAGGAAGAAAAGATCAGACATGTTTAAGACAACTCTTTTCATTTATTTCATAGGATTACCTTGATTGTATCACTGACCAATCCAAGCTCTCTTTGGGGATGGAGGAACGATCAGCTTTGTTTGGAAACATAAAAGATATCTACCATTTCAACAGGTGAGTAAATATTGGACTTAAATGAAACATATCTGGGGACCACAAATCAAAGCTTTTGTTCATTTGTGCACTCCCCCCAACAGATTAAATATTAAAGTAATACTAAAGTAGGGGTGGTTGGTGCTTCAGACCTCTGTGCTGTGAAGAAAAAAATGCTAGCACAAGACATTTACGGGAGTTCCCACTGCCATTGGAACAAGTGCCATTGGAATAAGCCCTGCATATGAATGGGTAGGGATTGAAGCATGTTTTAAAAGAGTGGTAGAGCTGGGTATCATCCGCATACTGGTGAACACCCAGCCCAAATCCCCTGAAGATATCTCTCAGTGGCTTCGTATAGATGTTGAAAAGCATGAGGGAGAAGACGGAGCCCTGAGGCACCCTACAGGGGTCCGAACTCTCATCCTCCAACACCACTTTCTGGATATGGCCTAGGAGGAAGGAGCACTGCACAACAGTTCTCTCAGCTTCCAACCCCTGTAAATGAAGGTCAGTCGAAGGCAACCTACCCTCACAACTTACAGGCAGCAGCCCTGAGCAAGGGAAGACCAATCTGTCAATACCTGCTGGTGAGTTTCTGTACCAGTTCTTTAGGCAGGAAGCTTTTGCTTCAATCAGAGAGGTCCTCTTCATACTTTTGGGTGTTTTGGGTGTTTTCTTTTTATTTATTTATTTGAATTTTCCTGCACTGCTTATTTTCATTGAAGGTAAGAAGAACCCTTCCATATCTTTTTCTAATTACCTTCTAACTACCTCTAATTAGCTTTTGCAGATAAATGCCGTGGAGTCAGGGGGATAACAAGCTGAATACCCAGTCATTACTTTGTCAGATTTTGTGGTGTAGTTGAAGATAGCATAAAAGTACACATTCCTCCATAGCTGGTTCCCAAAACAGTTCAGTTGTGCACTTGCACTTGTTCTCCCACAAATACTACCCTTCTAGTCCAGAGATTAAACACCTGACGATGTAGCTTTGTATTGCAATAGTGCTCCGTGTTCATATTTAGCTTATGTAATTAAAGAGCGATGGAATACAGGGTCAAAGATCTAATATGGGCTTTAGTGTAAAGTGCTGCTGGCATAGATAACTGTTATCTTGCATCAAGAGTTGGCCGGCATAGGGTTCTGCCCCTTCTTTTTAAATGTATGCCCCTTTTAAAAACATTTTATGTAGTCATTTCTGCAGACATGCAATATTGAACGATTTCTCCACTTTGACCTATTGGCTTCTTGTCAAGAAAAGCCTTTGCTAAGTAGTGCCAGGCAATGCATACAAACATGAAATTTAAATCAAAAGCTAAAGACGTGTAAAAGAATGGCCCTCTAAGTGGTTTTGGCTGCTACACTTTTTACTGCATTTCTCTCTCTTTTTCAGTTTTTGGCAGCCTGAAGTTCACTAGGCACAGCACAGACTTGTCAGGGCATTTGAAAAATGACAGTCAGCTTTGGATTATTTATTCTTTGAAGCCACTTGCTATTCTTCATTTGTAAAATTTAACATTCTGCCTGGACCGGGAGAAAAGGAGGGATTCCCTCCCTTTACTACAGTGGTGCCTCGCAAGACGAAATTAATTCGTTCCGCAAGTTTTTT
The DNA here is from genome assembly GCF_964188305.1 of Podarcis bocagei. NCBI lineage: Eukaryota > Metazoa > Chordata > Lepidosauria > Squamata > Lacertidae > Podarcis > Podarcis bocagei. Next base: position 52,470,595 of record NC_138127.1, read on the forward strand.
CGTCTAGCGAATTTTTCGTCTTGCGAAGCATGGTGTCGGGAAAGTTTTGGAAAAGCTTCAAAAATCACCAAAGTCTTCAAAAACCTCAAAAAAGGCTACCATACCGCGTTCTATGAGTTGCTCCTCGAAGTCAAGTCGCAAGTGTATTAACGGTGTTAAGAAAAAGGAAACAAACTTGCAAGACGTTTTCGTCTTGCGAAGCAAGCCCATAGGGAAATTCGTCTTGCGAAGCAGCTCAAAAAACGCAAAACCCTTTCGTCTAGCGAGTTTTTCGTCTTGCGAGGCATTTGTCTTGCGGGGCACCACTGTATTCTGTAATGTCTTGATCCTACTGAGATGCAAGGACCTAATAATATTTTTACAAACAGCCCCCCTCCCCAATACTATGCAACTCTTTCAGGAAAGGGTAATTGTAAGCAGGAACAGGAAGTACAGAGCTGTGGGCACCAAGCACAGGGATTAAATAGGCCATGACTTAAAAGAAATGTGGGAACGAGAACATAGCCAATGAGACAAAGTGTGAAGGGATGCCGGGAACCCACTCAAATGAGATGATCAAGGATAACTAGCCAAGATGCCCCTTGGCACAACTGTACTGACCTTTTAAGTTAATGCCCAGAATTTACCCATTTTCCTCCTCTTGTAAAGAACATAATGTGAGGTAGGTTCCTCACTGGAGTTGCTGGTTGACATTATTTTACAAACAAAAGCAGCATTCCCCGTTATAAGCTGCTGTGTAGCTGTGTGAATGCTTGCCATTCCCTGTCTCACTGGGATGAATCTCCCATTCATCTCCTAGCCAATATACAGCAACTTGCCCATTGTATGCAACCTGCATACAATAACACCTGGGTTGTTTTCACAGTTACCTGGGGGTTGGTGGAATGTATTTCTGAGTAACCATGGTTAGGATCACATGCCGAAGGTTAGGCTAAATATGATACACAGAGACATATGCTTCTTTCTTCCACAGTCAAATCAAAGCAGTTGGGGTGGAGATAAAGCACAACTGTGTGCACTGTGTTAGTCTGTACTGGTTGTTGCAAGCCTATGCCTGCTCCGTAGCAACAACCTCACTGATCTCAAAGGGCCTGCTAAGTCAAATGCAAAGAATCAGGTTTGTAACTGTAAGTTCAGTTACTGATGGATGCTTTTGATATTTCCTCCCCAACAGCAGACTAATGAGACTGTGGCAATCCTGATTATCTTTGGTGCCTCTAAATCTGCTGTAAAGCTTATAAACTTACCCTGCTAATTATCCACTCAGTTTTGTTTAAAAATAAGCATGCATCCACTTACAGCAACAATTAATGTCAAAATCTATTTGGCTACCAGCGTGTCAAAAGTTAAAAGAACAGCTCGCACGTGAGAGCCTGCTTATAAACACAACAGGGCAGGGTTGTTTGAGGGTATTGGCCTAGTGCAAGAAACCATTTTATACTTTGCTGTCTCTCTTCCACCTTTCCTAAGTAGTGTAAGCAGTGCAATGACTTATGTTTTTTCTCCTCGTTGTGATTCAAGGGTTTTGGTACATAATTGAGAAGGGAGTAGCAACCAAAGTGGCTAGAGAAAGAATCCTTCCTCAGTAGGAGAGGGAGAGATAGGCATGTGGCCCCGTAATATACAGCAGCACTATGAGTGCTACGTGCATGGATCACTGTGCTTGTGCATGGAAGGCCTCCCTAGTGCTGCTCTTCATGCACCTTCTGTGTGTTTGTGTTGCCCCTTCCATTCAAGGTTTTTTAAGCTACACAATACTCTCTCTGTGTGAAAGAGAGCGACAGAGATACAGAAAGGTGCATAGTGATGTTTGTAAAAGAGCCACACTATGGAGGTGCAGGGGACGGAGGAAGGGGGTGCGGTGGGTGCGAGTCGCCCTGGGTGTCACCACTGGGGGGGTGACAAAATGCCGGGTGGCCCTCACCGTCGGGCCTGCAGTGCGCCCGAGCCACACATCTCTCCTTAGCCACATCTCTCCGAGCCACACATCTCGCTTAGGCGTACGCAGGCTCCGCACTGCCCAAATGGTCCGCCCGCTGCCTACCCCCCCGCCCGCTGTAGTGCGGCTGAGTGGGAGGAGACAGGCAGACTCCGGAGGCCCCACAGTGCGCCTCACCCTCACCCCGCCCCTATGAGTGGCTCGCCCTGCCCCTATGGGCGCGCTGCCCCAGGCTCCCGAGCTGGTTCCTCCGCTGCTGTGGAGGTGCGCAAGTTCCATGCTCCCACTTTCTTGTAGTCAGAAAGTACAGAAAAGAACTGGCCATCTTTTAATGAAAGACAGAACTGGTGGTAGAGGCAAGAGTACAAGCAAAATGGTGAAGGCATGTTGGGCAAACGAAGGCAAATGCTGCATAATTTATTGATAGGGTAAGAATAAAGGAAGTGTTAGAATATTAGTAACCCCAATAACTAATGAGGACTTAGCCCTATAGCAAGACATAATATTAACCAGGCTACTTTATTTCAAATATTATGTCAAGTGCAATGATAATTTTGATTGTAGCTGGTATATATCAGTGTGTGGTTCTCCATATTTTTATTTTAAAAATGCAATCTTTCTTTCTTTCTTTCTTTCTTTCTTTCTTTCTTTCTTTCTTTCTTTCAACTAGTGAACTTCTGCAAGATTTGGAAAACTGTGAAAATGATCCTGTAGCTATAGCAGAATGTTTTGTTTCTAAGGTGAGTAATACTAAGGTGATATTGATCTGAGCTATAGCATATTACAGCCTCTTTGAATATAAAACTCAGGATGATTCAGTCAGTTCCCAAATGTCTCCAACTGAGTTAGCTGTGTAGTAAAGTTTTTCAAAGTTAAAAGAAATATTTTTTTATGGACATTAAAATATATTATTTCCTTCCCTCCCTAAATATTTCTGAACAGATCAAGAACTATGAAAACATTTTGAGACCATTTCCTTTTTCCTCACAGATCACTACCAGGACAGACTTATTGAAATGATTAAGAGCTGTGCAATTGTACATCTGTGTCTCAGATCATTACAGCTTTTGCTAAATTCCTGTATATTATTACATTTAAAGGAAGAAAAGCAAATGCGACTCATCTCTTTGGGCTAAAGCTATATTTATCATCTTTAATATTTTCAATATTTTCCTCTAGAACTGTCATAAAATAGACTGAGAACACATTTGTCAAAAGGATTTTTAAAAAAAAAAAATCCATAGTTGCATGCCGTATTTGTTAGTAATTCAAATTATTGTGGTGTGTGACGTAATCTCACATTTGTTATGAAACTCTGGTATAAGAAACCTTTTTGAGTAAACAGGAAGAAATTAGGTTCCCATATAAAGGAATACCTCTAATGCCCCTCTTCCCCACAACCTTGAAGTGGCAATGGAGAGTGGGAATTTCTCTCAAGACATGTGGACTGCTTGTACATTTCTGTTATTGTATATATGGTATCCCATGGTATGAGTAATGAGTTGCTTGAGTGATTTTGTTAACACTTTTAACAAATAAAGTCTTTTGCAAAGACTACACATAATTATCCATCTCCTATAATTCATATCTGATTATCCAATGTGCCAGCTTTGCAACCTGGCTATGTGGACTGGAAACCATATTCTGCTTCAGAGAATGTGGATGAAGTCACCAGTATTCTACAGTATTCTATTCTCAGCTGTTTCTTGTATTTGGTGTAGGATTTATTCTTTTACCATGACTGCTAATGTTTTATATTATGGACGTGAGTGGCACTGTGGTCTAAACCACAGAGCCTAGGACTTGCCGATCAGAAGGTCAGCGGTTCGAATCCCCGCGATGGAGTGAGCTCCCGTTACTCTGTCCCAGCTCCTGCCAACCTAGCAGTTCGAAAGCACACCGCTGCAAGTAGATAAATAGGTATTGCTGTGGCAGGAAGGTAAATGGTGTTTCCGTGCGCTCTGGTTTCCGTCATGGTGTTCCATTGTGCCAGAAGCGGTTTAGTCATGCTGGCCACATGATCCGGAAAGCTGTCCGTGGACAAATGCTGGCTCCCTTGTCCTGAGAGTGAGATGAGTACCGCAACTCCATAGTCGCCTTTGACTGGGGTCCTTCAACATAAATAGATAGATAGATAGATAGATAGATAGATAGATAGATAGATGATAGATAGATAGATAGATAGATAGATAGATATAGATAGTAATAGCATTCCATTTCATCTGGGTGAAATGAGTTCTATGGTTCCTGACATGATCTGTAGGTACATAGGGTGATCCTTAGCTGAAGCTGAACAGGTCAAGGTCTGATCAGGACCAAGGTGCAGCTACATAATTTTAGACCCTGTACTTAATGTCCTTATGGGGTCCTGCTTTACGCTGCCATGTTGCAACATCAGCTGTGAAACACATAGGTAACACTTCTTTTATTCTTGCCTCTTCCACCTGATTCAGCCATGCCATAGTTTACAATTGCAGCTGGTGAGGATGAAGAAGTAGAAAGTAGGAATTGAGGTCAGCAACCCTAAGAGTCTGGCACCTAAGGAAGGTCAGCACGGGTTAGGTTAGAAAAGACAGTCTAGGAAACTTGGAAGTTCCCCTCTCTAACTACTTTTCCCCATGCATTAAGTCTTGGCATACAGTGGTACCTTGGGTTACATATGCTTCAGGTTACAGACTCCGCTAACCCAGAAATAGTACCTCAGGTTAAGAACTTTGCTTCAAGTTGAGAACAGAAATTGTGCTCCAGCAGCACAGCAGCAGCAGGAGGCCCCAGTAGCTAAAGTGGTGCTTCAGCTTAAGAACAGTTTCAGGTTAAGAACAGACCTCTGGAACGAATTAAATACTTAACCTGAGGTACCACTGTAATTCAAGACTTTATGTCCTAGTCACATCAGGAAGTTTACTTTCTTGGGTGGTGGTGGGACTTGGCCAGAGCTCTCCTTAAAGGTAAAGGGACCCCTGACCAGAGCTCTCCTTACTGTGTTGCAAATATACTGACAAATGCCAGTTAGTTTTGAAACTTGAAGCTCTGCAGGGTAAATGTTTTCAGTTCAGTCTGGATTTTGCTTCAGGTTTCAAGTGACAAATGCATTATTGCCTTTCAGAAGAATTGTACTTATTTTCTTCAATGTGGATACGGTTAGTTTTCTTGGCTTTGTCATTGGAACATCCTTTTTCATTCTTTCTTCTTATCAGCTGTGTTTGGCTGAGGCATTTGAACTAATAGTACTGTGCTTTAAGAGAGGCAAATGTCCAAACTTTTGACTCTGGTCCATGGGCTTTATGTCTTTTAGCTTCAGAAATAAGAGTACAGTTTTGTCCTTTCAGCTGGTCATCAGAAGGGGAAAGTTTAAGGCAGTTGTGAGCTAGCTGCATCTGTTTCGCATCCTCCCCTCTCCTGTTCACCCCCTTTTTTATTTTTTTTACGAGAGATTTTATTCGTCATGTTAAACTTCACACAGTAGAATCATCTGGAAATATATATTTACACCTAAAAATAAAATATACACAGATTTCTATGTTTTAAGTATTGCATGATGTTAACACTTTCATGGTCTACAGTATTTATGGCTCTCTACTGGCCATGTTTCTAAGCTCTTGCTGAACATCAAAGGATCTTACTACAGGTTCAGGAATACATTACAGTGGTATCTTGGGTTAAGAACTTAATTCGTTCTTAACCTGAAACTGTTCTTAACCTGAGGTACCACTTTAGCTAATGGGGCCTCCCACTGCCGCTGCTGCGCAATTTCTGTTCTCATCCTGAAGCAAAGTTCTTAACTCGAGGTACTATTTCTGGGTCAGCGGAGTCTGTAACCTGAAGCGTCTGTAACCTGAAGCATCTGTAACCCGAGGTACCACAGTATAGTAATGCAAACTAGAACTGCAGGTTTGATGGAACTTAGAAGGGTCTCAACACACAGCCTATCCTCCCCCCAACTCATAACGTTATTATTTAATAACTATGAAATCTAAGCAGTTATTGTAAGCTAGACTGCTATTTTCTGCTTTTTCACACTTTCTTCCTTTTTAAATTCTTATTTACAGTTTGGGTATAATTTTAATATTGAATTCTGCATTTGAGAAGCCATTGGTAGGCCCCTGCCCCATTACATGTGATAACTAGAATGTGACTGGATTTCACCAGTGAATTACAGACTGTAATGTCTCTGTTGCAGATTGTGGTTTCATTTGATTACTAGTTCTTTGTAGGTGAAGGTTTCTACCATAGCTGGAGTTGTTTTTAAAAGTGTGTGCATGTCATAGGCTGTGATGCAAGCTTATTGTGTGTCATGCCAATGAAGATAGCTGTAAGTCTTCCCATCTTAAATAAAAGATAAAATATCAGCAGAGGCTCAGCTGTAATCTTCCATAATTATTGGGTTGATTGTCACTGGATTGCATTTTAAGCAGGATAAGGAGTTTTTACTAATCCTAAAAGGAAAAAAGGCAGATGGCTTATGTTTTACCACACACTTATCATGCACTTTATCACAAACTGTGAAACACTACAGAAATCCTTATCACCATCCCCCAATTAAGACAAGACTGAGCAACAGGTGACCAGCTTCAAGTATCTACTGCACTAAACAAAACAAGGTGTGAACTGGAGGCTCATGAGTAAAGCAAATTGCATTTATGACAGCCCTTTCCCTCAGCTGTGACGATGACAATGGGCTAGCTGTAACTGCAGTCATCTTATTTGCATGTTAGAACTTGCATGTGAATGTATGTTGAAGTTAAAGGTAAAGAACCCCTGACAGCTTTAAGTCCAGTCACAGATAACTCTGGGGTTGCGGCACTCATCTCGCTTTACATGCCGAGGGAGCCAGTGTTTGTCCGCAGACAGTTTTTCCGGGTCATGTGGCCAACATGACTAAGCCGCTTCCGGCAAAACCAGAGCAGTGCATGGAAATGCCATTTGCCTTCCCGCCGGAGCAGTACCTATTTATCTACTTGCAGTTTGATGTGCTTTTGAACTGCTAGGTTGGCAGGAGCAGGGACCGAGCAACGGGAGCTCAACCGGTCGTGGGGATTCGAACCGCCGACCTTCTGATTGGCAAGCCCAAGAGGCTCAGTGGTTTAGACCAGGCTTCCTCAACCTTGGCCCTCCAGATGTTTTGAGACTACAGTTCCCATCATCCCTGACCACTGGTCCTGCTAGCTAGGGATCATGGGAGTTGTAGGCCAAAAACATCTGGCGGGCCGAGGTTGAGGAAGCCTGATTTAGACCACAGCACCATCAGCATCCCATGTTGAAGTTGGTGCAGAGCAAAATGGTTTGCATGAAATAGACCTTACGAACTGCTGAAATTACAGAATTAGTCTGTTTTTGTTTTGTTCTTGAGTCTTCATTTTTTTTTATAAAATTTTTATTGGTTTTACAAAATTTTTAAAGACAAACAAACACCTAAAAAGACATACAAACACGTATAATTTCATAACATTTTTTTCATAAACTTCTTTTCCGGGACTCCCCCATACCCCCCCCTTTCTGCATTCCAATGTCCATAATTTTTTAGCAACTTCTAAACATTCCTTTCCAACCTCTGTCATCTTGATCTTTTCTATAGTCTGTTCTTATGTCACTGTATCCCTTTTTTTCCTGCAAACCTCAACATTCTAACATTCGTCAAGTTTATAATAGTCCTTAAGGTATCTCTTAAATTTTCTCCATTCTTCTTCCGCCGTCTCTTTTCCTTGATCACGGATTCTGCCTGTCATCTCGGCCTGTGTCATATAGTCCATCATTTTCATCTGCCATTCTTCCAGAGTAGGTAGATCTTGTGTCTTCCAATACTTTGCGATGAGTATTCTTGCTGCTGTTGTAGCATACATAAAGAAAGTTCTATCCCTCTTTGACACCAATTGGCCGACAATGCCCAAGAGAAAGGCCTCTGGTTTTTTAGGGAAAGTACATTTAAGTACCTTTTTCATTTCATTATAAATCATTTCCCAGAAGGCCTTAATCTTCGGGCATGTCCACCAAAGGTGATAGAAGGTACCTTCAGTCTCTTTACATTTCCAACACTTATTATCAGGCAAATGATAAATTTTTGCCAGCTTGACTGGGGTCATGTACCACCTGTAAACCATTTTCATAATGTTTTCCTTTAAGGCATTACATGCCGTGAATTTAATACCGGTGTTCCACAACCATTCCCAGTCAGCAGACATAATGTTATGTCCAATGTCCTGTGCCCACTTAATCATAGCCGATTTAACTGTTTCGTCCTGTGTGTTCCACTTCAGCAGCAAGTTATACATTCTTGATAAATTCTTAGTATTGGGCTCTAACAGTTCAGTCTCCAATTTTGATTTTTCCACCTGAAAGCCAATTTTCCTATCCTGTTTGAAAAACTCCATTATTTGATGATATTGAAACCAATTTTGTACTTTATGTTTCATTTTCTCATGACTTTGTAGTTTCAATTTATCTCCCTCCTGTTCCAAAATTTCCCAATACTTCGGCCATCTGGCCTCCATATTGAGTTTCTTCACTGCCTTAGCCTCCACTGGTGACACCCATCTGGGGGTTTTGTTTTCCAACAGATCTTTATATCTTATCCAAACATTAAACAATGCTTTTCTAACAATATGATTTTTAAAGGCGCTATGCAGCTTGATTTTATCATACCATAGATATGCATGCCAACCAAATGCATTATTGAAACCTTCCAGATCCAGAATGTCAGTGTTCTCGAGGAGCATCCACTCTTTCAGCCAGCAAAAAGCTGCTGCCTCATAGTACAATTTTAAGTCCGGCAGGGCAAAACCCCCTCTTTCTTTGGCATCTGTCAATATTTTAAATTTAATTCTGGGCTTTTTGCCCTGCCAGACAAATTTCGAGATATCTTTCTGCCACCTCTTAAAACATTCCATCTTGTCAAGAATCTGCAAGGTCTGAAACAAGAATAACATTCTAGGCAATACATTCATTTTAATCACTGCAATTCGGCCTAACATTGACAATTTCAGATTTGACCATATTTCTAGATCTTTTTTGATTTCTGACCAACATTTTTCATAATTATCCTTATACAAATTCACATTTTTAGATGTCAAATAAACCCCTAGTGTTCTTGAGTCTTCAGGAGCTGCTCCTTGTGTTTGGAACTAAGTGAAAAGTGCATTAGGTGCGGAATGGGAAATCCTGTTCCCTATTCCTGAAGATTATACAGGGGGGAAACCCCAAATGGTGGCATTGTATGTACACTTTCAAATAAGCTTCTGTATAGCACCAATACTTGCCTGTAGCAAATAAGAAATGGCTGCAGGGAAAATTGGCACAAGTCAGCTTTGTTGGTTCATTTTAGATCACACATTTATTTCATTTAAAAAGTAATAAAAGCATCAACAATAAAAACTTACTTAAAAATCAGTTTCCAATCCAATTCACATGCAGACTGGAATAAAGCTAATGAACTACATGCCTATCAATAGGGAAGAGTAATTTTTTATTTTTTATTTTTTATTTTTTGTAATAGGTTGGGATTTTTTTAGTGCTTTCAAATAAGTGTTGGTTTCAGAATTTCTAGGGAGCTGTAATAAAATCAGTATACTAAATCAGCTTCCCCCCTTTTCCTTATATTCAGAGTGAAGAGTTCCACATATACACACAGTATTGCACCAATTATCCAAGGTAGGATTACCTTATTTTTGTGCTCTTTCCCTTTTATCATTTGAAAGGTGGTGAATAGAGAATGTGACCCTAATGCTTCAGACTAACATTTAATCCGAACGGTATGCTTTACTGTTTGTGGATTATATTAGTAAGGCAAAGAGGATGAATGCTTCCTTGCCCATTAGAAAATGCAAGCAAGTAATTGTATGCTTATTTTAATTATGTTGCATGGTAATCAGTTATTCTGAAAGTAGGATGCTAAGACTTGTTACTTGTGTGGCATGCATGCATGGCAATCACAAGTTTGTAAACTTCACATAACACTCCTGTTTATCTGGCACAAGAAACGCATAATGCTTGAAGTTGATCCTAAGCAGGCAGTCACTTGTAGGACCTATCATGCATCCAAAGCTGTGGAATTCTGTATAATATAGGATAATAATAATAATAATTCTGAGAGCTTTATTGATTTGTTTTACAGGTCAGTGGCTGTACTTACCGAATGCATGAGGAACAAGTCCCTGGCCAAGTTTTTCAGAGAGAGACAAGAAGCTTTACAACATTCTCTGCCTTTAGGATCTTACCTCTTAAAACCTGTTCAGCGGATACTCAAGTATCACCTTCTTTTGCACGTACGTTGTCATTTTAAGTGCCTCCTCTTCGGATAGTCAATGGGAACCTGGCATGGGGTGGCAGTCCAGATCAGTGGTGTGTTTCACATTGGGCCCTGCAGTTGCTCTTTATTCAAAATTAAAGTGCCTAGTTTGAAGGAGGCGTGCTGAAGAGTACAAATAATATAATGTGTAGCTAGGCCTTTGTGCTGCAGTCAAAAAACAAGCAAGCACAAACTTTCTGATGAAAGCGCATATGCCTGAAAGAAGTACTGTAACCTAGCCTTCACCCTGACATGCTAGGCTTCTGCAGATGTTGAATTTTCAACATTACCTGCCCCTTTCTCCATTTTTCTCCCCTCCTGTGCTCATCAAACAGCTTCTTCCCTGATGCTGCAGCTTCTTCAGAAAACATGCAGTACAGACCTATACATATTTTCATAAAAAGAGTGCAGTGCAGTCCTGTACATCTTTACATACTGTGCTCATTGGGGCTCTTGCACTAGCTGGTGTGTTTAAAAGTGCCGTTTCAATTCCAGACAAGGGCAGCTGGTGAGGAGGGTGGGCCTGTATGAAGTCATCTAAGCCCAACAAAAAGGGTTCCCCCCCTTTTTTTTGCATGCATGCATGGTGGTAGAGAAAGTACATATCTCTTCCTTTCTTTCCCATGATTTTAACAACATTTTCAGAAATCTGGTTTCTTTTTAATGGTTATCATGTGCTTTCAATTAGGAGATTATACCCGTAACTACATTTCAGAGTCCAGAAATTTTAATTTGTAGTGTCTGCCTAAGTCTAATGCTCGGATGTAATTATCAAACTCAGGTTCTGTAGCCAAAAGTAGAGGCAAGAAAGCATATTGAATGACTGACTCATTTCTCTTATTGAATGCTAATAAATTCTGCTTAGGTAGCTGCTACTATAACGTAGCAGAGTAATGCCGTTGCTGTAAGGATGCCTATATTACTTATGGCTCATGAAATCAAACACAATCCACTAGCCATTTAGGGCAGCCCATCAAAGGCTCAGCAAGCCGCCTATTTTTTGCAGCTTGCTGGAGACTTCAAAAATGGCTAGAATGTCACACACCTGGTATGCCACAATACATATCTGGTGGGCTTGATCAGTCACAAATTGTATGTGCTTGCTGTTAGCAGAGGATATGCCAGTCTCATCCAACTTTTCTATCTCCATCCCAGTATAACACAGTGCCTTTACATTATCAGGATCCTGGAATCAAGAGGGGTTTGGAAAAAGGGAAAAGAGACATATACAATGGAGGTGGCTATCAGTGGGAAAATGGGGCTGAAGGAAAATCTCCCGCATGCAGGATAAGGGGTTCTGTGCTGCATATTTTATAGACCAGGGAACTCTGCTGTAGAGATAAAAGACATGAGCTGCAGTTGGGAGGGGCTAAGTGTCAGATTATTAACCGTAGTTTACCATCAAAACATTTTTGCAGACCTCTAGGAGTTGTAAATAGTTCCCTCTTCATTGGCTTATTTACTAGGAGATAGAAAACCACCTTGACAAGGACACTGAAGGTTATGATGTGGTTTTAGAAGCCATAGATACGATGCAGAGAGTGGCGTGGCATATTAACGACATGAAGAGGAAACATGAACATGCTGTCAGGCTGCAGGTGGGTTGACAAGTTTTCCATATTAGTAGTTTTTATCTTTCTATCTGGTTTTTGGTTTATGTAGATTGGGCACCAGCATTCTAAATGGCTATGGTTTGGCTTTCCTGTGCATGCTAACAATAACAACATCTTTTCATATATTTTGAATTTGATCTTCCTATATTTTAAAGCATCACACTCAACCATGGCAACTCCCAATTAATATTGGGAGATGTGTTATCTGTTACATGTGAAAGTACCTTCAAAGTGTGCTCGAGAGGTTCTTCTGAAATCTGTGTCTGTGGAATGTACAAAAGACACAATTGTGCTTGCAAGCTTTCTTTGGAAAGATCAGAACCCAAATGTAAATCTTCCTTCTCTGTCAGAAGATGAAGTTTCGCTTGTACACCCACCCAGGTTCTTTGCGGTCAGTGATTCATTTGTAGTCTTAAAAACTTGTTCACATGGCTTATGACTGCCCAAAACATCTCACAAATGCATATTTCCAAGTTGTGGATTGGTTCAGATGTCATATTGACTTCTGCTTATTTGAAGAAATCCTATAGGTGAATCCATTCACATAAGCAATGCAACTCTTAATTTGGGTGAGCTTCTGTGATATCTGAGACTCTAATGAATATAATTTACATTGCTGTGGTTAAGCTTTGTGAGTTTCAGGCATACATCTTGCATTGATAATGTAACTAAAGATACTGCAAGGACTAATGTGAATTCAAAGAGCAACCATATGCAAACTTACAGTAGGTTAACAGGAAGTATACAATTGCAGGCTGCCTGGAAAAGTAGCTAGTACTTTCCACTTCTTGTGTACTTCAAAGACCCTTTGATCACATAAGTTGTTTCTCACATCTTGCACCATTATAAAACATCCTCCCCTTCTTCCTATTCTTTTCCATATAATGGCCCATCTATCCCTCTTAATGTCCAACCTTATGGCTTGCTAAGAACTCTCTCCTTGTGCCAACCTTCTCTCATACATCATCTCTAGGGGACCATGTAAGATAATCAGACAACAGTGCAGTGCAAATTGGCTGCGTGTCATAAAATACACATCTGCCAACTCTGACATTTAGAAATAGATTTCTGTTTGCCTATCATATGACAAATGCCTGTATGCCGCAATGTACTGTGAGACAGCTGTAGTATTTCTGTTCATGTAGAACAGGAGAGGCAAATTCTCTGTCTGGGGACCTGATCCACACACATCCATGCAAATGGTCATAAGCTGCATTAGGGTTCTGAAACCACATGGAGGCCTGCCTCCTGGTCTAAGGACCAGTTTTGCATCACAATTCCTGTGGTGGTTCTGCTGCCATTTCTGCTGCCCTGAGCTCTTCCTGTATGTGTGGTGGTGCGTATGTGTGTATGAGGGAGAGCAAATGTGAAATGGTTATGCCCACTTTGGCCATGCCCACTGCTAGGGTGTGGCCCTTGAAAGGTAGGTCAACAGAGAATGTGGCCCTTGGTTAGTCATCCCTGAGGTAGAAGCAATGCTTTTTCACACTGTTGACTAGAGAAGAGGAACGTGATAGTGGCTTCATTACACAGCACTTGCCATGTGATATTTCCCAATGTTGTGTTTTTAAAGTGCTTGCTTCATTATCCCACCCTCCTCCCTTTTTTCAGGAGATACAAAGCTTACTCACTAACTGGAAGGGACCAGACCTTGCTAGTTACGGCGAGTTGGTTTTGGAAGGAACATTCCGCATCCAGAGAGCCAAAAATGAGCGCACTCTGTTCCTCTTTGACAAGCTGCTGCTCATTACGAAGAAGAGGGAAGAGACTTTCACCTACAAAGCTCATATCTTGGTAGGTCTGTTTGTACTTGCAGGAGGAGGAGGAGGAGGGAACAAGCAGCCCAAGGGCTGCAAAGGAGAGGAAATGGTCTATTTCAAAATGTCCAAAATATAAATACCCATTCTGTGCACAAGATCTTCCTCTGACAAGCCTTTCTCTGTGTTGCAGTGTGGCAATCTCATGCTAGTGGAAGTCATACCAAAGGAGCCTCTGAGCTTTAGTGTCTTCCATTACAAAAATCCCAAGATGCAACATACTGTTCAGGTATTTAAAAGCCATAACATACTGAATGCATTCTGAAACATGTTATTAAGGATATAATTTTCCTGATTTGTATCCTATGTATTGTAACTGAAGTTTGCACCATGTAGATAGTATTTCACTTCCAGGTTTGTGCAGGAAAACCAGGCCCTATTTCCTATGATCTCATTCTACCCAATTACCCCCTTCCTTTTAGAGAGCAATACAATCCCAAATTAATGCACTCATGCAGTGGGAACAGGAACTGCTTTTAATACCCTAAGGGGCAAACTGGACATGGACTTAAAAATGTTGCACCAATGGGAAATTTTTCCTAAGGTTGGGAGAGAGGAATGGTTTTCATTAGGATCTCTATGATCTTCCATCCAGCTGGGCTCCCTAGCCCCTGTAATTAATGAAGGAAAAAACAAAAGATGTAACTGCATTCTACCTATTTAAGTGCACATCTAGTTTGGCCCTCAGCTTCTGTTTCATCTTTGCACTTTGAGAATTAGACAAGTATTAGACATGTCTGCCTGAAACTGATAATAATATTTTTGAAACCCTTTATTTCACTGAATTTTGAACAGTATGCCTCAATTCTGATCTTGGTTAATTCTTGGAGGAAGAAACCACAGGTCAATTTTAGAAAAGTATAGTGAGGTCAATGAACATTACTGTGACTTGGAAAATAAAATGACTAATGGGATGAGTTTTGTGGGTGAATAGATACACATATATATAGAAACAGTGCCTGCTTCCCATTCTAGCAGATCTCTTCAGGAACAAGCAACCCAGACTGCCCTGCACCACACAGCGTGTTATACTGGTTATGCAGAAGTAATTCTTATCCTGCCCAAACCACTAATCTGCACAGGAGCAACATGATAACCTCATAGAGGGGGAAAGACAAGGAAACTAGGGCATGCAGACACACAAGGCACTATTACAGCCTGTGGTGTTCAGCTTTGCTGTCTCATCATTTTCATGTTAGTTACCAACTTTGTTAAATAATTAAATTTGGTTTTGTAAATTGTTGTCAGCTACCAGACATAGAATAATATTCAGAAATATACTAAAAGCATTTTATTCTGATGGCCATAGAAGGATGTAGTGGAGCCAAGACATGACTCTCTCAGATGTTGCTGAACTCTCGGCCCCCTTCAGGCAGCATGGCTAGAGATGATGGGGATGGCAACAGATTCCACATCTCTCCCCTATCCCATCCACTAGAAGTCAGAGCCTTCTTCACGCTCAACCCTTGACTCTGCTAAATTTATTGTCTGGTGTTACCTACACTCCTTCATGTCTAGCTATAACTCATTGCATTCTTGCAACTTGTAACAGGCCAAATCACAGCAAGATAAGCGCCTTTGGATTCTTCACTTGAAGAGATTAATTCTTGAAAACCACCCTGCCAAAATCCCAGCTAAGGTAAAATATTAACAACTGCCTTATTTGTTTTTTTGTATTTCTATTGATTGATTGATTGATTGATTGATTGATTGATTGAATTTATATACCGCCCTATATACGGAGGTCTCAGGGCAGTTCACAGAACAAAATCAAAATATAAAACCACAAAATATATAATCGAACTAGAAACAACAACCCAATAACACCCCACACATTATTATTATTATTATTATTATTATTATTATTATTATTATTATTATTATTATTACTATTATTATTATTATTATTATTATTATTATTATTATTATTATTATTGCATAGGATGTCTATCAGATCAACCAAAGGCCTGATTAAAAAATGAACTTTTTTGCTTGGTGCCTTTTTAAGAGTGTGGATATGTTAAAAATAAAATATGTGTATTTTAGTCTTCTGTGATAGATGCATCTGGGTAGCCACATTATGATAACAGCACATGAATTGCATTCCACCAAGTTCACTTGAATCAGGACAGTTTTGAAACCAATGTTGCCTTTCAGGTTTTAGAAGGTTTGGTGTGGTGGTGCACCAGCCAAGGACCCAGAGTCTGGGGGAAGGACTATTGCTGACCTGAGGTATTAAGCAAGTTCATATGGTTTTTGCAAAATATTTGTTTTTGTTTTTTCAGGCCAAGCAAGCAATTCTTGAAATGGATGCTATCTGTAAGTATATTTGCATATAACTATTCATTTGCATATATTTTTTAATTAAAAAACTCTGGAAAATATGTAATAGACAACTGGATGCATTAATCTTAGCTGTCACAATGTTTTCTGGTTCTGGCTCAGAGCTTTTGAATAAGAACATGGGTGAGACTTTTAGATACTTTCCCTCTTGTACAATTTGTTTCAGTAAGGTAGATACACTAGCCACAAATTCAAACTTCCATGTGTCACAGTGTCTAAACTCAAATCTCTAACATGAGAATAATGTTGTTGTTGTTTAGTCGTTTAGTCGTGTCCGACTCTTCGTGACCCCATGGACCAGAGCACGCCAGGCACTTCTGTCCTCCACTGCCTCCCACAGTTTGATCAAACTCATGCTGGTAGCTTCAAGAACACCATCCAACCATCTCATTCTCTGTCGTCCCCTTCTCCTTGTGCCCTCCATCTTTCCCAACATCAGGGTCTTTTCCAGGGAGTCTTCTCTTCTCATGAGGTGGCCAAAGTATTGGAGCCTCAGCTTCACGATCTGTCCTTCCAGTGAGCGCTCAGGGCTGATTTCCTTCAGAATGGAGAGGTTTGATCTTCTTGCAGTCCATGGGACTCTCAAGAGTCTCCTCCAGCACCATAATTCAAAAGCATCAATTCTTCGGCGATCAGCCTTCTTTATGGTCCAGCTCTCACTTCCATACATCACTACTGGGAAAACCATGAGAATATTATTGCTGGCCTATTTTACAGAATTCTTATAAGGATTACTGAGAATGTACATGACACACACTCAGGAAAAGTTGCTGCTACCACCACGGTTTACAGGACCCCAAACAGAGAATCTTTGCTGCTAGTAGCAGTTAATTAAATATTTTCAGACACGGCTGCAGAACAGCAATAGTGTTTGGATGATTGGTGCTGCCGGTGAGCCCCAGTGGGATTGACTCTGCTAGGCAGTTCCCCATTGGCTGATTGGTGATTACAGCAAGTCCCTTTGAAAGCACACTATCAATGTCAGTCACCTGACCCTTTGAAGTTGTCACCTGACTTCGTAAGGAATTTCAGTAAGATTATATAATATATAGCCTATTCATTTTTGAACTTTATTAAGAACTAGCAAAATTATATGATAGGCAATGTTCTACATCCATGTGTATTTATGAAGAGCTTTTATACTCCTTGATGGGGAGAATTCTACAAGGTGAGGCAGTTTCTCCCTTTGTCATAGAGCTAAGCCACCCCAGTTTTAGGGTTGTGTACTGGTTTTGGCCCCTTCATGGATCACTGCCTTGTCGTGACGAAGGGGCTTGAATAACTCAGAGAAGCTATGAGCTATGCTGTGCAGGGCCACCCAAGACAGACAGGTCATAGCCAAGAGTTTAGACTAAATGTGATCCACCTCGAGAAGGAACTGGGAAACCACTCCAGTATTTTGCCAAGAGAACTCCATGGACATAAAAAAGGAGAAGCTTTGAGAAGAAAGTGATAGTTTCCAAGGCATGCTCTGGTTCATGAGGTCACGACTAAGATGACTAAACAACAACTGGTTTTGGCAACAGTGTTGTTCAGTGTGACTCTCTATTTCCCTTATATAAAAGATTGGCAACCACAAGCAGGATCAAAGTTTTCTGCTTAGGAAAGGTTTGCCAGCTCGTACATCACCTTGTGTTTTGAGATTCTTAATAAGAGCACATTAAATAATTAATGATGAACTATGTTGTCTTTTCAATTCATTTTTAATATCACCCTTCCAGGGGACTGCTATTATGCATGCAGAATGTCTTCTCCAAAATTGCGTGTGGAGTGAAAGACATTTACATAGCTTGTATGTTGCTACCCAAGACATTTCCCAAGCATCCCTCTCAAAGCCATTCACTAATATGAAATAAAACTGAAAAGTATCCTTGGGAACAATCGGGGGGCATTCTCAAATTGTTCCTAGGTGACTCCAGCCTAGGCATAGGCAAACTCGTTCCTCCAGATGTTTTTGGACTACAATTCCCATCATCCCTGACCACTGGTCCTGTTAGCTAGGGGTGATGGGACTTGTAGTCCCAAAAACATCTGGAGGGCCAAGTTTGCCTATGCCTGCTCCAGCCTTTAAAACCAAGCCTGCTTCTCCCTGCATTGTCCTATTCTAGGTTTTGTTTGTGACGAAGCCTTGAGAAATGTAATGCTGTAATCATAAAGTCTTCTCCAAAAGCTCACCTGATGTATGAAGTCATACTTACATATTGTTTCCCTAATTTCTTTATAGATCACCCAGGATTCCATTATAGCCCAGAAGGAGAAATGAAAGCATCGAGTAATTCTAAAGAAGGAATCGCCCCACAGAGGGTGAGAAGGAAGTCAGGTAATAAAATATTTTGTTGTGGTTTCCTATAGGAACATTCTTTTACAGTCAAGTCATCTGAAAAGGTCCTTGTACTTCCTGGTCCCCCACCATCAGAAATGTGGTGAGTTGTGCTGTGCCTTTTCAGTAGCAGCACCAAGCCCTATGGAAGAGGTAGGGAAACTGTGGTCCACCAGATGTTAGCAAACTACAACCCCCATCATTCCTGACCATTGGCCATGCTGGCTGGAGCTGATGGGAGTTGAAGTTCAACAACATCTGGAGGCCACATGTTCTCCATCCCTGTTTTGAGAACTTCTTTGCCTGGCACTGACTAACACATATAATTTGGTGTAAAATCGAAGTACAGGGCAGTCCACTAAGTTTTTCTGGGGTGTTACTGTTTCTCTTTTGGCTGCTGTTGGTTGCAGTTGGGTTTATTTAGGATACTTTTTTATAATATTGTTTAAATCAGGAGACAGCATAAACATTTTAAACAAAAGCACATGTGTTTTTCCCGCAGAACCTTCATCCAGAGCCCATAAAATCATCAAGCCAAGTGGTGAGTTACAATGTGTCCTGTATGTGATATTATGCATTAAGTATTACAAATCATGTGGCACCTTTAAGTGTTCGATTAAGTCTATGTAAATAAAAAAACAAAACCCAGTTGTCCTGGGGAAGAGTCGTGTTCAATCTCTTGTCAGGGAAGAAATGTCAGATTTGTTAAATATCTGACACACAAAAATAACAAACTTCAAAATCAGCAGGCAAACCTTTCAGTTTTGAATGCAGGGGGAGTTTTTCACATGGGATAAATTTATTACAAAAATGTTCAAGCATGCTTGCCTTATCTATTGATGGGGCCCATGTTAAATGCAGTACTTTGGTTTATAATTTCCATTTTAAAGTCAACAGGTGTTTTAGACTTAAACCTGTTTTCCACAAATGCGGAACATAATTTTTTACTAAGTGATACTTAGGATTGTTTTGTTTTTTTGTTTCCCACTAATAATTTTAGACATGGATCCAGACACAAAAAAGGTAAGCCATATCATTCTCCTCACCCCCAGTAGCTTGAAAGTGATTTTTGAAAAAGTTAGATTTGAAGTACTGAATACTTCTTATAACTTCAGAACAGTTTGTTTTCCTTTTTCCACTTACGATTGTTATCCATGCCTGCCACCTAGTGGCTGTCATGGTCTTACCCTTCTTTACCTCCAGTTGTGCACAACTGCAAACAATAAGCTCGGGGTTGGCATACAGCATTTTATACCTGAGGCAGGAAATCTGAATATTCCCCCACCTCTCCAAACCATAACATGCAAATAATCCGCCTGGAAGATCTCCTGTGCAGTCGCCACTGAAATGAATACAGCTATGCAATAACTTGATGTGCCATGCTTCAAACATGTCTGTCTCCCGTTTTGCCCCCCTCAATGGTATCCCAGCTCTGTTGCCCACTGGGTGTCATGGTAGGGCAGTTTTGGAACATAACAAAGGGTGGGGAAAGAGACCAAAGAGACTAAGTAGTGCTGCCTACCACATACTCTCTTGATTCCTCTAAGCCATAAATTGACCACCTATGGTTCTCCAGATGTTGCTGAACTACAGCTCCCAGCATTCCTTACCATTGGCTGTGGCTGATGGGAACAGGAGCCCAACAACATCTGGAAGGCAGCAATATCCACACTTCTGCACTAAACTCGTGGTCATTTCTCTTACCTTTTACTGGTCCATGTTCTGATATTAAGCCACATACAGAAGGATGTGTGTGTCTACTACTGAGAAATAAAAGCTATGTGAGAGATGATTTAAAAAGAGACCAAATACATGATGTGTGGCTTGTATGTGCACATTTATATATGCATATATTTGCATGTTTATGTAGATGCATATGTGTATATATCTGTGAATGTGCTACACACCCACATCAGAATAGCTGCTGATCTAGCTATAGCTTTAAAATGAGAAGGATGGGACCCGGTGCTTCATATAAATATATATTTTCCTTCCAAGCGGATCAGTATTGAAGGAACCCTGCTATCTCAGGCTGAAGCCCTCCTCAGTCCTAGGAAAAAGTTTTTACTGAATCACAAAGGACTGGACTCCAATGAAGTGGCCTATAGTAGCGACCAAGAGGATAATGCCCTCACTGGTGTTATGGATCAGACTGATGCTGACGATGAGGAAGAGACTGAACAGGTAGCCAACTTGCTTTGTGAAATGGAAAGATGAATAGTAGGGTGTGTGTCAGAGATGGGTACATAAAGGATGAGAATTACTGGTGCTTGAAGGATTTATTTCTGTTAATTCCAATGCAAACCTACCTGATCCACACTTCCCAGATTGGAAGTGTGTGAATCGGAATGTAATGATTATTTGGATTTTCAGTTCCCCAAATTTTGTGATGCAGTTTTCTGTTGTTGTTGTTGTTGTTGTTGTTGTTGTTGTTGTTGTTGTTGTTGTTGAAAAAGCATTTTTAAATCACTTGTTTAGATAAACACATGTAGAAATGCATACAGAGAGAGAGAGAGAGAGAGAGAGAGAATGAATTTTCATGCCAGGAGAGAAAAGGGGACATCATCTTCCCTTTGCAGTGCCTTCCTCATACTGAAAAAAAATATTGCATGTGTATATTTATACACAATATACACCACTTGTGTATATGTGTACAAAATATTTTTACATGATTATTATTTTAAAATAATAATATTATTTTGAAAAATAGTAATACTCCGTTACATTTTTTGTGGAAATTTCTGGAGGCCAAGGGCCATTCTTCTTTTCCCTGTCTGTGCTCAGGCAGCCTTTCTGAGCTTGTAACAAGACTTGCATATGTTCCTAGCAGTTGTACATTTATTTGAGAGGAAAATACCACCACCCAAAACTTTGTGAAATATAGAAGCCTCATGCTTTCAGGATGATGGCATCACAGCTACCATATCAATCAGAAAGCAACCATATCAATCTTCCAGAATACTCTTCCTGGAGCCCACCATCTACCCTGCAATAAGCAAAATATATGTCCTTTGTCAAAAACATTTTGTGTTAGCACACTGCCTTTTGCTGACCTCTGTCAGCTTAGGAGGCCCCACCAGAGAGTCCTTTCCACTGTAATAATGCAGTATCTTGTCGAACATTTGACATTTCTGAGACTTGGCTCTGGCTGAAGGCCTTTCTGTGTAAAGGATTATGTGTCATACTGTAACCCTTCTGTTTTCTACAGACCACACAACAAAATTCCCAGCAGAAACCAAAGGGAGGCCGCAAAAGGTTAAACAGTCAAGTTGCTGAAAATTTTGAGAAACGAAGAAGTGTTAATCTCAGTAAATGTGAAATTCAGGTACAGTCTTTATGGAAAAGTGGTTGTATAATTTGTCGACTTAATGTATTCAGTGGTGTGAAATAAAATGTCTTCTTTTGCAGGCCTTTCAAAGGAGGTTTTAAGGAAAGGAGCATTCAAATTTTGCTTTTAAAAAGCCAGGAAAAAAATGCAGTGCACCCCTATCCCTGGTTTCTTGCGAGTAAATCCCACTGACTGTGTTCAAAGGGACTTACTCATTTGTGTGTCTGTTCCAGATTGTAGCCTACGGAACCCAGAGGCTCCTGGGTGTTCTGAACCATCTGGAGGGGCCTGCAGACAAATGCTTGTGAATGGCTAGAGTATATGAGAGGCAGAATGGATGGTTGATGAATGGAGTATGTGTTTGTGCATGGGGTTTGTGTGAGAGATGAATGGATGATGAAGGGGGGAGGATTAAAGGCAGAAAGAGAAGGAAAAGAGGTGTCCACACCCACTTTTTGTCTTGGTTCTGTCTAGCACCAGTATGTAGCACCTAGCCAGTTTCCCTCAAGGAAATGAGACTCTCAACTTCAGTAAAGTTTGCCCTCCTCTTCTATGTGATTATGATTCTGCATGTTAGTTAGATCATAGACTAATAGTGTGCTCTGTTTCAAAACTTCATAGAATGCAAAGGAGCCTGCAAATGAAGCACCTTCCCAGGTCAACGCAAAGCTTTCATTTTCCTGCAGTGGAGGTGGTCATTCATCTCGGCAGTTTGCACCACAAAACAGCTCATTTATGGCGAATATTTTGGGCAGAACAGATGCAGTGAGAAACATCTGGACAGACCACCAGATTCGGCAAGCCCTGTTCCCAAGCAGACGCCCCCCGCAAGAGAACACAGAGGACGAAGATGATTATCAGATGTTTGTACCGTCAGAATCTACATCCAACTTGGTTTCCATTGGCTGTGAAGAGAGAGAGCCTTCAGGCCGCCCTTGCAGCTGGCACGTAGGGCTAGCTCATCAAAGGGACATTTCTAGCTCTAACTCTCATAGAATTGTGAGGCGGGCCAGCAGTGCTGGGGAAAGTAAAACTTCTCCGTCTGGTTCAAGATACAGAAAAAATGACCTTGGTCAGAATGCTACTTGGAATGAAATAAAAAGTTCCAGGAGTGACATGGACAATCTGCAGGTGTACCTAGAATCTTCAGAAGAACTGACTATTGATGACATAGATCATGTCTATGACAATATAAGTTTTGAAGATTTGAAACTAATGGGTCTCACTCGGAGGGAAGCATCTGACCATGCTCCACAAGGGTCAGCTAGAGACTCGCTCTATGAGGCTCAAGACCAAGACATTGCTTTCAATAAAAGACAGGCACCTCAAAGCAGGACCTGTATTTCTACCAGCAGAAATGAAACTACTTCCAGGAGAGGAACTCCACCTGTAAGCTCTCATGATCTAAGGATCAGTGAGGAAAATATCTATGATACCATAGTCCTCCCAGAGCAATCACTGACAAATTTCAAATGTGATCGCCTTAAGTGTTCCAAAAAGAGGAGTTTTCTGGGTCTGGAAACAGATTTTGCATGCTGTGACCACCTGCGGCAGTTTGTTTCTGAAGAAAGCCTCCATTTCAGTGAAGATGAAAATCCCTATCATTGTGTTCCATTAGATCATGATTATTTGAGCTTAGTGGATAGCTCATCAAACTCTGATTCACACTCTCACAAATCTGCTGCGGACAAGTTATCTGAGGAAGTGGATGAAATCTGGAATGACCTGGAGAATTACATCAAGAAGAATGAGGAAAAGACGAGAGACCATGTCCTTGCAGCTTTTCCTGTTTGCAAAGATGACATAGACAACAACACTCCTACTAGAACTACTTGTGAGTTAAATAAAGATGTGGGATATTCACTCCCCCCTCTCTCACTGCCAAAAACACCTGTTTTCCCAAAAGCTTTGCCCAACAAAGTTGCCAGGTTGAGTGAAGCCAACCTCAGATTCGAGGAAGAAGCATCGCTATGTAAGGAAACACCATGCAGAGCAAATTCCTTGATGAGTCTCAACAGATCTTCCCTCTCCAATGAGAGACCTTTTGTAGATAGTCTTTATGAAACTGCCAGTAGCATTCTGTGCAGTGCAAATGCAGAAAGTACTGACAATGAACTGGATGCTGTGGATAAAACAAAGAACCGGGTCTTCACTATGGCAAGACAGTACAGCCAAAAAATTAAGAAGGCAAACCAGCTTTTGAAAGTAAAAAGCCCAGAGCAAGAGCAACTTTTGAGCCGGCAACATAAATCAAGGCACAAGGACTTAGCAGCCATTTTGGAAGAGAAGAAACAAGGAGGCCCAGCCATTGGTATGTGGACAATGTTGCTGCTTTAAAACCATTCTTACATTGAATACTTTGAATGCCTTTGGAGGAGGTCACACAGGTAGCTTAGCAGCCCATGCATGTCCCCCTTTACAGAGAAACCCCTAGTTTGTGGATAGTGTAGGTGTGGGCCTGGTGGCGACCAGCATATGCAACCCCCCCCCCCGTGATCTTAATTGTATAATAGTAAAGAGTAAAGGTAAAGGGGACCACTGACCATTAGGTCCAGTTGTGGACGACTCTGGGTTTGCAGTGCTCATCTCACTTTATTGGCTGAGGGAGCCGGCGTACAGCTTCTGGGTCATGTGGCCAGCATGACTAAGCCGCTTCTGGCGAACCAGAGCAGCACACGGAAACGCCGGAGCAGTACCTTTTTATCTACTTGCACTTTGACGTGCTTTCGAACTGCTAGGTTAGCATGAGCAGGGACTGAGCAATGGGAGCTCACCCCATTGCGGGGATAGTATAGTAGTAATAGTAGTAATAACATCCAAAATATGTATAGTATAGTAGTAATAACATCCAAATAAGGCTATAATAGAGTGGATAGTAGTAATAACATCCAAATAAGGCTATAATAGAGTGGATAATATAGCTAAGGCTACAATCCTATGCATGCTTACTTGTCAGTAAGACCTATTAGAATCAACAGGACTTATTAAAAAGATGCGCGCTTACTACTCTATAAATTTAACTCCCATGTTACAGCCTTTTTTTAATATGCAATGCAACTTTGTTTTGACCATTTTGTCCTCTGTCACACTTTTCTTTAGGTGCCAGAATTGCTGAATATTCCCAGCTCTACGATCAGATTGTTTTTCGGGAAACCTCACCCCAAAAGACTAGTTCTCAAGACCCATCAAACATAAGGTATTCCTCACCAGTGTCAACATCTCAGTTAGCTGCGGAATGCTTCAGAGCAGAAGACTGGTTTCACTCAACATACAGTAATGTGGAACTCTCAGATTTCTCTCCCTGGTCGGAAGTCCCACACCTGAAGGCCAGAAGCTCCCCTTCGGAAATGAGTGCAAAGCAGAGACAGTTGCCAGCGGCCTGCTCAGTGCCTTCCCTTCAGACTCCTCTTCGCCCGCACATTCCTGCACAAAGGTGGAGTGCAATTATAAGTCAGCCTAACAAAGAGAACTTGCACCACAGTCAGGTTTTTAACTCTTTAGGAAGACGGGAAAGCAATGCAAAGTCACAGATGCACAGCAGGTCACAATCATCTTCCTCTATTGTGGCCAGCAAGTCTGGGGAGTCAATAAATTATCCACATGAAATGGACAAGAAGCAGCTGCATTCAGACAGGAACTTTCTCTCTGAACACTATAAAGAATCTGTGCCAGGTGCCACCCCAGGACTTGCAGCATGTGATGGAGCAAAGCAGAGCCTCGAGAATTGCTCCGAAATGATTCTGCAGGATTCTCAAAAAATTCTTAGAGTTAACAGAAACTTGCTCTCAAATGCACAAATAGCTACCCAGAACTATTTTTCTAACTTCAAAGACACTGATGATGGAGAAGGGGATGACGACGACTATGTTGAAATAAAATCTGAAGATGAGGGCTCCGATTTAGAGAGTTTCTACAACCAAACAAAACTCTCGGATCCAAACATAAATGTACATTGCGCTGCTTCAGAAACTTGTAGTGACAAAAATATGCCCCTGGCTCCTGCTAAGGCATCAGACTCTTTCCTGGCCACATGTAGTGATTCAGATAAATTGAATGATTACCTGTGGAGGGTACCATCTCCTAATCAGCAGAACATTGTCCAGTCCTTAAGGGAAAAATTTCAGTGTCTTAGCTCAAGCAGCTTTGCTTGATTTTTTTTTTTAATTCCTAACATTATGCCTTAATGCTGACAACGTTATAATAGGGCTGCCTGTACTAGTAGAGTACATTGTAGTGTGTATATTTTAACTATTATGTAGTGAGAAATTTAAAGTGACTAGTTTTGCACTGTCAAGTTATTGACTGGCTTCACGTTGCAGGCAGATTTCTGGCTAGCTTTTCCTTGCATCCATTCTCAACAGTGTCCCCTATGCTGAAATCATGGCAATGATTTTATGAGAGCCAGTCACGTAGGCCAGAATTCTGATTTTGTCCTAGGAATGGCATTAATGCTGAAAAGCAGGGGGGGGGACTGGCATATTATGTGAAATGTGCAGTGAAATATCAGTGAAAGATAAAGAAAAAGTACTCTCAGGTTTACTTGCTTAAAGGACTGCACATATATTTTCATCAAGTGAGGTATGAAATACTGTGATTGGACTGAAGCTTATTGTTGTATTGTCACTTAACTCCAATAGCGTTAAGATTCCCCTCCTTACGTTTCCGCAGCCCACTTTTCCAAGTAGGTTTGATAAATAAAATGTGCACTTGTGGTACAGACCAAAATGGAATCTGTGGGATCAAGCAGCAAAGCACCTTTCTCCAATTCAAGCCTGCAGGGTAGCTGTAACTCCATTTTGGAAACAATTTCCTGCCACTAGTAATTCAAACCTATACATTACTGAACACAAACTAGAGATGGTTCAGTCCCATTAGCTTAAAGGGATCCCCCTCCCCCATTTGTTTAAGTTGGTATCCTTTTATTTCAATACACTACATTCCTTTTTGTCTCCCTTTTATCACATGAAAGTAGTAAGTAGCCCTAATCAGATGTTTAGTACCCATATGTGCCAAACATACGAGGGAACACTGAGATAGCACAAGCCGTTATCGCCATCTAAATACTGACACACATGCTGGCCATGTCTTGGCATCCATCTGAATAGGTCCATCTGTATGCAGGTATGGCTCCCTCCACAGAGCTGATTGATAGCTGTTCCTGGGGCAGGAGCTGTTCGCTTGCATATCCATGCTCACATAGCCCAACCTTTTAGACTGATGCTTATCACACATGGGCTGGGAGAACGTGAAAGGCACCCGTGTCTGTACATTCTCAATAACCCCTTCACAGATTTAGTACGAGCAGGTACCAAATACCTGAATAGAGTTGACTCTTACTGTTTATGCTGCTGTGTATTCTGTCGTCTTATTTTTTGCATAGCTTTAGCTTGGAAGCAGTAGTGTTTTTACTTGAAAAAAAAATACGGTGTGCAAACACACAATGTTTAACCAGTTTTCAGATGAAGGACATATAACAGTGATATAAATGAAATTGAAATGCATTTTGCCAAGGATGGGAGTTCTCTCTTTTCCACTTAAAAGCATTCCACTTTGCTCTAGCACAGGGCACAGTAGCCCTCATACATTTTAGAATGTCAACAAGTTGCTTTTACAGGCATTTTTTTGACAAAATCCCACAAGTGATGAGTGTATATTCCATTCTACAAAAATAGATATTGAAAGCTTTGTGGTTTCTGAATTTATCTGAACTTCATGCAACAAATGCTTTTTAATTTTTGAAATACTACTTCAAGAATGTTGGGATTTTATTTCTGGTTTACCACAATCTCAAAATTTCTTGTTACAGATAGGTAGCCGTGTTGGTCTGCCATAGTCAAAATAAAAAAATTCCTTCCAGTAGCACCTTAAAGACCAACTAAGTTAGTTCTTGGTATGAGCTTTCGTGTGCATGCACACTTCTTCAGATATCTGAAGAAGTGTGCATGCACACGAAAGCTCATACCAAGAACTAACTTAGTTGGTCTTTAAGGTGCTACTGGAAGGAATTTTTTCATTTTCAAAATTTCTTATACAAGACTGTCCCAGTTACATAGAAGAGCTGACTGCAATTCAAGCTATGTCTAGTAAAATAGATTATGACTAATGCAAGTATATTTTAAATTAGCAAACTTCAATTTTTATTTAATAAAAATGTAAAATAATGTAAATAATAGTAAAAGAAATTAATTTGAGTGCATTAACAATAGGCACATTTAGGTTCCTTTGTAACGACAGAGGAATTTTATTAATCTGATAAAATAATGAGATATATGCTTAATGGAACACATAGCTTGGTGAGGAACAAACAATATGTTTGGGGTACTTTTTGCTTTGCTGGCAGAAAAGCAAACAGCTGAATTCACAAGTAGTTGAGCCCTGGAAAATGTTTCCATAAAAACAAGGGCAATACTGGTTTTCAATTCTCAAATGAGCTGCCAACCTTGTATCTAGTTCATGCTTTGTAGGAAGCTTGACTTACGCTGTCTAACATCTACAATTGCCATTTCCCCAAAAATACCAGTTAGAAAGAAAACTACTCCCAACCAAAAAAGCAGATCTAGATTTTATAAATACTACAGTTCCTCGTGCAAAACTTATGTAGCCAAAATAGCAAAAGAATGCCATTGTTAACCTGGTTTGAACTTGGTAAATGAACAGTTGGAAATACCATGCATCTTTTTTTCTGAAGACACTAATATATATTCCTTCATATTGTAACATAGAAGGTTAAATTCACTTTGTTGCACAGCCTTCTCAAATGAGCAAATTATATAAATTTTCTGCAGCCTCAGGACAATACAAATGTGAATGGAATCAAAAGCAGCTGTTTCTTGGTACACAAAAGGCGAGTTCATTTGAGGGTCTTCTTCAAGACCACCACCCACATTGTAGGTTAGTGGGTCCGTTTTACTGTCTGAACTCTTCTGAGCACATTACTTCATTCATGGCAGTGGGTAGCACAAAAGTGTAATGTGAGGGCACAGTAGGAAAATAGCAGCCATTACTAAAACTGGAACAATGGAGCCAGAGAATTAAGGATGCAGCAGAGGAGTCAATATGACATGTGCTGCAAATTAGATAGGTCATAGCAGACTCATTACATTTTTATTAGTTTAAAGGTGGATTTCTCTTTTCTTTTGAAGAGTCATACCTCTCTTTTGCAACTTTTTGTAAAGAACATTTGAAAGGAGGTTTATAATTTTTAACCATGTAACATTGTTTGTAAAATACTCCGGTTTTAATGTATTTCTGTACTATTTGTTGATAGTGTCAGCATGATTCTACTGGACAGGGTTCACAATGAAGTCATTCTGGATGGATTCACACTGCGTGTTTCCTAATTTCTGCAAATCATTTGTTAGCATTTTATTCTACTGGTTAGAGACAACCTCTACATTGCACTTTTTTCATGTAAGGAGTCTTTTTTTAAGGAAGATGTAAAAAATGTATGTACATGTAGAATATTCTTCAGTAAAGCTTTTTCTCATTTTGTTATGCTTAAAAGCTGAGTTTAAAGCATGCCAAACCTGAAAATATGTAAGTAATAGCTGCCTAGGGGGGGAAATAAATACTATTTGCAGCAAAATTGAAAAAAGAAAATGTAGTCTGTTTTGTTAATTGTTTCACACTGTGCAGTGTACCAAGGGGATTCACCCTTTTGCAACTTTTGCCACTGCCTCCTTTACTTGGCTTTTACCATTTACTGAATCAGCTGGGAAGGGTCAGCATTGGTGAACATATTAAGATACATATCCAAAACAAAGAGTGTGTTCTAGTATAATGTATTATGGGGGTCACCCAGCTAAAGCCTGTGGGTGCCATGGTGCCTGTGAAGGCCTTCATTGTCACCCTGGGCAGAGGGCCTGGATTTGTGAGCTTTCATTTGGAGGGAAAGGGTAAGTCTTTAGCCCTCCAGGAAGGGGGGGGGGGTGAAATATGAAGCAAAATATGCAGGTATCCTTCTAAGCAACTGCTGTGAAATGAGCCAGCTTAGTAGGTTGCTTCTGCCCCTCAGTATTTTTAGTCAACAAGTGAAGTGAGAGCTGTGATTTGTTGGTTCATTTGTTCAGACACCAGGTATTAGCAATCTCTGGGGTCCTGAAGAGCTAGTGTAGAAATATCACTCTGGTGCATAGGCTAGGAGTAGCACAGGTTCTCCCAGAGTAGAAAAATGAACATAGTATCCATGTACCAGTAGGACACTGTGGTTTAGGATGACAGAAAGCACCCCTGACTTGGGACCACTGAGACTGAGGCACCAATAAAAGCTGTAGAAACATGGAGAGATACTTTTGTGAGCTCTAGCACCAGCTTTCTTGGGTGGCGCTGTGGGTAAAACCTCAGCGCCTAGGACTTGCCGATCGCATGGTCAGCAGTTCGAATCCCCACGGCGGGGTGAGCTCCCGTCGTTCAGTCCCAGCTCCTGCCCACCTAGCAGTTCGAAAGCACCCTTAAGTGCAAGTAGATAAATGGGTACCGCTTTATAGCGGGAAGGTAAACGGCGTTCCGTGTGCTGCTCTGGTGCCGTCTCGCTAGAGCAGCTTCGTCATGCTGGCCATGTAACCCGGAAGTGTCTGCGGACAGCGCTGGCTCCCGGCCTCTAGAGTGAGATGAGCGCACAACCCTAGAGTCTGTCAAGACTGGCCCGTACGGGCAGAGGTACCTTTACCTTTTAGCACCAGCTTTTATTAAGAAAGAACCATTTCCCCTCCTTGCCAAAGGGCTTCTTCAAAACTCTGGGTATCCTACTAATCATGCTGCAGCCTTTCTTCCTACTAATAATTGGTGCCAAGTGTTGTCCTGGACCCCTTGTAACCCATGGTGGGTGGCCACCATTTCAAATTTCATTTCCCACAATGCCCCAGAAAAGGCACAACGCTGAGGTACTGTGGGAAAAGCCAGAGTCTGCTGCCAGCTGGGCGAGTTGCTCTTCAAAGGAAGATTCTCCAAGCAGCAGCAGACGCTGAAGCGGTGGTTGGCAGTTTTAATTGCTCCTCGTCCCTCTTTTCCCGTTTCCTTTGAAGTAAGGCCAGCTGCTTTCCGTGGGATTTATTTCCAAGTTAGCAAAGGCTAACATGCCCCCCTGTGTTCATTATAAGGCCAATATTTCCAAGGGACGACGTTTGCTCAGGGGAAGCGAGGGCCATGGCACATGCCCTGGGTCCGCAGGAGAGGACAAGCCGCTCGCTCACCACCTGAGGGGAGCTTTGCGGACGAGTCTATGCCCGGAGGTGCGAGCGAGACGCCGAGGCTCCACTGGGCCCCCGCCTTTCGCAGGCATTCCTTGGAGCCGGCCACGCTTTGCCCGTCGGGCGCCCCTCCCCGCGCCACGTCCCTCCCCAGAAGCCAACAACTCCGCCTCCCCGCCAGGGAGCCCCGACAGCAGCAGCAGCAGCAGCTTCCCTCCCGTCCTTCCTCTCGCAGCCATGAGGCTCTCTGTCCTCCGTCGCCTGGCGTGGAGACCGGCGGCACCGGCTGCAGCCAAGCACGGCGGGAAGAAGGTGGTCAGCTGCGGGGTTCTGCCTCTGCTGCGCCCTGGAAGCGGCTGCCCAGGCGCGCTCCTGCTCCCCCGGGGCATCTGCGGCACGTGGGGCCGCCTGGACAAGCAGCGAGGGTCCGGCAGCGGAGGGCTACGGGGCTCGGCGGCCAGGTAAGCGGACGGTTCCCTTTTGCAGAACGTGGGGGTGGGAAGTGCCTGGTCCCGCCGCCAGCGCTTCTAGTTTGTAGCCGGCACTCGGCCCCTCGCCTCCACGTGGGGAGGAGGGCTCCGCCTCCGGGCTGGCTGTTGTGTCTGATGCAATAACGCAGATGCATTGCGGAGGAGAAGGGGGGGAAGGAGGGAGTGGCGTCTCCGGCAGCCAATCCGCTGCGAAGAAGCGGGAAGCGCGGCTTCCTATTGGCCCCGTGAGCGCCTGCTTTCACTCTCCCCGCTTCTAGAGCTATTAACTCAAATCGGAGTTCATTTAGGTTCATTGGAACTTGCTTATTTATATCTGTCTTCAGACACACACACACCAAATATATATAGGTTCTCTCTCTCTCTTCCATCGTCTCTTGAGAAAGATGCCAACAGATGGATAGATATAAAATAAATAAATATACATATAAATTGAAATAGAATAAATCCCAAAGATGATTTACAACCCAGTGAAAAACACAATAATAAAAGAAAGTGACTGGATCCTGTGAGGGCAGTTGCCGTTTTCAGAGTTGCCACATAGACATGGCTATCCAACCTATTTTGGCTTTTTTCCATCGCTGTATGCAGCACTGCCTTTTTTATTGTAAAAAAACTCCTTTTCCTTTAAGGCTCCCTTAACAGGTAGCAGTTAATCTGTTGGAAGTTTATCTCCATAATTTGTTCTCTGTGGCAGAAGAAGCTTCTTTTGCTAAATGTATATTAGATGATGAAAAAAGTTGGCAGTCCTAGAAATTCAGCCTTTTGTGGAGCTTGTACAGTATAAATGTAAGCATGTTTACTGAGAAGTTAGCCAAATTCGGCTCATTGAAATTTGCTTCCAAGTAATCAAATTAAGACTGGTGGTGTTAAAGGAATAGTGCCTCTCTTGAGTGTGCACTCTGGAATAGCTCTGCAGGGCAGAATCTTCTCAGTTTGCAATGCTAAGACTGCAGTCTTGTGGTGACTTACTAGGGAGTAAGTGCCACTGAGTGCAATGGGACTTTTGAGTAGACAAATACAGGTTTGCACAGGAACACGCTTCAGGTATACGTGCGGAAAGAACCTCTTGAGATACTAGCACCTTGGGATCAAGGTCTCCCAAGGCAACATCAATTTGACACCTTGGTTTCACAGACCTCTGGCTTTATGTTAATAGATGTAGGGTGGCCAGATGCAGAAGGGAAAACTTTTAACAGTTGTGTAGAATATGCAGTTTCAGCAGGTGTACAAACTCCTACATCCACACAACTACTAAAGCTGTAGGAGCCTTAGCCTTTCTGGTTTTTTTTTAATCTGGTCGCCATTTATCTATAATGTATTGTTAATGAATTTGTGGGTGCCAGAGTTTGTGGATTGAAGACACCCATAATTCCTGGATTTGATAAATGTTGAAGTTTAATCAATGCTTGGCTGAATTTAGCAGTGTCAAAATACAGGCCAGCCTGATAATGGCTGCTAAGTTAAGTATGAGTTGTTAACAGAGTACACAGACAGAGAGATAAGCCATCAGCAAAGCGAAGACTATGTGCCAGCTACAAATGGGTGGAGCCCTGCCCTGAGCTCTGGGAAGTTAGCAGAAGAGAATGCCAGAGCTTTTAGGAGGGAGTTTAGGGATTTCAGTTTGGGATGATGTAATCGGGAGGGGGAAACCTTGTGTCAGTCTGTTAAATGTGGCAAGCAGGGTCAGAGCACAAAGTTTGAATCGGAAGCTGGAGCAATAGAAGAAATGGAGCTGATCTGAAGTTTAATGCTTTAAACCGCTCAAGTTGTATATGTGTGTAAATAAGTCATATATCATAAAAACACCACGGTCTCTGCTGTGCCTCATTGCCAATGGAAACACAGACCGTGGAGGAGCCCCTGGAGTTCCTGGACTCTCACACCACTCTGAGATTGGGGAAATATGTAACAGTATTGTGTGTATATGTGTATTAGGAGCAGGGCCATGGGTCAATGGTAGAGCATCTGCTTTGCATGCAGAAGGTCCCATATTCAAGCTATGGCTGGGAGAAAAACCTGCTTAAAATCCAAGAGAGCTGCTGCCAGTCAGTATAGACTCTACTGAGCAAGTTGGACCAGTGGTTTGATTGTTCCTAAGAAGGTGCACTTTTGCACATGTGTGTCTCATTCATAAATAACATAACTTGGGGGTATTTTGTACAGGGAAATCAGTCATTGAAGGCCAACTATACAGTGGTACCTCGGGTTACATACGCTTTAGGTTACAGACTCCACTAACCCATAAATAGTACCTCAGGTTAAGAACTTTGCTTCAGGATGAGAACAGAAATCGTGCTCCAGAGGTGCGACGGCACCAGGAGGCCCCATCAGCTAAAGTGGTGCTTCAGGTTAAGAACAGTTTCGGGTTAAGAACGGACCTCCGGAACAAATTAAGTACGTAACCAGAGGTACCACTGTACAGATATATATTGTATACTAGTGAACCTTGGTATAGAACTAATTACAGGCCAAAACTACAGTGGAACCTCGGGTTACATACCATCCTCCTTACAAATGCTTCGGGTAACGACCTCCGCTAACCCGGAAGTAGATGCTCCTGGTAGCAAATTTTGTCCCGGGATGTGAGCAGAAGTCATGCGCTGGCAGCGCAGCGGCCCTATTAGCGAAAGTGCACCTCATGTTATGAACAGTTTCGGGTGAAAAACGGACCTCCGGAATGAATTAAGTTCATAACCAGAGATACCACTCTAGTGGTCATATAGCTTATCTTTGTAAGCTGCCCTGGGGGCCTTTTTGGCTAAACAGGTAAAAATGTTTTAAATAAATGTTTACTTATAATGTGGATAACATTCAGAAAGCAAAGACTTTCTGTGTAAATCTGATGTATCTTCAATGGGACTTACATGGGAGTAAGTGTGCTTAGGATTGTAGCCTTTATATCTTATCTGTTGCTGTAGGATTGGATGATTTATTTTATTTTATTTTTTGGTATTTTGAAGTTGCTAGATATTGCATATTGGCTCGCGATATGCTCAAAATGAGCAATTGTCTTCGTGGGTAATCCAGAAAGGGTAATCATGTGCTAGCTGGTGAGATCATGGAAATAAAGTTATATTATATACTAATACAGATCATATTTTTATTTTTTAAAGTGAAATCATTGAGAGTTCAAGGAAAGCCCTGAATTTACTGCAGAGACAGCATCCTACATTTAAACCTGCACTTGCTGTTGTACAGGTAAAACCCTATAGATGATGATTTCAGAAGTGAAACAACAAACCAGTACTTTATGAAAACAGATCTAGATCTGTGAATGGCTATTTATCTTGCACACCGTAACATCTTCTTAACTGCAGAGCTACTTTTAACCAGATAAATGCATTATTGGGTATATTTGATAGTGTGAGGAACCTTTGGCCTCCAGATGTTGCTAAACTACAAACCCCATCATCCCCAACATGGCCAGTAGTAGAAGCTATTGAAACCATATTTCTGCTGGACTTAACTTTTCCATTTCACAATCTTTAATGTTACTTCCCCTAAATAAAAATCTTCTTGTATGATCTTCCTGCTACAGCTTCTGAAAATCTTGGTCACATCTGCACCATACATTAGCTCAGTTGGTTAGAGTGAGGTGCTGATAATGCCAAGGTCATGGGTTTGATCCCCATATGGGCCAGCTGCATATTCCTGCATTGCAGGGAGTTAGACTAGATGATCCTCAGGGTCCCTTCTAATGCTGCAATTCTATGAAAGCACTCTTACACTACTTCAGTTGTCATGGCTTCCCTGTATTGGATCTTGGGAACTGTAATTTGCTAAGTTCTGAGGACAGGGAGGCTCTCCAGCATCCTGAGGTGAAGCTTGAGCAGGGAAATTGGCACAAGTGGAATGTCTTCTTCTGGGGCTACACTGGATATCAACTCACCCACTCCCAAGTAAGAGGATTGTTCAATATCTAACCTTCGGGAGATATTACCTTTACTACTCTCAAATATTCATACTTTGCCCTTCCTCAAAGGAGCTCACAGTGGAATACGTGGCCTATCTCATTTTTATCTTTCCAACAACCTGATATGAGATGAATTGGGCTGAGGGTGAAAGAGTAGTCCAAATTAAAACATTGGTTTCTTACTGAAAACTGGATTTTATAACTAAATAACTACCGTAAATTTCATCTCATAGGATGCACCGGCCCATAGGATGCACCTAGTTTTTTTGGGGGGAAATAAAGGAATTTATTTATTGGTCCCTTACCTTTCCCGCCCCGACCTGGCCACAGTGATCCATGCGACAGTCATCTCCAGGCTTGACTACTGTAACTCGCTCTACGCGGGGCTGCCCTTGAAGCTGTCCCAGAAACTCCAGCGGGTACAGAATGCTGCAGCGAGGCTCCTCACAGGGTCTCTGCCATGGGAGCATATTCATCCAGTGCTTTTCAAGCTGCACTGGCTCCCGGTGGAGTACAGGGTCAGATTTAAGGTGCTGCTTTTGACCTTTAAAGCCCTTCACGGCCTAGGACCCTCGTACCTATCGGACCGCCTCGCCTGGTATGCCCCACGGAGAGCCTCAAGGTCCATAAATAACAACACCCTAGTGGTCCCAGGCCCTAAGGAAGTTAGATTGGCTTCAACCAGAGCCAGGGCCTTTTCAGCACTGGCCCCAACTTGGTGGAACGCTCTGTCTCATGAGACCAGGGCCCTGCAGGATCTGATCTCTTTCCGCAGGGCCTGTAAGACAGAGTTGTTCCGCCTGGCCTTTGGATTGGAGCCAATTTGATTCCCTCCGCCCCCTTTTTCTTTTTTCTTTTCCTTCTCCTGCAATGAGGCTCCATTTTAATATTTTAATGTTCCATTATTTTAATGTTGTATTTTATTTTTGTTTTTAAGTTGTAATCACTCATCTTGTTTTTATTATTGCTTGTAAGCCGCTCTGAGCCCGGCCTTGGCTGGGGAGGGCGGGGTATAAATAAAAAATTATTATTATTATAATTATTATTTATTTCCCCCCCAAAACCAAGTCAGGGAATCCAAACCAGGTCGGGGAACAGCAGGATGGTGGCGCTCCGCCTCCCCGCTGTCTCCCGAGCTTGTGGGGCTGGCCGATGTCTGCCCGATGCACTCTGCTTCAGCGCTCCCCGCGCTCCGGGAAGCAGGCTGCTATCCGCAGCCTAGGGAGCCCTGCGGGAACTCCTGCGGGCTCCCCAGGCTTGCTGATAGCTTCCTGAAGCCTGGAGAGCGAGAGGGGTCGGTGCGCACCGACCCCTCTCGCTTTCCAAGCTTCAGCGAAAGCCTGCATTCGCCCCATAGGACACACACAGATTTCCCCTTCATTTTTGGAGGGGAAAATGTGTGTCCTATAGGGCGGAAAATACGGTATTCTGTACAAAGCAACCCACCGATGTGACTTCTTGCAATAAGGCTACTGGCATCCTGAAAACATGCCGGACACTATAATCCTCTGTACTGCTTCCCAGTACTCTAATTTTCTATGGAGTGTTCTGGGAAGCCAAGCTAGTATGTTTCCATTTGTATCTTGTCAGGGATTGCTTCACTTCTATATAACCACAAGAATATGCAAGCATCAGGGATAGGTTTTTTAACAACTGGGAATAGGGCTTGCAAAGCCAAGCTACTCAGTGCCAAGAATTTGCCCAAAGGTGCTTGATTGTGCAACATACTCCTGGTAATGTTAAGAAACTCCCCGTTTCCATTCAGTTCAGTAAATCATATTTCTTACCCAGTTGCAAATTTCTCATCAAGTATTGATTTTTTCTTTAGTTACAAATTGTTTACAGTCTCATTTTCTTTGACACCATTCCTAACTTGTTACAGTTCTTTTTTTACTTTTCTTTAATCCCTTCAAGGTTGGCGATGATGATCTGGGGCAAGAACTTATCAAAAACATTGCTGAAGAGGTGAGAGTATGGAGATACTTGTTTCTTCCAAATTAAACTGAGAAATTATTGGGCTTTATAGCAAATATTTTTTCCCCATTTTTCTTTGCAGATTGGCCTGAACCTTGTTCATATTTGTCTCCCTCGCAACTATACTGAACATGAGGTAATAATTTATGAATTTAGGGCTTCCCCAGATGCAGTAGTGCTGAATGGCTAATTGATTGAATTCAGAAAAAAGCTCATAGAAGAGGGTTGTTGGCTTTCCTACCCCTCCTTTCCCCCAACAGCTTCCAAAGGCTTTACCTGAAGTTTGAGGGTCCTCCTGGATGAGCTGGGCTGGGCTGTGGTGTGGGAAGGCTTGCTGAAAATTTATGTAGAGACACCTTCCATGAGATGATCTCTCACTTTCTTCTTATTCGCTCTGCATCATAGCCCATCACATTCAGGAGGCTTAACAAACAACAACAACAATTTATATGTACCCCACCCATCTGACTGGGTTGCCCCAGCCACTTTGGGTAGCTTCCAACATATATAAAAACATACCAAAGCATTAAGCTTTAAAAAGCTTCCCTATGCAGGTCTGCCTTTAGATATCTTTTAAAGGTTATATAGTTATATAGTTATAGATATATAGTTTGAAGGGCTGACAGGAGAAGAAGGGGCCACAAAATGCTTCTGCCCACCTCCTTCCAGTGGTGCTTCTTGAAATACAAGCAAAAATCTTTATATGTGTGTTTTTCCACCCAAGCACTGCCTATGGTACATGCCTGTAAGCTGCCTAATAGTATGATCCAAAGCACATATACTTGCAAATTTCATTGAAGTGTCCTGCCTGAGTTTATGCATCTGAGAAATAAGTCCACAAGTTCAGTAGGGTGTACTTCAGTGTAAGTGTGCAGAGGACTACATCCTTGTGAGTAAGTACACTTAGTTTTGCAACTGAATACCCATAAGAACAGCCCTGCATTTGGGAAGCCTAAAAACAGGACACAAGCACAATAGCTCTCTCTTATTCCTAAGGAATGTTTACTCAGAGGTAACCCCAGTTACCTAGGAGTAAGACCCATTGTATTCGGTAGAACGTACTTCTGAGTAGGCATGAGTTGGAGTCTTGTTGATTACATGTTTAGTCCCGTTGAAGTAGTTAAGGATAGCATGGCTCTTTCTAAAAATAACAAAGGAATTCAAAGTTGAGATTGATAGTCTTCAGTCCTCAGCTCACCCCTGTTAATAATATATTGTGTGTTGCATTTGCCTACAGATTTACATTATCTCTGAAAACTTGAGCTGTGTACTGTTGAGGGCTGCCTGCTGTTTGACTGCAGGTTTCTTACCCAGACATTATTTCAATAAGAAATCTGCTATGTTTAGTTACAGTATGTTATATTGGATGGTAAGACCATTACCAATAGAATATTAATAAGGATGAGCTTTCAGTCTGCAGTTATTACAGTATTCCTACCTAAGTAGCTGTCATAACCTACACTTACAATATCAACAAATCTTCTAACAATGGAGAAGAATGTAAAACTTCTACAAAGCTCTTTGATGCTATCTTGCCTGGTCATCCCACAGTTTCTCATGCTCTGAGAAAGGAGAGACATTGTGCTGGTGGGGGTATGAGGGAGAGAAGCAAAAGCAGCTAGTGGTGGTTGCAGGAGCTACAAAGAAGGTGGGAGGAGAGGAGGCAGAGTGGGTGGAGGGGAGGTTGCCACCCCTGCCAATCCTACCACCTTATCTTGACCTTAGAAACCTATTTCCCCTTCCTGGAGCTATTCCTAGAGCTGTTTTCATGAGACACACTGTTCCCACTGACTATGGGACAAGCTTCTTCTCCATGTATTGTTCTTAAGTGCAGAAAATTCCACAGAACAAATAGAAGACATTCGCCTATGTGGTAAAAATAATCCACCCCGTTAAAATTGTATGCCCACATTTTGGAAGCATTATATGTTTGACATTCTTCCTTGCCATGATGATGTTTTTATATTTGTTGTCTCATTTTCACTTAATAAATGGCATGTTTCAAATAATAAATTTGCAGTTGGCCTGCGACCATGTCCTTCCCTTGTGGGTTGTTGCGGGTTCCTTCTAGTTCTAGAAATACTGTATATCTGTGTCTGTGCTGCGATCCCCTACTTGACCAGCTCCCACCCATCTTCAGCCTATTGTGGTATCTTTAGACTACTATAGTACTGACTCACAACTGTATTGTGGGATGTAGCAGTTAGTATACATTTCGAATGATAGAGCAGTGTTCAAGTGCCCAAAGGTGGACTTTTACAGCAACACACGATCATAATAGTGAGTGTACTTTTGCTATATTCTTTCAGTTTCTGCAAGCGAAACATCATGTCTGATTCCATTTATAAATGATCCAATTTTCATTATATATTAAAATTCTAATATTTGATCATGTCCTTCAAGCTGATCATTTTTAAATCCTGATTTCTTAACCTTCTATTATTTTCTAGGTTATAGATGAAATTGTAAAGCTCAATGAGAATCCTAAAATTCATGGTCTTCTCCTTCGCCTCAGTAAAGAGTCATACACAAGCAAAATATTGAATGCTGTAAAACCAGAGAAAGATGTGAATGGGCAAGTTAAATGCTATTCAGTCTCCAGAAAATGTGGATTCATATGGGCTTGGATCCAGATGTTGCTGCCACCAGTGAAAGGGAAGGGAGATGACTTGCTGATTCCCCACTCCCCCTGCAGTCGGAAATATTTATTAACTTTGCTTACTTCATTTCGTTTTTAATACATTTGTAATAATCTGTATCAAAAATGACAAATGAATGAATGTGTGGTTTGAAGTGCATATTTGCATGTCAGTGTATGTCATGGTTAATGGTTTGCTGTGAATGCGGAGATTGCTCCTGTTCTAGCAAGTGGGAGCAACAAACCATGATCCTTGACTTAGCACTACATCCAAACTGGAGATTGTCATTTGTTTTGCGCAACTATGTTCTGAAGCCAAAGTTAGTTCTTGGCTTGACCATTGTGGCTTGTGGAAGTGAAATAAACCATGATGGCTCTGTCCAAATGTACTGCTAAGCCAAGGATTATGGTTTGCGATGCCTGCTCATTAGCAAGGGGGAGCAAAGTGGGCATAATCTCTGCATTCATGGTGAACTGTTTATCATTGGGTTACTGTGACATATGAATGCAGTCAATGAGTATATTTATCTTAATGTACGAAGCAAACCTATATGTTTTCTAGGCCACACCCAGCCCTGTCTGAGGTGCCACCCACCCACCTAGTTTGCAACAGCTGTAAATGCATGCCTTTGAGCATTAACACGGCTGACTGTTTTCTTAAAACAAAAGAAAATGGGTTTTAATTTAATCCTTATCCTAGCCTAGGCATAATTCCCAGTTCCTAATTTTGAAAATAATTTGACAGCAAAATATATAAGGCATCCATTAATTTGGCTTTGATAGATAAAGGATTTAATTTAAGTATGTTCCAGTTTGGCCTGACAAATTGTGATCTACTTTCTTGTTTTTAGCCTTTATGGAGTCTAATTGCCTAAGCTATTATTCAAAGCTATTATTCATTTCATTTACTTTGAAAAAAATCCAGGAGAACTGACCTGAGTATAAGCAGATATTTAATTTGTAACAGATGAGGAAGTGAGAATTTTATTAACTATTTAGAGGCAAGGGGACAAAGTTTCTCTGGAAGTGATGTTCTGTTTCAAACCAAATTGGTAATGGCAATTCCAAAATATAGTGGAAGCATTTATGCACATTCAGTGGGTGCAGGTACACTGCTGCAGAGAGAAAATGGGTTAATAAAGCTATAGTTTTTCATGAGCATGTACTCTAGCTTACACCACCCTGTTATAGTTTATGTGTGCTAATGAATGAGCATTTATTTCTATATTTTTACATGCACATGCTGTCTCTCACTTTCTCTCCCCCCTCCTCTATATTTTTAATTGCAGAGTAACAGATTTTAACTTGGCAAGGTTGGTGCATGGAGACATGATTGGATGTGTGATTCCCCCCACTGCTAGTGCTGTGGTCAAGCTTCTGGAAAAACTAGGTACAAGTAATTGTTTGTTATTTATTATATTCAGCAACAGTGCTTAATATGTTCACATGCTAGCTCAGCCATGCAGTGACTAATCTGGCCAGGTCAGATAATGGTTTCTCCCTGTAAAAACAGTGACTCTGTCATGCAAGGCCATAATAATATGATATGTATATAGACCTACATTAAAATGAGCAAAGCCTTCTGGTTGCTTTAACTGTGGAAATGCAGAAAAACCATGAAGTGTGTAATTAATTGGTCAGAGAATTCAGGTTCCTAAGAATGTCTACTTCAGTTGTGACATTTTAAAGCAGGTTTTGGGACCTTATGATGGTGAAAATATCCTCACAAGTGTGTGAGCAACGCCTGGTGAAATTGCAGAAGTAGGACAAGTTGCAGCAAAAGGTTTATAGTGGTCAGTTACTGAGGTGACTGAGATTTCTAGGGGTTGCAGTTACTGAAGTGACATTTGCTGGTGTGGTAACACTGCAGTGGGCATTTACTCACATTTTAAAATTAATTTTTTACTTTCTGAATATGGTATGTTAATAACTCATAATGCATATGCTTACGATAGAAGGCAGAAAGAGGAACTAGATTTCCTAAAACCCACCCCGCAATTTCAAATAGGAAGGAAGGTATTATGTTTTGTCACTGGGGTTATGGAAAGTTAAAGGAGAGAGTTGATGGAATGACCTCAGGTGTCAATTTATGCTGA
Organism: Podarcis bocagei; assembly: GCF_964188305.1. Lineage (NCBI taxonomy): Eukaryota > Metazoa > Chordata > Lepidosauria > Squamata > Lacertidae > Podarcis > Podarcis bocagei. The sequence continues at coordinate 52,512,536 of NC_138127.1, forward strand.
AGAACTGTTTGAGTGGGAACCAGGAAAAAGGGGCGAGTCTCCGGCCACGGGCTGCTTAAATGGAGCAAGCCACACCCCCTGATTGACCAGATTGGTCGGCCTAAGGGTGACATGGCCGGGGACTCCCTGTGACGCAGGGACTAGCTATGCTCTCGGCACATGGGGCTAGCTCGCAACCAGCCCACAACTTCATTTCCCCGGGAAGGGAAACGGCTTTGTCGGCAAGGTGTGTAAGCAAAGGAATGTCAGATGCATTTGAGTCTGTGTGGATCTGGATCTAATTAAAACTGGATAGATTAGCAATGGGTGACGCTGTGGTTTAAACCACAAAGCCTAGGGCTTGCTGATCGGAAGGTCAGCAGTTTGAATCCCCGCAATGGGGTGAGCTCCCGTTGTTCGGTCCCTGCTCCTGCCAACCTAGCAGTTTGAAAGCACAAAGTGCAAGTAGATAAACAGGTACCACTCCAGCGGGAAGGTAAACAGCATTTCCGTGTGCTGTTCTGGTTCGCCAGAAGCGGCTTAGTCATGCTAGCCACATGACGCCTGCTCCCTCAGCCAATAAAGTGAGATGAGCGCCGCAACCCCAGAGTCGGACACGACTGGACCTAACGGTCAGGGGTCCCTTTACCTTTACCTAGATTAGCAACATATGCAAGCTTATTTAATTTAGCAAGATGCCATCAACATCTCAGCTACTCAAGCCAAGACTGTCATTCCTTTTATGAATACATGAAACTTTCTTCTGTCCATTAATCTGTCAGAGTTGATAAAATATCTTTCTGTCCTGCTTACATGATGGTCTTGGTCATCAGAAAAGTTTCTGGAGCATAATGCGGCCCTATTCAAGGTTTTAAAATTGTAACATTTTCCATATGAGAGATTGTTGCGGGGCAGGGGGAAGGGGGCAAGCTGCTGTATTAATGTCTGTAGTTCACTTGTTTCCCCAGTACAGTTTGCTAGCAGTGTAACTAATTGGAGCAACTGTTATCTTCTCCTATCCAGCACGTACTACCCTAGATGGAAAAAAGGTGTTACTTTTGGGAGTTCAAGGACCTTTAGAAGTCTCTTTGCAGTGCCTTCTTCAAAGAAAAGGGGTCATGACTATGAGTTGCATGTGGAAAATGAAGCAGCTTGAGACCATGGTAAATATACCAAATGCTTCATACTTTTTCTCACGTTTACTGCTTAGCAAGACCCCAGGTTCATTTATTTTTATATACTGTGTGATATATATATATATATATATATATATGCTTTCGTAGATTTTCACGGGTACAGGAATGCAGGTTTTGGTGTCTTCGGGTATCTTCCCGTGTAAGAGTTGGGGTGTCTAGGCGACGTTTCGACGAGGTCTCACTCGTCATCTTCAGGCTGGTGCTTTCGGCTTCTTGTTACTAGAACAGAAGTAACAAGTACTAGTAACAAGAAGCCGAAAGCACCAGCCTGAAGATGACGAGTGAGACCTCGTCGAAACGTCGCCTAGACACCCCAACTCTTACACGGGAAGATACCCGAAGACACCAAAACCTGCATATATATATATATATATATATATATATATATATATATATATATATTCCAAGAACTTTTGTTCACTAAATAAACTTCACTCATTTATTTTTCTTTGCATTCCTTAGCACAATGACCTGTTTGGTTTCTGTCCTATCCTCTACACATAGTGATATTTAGAACAAGCTTTCATGTTCTCTAGCCTTCCCACATACTCTCCTGCCTTTCCTTATAAATATAACTTCTGATCCAGGCAGCACAATAGATTTCTAAGCGTGGGCGCTCACCTCAACCTGCATGTTCAAATTGCTATAAAAGAGGGGTTTTAATATCCAGAGTTAGAGGAGACCCTGTGTTCAGATAAGCATGGGAAAGACAAGTTTGTTGTGTTGCATTCTATTCAGGGTCAGAGGTGGTGGAAGCATGTGAGCCTAAGATCTGCTCTTGATTTCATTCTGTGTAAAGTCAGGGAAGGAGGGAGGGAGAAATATTGTAACAGGCTTTGGGACAGAAGCACATATTCCCTTTATTCAGAGCCATAGCTACAGGGGAGCTAGCTGGGATTTTTGCGTCGGTTGAAGCCTCCAGAGGGGCGCCATTGAGGCTTCCAGCCTCTGTTTGTGTGTGTACACAAATGTGTGTGGGGTGTGTGCCAAACTGCATTGTTGAGCTGGGTGATATAAAGCCTAATTTTGCCCCTGCTTTATCCTACTGGCAGAATTCTGTTGACTGTGGAACTAATTAAATGCATAAAAGCCGTCTCTGAAATTTCCCACCATTGCCATGCTCTTTAGAGTGTTTTATATTTAATTTGACTGATTGCTGATGTTTGTTGCTTCATGTTATTTTGCTGGTATTTCAGTGTGCTCATGTTGAATTATTTATAACTTGACAGCTTGCTCGTCATCTTTATATTCTGTGCTCAAGTTTCCCAATGTTTCATAGACATTCCCAGAAGGTGGCAGCCAAGTCAAGCCAAGTAAAAAAGTTTTACATGGGAGTTCATCTTTTGGACTTTGCAGTTCATCTTTTGGATTCAATACTCAAAACGCAAAGTATGTTTTCCCTAAGCAAAGCAGCTGTGATGCTAACACATTTCTCCTTTGGCAAGGCACTGTTTTTACAGCTGTTGATGTTACAGCAACATTTTACATGCTTTAAGTGATGGACAGAAGTTTAAAAAGCATAAACTTCATCCACAATGGTAAAACAGCCTCTCTGATTTTAGAGATTTTGACTTTGTCTTATTTGCCCTTACACCATGCAGTTTTATTGATATTTCATTTTTGAATTTTGTGTCCATTTTTTGTGCAACTGCATTAAAAAAAAACCCAATAGGTTGTGCAACTCATATAGAGGAATCCTCATTAATTCAAACAGACCATCCAGGGAATAAATTGCAATCACTCCCATTCTCCTTTATCTTATTATTTTTATTATGAAAACAACTATTTCTGTCCAAATGCTTTCTCATAATCATAGTAAATTTTCTATAAAATCCTACAACTTAATTTTGATGGGAAGACAAAATTCAAGAATCAGGTAGCAGAAAGTCGGTGACTTGCCAATTAATTTTGCAATTTAATCCAGTTTGCTGTTGCCTGAAATCTACTTGGGAAGTGCCCTGCTTGTGTATGTATGTGTTTATATAATATAATCTCTCTCTCTCTCTTTCACACACACACACACACACACACACACACACACACAGTTTCCCCTACAAAATGGAATACTTTTGAATTGGCTCAGTGCCCTCAGATACTTAAAAACTAGTCAGAATAGATTTCATAAGCCGGAGTTGCATTGTCAAGCAAATAATATCTCCTTGGTTCTTAAAGATAGATTACTTGCTTTCAGGAACAGAGCCATTCTTTTTAAGTACAGTAGTGCCTCCGGTTGCGGACAGCATCTGTGCCGGAGGTTCGGTTGGATCCCAAGGTTTCCGCAACCTGAGGACCGCTTCTGTGCATGCGCGCAGTGAAACCTGGTAACATACTTCTGGATTTGCCGTGTGCGCATCCCAAAGTTTACGTAACCATAGGGTTACGTAAATGGAGGTATGACTATATAGTGAAACCTATAGGAGACCCAAAACATTTGGATCACGTGAAATCCAAGTACAGTGGTACCTTGTTATTCAAACAGCTTGGCTCCCGGACAAATCGGCTCCTGAATGCCACAAACCCAGAAGTAAGTGTTCCGGTTTGCGAAACTTTTTTGGAAGCTGAATGTCTGACGTGGCTTCAATTTGAGTGCAGGAAGCTCCTGCAGCCAACCACAAGCCACACCTTGGTTTCCGAAGGGTTTCGGGAGTTGAACGGACTCCCAGAATGGATTAAGTTCGAGAACAAGGTACCACTGTAAACCATTAGAATGGTTTACATATATTGAAGGGAAATGAGAATTATCATCCTATCCTACTAAGAAGTAGTGCTATAAATCTATAAAACATGTTTTTTTAAAAAAAATATTAGCTACATTGGTCCCACATTGTGAATTGTTCTCCCACATTGTTCTATAAGTTGTGTGAGTTTAGTGCTCTTTAGAATAACAAATCTTGAGGGTTGACTAGAAGAGTGCCAAGAGTATTTGTGAGCTTCACAAGCTCCAGTATACACACATTGTTCTCAATCCTTTAATAATCGTTCAAGAGTACACTGTCAGATTACAAGCACCATTCCTGTCAGCTGTTGGGTTTTGAAAACCAGTTTGCTTCTCAGTCTTCCTTAACAGCAAATATAGTGAGCATTAACCATGACTAGTGCCAAATTTGAGTTTGATAGCCGTAGTGCTGGAAAAATGGACTGTGTGCTCTTGCAGGGATGAGCAAATGTTAAATCTCTGCTGGCCTCCAAAGACAGAGCATCAGCAAAAAATGCAATGGGAAAATACATATTTGAAAAAGTGTACTTGGCAATTATCCACCTTCAACAAGATTGGATTACCGTGATATCCCCCCACCACAAGGAAAAGCAGCTTTCATTGGGGGGGAATACTTAGGTCATGGAAACAGTGCAGGAGAAAAGCTTAAAACTCTCCCATTGTTATGATCAAATTTGGAGGCCCTTGTGACTGCCTTAAAGAAGAAGGGGAACAATGAAAGATTCTATCACACATCTCATGTGTAATGTGTAATTTGGCCTTGAGATTATTTTGTAGCCATCTATCATTTTATTTTATTTCTCTTCATTTCCTTTGATTTTGGTGGACTGGACACCCAAGTCATATTTCTTTAACTTACAGATCAACTTGATTTTAGTTATGACCATTTGTCTTGGCACAGCTGCCTTAAGGCTTGCATGGTCTTTAAACAGAGGAGGAGTGCCTCCCCCCCGAATTCTTACTTGATCAGAGATGGCAAAATACAAAGAGCAACTGTTTATTAAATGCCAATTCATCATAAATGTGTGTTTGATTAAGAAGGGAGACATTTAATAGCAAATGTTTTAGGTAAGATGTGCTTGCCTATTATCTCTCTTAAAATTTATGTAGAAAACTTGCAGACACTGCAGTGTTTGGACAATATTTGCTTTTCAGATACTTCAATCACATAACGCCAGGGAATATTTAAATTTGTGCTTCCTGAATAAAAAATCAGTGATTCATTCAGCTGGCCTTGGGAGGGAGGGGATGATGAACTGTGTTCATGAAGCAAACTGATTATCAATAATCCTGTTGGTAGAAAAATAACTTTATATGTTTATGAAAAGTATGATGTGATAGCAGGTGATGGCAAAGACTGAGATCCTATAGAGTAGACTCTTCTTTTCTTTTGCAAAAGCAGAACACAAAGTCACTGTTAGATACTGCCTTGTAATAACAATAATTTTCCATGGCATTGAATCATGTGCTCTTACCCTTTTACTAGCAGGGGAAATGCTGTTAATGGCTATTTGACAAACATACATAATGTATTCCTTGTGGAGAGAAAATTAAATTGAAATTATATTCCACCTATAGTCCACATCATTCTTAGCTAACACATGCCCTTATTGTACCCTTGTTGTGGGCATCCATTTGTTGCCAGAGACAATGGAGTGCACCTTTCGGGGTGAAGTCAAACCATTGCTGTAGAAGCACCAAAGTGACCTGCCAAGGCGCAAGCCTGGGCAGTGTGTAAAGAGGTCCTGGGCTGCCCAGACAACAAAACCCCCCTCTCAGCTTTCTCTGATGTGGTCCAAAAAGGAAAGCAGAGCAATATGTTTGGCACCAGCTGGGCTGCAGGAGTTGCTTGAAGGAGGCATACAAGACTGATAAGACTCCGAAGCCTGTGAGCACTTTCTGAAGTCCTTTCACATGCTACTAGGACCAGTCTCTTCACTTCTTAACTTCTTCAGTGATGCACAACTTAGCAGAGTAGTGCAGCTTTTCCTAGGCAACAATGGAGACAATCAGGAACAAAGCTGAGGACTAGTAGCTTGATTTTGTAGTATATATATATGGCAGTAAACTCACAAGCTATATACAAGTTACTATATACAGACACAAACCTCATCACTCTCCAAGCACTCCAGAATACTCCTAACTAGCCAAACGATGTCGTAGGTCATGCTGCCTATATGAGAGACCTCAGCCAACCACCGACGTGTTACTAGGTCTTCTTATCTCCAGGCAAATTTCTTCCGTGCTCTGTCTCCCTAGCCTATAGTCAAAACACTAATTGTTCATTTGCCAAGCTGCACATATACTATGAACTCCAACATAAATGTGTGTTAGATTAAGAAGGGACTCCACTCCGGATTTGGGTAGGGTTTGCTCCTCAGCCTTTTCTTCTGAAGATATCCTGCAAGGCAGTGGAGGTTTAGGATCAGAGTTTTCCTTCTCCTAGAGGGGCTACCTTTCCAGGTTGATGAGCCCCTTCTGTCCCTCACTTCCCTCTACAGCACATGCGGAAACCACCATCTTGACCATTGGACTCACTATTGGTCACATCTGCTCAATCCTCCAGAGCCTGTCTTTGCAGGCAGGGGAAGTCCCTAACTCACCAAGGGTTTGAGGCCCATCAGCTACCCTTGCCGGGTTTAGCTGGCCAGTTGAAGCCTTTCCCGGGGTGTGGCCGCTGTCACATGCTGACGGCTTCTAGGAGCCACAGGTGAGTGCAGGGTGGGAGCCAAAAGTGAGCAAACTACCCCAGGAGGAGCACGTGTCCCCCACCAGAGGTACTACCCCTCCCTTAACACCCCAAACAACCCATTAATATCTTAACTATACATTTTTAATTTGATAGTGGGGTGTTCTGGTGTAATTTTGTAGATATTGATTCCAACTGCAGGGAAAAGTAATATTTATCTCTTCATAAGCAGGGTTTCCAATTGTGTGACATTTGCAGTTACGTTATCATTGTATTTTGGCTTAAAGTGCTTGTATTACTGTTATTTTAGGGTTTAGGTTTTTTATCTGGGGAATGGGTGGGTCTTCTAAGCCTTCATCAATAAAAAAGCTCGTTGAAATTAGCTTGTGTGCTGCTACAAGCTAAAGTTTCAAAGTATTTGTTGGTGTTAATCTCCCCCAGATTGGAGGAAGAAAATGCCAGCTAGAATGGGTTACGCTTTTGAGAGTGAGTCTTTGGAGATCTTCGCCTAAGTGATTGTTTCATATGACATTTCTTCATTCTTTGCCATTGATTTCAATAATAGTTTCTCAAACCTCATTTTACAACTTAACTAGTTAGCCTTGGGAAGTATGTGAGCACTTCCCTGCATATTCGATAGTATTTGGCTGCAATTATATGTAGCATCTGTTTTGTATTGAGTTCACTGTCTGTTTGGAAACCATATGGTGCATTTGCAAGGAGATGAACTTGATTATTGAATGGGTCTTTACACCTCCAATTTAGTTTTACATTTAAGTGTACTGGATATACCTTTCTAATTCTTTTAATTTTGAACACATTCACTCCATTTAAATCATACGGGGGAAACAATGTCCCTAGAACAATGACACAATCTGAGTCCCATTGGGACCTTTTCACATCCACTCAAGCATCTGCCAAACAGTTCTTCGTCTGCAAGTGGCACATTGCTTGCATTAATTTTGATGAAGGACATACCTTGCCTCAGAACATCTGCAGTGTGGGGAACTGTTTGAGCCATTGCATTGGTACACTAAAAATCTTGCCAGGTGGAAGAGGTGAATAATTTATTCTTGGACTGAACATTTGTTCCCTGTGGAGTGGATTTTGGGAGGCTGTAGGGCCAGGAAGAGGAGGATTCACCTGATCACAATGGTTTAAGCATAGCATCCACACAGCACGTTAGGTGTCATTCTGACAACACAATCTAGTACATTTTATTGTTAGCTAATGCTTTATTTGTACGACATTTCTCTCCATGCCCATCTCCTAGCTTCATGGTGCTGATATGGTGATAGTGGGTAGTGCCAAACCTAAAGAGATTCCAGCTACTTGGATGAAACCTGAGATGACCAGTGTGGATTGTTCACGTGACATTTTATGGGGTGAGTTCCTTTCAAGCTGTGCAGTGTTGAATAGCTAATGTATTTGTGTCCACTCATATTTTTATCCCTTCTTCCACCTTATCCCTATCAGTTTTTGGTTGGTACAGAAAACTTAAATTGTCCGGATCAACTCAGAAATGCAGTCTGTACTGTTCCAGTGCAGACTGTGCCTACCAATAACACACATGAATGTTTACCTACATATTTCAGTGTCAGAATGAACATACAGGGGTAAAAAAAGAGGAGTCACAAGATTTTAATAAAAGAAATATGTTTTGTTTACTGCCTGCACAATGTCCGTGTGCCTTGGGGCATATGTTTTTGTAATAGGCTGTCTCCTGGAATAGCCTGGAAAGAACAGCAGAAGCACTCTGCTTATTTATTGTTTTTAAATATATATTTATTGTTTTGTGGGGGGAAGTATATGTATTAAATGTGTGCATCTGTATTAAACACATACCTCTGATAGAAAGAATGCGCATAGTTTAATTGCAATATAGTTATTGATGCACCTATTGCTTTTACCTGACAGAAACCATAGCACCAAAGAATCTGCATGTTTCCTTTCCTTTCCTTTTAATTTTTATATGTATATTAAATTCTTTCTTATTTTATATTTTTAAAAGTTGCCTGGTGTTATTTCATTCTATAAGAATGCCCTGCTTATAGTCTGTGAGACCATAACAGTGAAAATGCTGCTTGGAGTAAAAAGTTACCATTGAACAATTTTGTCATTTCTTTTTGTTGACTCCTTCTTTTTTATTTGATGCTATTTTATATTTTGCTATATGTTAGTTCCTTGCATGAAAGGTAAGAGCTATAGAAATTATATAGCTGTGATGTGGTAAAACCACAGTAACCTCCTTACACTGGTAACTCATTCACCACGTACACCTGAAAGTGAACAGTTAATTGTTCCCTTAATTTTTTTTTCTTCTGTGCAAAGTTGTAAGCCCTCCCTGTTGTATTAACTCATTTCATAGTGGCATAAAAGAACTGGACTCACACTGCTCAGAGATTTTTAAAACATTAAGCAGTTTATAAATAGATAGATAGAATGACTGACTAACTGATACTGGAAATGATGGTAAAAATATGGAATTATGAATGTTTAGGAGGAAATTAATGGACAGTTCCAGGTCAGCATTATTTGTGCTCAACAAAATGGTTGTCCTGTTGCCTATTCTTTGCTACTGGGTACCAACTGGCCATTCCTGTTGACTGCTGCTGCAAGCCAGGCATGTTTTTTTCCTCTCTCTCCATCTTGGGCTTGAAAAGAGAACTACTCATTTTTTAATTTCCTTAAGGTTAATTATTGGTTTTGGTATTCAGGTTCACTGATACTGTGCTGTAGTAACTTCATATTCACTGTAGTCACAGTATAATGGAGAAGCTCATCTTCTCAGAGAGCAAGTTATCACAAAGTCAATGTCTTTTTAAAAATCATTTGAAGATTGCAGCATCAGCTGATGCCTGAAAGTGATCTTAATGAAATCAGAATACTGTAGATCATAAATGTAATACATTTGCACTAGAATGTTGTACAACATCTGGTGTTGTATAGGGGATTATTGACAATGAAAAATGTATTGGAAAAGACTATGAGTTGTTGTTTTTTCATAATGTTTTTCTCAAATTATTGTAAGGGCTTCCGAACATTTTACGGAACTTTCCATAGCAATGTTTGGTTATGAACCTTCTTTCCTTAGTCAGTGTTAATTTTAGGGATTCACTATGTAAACTGTCTGTCAAACTTCCTAAAAATATTATTAGAAGGGGTGAGGCATATATTATAGCTACTGTGTGACAGCTGCTTGAGGTAGCTTCATATGCTGGTGGTTACTCCTTTTGTTATGTGCACATCTTTTGAGATCAAAACCTGGCAGGTAGCTACAGTTAATCTTGCTTTATATTTGCCATTTTACTATTTTTAGGATCTTTCCAACTGAAAATACTGAAGGGATTAAAATCCTTACAGTTATTGGCAATTTTGCTAATGATGTCAAGTCATCTTCTCTCTGCATAGTTCTAATTGTCTTTCCCGATTAATTTATGTGATTATTTTCAAAAAATATTTTGCAGGACAAAATGCGTCTGGCGAACAGTCAGCTGGGAGCAGTGACTCCCCTCTGAGTGAGGATGTAGGTCAGCTGGCAATGGCAATGTGCATGCAGGTTTGTAAGACTATGTACTACCTTTTGGGCCCTTGAAATGCAAGAGAGAGAAAATAAGACAGTCCCACAGGCTCATGAGCAGGAGTTCTTTTTGTACTGTGAATTAATCAATGTGCACATGTACTAGTAGTATGCATTAGCAATCTATAAGGAAAAATTTGCAAACTGAAAACAATGGCAAAGTGTGCATGCACAATTGCAAAATTAATTTTAGAACCTAGAATGCAGATGGAGTGTACAGTGTGGGACACAGGGAACTCATGGAACACAATCCCTGATTAGGCATTTCCCACAACAAAATCCCCCTCCTTCATACCCCAAAGTTTATGAAAACAGGAAATGGACTTGAAAAGTGTAAGAAACAGAATATGGGTTTCCAACTGTATATTACAATCTTTCCCCCCCTTTCAATTTCGAAAAAGAACTTTGTAAAGATCAGTGAGCAGTGGATACAGACCCAACAGTATAAGAGCTGGAATCTTCGCTGCTTAAAGCTGCAACCCCTTTCGCCCGTTCCCAGGTATGTTTGTATGTATTTAAACTATTTCTATCCCACTTTTCAGCTACATAGAATCATACAATTTGCAGAGATGGAAGGTACTCTGAAGGTCAGCTGGCCCAACTGCCTGCAAATGCAGGAATATTGTAAGCGTGACTTACGGTATAGATGGAAAATTAATATTAATACCAAAGAATTGAAAGTTAAAGTGAAAGCAATGGCAAACTATTTGTAGTGCCTGGGTACAAAGTTAAGAAGCATAGGGCATTGCTTTCAAACAAGTGGTTCAAGTATTAAACTAAGCCCAGTCTTTTCTGACCCCAAAGTGGTCAGTTTTGTAAGTTGTTTGCCAACACTATTTATTTATTAAATAGCCTGTGGGTTTTTAAAAATTCATCCCTTCCTCTAAGAAGCTCAGGCTGCTGTTCATCAGTAGTGGCTATGAGGTGGAATGGAGCTGCCTTCCTGATCTCAGCATCACTACAGCTTGCTGGGGCAGGGTGGGATGGAAGCAAAGTCAGGGCTGTGCATACACACCTGTGTGGTGATGGGTGAGAGTGTTCATAATTTGTCCCACACCTCTAGAGGAGTTGTGCATAAATTGCCTTTATTATTTTTTTGACAAAATAACATTTTCTCCCCCCATTTTTTTTAATATGCCTTAATATTGTGTGTGTGTGTGTGTGTGTGTGTGTGTGAGAGAGAGAGAGAGAGAGAGAGAGAGAGAGAGAGAGAGAGAGAGAGAGAGAGAGAGTATGTGTGTGTGTATTCGGGCTGTTTGTTTTGTTTTGTTTAATGTTCTTACAACCAATTTGAGTTCTAGCGTTTGAGGCTTCTAACAGAACAGAACATTTCCAGATGGCTATAGGAAAAAGATTCAATATCTTTAAATTTTCACAGATCCAATAAATGCATTCTCCAGCATGCCAAAACGGGCAGGGAGGAGACAATTAAAAAAACCAAAAAACCCTTAAATTAGGTCAACGTGTATATTGTGTTATGGGTTAGGTTAAAATACATGTAAATATTTTATGATTTGTAGGATTTCTGTTTGGCTATTGGAACTACATAACTGTTTATTTTACACACAAATGAAACATTGGTGGACAGATGGAAGATATAAAGTATCCTCATTCAATAATATGCTGTATTATAGTAAAACAGATGAGTCATTCTTTGAAAAGTGACAAGAAAGCAACATGCAAATTGAAACTGTGAACATCTGTCTTAGGCTCTCTCTGAACTCGGAGTAATAATTAGAGTTATTTCCAAAGATATTACTGTAACATCTGCAGGGTTTCCTCCCCAAAATACTCAATAATAAAATTCTTAAAGTAGGTGCAAGCTCTCTGCATATTTGTTGTGCTTCAGTCATGTTCTTGCATGGGGCTCCCATGAGGCACATACCTGCTTGGCTTAACCAACACTGAAGCATCGGTCCATTTTCACTTCAGTGTATCGGTGCAGAGGATAGTGGGGGGCGACTGAATCCTTAAAGAGCACATTGCAGTTATTCTTGAATACATTGACACATTTAACATCTGGTAACACTTGCTATCTAAAACACTCTGGCAAACATTGCAGACTGCAACAGCTAGGCATAAATACTTGACTTGCAATATATCTACTTCCAAGAGCTTGCCAGTGCATGACGTAACTGCATCTTGCCTTGTGTAAAGAAGTGTGACGGTGACCAAAACAAAGTTACACTGTTGCTGATGCTTTTGTGCTGTCACTCAGTCCTTACCTGGCCCCAGCTGTGCTAAGCAGAAAGCAGGCGGTACCCATGGGGCCTTCCTTCCCATTTTGAATGCCAAGTGTGGAGGCAGTTCCAAACTGGGGGTGGGGGCAAAAGCTTAATGCTTCCTTGCCCCATGATCCCAGTTCAGCTTGCTACGTCCCCTTCTAGCTATGTATATTTTAAAATGAAATATGCCAGGGCTAAATGTCTTCCTAATATGTTGAGTTTGTCATTGAGGAGCCAGGAAGGAAGAGTGTTCAGGGCTTTTCCAACGCACCTTGGCCATCCAGCATTTACCCAGTTTGAGCCCTTATGAATCCCCCTGTATCAAGTTGAAGGGATTCAGTGTTGGAAGGTGAACAATTATGATTCCATCTATTGCTACCAGTTCATTGGAATCCTGCTGTTACCAGCACACAGCTTTTTCATGTGAAACATCATATAGCAGTAGCTCATGCTGAGGGCAGGCAGAATGAAAGTAATTGCTGCAAGGGAAGACGGCTTGAGATGATTTTGTAGCAGAGATGGAAAAACCTCCTAGTGAATCATTGAAGCTTTTTTCCTCCCAGCAGTATTTACATTTACAGTAGTCTGATGCCTTCTAAAAATGGAAGATTGCCTTGTAATCTTCTGGACAAGCAAAGCTCTTCTTTGTATCCATGTCGAGCACAACTGATACGATTCACATTATCCTGACTACAGTATGCCCTCTATGAAGCTTGACACAAATACAATATCCTTGCCTTGGCTCGTTTTTGCATTTTGTTGTTCTCCCCACCGCATTTCCTCGTTTGGTTAGGTATCTGCTTTGTATCTGCCCAGTTATACTACCTAATGGGGGAGCAACAGCACAGTGTGTGTGTGTGTGTGTGTGTGTGTGTTAGCATCTGTCTCCCAAGTTCAAATATATGAATCCCTGGGTTTCCCTTTATAAATATCAATCAGCCAAGAGATTTATGCCTAAGGAAATGTGAAAGCATTGTAGGGTCTTTTCTAAAGAGTAGAATATTATTAATATATGCGTGTGTGACTCAGTCCCCTTCCTTCCTCAATTCCTTCCTTCCTTCTCTCTCTGAGATCTTGTGATGAAGGGCAGTATATAAATTTAATAAATCATTATCATTATCATCCTCATCTCTCTCTCTTTTACTCTCTCACACTCTTCCTGTCTCTCTTTCACAGACCCCATAATTGCTACAACTGAGTTCTGGCCCTTCATTTACAATTAGATTTAGCCACCTCTATATATTAAGACATTTCCAAAATGGTAGTATTAATGTTTTATAATTTATTTTATCTCAGTCATATGATTTATTTGGAGGAAGCCCTACAGGGCTTACTTTTGAGTAAACATACATGCGTAAGATTGCAGTATAAGTTTGCAATTTTATTTATTATTTATTAATTAAATCTATATCCTGCCCTTCATTGTAGATCTCAGGGTGCTTCACAAAATAAAATGAATGAGCGAGAGGACCATGACATGCCAATAGTAACTCTGTTGTTCTCAGTATTTTTTTGCTGCCATCTGCCTCCTTGCTTATGACCATCTAAGCTGACAGAGATCTCCTGGCTCTAATTTGTTTTCCTTTGCAGTGATATTGAGATTTCCCGAGGACAGAACCCAAAAGCTGTTGATGCCCTTGCTAGGGAGATAGGATTGCTTGCAGATGAAATTGAAATCTATGGCCAAACCAAAGCCAAAGTACGTCTGTCCCTGCTGGAAAGGTTAAAAGATCAACCAGATGGAAAATATGTGCTGGTTGCTGGGTAAGAAGTATTTTGTTTCATTTTCTTACTAAACCCTCCCAACTTGCACTTCAACTTATTTAATATGTATTTTTCCAGATTTTAAGGCCACAACACTTAAAAATATTCTCCCTCTCTCTCTTCTTGTAGTCCATTTATATTTGGGGGGAAAATAGGTATGGGGATGGGGAACTACTCAAGAAAAAGTATAAATTATTTTTAGAATAGAAGGAATTAAAATAACAATGCTTGTTTCCATCTTAAGTGCCCTGTGTAATTGATAAGCCCTTTGCAAATATACATCAGCACAGGGCTTATTTTCTCTCCAATTATTCTGGGGATTAGCAGCAGATGCTATGCAGTTCTGCTTTCAGACTTAGTGGAGTATACCAGGTGGTGTTCTTATATGTTTCACCTTTCTCCATTTTAAGCCATGAATCCACCTATCCTGTCTCACTGCTCTGAATTATGACTGTTCTGCTAAGTAGCTTTAAGTACATTGGGTTCTATCCATTTGAGTCTTGCTTGAAGGCTCTTTCATTCAGTGGAACTTCCATGAACTAAACATTGGAGTGGAGAAAGAGATGATTTTCACAAATTTTCCCTTTCTCCTATGCTGCATGAAAAGTACTTTCATTGGTCTGTCCTGAACTTTTCAACATTCAGCTCCAGGTTCCAGTATTATGAGAGAAAAACTTATACTTATCTACTTTCTTCTTACCATGTACAGTCTTATAGACCTCTGTCAAATTGAACAATTTGTTATCATTTGGCTACCTCACTGCTCATCCCTAATTCTAGATAATTTATAAATAAGTTAAAAAGCACAGGCCCCAATACCTATCCTTTGGATCTCCACTTTTTACAGCCCTCCATCTTCTTCCTGTTCTCTGCTTCCTGTTTTTAAAACAGTTATTCTACCATGTTTATGCTGGCCATTAAAAATACATTTTTCCATAAATACAAGTTGATGGTTTCTGATTTTAAATTTGTATGTGTTTCTATTATATATAGATATTACTGTAAACTGCTTTCATGTGTGTTATGTTAAAATGGTAAATAAATAGTTTTATGAATAAAATAAATCTAGGGCAAGTGATAGCAGAATAGGAATAACGTTTAGCAATCGGGTTAGGAGAGAGATTCTTCTAGGCTTCACTTCTTTAAAAGGTTAAAATATTTTAGGACACTGACTATATGAATTGTAAAAGAAAAACTGCCAAAGACTTAGTTTAGCTTGCTAGTCCATTTTTAGAAAGGGCTTCTTTCAAATTAAGCCCTTGGCAAATCTGTTTTAAACCAAAGGAAAAGTGAGAGGAATTCAACTTATTTCCATATTCTCCTTTGAAGTGTCCTAATAGATTCAGAATACTATATTAACTACTTTCTAGTCCTCCACTGCCTTACATATCCAGTTTACAAAATGAGAAAATGCCCTTACAATTTGAAAGTTTCATTGTTTTTTAATTAAAATATAGTAGAACGTGTGTGTTTTTCCACAGAGAGCAGATTGGCAACATTCTATGAGCTCACATTGTCAGATAGCAAAGAATTCAGTAGAAACAATTGTATTTCAGAAAAGGGTTATTTCTTAATAAATATTCAGGACAGCATGAACTGTTCTCTCACTGTCTGTCTGAAGTAACAGAACATTCAAATAATAGCTCACAAAAATAGGCTTTCTCATTGACCCTGTTACTCCAGGGTCTTTAGGTAGCTCTTGCAGACCAGTCAATTTCTCTCTTTGCCCAAATTATGGAATGAGACTATGTGTTCTGCTATGTGGCTACTGATGCAAATAGCCCCATATCTAGCTTCCACGTCTGTCATGTCTCTTACACCATTTACACCATGGTGCTTTTTTATATACTGACTCATGTGCCAGTGGAAGGAGAGATTTCTGGACACGCTTCCATAGACAACGTGTGCATTTTAACACTACTTCTGTTTGGGTCCTTGGTGCTGATAGTTCACAAACTGGATCCACAACATCGCCAAGCCTCCAGGTTCAAAATCCACGATTGGCTTCTGGCAAACAACATATTTCATGGTACTAGATGGGCTGGAAAAGAAAACTGGTCAGTCCTCTTGGCACCAGTGATCATAGTTAAAAGCTTTATGCCTTTGAGAGTTTGTGTTCTGCTGCAGCTAAGAGAGAATAGGCAGAACACATTATTTCATAGCAACTGTGGGGGCAAAATACGCAATTATTATTTTTTTTGAAAGATGATAATCTATAAAACAAATATTTCAGACTATCTCTCACCAGAAGTGATCGTAGCATACAGAGGACAGCTGGACCTTTTGCATAGTTTCTAATGTTGAAGGAAAGATGTTTCTAATTAGAGGTGGATTTCTAGCTAGAGTCTTCAGGAGGTCATGCTATAGGAGTTACCCCTTTTGGCTAGCATATGCATGAATACTTGTATGTCCCTGGGAATGAAAATGTAATCCTTAATGTCACATTCCTTTAATAAACTACTTATTTCACTGCAAGTACTAAAGTATCACAGATTTAAACAGTTAAGTATAGCATATCTTGGCAAGCTTTTCCCTTAGAAACTGAGTGGGAGTGATGTGAATGAAAACGTAATCTTATTTTGTTTTGTTTTTAACTTGAATTTTCTCTGCCTGATGAGAGAGATGCCCCAGATGAATTGTTTGGCTGGTTTTGAAATCTTTCTAGGGTAATTCAAAATCATTAATCATACTTTAACTTTAGGTGTGTGTATATAGGGTGTGGTTTTTTAAAAGACAGAATAGAAATTAACCAAGCATTGATGTATTAGGAGATGGAACATATCACCCATATAACTTCATTTTTTATCAGAACTTAGCTGAATTCTCTTTCTCTTTAAACCATTGTGATCTCAGTTTACTTTATTGATTCCAATTACACCATAATTTCTAGGTATGTTGGTTCAGAATGTGACACACTTAGTGGTTCAAGTGTGCATCCCATTATCTTCAAACTGAGCTTGTAGACTTTCAAATTAGAACTCTATCAGAAAAGGATACGATGGTGGTTCTCTTGCCATCAATCTTACTAGAACCATACCTAGTTACATTTTATTTCAATTCATATGGTATTTGTTTAATTGCTTCTGTTTGATTATCTTTCCCTGTCTGTGATCATTGTTTTAAAAGGTGAAATGTTTTAGGAAAGCATACATCTGGATGGTTGTATATCTGATGTTCCTTGATAAAATAGAGCGACTGTTGAGGGCGAACATGATTAGCAAGTATCTATGTACAACTTGAAATAAGGAATGCAGCTGCACAGCTGTAATTGTGACAGTGGGATATAACTACATGGGAGAAATATTCTTTCTACTTTATTGTTGGGAGCAGGGTAGGCCAAATAGTGTTCTTATTCCTTTCTCCTATCTAGCATATGAATATACTTCCCCTCTGTTTAAAAACTCCCAAGGGCTCATGTAGATTTAGGCTTTTGCAAGCATTATTATTTGCACTTTACTAACATGTCTTTATTTATTATTATAACATATTGTTCACACTGCTTGTTTTTTGTGGTGGGTTTTTATACAAAATGTATCCCCACCCCCCATTCATGCTTGGAGAGGTTAGGAAATAATGGTTCACTAAACACTTGATAAGCCTATTCACTGTATTTCCCCTTAAATGCTGAAGAATGGGTTTTCAAGAAAGCTGGAGAGGCTTTGGTCTTGCATGTAAATCTATACCGAATTCAGTGTATGTTCCAGGTATTCAGAACAGTTGCCAAAACAATTTGTTTTCCCCATTCTTAAGTCAGTTGCTTTAACAGAAGAGGTATTGACATTTGGGTGATATCCAATATCATGCAAGCAGATGCAATAGAACTTCCCCTTCCACTCCTCCCTGCTGTAGCCCCATGCACCACCCCCAAATGTGCTCCAATGGGTTTCCCAACTCTTGAGCAGATTTTGGGAGTACATGAGGGCCCTGGGGGAAGCAAAGAAGGACAAAATCCCATGGCAGGAGAGGAAGCCTGTTCCATAAGCAGGCTGATACCATGGGATGTCAACCAAAGTTAGTGTAACAGATGTAAATTGCCTGTTTTATAATAGCATCGTTTAGTTGAAATGGATTATACTGTTAATTTTTATTTGGCTTGCATTGGTAGCTTTTCCATACTCATAGTAAAACCGATGTCAGCAGGCCTATTGATTTTATACATTTCATCCTCCGGTGTTGTTAGGATTACACCAACCCCACTTGGAGAAGGAAAGAGCACTGTGACAATTGGCCTCGTTCAGGCTCTGACAGCCCACCTTAAAGTAAATTCATTTGCCTGCCTGAGGCAGCCTTCTCAAGGACCTACATTTGGTGTTAAAGGTACTCATTCTTTCATATTATACAGTACTTTATCATATAGCTTCTGGACTGTTTTGGCTAAAGGAAACCGGTGAAATATTCGTGTGTTTTAGAGTTGTTCTGTTTCTTTGATTTTAAAGGCATGTCCAGAGAGTATGGTGCATAATAATTTTTGTAGACTTTCAAGATATGCAGACAGCTCTATCATGTGGGTGATTATCTATTTCATAGAAATATAGCTGAGACTGTTTCCACACCGGGGTGTCAATGTGTATGCGGGTAGACTTTTCAGTGTGTACTTTTGTGCATTTTCACCCATACATCCACACTTTCAGTTTGCTGCCTCTGAAATCTATCTCAATATTTCCCATCCATGCTTGGAGGGATACTCTTTGTTTTCTGAATCTCATTAGAGACTCGAAATTTTGCATCATTCCATTTCTTCTTTTATGGTTTATTGAAGCCTTCCTTCAGAATAGTTTTACTAATGTAACATAAGCATTTCATTTGCTGCGTAGGTGGAGCAGCAGGGGGCGGATATGCTCAAGTCATCCCAATGGAAGAGGTAAGCTAAAATTTTCTTCGCACCATTGAAGATGGACTTTAGCTCCTCTCTGTTGTCAAAGAGTAAATACATACAGAGACAAATATTAATTGCTTTGAAATCTCTTTAATCAGCAGATTAATTTTCATCCCTTGTGTAATGCCATTAATTTTCTCATGCTGTACTTTTTGTCTTGGTTTGAGACACTTTTGCTCAATTGTGTTATGAAATTCATGAGACCAGCCATCCACCCAGCATTCTGTTTCCAATATAAGTTCACACAATCATTTTGAAGTACACAGTATATTCTGTCCTTCAATATTCACATCATAAATAAAAAAGCATGAATGTATGAATCAAATTGCAGGTTGCTGCATCCTAGCAAAAACTTATTTTCCAGCTTGTCTTAATTCATCTGTACTTTGGTGGTGTTGGCTATAAACTCTCATCCACTGAACTGAGACCCTCTCTCGCCTATTAAATCTCTTCAGCTACAATGATGATGATTTAATCATATTTCCACAACAATTTGAAAGTTGTTCAACTGAGCTGTTAATCCCACAAGTGAAAGGGCTTGGATGGGTTTCACCAATCTGCTCAAAATGAATGTTTTTCTCATTTTTAATTCATCCATAGTTCAATCTTCACTTAACTGGAGATATTCATGCCATTACTGCAGCAAATAATTTGCTGGCTGCTGCTATAGATGCAAGGATTCTGCATGAAAATACTCAGTCTGATAAGGTAAAGCCAACCATTTTATAATTTCCATCACAATGTTATCTGATTGTTACTGTGAATACTGCATTTCCTAAAACACAGCAGTTAAAAGCATTTTAAATAATTCATTATTGACCATTTAATAATTTGTGTATACGGTATGTTTTGGTGTAATCCAGTGGATTTAGAGACCTTTTCCACTCAAGGTTCATCTATATACAGAGCCAGCATTTTTGTCACAGTTTGGAGCAGAAATAATTAACATGCTGTCCTCCAGATGTTGCTGGACTCCAACTCCCATCAGCCCTAGCCAGCACGGCCAATGGTTAGAAATGCTGGGAGATGTAGACATGCAACACCTGGAGGGCAACACACTGGCTACCTCTGTTTTAGACAGACCAAGAAACAGCATTTTGGATTCTCAGTGCTGGGCTTTTGAGGTTGCCAGAGAAGAGGCTTAGGCTGCATTCCAAGAGAGTTCCCTTTATATTCTCCTTTATAATGGAAAGGTTGTAATTCACTTCTTGAAGGAAAATGCTGTTCTTGAGGGCACGGCAGTAGTTAAGGGAACTCTCGTCTTCTGTCCCAGAAACTGAGTGTTTAGTCCATACTGATAAGGATCCTAAGAAGCAGTGCCATCTGATAATTGCAGAACCTTTGTGGCCTTATGGGAGCCCTTGTATTTAGATTGTAATATGTATTTACTTCAAAATGTGGTGAGCCAATACTGCCATGCTTGGGGAACCTTGTTGTTCTGCTGAGTGGAGCTCTAAAGTCCTTCCCTAAGGGTCCAGTAATCCCAAAGGAGTTGCCGCATGGGCTCTGTGTGATGGAAGTATGCAAACCTTCTTTCCTGAGCAGATGAAAGACATTTTGCTGGTTATGATAGTTGTTAATTTTGTATCAGTTGCTCTTTAAATGGGAAGAAAAATGTCTCAGAAGCTGTAATGGGTGGAGACCAATTTGGAATAGAATTGGAAAATGCATGCTCAGTTATTAGCAGGATCAGGACTGCACTTTATGATCCTTGATGGGGGACTGGCACTTTGCCTTCTGATTTTCATTATACTGTATGTTCTTTGCAGGCCTTATATAATAGATTGGTTCCATTAGTTCATGGAGAGAGAAAATTTTCAGCCATTCAGCTTGCACGTCTGAAAGTAAGTGGCCTTTTAAACTTTCAGTAATATTTTATGGATTCTTTTAGAAGACCTTGGGTCTCTTAAAAAAATAATGAATTTAAACTGATTTGGCTTATAATAATTAGAGTTTCCTATTTTTGAACTAATAAGGTCAAAAGGTCCCCAAACAAATATAGGTTTAAATTAATCAATCATCCATCCCCATTTCATAGTGATTTATGTAGTCAGATAGAATTGTGTTGTCTCTGCAGGAAGGCATTATATGATGTATTTCAACTTCATCACATATTCAGTAAGTGAGATTGTCGCAGTTTATAGAAAGTGTCTCAGCTTTTAAGTTGCAATCCAGTTTATCTGGGGGTAAGGCCTCTTGAACCCAGTGGGGTTTTTTCTGAGTAAACACACATAGGAGTACACTGTTAGAGCGGGTTGAAAATGTATCCAATCAGACAAACTAGTCAAACTCCCACTAGGCAGCATCTAAGTGACTTTGGTGAGTGAAGCAACCTGGTTGGAAACTACTTTACGCCTTCCATCAGCCCCAATGAACTATCTCTGTGCTTTGGAGTCTTTTATGGGTCTGGAGAAACCTGCAAATAACACTACTTAGGGCGCTTTGAAACTGTGCTTGCAACAGATACCAGTTTCCCCAAAACAGGTGGTCATAAGGAAAGTGACCCCAGCCAGTATATGACACCAGTCTGTGTCTCCTGTTATCACTGGGTGGCAATGGCAATGTAGCCAAATGCTTTTAAAATTCTAAACTGTCATTGACTTTAAAAAAAATGTGTATTTCTACTTTTTTAACTTTCAGTTTCTGAAAATATATGTAACAAACAATCTCAATATAACCTCTACCCCTCAAGAAACATTCCCATGCATGTACAAAGTCAAACATTAAGCAGATTTTATGATACTTTAGAGTTTATTATAGCAGCTAGGAGTCTTAAAAGTTTGTCCCAGTGTGAGCCATGGTTAGCTGGTTGTAGGGGAATAACATTCACCTTTCTAGTGTGCTGATTAAACATGTACCATACAGTTTCAAAATATTATTTGGACTTTGCACTCATTAGTGCTCTTCTGGTTGATGCTTTTCTGCTTTTTCCATAAGAGCTGTGTTCCATAGTCTATCCCACCATGTCTCTAAAGTTAAGTTAGTACCTGCTTTCCAATATTGTGTTAATGTATTTCTAGTTGCAGACATGAAAAGATTAGTAGGTCCTTAAACAGTAAATTCTTATAGCCATCTATAAACAGATTTAATAAACCTAGCCTCAGATCAGGTTGCATCACTTGTTCCTTAATAAATACCATTTTCCAAAGTAAATGTCCAGGTTTGCATTCCCACCACATATGGAAATATGAACCTAAATGTTGACATCCTCTCCAACAAAAAGGACTTGAATGAGAGCTTAAACTGTGGCATTTTACAGGTGTGTGGTGGCATCTGTGAATTGTTTTTAAACTATTTTCTCTCATTTTAGCTGACACTGACTTAAAAGATTTTTCCCTCCAAAGTTTTTGCCAGTCTGCATTATCAATTTCACTGAGTAAATCTGTTTTCCATATAGATTTTAAGGAGATTAGATCCCCTGTCATCACATCACAGATAATCTTGTAGCTATTTCAGAGTAAATTTTTGGATGCCTAGATAGAATTTAAAATTAGTCGTTCAATAGGTTTTAAGGCTCTGGTGGCTTGAAACAATATTGTTGGGTTAGCAGAGAAATCTATAATTTCGTGTATGGACCACCAATTTGTTTCAAGGTTACCTAATTATGCTTTTATTTTTACTCCAGTAATAGGTTTTATTTCCCTACAGAGGTCTCTTATTGTTTGTAGCCCTTTTTGTTTCCAGCTTTTGAATTGTGATTCTCTAGTTCTTACAGAATAAAGGGTAGAAATAGTAAGGCTAATTGGAGATGTTGCTGAGGCCAATGTTTTGGACCGTAAGGTCTGCTAAAGCAAAGGAATTGAATATATATTTTTTATTAAAAGAGTCCAACTCCAATAATAACCATGAGCCCTGAAATGAGCTTTTCATTATGAAGGAAAAAAATTGTAAACAAGTACCGTAGCATTGTGATATCATAAAAGGTGTCTGAATTCAACTGGAGAGAAATATTTCCTTCAAGCAAACAAGGTCCTGATCGATCAATATTGGACAGAGAGTAATATCACCTTCAGTTGCATGTGGCTACTTCTGTCAATAGTTCTTAGGGCAGTAGGCATGGACAGTTTCACAAGAGAATTAGAAACAAGGTTGCATATAATCTGCTGGACAAAGCTCCTTCACCATGGACTTCCACTAAAAAATATAACTGGATGTCAGCTGGCCTTTGCAGTGATGAGCTGAAAGCCAATCTCCATTGAGCTTAGCATGTGTGAGCTGGTCATGTGACCTCTTCAGCACATGCCATTGTGGCTTGAATTGGCCACAGCATGTACTGTGGTGGGTTTTAGAACTGAGTAGGTGTTTGTGTAGCTTTTTCAAGCAGCAATCTTCCTCATGTATCATTTTTCTTCTTTTTGGTTTCTTTTTCTAGAGGCTGGGAATAACAAAAACGGATCCTGGCTCATTAACAGATGATGAGATTAGCAGATTTGCAAGACTAGACATAGACACAACCACGATAACATGGCAAAGAGGTAGGTGTCAGAATATAAGAGGATCCTGCTGGATAAAATCAAAAGTCTATCTTTGCCATGCTGGGCCAGATGCTTGTGAAAATATAAACTGAACCAGGGGTGTCAAACTCAAATTCATCGGGGGCCGCATCAGCAGTTTGGTCACCCTCAAAGGGCCGGTTGTATTTGTAGGACTATGTGTCCACTCTTTATTATCATAAATTATTGCCACTGCATTCAATTATTACTGTTTTTTGTAATGTAATAATGTAAGTAATTCCCGCTTGGATTACTGCAATGTGCTCTACGTGGGGCTACCTTTGAAGGTGACCCTGAAACTACAACTAATCCAGAACGTGGCAGCTAGACTGGTGACTGGGAGCGGCCGCAGAGACCACATAACACCGGTCTTGAAAGACCTACATTGGCTCCCAGTACGTTTCCGAGCACAATTCAAAGTGTTGGTGCTGACCTTTAAAGCCCTAAACGGCCTCGGCCCAGTATATCTGAAGGAGCGTCTCCACCCCCATCGTTCTACCTGGACACTGAGGTCCAGCACTGAGGGCCTTTTAGCAGTTCCCTCACTGCGAGAAGCAAAGCTACAGGGAACCAGGCAGAGGGCCTTCTCGGTAGTGGCGCCTCGGTAGTGGAACACCCTCTCACCAGATGTCAAAGAGAAGAACAACTACCAGGCTTTTAGAAGACATCTGAAGGCAGCCCTGTTTAGGGAAGCTTTTAATGTTTGATGTATTTTAATATTCTTTTGGAAGCCGCCCAGAGTGGCTGGGGAAGCCCAGCCAGATGGGTGGGGTATAAATAAATTATTATTATTATTATTATTATTATTATTATTATTATTATTATTATTATTATTATTTATCCCGTGAGTCCTGTATCTAGCAGTATTTTGCTTTTGTCTTCCCGGTACCCACGCATCACGCCAATTTTATTCCAGGCAGTAAGTACTGGTACCTTACTCAAGACTCGTTAACGTGCTGTAACTACCAAAGCCTGATTTCCAATACGTGCTTTCGCGTGTGTGGGTGGCATTTTAATCCACATTAGTGACTGACAAGGTGAAACTGGAGCAGGGTAGTGATTCCAAATCACCGCCACATTCAGAATAAAGGCTTGCCATCGACTGGTGTATTTGTCTCATCAGTATTGTAACAATTCGATTCGGACCATTGGTCCATCTAGCCCGGCACTGCCAGGCACTGACTAGCAGCGGCTCTGCAAGGTTTAAGGCAAGAGTCTTTCCCAGCCATATCTGGCGACAGTGAGGGTTGAGCACGGCTGACTAGCAGCGGCTCTGCAAGGGTTAAGGCAAGAGTCTTTCCTGCGCTAAACAGCCTCTCCCCAGCGAGGGGTTGCTCGCAGAGCACAAATGGTCACGTTCAGACCAATCCACAAACTCCTTACATTGCGTTAGCGGCTGATGTGGATCGGTAGCCTGCAAATAGTTTAAACCAGTGTTTCCCAAACGTTTTTGGGCAACGGCACACCTGTTTACTGAAAAAAAATCTCGCGGCACACCACCATTAAAGCCCCGCCCCGTGACGTCAGCGCGCAGCGTCACGCCGGGAGGGACGCACAAAAGTGAAAGTTTTTCCCCTCCCCCTTGCCGGGGAACCTCCAAGCTTTGGGCAGGCAGGCAGAGCTGGGAAGGGGGTTTCCAGGGGACACGGCAGCTCCTCGAAAGGCTTCTCTCAGCTGCGCTCAATCCTCCTCGGAGAGGATTTCCCCTCCGGTCCCATGCCTTCGTTTGGGGCATCGCTCCGGCTGCTCCCTCTCCCGCCGCGCAGGAGCGATGCCTCTCTCTGGCTCTCCCTCCGCGCAGGCTGAGGGAGGGAGGGAGGTGCGCGTGTGACCCGTCTCTGCTGGGAGACCAAACCCAGCGAGGCAGAGTCGCGCGGAGGCGCCCAGGCAGCGCTGCCGGCTGCGAGGAGGAGCGCCAGGCAGCAGCAGGAGGCGCGGCCTCTCCTCGCCGCCGCCGCCCCGCCTCTCGCCGCCCGACTCTCCCGCCTCCCTCCAGGCATCTCGCGGCACACCAGCCGATTGGGAACACCGGTTGGGAAACACTGGTTTAAACTGCCACTTTTTGAACAATAGACCCTGCGACAGGCGTAACCACTCTATTATGTCGACAAGCAAGGTCGAAGTTCCACTGGGATTTATTTAAGTGTTTGCTCCGGAGGAAGTGGTTCGCGGATCGTGGCCCTAGTGCAATTCCCAGCTAGTTTCCCCATCCCAATTTAATTATCCTTATGGGATTTTTATGATTACCAGGAGCTTTCCTCGCCTTGCAACTGCCTCTCTGCAAAAAGTGAACACGTGCCTTGGGAGGAACGAGACTTCTTTAGAAACCAGCGCGCTTTTTCGCGTGGTTGCCGCTGGTGCCAACCGGGGAGGCGCGGAGAGAGGAACCTATAACTTGATATCTCTTTCTCCGCAACAACTGCTTTTTGGAGAAAGCTCTGCAGAGCGAGCCGCTAAGCAGGCGTGAATCCGGCGCTCTGATCCCCCGAGCTCAGCTGGCGCGCCAAAACGCCACCGCCCGAAAAGGAAAAGTCCTCTGTCGCCTCGCCATTGGCTAGCAGGAATGGTCGTGGCTTGCTATTGGGCAGCGTGGAGGGGAGAGCCCTCCTTTAGGAACGTACTATGGCTTGTCTGGCATTTTTCTCTCCTGGGGGGGGGGAGAAAGGGGTGGGACGGCGCGTGCCTCCTTTCCCGCTTTGCTGCTCGGAGCCGGACTCCCGTGCGCTTCGCCTTCTGCGCGATAAAGCAAAGAGGCGGCACTGCGGCAGCCAGATTTCGTGCGGAGGGAAAGCCCAGCCTTGTTTGCACAACCTCGAGCCAGTCAGTCACATAAAAGCATCAGCCCGCCCCCAGGGCCGGCCTCCTTTTCTCTGAATGTGCGGTGCTGCCACCCCCCCGCCCCTGCCCCGGTCTTTCCCTCAATGAGAATACACACAAGCTTTCTCCTTTAGAAAAAAAACGAGAATAAAAAAAGCGCTGGCGGCCGGCGGCGTCTACACGGGCCGCATGAGGAGGTCTGCTGGGCCGGATTTGGCCCACGGGCCTTGAGTCTGACACCCGTGAACTGAACTAAGTTTTCTTGATAATAGCAGGCACAACTATTATAGGCTGTTATCTATGCCCTTGTTATTGGCTTGGACTGTTGCCAGAAAAAAAACAGATTTCTAAATAAACATGGCCATAATTTTTCTATATGTTCTTTTTATTTCTAATGTGGCAAATGGAAGAAATATCCCTTGTAGCAAGCTAGAAAATGCCACTGTTTTTTCTTTGGCTTTTCTTTCTTTTCATATCCTGGAATCCCAAAATGTTTTTAAAGCTGTGATTCTAGGAATCCAGACTGTTTGTGCTTTCTGCAAAAGTCCAAAATAAAGGCTGGGAATTTGCCTTCTCCTTGCAGAATACTTGCAGAATAATCTCCTTCAAGAGGCAAAAAGAGCCTAGCCCAAAGGAAGACAAACTACACACTTTCCTTCCCTGCCATAGGACTTGGTGAAAGGAAGGTGTTGAAAGTAGACACCAATGGTTTGCTAGTCTGTAGACACTTTCAGACTCCCCCTTATTGGCTACAACCCACTGCTGTACCTACTGACTATGCCTCCTGGCATCCATACAGCAGGGTAGTGATTCGAAACAATGGAGTTTTAAACAAAATGATTTAGTGATAGTCTGGTTGCAGATAACCTTTTTGTCTGTAGGTAGTACCATGTTTTTTTGACCCTTGCCATTGGACATGGACATTGTCAAATGTATTGTTTTTTAAAAAGTGTCTTCCCTTAAATTTATTCATTTTAAGTAGCAGTAGAAAACCAGCTGCATCTTTTCAGCTAGATAAGAATATGCATTTCTTGTAAGCCCTTAACATTTTCCTTTTCATGTTTCTGTTCATACTGTAGTAAGTATGTGGTTGTTTAAATTCTTCAGATTATATACACATTCCTAACATCCGTCATGTCTGTTTTCAAAGCATAATCTTCATTATTCAGATGCTATTTGTCTAATAAACGATATACAGCAAGCGTAATCAGAAGTTGTTTAAATCTTCTGAGATTTTTAAAGCTTTTATATCATGCTCTGAACTGAACATTAATGCTCAAAAGTATATTGAACATACTGATAGGGTGTAGAAAATATGATAGAAGTTATTGTTTCACACCCTAATTTTCAGTTTTTACAAAGCATCTTTCTGGAAGTATCTTCTGGTTTTACATCCATTTTAGGGTGTTGATAACTTGAAGTCAAGGAAGAGTTTCCTAACAAAAGCCAGAATCGTATTTTGCCAATCAGAAGGAGGAGCAATCTCTGTAGCAGAATGTGTTGTGATAAGGTGACATCACCATTGCTCTAGCCCTACCTGAGAGTTTGCAGCAAACCTGAACCATCACGAGGCTTTCACAATATTCTGCCATGCTGCAGAGCTTCCAGTCTTATAAAGAAGTGTTAGATTTGTTACACAGGAGAAGATGCACACATTTAGAAATAAATGTTTTTATGTATCACATTAACAGGATGACATGTAGAAATAGTTCCTTCTCTCTTTTTTTGCTAAATGTTTCTTTTTTCCTTTCAGTGGTAGATACAAACGATCGATTTCTTAGAAAAATAACAGTTGGACAAGCAAGTACCGAAAAAGGATTTTCTCGTCAGGTAGGTAAAGTTCTGACTGTGTTTGGAGAAGACATTTATTTTGATCATTATAAATGTTTCCTTCCTAATATATTTTTAATAAATTGTTGAAGAACTGGTTGCTTAATGGTTTTAGATATGAATTAATTTGCAGCTAATCTTGGCTTAGTGTATAGTAGTGATTTTAAAGCAATAGTTTTCATATAGTTATCAAGTACAGTATGGTAATCAACATTGCATTGATGTAAGGGGAAAATATATCAATAAATAAATATGTATGTTTACTTGCATGTAAGTCCCCCTGCATCCAACGGGGATACATGCTAGTAAGTTTTCATAGAAATGTAGTCTAAATCTCATTAAAAAACAGATCAATGGAATATAAAAATGTGAGAAAGTGTCCTAAAGAGAACTCATCATTGTAACTTTGCTGATAAGCCAAGTTCATTGTTGTTTTTTCATGCACACCGTCTTTGTTATGACATTACTAAACAGTGAGCATTGCATTTGGCAAGGCTACTTCTAAACAGTAGCCATATTTAATATGTTAGATCTAAGTGAAAGTTTACCATATGGAAAATATAATCTACTTCAAGTATAATGTGGAAGACAGAGGGCAGTTATTCTGGGTGAAGTGTCACAAAACCAGCTCAAGCTTTTTTACATACACTTCCCTAGAGATTTGAGCAGCTATGGAGGGAGATGACAATGTTGGGTTTAATTGCATGGGCTGAGCCCAAAGAGAACAGCCTTCTCACAGCCTTACAGGATGCCATTTGTCAATCTTTTTAAGAACTTGTCCAGATAAACGCTGCTTTTGGATAATCAAATTCCAGTTTAATGAGCGGAGGTATGAGCAAATCTTGTGAATGTGGATTCAGCTGCTTTGCTCCTATCTTTGCATGAACTGGTGAACAAACCAAGAACTCTTCAATTAACTATAACTTTCCAGTCCACCTGAACCAAGTAAATAGTATCAATGACTTTATTTATTTATTTATAAAAGTATTTATATACCACGAGATCACAAAGCCTATCGGGAAGTGGTTTATAGCATTAACAAGATGTAAAAAAAAAAAAAGGTTAAAAGCATAAATACCCTATCTTGTTCCAAAGTTGTTAACCTTAGTTTTCAAGTTCACATGAAACTAGTTTGCTGGCTCATGCAAAGTGAGAAGTGAATGAAGTGCCTATGTGCTCAAGCCACAGAGCTCATCTGTATACAGTCAGTAATCCAAACTCGGATGGCAACTATCCATGTTCTTTTATCCATGTTCTGTGCTGATCCTTATCAGCTTTGCCCACTGGTGGTATGCCATCTTCTTTTATTGCTTTCATTCGTAGCCCACCTTTCTTCCATGGTGGAACTCAAGGTGGCGTTCATCAGATTCCCAGCTATGGATTAGAACTCCAGGTGTCTCTTGTCTCATAAACTTGTACTTTTCTTTTTACAGACTCAGTTTGATATAGCTGTTGCAAGTGAAATCATGGCAATCCTAGCGCTGGCCAGTGGTCTGTCAGATATGAAAGAAAGAATGGGGAAAATTGTTGTTGCTAATGACAAAAAAGGACAACCAGTGACAGCAGAGGATTTGGTATGGATCACCCCAGGATTCTTATTACTTTTGCTTATTAAGACACAATACAGCTCTTATAAAAACCCACATTCAGAGACAGTGTGTATCTGGGGTGCACCTTATTGCCAGAAGAGTCAAATTTGGTCAAAACTGTGGGTTATTTTCTGTTTCTAACAACTCATCCCACCTATATCAGTGGTTTTCAAAAGGTGGGCAACAACAGACTGGCAGAGGGGCAAAGGTTTTCAGGAACGGAGAGACTCTGTTCACCTTCTTCACCTTTGCCAGCAAAATACGGTAGGATTAATTCACTTTAGCAAAGGATTTTTATTAATTCACATACAACCAGGGCCGGTTGATAGCTTTCCCACCTGTCCCATCACACCAGCCTGATTCAGGGAGAGCTGCAGCTTTGTTCTAATTATATGTCCCTGTGTATGGTTTTGCGAGGGGTTAGAGATGTCTTGTTTGGTTCCCCTTTATAATGCTATGTTGGATCAATACTCTAAACTGAGAGAGGGACCTTTTTTCAGCCGCAGAGCCACATTCCCCTCTGGACAATCTTCTGGAGGTCACATAGTGGGTGGGGTCAGAAGCAAAAGTGGACAGAGCAGTTACTGTAATTTTTTACAGAAGCTAGTTTATTTATGGGACGCGGGTGGTGCTGTGGGTTAAACCACAGAGCCTAGGGCTTGCCAATCAGAAGGTTGGCAGTTCGAATCCCCGTGACGGGGTGAGCTCCCGTTGCTCGGTCCCTGCTCCTGCCAAGCTAGCAGTTCGAAAGCACGTCAAAGTGCAAGTAGATAAATAGATACCGCTCCGGTGGGAAGGTAAACGGCGTTTCCGTGCGCTGCTCTGGTTCACCAGAAGTGGCTCTGTCATACTGGCCCCATGATCCGGAAGCGTACGCCAACTCCCTCGGCCTATAGAGCGAGATGAACGCCGCACCCCAGAGTCATCCGCGACTGGACCTAATGGTCAGGGGTCCCTTTACCTTTACTAGTTTATGTATATGGTCACACACCACTCTCTGTTCTCCATCAAAGCACGTAAGAGGCATTGTCAGAGTTCTAACCAAGCAAAGCAAGACTAGTGAAGGGTGTGGCCTGAAGGGGAGGGTCCAAGGGGGCCAGACAGAGATACTTGGAAGGTGAGCATTTGGCCACCCCTGCTGTTAATCACAGATCTTTGCAAAGATAATCAGGTTATATGCATATGACTACATGCCAGCATCTCTGCATGCTCTAAACTAAACATGCTCTTTGAGAAATGGGCTAAGAGAAGAGAACAAGTTTAGAAAGTGATGCTTCATGATGCTGTTTCTACTGCTGTTTGTTTTGATTTTTTTGTGTTAAGATTGTTTTTAATTTTATCTGTAACATGCCTTAAGTATGGTTTTATCATAGAAAGGGCAGGATATAAATGTCCAAATAAATAAATAGTTCGAAAAACATGACTTACATGCATACATTCCTGAGCCTTCAAAAGCAGGACTGGAGTTTGCAAATTAAACATTGGGAGTGCAGCTGCAAATATATATTTTTTTTGTAGAATAGAATAGTGTCCTAAATTTTAGGTCTCAGAAATATTTTAATGTCACTCTGAGTGCCTGCTTCTATTAACACTTAGCGTGGGTTCAAAATGAACCCATTTTTAAAGTTGCTTAACTTTCCCTATATTGAATTGATGTTTTTACAAGTAGCTTTCAATTCATTATTTAATGTTCAACCTAAACTCTAATTCCTCCTCTCTTTCATTTCATATATGAATAATGTTTAATATACCATGCAAATATGCAATTGCTCTTAATTTCAGGGTGCTATACCACATTTTCAGTGTACTGTAATAAAATCTAAAATACACACTAGGAGATGAAAACCAGATGCTGCAAGGGCTGGAGGTGGGAGGAGGCAGAAAAGAAAAGATAAATTGAATATTTCATAAACTCAGAGGCTCCTTTCACAAGTGTAATGGATTTTTAAAAGCCATCCTCTGTAATTGAACTACAGAATTTGTTGCCAAGATATGGTGCTCATTGAGCAGGGTTCTAAAGACTAGATTGCAATTTGGCTGCGGTATTATCGTAAAATGTTTGATAGACAGATGCCATATCTCCATGGCAAATTAAACTGGCATGCCCAAGATTAGTATTTCAGCAGCCATGAGGAATATTAAATAAATATGTAGCTATTTGTTTAGTAAGGAAGCTTCTCAAATTACTGCATGAGGACTCTTTTTCACATTGAATATACTCTTTTTACAAATAGCATACAGGTGAGGATATTGTCTTGGAACCCTAGGCTCCAGTTGTGTTTGTGGTGTCTTTATGTAAGGCATGTTTTAATTCTTTATGGAGTTCTTTCTTTCCTTTTAAAACAACCAGTTCCTAGGAGGTTTTATTTCAAACTTGATCAAGCAAAATATCCAATGAGAGAGTATCTGGATTATCATACCATAAATGTGCATTGAGACAGTTATCAGACAGAATTCAATGTTTAATCGGGGGGGGGGGGCAGGTTCTGAACCTCTGTTCCTCAGTGAAAACAATGTGTTATTAGAGACACTGCATCAACCCCTAAAGAGCAGGAAAATGGGTTAGGAATGGCCATGAGGAAGAAGCGGATGTTGACTACAGCCTTCTTTATCAATAGCAAATTGTCCAGTGCCACCTAATGGAGAACTTGGCTTCCTGGCTGGAACTGTTTGAGTACCTACAGAAAAGGGCATATACCCTGTGGTCTTATGTCAGACTCCATCTGGACTATCTCCCTGTTTCCTACAACCAAATGCCTCTGGGAAACCCACAAGCAGAAGATGATGGCAATAGCCTTTTCCTGTTCCCCAGCAGCTGGTATTCACAAGCATACTGAAGACCATATTCTGAACCTTGAGATTGCATTAAACTATGATGACCAGTAGCTATCAGTATCAAGTGGTGTGGCTATGCTGCTCACCTGACCTATCTCTGGCATTACTGCTTACTGGGATGGATTGTCGGAGGGAGGGAGTGGCAAGGTTGGTGCAGTGCAAACAAGCCTGATGGATACAATTCAGTGCTCCTTCCAGTGCATTTGCACTACACTGACCATGTCTTCTCCTTCTCCTTCCCCATCTCCATCCCAACATACATATGCAGTAGTTAGTCAACCAAATTGAGGTCCAGGTGAGTCGTGCAGCCCCACCACACTTCTCTTTGTGAAAGCTATTGAAAGACTTTTCTTCTGTAAATATGTCCTCTAAGCAAATGACCACCACCATATATTGTACAATGATCTTGGGGAAGTGGGTGAGGCTGGTAACAAGAACAAGTCATGGCTGGCTAAGAAAGGCAAACTACAATGTGTGGGTCTGTGCCTTAAAATATTTCCATGTTCAGTGTATGTATTACTTTTAAAATTGTGTTGTATTGAATTGTATAACTCAGAAGCTTTGGTACCTCCCATTCAGAATTTATAGTGATGGAGGTGGCATTTCCAGAACTTTTAGCACCACCCTACATAGAGATAACAATGTTTTTCACAGCTGTGTGTTGGTTTGTGTTTAGCTAAACACTTTGATTTTTAAACCACTTTACTTGAACTTATAAGCTGCAAGTTATAAGCAGTTTTTTTCTTTTTTAGGGAGTAACTGGTGCTTTGGCGGTTTTGATGAAGGATGCAATTAAACCAACACTGATGCAGACATTAGAGGTCAGTCAAATCATCTGTAACCCTAACCTTTCTCTTCCCTTTTTTAAAAGAACTATATCTAAGTTGCCAAAGTGCTGTCTTTTTTAAAATTGAAATTAAACATTTGCTTGTTTATACTGCATGACTCTTCCTTTTCATATTTGATTTGCATGGGCATTTCACAAGGCATGTTGTTAAGAGAGGGTTCCCCTCTCCCAAGTCCAAGAACATTTGAATTTCAGTTAGCATTACCTGTGCTAGAAATGCAGATCAAAGGGGAGTTCTGCCATTTCCGCCCACCTCCCTTTCAGCACCCCCTTGCCATACCCCACATCGTTTCTGAGATGCTCTCAGGAGCAGCCTGAGAAGAGAGGGGGTAGAGGGGAGAGGTAGGAAAGCTCCATTCTGTGATCAGAACTCCACTTACCCTTCTTAAGATCCACGTGATTAATAAGAATTGAGGTTGCAATCTATACAAGCTTAAATCCCAGCCCACTCCATGGGAGTTAAGCATACAGTGGTGCCCCGCAAGACGAATGCCTCGCAAGACGGAAAACTCGCTAGACGAAAGACTTTTCCGTTTTGGAGGTGCTTCGCAAAACGAATTTCCTATGGGCTTGCTTCGCAAGACGACAATGTCTTGCGAGTTCCTGCTGGTTTTTTTTCCTTTCCCCCCCTTTTTCTAAGCCGCTAAGCCGCTTATCAGCTGATCCGATCAGCAGGTAAGCTGCTAAAAGCCGCTAATAGCGCTAATCCGCTAATCCTTCAATGGGCTTGCTTCGCAAGACGAAAAAATCGCTAGACGAAGAGAATCACAGAACGGATTCTTTTCGTCTTGCGAGGCACCACTGTACATAAAAGCCACAGAGATCACAGCCTCAGCTTTTATAGGAACTGAAATGAAGTGTCACCTGTCATAAATAAACAGTAAATAAATGGGATGTCTATTTAAAGAAAAGATGGTATCTGTGAAGACATACCCTTTTACCATATTCAAATATATATTCATAGAAAATATATTGGTGCAACTTCAGAAACAGAAGCATGGTGAATGCTTACTTCTAAGCATGGCAGTTTTACTTGGAAGCCCCTTGGCTTGCAAAATGGCAAGGAAAAAACAATAGGATCTGTTGGTTTGGATCCAGAGAAACTGTGAGTGCTGCTCTGTTCACAGAAGGAGAGGGATGGCAATTAGGGGTCAATTTCCTGCTTCCTCCGATGACCTTTGAGAATCCAGGAGGAGTGCCAGATTGGCCCCACCAATGCATTTACCCTGCATTGACCACCCTGCTACCTTAGCCTTCCTGGTAAGCAACAGTGACCTGCCTACTGGTCATTGTAAACTGCTCTGAGGTTTTTCCTACAATTAAGGTAAAAAAAAGGAAAAAAATAAATAAATACTGGAAAGCTAGTATAGTGGCTCATCCCCAAGCAGTGAGCCACTTCTGGCTCTGGAAGTGATGGTCTTTGAAGGTGCAGATAGCCTTATTTGGATTACCAGCTCTTCTACAAATAGAAAGCCACCTTCCATTTGAGAAAGAGCCACTCTGAACCCAAATCATTATATTTTCATTTTGGATCTTTACTTAGAGTGGTTTTGCATAACATATGTGTACTTTAAAACAGAACACATGATTGCTTGGTTGAAAACTTGTTTGAATTATCACATTTCTTGGTTTACAGTTATGTGGCGATTTTTTTTTTTTACAACCAGCCTTGTCTGAGCCTAATTTTGGTTTGGTTTTATTAGACAACAGTTAAATGGTCAAATAGGTTATGTACATGGATGTTTTAACAATATTTCCATAAGAAACTGGGAATCATGGGCATCATGATGAAATAGCTGTTAGAAGATATTGCTTGGTAAAGCACTATAACATTATTGTGTTGTTGTACCTCCCTCTTCAGAAAACCCCAACATAATTTATCTGCCTGAGGAAGCCACATCCAATTCTAGCTTGTGTTTGACTAGGGATAATTTTTACACTTTGTTATCTTAACAATATTTATATGTTACTGAATAACAAATAAAAAGTACAACTATGGACAATAAAATATGAAGCAGAATCAGTATAATGGGAGAAGGGGAAATCTCAGTCACACACACACACACACACACACACACACACACACACATCACATGAACTTTAGATTTAACACAAAGTTTAAAGAGCCTGGTAAAATAAAAAGGTCTTCACTTGGTCCTGAAAACCCAGAAAAGTAGTCAACAAGTGAATGCAGTATTCACCCATCTATTCTTACCTGGTGAGAGCATGTGGAGATGGGTCTCTGAGAATGGATAGATAAATGTGGGTGTGTATTATAGCTTTTTAAAAGTTTGAAATGTACCCTTTTCTGTTTCCTGTCAGCCCCTCAGGAAGTATTCAAATACTACTGCTATGCATTTATGGAGCACTGTAAATCTTTCAATGGGTTATACCACTAATCAAATACTGCTCTGCAAGCGAGGACCCAAGCACAGTAATATTCACTACAGTGGTACCTCAGGTTACATACTGTCAGGGGTTCAGGAGTAGAGGCAAGGGCAAGGGAGGAAACAGAGAGCGAGGGGGAGGAGGCAGAAGAAAAGATGAGTGATGACGACGACCCGAGATCTCCGAGTCTTTCCAGTGAATCAGAAGATTCACAGAAAGGAGCACCAGTGGCCAGGGCAAGGGGGGAGCCTAGGGGGACACCCCAGGAAGAAGGGTCCAGAGGGGGCTCAGAGGGGAGCAGTTGGAAATCGGGACCAGCGTCACCAACAGAGAGCAGGGGAGAGGAAGGGCGCCAGGTATCAAGCGCTGGCAGCTCACAACAGGAGGGAGGGCACGAGTCAGGAGTGGCCACACCTCCATCGGGGAGCGAAGAAACGGTCAGGCGGAAAGTGGAAGGTTGGGCGCGCGCGCCAAGTTCAAATGCACAGGAAGGTGGCGCAGTAAGCAGCCCGGAAAGGGAGCCAGGTCCTAAAGCCCGGCGCAAGGAGACAGGAGGGTCCGGGGGGTCAGCGTCAGAAGAATCCCGGAAGGAAGAGACCACGGGGGGCAGAGGGACCCAGAGAAGAACGGTCAGGCGGAAAAGGTGGAGTAAAGCTAGGTTAGTAAGCTGGTGCACAGGGGGCGGAGACTCAGACGGAGCTTCGCCGGTCTAACCCTTAAGACGTAGAGCTGCGCGCAGCAGCTTGAGAATGGAAACTGTAACTCAATAAAGACTTTTACAAGTGACCGCTGGCTAGCGTGATCCTCTGTGAGCTAGGATCTGGAAGCAGCTCTGACAGTAAGCTCCGTCCCACGTTGTGGGCATCTACAGCCTCGCGGACAGGAGAGAAGGCGGGTGCCTACGACTCAGCTCACGAACGGCAGACAATATGACGGCCGAACAGCAGATAGGAGAACTCAGAGAAGCAGTGACACGACTGAATGCCGAGATACTTGCATCCAGGAAGAGAGAGGAGGACGCAGCTGCCGCCTACAGGGATCTCCAGGTCAGGTTGGAAGTGCTTACGAAGCAAGGGCAACTGACACCCAAACCGGAGGGGATTGGGTTGGGGAGAAGAACAGGCGGTCTAGTCTCTCACTTCGATGGGAATTTACAACAGTACCCCAACTTTAGAGCAGATGTACAGTGTGCACCGCAACTGCTGGACAAAGACTTTAGAGATGAGCAAGAGAAGGTGGGATTTATCATGTCCCATTTGCATGGAGAGGCTAAAGCATGGCTGCGCAATTTGTGGAGAGATAAGGATCCGGCGCTCCAAACCGCGGATGCCTTTATTAAAGCGATGGATGGCTGCTTTTTATCTAGCATAGACGTGGATCTTGCCCGGAAGGAGGTACATGGGCTGAAGCAAGGGAGGGCCAGCGTAAGACAGTACCATGCCCGCTTTTTTGCATTGGTCAGTGCCTTGGAATGGGACAGAGATTCAGCTCCAGTCAGAGACCTATTTTGGGAAGGATTGAACAGTGCGGTTAAAGACGAAATTGCAAGGGGGGAGAGACCCTGGACCACGCAGGAGGTCGTTCAGAGGGCGCTGGCGGTGGGAGTGCGGCTGGAGGAACGTCCATGGAGCAGGGACGAAGGACGTGGAGGGCGCGAACCAGCGAGAGGGTTCTCCTTCGTTCCCAGGGAAGCTGCGCGTGCGCAATCCACGCCTCCGCCAGGAGGGGGAGCGGAACCGATGGAGGTTGGCGGTGCCAGGGCTCAGTCAGCAACCAGAGCCACAGCACCGGGAGCAGTCAAAGCGAAGCCTCCTAGAGGGAACAGGAAGTGTTACATCTGCGAAAGTCCGCAGCACATGGCGAAAGAGTGTCCCCAGAGGATCCACAAGCTCAATGCAGCCTCTGCGACGGTGACTGCAGCTACGCAGCACGGAGATGCACAGCAGGGAAACGACGGAGTCTGGCTGGAGACAGAGGCACTGGGGCCCAGCCAGACGAGTCAGTGAAGCAGTCCCCAGAGAGTTTGCAACCCACAGACCCCCTCCCGCCCAAACCAGTAGTGCAGCTCACTGCATCGCTTCAGCTACCCAATGGCCTCACTCTAGACGTGCCAATCACCGTTGACTCAGGAAGCAATGCGGACTTTATAGGGCAGGACTTTGTCGATAAACACGCTATACAGCTGCTGCCTGCCACGCTGCCCCTGCAGGTCGTCACGGTGGATGGCAGGGAGCTGCTAGGGGGGCAGGTGGTGAAGCAAACGCCACCAATGGTGATGCGACTTGGGAATCACAGGGAAATCATCAGTTTTAATGTCACCAGACTGTCGGACACGCCTATTGTCTTGGGCATGAGTTGGCTGGACAGACACAGTCCGACGTTGGCTTGGTACCAGCGGCAGCTAGTCTTTGGCTCATCATACTGCGCTGAACACTGCATTCTGCCCCGGCAGGAGGGAGAGGAGGAGGAAGCGCAGCTGCAGCTGGGGGCGCTGCAAGCAATCCCCCACAAATACGCGGGATTTTTAGAGGTCTTCTGCGAGAAGGAGGCGGACAAGCTACCCCCCCCCCACAGATCATATGACTGCAAGATTGACCTACTGCCAGGGGCGGCGCTGCCCAAAGGGAAGCTGTATTCCATGTCTGAGGACGAACTACAGGAACTCAAAGAGTTCATAGATCATAATTTGGAGCGCGGTTTCATCCGAGAGTCCAAGGCAGTGGGAGGCAGTCCTGTATTCTTTGTTAAGAAGAAGGACACGCCCCAAAAAAGACTTGTAGTGGACTACCGGATCTTGAACAGTGTGACCAAGCCATCGGACTTCCCCATGCCCAGGATCGACGACCTCCTCGCGACGGTACGCAAGGGCCGCGTGTTCACCAAGTTGGACCTGCGTGGGGCGTACAACCTCATTCGCATGCGGGAGGGTGATGAGTGGAAGACAGCCATGTTCACGCCCCTGGGCACCTACGAATACAGAGTTATGCCTTTTGGATTGCAAAATGGCTCCCACTGTTTTCAAGCTTTCATGCATCATGTGCTGGCGGGGCTCCTCTACAAGACGTGTGTCTGCTTCTTGGATGACATCCTGATATTTTCTGAATCGCAGCAGGATCACGACAGACACGTCAAGGAAGTGCTGAGCAGACTACAGCAGCATAGGCTTTACGCCAAGCTGGAAAAGTGACGGAGGTGGATTTCCTGGGCTACAGGTTGTCAGACAAGGGGCTCGCCATGGACAGCGCCAAGGTTCGTGCAGTGTTGGACTGGAAGAGCCCGCCCAACCGGAAGGAGGTCCAGCGGTTTGTTGGCTTTGCGAACTTCTATCGCAAGTTTATCAAGGGGTTCGCTATGCAAACAGCGGCCATCACGGACACGCTCAGTTCCAAGAAAAAGAAGTTCATCTGGACGGAACAGGCGGAGCAGTCCTTTCAGGCACTCAAGCGTCTCTTCGCGTCGGAAGAGCAGCTGTTGCATGTCAACCCCAGCAGCCAATGAGGGTGGAGACGGACGCATCAGACAGAGCCGTGGGAGCAGTCCTGTTGCAGCAAGACCCGCAGGGGGCTTGGAGGCCGGGAGCGTTTTACTCCAGGAAGCTCAGCAAGTCTGAACAGAACTACACCATCTGGGACAGGGAGTTGCTTGCCATTCATGCAGCATTCAAGGCGTGGAGGCACTTCCTGATCGGCGCCAAGCACACGGTGCAGGTCTGCACGGACCACAAGAATCTGGAGCACTGGCGCACGGCGCAGTTCCTGAACCAGAGGCAGATACGTTGGGCCGAATTCTTTGCAAACTTCGACTTCCGAATAGAGTATGTCCCGGGGGACACCAACGTCATGGTGGATGCCCTATCCCGTAAACCACAGTATCTGGAGGAGGCGACGCCAGCGGCTGCCATGCACATCTTTGCGCCGACGGTGTGGGCGTGCGCTTCGGCGACAGTTGACCTGGATGCGGTGAGGAGAGCGTTGCAGGACGACACCTTCGCGCGAGCCAAGATGGCAGAGGCGCAAAGGGGCACGGCGGCGACCGGCGAGTTCCAAGTTCGCGATGGATTACTCCTCCGTAAAGGGGCCATCTACGTGCCGGGGGACGATCTTCGCGCCAAGGTACTGCAGCAGCTGCACAACGCACCCACTGCCGGGCACTTTGGCACGGAGAAGACGATGGAATTAGTCGCCAGGGACTTCTGGTGGCCCAGAATGAGAGGGGAGGTCGCGGACTACGTGGCGAGGTGCGACACCTGCCAGAGGGCCAAACCAGTACACAGACCGCCGGCGGGACTGCTGGAACCGCTGCAAACCCCGTTCGAACCGTGGGAGAGAGTGGCCCTGGACTTTGTCACGGATCTACCCAGCTCGAGGGGCAAGACGGCAGTGCTGGTGGTGGTGGACTTGTTCTCCAAGATGGCACATTTCATCCCGTGTGCGAAGGTGGCCACGGCGGAACAAACCGCCAAGCTGTTCATAGATCACGTGTTCAAGGTTCACGGTCTGCCGCGGTCTATACTGTCCGACCGGGGGCGGCAGTTCATCTCGAACTTCTGGCAGAAGCTGATGGGCTTCCTGAACGTCAAGATCAACCTGGCTTCGGCTAGACACCCGCAGACCAACGGGCAAGCGGAGCGGGTCAATGCCATCATGCAGCAGTACCTGAGATGTTATGCTAATCAACAGCCTGCGACGTGGGTGGGTTACCTGCCTCTCGCCGAGTTCGCCTACAACAACACGAAGCACGTGTCCACGGGGGTGACGCCGTTCTTCGCCAACAACGGACGGCACCCCAGAACTTTCCCGGGACTGGAAAGAATGGGGGAGGGGGAGCCGCAGACTGCGGATGCGTTCGCGTCGGAGTTGCAGGAGGTCCACGATCAGCTTCGGCGGCACCTGGAGCTGGCTAAACACGCATGCAAGGTACAAGCGGACAGACACAGGAGGGTTGGCGAAGAGATCCATGTGGGAGACTGGGTCTGGTTAGCAGCCCACGCAGTGCCGGCCAGGTCGTTGGAGAAGAAGAAACTAGGGCATAAACAACTGGGGCCCTACCAAGTAGAAGAGCAGGTCAACCCGGTGGCTTTCAGGCTGGCGCTTCCGGAGGGCTCCAGGATGCATCCGGTGTTCCACAGATCGGTGCTCACTCCCTACAAGGCACCTCACAGATTTCAGGCACCAGGAACGGCACCGAGTCCGCTCCGAGAGGGAACCGAGCAAGGGGGAGTGGCACAGGAGGAGCCCATCAACGAAGTCACAGAGATTTTGGACTCCAGATGGGGGGAAGAGGGGGTAGAATACCTTCTCGCCAAGGAGGGCACCCCGGCCAGTGCCAACAGCTGGGTGCCGGGCTACGCTTTAGAGGAACCTCTGCTCAAAGACGAGTTTCATGCCCTCTTCCCACATAGACCCATGCCAGCAGACTTTTTCGACGACTGGCTTTTCACGCCCACGCTTTCAGCCAGCACGTTCCAGGGGTTCGACTCGGACGAGGAACCGACACGAGACGCCCGTTCCCCGGAGGGGTCACCCTCGGGATCTGCCTCAGAACCCTCGTATTGGTGGGACGATAGACCAGAGGAGCAGTGGCGCAGGAAGTGGCTGGAGGGTCCAGGACGAGCAACGTCCCCAGAAGGAAACGAGGGAGAGACGGACATGGAC
The DNA here is from genome assembly GCF_964188305.1 of Podarcis bocagei. Taxonomy (NCBI): domain Eukaryota; kingdom Metazoa; phylum Chordata; class Lepidosauria; order Squamata; family Lacertidae; genus Podarcis; species Podarcis bocagei. The sequence continues at coordinate 52,554,014 of NC_138127.1, forward strand.
GTATTCGGGGACGACCCGGGTTTCGAGCACGGCGGCACAGAGATGGAAGCGGAGGTGACCGTTGTCGACGAGAGCAGGGAGGAAGAACCGGAAGCCTTCAGGTGGAGGCCCGCCACGGGAAGCGAACTGTATCCGACATTCGTCCCCCTGACACGGCAGCACCCAGCTCCCACACCGGAAGGAGGGTAGGGGGGAAGGGGGGGCTTCGAGGGGGGGATGGATGTCAGGGGTTCAGGAGTAGAGGCAAGGGCAAGGGAGGAAACAGAGAGCGAGGGGGAGGAGGCAGAAGAAAAGATGAGTGATGACGACGACCCGAGATCTCCGAGTCTTTCCAGTGAATCAGAAGATTCACAGAAAGGAGCACCAGTGGCCAGGGCAAGGGGGGAGCCTAGGGGGACACCCCAGGAAGAAGGGTCCAGAGGGGGCTCAGAGGGGAGCAGTTGGAAATCGGGACCAGCGTCACCAACAGAGAGCAGGGGAGAGGAAGGGCGCCAGGTATCAAGCGCTGGCAGCTCACAACAGGAGGGAGGGCACGAGTCAGGAGTGGCCACACCTCCATCGGGGAGCGAAGAAACGGTCAGGCGGAAAGTGGAAGGTTGGGCGCGCGCGCCAAGTTCAAATGCACAGGAAGGTGGCGCAGTAAGCAGCCCGGAAAGGGAGCCAGGTCCTAAAGCCCGGCGCAAGGAGACAGGAGGGTCCGGGGGGTCAGCGTCAGAAGAATCCCGGAAGGAAGAGACCACGGGGGGCAGAGGGACCCAGAGAAGAACGGTCAGGCGGAAAAGGTGGAGTAAAGCTAGGTTAGTAAGCTGGTGCACAGGGGGCGGAGACTCAGACGGAGCTTCGCCGGTCTAACCCTTAAGACGTAGAGCTGCGCGCAGCAGCTTGAGAATGGAAACTGTAACTCAATAAAGACTTTTACAAGTGACCGCTGGCTAGCGTGATCCTCTGTGAGCTAGGATCTGGAAGCAGCTCTGACACATACGCTTCAGGTTACAGACTCCGCTAACCCAGAAATATTAGCTCAGGTTAAGAACTTTGCTTCAGGATGAGAACAGAAATCGTGCAGCGGCAGCACAGTGGCAGCAGGAGGCCCCATTAGCTAAAGTGGTGCTTCAGGTTAAGAACAGTTTCAGGTTAAGAACAGACCTCCAGAACGAATTAAGTACTTAACCTGAGGTACCACTGTATAAGGCTTGCTGTACAAAGCAGCTTGCTGACTGAGTGACACTCATAAACTACTGAAATTTATTTCCCTGATAGCAAATGATCAGTGGCAGTTTCTATTAGTTTAAAAAGAATAAATGTATATTATATTTATTCAGTGATACTGATACCGCAGGAGACTATTTTTGCTGTTTCTGTCATTGTTCTCCAGCTTCAGTTTCAAAGCGCACATAGCAGAATAGCTATCAGATCATTGGTACAAAATGCCATTTTTGGGATAACTCCCCCACCCCACCCCATCTTTATATTACATTCCTTTCCTCACCCCCCTGGCCTCCTCCATTAATGAAAGAAAACTTGTGTTTTCACAGGTGGAATCACCATAGGTTCTCCCTTTCATATGTCTCCTAGAGGAATTTTAGAGTTGTTGAATCAGATAGACATTTATTAGAATCCCATGAATCAAATGCAGCTTAAAAAGAGCTACCAGATACACTATTTTTCTTTTAATTACTGTGAATACTGAAGTCCTATATGTGTCTACTCAAACATAAGCCCCACTGAGTTCAATAGGGCTTGCTCCTGGGTAAGTGTGGTATAGGATTGCAGCCTCAGTGAAACTGGCCTCAGGAGCCTAAGTTAAAGCAGCTGACTTGTGGCAATGAATAGTTGGAAGCTGCAATGCCAGACCTGACACTTCCCTGCAAAAAGAAGCAATTGGAAAGAAGGCGTTTGACTTCCGGTCGGTGCCAGCGCTTAATGGCGGTCCTGCCTCCGAGCTCCGGAGAAGGACTGCTTCGCAAGTTCGGGTCTTACCCGCTACGGCGAGCGGGGGACCCCTAAAATCTCAGGCGCTGAAGCCTGAGAACAAGGAGACTCGGTGGGCACCTTTGCGCCCCCCGGTACCGTGAAAGAGCCTTTTTAAAGGCTACGGATCGACATCGGGGTGAGCGCGGTGCTGAGAGTCGTTACCCAGCCTGCGAAGTGAAGCCGCGTCGCCATAAGCGGAGAGCGCCGATTTCTTCCTGAAAAGAAATTCTGGACGGAATTCCCGTGAGTAAGATTTGAAAAACAATTGGGACCCTTTTAAATCTTGAAAATTGAGCCGAAAGCGGGGGATTAAATCAAGGAAGTCTGCCTCCCCCCGACTGCATGAAAGTGAAAGCAACGGAACTTTAAACTTGCATCCGATGAAACCTGCTTTTTAATTAACTTAACCGGGCACTGAGACTTTGGATCTCCCCTCTAGCTAGCAGGGCAGAGGGGAGGTGAATAAGACTTTAAAAACTGCATGATTTACCTGAAGTAAAATCCTCTGCTGTCTCATCTATTGAAAGCACGAAACGGTCTGCCTTCTCAGAACAATAGGTCACTGAACTGACTTTTGCCTGTAAAGTGATACTGTGATACAAAGTCCACATAGTGACTGGCTACAGTGTGTTGCAAGGAGAATCAGCATAGACTGGGAAACTGTGGCAATTTATAGCTACAAGCTTATAGCAATATTGACTTTGACTGAGTTAATCTCTTTCTTCTATACCTTTGGACATTCTCCTTTGTTCTTGTATTTGGACATTTTATTTTATGGCCATTTTGATTTGCTCCCCCTAGAGGGTAAGTAAAGTTCGACACGGCCTAGGACAGTGGAATTTTCCAACAGGAAACAGCTCCCGTGGGAAGTGACCTTGACATGAGTGGCGCACAAGAAGAGATTGTCACAAGAGCCAAAATTAGGCAACAACAACAACAGCTGCAACAGCAACAGACAAAGAAAAGAGGCTCAATTTCAGCTACAACTCCAGGACCAGCAGGATCAACAGAACAGGAAAAAGGAGCAGCTGCCTCTATGGAAGCTGTGACAGACGCTCTGCTTAAGATAAATCAAACTCTGGAGTCTTTGACAAAACAGACTTCAGAAAATACACAAAAATTAACAGAAATATCAGTAAGATTAAACCAGAACACAGAATCCATTAATAAATTGGTCGAGGAAAACGCTACTACACGCCAAATTGCCGAAGATGCCAAAGCTGTTGCTGGAGAGACGCAAGAGAAATTAGAGCCGATTGCCAAGAAGGTCTATGAGCATGATGCAACTCTGGCCTTGTGGGAGTTACAGAGAAAAGAGAGAAATCTGAAATTAAGATCAATCCCGGAGAACGAGAGAGACAACCTTGCGGAATACCTGACACGGGAGTTTGCGGACTGCTGGGATCTGGAGGAAGACGAATTTAAAATTACAACAGCTTTTAGACTGGGTAAAAAACAGGACAGAAAGACCCCGAGAGACTGCCTGATTACATTCAGATCCAAGGAGGAAAGAGACAAAATATTAGGACTCCACTTTGAAAAGGCCCTGCAAATTGGCAACTCAACTGTACAGATTTTCAAAGATATCCCAAAATATATCTTGGACTTAAGAAACTTCTACAAGGACCTGGCTCTTCTGTTAAAGAAAAATTCCATCCGCTTTAGGTGGGAATTTCCACAAGGACTGTCATTTGATTACAAGGCAAAAAAGGTGAAAATAAAGACAATTCAAGATAAAGACAAATTTTTGGCAAGAAATCAGGAGGACTTACAGAAGGGGACTGTGGATGTACTGGCAGAACAGAGGAGAGCACTAGATATCCTGAATCTCTCGATTGGACAAAAACCACCACCATCAGAAGAAGAGCAACAACTTGGAGCTGTTGGAGGAGTCTTAAGAAAATAACAAGATGGCTTTGCAATTCCTTAGCTGGAATTGTAATGGACTGAATGGGCCATTGAAGAGAAGACAAGTATTTCATATTTTGAACAGAGAACAACTGGACTTGATATGCCTACAAGAAACGCACATAACTAGAACCCACAGGAGACTACTTACGAATAAAAGGCTAGGACAAGAATTTGTTTCATCAGACAAAGTTAAGAAAAGAGGAGTTGTAATATATGTGAAAGAAAAATGGGCTCCAAAAATGATATTTAAAGATGAACAAGGGAGATATTTGGCAGTGGAGATACAAGTACAAGGAGAAAAACTTTTAGTTGTTGGAATTTATGCACCAAATGAAGGCAAATCTGACTTCTTTAAGAGACTTCATGAAACCCTGACGGACTACCTGGATTACAATATGATAATTATGGGAGATATGAATGGCGTGGTCTCCACTAATATGGATAAGGCACAAAGACTAACAATCAGTAAGGAAGGGAGACTTCCTAAGACTTTTTTTGAAATGACTGAAAACATGGACTTGATAGACATATGGAGAACAAGGAACCCTCTGGAGAGAGAGGGAACCTTTTTCTCCCAAGCAATGTTGACCTGGACCAGAATTGATCAAATTTGGATTACTAGTGGCATGGCCCCAAAGATTAAGAAGGTAGAAATCTGCCCAAAAACTTGCTCCGACCATAATGCCGTGAAGATGGAAATGAAACTAACAACAACTGGTCAATTTAGATGGAGAATGAATGACGCCCTCTTTCGAGACAAGGAAATCCTGATGAAGGCCCAAAAAACCTTAAAAGACTATTTCGAAATAAATTTGAGGGCTGACGTTGAGAAAAGAGTGATCTGGGACGCAAGTAAAGCGGTGATGCGAGGTTTCTTGATTCAACAAAACTCAATAATGAGAAAAAAACAAAATGAGAAAAAAGAAAAGATTTTGGAAAAGATAAAAGAAGCAGAGAAAAAACTAAGAGTAAAACCAAAGTCCCAGGAGATTTTAAGAGAGATCAAGTTATATCAATCACAATATATGGAACTGATGAACTTGGAGATTGAATGGAAGATAAAGCAGATGAAGCAAAAGACATTTGAATCAGCAAATAAAGGTGGTAAACTTCTGGCTTGGCAACTGAAGAAAAGGCAGAAACTAAATACAGTCACAAGCTTAGAAGTGGATGGAAAGAATATATCTAAACCTAATGAAATTAGAAATTGCTTCCTGAGTTATTTTAAAAAGCTTTATACTCAAGGCCCGCAAAATGAAGAAGATATAGATAAATTCCTTGATAAATATGGATTACAAAAAATCTCTCAACAAAACAAGATGGATTTGAACCAGAGAATAACAGAACAAGAGATAGAGGCTGCCATTCAGAATATGCAACTGGGCAAGTCCCCAGGACCAGATGGATTGACTTCAAGATACTACAAATCGCTGAAGGAATGGCTGATTCAACCACTGAAAGAAGTCTGCAATGAGATCCTTGAAGGAAAAAAGACATCTGAATCGTGGAAAGAAGCATATATTTCACTCATACCGAAGACAGAGACTGAAAAGACTCAACTGAAGAACTACCGCCCAATATCACTACTTAATGTGGATTACAAAATCTTTGCAGACATTTTGGCAAAAAGATTTAAAAGAGTGCTGATGGAGAAGATTCATGGGGACCAAGCAGGCTTTCTCCCTAAAAGACACCTAGCAGACAATGTAAGGAATGTGATAGATATTTTGGAAAAGCTAGAGGTGAATATAAACACTAAAGCAGTATTGATCTTTGTGGACGCGGAGAAAGCCTTTGACAATATTTCTTGGAGCTTCATGATAAAGAATCTCCATGGGATGGGGGTAGGTCAAGGTTTTGAGAATGGTATGGCCGCAATATATTCTGAACAAAAAGCCAAATTGATTGTAAATAATGTAGTGACGGAGGAACTTAAGATAGAAAAAGGAACACGACAGGGGTGTCCAATTTCCCCATTACTTTTTATCACGGTTCTGGAGGTGTTGCTGAATATGATAAGGGAAGACCAGCAGGTTAAGGGAGTGCAGGTCGGAGCCAAACATTATAAGCTAAGAGCGTTTGCAGATGACCTAGTATTGACTTTGCAAGAGCCAAACACTAGTACGAAAAAGGTTTTAGAAATAATTCAACAGTTTGGCCAGGTAGCTGGATTTAAGCTGAATAAACAAAAAACCAAAGTCTTAGGAAAAAACTTAACAGAGGCAGAAAAGGAGAAGTTTCAAGAGGAGACAGGGTTGACACTGGTTAAGAAGGTGAAATATCTAGGGGTTTATTTGACATCTAAAAATGTGAATTTGTATAAAGACAACTATGAAAAATGCTGGTCGGAAATTAAAAAAGATCTAGAAATATGGTCAAATCTGAAATTGTCAATGTTAGGCCGAATTGCTGTGATCAAAATGAATGTATTGCCTAGAATGTTATTCTTGTTTCAGACCTTGCAGATTCTTGATAAGATGGAATGTTTCAAGAGGTGGCAGAAAGATATTTCGAAATTTGTCTGGCAGGGCAAAAAGCCCAGGATTAAATTTAAAATATTGACAGACGCGAAAGAAAGAGGGGGTTTTGCCCTGCCGGACTTGAAATTGTACTATGAGGCAGCAGCATTTTGCTGGCTGAAAGAATGGATGCTCCTCGAAAATACAGACATCTTAGATCTGGAAGGTTTTAACAATGCTTTTGGTTGGCATGCATATCTATGGTATGACAAAGTTAATAGTGTCTTTAAGAATCACATTGTTAGAAAAGCACTGTTTAATGTTTGGAGAAGATATAAAGATCTGTTGGAAAACAAAACCCCTAGATGGGTCTCACCAGTGGAGGCCAAGGCAGTGAAGAAACTCAATATGGAGGTCGGATGGCCGAAGTATTGGGAAATTTTGGAACAGGATGGAGATAAGTTGAAATTGCAAAGTTATGAGAAACTGAAGCATAAGGTACAAAATTGGTTTCAATACCATCAAATAGTGGAATTTTTCAAACAGGACAGGAAAATTGGCTTCCAGATGGAAAAATCAAAACTAGAAACTGAATTGTTAGAACCTACTACTAAGAATCTATCTAGAATGTATAACTTGTTGCTGAAGTGGAACACACAGGAGGAAACAGTCAAATCAGCTATGATTAAGTGGGCACAGGATGTTGGTCATAACATCATGTCAGATGACTGGGAATGGTTATGGAACACCGGTATCAAATTTACGGCATGTAATGCCTTAAAGGAAAACATTATGAAAATGGTATACAGGTGGTACATGACCCCAGTCAAGCTGGCAAAAATTTATCATTTGCCCGATAACAAATGTTGGAAATGCAAAGAGACTGAAGGTACCTTCTACCACCTTTGGTGGACATGCCCGAAGATTAAGGCTTTCTGGGAAATGATCTATAATGAAATGAAAAAGGTACTTAAATGTACCTTTCCTAAAAAACCAGAGGCCTTTCTCTTGGGCATTGTCGGCCAATTGGTGTCAAAGAAGGATAGAGCTTTTTTCATGTACGCTACAACAGCAGCTAGAATACTCATCGCAAAGTATTGGAAGACACAAGACCTACCCACTCTGGAAGAATGGCAGATGAAAGTGATGGACTATATGACATTGGCTGAGATGACATGCAGAATCCGTGACCAAGGAAAAGAGACAGCGGAAGAAGAATGGAGAAAATTCAAAAGTTACCTTGAGGACTATTATAAACTCAATGAATGTTAGAGTGTTTTGGTTCTTAGGAGCAAAGGGATACAGTGACATAAGCTTAGAATATAGAGATGACTAAGATGACTGAGGTTGGAAAGTAACAACTGGGAGTTGCTATAAAATTATAGACATTGGGATGCAGAAAGGGGGGGTATGGGGAAGTCCCAGAAAAGAGGTTTATGAAAATATGTTATGAATTTATACGTGTATGTTTGTTTTCTTAAGTGTTTGTCTGTTTTTTAAAATTTGTAAAACCAATAAAAATCTTTTTTAAAAAAAAAATTGGAAAGAAGGCGTTTTTCAGAGTTCTTTAGTAGGCAGGAATTGCTTCAGCAGCTGGAGTATTACGAGAAAAGGTTTTCAACTAGTAAAGCAGCTACCTGAATGTGGATACCAACTTAATCCCTAAAAGAACCTGGTTCCCGCCATATTTTCTGCATCAGCCCTGGTTAGCATGGCTGCTGGAGGGGCTCTAAAAGCTCTTGGGGCCAAACTAGACATGATGTTTTATCATATAGGTAAATAACAAAAACAGCAATAGCCAGCGTTGGGCAGGGAGAAAAAATTAGCTGAATTGGGAGTGTGGCATGGGATGGCATAGGGGATTTAACACTTTGCCTCTGCCACAGTCCCAGTTGGAATCAGAGGCTTCCATGCCTGCTATAAAGAATGGTTTTTCCTGAGCAAGTAAAGCAGAACCCTAAATATGAATACCAGCTTAATTACTAAAGCTGCCTTAACTCTCAGTCTACCTCCTGGAACACCTAGCATACACTGTTACTAAACTATCCTGATAGAAGCAGGATGCAGAGCTTTCTGTTGCTGCTGTGGATATAGTCTTATGGTCCTTGAGGTCTCTCAGAAAGGCTGTTTGTTGTCCTACTGCAGCCCACTTTCTCCTGCTCCAGTCCAGACGATAAGCCTCACTGCTCCACAAGAGCAACGTAGAATATAGTACAGTACAATGTAAAAGGTCTTAACTGTTGTTTTCTTCTTGTGCTCTGATTACAGTTCTGCCTTTGCTTTTGATACTTTTAGGGAACCCCAGTTTTTGTGCACGCTGGGCCTTTTGCAAATATTGCTCATGGTAACTCTTCGGTTTTGGCAGACAAAATTGCCCTTAAATTGGTTGGCAAAGAAGGATTTGTAGGTGAGTACAAGCTCATTTTGTTTTGGAATGTTTACGTGGAGCTGGAGTAGTTTCATTTGAAATTAATGATTAAGTGTTGTTTTAACTCAAGTGATGTGTGTCATGTTTATGTAGCATCACTTTAGTGTGTGATCTCGATACCTTCTTGATCAAAAGGTATTGTTGATTTGGAATTCCCTGTTTATACTTGGATCCATTTGCCTAGCTAGATTTCCACTGAAACCAGAGGCAGGCTAGTATTCCTGTCTGCTCAGTTTTCACAGTGGGATAATGTTGGTTTTAAAGGGGTGCTTTCAACTCTTTAATAGTGTTCCAAAGCAATGCAGATTGAAAGAGAACTTTTTGTTGAATTCCATTGCTAAAATTATCCTTAGCAATGAGGATCTCAAAGGTACATTTTTTCTTGAAAAGTGTACCTTTTAGAAGTTCAGCGGATTCTAGAAGCAAAATTGGTGATGATCAGAAGCAGTACTGGCTAGGGAAGACAAACAGGGTGGGGGTGGGGGTGGTGAAGTGCAGTCAGAAGGAGCAAGGACCAATGAACCTAAAGTTCTGCAGCGAAATGCCAAAGCAATGTTAAGCCATTACATCTGCACCAGCCCTGGATAGGACCACGATAAAATTTAAATATATGTTAGTTAATATTTAATATCTACAAAAGACTAGATAGAGGATAGATAGATAGATAGATAGATAGATAGATAGATAGATAGATAGACAGACAAATATTATGTAAATGGCCAAGTTAAGCAAATGGTTTATAATTAGGTCTGTTTGCAGAATGACATCTTAAACAGAGATACAGCTTGAAATCATTGACTCATGCTATCATCTGAAATAAACATAATGATTGTAAGCTGCTGCAAGAAAAAGTGACCAATAAGTTGAATTGAACAACAACAATGTTCATAAGAACAACAACCTCTACTGAGTGAAGCCATTCATAATAAACAATACAAATAAGTTTTTTAATTCAACTGACACTAATTAGTCAGTCATAAAATGAACAAAAAGTAATATGATTAACAAAGGCAGAGACCAGTCACACGGAGGAGGGATAGGTCAGTGCAGAGAGCTTGTGAATGGTTCTTGTAGCTCAAGAGGGCCACAATATGCAGAAAGAAGTGGCAACTCATGGACTAGCCCAGTTCCCTGAAGGGCTCCATTTCAAGACTTTCTGCATGGTCAGTTCTAATACCTCCCCCTGATTTGAGGCAATTCCCTTCTCCCTCTGCAGCCCTGGATTCAGATAACACATGGTAGGTCCCCCTCTACCCGAGCCTCTGGAGAGGCTTTTTAGAGGACACAAGGGACTGTGGAGTGGAAAGAGAAGGGAAAGATACGTTTCATGAGCTGCCTTCTGATTGTGCAACGTTGGATGCAACCTACTTTGTATAACATACACAGTATTCCCAATACACCCTTCCCCCACCCATATAGAAAAATAGGAGTCTTTCTGTGCTTGCACTATCAGATAATTGGAGAAATTTTGGCATGCTTTGCGTGTATTGTAAACCTAAGCAGAAGTAAGCTTTAATACGTTTTATGAATAATTTACTTGCTTTATTCTGCAGTGGAAATGCTCATCAGAACAAAACTACTTGCAGTAGCTGCTTAGTGATCTGTGCAGAATGTGCACAGCTGTATTTCAAAAATCCTTGTATATATGCTCAAAAGTATTTAAGTTTATATTATATATACTTATCTATACTCAAAAGTGTATTTATACAAAAGGTTTATAAATCACTGCATAAAAATAGTGCAGCATATGTGTTTGAAACAAGAAAGAATGATCTGCAATTTTTTTAATAGATTGTAAAATGCTTTGCAGTATTTCTTTGGTGGGAGTTCTTTCTCCAAAAAAGGAAGTAAATGCTTTGCTTTAAACCCGTTTGGCACCAAAGCACATGTGATGTCTTAATATTTGCATTGTTCAGCGTTCTTTATAGTTGTTTTTGCTTGACTTCATTGAAAAATCACTGTGTGTCGAGTGCTCCAGTGAGTGTTAAATTCAAAAATCCTTGCTATCTTATGTCATAACATTCACTCTCTTTCATTTGTAGCTCCATTTCTTTTCATAGTTAAGAAAATGCAGTGCTTACTGAAGCAGTAAAAATGATCCTTTCCTGTTTTGGGGATCAAATGTTAAATTAGTAATGGTCACAATCCAAAACAAAACAAAAATACACAAAAGCATGCGCACACACACACACACACACACACACACACACACACACACAATACAAATAAAACTACTGTACTATAAAATCACCAGTAAAATTATATAAGCTACAGGGCAAATAACAGCAGCAGATCAGAACTATCCATGGTTGGGAGGGGGTAGATTGTAGTTCCACATAGACAGCTGGGGGGCACCATGGAAAATGTCCTGTCCCATATCACCCTCCTAGCATCCCATTGGGATGAAACCACAAGAATGGTCTCTCCGCCTGACTTCAAAGGATGTGGTGGACAGTATATTGAAAGCCACTATAAAAGTCAAGAGCTTTTAGACTTGAACTCTTATATTCTGTTATATAAATACCATTGGTTGTTGTTGTTTTTAAAAGATATACAAAGATACACTTTTTACTTTTTAATATTTATTTTCAGTTTACTTTTTAATATTTATTTGCACTTCTGTTCTTAGAAAACTTTGATGTATACTGCTCTGCTGATAATTGAAATATCCTGTTAGACGCCTGCTAACAAACATTGCTCTAGCGCCATCTCTGATTATAATTTATAGACTCCAATATAAGCCATTTCAGCAGATTTCCCCCCACTGTGAAATATAGCTAGCACAGGAAAATTCTTTGTCTCCCACAGGCAAAAAAAATACTAGAGGTCAGTCTCTCTCTTTCTGTTTTTAAGAATTCATAAATCAAATCCAGCAACACTGTCAAGAGTGCTGCTTCTCATAGCTCACTCCTATCAGTTCACAAAATAAGGGGGTTCCAATTAGATATGCATGGCAAAAAAAGAGTAGTAGCTGTTTCCCCTCCACCTCATTTCTGCAATTTATTTTCTCATAAACAAACCGAACATAAGAAAATCCATGGGTGAATCAACTTATATTATTTGAATAAGGCTAGAATAGCGATACCTTTCAATCGAAAGCCCATGTGGGACAGCTGAGAAGGAGATTTGGAGGTGGAAATGGCAGACTGGGAAAGGAATAGTATCCTTTTCTGCCACTCCTTATGTGCTCCCAAAAAAGTCCCCTCCTAAAGTGGCTTTTCATCTCCCTAAAAGGGCTACTCTTGGGTTACTGTTAAACATGTTTGGATGATATCCAATGCTACCAGTCTAGTTGAAGAATGGCATTTGATCTAGTGGGGGCATCCACTAACATTGGATAAGAGGAGGCAATTTTGGCCAATTTCCCCTTCCTGCTGCAGCCTGTGTTCCCCCATACCACCTTCCACATTGTTCTGGAGGATTGCTCAACTCTCTGGAGCTGGGGGCGGGGGGGGAGAGAGGGGACCGCAATGGGAAGGGGGAATCGGCAAAAGTCCCTCCCTCTTCTTTTATGTTAGCTGATGCCTGTGCTAGAGTAAAAGTTTAATTAATATCCACCTCTCTGTATAGCATGTAGTTTGGCCTCCATAATGACTGAGTTTTCATCTCTTAAAAAACTCTACTCAGAGCTGCCTTTATGGCAGTCGATTTTACTGAATAATTGAGAACCGAAGCCTTTCTATTTGCACCAAGCCTTCTCGGTCAGGCTGTTCATAGTCTTTTTATATGTCAGTGTGATATTAATCTGGGGCTATGTACTGTAATAAAAGTCCTAAGAAATCACAGTGAACATAATGATCGCATTGAGGTGGGGTGGGAGACTAAACAAACACACCATCTCTGCAGAGTGGGCTCTCTCTGTGCAATGGGCGGGGGGGGGGGGCGTGCTCCCGGAATGGGAAGAGAGTCTTCCTCCTACTTATTTTATTGTTGGAGAAAAGGCAGGCAGAAAAGGGACATTTTTTACCACTCAGCAGCTTGAAGCAGCCTGCGATTTGAATTAGGGTGCAGCCTTGCACTGTTGTGATTGATGATTCTGAAACTTGCTGTGTCCTGGATGATTGCACCAAATGATAGAGACATTGATCATTCTGATTCACCACTGCCTTCAGTGTTGTGGCATCTGCTGTTATCTCTATGTAGGGTAAGCTGCACTCTCTGAATATACACACCACTTTTCTGTGAGTGAGCAGAGGCTCCTCCTTTAACAACAATTTGGTACTTAGCAATAGAAGATCCAGGCTTTAGCTGACTGGATATGGTGACCCTGGAGTGCAGCCAGCGGAGGGAACTGGATCCAATCAAAAGTGCCCAACACACACTGTGCAAGCCACTGTGCAGGTGGACAGGGCCCTCAAGGTGCTGGGAGTCCGAATGTAGTAGTCAGCACTGAGGAAATGCCTGCCTTTTGCGTATGTAAGGCCCATGGTGCTATATCATATGGCATTAGGGAAAGAGAAGATTGATTTAGCCACAATGTTTATGTGTTTATCCACAATGATAGGATGGATTCCATATACGTACAGAGCCAATATAGACCTGACATGCAGTCATGGGTATCTTTTCTCAGATTTTTTAAAGGCCAAAAGCAGCTTTAGGAAGATGTACATTGGAGCAGAGAAATGGTTGGCCAGAATGAGCTTAATATTTGCCCATCCTTTCTTTTCAAACTCTACCAGCCCACCTCCAGCTGCTGTTCTCCCCTTGTGTCCTTGAGGAGATTGCTAGCATATGTTATTCACCTGACAGATAAGTGTACAGAGCTGTCATTTTCTTCTTCTTTGGCAATCACTCGTAGCCAAGTAAGATTGTCTTCCATAAACACGGTTTTAACAATGAGTCCATAGGTGACTGTGGAGGCCAATTCTGTATCCACACGTCCTTCCACAGTGGGGACATTGGTTTCCGGCTGGGAGTTGATCACAGTGTTGATTTGCCAAGCGTGCCTTCCTCTTAGCACATTTCTCCCTTGCATCCTGAGTTTGAGTGTCTTCAAAGCCCATGACACCTTTGGTAAAGGGTTTTCTCCAACTGGAGCGCTCGCAGGCCAATGTTTCCTAGTTGTCAGTGTTTATACTACATTTTTTTAGATTTGCCTTGAGACAGTCTTTAAACCTCTTTTGTTGACCACCAGCATTACGCTTTCAATTTTTAAGTTCGGAATAGAGTAGCTGTTTTGGAAGACGATTATCAGGCATCTGCACAATATGACCAGTCCAACGAAGTTGATGTTGAAGAATCATTGCTTCAACACTGGTGATCTTTGCTTCTTCCAGTACACTGACATTAGTTTGCCTGTCTTCCCAAGTGATGTGTAAAATTTTTCAGAGACACTGTTGATGGAATCTTTTGAGGAGTTGGAGATGGTGTTTATAAGTGGTCCATGTTTCACAAACATATAGTAAGGTTGGTAATATAATCGCTTTGTAAATAAGCATTTTGGTTTCCCTGCGAATGTCCTGGTCCTCAAGCACTCTGCACTTCAATCGGGAGAAAGCCGCACTCACAGAGGCCAGGCGATGCTGGATTTCGGCATCAATGTTGGCCCTTATGGAAAGATAACTGCCTAGGTAGGAGAAGTGATCAACATTTTCCAACATTACACCATTGAGTTGGATTTGTGGCGCTGCAGAGGAGTTATTTTGTACTTGTTGGTGCAGCACTTTGGTTTTTTGGATGTTGAGTGATAGGCCAAGCTTTTCATAAGCTTCTGCAAAGATATTTAGGATGGTTTGGAGGTCATCCTCTGAGTGTGCACACACTACGTTGTCATCAGCATACTGAAGCTCTATGACAGAAGTTACGGTAACCTTACTCTTCAACATACTGCGGTTGTGCCTTAGTGTGTGATATTTGAGTCAGGGAGCCATGGTTCAAATCTCACCTCAGCCACAAACTCACAGAGTAGTCTTCGGTGAGCTCTATCTTTTAACTCTCCCCCCAGCCCCCGCACATTTTGAAGATGGAGGTGATAATATCAACAAAATTCACAAGGTTGCTGTAGGAATTACTGGAATGTCAAATGCTTTAAACACTTAAAAAATGTAATATAAAAACTAAATGTTATTTTTATATGGGGCATGTCTTTTTCCTGCTGCACAAGCTTGTATTACAATTTTTTAAAGCCTATAACTCCAGCACCATGAACATTTCACAAATACATAGAAAAAAATAAAAGATTTGTGGGATCGTTTGGAGTAGTTGGATAGAACTTTGAGCATTAAGTTCCGTGAACAGCCATTAAAGGAAGAGATCTTGGGTCACATTGTACAAACAGCCAGTTCATTTACCCTTGCTGGAGTAACATAAATGTGGTGTCCTTTCAGATGAATCATGATATCTCCTGGTTTATTTTGGCAGCTGCTCAGTTTGGTGATTTGCTGCATACAAGAAGCACCAGCCAAAATGCCTTGGATCCAGAGGGTTAGAGTTCATGTGCTTCTGTGACTTTGAACTCTTCCTTTCCATGGTTTCCTTGTTGACAGCTGCACCAGGACAAATATGTTTACATCATAGAAGTGGATGGCAGCTAACAATTCAGAATTTCCATTTCCTTTTGTATTGTTCTGGAATTTGGCCTCCATAATTCCATGTCCTGAAACTTTGCCTAGTGTGCATGTTTCTCTTTAGGGTCTTCCAGTGCATACTCTTTGTTTTGATTTAGATATGTTGATAGTAAATGCTGACTGCAGGAAGGTTACGTTCATTAAAGTTTGCTTCTGTTTACAGGGAATTTTATTGTGGGATAAATGAATTTTCTTGTGACAGTTCCATTTGTAGCCTTGCAAACTGAAACATGTGGTTGCTTTTTGTAGGGCTCCCTGCCATGTCAAAACACTGCTGCATTGAGGGCTAATATGTAGCTGCTTAAACTGCAGTGTAGTTGCTGCTTTCTTTTTCTGAAGGCTGAGAAATCCAATCAGCCGTTGACATTCAGGGTTCTAAAAAAGAAATAATACATTTCCCAAGAACATTTTGCACTGAGAAAGTGGATGAAATAATCCACAAATGCTGAGTCTCTGGAATGGTTTGAGGTTTGTTTTTTTTTATTTCACCAAAATGTAGTATATACTTTAAAAGTAATAATGAAAAAGTTAAAGGCATTTCCCTTAATTAGCCTTTCATTCTTCCTTCTATATATATGTGGTTCAGTCAGGAGGGCATGAGACTCTTAATCTCAGGTTTGTGGATTCGAACCCCACATTGGACAAAAGATTCCTTCATTGCAGGGGGCTGGACTAGATGACTCTCAGGGTCCTTACAAACCTATAATACTAGTCTTATAACAATGTTTAATTCTGGACATCTTGTTTCCCTAACTTTATTCGTTGAAAAGTTCTCTTCAGATTCAGTAATATTTTAAAAAGAAAAGACAGAACTCTGTTATGCTGTTAATTCTATTTCCTCACAGCATTTACACTAATAGGATGCCTAAAGTCAGGAGAATAAAATTATTACCTAAAGTGAGAAGATTGAAATATTTAAGTGTTTGGCCAGGGCACAGACTGCATTATTTTAGGACAACTTCATGCTTTACATTTTAAAGTTGTATGCTAGTGATATTTTAAGTGTATACCTAAAATTTTTAAGTGACAGTGATATACAAGTGCTGAAATGCACATGTACATATACAGTACATATGTGTACATTCATATACATGATGTATGTATATACATATATCAGAGCGCTGGGATTGGCAATGGCCTCTGTTAAGTGTACACTCTTATGAGCAGCTAAAATTGGCTGCTGTGGAATTGCAATAGGTTTCCTTTCCCCCTAGCCTAAGGACTCAGATCAGATCACAGATACGTCCTTAAGCTGACATTGGATATTGTCAGATAAGTCCCTAAGTGTTATGGCTGAGCAAGGATCTGACTCTGGGACTGCTGCTTGTAAAATAGAGTGCCTTCCTATAGGACCTACTGTAAAATACTCCCTGGAGTCTTTTGAACTACTGGCTAAATTGCATTAAACTGTTCTGTGAAAGAAGCTCTAGCAACTGGAGATCTAACCCCTCCTCAATTGCCTGTCCTGCTACTGCTGCCACCTGTTCTAACTCCTGAGAGAAAGCAGCCCAGATAGTCTTGTAGATTGCAAAGAGAAAAATCTAGTGATGAATTCCCATGCTGCCTATCAGGAGAAAGTAAATCTGATAACCTCCAGTGGATCTTTGCACAGCATGCAGGTTCTCTTGGCCTAGCTTGTCCCAGTGGCTAATTGTGGGTTTCCAGCAAAATGTATTGCAAGTTGTTGTTTGATTCCCATTGGTTTAATAGAAGACTTATTCATACTTATGTCACTGTTGAACTAGGGATTATCATGACTCTTTCTTGCTCTTTGGCCTCCAGTCGCTCATGTTTTCATTGGCACTCTGATTTACAGGCAGGAAATAATACAAAAGTGATTGTGCTGAATATTTGAGCACAAACAGGTTTCAAAGCACATGGTTTTGGCACATGGCTTTATCTTCAGAATTACTCTCTGTTTTATTTCCTTTGCAGTTGGTAGCCTTCATCCTAGCAGCTTTTGTACAGCATCCTGCTTCCTTCCTCTCTTGAAAGTTGGAGTGCTGGCACTCCTGGCTTTGTGTTTGTCACACTTGAGTCTTTTAAATAAGAAATTCTATTCACTTTTGAGATAAGCCCTACATCGCCACCACCCCTCCTCCTCTTCCTCCTCTCCTCCCCAAGCCAGATGGGGTCCACAGTATGGTGGCCATGTCCCCAGATACCCCCTTCACATCCACTAGGGTATTTTGTCCCCAGTTTTTAAATGTATTGTTTAAAAATGAGGTTTGGGGGTTGTTACTTGTTTTGGTTTCTTGGTTGCAAGGGGAGTTGCCTCTTTTCTTCCATGTGCTCAACTGGGGATTGTCACACACACACACCCCGAACCAATGGGGGGGCATGGGGGAAGAGAGTGGGGAAGCCCCATTGTGCAAGCAGAAGTCCGTTCACAGATCTTCCGCTGATGGGACCAGTTAGGTGAATCCTGCCCTTAATTACATATAATTATAGAATTTCCATTAATTATAAGTTTGTTGCAGCAGATTGCATGACTATACATTTATTTTAACTATTTGTCTATCATTTAATTACAGTAATCTCTAAACAGTGTACAGGAGACCTAATGCAGTAAAACTAAAAATGAAATAAAACTAAAAATCAGAATTCACTTTAAAAGCCTGCTGAAATAAAAGTCTTCAGTAAGCACTGGAAGGTCAACAGGAGGGAGTTCCACAAAATACTGAACATATAACTCTTGGTGGATATGAGCTGAGCATCTGAGCCATGGCAGACCACAAACAGTGGCTCAGCTGAAGACCTCAGTGATCAAGTAGAGATCTAAGGGATCTGGAGGTCCTGAGGTCTCCTAGACCCAAATTATAAAAGGGCATTGCAAATTAATAGAAGAACATGTAACTTGACCCAGAAATGTGTGGGCAGGGTAGTGCAAGCTTTTTGAGCACCAGAGTTATGTGCTGGCAATAGCCTGTCCCCACCAATAGTCTGGCCTCAGTGTTTTGAACCAGCTGAAAACTCTGGACCAATAGCAGCCCCACATATATGCAAAGCATCTCACCACTCCTAAAAGAGAAGGAAGAAGCCCCTGCACATATGGAGCTCTGTTCGTGTACACTAGGTGTTTAGTGACTGCCAAATTGACTCTCTGATCCCTCTTAACTAACTCCTTGTTCCTAACAGCAACTGAAGCTGGTTTTGGTGCTGATATTGGGATGGAGAAATTCTTCAACATCAAATGCAGAGCTTCTGGCCTGGTTCCCAGTGTGGTTGTGCTTGTTGCTACAGTGCGGGCTTTGAAGATGCATGGAGGTGGGCCAAATGTAAGTTTCTGTACCTATCTCATAAAACAAATGATAAATCTTTAGAACTCCCTAAGCCTGAGAAAGCCCCTTATCATTTGAAATATGTATAAACGCTTTAATTTCAGAATTGCTGAAATAGTTCTCAATGTAAGCTAATTTAACAAAGATTCTCATTTCACTGTCTTTCATCATGTAGATGTGGCATTATCTGTGTTGCTTGTTGGATTAAGACGTATTAAAGAGGATAGCTCTAAAAAGGACTAAAAATTTAGCAAGGAGAATTAGGTCTGTTTGGAATTTTTCTTCTCCCCCACTCTTTCTCTCTCCTTTTTTTTACACGCAAGTACTGGCCTTTGAAATGCCATGGCTAAACTCATAGGGTTACATCCAGATTTACAGCACAATCCTAACCATGCCTACTAAGAAATAGGTCCTATCAAATTCAGTGGGGCTTACTCCCAAGTAAGTGGGGTTACAATTGAGTATTGTCGTGCTTAGAGCAGACCCAATTAAATTGATGGACATCCCATTGATTTCACTAAGGCTTCTCTAAGCATGACCAACCCACTGTGTCCTCTAGTCTGAACTGCTACCCACTCTGCTCTGTTTCTGCCATTACCTAAGTCCTGAACTACTAACTAGGGATATCCTCTAGAGTCTAGTTACTGTTAAGTACATTTAAGACCAGCTGAATATAATGAGGTGGGGTGTTACGTACTGAGTTGAATAGGATCCAAAATGCAGGAGTCTGATTGGTCCTAGAACAATAGGATCCAAAATGCAGGAGTCTGATTGGTCCTAGAACAATAGGATTCAGAATGCAGCAGTCTGATTGGTCCTAGAACAATGCAGCAGTATGATTGGTCCGCAGGAGCCACCCAAACCAGCTCCAGGTGGAAGTGAATCCACAACCTGATTGGCCTACAGGAGAATCCCGGAATTAGCCAATCATGTGCGGCCCATTGTGTAAATAATGTATATAAAACAGATATTTTGGGGGAACATTCATTCCTCCTCACCACTATGAGCTGAATAAAGACCATGAAATCCACTCTTGACCGAGTATTTTTCATGGGGTTACTAAAAATCCCTGGAAATAAAAGTGCTGAGCTTTCCCCTATTTCTTTGTCTTCTTTTGATCTTGATCATAGCAGTACTCAAGGTAGATCTATTACAACCAAATCTCCCTCTCCTTCCTCTCGAGTTCTTGGAGTACTTTCCCTTCCCTTATCCTGTCACCCAAGCATGCAGTCTGGCTTTCATCTACTTCGTCACTTTCTGCCCTCTTTTTCTTAACTTTAATTTCTCGCTAGAGCTGGACTTCCTATCTTTTTCCTGGGCTTTTGCAACATTTACTGGTCCCACTTCAACTATCTTAACCTCTGTGCAGAATTTTTGCTTCCAAGATTGTGTGGTAGCTGCTATGATCACATTGTGAGCAATGGCCCACATTCAGCCTGTCTGCAGTTTGCCTTCGCATTCACCAGATTCTTGCCTTTGCCTTTCCTGGCTCTTCATCTTCCATGCTCACTCTGGCAGCCTTTGTTCCTAAAGTAGCGGATGCACCATTTCATGTTACACTGAAACTCTCTCACAGAATGCATGTCCTGATTCCACCTTTCAGATTCTTCTGCAAACTACTTTTTCTGCTTAATACTTTGCAAACTCGCTCTCTTACCTACAGCATGGGCCTAACCATGTTTACTCAGAAGTAAAGCCCCATTGATCTCAATGACACCTACTGCCATGTGAGTATGTTTTGGAATACAGTCATAATATTATTTATTAAACTCTTCTCATCATCCAGCTGCAGATACCTGTCGAATGGGTAACAATGACCAGTGCTTTTGCACCCAACCATCCCCAACCCCCAATTGAAGGGGATGTATTTACTTGTATGAGAACTTGGGTTGAAATAAGACTCCTTCTTTGGAATAGCTGCGTGCAGGCTGAGCACGGCCACTGAAATCTCTAACACTTGTTTCACCTTCTTCGCTTAGCCAAATGAAGCATTCACTGTAAGCAAGGAAAGCACCAAGCCATATAATTCACAAATTAGAATGTAAATAGATTTCCACCCCCTTGAATATTTCTAGCTCACTTCCCTTCCTTAACTTTTCCAGTTGAGGCATTCTTCATATTTATGCTGGGCTGCTGGTTTTCAGGAACTGGAATCAATTTACTTTGTTAGTGTTGTGCTTTTGGGTTTCCACTCTGAAGAACTGCCAAATGTAGCTTCGCAGACTTGAACTTTTAAAATAATTATTTTCAAGCAACAGGGTTGTTCAAGATTTGTCAAGGAATAAGATTTCAAAGTGGGAAGTGGGAGAGTAGTTACATTTCCTGACAACTCCTATTCAAGAGGCAAACCCAATAAACCCTGCCCCCAATTGTACCTTTCAGTGAGGTTTCCTAACAAGCCCCTCCCCTCCATAAGCTCCTCCTCTGATTCTCCACTTTCTCACCCTCTCCTTATCATGTTGCCAGCAACATCCAACTCCTCCACCTTTTCTCCCTGGTTATTGCTTCATCCACCCCCCTACTGGAAGCCAACACCAGCTAGCATTCCGGTGGTAGTCTTGGCAAAATAATGGGATAGGATGCTGAGCATTGCCTAAATCATGTGCTAAAGAGGAGTGTGTAACAATGGTTGTGGTTGTTGGATAGGCTGCAGCTCTCTGCAGCCTTCATCTGGCATTGGGGCATTAGCGGGGAACAATTTATTATATAGCATGGTAAAAATGACAGGCAATAGGTGGTCCATATTTGTCTCTTATCATTTTTTTAAAAAGTTTCACAGTCACCTTAAGTGTCTTAAAATGTGCCTGAAACAGCATGTTAGTTGAACATGTTACTGGAGTTTCCAACTGAGACGAATGCTGTGAACACAGGGATGGAGGCTTTTGCAGGGGGAAAGCAGGGGAGCTTAACCCTTCCCCCTACTTGCAGAGTTTCCCCTACAACCTCTCCTCACAGGCCACAGTTTCCTCCAGCAGTGGCTGGTGCAATGTAACTTCAGTTTCAAAATGGAAGCATGAACATTTTGGTAAAACTTAATGGTTTTATTTTGAGGTCTCCTAAAAATGAACTCGGGGCTTGAATCTGACATTGTTTAGCTAGTGCTGGCTTGAAGAATACTAGATGTTGCCAAATCACACTACAACATCAATAATCTGCTTGTGTAGATACGATAATTAATGAAAGAAGCAATGTGAAATTCTAATATTCCCACTGTTGATACTGTTAAATGCTGACCCTCGCTGCTTTTTAGAAAGGTATCAAAATAAGATTACCTCTTTGGACAGGTCTGTTCTATGACCATTGTTTAACTACTTGTTTGTTATCTTAGGTGACAGCTGGTGCCCCTCTTAAGAAAGAATATACAGAAGAGGTAAGATTTAAATCTTTCATTGTCACTTTGTAGGCAGTCAAGGTAACGGAGGAATTAAATTTGACATTTACAAAGACTAGACTCCTGGACGGAGGGGAAGGGTCGTAGCTCAGTGGTAGAGCATCGGCCTTGCAATCAGAAGGTCCCAGGATCAATCCCCAGCATTTCCAGGCAGAACTGGGGAAGACTCCCTTCCTGAAATCCCATAGAGTTGCTGCCAATCAGTGTAGACAGTACTGAGAAAGATGGACCAATGGTATAAGGCAGTTCCCTATGTTCCTATTTCTGTTGTTTGTTTGTTTGTTTACCACTCTTAATTTAGAAAATCCCCAAGTTTTAATATGCTTTTGGCATTTCTGTTGTATTTGTTAGTCACCTAGTTGTGTCTGAACACTCTTGCTGGGCTATGGAAGCAGGATAGAAATGATTATAAAAATAGATGTAACCAAATACTTTGCAACAAAAATTCATTTTCCTTCATTATGATAACTGAATGTGCAGGACTTCTTAGATTTTCCATAAGAAAAAGCAAAGCAATTGTCCAGACCTTTCTGTAGCATTAACAAATTGTGCAGCAGTGTTTGTGTGTTCCTGTTTTGATGAGCTAATAAATGCATGTTGTTTCTGTAACTCTTGCTTAAGAAACAAGGATGCTACAATCTGTAGCTCTTGTGTTGTTTATTTGGTTAGTTTCTCCCCCCAAAACACTTTTTTATTGCTTCATGGTTTTGATGGAAGTAGGCTTCTGGCCACAAAGCTCAAAACTCATGCCACAAATATTCTGACCATAGGTTATGCATATAGTTTTACAGTGAGTGACTCTGTGACCAATTTGATAATCCCACACTAACAGCAGGATCTAAAATTCCGGTAGCCCCAAGATCCATCAGGGTTCCCTTAAACAGCAGCACTGGAAGGAGTGTCCCCTGCCTTTGCTGCCTCTCTCGCATATGCACTTCATAAAGTGTTAACGGTTTCCCACATCCACATTTCAATATCCTCTTTGGCTTCCCTTTCTCAACACATCCTTAAAAAAAATATCTCTTGGTAATCACTTAGTCTTTGTCCTGAAATCCTATGTGCATCTCAAGACTGGAGGGGATGTGTATGTAGAACCTTTTTTGAGGATTGCTTCCGGAAAAGTTA
Source organism: Podarcis bocagei (assembly GCF_964188305.1). NCBI lineage: Eukaryota > Metazoa > Chordata > Lepidosauria > Squamata > Lacertidae > Podarcis > Podarcis bocagei. The sequence goes on from NC_138127.1 coordinate 52,577,149, forward strand.
GAAGCAGCAAGAATCTCATTGTTCTGGTAACATCGTGCACCACCAACAGCCCCATGTGAACTGCAGATGTGGATTCGCTCAGCAGCCATACCAGTTCTACAAGTAAAGATCTTGAGATCTATAGATTAGCAGTGTCCAAAATTAGTTTCGAATCTCAGACATAATAGGCTTGAAAGATTTTTCAGCAGACTGCATTTCATGATTCTGTCCAGATTTGAGCTTCCTTGAACTAGTCACATGTTAAACAGAATTTTCTAAGCAGTATGGAATACAGTTAATAAGAACCACAATGCTATGTATTTCTGTTCAGAAGTAGGCTTACTGCATAGGATTGCAACCTTTGGGAGATAAGCAGAAATCTCTTCATTTAATCCTGTTTACCATATAAACCCTTTAGGTGGAGCTGTGGGTTAGAACTGGGGAAACTTGGCTGTGGCATATACAACTTTCAGGAGCTTGTTTTTATTAATCCACAGACATAGTGCATAATAGGCATCATTTTCGTGGCTAGTAGGACTGAGTGTCTATTTTTTTGCCATGCTGCTGCCAATTCGTCTGAATGTAAGCTGTTTTAATTGTTTTTAATACTGCATTCTTACATTGTTGCAACCCACCCTGGGGGCTTAGAATGAAGGACGGTTAAGAACTCTTAATATGATGATCTTGAGGAGAAATTCACTGTACCATCTGGCTTTAGTAAAAAAAAAAAAAAGCATTGAATGAAAAGTGAAAAGTATTTTTATTGCAGTTAAATTTATATCGACTTTTTGTTCTCTGTCCACCAGAATCTCAAGCTGGTATCTGATGGCTGCAGCAACTTACGGAAACAAATTGAAATTGCCCAGCAGTTTGGTGTTCCAGTTGTAGTGGCTCTCAATGTTTTCAGGTAAGACTTGTTTTTTTAGAAATCCATGCTGGGTCTTATGGGTCTTTAGAAATCCATTACCTGGGTCTTCTTTCTTTACCGTTTTTTAAAATGGGGATAACATTTGCCCACCTCCAGACTGTAGGGACCTCACTTGTTCTCCAAGAATTCTCAAAGATTATAGACAGAGGTTCTAAAATTATATCCACAAGCTCCTTTAGTACCCTTGGGTGCAGCAAACCAGGTCCTGGATATTTGAATTCATTTTAAGTTAGCTAGGTGTTTCTATGTGTACCTTCCACAGCCACCTCAGTACTTTCTGAGGTCTGCAGCTATCCTTGCTCCTCTGACTCGTGAGCCCTTCCTCCAGAGAGTGGCTGCTGATTGCAACTAGAGACTAAAAAAGTAATAGAGGTAGCCAATCTGATATGTAGCAGCACACATGGAAGGAGGAGAAACCAGTTTTCTCATCTCTTCAGTAACCCAGTGCCAGTTACCACGTTCAATTTTGTAGGAGTCAGTGGTGAATGGACCTTGGACCTTGCACCTATGGTGTATAAAGCCATATTGTTTTTAGTCTTGCCTAAGTTAAAACTGTGAATAGTGCTAAGTTTGAATAGACAATTTGCTTAGATATTTTGTATAATTCTCTTACCCAGGCACTGGGGGACCTGTGGTCTTACGAATATTGTTGTACTACAACTCCCATCATCCCTGACCATTGGCCATGCTGGCTGTGGCTGATGGGACTTGGAGTCTACCAAAAATATCTATAGGGCTACAGGCTCTCCATCCCAGCTCTTATCTAATGAACTGCTGTTCAGTACATTAGTATGGAGAGCCACTTAGCAAATTTGACTGATAAATAAAGTTGTAAATGAAATGATTGTTTTGTTGGCAGTACGGACTCTTCTGCTGAGATTGATTTAGTCTGTGAGATTGCCAAGCAGTCTGGAGCTTCTGATGCAGTGCCATGCAGTCACTGGTCATATGGGGGCAGAGGAGCTGTGGAATTGGCTCAGGCTGTAAGAAGAGCTGCCAATCAGCAGAATAGCTTCAGATATCTCTATGATCTGGAGGTAAGCAAAAGATCCAACCAATTTCTTTGTGGTATGTGCATTTATTTCCACATAGTGGAAGTTGTAGCTCTTCAGTCTGAATCTTTAGGTGTACACATTACTCCTGTTGGGATCATATCTATGTTGGTGGTTTTTGTCAGAATTCTAATTAAAACATGTCCTGTTACAAGTGTTCTTACTCTGCACACTTTGAAAACTATTAGGTTCAAATATATATGATGGAATCCAAATTCTGTATGCATTGTTTTGAATTGTGCTTTGTTTTAATGTCTAACTCAGGATCTGGCACACATGCAACCCTTTTAATTCATAAGGTAAAAAGGTAAGGTAAAGGACCCCTGGACAGTTAAGTCCGGTCAAAGGCAACTCGCTTCAGGCTGAGGGAGCCGGCGTTTGTCCACAGACAGCTTTCTAGGTCATGTGACCAGCATAACTAAACCACTTCTGGTGCAACGGAACACCATGACAGAAGCCAGAGCACACGGAAACACCATATACCTTCCTGCTACAGCGGTACCTACTTATCTACTTGCACTGGTATGCTTTCGAACTGTCAGGTTGGCGGAAGCTGGAGCAAAGCAATGGGAGCTCACCTCATCATGCGGTTTTGAACTGCTGGCCTTCTGATTGGCACACCCAAGAGGCTCAGTGGTTTTGACCACAGCGCCACCCGCATCCCATTTAAATTCATCTGGCCCTGCCTAATAGGATATTCCTTAGTTCAAATCTTTAATCTGTCTGGGAGCATCTGATGTTGCAGTATTTGTGAAAGCAAGCTGTCGGGGGTGGGGGTGGAGAGAAGGAGAGCTGATGATTGCCTAGATAGGAGACTACTGGGAGCCAATCTTTGCTTTTTAAGGAGGAGTGGATATTTAAAATAATAATTAAGAAGTAAGTACATCTTGAACATTTGTTTATTGTTGGATTTCACCAGATTATTGCCCTTTAAAACAGTCAGTCTTAAATTTAATTCCATTTTATGCAGTTGCTCTCTGTTTCTTCGTCTTCTAAATCCTACCATTTTATACTAGAAAGCATACAGCACTAGATTAACTAGTGCGTTGTCAGCTATTGTAAGCAAGTTAATTAGCATCAAGATTAGTAATTAAATTTCTGGCATAGTTGGAATGTGGTGTGAAGAATCAACAGTGCCCTGATTTGAGAGCGTGAGTGAGATGTGAACAGCCTTACATCATTTGTCAAGGGGCTGAAATACTAAGAAATAAGGTGAAGCTAAAGATATCCAAATAAATTGTGGGATTGGGAATTACACAAGGGATTTTTGCAAAAATGCAGACAGGCGGCAAGCGGCTTTGAGAAGACCACAGAGAAGTTTGCAATATTCACAATGTTTGTCTTCACACAAGAACCCATCTAAATGGTTTGACTCTGTGTTGTTTATTATTTCTTTCCCATTGTTAAAGAGAATTGCCCACGAAAGCCATCTGAATTCTCTATGAAGCAATCTGTATTTCACAGGATTTGGGGTTGTTGTTTTTTAGTATCAGCTAGAATACAAATAGTGATCATCAACATATCAGTGCTCCCATCTAAGAAGACTACTTTTGCCCTTCCAGTGTTTCGAACAAGGCTTTAAGTTGAAGCAGAAAGCTATTACTCAGCATAAGTGCATTCATTAGCAATAAGCCTAGATAATGAGGGTAGGGTGGATGTTGAATCCTATACATCCCTTTCCCAAACCTTCCAGGCTTCAGTAATTAAGTAATACAGGGGTGGGGAACTTAGGGGACTCAGGTGCCAAATGTGGCCCTCTAAGCCAAGCTTCCTCAACCTCGGCCCTCCAAATGTTTTGAGACTACAATTCCCATCATTCCTGACCACTGGTCCTGCTAGCTAGGGATCATGGGAGTTGTAGGCCAAAAACATCTGGAGGGCTGAGGTTGAGGAAACCTGCTGTAAGCTCTGGCCCTTGGGTTTGTCTCCACACCACACTTTCTCCCCTCTGACACCCCTTCGTTGGTCCTTCTTGCCACCCTCCTTGAGTGTTGTTCTTGGCTGGAATGTGTCCTTGAACACTCCTCACTGGCCTTGCTTCACACCCTTCTAGAGTATTTTTGCTTAAATGCAAATGGGTCCTTGAACTCAGACAATGCCCCTTATTTGTCTGGATGGAGAAGGTGTGTGTAGCACCCAGTCAGCAGTAGAAAGGGGGAGTTTCCACTCCTTGTTCCACCTACTTTTGCCTATGGTCTTGCCCACTACCGCCATGTGGTCGCCCAGAAGGAAATGCTGAAAAAGTTCCCCTACCTTTGTGCTACAAGATTGTAGCGTAAGGTTCCTATTGCTCACAACTTGCGGCCAGCCGAAATCCCATTTGGCTCTCAGAGATTTCTGCTGACTGGAGATTTTTTTGTCAGAACTACATATTTCTCCTCGTAAGAAATCAAAGTACAGAAAACATGACACAAGCCGTCTCTCACCACATCAACTTGGGTGAAGACAGACATAATTAAAAAGAGAGCCTGCAGCATGTCCCTCAGCAATGGAATGAGCCTAGCTTTTTCCTCACCTCACAATTTGATTGACAGATACGCATACCAGTAAATCAAATGCTGGTTCCTCTGTGAGTCTCGCTCTGCCTTCATGCTTCAGGCAGGCACTTTGTTTTTTAAAGGCTGCATGTACATGTATATAGGAACATAGCTGCCTTATATGGAGTCAGACCATTGGTCTGTCTACCTCAGTATTGTCCTCATTGACAGGCTGTGGCTCTCCAAAATTTTAGACAGGGAGCCTTTCCCAGTCCTGTTTAAGGTGCCAGACATTGAGCCTGGGACCTTCTACATGCAAAGCAGATGCTCTACCATTGAGCTATGGCCCTTCCCCAAATGAGACAGCCTGTTTTTTGCTTTATTAATTTGATAGGAAAAAGTATAGAACTACTTGGACACCTGCCAATCAGAGTTGTGCAGAACCAAGTTCTACAAAGTTGCATAATTCCCCCCCCCCCCGAGAATGTTTATATTGAACACAGGGAGTCTGCTTCTAAACATGGGTCTCTGCTTCAAAAATATTTCATCTGTTTTATTTATTTCTGTTGATTTAAATTTATATTATTTGAGTTGCTGGAACCTTCCCTAGGACTTTAGGATGAAAGGTGGACAAAAATAATAATACTGTAATACAGTCATACTGTGGTACCTCTGGTTACGTACTTAATTTGTTCCGGAGGTCCGTACTTAACCTGAAACTGTTCTTAACCTGAAGCACCACTTTAGCTAATGGGGCCTCCTGCTGCTGCCATGCCGCCAGAGCACGATTTCTGTTCTCATCCTGAAGCAAAGTTCTTAACCTGAAGTACTATTTCTGGGTTAGCGGAGTCTGTAACCTGAAGCGTATGTAACCTGAAGCATATGTAACCCGAGGTACCACTATGCCTTGGATCTCAAATGCCTTGGATCCTGAACAAATTGGCTCCTGAACAATCGAAACCTGGAAGTGAGTGTTCCAGTTTTTGAACGATTTTCGGTAGCCAAACGTCCGGCATGGCTTCCGCAGCCTCTGACTGGCTGCAGGATGCGCCTGCAGCCAATCAGAAGCTGCGCCTTGGTTTTCGAACGGTTCCGGGAGTTGAATGGACTCCCAGAACGCATTCTGTTCAAGAACCAAGGTACAACTCTAGTAACGACACTGAAGCAGTTTCAAATACGGTACAGATGCAGGGTTTGTAGATCAGGAGCCAAACCCTGATGGACATAAGGATTTCTGACAACCCTGAAATCACTGGGTTGAATGATTTAAACTGCTTTTAGAATGCTTTTTTAAATGTTTGTTATTATTATTCATGAGCCACTTTGCTAATGGAAACGATTCAAGCCGTTTTCCAGACACACTGGAAATACTAAAACCATTTAAATTAAGCACAATCAACAAAAAACAAAAAGCACACCTCTATACAAATAAAAAAAGAGTGGTTTTGTAGATGCTGGCCCACTAAATGTGGCCACAAATACTTAAAACCCTTCAAACTGAGGGCCAAAAGCCTGTGGGAAACAGGAAAGTTTTTGCCTGGCCATATTAGTGATACGGGCTCATCCAAGAGAAAGGGTAAGATATAAATTTCATCAATAATCAATAATGGTGTTGTAGATTTGGGAGGAGGACCCCCTTAAACCCTAGAAATTAATAAATGCTAGGATTTAAGGTTTAAGGTGCTGGTTTTGACCTTTAAAGCCCTAAGTGGCCTAGGACCCATGTACCTACAGGACTGCCTGTCTTGGTATGCCCCGCGGAGGACCTTAAGGTCCACAAATAACAACACTTTGGAGGTCCTGAGCCTCAAGGAGGTTAGATTGGTTTCAACTAAGGCCAGGGCCTTTTCAGCACTGGCCCCGGCGTGGTGGAACGCTCTGTCACAAGAGACTAGGGCCCTGTGGGACTTGACATCTTTCCGCAGGGTCCGCAAGACAGAGCTGTTCCACCTAGCCTTTGGTTTGGACTCGTTCTGACCCTTATGTTTCCCTCCCCTTATGGTCTTGATTTATCGGCTACTTTAAAATGAGGCTGCATTTTAGATTGCATTTTAACCTGTATTTTAAATTGGATTTCCACCCCCCTCTTTCCCCCCTATTATGTTTTTACTGTGATTCTCCCCGGCTCTGGCTGGGGAGGGTGGGGTAATAATAAGAATAAGAATAAGAATAAGAATTAATAATTTGGGATATGAAGGGAGAATACAAACTGCAGAGGAATTCCTGGGCTAGCCTATGCAAAACGAAGTGGCCAAGCTAGGGCCTTTATGAAACAACTATCTGTTTTATTTATTTATAGACATTTATAGCCCATCCTTCACCACGTGGTCCAAGGACTGAATTCTCCTTCCTCTTTGGCTTTGTTACTTGTATTAAGCCATAGTCCCCTGTGATATCCATACCAGGGAATTCTGGCTTGATCTCAGTTAACTAATCAGGATATTAAGTCAGCATCTGATGTTGCTGGAATTATAGATACGTGTTTGGCTGTGACCCAAGGATGTTATTTTATGCTTGTGCACTGAGGTTTTGGTCCTTATAGAGCAGGGATAGCCAGCATGGTGCTTCCAAATGTTATTGGACTACAACACCTATCACTCCTTGCCATTGGTCATGCTGGTGGAGGCTGATGGGAGTTGTAATCCAACATCTGGAGGGCACAACATTGACTACCCGTTACAGATGTTGCTCATGGATAGTCACAGTGGGGAGACAAATAAAGCTTCTTTGCTCCTCTTTGCGCCTTCAAATCATATTAATCTGAAGTGTAGGCCACCCTGCTTCTTTCCCCACCCCCTCCAAGGAATCACATCTGTCAGCATGGCACTTGAAAGCATTCATAAATACAGTGAAGTGTACAATACCCCCTAATGTGCGTTTCTTTCAAACAAAATCTGGATGTGCTTTTTGCCTGATCTTTTTTTTTTTTAAAGTGATGAGTTTGAAAGCTAGCTTTGTCCTTTTCTTATTTGCACACTCCGCCCATCCCACGTGACAGCATGGCACTTTTAAATATTTGTTTTTATTAAATATTTTCCCTTCCTTTCATGTTCTCAAACACGGGGTGGGAAGTGGCTCCATGTTGGGAAGATGAAAACAAATCTCGTATGGCCACAGATGGAGGTGTAGATTCGCATAACAGTTTAAACTTTTAAATGAACATTTTCTTCCATACATTAGGCCGCCAATTCTGTCCTACAGCAATCTAGCTAAGGAGGGTGCTTTGAGTTTAGGAATTGCCCTCTGTCATCCACTGAACTTGTGGAATCAAAAGAGAAGGCTGAAATTACAAACAGATTTAGGAAAGGGTAATGGGAACGGAACAAGAAAAAGTAATGAAAGATGAAATGTGCAGAGTCAGCTGCTATTTTAGCACCAAGCCATATTAATCCAAAGCACCTTGAACTATGCATTTTGTCTTGGCTGTGTTCCTCACAATAGATTTGAGGAAGATATAGATGGCTTCATTTAGCTGGGGCTTGGTTATTTATTATTTCTCCCAGTCTGTGTAGAAATGAAGAAGTACTGATCCCTAAGCTCAAGTCTATTATATATATATATATATATATATATATGTAGGTTTTGGTGTCTTCGGGTGTCTTCCCGTGTAAGAGTTGGGGTGTCTAGGCGACGTTTCGACGAGGTCTCACTCGTCATCTTCAGGCTGGTGCTTTCGGCTTCTTGTTACTAGAACAGAGCAGGATCTCAGTGTTTGAGTTCCTATAAATACTGTTGAGGGGTGTGGTGTATAGCCTCCAACGTTCTGGGCAGAGAGGAAGTTCCTAGGTTAATGTGCCTTTTCTTCTTTTGTTCATTAATTACTTGAGGGATATCTTGAGTGATTACTTGAGTGATATTCTGAGTACCACTTAGGAGGGTCATTAGGTGTGGATTAGTTGCTAAAGCTTTCGTGTCTTGACCTCTTGACCTTGTAAAGAGTTTTTCTGAGAAGATGGCTGTACTGCACTTAGTTGTGCTCTGGCTTGGCTTCGTGTATAGGGGCGAGCTGTGGTTTTGTGCCCTGTGCCAGCCAGATCTGTGTAGGGATTGCAGGGGGGTGCAGCATCCGGAGGTGCCACTATGGTTTGGCTACTGGATGGTGTCTGTAATTTATCTGTGGAGAGGGTCTGGGTTTGGGTCTGGTGTGGTTGATTGGAGATGGCGTTCTGTGTGCCTCTGGTTCTGGTGTCGGTTTTTGTGGGGAGGGCTAATTTCCAGATGTCTGGCAGGCGGGACGTGTCGTCACGCTTGTTCATGTTGTGAGGGTGTTTCTCTATCTCGATGGCTTCCATGATTATTCTCTTGTGGTGATGTTCCATGTTAAAGAGCAATTTGGAATCTGCAAAATTAATTTCGTGTCCTGTTTCTTTCATGTGTTGGTAAAGAGAGGAAGTTTTTTCTTCTTTTTTGACGGCATTCTTGTGTTCTGCGATACGTGCATTTATTCGTCTGTTTGTTTGTCCAATGTACGTGGCTGGGCAGACTTTGCAGGGTATTTCATAGACCCCTTGGTTTTCTAACTGGATTTTATCTTTTGGGTTTCTGAGGATATTGGCTATTTTTTGGTTGGTGCAAAAGGCTGTTTTGATATTGTGTTTATGGAGGATTTTGCTAATTTTATCTGTAGTGCCCTTGATATAAGGAAGGAGGGCCATGCCATTGTTTTCTTCTGTGTCTTGGTTTTTGGGGGGTGTTTCTTTTTGGATTAGCTTCGTAACCCTGTTTTGCTGGTATCCGTTGGCGATTAACACATTTGAGAGATTCTGTAACTCAGTTGTCAAGTGGTCTTTGTCAGCCAGGCGTTTGGTTCTGGAGATGAGAGTCTTGGCTACGGAGTTTATTTGTGCAGGGTGGTGGTGTGATTGTGCATGTAAGTAGCGGTTGGTGTGTGTTTTTTTCCGGTAGATAGTGTGTCCTAGGGAGCCATCAGGTTTTTTGTAGATTAGGACGTCAAGGAAGGGAAGTTGGTTGTTGGCTTCTATTTCCATAGTGAATTGTATTTTGGGGTGTAGGCTGTTGAGATGTGTGAGGAAGCTATCTAGTTTTTCCTTCCCGTGTGGCCAAATTACAAAGGTGTCGTCAACATATCTGAGCCAAAGTTTGGGTTTGTGTTCTGACTTGTCTAAAGCATTGGTTTCAAAGTGTTCCATGTACAGATTTGCGATGACCGGTGAGAGGGGTGATCCCATAGGTGCTCCTTCTATCTGTTTGTATCTTTGTCCATTGTGGATGAAGTACGTGTTGGTTAGGCAGTGGTTGGTCAGGTCCAGGATGTATTCGGGGGGATTGTATTTGTTTTGAATGGCTGTCAAGGCTTCATTAATGGGCACTTGTGTGAAGAGAGATACAACATCGAAGCTCACAAGTAGGTCATCGGGATGTAGGTTTTGCTTCTTTATTGTTTCTATGAACTGGAAGGAGTTTGTAACGTGTGAAGCGATAGATTCTGCATAGGGCTGAAGTTGCTTAGCGAGAAATTTAGCGAGATTTTGTAGAGGTGAGCCTATGGAGCTGACTATTGGTCTGAGTGGTGTTCCTTCTTTGTGTATCTTGGGGAGACCGTAGAGTTTGGGGCATCTGGATGATTTTTCTCTGGGGATGATTCTTAGCTGGATTTCTTCATTGATAGGAGATATGTTGACGACACCTTTGTAATTTGGCCACACGGGAAGGAAAAACTAGATAGCTTCCTCACACATCTCAACAGCCTACACCCCAAAATACAATTCACTATGGAAATAGAAGCCAACAACCAACTTCCCTTCCTTGACGTCCTAATCTACAAAAAACCTGATGGCTCCCTAGGACACACTATCTACCGGAAAAAAACACACACCAACCGCTACTTACATGCACAATCACACCACCACCCTGCACAAATAAACTCCGTAGCCAAGACTCTCATCTCCAGAACCAAACGCCTGGCTGACAAAGACCACTTGACAACTGAGTTACAGAATCTCTCAAATGTGTTAATCGCCAACGGATACCAGCAAAACAGGGTTACGAAGCTAATCCAAAAAGAAACACCCCCCAAAAACCAAGACACAGAAGAAAACAATGGCATGGCCCTCCTTCCTTATATCAAGGGCACTACAGATAAAATTAGCAAAATCCTCCATAAACACAATATCAAAACAGCCTTTTGCACCAACCAAAAAATAGCCAATATCCTCAGAAACCCAAAAGATAAAATCCAGTTAGAAAACCAAGGGGTCTATGAAATACCCTGCAAAGTCTGCCCAGCCACGTACATTGGACAAACAAACAGACGAATAAATGCACGTATCGCAGAACACAAGAATGCCGTCAAAAAAGAAGAAAAAACTTCCTCTCTTTACCAACACATGAAAGAAACAGGACACGAAATTAATTTTGCAGATTCCAAATTGCTCTTTAACATGGAACATCACCACAAGAGAATAATCATGGAAGCCATCGAGATAGAGAAACACCCTCACAACATGAACAAGCGTGACGACACGTCCCGCCTGCCAGACATCTGGAAATTAGCCCTCCCCACAAAAACCGACACCAGAACCAGAGGCACACAGAACGCCATCTCCAATCAACCACACCAGACCCAAACCCAGACCCTCTCCACAGATAAATTACAGACACCATCCAGTAGCCAAACCATAGTGGCACCTCCGGATGCTGCACCCCCCTGCAATCCCTACACAGATCTGGCTGGCACAGGGCACAAAACCACAGCTCGCCCCTATACACGAAGCCAAGCCAGAGCACAACTAAGTGCAGTACAGCCATCTTCTCAGAAAAACTCTTTACAAGGTCAAGAGGTCAAGACACGAAAGCTTTAGCAACTAATCCACACCTAATGACCCTCCTAAGTGGTACTCAGAATATCACTCAAGTAATCACTCAAGATATCCCTCAAGTAATTAATGAACAAAAGAAGAAAAGGCACATTAACCTAGGAACTTCCTCTCTGCCCAGAACGTTGGAGGCTATACACCACACCCCTCAACAGTATTTATAGGAACTCAAACACTGAGATCCTGCTCTGTTCTAGTAACAAGAAGCCGAAAGCACCAGCCTGAAGATGACGAGTGAGACCTCGTCGAAACGTCGCCTAGACACCCCAACTCTTACACGGGAAGACACCCGAAGACACCAAAACCTACATTCCTGTACCCGTGAAAATCTACGAAAGCAAATATATATATATATATATATATATATATATATATATATATATATACATATATATATATATATATGCAGGTTTTGGTGTCTTCGGGTGTCTTCCCGTGTAAGAGTTGGGGTGTCTAGGCGACGTTTCGACGAGGTCTCACTCGTCATCTTCAGGCTGGTGCTTTCGGCTTCTTGTTACTAGAACAGAGCAGGATCTCAGTGTTTGAGTTCTTATAAATACTGTTGAGGGGGTGTGGTGTATAGCCTCCAACGTTCTGGGCAGAGAGGGAGTTCCCAGGTTAGTGTGCCTTTTCTTCTTTTGTTCCTTAATTACTTGAGGGATATCTTGAGTGATTTCTTGAGTGATATTCTGAGTACCACTTAGGAGGGTCATTAGGTGTGGATTAGTTGCTAAAGCTTTCGTGTCTTGACCTCTTGAGCTTGTGAAGAGTTTTTCTGAGAAGATGGCTGTACTGCACTTAGTTGTGCTCTGGCTTGGCTTCGTGTATAGGGGCGAGCTGTGGTTTTGTGCCCTGTGCCAGCCAGATCTGTGTAGGGATTGCAGGGGGGTGCAGCATCCGGAGGTGCCACTATGGTTTGGCTACTGGCCAAGACTCCGTAACCAAGACTCTCATCTCCAGAACCAAACGCCTGGCTGACAAAGACCACTTGACAACTGAGTTACAGAATCTCTCAAATGTGTTAATCGCCAACGGATACCAACAAAACAGGGTTACGAAGCTAATCCAAAAAGAAACACCCCCCAAAAACCAAGACACAGAAGAAAACAATGGCATGGCCCTCCTTCCTTATATCAAGGGCACTACAGATAAAATTAGCAAAATCCTCCATAAACACAATATCAAAACAGCCTTTTGCACCAACCAAAAAATAGCCAATATCCTCAGAAACCCAAAAGATAAAATCCAGTTAGAAAACCAAGGGGTCTATGAAATACCCTGCAAAGTCTGCCCAGCCACGTACATTGGACAAACAAACAGACGAATAAATGCACGTATCGCAGAACACAAGAATGCCGTCAAAAAAGAAGAAAAAACTTCCTCTCTTTACCAACACATGAAAGAAACAGGACACGAAATTAATTTTGCAGATTCCAAATTGCTCTTTAACATGGAACATCACCACAAGAGAATAATCATGGAAGCCATCGAGATAGAGAAACACCCTCACAACATGAACAAGCGTGACGACACGTCCCGCCTGCCAGACATCTGGAAATTAGCCCTCCCCACAAAAACCGACACCAGAACCAGAGACACACAGAACGCCATCTCCAATCAACCACACCAGACCCAAACCCAGACCCTCTCCACAGATAAAGTACAGACACCATCCAGTAGCCAAACCATAGTGGCACCTCCGGATGCTGCACCCCCCTGCAATCCCTACACAGATCTGGCTGGCACAGGGCACAAAACCACAGCTCGCCCCTATACACGAAGCCAAGCCAGAGCACAACTAAGTGCAGTACAGCCATCTTCTCAGAAAAACTCTTCACAAGCTCAAGAGGTCAAGACACGAAAGCTTTAGCAACTAATCCACACCTAATGACCCTCCTAAGTGGTACTCAGAATATCACTCAAGAAATCACTCAAGATATCCCTCAAGTAATTAAGGAACAAAAGAAGAAAAGGCACACTAACCTGGGAACTCCCTCTCTGCCCAGAACGTTGGAGGCTATACACCACACCCCCTCAACAGTATTTATAAGAACTCAAACACTGAGATCCTGCTCTGTTCTAGTAACAAGAAGCCGAAAGCACCAGCCTGAAGATGACGAGTGAGACCTCGTCGAAACGTCGCCTAGACACCCCAACTCTTACACGGGAAGACACCCGAAGACACCAAAACCTGCATTCCTGTACCCGTGAAAATCTACGAAAGCAAATATATATATATATATATATATATATATATATATATATATATATATATATATATATATAATATGAAAATATTACTAATAACAAATCCAAAGATTTGTTCTCCTGATGTTAAAAGATTAAAAACAAAACAGAAGGCTTATTTTAAATCTTTTTAATCACATGACACTGAACACAAGTTGCATTATGAGGTTATTCAGACATTGCTCCCCACACATGCTTCTGCCCATGGTTCCTTGTTTCTGTCTTGCTCCATGGTGTATAAAAGCTGAGACAGAAGATATTTCTGTAGCTGAAAACAATGTCTATTCACTTTGTACACATGGAATGGTATTCAGTTAGGTACTTAGGGTAGTCCCACTGATATTAATGGACCTAACTTAGTCATCAATTTCAGAGGGTCTACTCTGAGTAAAAATCGAACACCATCCGTGAGAAGAGGAGTGGGAAAGCATGAGTATGTAAAGGAATGTATGGGGGGGACCAACATTCAAGCAGCCACTCTGGGTTAACATCTGACAGAGTCTTGTAACATTTGAAATTGCAAGGTTTCTCTTTCGTACATATTGGGAATAAAAAATCTTTCCTCCCTCTTTTTGTGAGTGAAACTGTGAGCCACACTTTAACTTTAGTACGGCTGAATGTGAGACCGGATAAAATTGCCCCATAGCCCAGGATGAGCTGATCGCCAACTTTCCCTGGTTTTTAGCTAAAGGTGAATTATTAAGGATAAACGTGTCTTCATAGGCACCTCTCCCAGAGTGAATTTTCCCCAAAATAACAAATTGCAGCTGATATTTTTCAACACGATTTTCATTGTTACTTCACTGATGAAAGTGATTTACTGTCACTTTTTGCATCCTAAGTTGTTGCTTAGGATGTAATCAAGGGGTAAATTCTGTATATTGATCCAACAGCTGGCATTTTTGAATGAGCATATTTCAACACTCTGCATACACATGGGAAGAAACACATGAGTTATACTGTTCTTAAAGTATTAGTCTCAGTCAGGCTACGTGCTTCATAGCAAAACTGGAAGGGATCTGTTGTTCCTCAAAGCAGCACCAGAGCTACTGAGGCATAGGCAAATATGCTTGTAATTTGACCCTCATGGTACCTTGTGTCATGTTCAATATAAGCTTACATTGACAGTTTCGTAGTATAGATTTCACAAAACACTTCCACTGGAAGAAAGGCCCTGGTATTTTGCTACAAATAAATTTATACAACACTTAAAAACCACAGCACAGTTTCCGAAATTAAGGAATTAATAATGAAAAAGTCTGTTATTCTTCTGTCATGTTTCCAACAATACAAAACTTGCATCAAACCACATTGAGATATACTTTTCCAGGACTCTTTAGGCAGCCCTAGTGTATTAAAATATATTCTGTCAGTTTAATTTGTCCAGCTCCTTTGAATTGATACATAGCACTCCTCACATCCTGGACATATACTGGCAACTTTATTTTGTCCAATGTAGGGATGAACAGTATAAGTAGTAGTCATTGTGTTACACAGCAAATTCTTATGTAAGCAGCTCTTTGAAACAAGATAGAATGCATTCTACATGGGGAGAATACTATACCTGCGTCCTTTGAGGTGTACAGCTGTTACCTATCACCACAGTAAATTCTGTATTGCATGTAGATAGCATATTTCTCCTGCGCTTCCAGTCTGATAGGATCACATAATCTGGACCTCACAAAATGTCCCAGGCAGGGCAGGTACTTTTCTTTTTAGGATACCCATCCACTCACTAATAGGATATAAACATCCTGGACTGCAAAGCTTTCATTAATTTCATTCACAACACCATCACCTGTGTAAAGACTCTGAGAGAGGGAGAACAGGGCACGGCTGGCTGAATCGCTGTCCACCTCTGGCCCGATGGTCAGGATGCATGTGTTCCATTTTCACCATGAATCTGAAGGGAACTGTGCCATGTGGTCAATGTCAGATTTAAGCACCACTATACCCAGCTTCAAATTAGGTCCAACTGAACTGAACTGAATGCTGCAGGATCTTTCAAGAAGTGTCATGTGAAAGACTGACAGTTTTGCATAACATTTTTTGGTGTTGTTTTTTTTTTTAGTTACCCCAATTGATTTCAGGATACAATGTACTGAATCATAATAAATGTTTGGTTTTAAAACACACATTTACTATAGCAAAGTAGACAGTGGATTTGTATAGTCATGGAAGTCTCGCAAGTGACTCGGACCAGGTCCACCCAACATGAAGTCAATGCTTATTCCAGTTATGAAATATGGCTGCTATATCTTTGTGTTAATCTCTGTGGCTGTTGTGGGCTTGAAAGCTCACAGGGTGATAAAAAGGGGAGCCAAAAAGCAGAGGTGGAGCAAGGTGGGTGTGGACCACCCCGGGTGTCATCCTGAGGGGGGTGACATTGCCACCGCCCCGGGACGTTCACCATGGGCAGCGCACACACCCACACACCCCGGATGCGCATCCCCGGCGCCGCTCGCTGCTCCAGGTGCCGGAGCAGTTAGCTCTACCACTGCTGAAAAGCACTCTTGCCAGCCTGGTTCTGTTTCACTAAAACACTCCTTTTATGCTTGCAGAAGAGTCTAAAGCCTTAATCCAGAATTTATAAACTGTTGTAGCTGTACAGCGTCTCACAGTTTTCAGTCACTGGGTACATTCACACATGTTGCTGCTACCTTTGGGTCAGCTTTGTACAGAAAATGCCTTTTTCTGGTCCACAGCTACGGGGGGGCTTCTGAGGGAAGGCTGAGTACAGTTTGTGCCTCGCAAGACGAAATTAATTCGTTCCGCAAGTTTTTTCTTCTTGCGAGTTTTTCGCAAGAAGGTCCAGGACCTCTTCTGAAGGCGAGCGGGGGGCAAAAGTCTTTGCTCCCCCCTGCCTGCCTTCAAAAGCCGTCCGCGATAGCGGGAAGCGCTTCCCTGCTATCCCGGACTGCTTTTAAAATGCTGGCGGTGGGGAGCAAAGCCTTTCGGCCCCCGCCGGCCTTCCTGGACCTCTTCTGAAGGCCGGAGGGGGAAAGGCTTTGCTCCCCACCACCAGCATTTAAAAGAGGTCCCCGGAGATTTCCCTATGGGCTTTCTTCTTGCGAAGCAAGCCCATAGGGAAATTCGTCTTGCGAAGCGCCTCCAAAACAGAAAACCCTTTCGTCTTGCGGGTTTTCCGTCTTGCGAGGCATTCGTCTTGCGAGGTACCACTGTATAAAACACTGTAACATGAGTAAATACTGTAAAGGTTCATATTCACAATGGACAGAGAATTCTGTTTGTAATAGAAAGGGTAAGTTTTGTTTTAAATTTTTTAGTTGTAAATTGTGCCCAACTGGTTACATTTGCTGAAGGTACACATCATAACCTCATTTCCAAATTCTTTGGCTTAAGGCCAAATGAAGAACAGTTTTGTAGCATGTTTCTCTTCAACCAGACCTTTGGTTGATTAATATTCTATGTCGTTTAAAATGTGTTTGTGTGAGTGTGTGGGAGGTTATTGGTTTGTTTTGTTCTTGATCTTGTTCTTAAAAAATGTAGTTTGTGTTTTTATTTTTGTATTTTTATGTTGTGAGCTGCCTGAGATTTTTGAATGAAGGGCAGTATACAAATTTAATAAAATAATAATAAATAACAATAATGATTCCATGCAGAAATGTCCTGCAGGCCTAATTGAAAGAAACAAGATGTTTGGATGCTTAAATATTTGAATTTAACTCAAAGAGCATGTAAACTTTTTCTTATAGGCAAAGATTGTAAAATATCATAGTCTCCAAGCAGCATAGAGGTAGGGGGAATTATGAAAAGTTTTTGTTGTGTTGGGACATGATAATTTATAGTTTTGTTTTAAAACTGGTGGTGCTCACCATCTCTTTAAAAACAAACTGCAAAATGTATTTATGTGGACATTAAATATAAGGCCAATTTTTATCAGCACAGTCTGACTCCAATTACTAGGTCATATGTTCAGTAACATTTTGTTTTGTTTTAAATGAATTGGTCTTGAGTGATGCTAGCAATTTGTACTGATCTGACTGCCTGTTCTGTTCACGTTATTTAATTTGTCGCTCATGCTGTTTACAGTCAGTAGCTGGTGCCACGGAGTTGACTTTTAAGAGTCAGTTCTTTAACTAATCCTTGTTGGACAGGCACTTGTTTAGCTGAGGCTTATAACCTTTCACTGTTCATAAGCTTGGCAAACGTGGCGTAATTTGGCCCATTTTTCAGTACAGTGGTACCTCGGGTTGAGAACTTAATTCGTTCTGGAGGTCCGTTCTTAACCTGAAACTGTTCTTAACCTGAAGCACCACTTTAGCTAATGGGGCCTGCTGCTGCCGCCGTGCTGCCAGAGGACGATTTCTGTTCTCATCCTGAAGCAAACCTGAGGTACTATTTCTGGGTTAGCGGAGTCTGTAACCTGAAGCGTATGTAACCTGAAGCGTCTGTAACCCGAGGTACCACTGTAGTGCATACCTGAAGCATGCTAGCATCAGCGACTTGAGCTTTAAGATGTTTTGCACTTCTTCAGTCCTATCTGATTCAGATTTTGCAAGATCTTCTCTCAAAGTGGCATTTGTTTGAAACCACATAGCTGCAGTCATCCATGCAACTACAACTGCAGCAGAGGGTTGTTTGCCTTTCTGTGATTTATATTCCTTACAGAGGTTTAGCAAGCCCTGTCATTTGAACTTGACCGTAATGTTGTCACTGATCACCATGGGTTTGGACCTAATGTTTTTCTAATTTAGATGTATCTTCATTGATACCCAACAGAAGGGACCGGAGTTCCTGGCTTCATCCATAGTGTATATAAGCTTGCTTAAGTTCAGTTCCTCCTATTTCTGACAGTTCCAGTTGTGAATCTGGCACCATGAGTCCCTGGGGTTTAAGGTCATATTCTGTACTGCCTGTGGCTAGTGATCCCTTGACCCAAATGCCTTCTATATTTGTGGGTGGAGATCCTTCAGTCCTACTGCCATTTCTACCAGCTGGCAGCCCCTAGGCTTTATTTGCAGCAGAAGAAGCAGTATTCCTTAATCCTTTATAGATTTGTTTTCTGCATTGACATGTATTTTAGTATCCTAAAGTCAATTAAAGTTATTACCAAAGATGGTTTAAAAATTGGTAGGGCTATTAGGGCTATATAATGTGATTTTTGGACCTGTATCTCACCTGCAGCTGAGTTGAGTTGTCCATCGCCCATTCAGATTTTTTTTTATTTGTTAACTTTCTCTGCTCTAAATATGTTATCGTAGAGATTGGAATCAAATATAATTTAAGCCTCATCACCCTTATGTGACTACTTTTATCAGGACTTCTCATATATATATACTTTTTAAAGTTTTGCAAAGTAGACAGTAGAGCAGCAAGGAACTCTGAACTACAAGTAGGAGCTTTCTGAGAAAAGACAGTGGAATGTTTTCTTTCCTTACAACTTTTCGTTCTTGGCTGTATCCAGAGTGCAATCAAAAGTTACATTAATGAGGATGTTTTGCATTTCTTCCCCTTCATTCGCAATGACAGCTGACATGGAGGTATTGTAACAAGAGTCACAATTTTATGATGGCAAACTCTGCCAGCTGGAATACTCTCCTTGGGTCCAGGTTGCCAGGATTTATATCCAAGCTATTCATGAGGTATTATCTCAGACATTCATTATATTGTACTGTACTTGAGGGCATCCATGAAAACGCCTGAAATCCAGCATGTGACACCAGCC
This sequence comes from Podarcis bocagei, assembly GCF_964188305.1. Classification (NCBI taxonomy): domain Eukaryota; kingdom Metazoa; phylum Chordata; class Lepidosauria; order Squamata; family Lacertidae; genus Podarcis; species Podarcis bocagei. The sequence goes on from NC_138127.1 coordinate 52,596,357, forward strand.
TATCCAGTTTAACCACAATAAGCACGTAACTTGTGATTCAAAAAATGTCTTGAGGCATGGATTTCATTAAGCACATTTCCTATAGTTACCATGTAAAGAACAAAGCTTACAAATGCCAGTTCTCGTTTATTCCCTGAGCTGGTTTTATTTGTGCTACTCATGGCTTGTTGTAGTCTCCACTGACAGATTTTATATTTACAAGTTAGATTTGTAAGGGCAGTCCAGGACCTCCAAACACACTGCCCAGGCGTGGGCACTTTGGTGTTGCTCATGCAGCAAAAAACAACATGGGAGGCAGCAGTTACGAGTGACTGGTCTCTGCAGCCACAACAGGCGCTGTGATTCTCCAGTGGCTTAACTTCATATATATATCACCACTGTCTGTAGGCTTTTATATGGGGATGCTAGTAAGATCTTTATTGGTAACTAATGAACTAGAAGGCTGATCGCCATAAAGAAGGCTGATCGCCGAAGAATTGATGCTTTTGAATTATGGTGCTGGAGGAGACTCTTGAGAGTCCCATGGATTGCAAGAAGATCAAACGCATCCATTCTTAAGGAAATTAGCCCTGAGTGCTCACTGGAAGGACAGATCGTGAAGCTGAGGCTCCAATACTTTGGCCACCTCATGAGAAGAGAAGACTCCCTGGAAAAGACCCTGATGTTGGGAAAGATGGAGGGCACAAGGAGAAGGGGACAACAGAGGACGAGATGGTTGGATAGTGTTCTCGAAGCTACCAGCATGAGTGTGATCAAACTGCGGGAGGCAGTGGAAGACAGGAGTGCCTGGCGTGCTCTGGTCCATGGGGTCATGAAGAGTCGGACACGACTAAATGACTAAACAACAACAACAACATGAACTAGATTTTGTTGAGCCATATTTGTATCCGGCTATTTAGAAATGCAGGTGATAGTACTTAAAATGACATCAACTGCTTATTTTCAACACAAAAGCAGTGAAATAAGATTATTATCAATAAAATAGCTTAAGATCTTCAAGCAGACATACGGTTAAGTATTAGGAGCAGTTTCTTAAAAGATATGGATTACAGAGGCTGAGATGAAATAGGGGACACATTTTACAAATATTTTTGTTCAGTAAAATAAGCCTTTTCACTTTTGGTTCCTTCCTGAACCCAATTACTTGCTGCTTCAGCATGATTTTGTTTGTTTAAAAAATTGCCCGTTACAATGTTGTCATTTGACGTGTTAGATTTGACTACAAGACAACCTCATAATTTCTAGGGAAACTGATTTTTAACTCCTTCACCCCCAAAGAAACAAACAAAAGTGCTAAAGTGAGAGCTACCCACAATTAGGGTAGTTAAGCCAGTGTGCAAAAGGTCTATTTCTGTGAAACATTTTGGGCTCCCCAAAGGTCCCTCTTAGAGCCCAAAGTGTTTACTTCCAAACATTTTGCTCAGCCCTAAAAAAAAATAGATGAAGTTATTGGATTTAAAAGGATCAATTTAAAGAATATTATCAAACCTTGCATCTTTCAGCATACTTGAAAGTGACAAATCTTCCAAGGGACACAATTTCAAGTTCACAAAAGAAAAGAAAAATATTTCTGAGTGAGTTTAATTATCCTCCTCCTCTTAGGACCAAAAAACATAAGAAGTTACCTAAGTGAATCTTTGCTTCAGAGCAAATTGCATCTGCTAGACTTGTGTGTTCCCTAATGGTATCAGAGCAGGAGTAGGGGTAGAATTTAACCCTTTCCCTGCTCTTCTCCTGAGAAAATTCCTCTTCTGAAGCTGGCATTTGGTTGGGGGAAATTCCTCATTGGCAGCAATGCTGACAATGGTCAATCCATTACCCTCGTCATCCAATCCATACCCTGTCACTATGCTGACAGGCCTTGCCAGCATAGTGACACACAGCAGGTAAAGATAAACGGAGAGGATAGGATGTGAATGAAAAATGAACGCAAAGAGGGGGAAATTATCTGATGCCTCCGCGGGTATTTCTTTAAGCAATTTTGTGGTTTTTATTTGAATGCATGTTTGAGGAGGGAATGGGAATTTCTCTGTTTGTTGAAAAGCAATGTGATAATGAGGTTTCTTCTCAAATTGGATAATGATCAGGTTAAGCCCTGTCATTTTACAGGAAAGCAATAAGGCATTATGTTTCTTTGGTACTTTTAATCGAAGGGATCCTGTAAGTGCTTTACAGCCATAAGTGCAGCAATCAAAGCTTGTGCAACATGAGCTGGTCACAGTTTGATCAATGCACTATTGATTTCAAAGGCATCCTGCTGTAAAATCCCCTCTGCTATGAGGACCAGGCTTTCACTATAGTGTCTCCTTAATCACGAAATGAAATGTAGCTGAGGTAACTGCTGTTACGTGGCCAGGGGGCGGGGAAAGAGGAGCCTTGCTTGTGTTAACTGGTACCTGTGTTCCGATTTTTCATTCATCCTTTTATCCTCTTTTCCTGTGGGGGTGGGCATTTATTCTCATTTCTATCCCAGTTCATTTCAAAGTGGTTGACAAACTTGCAATAAAAAGGAAGTACCTATATAATAAAATACTATATATAGTTAAATATATATGAGTTAAAATTACCTTACACTTGCTTAAGCACAGCTGTTGTAAGCCAGTCTAGCTAAGAAGGCCTTACAGGCAACATTATAAGCAGAGGACAGTCCTCTCTTTAGAGGGCTGTCCTGTCCCAAGTCCATTTTAAAGATGAACCATAAGAAGAAAGAGCAGAGGTGAAGTTTTTCACTTGTTCATAAACAATCTAGAGTTAGGGGTGAGTGAGGTGACCAAGTTTGTTGATGGTCCTACATTGTTCAGGGTCATTAAAACAACAAGAGACTGTGAAGAGTTCTAGAAGAACCTCTCCAAACCCAATGAATTGGTGGAAAAAATGGCAAATGCAATTCAGTGTAAAGTTATGCACGCCAGGGCAATAAGACTTAAATTCACATATATTCTTAAGGGGTTTGAACTGGTGGAGACTGACCCGGGATGAGACCTTGGGATTGTAGTTTGATGAAGATGTCACCCCAGTGTGCAGCAGCTGTGGGGGAAAAGGCAAATTCAGTGCTAGGAATCAGTAGAAAACGATTTTATGGAGTACAGTGGTAACTCTGGTTACAAACTTAATTCATTCCGGAGGTCCATTTTTAACTTGAAACCGTTCTTAACCTGAGGTACCACTTTAGCTAATGGGGCCTCCCGCTGCCGCCGCGCCGCAATTTCTGTTCTCATCCTGAGGTAGAGTTCTTAACCCGAGGTACTACTTCCAGGTTAGTGGGGTCTGTAACCCGAAGTGTTTGTAACCCAAGGTATCACTGTATTAGCATTGAATTATACACATTTTCTTGGGCAATATAAAATGTTGAAATAATTATCTTGAAATAATTATCAGGAGAGTGTCTTAAGACTCTTGGCAATGTGCGTTAACATTCTGTCATCTTCTTTGTTTCCACAGCTTCCCATTGTTGAAAAAATAAGAATGATAGCACAGAAAATCTATGGAGCAGAGGATATAGAGCTGTCTCCTACAGCACAATCTCAGATAAATGGTTACACTCAGCAGGTAAAAACAATAAAGGTGTATGCTGTGGGATATATTGTAGGCGTCACTCCCCACTGTTTTATAAATTGCGTATATATTTTTGGATGATGACTGAGAACTATCCAGTTTGTAGTGAGGGCTTCTCATGTTATGGGTACAAGAGGTCCAGTTCATACAGTTCACTAGCATGAAAAGCATGTGGGATGCAGCATGTGCATACACATTCATTGGGCCACAAAAAAGTATGCATGGGCCCAAGTTCTTTTTGTACACTCCATTAATTTTTACTAGTCATAGAATTTAGCTTATATTCATTGAAGAATGTTATTTTGGCACAGGATCTTGGAAGGAGTGTTGTTCCTTTATTACAGCGTACATACAAACTTGACAGTAATCTGTCCTTTCCATTTGTCATTTGTCAGGGATTTGGAAATCTCCCAATTTGTATGGCAAAAACTCACCTGTCGCTCTCTCACATGCCTGAGAAGAAAGGTGTCCCCACTGGCTTCATCCTGCCTATTAGTGATGTGAGAGCCAGTATTGGAGCTGGTTTCATTTATCCACTGGTGGGAACGGTGAGTAGGGTCCACTTCATTCTCAATCTGTGCCTTAGCTGTTATGTGCTTTGAAGATCTTCCTGGGACCTCTTGATATAAAGGAGTATAGAAATTCATAAAATATAAATAGCAATACGACACCACCTATCAGAAAGTGCCTTAGCCTGCAAGTTACACCAGTACATTGTAATCTCAACGTATATGGACTAGGATCTAAAGAAGTGTAAAATTTGTTTCACAAACCCAAATGGGCTTTTCGACTTCAAATAGCAGTTACCAGATGCTGCTTTTGAAACTGCGGGGAGAGCAATTTCTGATGATGATGATGATAATTTATACCCGACCCATCTGGCTGGATTTCCCCAGCCACTCTGGGTGGTTTCCAGCAAAATATTAAAATACAATAATTCATCAAAGTGTCCCTAAACAGGGCTGGCTTCAGATGTCTTCTAAAAGTCAGGTAGTTGTTTATTTCTTTGACATCTGATGGGAGGGCGTTCCACAGGGCGTATAATAATAATTTATTTCCCGAGGATCAGTTGTAAAGGAAAGAATTCAGCTGGGCCAGCTCACAAGGCTTCCTTGTGGGATCCCGCCCATGTCTTTTAGCTTGAGAAAACTGCTCATGTAAGCTTTTCATTGTTTACAAAACATTTAGCATATATGTTCCCCTTTTTAAGTTTCAGACTGATCTTGTTGCTCCCATCGATTGATTGATTTTTTATACATTTTAATGATACTGTTCCTTGGCACTGATTATTTCTAATTGGAAGACCTCTTATGTAGCTGTGCTAGAAATGGAACCCAGGCACCAAGCAAAAACGTAAAAAGAGAGTGCTCTGGCGGTTTTATCTCATTATCCCAGAGTACAAGCCGGCTTCCTCACATTAGCAACACATTGGGGAGCGACTGAGAGTATCTGACTTATTGTTCTGCATTACCAGTGAAAGGGAGCAAGGAAGGAAGTGATTCCTGCCTAGATGAGTTTTTGGAGTTCAGGAAATTCTGTCATGAGGACTCTCTGGCCTTGGGGGTGTGCTTTCGATGTACACGATCAGGAAACATTCCTTTCACCACAAGCACAGTAAATTGTTAACATTTCCGCAGAGGGAGGTAATCCATAATGTGACTTCAGCCCTTTTGTGCACTCCTGGGAAATGTGTTCATGTTTCGTGGAATGTTATGAGCAAGTTGAAATGCTGAATTACTACTAAGCCTCACTGAAGTCACAGGGATATGAGCTGGCCAAGTCTAGCCCCTTCCATGCCCACACAATGCACTTTTGGCTGTCAGACCTGCTTTTATAAGCTAGATGTGAGGAGGAATTAATGATATTCTGGCATATCCCTGTAATGCATAAATTTAAAGCAACCTATAATCTTGGAAATTCCTTTATAATAAACAGTACTTGCTTTACTTCTTCCCACAGTGGGAATTCCGTGTGCAATGGGGAAGTCTTTTTATGAAAAAAATGTACCAGGCTTTATCAGAGGAAGTAGGCAGTAAAACCGGGGGGGGGGGGTTAATTAACACTGGCATGACTTTTATCTCTTCTCCCTTTGACCCTGATCACGGCACTACCATATACTCGCAGGTGGACTGTTGAGATCATGGCTTGGCTATAGAGAGAACAGGCAGGAAGCCTTGTTGAGTGTGTTTAGGAAACTGGTGAGGTCATTGGTGAGTTATGTTTGGGTGGAGAATCACTGGATTCTCTAGTGCATGCAAACAGAGTCATCTCCACCCAAAAGTTATTGCAGCTTTGTATTTTCCCACATTTTCTGTTAATCTGCTTTTGTGATGGTGGTGTATTCCATACAGTACTTAAGTATGCAACTTTGGCTTACTCTTGTGACAACACTCATTAAAGACAATGCAGGGCTGTATTCTGTATAGGGGCAAGATAAACATTTCACTGTACCAGCTTTTGAAGTCACTCTTATCAAGCCAATTTTACATCTCTAGTTGGGAGAAACCCCAGGACAGATTTTGGGTGTGGAGAGGGAGGGGGAAAGTTCCATTGTGCAAGCCAGAGTGTTTGTGCTAACAGGACAGCTTTGTTGCGTACAACCCAAATATTTTATCAATAGGGAACCAATAAAATGCATTGCATTAAATCCTTAGTGCAATGAAATGTAGCTGCTTAAACTGTACACTGATGTTCCAGCACTTTAATGCTATTCTGGTTTTATAGTGAAGGTACACAAGGCCATAAACTGTGGGAGTCTGGTCAATGCTTGGATATCTGCCTTTGGTTACCTAATGGAAGAAAGGCAAACTATCAATGTAATTAAAATTTTAGAAATAACTAAATATTAGGAGACTGCTCATTGTACCCTACTTAGTCATGTTTTACTGACACAAAAGGGTAAGGAATGGTTTTTTTTAAAAAAAATAGTATTTCATCGATCTATTTTCTGTTCAAATGTTATCTATTAATGTTTACTGATGCATCAGTTTAGAATAGATTGTTTATTAGCCAAAGTATTAACTATATTTGTTAAAACAGGAGAGCGAAAATGAGCATCTGCTGGTTAAAATGTTTCCTTGTAATAATCTAAGGAGTGGAAAAGATTGCCCCTTTTTGTTGCAAGTATACTTAAGCGTTTCTCTGTAAAAGATCTTTCTTTTCAAAGCATGCCACCAAACATCTATATAGTGCAGAATACCAGGAGGGCCCAGAGGTGACAAAGTCCCTTGCTTACCAGCCATGCAGTTTAAGTGCACGCTCCACTGCCTACACTTTAATGCAAAAGACTGGCTTGGTAGCACATTGTGGATTGAATTCAACATAGCGCTAAGGTGATTGTTCAGTCAGGCAAGCATAACCCAACTGTTCTTGGGGTTCTCCTGACCCTCCACAGCAGATTTGGGAAGTGGGGGAGGGAGGGGGCAAGTCCTGCTGTGCTAGGGGGGACTGTTGCGCTGGCTTCTACTAGTGCAATGATTTAGTTGAATATAGCCCTATGTTTTCACTATCGCTTTCTCAGTGTGCAATCTGATCAGATATCTCAACTTGCTTCCATGCTGCTTGCCCCAAAGTTGGTAACTGAGAACACATTGCTATAATACGTGTATGTGTCATTATTTTCCTCTTGAAAACTGGTCAGCTGAAAAACGTGCTCTGAATGACAAGATGTTCATTTGTGCACTTGAGAGAATTGTAAAAATTGAGGGGGAATTCTATAATTGGAGAAGTCGTATAGTTAGTTGTGTTTGGATGTGTGAAAACTTTCTCATAATAACCTTAAGCACAATGGTAAAGTAGGCTTTATTTCAGTATAATTGCATTATAAAGGTCATTTGCACTGAGTCCAATAGGAAAACAGTATTCTCATTTCCTGCTTTACATTCCAGACTACTTTCAGTTGATTCTGACAATTGGTTCTAATTATATAATGTGTTAGGGTAGCATACATGTTTATTATTTAATCGCCATGTGTACTGTACTATTCAGTGCAATATTTTTGCATATGCTGGGCTTTATTATACTGTATTGTTGTAGTAGATGGGAAAAAGTCCCACAGCTAGCTAGCAGCACTTTATAATATAATAACAATGCTTCCCACCCCCCACCCCGTAGCTGTTTTGGCAGCTGGTGGTAGTTTAATTTTGATAAGTTTGACATAAAGAATGGAATGTGTTCATTTTTGGAGGCCAGAAATATCAGAGGGAAAGTTTAAGGGGAAATGAGACAATGACACACTCCGACTTTGGGCACTGAAGTTTTGTTCACTCTCTCCTCCAGAACATTTTAAAATGCTTATTTACTGATATGCAATGTACAATGTCTGTGGCAGCATGGGCTGCTCTGTTACTTGCAGTGCAAAAGCAACTTTGAACCAGAATTGCAGTGGAATTCGTTGACTATCCACAAGAATATGTCTAAATTAGAATGGGAGGAATCCATCATGAGGAAGTAACAATATAGGCGGGGGAAGCATACTTTTAACATACTTGCCCTTTTAGAAAACCTGGCACCTTCATTATATACCTTTAGGCACTGGGCAAAAACTTTTCCTTTATAACCCGGCCTTTGGCCTTGAACTATCTGTGGCCTTTTAGAAGTGGGTGGGATGATGCTTTTAATGTACCTTTCTTGGTTTTCATGTATCTGTGTGGGATTGGGGGGGGGGTTGTTTGCTTGTAAGTTGCTTTGGGTTGCCTTGAGCAAGAAAAAATGACTAACAAATGTGGTAATAATAATAATAATAATAATAATAATAATAATAATAATAATAATAATAATAATAATCCATCCTAATAGTCCAGCCTCCACTGGTGTATATACTATTTTGCTATATACTATTTTGCCAGTTACCAATCCAGAGCTTCTCATACCCATGAGGTCTGGCTGCTTTATTCTACTGGTCATATCTTATTACTTGTTCTCCATTCTCTTACAGTCAGGAAAACTGTCAGCTCACATTCCTTATCTAATCCATTGCTAGAAAGTTTTGGCATGCCTTTGTATTGATGTGAAGGCTTTCCTTTCCTCAGGAGAGTCCCCCTTCTTGCTTTTTTCATTACTAGCCAGCCATCTTTGCTCTTATCCAGATCATTCAGAAAGGAATGCAAGGAGGGAGTATTACAAAGTGGAAAGGGGCTATTTTCAGAGTTTCATGGAACTATCTGAAAAATAAATGCCTGTAGGAAGAAAATAAAATGTTAACCCTGGTTTATCATTTCCCACTTTAATATATAAAAGTGATTCTAATTCTGTTGTGCGGTAAGGTACTAGAACTTGTAGACCGTGGAGCTCCTGCTTCCATGTGGAGGTGCTGTCTGCTTGCAGGCCATTGTGCTAGTTGTCTGTCACTATGACTGGACCAGGGCACAAATATTTTGCATATACTTGCTTAATTGTTGAACACTTTTCTGTCTTAAGTACCCTAAGCACAACTGCTTTCAGTAGATTAGGGCTTCATCTTTTAGTTTTTTGACTGCTTCTTAAAGAGTGTCAGCAGCTGGGAAAAGTAACCCAGCAGAATGAAGGAAAAACTATTCTGCTGCGCCTCAATTTTTTTATGAATTCCAGATAAGTTTACAATCATTATGAGATCTCTTCACTTTGTCAGAGTTCACTGATCATCTGGAAACTCTGCTTTCTTACAGTTTGAAGGCAGCTTTTTAGAGGGAAGAAACTGATGACAGAAATAATGCAACACATAGTCTGATATATTTTCAAAGATGTTGAGGTGATCTCAGCACACATCTTGGGTAGCTGTTTGAATGAGAATTGGGAAGATCATTTGGTGGCTTTGAAAATCTGATTGAACTAATGCCATCTTTTGGCTCTGAAACTTGTCCTATTCATCATTTGAACACAAGCATGATCAAAGCAAAAGCTCTACTTCAGAACATTTTATATGTAACCATGATCTTCACTTTCATCACAACCAAACCAATTTAGTTCAGTAGCAGTTCTTTTGGGGGGGAAGTGGAGGGACCCATCTGTTTTAAATATTGATAACTAGATCAGGCATTGAGGGTCAGCATAGTCTATCATCTGCTTACTCCCATAGCTTGGCTCACCAAGTTTAATCTTATGACCATGTTATGAGATGCACAGATTACACAACCTCAAAACAATGGGGAGTTTCAGTTTGGTGAAAGGGTGAAACCATATGTTGGAAGTTGTCAGCACCACTAAGCTTACTCCTTTCCTTTGGATTCCAGACAGGGCATGGAAAGAAGGGATTTAAAGGACAGCAACTTCCTACATTTACCAAACCTACTGTTCACTATTGTTTATCCTGTTAGGCGCTCCAAGTCTACCCATGGCAACAACACTGGTGGCAAATTTGCCACAAGGATAGTGACACGTCTAGATAGGCAGGTTTGAAGTCACTGCTGCTGTTGATCACTGATCAATCTGTTGTCTTGTGCATTCAGTCTCAACTCATCTCCAGCTGCTGCCTGACAGGTCAGGCTCTGCTTCATGTGCAGCGAACGTGTATTTTTGCCAGCTTGGTGCTGTTTCTACTCACTGCCACAATCCTTTTCTCCTTGCTGCAGCCAGACTTACATTTGACCATCCAGCAATGGTTTTTGTAAGACTTTTCACTTCGTTACCCAGAGGGAAAGCATGAGCAAACAATACACCATGGAGCAGCCACAGAAGGCTGGCAAAAATCACTGCTGGGTGGTTGAATGACAAGTCAATTGAGTCTGTTTGAAGGAAGGAGACTGGGGTAGTGGCAGCTGTTAATACTCTGCTTTGACTAGTCCACCCTCCCCCTCTAGGCAGTGAGAGGGGACAGGGGTGTCACATTTTAAGGTTCGCAGAGGGTGTCTTGCTTGAGTGCCCTAGCTTTTCGGGGTTAATTATGAGAGTGTACGTGTTGTTTGTCATTTTCCATTGTAATCCCTTAATCTCCAACAAATGACCACTCCCCCCCCCCTCTCTCTCTCTATATATATATATATGTCAGAATGAAAGTTCCAAAGGCTGACACAATCCAGATGACATCCCAATATGGGGTCCGTAATAATTGTAATGAAGCTGTAGCTGTACTTTACAGTTCTTTCAATGGTGTTTTTTAAAACAAAAAACAAAAAAACCCCTGCTTACAGTGATTTTGGGGGGAGTCTGAAGAGAAGATGTATTTTCAAATGTACTAGAAACGAGGGGAATGAGTGAGTTGTGCTTATCTTTGCACTGGACATAGGAAGATGGGCTTCCAGGAGACTCACACTAAAGTACCAGTCATTGCATGCCATTAAATTCGGTGAGTTTCCGTTATTAATACCAATCTCTTATTCAGCTGATCACATTATTACAGGTATCTGACATAGTTTGTAAAATGTTTTGGGTATCAATCATTAAATCAGATCATTTTATCTATGCCGTGCTTACAGATGTTGGCGTAGAGGCAAACCAGATCACGTTTCCTTCCTTTTTTGAGAGCATAAAGCCAAGAAGGAAGGGAGAGTCTCTCTAAACACTGATGTGGGTGAGAGGTGATCAACTGAAAGGCTGGCTCTGACCTCAAAAGCAATTTCACCTGGCCCTTTATAAAAAAAAGACTGCCCACTTTGCAATCACCATGTGCCTGGGATCCATAAAGAATGTTTTCTGTTGAAGCATACATTAAACACCCACACAGCTTCCTCACCTTACTGAACAGTAAGTTGGAAACTTAGGTGGCAGGCTAACAGATCCAGGGTGAGAGACTGGGAGAAGACTGGGAGAAGAAGTAGGTCCCCAGCTGGGAGATGGGAGGGTCTAACTCTCTGCATGCAGATGAATGACAGGATAAATATGCTATAAATATGGTATATGCCTTATACATATACCCTCCCCCCTTCTCTCCTTTCTGTTTTCTCGTTTTTTATCTTTTGGCTTTTTAATATTCTTGATCTGTAAACTAGTTTGTTTCTTACTTATTTTATGTCGAAAAATTTCAATAAAAATATTCATAAAAAAGAAACTTAATGGTGGGGCCACTGGAATTTGGAAGCATTTGTTTATCAGGAATATCTCCTTAGAGAAACGAAAGGAAGGAGCTGTGAGTGCATTAGAAATATTTTTTAAAACCCATGCTCTAAAGTTATCCAGAATGCAGGAATGCACCTCCTGAAAAGCAAAACAAAGCACAACAGATCAAAGGTGAATTTTAGTTGTGAAAGACTTGAGTCATGGGATACTTGAAGGAGATATAATTGAATGTTTATAACATTTATGTACTAGATCACATTCAGATTTGTCAGTTGATTTTCATTTCCGTGAAATGTCAGATGGTGTTTTTGTGCTCAGTTCTGGTCATGACACTTAAAAAAAAAAAGACTAAAGTGGCTTTGGAAGAGAGCAAGGAAAAGGAGGAGGCAATTGGAATGCAAGGCATGCATGAAGATTATGACAACAGGTATGTTTAGGCTAGAACGTTAAAAGTGAACAACAACCAGAAAACCTAGAATTCCGTATTAGAAGTACCTAAAGTATTAGAAGTACCTAAAGTTCCTTGGTTTGCTCTAAAACCTCTTAATGTTTGTGTTTGGCCTTTGCAAGATGACTGTTGCAGAATGTTAATTCTCTACCGTAATATCATTTTCCTGGCTTGGTAGCCAAATGACCTCCTAACATATTTTAGACTTCCTGCTTTAGCTGTAATTCAGTTTATTTCTCTATCTTTAGTGAGTTACTCCTCATGATTTGCTCTTCCGTTTTTTACTGTAGTTAGCAAAGAAAAACAATCAATGTCTTGCATGGCACTGCTTAAAATGTAATCCTTCAGATATAAACAGAATAGAAAAGTAACTCCAGGTAATCTATCTCAGTAACTCAAGTAAGTAGCTAGCTTATGTTATGCACTGTATAAAATTGATGCCACTACTGCTACTACTACTAATGATGATAATAAATAGGAGAACAAACAACACATAATTAGAAAGGACATGAGTGTGTTTCTTTTTAAAAGTTCAATATATTATTAAATACAGTGTTATTAAAGGAGAAAGAAATGGACAGCTGTACAAATAACTTACATTTTACTAGTCGGCCATTTTAGTCCCTCGATGTTGATTAATCATTTAAATCTGATAAATACCATAAATATGTTTTTTGAAATGCAGCAGGTGCTGCTATAGTAGACTGCCTTGCCGTACACTTTCAGGTATCCAGAGATTGACCTGAGCAATTAATGATCAAGTTGCATTCTCACATTATACAAGCTCCCATTGATGCCTTACAGTATCCTCCCTCAAACATACCAACGCAGGATGTGATTTGGAGTGGTTCACAGTGTCAGGGGACTCCTAGTCTTGACTCTCAGATAAGAGTAGATATACCATTGATCTGGTACGTGACAGCAGAACCCAGATTCCGTGTATGAAATCTAACTTTTACTATCAAAATTAGTTCTTCTTGATTTAATAGCATTCACTGATTGTCTAGTTTGACAATGTCACTAACTTACGTTTGAATATCTAAATGTTCAGTTCACTAGTACCAGCTGATAGTGTTTTACAGTGTGGTTGCCACACCCTATAGTTTTTTGGTTCAGTCTAGTCTGTAAGTCACCAGCGTATTCAGTGTTATGAAAGCAGGTTAGAAGGGACCACAGGGATTATCTATTCCAACCCCCTGCAATGCAGGAATTTTTCACCCAATTTTTTCACCCACAACCCTGAAATTAAGTCTCATGCTCAAACAACTGAGCTATCCCTCAGGTCACAATGTCGCATTAGGATCCTTTTATTCCAACAGGCTTCATGTGTGTGAAGTATTCCAGTAGTACCCTTGGATAAACCCCATTCATTTCTCTCCCATATACACACTGATGTTGGCTGCCCACGCAGTGCAGCCACAAGCAACAATAAGTTGTTTTTACAGCTCAGTTTTCTGTTTTATAAAATCAATATACAGTGGTACCTTGGGTTACATACGCTTCAGGTTACATACGCTTCAAGTTACAGACTCCGCTAACCCAGAAATAGTGCTTCAGGTTAAGAACTTTGCTTCAGGATGAGAACAGAAATTGTGCTCCAGCAGCACGGCAGCAGCAGGAGGCCCCATTAGCTAAAGTGGTGCTTCAGGCTAAGAACAGTTTCAGGTTAAGAACGGACCTACAGAACCAGAGGTACCACTGTACCTCCTCTTCTCTCTTCTGTTAATCTGACACCATTATTTTAAAGCATAGTTTTGTTCAACCAAGGTTTGGCATTAGCCTGCCTATAGCCTGAGAAATAAACTTGCAGGAGGCAATTTCAACTTTTATTCTTCTCCATGTTAGCATAGCCCCTTTCAGAAGCTGGCTTAATGCTAATAGAGAGAAAGCCATGCCAGTGGATTCTTCCATGTGGCCCAGGTCTCCTGGCTCCCTTGGTGGTATGAGGAGGTGCCCTGGTGTCACTGTTCCTAAATCACAAATGCAATGTTGAGAAAGGACTTTAAGTGAGGTCAAAGCAGGAACGCGGGAGAGAATGTGCTTTGTATTTTTTCTACTATACTATTTTCCTATGATTGAATAAGGTATTCCTTCCATGGGATGCTGCTGTCAAAAGACTAAGTTAGTTAATTTTTATTAGCTTCCATTTAATTGAATTTTGAGAGAGAGCTCTGATTACAAATGCAGTACAGGAAAAACAGAAGAGGAATGCATTACACAGCTATCCAAACAGATATATTAGTTCCAATCTTTCCCCTCCATTGTGCAGGAAATTATAGCTATCTGTTTGGCAAAGGGAGATAAATATACTTATTGGAGCATTAATGTTGACTCAAGGGGGTATGTGAACCGCCCCCCACAAAAGGATGGATATGGATATAGACTTTAGGTTACATGAGTACAAGTTAACCTTTTGTCTTTCAGAAACATGGTAAAAAAGCAAAATAAAAACATGCCATTATCTCCATGTTGTTAGCATATAGTAAGAGAAAGTCAAAATGATTTACTGTTTTACTGTGCTAAGCTGTTTCTGCACAGGGCACACATTTTTGCATTTCAGAAGTGGTTGTTTTAAATATACAGTACCTCAAATGTAAATCAAATTATAGAAAGCTGGATCGTGATTATGGGACTGAATCAGCCTTGGTTGCCCTAACGTATGGCCTTTATTGGAATAAGCACAGGGGAGTGCAACCCTATTATTGTTCCTTGTTCTCTCACCAGCTTTTGATAATACTGACTGAGCCAACTTAGTGAGATGGGTGTTGGAGACAATTAAGCAGCGGTTCCAATACTATCTTCAGGGTCAGTTTCAGAGAAACTGGGTGATTTTCTTTTGCCCGCCTGGCTGTGCTGTGAGGTGCCATGAGGCCGGGTGTCAGTGGTGGGCTGGATAAGGGCCAGTAAACTGATTCTGAATCCTGGTAAGATGGAGGCGCAATGGGTGGGCGCTTTCTGTATCAGGATAATTGGACAACTGCCTGCTTTTGAGGTTTGCAGTCTGTGGGTGCTTCTGGGTCTCCTTTGGCTGATAAGACAGTGACAGCTGTTTCTGGGCCAAGATAGCCTGACCACTGTTGTCCATGTGCTGGTAACCTCCAGGCTGGATTACTACTACAACCCACTCTAGGGGGGTTGCTGCAGCTGGTGCAAAATACAGTGACTCAGCTGCTCACTGAGGCAGGATATTACCATGTTACCCTGCTGTTGAGAAAATTGCATTGACTGACAATTAGCTACTGTTTCTGGTTTTGGTGTATAAAGTCCTTTACAATTTGGGTCCAGGATACCTGAAAGATTGTCTCACTTCTTTCATACCTACTCAGTCTACTCAGAGGTCTATTCCACACAACGCAGGAATCATAGCTATGGGAATCCCCTGCCCCTGAATATTAATATTAGACAGGTACTTTCTCTGTTGTTTCTTCTGTCTACTGAAGTTTTGTTGTTGTTTTTTTTCAAAAAAGAAAGCTGAGATCTTTCCCAGTCGGCATGTGTATTGGAATGGTTTTTAAGATTTTTTTTCAATTTTTTTTTTAAATTTCATTTTCTAATACACAGAAATAATAATAATTGCCATAAAGGAGAGAGAGAGAGAGTGTGCACTTGTTACTTGCCACCTTCGGCTCCTCTGGGAGGATAGGATAAAATAGGATAAAAAATAATAATTAATAAATGACTAATGTAATGCTTTTTTTATTTATTCTTTTTTATTTTTGTTGTTGTTGTTGTTGTTGTTATGCCACCCTATACCCAGAGGTCTCAGGGCGGTTCACAGAATTAAATCAAAATAGAAAACCACAAAATATATAATCAAAATAAAAACAACCCAATAACATCCCCCCCAAAAAAACCCCACATTTTAAAATGGCATAGGATGTCAATCAAATCAACCAAAGGCCTGGTTAAAAGGGAACATTTTGCCTGGTGCTTAAAAGTGTATAATAAAGGCACCAGGCAAACTTCCCTGGGGAGAGCATTCCACAGATGGGGAGCCACTGAAGACAAGGGCCGTTCTTGTGTTGCCACCTTCTGGACCTCTTGAAGAGGAGGCGCACAAAGGAGTGCCTCAGAAGATGATCTCAGAGTCCAGGTAGGTTCATATGGAAAGAGGCGGACCTGAGCCATTTAAGGCTTTTAAGGTCAAAACCAGTACTTTGAATTGGGCCCAGAAACTAATTGGTAGCCAGTGCAGTCGGACCAGGATCAGTGTAATATACTCAAACCATCTTGCTCTGTTGAGCAACCTGGCCGCTGAATTCCACACTAGCTGAAGTTTCCAAACCGTCTTCAGAAGCAGCCCTGTGTATAATGCATTGTAGTAATCTAACCCTGAGGTTACCAGCAGGGGCATACGAAGGAGAGGCGGTCCGCTCCGGGTGCTACCCCGGGGGGGTGTTACAAGATGGCCCACTGCCTCCCCCCCCCCCCAGCTGTAGAGCAGCCGAGGACGCACGTGCGCGCCATCCGTATGGGCTGCCGCTCAAGCGCCGTCCATATGGGCGCCATGCATGCGCAGCTGGGCAATTTGCCCTGCTGCTCCCCGCCCCGGGTCCCGGAGAGGCTTCCTCTGCCACTGGTTACAGATAGCAATAGTTTGGCTATCCCTGTCCAGATAGGAGCGTAGCTGGGCCACCAGCTGAAGCTGATGGAAGGCACTCTGGGCCAGCTAAACAATTCAATGCATAATAAGATGCTCTGCAGCAAATCTCCCTAGCAAGAGATTTAGTTTTAAATGGTTGTTACAGCTGCAAAAGCAGGAAGTATACAAGGGAAAGGATTCAGCTTGTAAGTTACTCAGCCTGTGCTGTCCCTTCTATACTATTTGGCTATTTATCAGACTATCTCTTTGGCTCTGCGAAAAGGTGTGCGACAAATCTGTGCAAATCCCAATCTTGACTTTCCCAAGCTGTGCCAATACTACCTTCAACTGTTTTCAGAGCCTGATTACCTCATGTGCAAAACTAACATAAAACACTTCGTGCTAGAAAAAAATACTGGTATATTAAAAATTGTGTATTGTGTTTTAGATCATTGTTACATTTTGCTTTAAATTTGTTTTTGATCGCCTTTAAAACTGGGCTGTTATGCTCTACCATGCTTCTGGTAACCCCAGAAGACACAGGGGGCAGGGGAAATAAAGGCTTTTAATTATGCTGTAGAGAACCCAGGCACCACTTCAGCTGTGCGGCTGGAACCCCAAACTCTAATAACTAAACCAGCAAATGTGTGTAACCCAGATGAAAGGAAACGTTGAAATATGTAATTTAGGCTATTATTTCCACAGTATGCCAGTTCTGGTATCTTGACCTCACAATAATAGATCACAATTTTTTTCTTGTGCCCTGGAGTACCTGATAAAATGATGCCTCCTACCTTCTGGAGGTATTGCTTTGGAATAGGATTGCAATTACTTTTACTGTCATAATTTATAAACCAATATACAGTCAGTGTTATATTTAGAACTATGGAGTTCTAAATGGGGAGCTTTTCATGGGGAGCTTTCATTAATTTGGAAGGCTCCCCATTTTAGAAGTCGCAAGTTGGAATGTGACCCAAACCGTGGTGGTAGTGGTGTGAAGCTTGTGATTCACCCCTTGAATGTTAAGTAAACACAATTTCAAAAATCTGAATACATTCTGCCAATTTCAAATGGCACAGAGAAAAGGAGATTGGAGGCAGGAAAATGGCACTCCTCTTGAATCTACTGTTTAAAACAACAGCTTCATACTGTTGTGTTCTGATAGACCTGAATATGAACTGAATGTCCTATTTCTATGCTTTGAGTCTCCAGCGAGAATTATCCGGCTTTTATTATTGTTTCATCTGCATATTAGACTTAGGAATTCAGAGCAATGTGTTCGTCTCAAGCAACCCTGCGAGGAAGGCTCAGCTTGGGATACACTATCATGTTCTGCTGGGATTTGGTGCTCACCAGGGAAATGATAGAGATTCCGAGAGTCTCTTCCTGTAAAACCAGGCCCTATCAGGACTCTAGCTACTCCCAGTGGACTCTTCTGGCTGAGCTTTGGAAGGTGGTGTTTCAGCTGAGAACCAAAGTTATCCGAAGAGTGCCAAGGCTTCCCTTCTAGTGGTTCCACCATCTTGGGTGAGCTGGGTGCAATCTTTTAAGTAGCTCATTTTAGTTGCATGCTCCTGCATGGCTGTGGAACAGGAGAAGCTACGGAGGAGTCATCCCCAGAGTGGGGGATGCTGGAAGAGCTGTGTCCTCAGGCAAGGATGGGGTAGAAAGGGGTTGCTGTGGGTTCCACTTCCCCACTGAGTAGGGGTTGACTTGTGAGTCATCTGAACCTGAGTCCTCCTTCACTGGGATGTGGATGCAGGGGACATAACATTAATTGGCTTGTGACCTCACAGGGGCAGTAGGGATTTGAATAATGCCACATTCAAACCCAACATTTTAGCCACCACGCCACACTAACTCTGCTCCTAAATTGACTTTCCCGTTCGAGCTGTATTGCAGCATAAGATTTCATGAACTCAGGCCTGCTTCTTCAGATGTGTAAAGTATTATCCTCACTGACTGGATGAGGAGAGGGTTGGGGTATGCAGGGGGTGGGGGATTCTCATACTGACTGACTCTTATTGGCTAGCTGTGGAATAAAATCAATTATATTTGGAACTTTGGAAACCAATAGAGGCTTAAGCTTAAACTTGCTCCAAAGTAACCCCTCCAAGGGTCACATGTTGCAATTCGTAGTCATGTAGCAGGGGACTAATTGTAGTAAGGGCATGGATGTTCGCTCTTTTAATGATATCTGTGTTTTAGGTAGTGACCATTTCTGCACAGTTATGTTGTACATTTAAGTACAAAAATATGCAGCAGAAGGTAATGTCAAAATATTATTCTCTCTAATCAAAAGATTGCTCAACATAAGCTATGGCTGGAAATGCTGGCTGGGTTTGAACATGCATGCTTTGCCAGCAATGTACAAGGAGTTACGTTCTAGGAGGGACTGTGAACTTACTTGGATGCCTTCTGTGGGAAAATACTTTAGTCGGTTGATGGCATCACTTTTCCTTAAATATGCTGAAGAATTTCTTAAACTCTTGAGCTGCTTATTATTTGAGACCCTGTCATGATGGAAAGCTTTAATTTACTTGAGGTCACAGAAGAGGGGGAGTAATAGGAGGCAAGCTGAACTCTAGATGATTCCTGGCTGATTTTGCCTCTGGCTAAACAGTGATGTTGTAGAAAGGCTTCTGTGCCAAAAATGCTTCACCAGAAACTAGCTCCTTTTGATTTAAGAAAAATGGATCCATCATCCTTTGGGTTTGTTTGTTTGAAACCTGAATCAGTTTAACATATTTTTTTTAATGTATTAAATATGTTTATTTCGTGGTTCAGTAATACTACCAACCCCAGCTGCAGATATTTGGGCAAGGTCAGCTAATATAGCACCTTCTAGATGCTGTTGGACTACAGCTACCATTAGCAACAGTCATGATAGGCAATGGCCAGGAACAGTGGAAACTGTGGTCCAGTATCTGGAAGGTACCATGTTGACTACCTGGTAGTTGAAGAATGAATAAACTAGTATATGCCGAGATGTAGCTATAACTGCAAGATGTGTTCTGATAGCTCAGTTGGTAGACCATGAGATTCATAATCTCAGCGTCGTGGGTTCAAGCCCCACGTTGGGTGAAAGATTCCTGCATTGCAGGTGGTTGGACGAGATGATCCTTGAGGTCCCTTCCAACTCTATGCTTCTATGATTCTAACTTTGTCAAAGCAATGCTGGCTCAGGGGATAGCTTCAGTCACCACAGTATCGAATAGGTAGGGTCAGAGAACAAGCATGTAAGATTGCAGATTATTGATTTGTTACCCACCCTTCACCTGCAACATTAAAAACAACTTAAAAGCCAGGGTAAAGAGGTACATCTTCAGCATTCATGGGAAATGGCATAATGATGTTCCCAGACACACCTCTGTGGGGATGGAGTTCTAGAAACTTAGGGTCTACAGAGAAGGAAGTGGCCTTTCAGATATTTTGGGCTGGAGTTGTTAAGGCTTTAAACACTAATGTGACCACCTCACCAGCTGAGCAATTGTGCTCCTCTGGTGGGAGTACAGTGGTACCTTGGGTTACATACGCTTCAGGTTAGACTCCACTAACCCAGAAATAGTACCTTGGGTTAAGAACTTTGCTTCAGGATGAGAACAGAAATCATGCGGCGGTGGCGCAGCAGCAGTGGGAGGCCCCATTAGCTAAAGTGGTGCTTCAGGTTAAGAACAGTTTCAGGTTAAGAACGGACCTACGGAACGAATTAAGTACTTAACCAGAGGTACCACTGTATAGCTTATGCCCTACAGGTACATTTAGTGGACTTTTAGAGTTGCAGGCCGAACCTGGTACCAAATGAAATTAGACAAATCGCTACCAATTTGATATTTAGGCAGGTATTGAAGACCTTTGGTTTAAAAAGGCTTTCCCTGGAGTGTGTGTGCCCCAGGGAGGTCACTTCAGTGCTGATAACACAGTGGTTTCACTTCACCCCCTGAGGCTTACTCCATTGTCTCTCAAGTCAGATGGGTGCCAAAAATTATTTGGATACCCCTCTGAGGAGAGGAGGGGAGTGCTGTTTCTGTTTAACTGACTGGGGAGCAGAATTTCAGGCATTAACTTGTCTTGGTCACCCAGTAAGTCCACATCCAAGTTGAGATTTCAACAGAAATCTTGGAAGAAGTATTTTCTATACCGTGGCTGGGATTACACAGCCGCTTGTTTCCTCCTTTGGCTGTTCTAGTAAAACAATTTTATTTGGGTGCTTAGCAGAAAACATAGTAAAATAATATTTTATTAGAAAAGCAGTTAGGGGACTAGTGCTAAATATGAACATTTGTATTCAGGAATTGTTACTTCAGGGAACAATTAGTTTGCTTCACATTAACAGGCCTAATAAATGAGTTTTCCTGTCATTAGCGTGTTACTAACAGATGTGCAGTGACAGATGAAAAGTGTCCCCAACTGTGTTCTAATCCCAGAATTTGGCTCAAAACAGACACTGCTAAATTCTTATACAAACTGCTTAATTTCAAGATATTTCCCACATATAAGCTACTTCTATTTCTTACCCATCCTTCACCATAAAGTCCCAGGGCGTGTTATAACAATTTAAAAATATATTAAAAACATAACAGATTACAATAAAGAGAATAGGATATATGAAGCATCTCTTAACTTTATTTGGCACAATGTATTTTGTGCTTTTCAAATGTTACTATGCTTGTAAAATTCACTATATTAATGCATAGATGGATTGTGGTGGCTCATGAATCTCACTTGTGCCCAGCCTACTACTTCAGAAACATCATAGTAAATATTTATTTAGATATTTACATCTCTTTGTATGAAATTGATTTTTATAAAGTATCTCTGAACAAATACCTGGATAGGAAGGGTGGGGTTTTGATAGCATCCCCCCCCCCTGTATCCATGATTCATGGCTAAACTGGTTCCTGTGGTGATGGTTTTAGTACCTTCTTACCTTTGGCTAAGAATGTAGTCAAATCCAAGCAGAACTTCAGAAAAGCGCATTATTAATCTCCCCCCCACCCCAACTGCTTAAAATTGTGATTAATGGCTTTCATAAACCCATGTATTTGTTTTGAGGTACTAAATGTATACAGCGAGATTATGTTTTTAAAGAATTGTTTAGGTATTATCAATTGTTTTGGGAAAAGAATGTTGCCTGAAAGTCTGAAATTATTAGAGTTCTTAAAATCTCGACTCTTTTTCAAGGCAGCCCCATCTTGCCTGCCCCAAGCATCTGTTTTTTCAATCTGAGGTTTTGGGATTTTGTTTTTATATTTTTGTAGGAAAGGGAGCTTTGTGAGGATTGCCTATGACAACCAATTCCATCTTGAATAAAGCTTCAGTATATATG
Source organism: Podarcis bocagei (assembly GCF_964188305.1). Lineage (NCBI taxonomy): Eukaryota > Metazoa > Chordata > Lepidosauria > Squamata > Lacertidae > Podarcis > Podarcis bocagei. Next base: position 52,618,242 of record NC_138127.1, read on the forward strand.
CCCTTTGTTTCTTTGAGCCAAACTATACTACTAAAGCCTAATTAAATTATACCCCTCTCACATAATTTTTCTCCTTTTATTTAAGCATTAACCATTTCCCAGTCGTACTGAGTATAACAAGGAGTGCTGATGTTTATTATGGGAACACGATACCTCAAATCTATTGGGCCATTTTAAGTAACTGATTAAAGTCCCAGGACTATTGGGGAAAAGATGCTTATTTGCAGAGTATGTGTACTGTGTACTTCACTGTGCAGAAGTTGTGGTGCACCTAGTCGTTTTTCAAAAGGTAAAATAAAAACCTGCTCTTCTGCTAATTGTGGCTGCAATTTGTTCAATGTAGGTGGGGTTGGCTGAAGCTTCAGAATATCAGGTGGACCTTCTGTTTTCACCAAATTCTTTATTCTTCTCCACAAACGTTGCAGTGTGTGGAGCTGTCCAGGGTTCCAGCTAGCCATGTCTTCTTCCAGGATACTTCTTTCTATTCCATTCATCCTCTCTCCCCTCCCTCCCTCCCATTTCTACATCTGCCTACAAGTCAGACAGCATCCCATGCCCACTTAGCAACTGTAGTCTCATTGAGCTATTCTTGTGACGCCCCTTCCTTCTGTGTTTTCTATTAAAATATTCCCGTACTTTTGCAAAGCTTGGAGTTCTCCCAAGCCTGCTGATGCCTTCTTCTTGTGTGTGAATGGTTTCTCCCCTGTACCCCTGTATCAGGAACTACACTTGAAGAATGAGTTTGCTATTGACATATAGGACAGGAGTGAGGAACTGGATCCAGCTGACGTCACCATAATGCCAGGAGCAGTGTTTTCCTTTGCTGACATGGCTTAATTTAAACTGCAGGTAAAGGAAGCAAGGTTTGCAACTGCTGGTGGTGACTGGCAGCAACTTCCAACCTCAGACCCTTTGCCTGCACAGTGTGAAATTGAACCATGCTGCTGAAGGAAGCGTTTCCTGCAGGGGGCTGGCTCTAAGCACCGTTTAGCTGACTGGCGTTTACAGCCAGCCCTGCTTAGGGAAGATTGGCTGCTCTACAGTGTTCCCGGTCTCTATGGGACTGCTGGTCAGTGCTAAGACCATGCCTAACTTTGCCAAGGTGCAATCAGCAGAGCACCCTTTAAAGCTCCCAACTATTCCTTTGCAGCCACATTTTTACCTGTTTTCATTATATGTGTCAACAGGTGTGGGGCAGGTGGCCCTGGTTTGTTAGAGAGAGGACTTGGGGGCCAACTAAGGAGCCCTGATACAGGACAATGAATACATATGAGCAGTGCCTGCAGAAAGCACTTAACTAAGAACCAAATAAATGAGAGCTCTGCAGTTAAGATTTTTTAAATGATAAATTGCCACTGCTGATTGGAAAGGGGCAACAGTGCTGAGGGAAGAAGGCGATTATTGATCTGTGTAACCCACTTTGCTGAGATGTTGTAAAAGCAAATGTATTGGCTTTGGCTTTGGTTTAGAGATGACTGTGGCACAAAACCTGCACTTTGAAATGCTTTAGACTTTTTTGTGTCTAAATGAAATCAGAGGGGAAATTTGATAGAATCTTTTATTCTGGAATAACCTAATAAGAAATAGATTTAACTTCAACTAATAACTAGCAAACAACAAAGTATCATTAGTTTTAACAAAACAATGGCTTACTATGAATTTGAGAATTGAACCGTAAACATATTAAGCACACTTTTAAGAAAGCATGCTTAAGCTGGCAGCTTCGGTTTTAAAGGGAAATTAGCTGCATGGCATCCAAATACAAATTGAGGCACTGTACACATGCTCTAAATGTGTATCTCTGGAGGATCCTAGTGGTGCTCCCACTTTTGCCAAAAAAAGAAATCCTTTATGTTTAGTGAAAGCAGACATTTTATTTTAAGAGATTATGCTTGGTAAGCTGTTCTAAATTGGCAGTGGTTCTCTTTAATTCTGTATTAATCTAGTTTTTAGTAAGGGATTTTGAATTCTGCCAGTGACAGCTTGTGCACTGAGAGAAAGGGTCTTGTTTCCCATCATTATGATCTTAGAATGGAGCTAAGAGACATTCTTAGCAAATGTATCGTCCCAACCCTATAGGACTGACATAACGGGAATAAAGGGAAGGAAAAATTGCAGGAAAAATTCATGGAAAGGAAAGAGAAGTACTTAACCCCCTTAAGCACACATACACACACAGATATAATTTCCTGCAAATGTCTCCCAGGGGACTTGTTTCCTCCAGCTGGGCTACCTTCCTGTTTCAGAGCTTATGGGGATGGGATAAAATGGGGAGGGTATTTGCAGGGGAAGCTGGGAAGGGTTAAGCATTCCTCTCATTCAGCATAATTTTAAATGTAGGAACATCTGTAGAATTTGTGTTGAGCCTTCAAATAGTTAACTTTGTCTTTTCGCTGACACACAAATTAATCTAAACCATTTTGCACTATCAGGGCCAAAATTAGTTTCAACTAATTATAAAATACTGTATAACATTATTGTTACTTGTGTAATGAGTTAACTTATTATTTATGGAAGGTTATTTCTGTTTACAGAACAATTGTTTGATGTTGAAAATGCTGTTGTGTGCCTATAACCTCTACGTGTGCATTAAATAACATCTAGGTATTGATAACTCATTTTCAAATGTGTCTTGGCTAGAGGAGCCTAATACAGAATGCAGGCCTCTCTGTTAGTACAGCATTTACCGTATTTTTCGCTCTATAAGACGCACCTAGTTTTTGGAGGAGGAAAACAAGGAAAAAATATTCTGAATCTCAGAAGCCAGAACAGCAAGAGGGATCTCTGCACCAGTGAAAGCAGCAATCCCTCTTGCTGTTCTGGCTTCTGGGATAGCTGCGCAGCCTGCATTCGCTCCAAAAGATGCACACACATTTCCCCTTACTTTTTAGGAGGGAAAAAGTGAGTCTTATAGAGCAAAAAATACGGTATCTGAATGTCTTTTTTGTTGTTAACTATCTACATTCCTACTTCCTTTGCTATATTCCTCCTGAAGAACGCACCATTTCCTAAAATTCTGCACCACAGGGTTTCACACAGTATAGCTTTTACTTTGCTTTTCCGTAAGTTCTTGTACACATTTGTAAGCAATCTGAGGCATAAGTGAATCTGTTTAAAGTTTCTGAACCTGATTTAGCAAAAGGGATTGGAGTACCAGATGGCTTGATTCTTTTCATTTCAATGCATGTGAAATTATGAGCCCACGAAGAACAATATGGTCTTTCACTTCATCATGGGTGTATATGCACAGTGTGGTTATCAGCTTACAATTGCAGGACCGTAACTTCTAGTTCATTGTTCCCCTAGATGAGCACAATGCCAGGATTGCCTACAAGGCCTTGCTTCTATGACATTGACCTGGACCCTGAAACGGAACAAGTTAAGGGGTTGTTTTAATAAAAGCACAAAAATAAGGTGAGTGGAAGTTCTTGTTAAATAGGAGTCCCTTTGGTGTTTGACAGTAGTAATGAGCTAAAGAGATTTCAAATGGACTTTTAATGTTTCTTTTCTCACATCTTGTGGCTTTCATCTGTGTCATACCCAAATCTTTAATAAGATATATTAAGGCTGTTTCATAGGAAATCACTTATGTTATTTATTTATTTATTTATTTAGATTTGAATGTGATTATGTTTTACTGCTGATAGTTGTATGCTTTGGAAGGTCAGTCCAAATTCACTAAGTGCTTATCATTTCCTCCAATGCCCCATCGGTTTTCTATTGGTACAGTGGATGCTCAGGTTGCGAACGTGATCCGTGCGGGATGCATGTTCGCAACCTGCGTCTGCGATTTGGCACTTCTGTGCATGCGCAAAGCGTGATTTAGCACTTCTGTGCATGCGCGACCACCGAAACCCGGAAGTAACCCGTTCCGGTACTCCCGGGTTTTGGCGGTTCACAACCCGAAAAAACGCAGCCTGAAGCGGCTGTAACCCGAGGTACGACTGTAGTTCTCATTTTCACCATGGGGTGGAGGAGGTGGGGAGGAAGAAACAGGATCCAGCGAAGTCCAGCAAACTGCATGACTCTATAAGTTAAGTCTACAGTTGAGAGCAGCTGAGACTTGGTTAGTCAGGGAGGGCCAGAAGAAATTAGCCTGCTGTGTCCCTCACCACATATAGTAAGTATCCCTAGAAGATGGGGAATTAAGGCTGAGGGAGTATGTTCCACCAAGTTAATTTCTGCACTACTGAGATATATATACTGCTCTCTATCCCAACCTTATCTAACCTCTTTGGGGAAGATAGCTCAGAGGTAGAGCCTTGTGTTGTGCTTGAATAAGGCCCAAGGTTTAATATCCCGCATTCCAAGGAGTCAGCTGGGAGGGGGAACCTGGAGAGCCTATCCCATTTCCTGACAGTATCACACAGCTCTTCCTGTCCTCAGCACCTACACAGATTTCTTTGAGTCAGGCTGATATCCTACTTCATTCACCAGACTTTGAGTTCAGTTCGTGACATCTTGCACATCACCATTTAAAACATTCCATAATATGGCAACAATTCAGATACTGGCTAAAGGAAATCTTATGGGTGGCATCCAGTTCTTTGTAAACCGGATTTTCTGTAAACCACTTACAGTTTATGGATGGTTAAGCACTATATAAATGCTGCTAAATAAAAAATAAAAATATTATGTTGGTCCAGCTTCTCTTACAGGAATATCAAAAGCCCTTTTGTGTAACCTTCTGCACCCAGGCTTTATGAAGTGCATTTTGCAATTATACTTTTCGTTCCCATTTCAAGTACAAAAAGTACTGCCTGAATTTTCCAGAGAATTCCAGCAAGTATTGAATAAACAAGTTTATGCCTTCCTTGCAAATGCACCGTGGATTATTTTAAGACTCCAGGGACGTAGTCGCATCCTATTAAAATCAATTGCAAAACAACCATTGGTTTTAATTACTCTGAATTGCACACAAAGTGCTTAAGCGTTTGGAAAGCGGTTATTAAGATCTCAGCTACTTGGGATCACCCAGTCCTACATTCCTGAAATATGCTTGGACTTTGATGAACACAGGGGGAAAGGAACTCTACAACTATAGAGCCACTGTTCAGACCACATCTCTACAGACATTGTGGTCATAAACTCAGTGTACAGGTAAGCCCTATTCAGACATGCTGCTGGCATATACATGCCTCCATGTGCAAAGGAGCACACACACACACCCAACCCTCATTTTAGACTTGGCCCTCCAACTTGTGGAAGGTGACAGGGAGTGATGCTGGGTGGGAGTGGAGTGTAATGCACTTGTCCTCACTTATGAGTATGGGTGTATCTGCAAGCAGCATACTCAAATAAGACTATAGCAAGCATCAGGATTAGGAGATGCCAATGGGATGTAAGAGAAGAGGCAGTCACTCCAACAGCAACTAGGACATTAAGGGTGGATCATAACCAGCACTTTAATCATAAACCCAGAAGGTAATGCTGGAAACATTGGTGCTTTCAGCATTTCTCTTCCCCCCACAAAATAAATGATCAGTTTGTGATGATCTGCACCAATCTGAAGCTTGCAGACCATCATAATAGGCACCTCCTTAGAGTGCAGTACTATTTTCAAGCCTTGAAGTTATAAAATGATAGCTAATGCATCTATATCTGCTAAAAGAAACCACTGACACTATGCGCAGAATTGCCGGGGGGGCGGAAAACACAATTTTCATGGCCTACAGCTGAAATGGGGAACCTCTGCTCCACGAGTCTCCTAACCCAACCTCATTTTCCCCAAGCCATATCCCTTCTCCCTCACCTCCTCCTTGCTTGACCTGCAGAGAGCTCACAATGGAGAGAGATGCTCGCTTGGTGATCTCTTCCCTTCTACATTTCTTCGCTGTGCTCCTTTCTCGGAACACAGCAAGGAAGCCAAGCTACCAAAGGAAGCAGTGTGTGTGAATGGGCTTTAGTCTCACCTACTTCAGGCTTTGGCACCACCCACTGAATATGGCCCTCAACCACTTTCCCATGAATGAATACAGTCCTCAGGGGTGAAAAAAAATCTCTACCCTGGCCTGCAGGGTAGTAGCATGTTGGCTGCAGTGAGCTGCCGCATGCCCTTTATTTCTGGCCACACTCACATAGCACAACCTCAAATTCCAAGGATCAATGATGTGGAGTATTCCGGTCTCTACAGGAATTTATGGTGCAGGAAAAAAATATGTAGAATTGGACCTTAGCTGGTAATAATGCTGGTAATTATCTAATTGAGAAAAAGGCATTCACAAACTTATTCCATGTATGAGATTGGAGTAGCTGCACTGACATAAATCTGAAAGATGAGAATAATTTTTTCTTCACTTCTCTAACATACACAGACCTGGATAATACATTAGGGATCTGTCTATATTAGGAGAAAGTACACTACACCATGTAGAACAGTTAAGTGTTTTGCTTTACTTACCCTCCAGGCAAAATAATTCAAGCACAGTAATGTTACAGATAATTTGCAGTCTGATATCCTTTTTTAAGAGAGAACCAAAAAAAGACATGTTTCTTCAAACAATGAAAAAAGGAATTCTTGAAATACTTAACTTTTTTTCTATTTTCCAGACTTCTGCAGCTTCCATGTTTTCCTGGAGTATGACAAGCATGAATTTGAAGAATGCCTATCATGTATCTCTGCAACAATATTGGAATACACCAAAGCAAATAAATATAATATTTCTTGAAACCCTTCTGTAATAAAAAATAACCAAAGCAAGAACTTTTTTTTAAAAAAGCAGTACTAACTAATTTATTGTAAAATGGCAGTGTTAAGGAATGTTTTTCAAGACATGCTATTTCCTGCATTCTAACTAGTGGGTGTAGGTAGTGGGAAATGATACAGAAATATCTTTTCCACTTTTTAAGATTTCGATTCATTATTTAAGATGCTTTACCTCACTTGGGTCAGCCTAGAAAATCAACATTAAAAGAATAATGCTGTCTGATGCAGTTTAATGCATTTTATGGGGTATATATGCAGCTTCTTGAATTCAGCAGCTGTTGCACCAAGCAAAATTATCTGGGAATGTCTGTGCTATCTTTCAGTGTTACCTACTGGGGTTGGGGGAAGCTAGGGTTTCAAATACAGGATCTCTCTTTTCATAAAATAGCCCAGGAATTTTACAGAAATTGAAAATAAGTGTTGTTGTTTTCCCATGTGGCCAAACAGCTGTGAAATGTCCATAACTTCATGTATCTCACTGTTCTTGGTCTTTGCAAATGAGTTCAAGTTTCTGGCTTACTGCTTTGTACTCTCCTCAGTATACCAAATGTCAACAAGCCTTCTTTCTTTTTACAGCCAATAGAAGTAAATCTTTATGTGCAGGCCTGCAACTTTCATTTAAAAAAAAATGTACATAGGTTCAGTACAGTATTGGGTTTCTGAAAGAAGCTTTGCCCTTTTTTGGATAGTACTTTAACATAACTGTACTGCATTATAGTGTTAGGTTAACAGGAGGAACCAAAATACTATTGTCTATTGGATGATGTATTTGCTGCTGCTTCTAGTCAGCAGTTGGCACTGTCCGTCAAGTATCCAGTGCTGTGTAAGTAGGGTACCTCTCATTCTCTCTTTCCTACTGTGCCCCCCAAAACCTCTCTTGAGGAACCAGGGACACTTAGGGGGGGGACTGGAAAGTGGAGCAAGGCAGTGCAGTAGAGGGAAGAACTGGAGAATGAGAGCTTGCAAAAGTAGCTTTTGCAAGCTACCTCAATCAGATTTTAAGCAGTTCTCCCATCCTATTGCAGCACATCCTAGGCCTTTCCTTGGTGGTGTGCTTAGGAAGTTGCAGTGAAAAGGAAGGTTTGGGAAGCCTTCTTTGCAGGAGCAGACATCTAGCACTGCATTAAATACCACAATACCTTAGTTTGGACGTTACAAATTTGGCGCCCTTTCAGAAATCTAAAATGCATTGACGTGAAGTTTATGCTGACAGATTGTTAATAGAACACAGATAATTTGGCAATATTGTTTTTCAAAATCATTTCTCATGACTATTATTGGTGTGAGTGATGGCATGCACAGTATTTCCCTTCCAACATCTATTGCATATTGAAAACAGTTTGATTGCATTAACTCCAGTTAGGCACCGCAGTCTTCTGTTCATTCAGAGGCTTATCAACAATCCATCCCACACAATTGTCTGAAATCTGGTAAGCATATGACAAGTGCCCGAAAATAAACTCAATTTTAATCCTCAAAAATTGCATCACTGAGTTTCTGGATACTGGATGTGCAATGCTTTTGAAGAAAAATATGGTTCATTTTCTAGACCCCTGTAATACAGAACTGGGTGGAGCAGAGAGACTTAATAATAAAAGGTGCTAATTGCTTTGTCTGCTGGTCACACATTACAAGATACTGTTTCTACCTTCAGATAAATTTCATGCTGTCAATGATGAGGTAGGCAAACCTACTTGACGATTTGAGGGTATCCTTAGGATGGTGAAAGCATGTTAATAACAGAATGCACAACCCTGTCAAGATAGTCCACTAAATCTTCACCTGTTCCTTCGGAGAACTATGAGCTTTAAGAGCTACAGAGCAGGATTAAGGGCATCCAAGTTTAAATCTGCTTGAAGAAAATAATAAAACTCCTCCTTCTGTTTACAATGTGGCTATATGCAAAGCTTTTGGAAGGAAAGCAACAGAAGTAAAGCACTGTAACAGCAGCTAAGACAAATGACTTGCTCAAAAAGTGCCAATTGGGTTCAAACTGACACTTTTTGTAGAACTTGTTTCTCCTTTGTCAGTGTGAGATTCTTGAACCTATCAGTCCATATTCCATCCCTTTTCATCTCAATTCCAAGGCTTCTCAGACTGCCTTGCCTAAAGTGTTGAAATCTTAATTTTTTACTTGCGGTTTGAGGAGCATTTTATTATAAGGCAATGTGGTGTGGTGGTGAGAGTTGAATTTCACCTAGGAGACTAGTGCTCAAATCTGCAACTCTCTCTTGAAGCTCACTGGGTATCCCTAGGGCAGTTGCTGTCTCATAACCTAACCTACCTTACAGAGTTGCTGTAAAGATAAAATGGTGGTGGTGGGGGAAACCATGTACACTACCTTAAGCTCTGAGGAAAGGTGGGATATAAATGTCATAATAAATGCTTTTGCAAACTTGGTGGGAGTTGGTGAATTAAAAGGGGTGAGGCACACCACTTGTTTATCCTAAGAGGCTCTAGAGTTAGGATGTAAGCATCCTACAAAATTAAAATTCTCAAGGTTTCATAAACAGAATTCATTTAGAATTAAACCAATTAGAAGTACCAGCACACCATGATGCACTCGTCCAAACACTACCCTTGATTTCCAGATTTTTACTGCAATATCTTTGTTGCCTGGCTGACAGCTCTTTCTCCTGGATATGTGTGTTCCGCTCCCCACCTTTTAGAAAAATAAGCTGAATTATAGGCAACATAAAGTGGAAAAGCAGACTATCCGTTTAGAAACATTTGGTGACAAGAAAATGGCTGTTGGGGTGTAGCTGGATAATTGTACATTGTTGGTTTGCAACCAATTTGTTTATGTAACAAATCAGTTACAGTCAAATATTTCTACAAGTGTGGTCAAAATTGCAACTCCCAGATCAGTAATCCAAACTGCAGTGCATTATATATACACATTATTATGTGTGCGAGTTAATGTACATTTGCTGGAGTGTTTTTCATGCAAAAGCTCAAATATTTATTCCCAAAGTAAACCTTTTCATTCAAAAAGTTTAAAGGACATTTGGAAGACGTTAGCTTGCATAAGCTGTCATACAATAAAGGGCTTGGCAGAAAAAGAGGAATCACTCTGAGAGTTAAAAAGCATGGGGAAAGGGAATCGTGTGCAATATGAGCATAGAACAAAATGTTCATGAATAAAATTTATAGGAACACTCTCTCTCTCTCTATATATATATATATATATTGCTGTATGCAAACCACAACAATTAGAATTTAATAGTTTCCTTTTTAATTTCCAACTTTTCTACTGCTTTTGCTATGTCTTGCAGACCATTTAAAGTAGACCAAGGGTTCCCAAATTGTGGTCCTGTGTAGGACTAGCACTGGATATGTAAGAAATAAAAGAAGAAGCAATAAAATACAAGTGAATGGTCCTACAGCATCTAGCACAGTGCGTTACAATGGCTGCAACAAGCAGAAAAATCACTGAGTGATCCATCAAGATCCTTGGTAATTTTCAAGTGGTTCATGAAGAAAAAGGCTTCGGAACCACTGAAGTAGACCATCTCTGTACAGATCAACTCCCCTAAACAAAAAATCCTAATATAGCAGTTGTTAACTCTGGGATAGGGATCATTAGATCTGAGAGGGAAGTCAAACCGCAGCGCAAGTCTGGGCAATGTGTATGGAGGTCCTGGGCTGCCCAGATGACAAGATGCTCCCCTCTTGGCCTCACGGATGTGAACCAAAGGAAAGCAGAGTAATATGTTTGGCACCAGCTTGGCTGCAGGAATTGCTGGAAAGAGAAATACAAGGCTCCATCCAACCGCTCAATCCTGTCCATCCCTAACTCACAGAGGAGTACACAGGTGCGTAAAATTAGTATAGTATAAGGAGGGTGATATAGGAGTGGTTGCAATCTTTTTCTTGATGAAAAGCAGTGTACCAAATGCTTGAATAAAATTAAAGATTGCATAAACGCCCCACCAAAATGGCCTGGCAAGGACACACGAGTTCCCAGAATGTATGACATACTGAGATGGTACAGGAAGAAGCAGGGTGGGGAGTGGAGAGAGAATTGGCCAGCTCAAGCCACTAATATCATATAGTAAGCTTTCCACTCATTTTACCTGGTCCTAGTAGAAGATTTTCTGTGGACACAACAGCATGACTGGATCCTACATGTGTGTTACCATGCAAATACTTGTCAAATCTGGTTTTGCAATGAATCAATCTTCTGAATCTTAGAAAGCTGTAAGTCAGACTTCGGAAGCTCAAGATATTCAGTTAATCTCTCACTACTTTATTTAAACACCAGTCCAGTTGCATAAATGTACTCCAGCCTCAATTTACAAATGGTTGGCTGCTGATATATATCTCTAAATGTTTCTCTTTCTTCTTGAACCAGACACTGGCATTTGTCAGATACATTTACACATGGGTCATTCTATATGTCTCTGCAGAAACCTTGAAGCTAAGCCAGAACCCTGCAGCTGTCATTAATGCAAAACCAACAAAAATGATAAATTGTTTGTTCAGAGATAGCTGTAGCTGAGCAGATGTGCTTATATTTTGCTTAGTAGTTGATTAATATGAAAGAAAGTTAAATTCTTTGTGTGTGTGAATTTGATTTTTTGTTTGCAATTCTTTAGGAAGCACCAGAAAACTAGTAACTTATTTTAAATCACTACAACTCTTTCGGGAGGGGATTTACATTTATTGAATAAATAACAAAATTCTCCTAAGTATTTATCACACCTCCTAATTCTTTTGTTTAAAAATCTAGATAAACTCATCAGTTACCAGAAAGCCAACCAATTACACACATCGTACCTGAGAAAGGCAGAGAAATTAATGAAAAGTTAACAGCAAATTTTGAAAGCTTCACAGGCGCATATTCTGTCTTTCTGAAGTTATATTCTATGAATTACAGTGGTACCTCAGGTTACAGACGCTTCAGGTTACAGCTCCGCTAACCCAGAAATAGTACCTTGGGTTAAGAAGTTTGCTTCAGGATGAGAACAGAAATCGTGCTCCAAAGGCACGGGGGCAGCGGGAGGCCCCATTAGCTAAAGTGGTGCTTCAGGTTAAGAACAGTTTCAGGTTAAGAACGGACCTCTAGAACCAACTGAGTTCTTAACCCGAGGTACCACTGTAGTACTATACATACAAACCAGGTTTGTGCAGATTTATTACCTCAGTGGGCACTAGGTCAGGGGTCTGCAACCTTTAAGACAGAAAGAGCCACTTGGACCCGTTTCCGAAGGGAAAAAAACCTGGGAGCCGCAAAACCATTGCGACATTTAAAACAAATATATCTCCGGAGCCGCGATCTGACAGCGGGCGGGAAGGTGACGTTGGGACGGTGCGTGACTAACGCACGCACCGCCCCATGTGACGTCACAGCCAGTACAGCCCCCGCCACAGTGGGGAGTCTCGGGGCGCACAATGTGCCTCCTCCCCTCGCTAGTATCCGCCCCGGAGCCGCGGAAAAGGTGTAAAAGAGCCACATGCGGCTCCGGAGCCGCGGGTTGCAGACCCCTGGACTAGGTCCTTGAATGCTAGAATATTAGATAAAGCTAAGTGACTTCTGAATGATTTTACTGCGGGGGACCCCTGCCCAAACTGAATTGAATATTTGCTCCATCTATATGTTTCAACCAGTTTCAGAAATGAAATGCAGTTATAATCCTTGAAGTTGGTGACAGAGGATGCATTCCCCCCCCAGTTGTTTTTACTTTCCTTTTCTAATACACAAAAGGCAATAAAAACAATGAAGAAATCAAAGCAACAAAGAGAATGGAAGGAAGGATACAAGAAGAAAGCAGTACCATTCCAAAAACAGCAGCAAAATTCCAGACAGTTGCCCTTCATATTATCCAAGAATGTTTTCCTAAAATAATCTTCTCATAGAAGATTGTCTGCTGCCAATCATGTTCCTTTACTTAAATGTATTCAGTAAATGGATGGTAAACTTTAGAAAAGTTGTCCTTCATTTTCAGATTGTGCAGGGTTCTGGTATATTTTGTGTTTTTCCCCCAATAAAGCAATGGTCTAGATCTGGAGGGAGCAATAGTCTTGCTTATCTCCTGAGGCTGACTTGCAGTGTTGGACACTGGGGCTATGTTCCTAATCCCACTTTACTCAGAAGAAAGCTCTGTTGAATTCAATGGGGCTTCCTCCCAAGTAAGTGGGATTAGGAACATAGATGGTTAGGATTTCATTGTCATTTGCTGTGCAAAACAAACATCTCTGTCACTACTTAAAGTCAATAGTGTCAAAAGGGCTTCCTAACTTTCAAATATGAACACCAAAATTAAGCTCAGCTGGCTGTAGTACAAGTCTGTGCATAATGGATGAACATGCCAACATCACTGTGTACCCTATATGTTTACTTAATGCAGGGATGAATAGCAGGTTTTCCCAAACCACATCATGGTCTGTCATTTCAAATGCTGAGTTCTCCCCATCTGAAGCAAACTGCTCTTTCCAGTCTTTCCACCCCTACCTTCTCATGCACTCAGGAATTAGAAAATGCAGGGCACATACTCGTGATACCACACAGCTGATTTATCAAATTGGGAGTCAGACTGGATAAATCTAATTTGGCAACCAAGACTGTTTTCCAGGAAAATCCTATTTTTTGTGCATAAATAAACCCAAGCTTCGGATGATATTATGCAAACAACTGCACTTTGGATCTACTGACATACTAATATTCATAAACCAGCATCAATATACCAGGTCAATCACAGAACTGTACAGTTAGAAGGGTCATCTTTGGAAATCGTTGCATTGTCTCTGTAAACCTGGGAAATTAGGCCAGAAGTAAATTGCAGAAGTAAAATAATAGGCTGAGATAGAAAAAGAGAAAGACTTGACCAAGGCAACCAAATGAATTAATGGCAGAGATAAGATTCAAAGACTTCCCAGTTCACATTTAGCCCCTATCTCACTCACATTGACATCATTTTAATGGAGCATATTTTAAGAACTTACCATTTTCTTCTGAAATCGTTTCCCATGGTCTCCTCCCATTCATTCTGCAGTCTTTCATTGTTTTACCCTCAGCTGTAAAAAGGTATAATTCAGCTGTAATGCTCAACCAAGTAGAGTTGCAACATAATGCTGCATATTTATTCATACACGACTTTTAAAAAACCCTTACTGAGCTTTGTTCCAATTCCTAGGCCAAAGGGTCTTCCTTGCTAAAGAAGGATCTGTCCTGTAAGGGTTCCACGGGAGTCACAAGAGGCAAACAAAGAAGATTACTCCTTTTGATCTGCTCCAGTTTGTGTACTATGGGCTCTTTCTATAGCATGCAGCAATTGGCAGAAAAGATACAAATTGGTTGAAATTGAAGTCTCAAGTTTACACGGCTATTTGTCCAGAGGAACAAAGAGAGGGGACTGGTTGGAAAAAGTGTATGTCTCATGGCTACAATGGAAGAGGAAAGAAATCAAGTGGCAAAAGCATACAACTGGATGTGTTGTTTGCACCCAATGCTTAAATCAACCAACCTTCATTTCGTGTATCCTTCTGAAGAGGCATGAGATCTGTTGGAATGGGGTCATCCCTGTTCATCCATCTTGTTTGGTGAAGAAACAGTATCTGAGGAAGTATTTTCCACCAAGCTACTTCACTTCCCGCTTCACTCCAAAAGGATGAGCTTATAAGTTATTGTGCACAGGAAGGAACATGTATTGTTGGTCAGGTAAACTTTGGAGATTCTGGAGATTCCAAAACGTCAGGTAACTCAGGCAGGATGCACTTCTTCAAATTACTGTACCATCGCACCTAGAAGTTGGTGGAAACATCCAGAGTAACACCTGTTTAACATACCTCCCAGCTGCCGTGTTTTGCCAGGGAATGGCCCAGGTATCTGCTTATATTCCGAGGTACGTGGTCATTCTGAGGGAATCCCATTTCCCCTTCCTGCTTGGGTCATTGGCGTCATTTTCCTGAGGGACCTCTTGTGCCCAAAGACCTTTCAGGTCAAGGGAAACTGAAACAGAAACCACTCTAGCCTGAGAGTGGCTGCTAGGCTCCCCTGTGACTATTAATCTTCTTAGAGGCAAGTGCAAATGTTTTAAACTATTTAACTGTAGCGAGGTTTTGTTTGGAATGCAAACTGGAAGTGGTCAGCCACGGTTCCTTTGCAAATATATATATATATATTTTAAATCGTTCGTTGGGGTGGAGAAACAGCACTTATTGTGGCATTTGAAGATCCTAGCAGTTTGTATTAGAGGATGGGAGCACAGCATTGTAATTCTTGTTATATCTGTGTTTGAACTGAACATTTTTCATGGGCGTAGCCAGGATCATAGCTGTCAACTTTTCCCTTTTCTTGCGAGGAATCCTATTCGGAATAAGGGAAACGTTGACAGCTATGGCCAGGATTTTTGTTGGGGGGCAGGCCTTTTGTTACGGGGGCAGAACCTCAGTTTGCTATGTATTTTTTATTGATTGTGGGGGCTGCCCGCCTTGGCAATGCCTATGACATTATTCAAATCATACCATTTTGAAGCAGAAGGCAAAAGCCATGTAATTGCATTCATTAAAAAGGTGCTCTGCCCTCCTGTTTACAAATTTGAGTTTAATTCCTATTTAACTAAAACTTAAGAGAAGCTAAAGATGTGCTTATTGACTGATAGAATATGTAGTAGTTCCATGCAGGTTAGGCAGCACGAAGAGCTTGTGAGTAATTATTAACCCTTTCAAAAGGGGGCACATGCAAAACGCTAAGGGAATACATGAAGCTATGAAAGCATACCATAAAACAATATGTTGGGTGATGAAAAAATTAGGCAGGTGCCACAATTAAGCAAATTGTGTGTATGATTTGTATTAATGCAAATCTCAATGAGCTCCTGAACAGGTGCTAAGATACAGTGTTGGGACTGATGGCAGAGAAATTGATCCAGTTAAGAGGAGCAACTAGTATCCAGAGTCATACTGTCTCCAGCAATATCTTCCATGGATTTATCTTATCCAGTAGCAGCTGGTGAGGCTGCATGGGAGCACTCTCCTGGATCTTCTAACATTCAGCTTCAGTGGGTGGCTCTTAGTTCTGCTGTTATGAAAGAGGGAGAAAAACTTTTCTCCATCCTCTTTCTCAACACTGTGCATTTTAAACAACTCTGTCGTGTCTCCTCTTACTCACTTTTTCTCAAAACTGAAGAAAACACAAAACCTGTAACCTTTCCTCATAGGGGCGTTGCTCCACACCCTTGATAATTTTGGTTGCCTTTTTCTGATCATTTTTTCAGCTCTACAATAACTTTTGGAAGAGTGGTGACCAAAACTCTACACAGCATTTGAAAGGTGGCCATACCATGGATTTGTATAATGACACTATGAAACTGATAGTTTTATTTCCAATCCCTTTCCTAAAGACCCCATCTAGCTTGGTACATCATTTTCACAGCTGCCATACACTGAGTCAACTTCTTCAGTGACTCTTTCCTGGTCACTTTCCTGGTCTGTCGCTGCCGGTTCAGACATCATGAATATGTGAAATTAGGATTTTTTGCACCAATATGCATCTTACATTGAATTGTGTTTCCCATTTTATTGCCCATTTATTCTTGCTTGCTGCTTCCTATTTCTTAATCAGTAACTGATACATAAGATGACCTTTCTTCTCAAACATTCTAAAAGATAGGACAACATGCAAACCAGCTCTTTTGTTCTCTGTTCTATATATAACTGTAAAGCAGTCTGCCTCCCAGGGTGAAAATGATTTCCTGTATATTAAGAGCTCCTCTGCTAATATAATACTGTGGGCTTTGCATTATTCCTTCAGAGAATCGGCCTTAGACTCAGGTAACAGCAGTGGCAGCAGGAGAGTTCAGATGGTCTATGCTGATTAATTACAACTGTATACTTAATCTGTAATCAACAGATCAACCAATTAATCACGGACTAATTGATAAATGACTTCAACTGTAATTTTAACTTAACTCACATTTCCCCAACAATTTGGTAGTAAATAAGAACAGGTCATAACTTTTCCCACAGAACGTTAGATTACTGTATTAATAAATGTAATCCATACATTCTGTTTTCACTCATATATAGAAATCAAATTCAGATGTTTACTTGCTAATAGTTTATAGCTGCAAGATTCTGTGTTGTAGCACTGAGGTTGCAGATGTTTCTCCCTGATCCAGAAAGAGGAGTGTGCAACAAATGAAAATTGTATATATGCAGATGCTTGTGTGACATGATACCCATCAGGACTTGGTTGAATGTTATGGATGCTAGTGTGCATGCAGGTAGGCATTTGAATCACTATCTGAAACCATTATTTGTGCCCAACACAGCTTACTAGAGCTGTATTGGGGCCTCTGAGTTTCCATCTATTTTATGTATTTGTTTATTACATAAGCACACATTTTTATCCAACCTTAAGGCCTTTATCCAACTTTTATCTTCACAAAAATCTATTTACAATCTTTATTGTTTAAGACGGTCACAGTTCCATTAAAAAAAAGTAAAGCTAAAAAATGTTTATTGTAGAATATCTGATGCTGCTAGTTAAAAACTAACTGGATGGCAACCCTGAGTTGAGTTCTGAATACTGAATGCCTAAGTGTTTTCCTGAAAAAAAGGCCAGGTATTCACGTGGAGAAAATTGGGATAATTATACATACAGTGGTCCCTTGGTTCTCAAACTTAATCCATTCCGGAAGTCTGTTCCAAAACCAAGGCGCACTTTCCCATAGAAAGTAATGCAAAATGGATTAATCTGTCCCAGACTTTTAAAAACAACCCCTAAAACAGCAATTTAACATGAATGTTACTATCTAACAAGACCATTGATTCACAAAATGAAAGCAATAATCAATGTTCTGTACTATAAAATAAATAAGACAGTATTGCAGATGATAAAAATTACAATTACAGTAATTTTTGTTCTTACCTGCACTGATGATAGTCATTGTTTGGATGGGGGGCTTTTATCCATTTCCACAATCAAATCACACAATCAATCAATCAATCAATCAATCAAAAAACAAAAACAAGCCACAGACACAAAAATGAAAAAACCACACAAAAACGCAAAAAAATAGCAAAAACTAAAGCACCAAATATCACCTCAGAACAGTGCAATCAGAAACGGAAGGCTTTAATTATGATGGGGGCAGGGCTTAAATTTGCTGCTTAAGGATAAAAGGAGAGGGTGAAAGCCTTCATTAAGATGGGGGAGACACTTCAGTTTGCCGCTTAAGGGTAAAAACGGGGCGAAGAAAGCCTTATTTACGATAGGGACTTAAATTTGCTGCTTCAGGGTAAAATGAGAGGGGGAAAGCCTTAATTACTATGTGGGGGACTCAAATTTGCTGCGCAACAGTAAAAGCAGCAGCTCAGGAGCACGTTCGGCTTCCGGGGCAAAGTTTGAAAACTGGAACACCTACTTCTGGGTTTGCAGCATTTGGGTTCCAATTTCTTTGGGAACTAAGCTGTTGGAAAACTGAGGTACCACTGTAGTAAGCTTCCCTGGACTGACTCAGCCCAATGTAGGAGGTTCTGTTTAAATGTGTCAGATAATTAAAAAACCTAAAATGGTGGGTGATTAGCTAAGTCTGCCCTGTGCACATTTATTTGGAAGTAAGTCTCACTAAATTTCTTAATATTTATTAAGACTAGAATCTTAATGTGGTTCATCTTAAGCTTAAACTAAAATGTGATTGAAATCAAAAGAGCAAGATATTTCCGTGAGGTCGGGTAACATTCTCCATCAAAGCTTTTTCTTATAAATTCACATACAGGCACATATTTAAAAATGCATCTCTCTATATGAAATGTCTTTTTAAACTTGAGAAAAATCTTTTGAACAGAGGTGTGGTATAAATTATATTTGTCCAGCATAACTGGTTTGTATTCCAGTTGATTAAGCAGTTAAGGAAAATAATTATAGAGATTATAATTGTTTCTAGAAAATATCCTTAATGAACTCCCCTTGTGCTTTTGTTCAGCAACCTGCAGCATAAAAAATCCAACTCTTAAAGCTAAAAAATAATCAAATATGTGCAGTACGTGACCTGCTTAAACAACAACCTTGTTTGAGGAAGCTGAAGGGACACGTCTGTGTTTGCTTTTCCGTTACCACAGTTCAGCAATTTCTTACTAGTCTATCTCCATGTAGGAAAATGCCATATGTGAAACAACCTATAGTTTTAGAGATCGCCACTCTTCATTTATAAGTAACCAAGAAAGCATGCCCAGACTGAAATAACTGGAAGATCTGAGTATGAAATTAAAAATGAAAGACGTGCATTTCATCATTCATGTATTGAATAGATAAATTTTATGATGCTTTTACTTTAGCTGAGAGAAAAGTATTGTCAAGTAAAAAAATTAAAAATTCAGGAATCCTTGGGAACTCCCCCCCCCCAATGTATATAGAGCACCAAGCAGATGAGCAGTAAAAATTACAAAGCTTCAATGTCATTACTGAAACCTGCACTGAGAACCTGAAAGCTATTTAATTCCTAGTGTCTTCTGTTTTTGTTTTAAATGATATTTATTGAAACAAAAAAAATTTAAAATTACACAGAAAAAGACAAAATTACAAAAAAACAACACAAAAGCATAAAGAGAAAAAGAAAAAATAAACCCATCGCTTTCAAATTCTCCAATTTCCGTTACCTTCTTTCCATGACCTCCTCCTCCTTCCATCTCTTGTATCTTGATTAATAATTGTCACAGCAAATCCTTTCCATAATTCATAATATTTTATCTTTACGTTACCTTACTCTATTATCATCTTGCTTATAAAAACGACCTTAAAGCTTAAAACTTAAATCTTTTTTACCAACTTCTCATAACCATTACCTTTTTGCTAAATTCTTTAAACATTTTTACAAGAGCCAAGTTATTTCATTTCAACATTTTCCCAACATTCATAAAATATTTCTAGTAATAATAATATAAAAAATACAGTAAAATAAAAACAATCCAATCTTCTTCCAGCGTCCCCTCCCCCCGGTCCCGGGATTGTCAGTCTTTTTTCTTTTTTTTGTCCCATTAGTCTGGCACATTAACCCGGTGCTCTTATATCCGAGGCCTTCAAATCTCTTCCATGTCCCTTCCGCAGCTCTTCTTCATATTTTCCTTTCACTCGCGGGAACTCCAGCTTAATAGTGTTTTTGACCCTTTTCAGCAAATCAGCCCTTATCTCACAGTCCAGACTAAGCTCCATGTGATGTTTAAAAACATATTTCAAATTCCCTCCAAAATTGAAAGTCCCAACAGCTCCAAACCTCTGACGGCCAATTACCAGACTCAGAAAGTCCAAACATCCCTGCAAAGGGGGGGGGGTCAGTCCAGCCCCCCATTTCCAGTTCAATCCAAACTTTATCTTTCCAAATCTGGTTTTTTCCAAGTTCATTTATCAGATCCAAAGGCTCATTTTCCTGCTGGGCCAAAAGTCCCTCCATCCCTGGCGTCCCAGATTCAGCAAAATCCTCTTCTTTCTGTTGTTCTGTCATGGCACGCTCCAGTTTTAGTTCCTGAATGGGCTCCATGTACTTTTCCACTACCTGATCAAAGGCTCTGGCAGCATTAGTCATAAAAACCATCTTCTGACTTAACTGATCCAATAGGGCATTTATTTCACAGAAAGCACCCAACAGTGCTTCTGAATGCATTGTCCTGCAAGGTCACAAAATTCTTTCCCACAGTTGTAATCAGTAACAGCCACAAGTTCCCAGGATTTAGTTACAATTTCATAGTTCCCCTCTGGGGAAAAAACTTCTGAATGATCTTTTTCTTGAAAACAATAGCAACAGAGTTTCTTCTTTAAGATATTTTGTCCATATTTGTTCTTTTAAGAGACGAAAGGAAACAATGGAATCACAATATTTCCCTCCTTTTAACTATCTGTCAAAGCATTTATTTCTGGTCAATGAGCTTCAATCGTCAAATCCGACACCCCGCTCCAGGGTCAGGACAGTGGAAAATTACTTTACTTTAACTTTATTTCCACAGGTTTAAATAACTCAATAAAAGTCCCCCTTCTTCCCCTGCTTCCGAAGGGGGGTTCCGCAATTTTGAATGATGAAAGACGATCCTTTAAAAGTGATTTTTAAGGCTCTAGTTTACGTTGTCTTTGCTTTGCTATAACTACAAGAAAACGGAAGGGTGACTTCCTGTTTAGCCCTTTCCGTTTCAGTACCAAATTAGGGTAAATTTTAGAGTCCAAGTTCCTTTTATTTCGCCAATTCTTGTTTAAAATCCAGGTGTTTAGCGTGCCAGTACTCATGGTTAGTTATTTTCATTGCCAAATTGTCCCAGGAAAAAGGCAGCGCTCTCCGGCAATGGCTGTGCAGCTTCGCTCCGCAGAAAAATCAATTGACTCACAGCATCGCGCCACTTCCCCCTCTTCACTTCAGAGCCCGTTTCTGGGTTCCTTAGTGGGTTGGGGGGGCGCTAAAGGTGCCCGCCGAGTCTCCCGGTCACAGGCTTCATCCGCCTGTGATTTTCAGAAGAGTCCCCGCTACGCCGCAGCGGAAAAGACCCGTTTCGTGCGGAGCTTGTCCCTCCAGTTCAGAGGGAGTCCGCCATCACCGGAGGCGCCACCCCGGAAGTCTCCTTAATTCCTAGTGTCTTCTGGTAGAGCTTTTTTCCAAACTGGGCTGGCCTTTTCCTGTCATCCCTGTTTTGGGGAACATTTTGGGAATTCTGAGGTGTCAGGGGCACCAGTCAGAAAATAGCTGCCACCAGGGTTGTGTACTAACACAAAATAGCTGCTACCTCTAAAAGAGCAAGGGGTGGGGGGAGATGAGAACATAAAATGCTTCAAATATGGAAAAGAAAATGTTTGAAAAAATGTTTAGGGATGAGGGAGTGTGTTGTGAGCAGCCAAAAAGCCTCCTGAGCGAGGGGAGCAGGGAGGGAGATGGCAGGTGTTTCCAGCTCTTTCCCATCTGGGAAATGTACCCCCCCTTTAACCCCTTCCCTGAATCTCCCCAGAGCAGCAGCAGTGCTAAAACATAATACCGGTATGTATGGGGGCAGGGGAATCCTCAGCGAGCCCCACTTGACCACAGGATACACTCCAAAGCAACTACTCTATTCCAAACTTAAAAATGGAAAGCGTAATGCTGGTGGTCAGCAAAAGAGGTTTAAAGACTGTCTCAAGGCAAATCTTAAAAAATGTACAGTGGTGCCTCGCAAGACAAAATTAATTCGTTCTGCGAGTTTTTTCGTCTTGCGAAGCACGGTTTCCCATAGGAATGCATGTATTAACGGTTTTAAGAAAAAGGAAACAAACTTGCAAGACGTTTTCGTCTTGCGAAGCAAGCCCATAGGGAAATTCGTCTTGCGAAGCAACTCAAAAAACAAAAAACTCTTTCATCTTGCGAGTTTTCCGTCTTGCGAGGCATTCGTCTTGCGAGGTACCACTGTAGTATAAACACTGGCAATTGGGAAAAACAGCCTTTACCAAAGGTGGCCTGGACTTTGAAGACGCTCGAACTCAGGACGAAAGGGAGAAACGAGCGAAGAGGAAGGCACGTTTGGCAAACCCTCACCATGATCAACTCCCGCTTGGAAACCTATGTCCCCACTGTGGAAGGAAGTGTGGATCCAGAACTGGTCGCCACAGTCACTTACAGACTCACTGTTGTGTTCATGGAAGACAATCTTACTCGGTTACAAGTGATCACCAAGAAGAAAGAAAGAAGACACTCAAAGAAAGTGTGGAAAGCACATTAAGTGGGGATGTTGCAAGCAGTTGTAGGCAAAGGTGGGGCAGGGGTGAGGGTTGCAAAGAGGGAGGGGGGCCTTAGTCCTCCAGTGAGCAACTGACCTGGGGTTGGGCTCTGCTTCCCAGGGAAGCAGAAAATTGCAATCCAAAGGCAGTGCTGAGGGCATTGCAGAAGTGCCATGTGGAAATGTGCATGCAATGGTGCGGCGTTTGTGGGGGAGGGAACCAAAGGAGGATTTGCTTTGGTAAGAGTTTAGGGGTAATGAAGGAGAACCCCCCACAGCCCACTTTGCCTCTGTGTGATCTGTGCTGTCTACTTGCACAGTGTGGCCCCAAGGGCTGCAGGATCACCAGTGCAGCACCCCCTTTAAAAACCTCCCATCCCCCCAGCTCAGAACTGAAAGGTGCAGCCTTCTGAGTGGCGTAGGAACATGCAGCCCAGGCAGCTCGTGCACACCGTTCTTTTGCACTGTCTACATGTCTAAAGGTAAAGGTGCCCCTGACAATTAAGTCCAATCACAAACAACTCTGGGGTTGTGGCGCTCATCTCACTTTAAAAGCCGAGGCAGCCGGCGTTTGTCTGCTTCCGCAGATAGTTTTTCCGGGTCATGTGGCCAGCATGACTAAGCCGCTTCTGGCGAAACCGGAGCAGCGCATGGAAACGCCATTTACCTTCTCGCCGGAGCGGTACCTATTTATCTACTTGCACTGCTTGCTTTCAAACTGCTAGGTTGTCAGGAGCTGGGACCGAGCAACGGGAGCTCACCCCGTCATGGGGATTTGAACCGCCGACCTTTCAATCGGCAAGCCCAAGCGGCACAGTGGTTTAACCCACAGCGCCACCCGCATCCTGCTGTCTACATGTTTAGTAAAATAAAATCACCTGTTACACTTCTGCAGTCACTCCCAATTTGTTGTTGTTGTTGTTCGGGGGACGGAGGGAGGGAGGGAGGGTCACTGGTTTGTTAGGTGTGGTGAAGTTATAGTGGGATGCCAAATGCTGGGGTTCATAGTTAATTATCCTGTGGGGGCGTCTGTATGATCATATTCCTACTTCCATTTGCTCCTCGTCTGAGCACAACATAGCCATTCCCCCGCCGCCAGTGGCTCAAAAGATGGAAGTGTACCTATTTCACTGATGGCTGAAGGTATATGGAATTTCAACAAACCAATTCAGAGGACCCATCCTTTCAAAATCTCAGTGCGTGGGGGATTACCTTGAAGACTGTAATCACAGTAATTAATGTTAGGGCTTCAAACAAAATGGAAGGACTTTTGCACATCAATCCTGCATGCAGCAGCAAAAACCCACTTGTGAGGTATAACCCCCATCTGGAAGTGCCCTAGGTGTCTGTGGAATTAATTTACTAATGGCTTCCCTGGTACTCTGTGTCAAGCTTTGAACCAGGTTGCTGCATCATTTTAGGACGTTTTTTGAAGACAGCATGCCTGTGTTTTATAATGTGCGTGGTCGAGTACAGAGTGATTGGTCAAAAGATCTTCAATTTGTAGTAGCTATCCTGTGCTCTTGGGGGACCTCTTTTTTTCTTGACCTGCTAGCTTTCAGATCAATAAAGACTGCAAATTCCTTGCCTTTGCAGAGAGTAATATAGGTCTATGCAAGCCTATTGAAGATAAAACAGTTTTTAAGGAGGAGCAGTTTTTTGATGAGGAATGTTATCTGAAATCAGCTTTTGCTTATCTGCAACAGACAAGTCCAAACAACAGTGTTTTTTAAATAGGGGTGAGGGTCAGCCAGGAAAATTTGTTTAGTACCTAGCAGAGAGTAATCTTATGAAGCCTGCACCACAGTTCTTGGAATTCACCTTATGATAGTTTCTACAGGTGTGACTTTATCATGCCAGCTTGTGCTCCTCCAATGTTTTGTTTAATGTCTAGGATTATGAAGAATTCTAGCTTGCTTTCTGTTTTGTTACATCTTGGTTGTTCCTGATAAAACATACTGCTTTGGTGTGTATTTTGCCTTACTTCCTTTGTTACAGCCAAATAATATTTTGACACATATCAGCAGTTCTTAATATGGCTGTGCCAAATTTTCCTCTACAATGGGTTTTTCAAGCTTGGGTCTCCAGCTGTTTTTGGACTACAACTCCCATCATCCCTAGCTAGCAGGACCAGTGGTCAGGGATGGTGGGAACTGTAGTCCAAAAACAGTTGGGTACCTGTACAAAAGCGAAACATTGGGAAGTTGAAAAGTATATCCAAAAATACCTCACTTGGCTTTTTTATTCAGAGTTGCTTCCTTCCCTGATCTGCAGCACTGATGTATATTTAAAGCAGAAACTTCTTTCTCGGGCAGTCACATCCAAGTAGAGGTCATGTAGCATGGTGCTGATGTTACACTGTCATGCAACTATGCAACTAATCAGATTTGGCTGCATCACAATGTCAAAAACCCAATTCAGCTTGTGGGCAGGAAGCACTGCCCTCACTCTGAGTAGACCTCATGATATTGCCAAGTATTCAATCAGATTTGGTTATGTAAGAATGCCACAAAGCCAAACCAGAATGAAGCCCTTCTGAACAAGTGAGCATTTTCACCCTGTGAACAGGTCTTCCCAAATAATTGCTTAAATGGTGCACTTCACACAGTAATCTTTAAAAATGGAAATCCATTTTTGGTTCAGTTTTAATTTTAATTGGAGATGGGGGAAATTATCTTGCTCTCTCTATATATTGGGTTCATATTGTTAAATTATCTCGGCTTATTCTTTACCCTTTGAATCTGGAGTTGAGTACAACAGACCTCAGTATTTTCAAGGCAGTTACTTCAAGATTCATGCATGAGGGCCTATTGGAGTGGGAGTGTACCGTGCCTGTCTTCCTTCTTCAGAAATAAATTTTGAGCAGCTGTTGGTGACTATGAAATAAGACCTTTAAGCCTCATAACTTTGGGATGTCCCCCCCAACAGTTGAGACAGGAAATTCTACAGAAAGATTCTAAAAACAGTATATTAAAATCTGAAACTATTTTTCATGTATTACAAGTTACAAGGGTGTAATATTCCATGGAAACCATGGAAATGATCCAGGGAAAGTTAAGCAATGTATTTCAATGGCAAAATCAAATGCTCTTCTTTAGAAGTTGGTTCCCAATTTTTATTTGTGCAAAAGTTTGAAACGCATCTCAATCAGAAAACTTAGGAAACAACTAAAGTTTTTTATGTCCCTGAATACCAAAGTAAGCTTTGGTATACCCTGTATCAGTAATGACTGGCAGGTTTGCATGGGTGGGGCTCTCCTGACCCCTGTCCCCAGGTCAAGCTCCCCACTAACTTGCTCCTTTCCTTCTTGCTAACCAGAGCAACACAGCCCCACCCATTCTAATGCACTGTCTGCTGCTGTTCCATATCATATATCTCCATGACCAGAGGACTTTCAAATATACAGTGGTACCTCAGGTTACAGATGCTTCAGGTTACAGACTCCGCTAACCCAGAAGTAGTACCTCGGGTTAAGAACTTTGCTTTAGGATGAGAACAGAAATCGTGCTCCGGTGGCACAGCGGCAGCGGGAGGCCCCTTTAGCTAAAGTTTCAGGTTAAGAACGGACCTCCAGAATGAATTAAGTTCTTAACCCGAGGTACCACTGTACATTATAATGTTCTCCAGTCACAGTCACTGTATCAGATATACAACTGAGGATGCTACTGCTATACGCTGCCTTTAACCCAGAGGGTTGTGCCAAAGTTTACTTTGCAACACTGTGATATGCAGTGTGGTTTCTCTGTCTACCAAAGCACCTTTCCCTTCGCCTGAAAAGAATAAGGATGCAAAAATAAAATGCAAAGAGAGGTCATTATTTTTAATATGTTACTTATTGTTTGCTTTCCTCGCCAGAGTTTTAGCATAAGTCTGAGAAAAGTCTGAATCCTCTCAAAATCTACATCAGTAAACAAGGTTGCGATAATGCTGCTTTTGCCTAATACGTTTTACAAATGTGTTCTGCAAAGTCACACAGTTTTGTTGTTGTATCCTTTGGTTCCATAGTTATACCACACTGCAGCATGGTAACTTCTTTTCTTTTGCATTCCTTTACTTTAACAGACAAGGCCACAGCAAAAACAAAGGATCAGTGTGTTTACAAAGGGGCAAACAAAATGTCACCTTTTATCCTTGAAGCCTCTTCCCTGCAATAGTTTATCACACTGGTGCTTTCATGTGATTCATTTCTTGACTCAAATAGGGCACAATTCACCAGAAGGTTCTCCTGTACAATCCTCAATGAAATGAATGAAAAATGCCTTAAGCAAGCACAGTATATTTCTGTCTTATCGCCAAATTCCCAATAGTCATTCAGCCAAAACATTGCATTTCAAGGATCATTCAGCACTGTTCTACTAGCAGTTGTTGCATTCCTACATCACTGACCCAAGGCCTTCTCACCTTATTGTTAAATGCTTAGTGTTAAATGTGTCTCCTATACTTTTCTACTTACCAAAGATAAACCTCCACTTTTAACTAAAGGATCAGTTAGTGCGACTGGCTTGTGAGTTTACAATTTGGTTAAAAGGGATTCGTAAAGGTTTTCATGATCACTAAATAGTTGCATACCAAATAATATTACTGTTGATTGCCTGCTTCTTGTAAAAAATAGGGTGAGGGACTCAGAGGTTGTTGTCTATATAATTACCCTTATTTAAAAAACTGGTAAAACATATAATTTAGTTTAGATGGCTAAGAACTGTCAATTATTTGATATAGACTCTGTATGAACATTAGATGCTTGACTTTCTGAAGGTACTTGGAGTCAATCAGTTGTATTTTTTACACTGTCACATGCTGTAGGTCCTTATGGTCTATAACGAGTATGATTTTGTTGCTGGTGAAGATTGGGTTATATCCAACCAAGTTCTATTCAGAAGAGACATACTGAAATTTATGGTCATGTCTGTCATTTTCATTGGATCTACTCTGAGTAAGATTAAGATTGGCTACATCACAATAGTAATTTTTTTTGTTGATGTGAGGAAGGTCAATTCACTTTAGAACTTAGATGAGAAGCCCCCAGATGCCTCTGAACCCAACACCCATCAGCATCAGCCAACATGGCCAATGGTCAGTGTTAGGGAATTGTAGTTGAGCACCATCTGGAGGATCATGGATTCCCTTTCCTGCTTTAGCTGCCCCCTTCTTGTCTACTTAGCATATCATAAATTATTGTCTCAATTTCATCTGGGTCTTAGACCAAGTCATACAGCCCAGCTGGTCTGATGAAGTTATAGAGATAGTGTACAGCTGGAGCAAGTTGTGGTCATGTAATTTCTTCACAGGAAGATGCTCAGTTCACTTTTCCCACGCCACCATTAAAATGTTTGGAGCAGATTTACAGTGGCATGAAAAAAGAGGTGGGTGGGTTGCAAGTTGTGTTCCTGGTGAAGTACTCCAGTGACCTTGGAATGCAGCTAAACCTAGCCATTCATCCAAATAGCCCTTTGAATGTTGAGAGTGTGGACTGAGTAACATACCCTTACTCTGCTTCTAAACCTGTGTGTGTGTGTGTGGTTTTGTGATACAATGTTTGCATGAACTATTTTGCTTGTTTTACACCTTTTCGTATCCCTTTGTTCTCTATATCTGTAACATCCTTTTTTATTATGAAACAAACACCAAAAAGCCAGTCATTTAATTCTTGGTGCTCCTACAAAATTGTAACGTGACCTTTACGTAACCCATTATGTAAGTTAACACACTGTGGAAGAGGAGTGAGAGAGAAGTTGCTGCCTTTCTCTTCTCCTGACCTGAACCTTAATCCCATACCCTCCAACATTTCTCCTGTGAAAATACGAATGTCCTATTCCAAAATAATAATTTTACTATGTATACCCTGCCGTTTGGACTGGGAAGCCTCAACATATATAAGAACATAATAAAATATTAAACATTTAAAAATTTTCCCTATTCAGGGCTGCCTTCAGATGTCCTGGGGTTGGATATCTCCATACCCTCCAACATTTCTCTGATGAAAATAGGGACATCCTAAGGAAAAGCGGGACATTCCAGGATCAAATCAGAAACTGGGATGACTTCTGTAAAGCCGGGACTGTCCCTGGAAAATAGGGACCCTTGGAGGGTCTGACATCCTGTATAAAGGTAAAGGTAAAAAAGTAAATGACCCCTGGACAGTTAAGTCCAGTCAGAGGTGACTATGGGCTGCAGCGCTCATCTCACTTGAGGCTGAGGGAGCCGGTGTTTGTCCACAGGCAGATTTCTGGGTCATGTGGCCAGCATGATTAAACTGCTTCTGGCACAACAGAACACCATGATGGAAACCAGAGTGCACGGAAACGTCGTTTACCTTTCCACTGCAGCGATACCTATTTATTTACTTCACTGGTATGCTTGGGAACGGCTAGGTTGGCAGAAAAGACATCCTCTATAACAGTATATTTGGGGGGTGGGAATTAGCTGGTGCTCTGCACCCCCACCCATAGCTGTCAACTTGCAGATTTGAAAATAAGGCACTAGCAGCCTCGAAAATAAGGCATCAGCAGCCAAAATAAGGGATTTTAGACAACCAACAGCCAAACGAAGCCTCAAGCGGTGGTTCCCACAGCACAGCAACCCGGCAAAGGGGATGCAGCAAGCAAAACCACCGTCACCTCTCCGCTGGGAAGCGCTGAGCAAAGGCGAGTCCCCAGGCAACGCAGCCGATTTGATCGGCACAAGGCATGCAAGCTCCACACCCCAGTCATTCTCTCTCCCTCTCTTTTTCGCCCTTTCCTTTTGGACTTGCCTATATTTGGCGCGCCCGGAAACGGCCTGCCGGGCCTGAATCTATCTCTCTCTCTCTTTCCCGCCCTCCCCCTCCTGCACGGCTTTTGTGAGTGACACCAGCTCACATCGAGGAGGAGGGGAAGGTAGGAAGAAAGAGCGCGGAGGGGGACCAGCAGGAGCGCGAGTGAGCCGCCACGGATTTTCCTCTGTGTGCAAAGAGAGAGGAGAACGAGAGGCTCCCCGGCTCATCCGAACAGGAAATTCAATACCAGCTGGCAAGGGGTGGGGAGGGGCGAAGCGAGCCAGCCCTCTTAGACTCCTTATTGGTTGAGCAATGCAGCCAAGCAACACAGTTGGAGCCTCCCTCCTCCCTGGCCGGCAGAGAGGGAGGGAGAGGAGCTGCTTCCTTTGAAACCCAGGAAATTTAAGGGACATCATCAATCCGGGACAGCAGCGGGAAACGGTGCTGGGATAAGGGAGTTCCCCACCAAAAAAGGGACGGTTGACAGCTATGCCCCCACCCTCCCCAAATGTCTCACCTAACTAAGAAGGCTGACTAAAGGGCTGAGATTATTCCTAAAAACTATTTCTAGCATCTGGGTTCACCCCTGGAATATGTGCTCTAATAATAAGAGGTGGGTGCATTTAAACATCTGTTGTGTGCCTTTCTGTATTCACTGAGCAGCTATGACCAGCTGTGGAAGTCACAGGGAAGGTTTCCAGCTTAGAGATTTTAATTTCCAGGCACACTTGATACCAGATGTCTTTCATTTTAGTTACATTAAGTACTGGAAGATACCACAGTATGTAAATGCACAATTTGTGTGAAAGAGATATATCTTTAGGGAGAAGGGTCTAGATTGTACAAGGGGGGCTGAATGCCCCCCTCCCAAATCTAGTTCTTATAGTGACTAGAAACAAATGTGTTTTAAGCAATATGAATCTATGCCTTGACTGGTGATCCTCAGTTATCTTAACAGAGGAAACAAATGCAGTTCTACAAAGGACTTTTATGTCAGTGCAGTTTTACCGCATACTTCAGCAGCAGCCAGGAATCTGGAATTTCCCAGAAAAGTTACTTTGGCAGATTGTTTAAAATAAATCCATCCTGGTTTGAAACAGTTTTTGAAAAATGTAATTCAGAAGAATAAATTTGATTTGGATAGGTATTTGAATTGCCAGAACAATTTTTCTCATTACACAATAGGAGCCACTGGGTGTTTTACTGACTGAGAAAGCTGTGTTTAATTTAACTTGAAAATCTGAAACTTCAGCTTCTAGTTAGGAATAATGCAGAAAACCACAAGGTCTGACTTTTGTAAACAAATGAACAAAAACAAATCTGTTAACATGCCCACAAAAATAGCATACACTAATACTTTGGCCAGAAGTTTGTTTGCTGCTATTATTTTGCAACCCGTATCAACTGTTAAGGTTTTGAGAATTGTTCATGAGCAAAGAAGTCGTCTGAATAGGTTTCAGGAAGGATCCTGGGCTAGTGTTGCTAGTATGCCTGCACTCATATGATTTTCCTTTATGTCTCCAGTCTAACATGTTGTCAATCCACACACAATTTTGATTGAATTCCCTCTATCAAGATTAAGGCACAACATTTCTTTAAAAGCAAACTGTAAAACAGGAGGAATGACAGCCGAGGAAATCAGTGCAGTTTTACTGCATACTTCTCTCCTAAGGTGTAGATGCTCAGAAGAGATTTCTGATTACAATTTTTACAGACGAAAACGAAACAGCTGCATGTTTCTTCACTGGATACTTAAGTGTAAGCATATCTTTGTACTCATCTAGTGGCTGATTTCTTAAAGAGTTCATACAGGATTGATGCATGCCATGTGCAGGTGAGGAGAAAAGTTGACTCCATGCAGAGGATATAATTGCAGCAATAGACCAGTAAAAAATGTAAACAATTTTGCTCCAAGCTGTCAATGCAACAACTTTCAGCTAGCTTAAACCTCTATAGCCTAGATCAGGCTTTTTCAGCTTGGTGTCACCCAGATGGTGGACTACAATTCCTCTCATCCCTGGCTAGCATGACCAATAGTCAGTGCTTATGGATGTTGTAGTCCAAAACATCTGTCCAAAGAAGATTGTTAAACTTTAAGGTTGTTATGTACTAAGCTTGGATCCTAGAACAATAGGCAAGTAGGATCCTAGAATGCAACAACTGATTGGCTTTCAGGAAAAAGACCAATCAGGCTCCAGGAGGAAGTTAATCAGCCTATTAGGTTGGTAGGATCATAGAATGCAACAACTGATTGGCCTGCAGGAAAAGACCAATCAGGCTCCAGGAAGGAAGCAGAATCAGCCAATCAGACGGGACTCATTGTGTAAATAATGTATATAAAAGCCTGAGGTTTGGGCGGCAATTCAATCACTGTTTTACAAGCTGCAATAAAGAGCATGAAATCACTACAGGACTCTGAGTATATTTCAAAGGTGCTTTAAGGACTCTTGCTTTTCGGTGCAATAGACCAATTTGGCTCCTCTTCTGGAAATCATCTTTTCCTTACCAAAGGCACATGCCAATTAATTAAAGCATTAATTAAGATTCAAATACGTTTCAATTTCATCTCTGTAAAGTGCCATGAACGTTTGGTGACCCTAGTTGCATAATCAACACAAAAAGAAAAAAAGGACTATAAAGTAATCCTGGAGAATTACTTTGAAGGTCAAACATCAAGCAAAGCTCTCCTTTCTCATGCTGTAGCTCTAAATGATAAATATGTTCCTATAGACAGAATGCAATTTCCAATGTAATATTTTTTTTTGCAAAGTACCAGCATTGAGATGTGGGAAGAATAAGCACTCTTGTGCAAAGTATCAGAAAATCTTTTATTAAAGTAGCCGCATAACTGCTCAACAGTATGTGTTACCTGGGCATAGTTTACCATATTTGTTGAACAGGAGGAAAGAAGATCAGTATGTACAGCTACATGTTTGATTTCTGGGACTTCTTTGAAATGTGTGACTTGGTGAAAAATTACACCAATACAAGTAGGCTCACAAACAGCTAAAGTAGCTGTTTTTACCTGTTTCTTGGAAGTTGCAGAAAAAGACAGTTGTGTTTTGCTTAGCAAAATTATTCTGTTTGTAAGACCTAATAAAAAAACCCAAAATGTATCTAGATTAAGAACAATTGGTGCTTTTCTTTGAGGTTGTATAGCAAATGCTTCTTAAGTACAGTATTGTTGAAATGGAGATCTCAAATTTGGTGGGATTGTCATTTAAATTCAGTTTCCAGCATCCTCATACAGAGGAGCCAGGTTTCTGACTGATTAGGTCAATGCAAATTGGTCTGTCTACTACCTTGAATAATTCCAGCTCAGTGTGGGAAGAATCTCTTTCCAGACACATCTCCTTTCATAGCTCAGAGATTTGTTGTTAAATGACCCCCATGGAGCCAAAAGCCTTGTGGAGAAGCTGACAAAATGTCTCTCACCTCTTAATCATCTGCATACTCCACAGATACCTAACAGAGGACCTGTCTCAAGAATCTTGACTGTTCTTTGTGACAAGATCTGAAACCTTTCAGACCATGGAGCTAAAAGACGGCAAGCAGTGGGGCTTCTCTTTAGCTGTTTTAGAATCATAGAATTGTAGAGTTGGCAGGAACCACGGGGGTCATATAGTCTAACCCCTTATATGCTACAGATTAGTTTGTTTGATTGATTGATTTATATCCCTCCCTCCAAAGGACACAATAGACATATCAATGCAATGATAAAACTTTTTTTAAAAAATTCTTAAAACAGTTAAGAACACTCTAATCCATTTAAAACATTATCTGAACCACTGATCTCTAGGCTGTCAGGAACAGTGTCTATTAACCATCAAATGCCAGGGGAAACAGGGATGCTTTTAAATTTTCCCATAATGAGGGAGAGCGCACTGCCACTGAAAGGTTCTATCACTGGTCCACCCTCCACACCAGGCAATATGCTTGCACTATTCCCGCCCCTCCACTGTGTTTCTTACATGACTTAGATGTAAGAGGGAGGGAGGGATTCAATTCAGCTATAGCAGGAGCCAGCTTGTGCTGACAGAACAATCTTATTAGCCTAGTGTTGAATTCTATCCAAATGTAACCTTCCTTCCTTCCTTCCTTCCTTCCTTCCTTCCTTCCTTCCTTCCTTCCTTCCACAAAAGCAGGCCTTACCTTAAAAAAACAAAAAACAAGCTATCACTTGTGGGAAACCTGTGTGTCTATCCATTCCGTGGGACAGGGCATTAGGAACACTAGGCTCTGATTTACATAAAATCACACTCTTTGTGCATTTTGCCCAATTCTGTCTACTCTTACTAGCAGAGCATACCCAAGGTTATAGGCAGAAATTGCTCTCATCACCTGATTTAGTTCTGGAGAGGCTAGGAACTGAACCTGAGATCTGCCTGCTAAGGATTCTCTTAAAACACAAGACTAGGTACTAGAGTGAATACTGTATGATCTTGAAACCCCCCTAATTAAGCAAAAGGATAAGACAGGAAGCAGTTAATACTATAAAAAGTAGTTTGAGCCATTTATTTAATTTTGTTTGTGAAAACTAATCATGTAATTAATTTGTTAAAACTGCCCTGCCAGTAGGGTTGCCATACGTCTGGAATTTCTTGGACATATATGGAATACTGTAGCTGCAAGCAGTATCTGGACGGAAATCGGCTATACGTCTGGGAAACTCCGGACATATGGCAGCTTTAAAAAACAACAACCCAGCTTAGGTCAAAGCTAAGAACTTTGGGGGGGGGGGGAAGCCCTCAAAAACTTTTCTGTCCAGATTTTCACTTTTTGAAATATGGCAACTCTACCTGCCAGTATAATTTCCACTCAAATTTGTAAGGAACTGCTACACACCTCTGCTCTCTCCCAACATTACCAATATCTTATCTGAAAAAGATGTTTGAACAGAATTTCAGTATAGCAAGGAATGTGAAAATAGCTTCATTGCAAATATGCTTTTGTGCAGACAGCACAATGCCTATATTATCACCTATGGTAATAAAATCTAGTTGACCAATGTCAGCAGAGCTTCTTTGCAAACGCTGTTGTGTAGCAGAAAATGAACCCTACCCACTTTGAGGACACAAAGTTTGCAGAAGGCATAGCAGCAAAGCTAATCTTTCAGGGATTCTTCCTTAAAGAGACAAAGGCATGTCCT
The DNA here is from genome assembly GCF_964188305.1 of Podarcis bocagei. Classification (NCBI taxonomy): domain Eukaryota; kingdom Metazoa; phylum Chordata; class Lepidosauria; order Squamata; family Lacertidae; genus Podarcis; species Podarcis bocagei. Next base: position 52,652,520 of record NC_138127.1, read on the forward strand.
TAGGCTGGAATGAAAATGCCCCAAGGATGAATCGTCCTTAAGAGTTCTCTGCTTGCCTTTGCTACTTGCTGGGCCTTCTGCTGCATTGTAGGCATGCTCATAAAGGACCAATTTTGATGTACTGTGCAGTCAATTAACAAAATACAGTTGTTGAATTTAGAGAGGGGGAAACAGCAAGCAAATGAAATGTAGATTGAATGGCTGTCGTCCCCCCCCCCCAACTTAGATTGTGTGTGTGGTGTGTGTACATGTCATTAGCTTCTGCAGAAGAACACCATTAATTTTCACATTCCCTAAGAAAAATTTAAATTTCTAATGTTTTAAAAACTTATAAAATAATTTTGCATGGCTGTAGTTTGAAACCAAAGATCTGCCTGTCAAATGAGGTAAATAGAAAATTAATTTCCTACCCTGTTCTCTCCATAGCCTTGCCACAGCCCTTTCATGTGCGGGTTTCAGGATCCAACTATAATTTATGTCTTATCAGTTAATATATTTACCTGAAACACAAACTGAACCATAGCCTAGTATAGACAAAATACATTATTTAAACAAGTTTCATCCCAGTATTTTTCTGGGTTGTGGATTACCTCTCATGAGATTTACGTGTCATCTTTGTTATTTTCATTATCACTTGAGTGCTGAGGTTCAGAGCCACATATGGTAACTATTTGAGTGTTATTATTGCTTCAGATCACAATTTATAGTGGTCTCACCCAGATGAGAGTTGAATTTAGATTTAAAGGTGCCTGTTTCACAGGGTTGTTGTTTTGTTTTTACACAATGTCCTCATCCAACATGCACTTTCTCCCCAATTGATTCAGATATTCCCAAACTGTGGATAATCCAATGAAGAAAACTGAATACAAAAGTGCATTTTATATAGCTATGGATGTACTATAGCACATTGTGAGGGTGACAATTCACTGGGTGCTGTCTGTTTCTACACAGCCTACTTCTATCAACCCAAAGGAAAGGATGTGGCATGCCATTCACATTGATTGTTGGTAAAGGCACTAAAGCAGATGTTTTTTGCTCTTGCAGAAAACAGCTGTACTAAAAATAAAAGTAATAATATAATCGGCCCTTCAGGAAGAATTGGCAGGAAAAGGAGTGTTTGTTTGCTGGAGCCACATTTGCAGAACATAAATCAACATTTTATAATAGATCAGTTTTGAACTTAACCGCTTTAGCAGAAAACCTCTGTATTATTATTATTATTATTGTTTAAAAAAATACAAACAGGAATTAACAACTAAACATGAATTGAGAGTGAAGGGACATGGGAATGAGGGCATATTTGCAAATCAAAGACCAGTCATTTAATTGCTTTTTATTTTTAAAAGGTTTGCACAGGAGCAGTCTCATATCTATATATATATATATATATATTGTGTGTGTGTGTGTGTGTGTACACACACACACACACACACACACACACACACACACACACACAGCTACAATAGGAAGTTAAGAGGGATGGGAATGGGAATGTGGATGTAAGTAGGTGATGGACTAAGCTAAAGACAAGAAGGGAGCGTGCAATTATTTGTCAATTTCAGAAGGGGGGAGCTTTTTTGCAGCTTTCCCCAAGGCAAAACAGTTGGGTTACATCATGGGTTATTCAGAAAGCCATCTTCTGCTGAAAGTGGGGAGTGCACCAGGAAACAGAAAGGGGACCTTGACTGGCTTCCAGTTACAGATCCAAGTGTTGTGAAATTAAAACATATTATTTTCCCCCTGAAAGTTTAAAAAATAAGTAAAAAGGAAATGTAGGGTTGAATCTTACAACTGACAGATTTATTATTTTTTATTAATATATTTGTTATAGGATAAAGAAAGGGGAAATTCTGAAATGTCTTCCCAATTTAGTGAAAGTAACAGACATTTCAGGAAAACTGCAATACAGGATAATTTAATAAAGGAAACTTGGGATTCTGAGGCACCTCTTCAGAGATTTGCAGTATGGTACGTGGCAGCATCCATGAATAGGAGCCACTGGGAAGCTGATGGGCAATGTATCCTTCTTCTTCTTCGGCGATCACTCGTAGCTGAGTAAGATTGTCTTCAATGAACACGGATTTAACAATTAGTCCGTAAGTGACTGTGGAGGCAAATTCTGGATCCACACGTCCTTCCTCAGTGGGGACATTGGTTTCCGGGTGGGAGTTGATCACGGTGTGGATTTGCCAAGCGTGCCTTCCTCTTAGCACGTTTCTCCCTTGCATCCTGAGTTTGAGTGTCTTTAAAGCCCATGACACCTTTGGTAAAGGGTTTTCTCCATGGGAGCGCTCACAGGCCAGTGTTTCCCAGTTGTCGGTGTTTATACTACATTTTTTAAATTTTGCCTTGAGATAGTCTTTAAACCTCTTTAGTTGACCACTGTGTGTTTGTTCATATGATGTAATGTCCTTAGCCTGGGATGTCATTGTTTGACTGTGTTGCACTTCAGTCTCCTGCCTTGGAAAGCTTTGTTGAATCTCCTTCCTACTGTACTTAAGCAATAAAAAAGTACCTGGCACTGACCTACTTTCACTGTTCCTGAAACCAAGGGGAGTTACAATTTGAAATACTATCTTGTTCAGAACATTAAAAAAATAATAAATAAATATACAGTTCATATATGTATATGTTCCAAGTGCACGCACACACTTTAGCATACAACCATTGAAGGGATGACCAACTCTCAGTGTGGCCCTCAAGTCAAAAAATGTTAGCCACCCATGCTTTATAGTATTGCAGTCTTAGGCTAGCTTTTGTCACTCAGTACTCTATCTGTAACATGTGATAATAATACTCAGAAAAGGGCTGAGAAGCATTACTGAGGTACATACATGAAGCATGCTCTAAAATGCTGTATTAGCCTCTATAAATGAAAAATATGATTCTTGTTATTTTTCCTCCTGCTGCCTTTTAACACATGTTCACCCACATTGCAAGAATCTGATGTCTTTAATTTGATGACCCAGAACAGTCTGGCCTGGGACTAGAAATTTCAACCGTGCAGTAAACAAGCTAAACAGCAGACTAAGTAAAAGCTCTTAAGTTTGCTTATGGCTCAATTTTGCTAAACAAATTGCTGTATATTAGCAAAATTACATATTCTTTCTTGTTTTCATTCCTTGTTCATCAGCTCAGTTTCACCCCTTGTGATGTTCTCTCTATTACCATTTCCCCCTCATTTATCTCATCTCAGTTGTTCTCTGCTCTTCTTCCCTTTGCTGTTTCTCTCTTTCTCATGCCTATTGTCTTTCTTTGCTGTTCAAGTTCTTGAGTCTTTTAGAATCTATTTCTTCTCAAGTTGATAACTATGTAGATGTCATCTGTCGGCTATGGAATCTTTCACCAAGGTTTTTCTCCTTTTTGTTACACTGGATAAATGCTCTTGCATCCGTCAAAATCACTTTCTGCACACTCGTTACTATGAGATGGAGTTTTAAACCACCATTTTCAATTCATAAGCAGGTGATGAAAGAGTAGATTTCTAGAAGTGGGCTTTTAATCCAAGGTAGTGATTACAACTAGGGAAGGGCAGTGGCTCTTGCATGCAGAAAGTCCCAGGTCCACATTCTGGCATTTTCAGGTAGGGCTGGGAGAGACTATAGAGAGCTGATGCCAGTCAGTGTAGACAGTACTGAGCTGGATGGACCAGTTGTCAGTATAAGGCAGCTTCTTATGTCCCTAGTTGGCTGTATCACTCCCAGGGGCGCCGACTTATAAAAAATATTGGGGGAGCCCATGAATAATAAATAATGAATAATAAATGAAAGCTCATGAATAATAAATAAGCTCATGAATATGCAAATAAAGTGGCGCCGCCTCCTCGTGAGCGAATAGGGGAGAGCGTGCTGCGCCTATTAATCAGCTCCGAAGGAAATTGGGTGGAGCTTTTGCTCGGGAGGGAGGGCAGGAGGCATGCAGCCCGACCCTGTGCATTTTGGGCTGGGGGAGGGGCGGCGGTGGCGCTCTGCTGGAGGGGCGCCCGAGATTATGGGGGGGGCGGAGCCCCCCAAATGAATTTTTGAGGGGGCTCGGGCCCCCTCAGGCCCCATGGAGTCAGCGCCTATGATCACTCCTCCACATTTATTGAACTATGATCAAAGAAAGGGGTGGTTTTGTTCTTGGTTAGGAGAATTATTTCATCAACCCCATCAGGTTTTATTCATCCATTCATTTATCATATTCTTCTTCTGTCTATCCTGTGATCAAAGCAGCTTACAACAGTGTCTAGAATATTAAAAGTATTGCAAAACATTATGTAGTACGCATGCAGTTCTGCATCAATTACGTCCAATACAACCCCCCCCCCATCAATTCCTAAAATATTCCTGAAAATAATGTATCTTTAATTTCCTTCTAAGTGCTGCTATGGTTCTACTGTGACGCATGTTCTATATGATGCTGTTCCACAACCCGGGGCAACCACCAAGAAAGCCCAGATTCTTGCTGAGGCTGGTATGGTAAGACTAGAATTTGTACATGTAGGTTTTGGTAATGTTTCATGCCCTGTGGAAATCGCCCTTCTGAACTTTGGAAAGTCAGTAAACTTCTTTGTATTTCAGTTTAACCAGACATTTATTCCTAAAAGAACTTTGAGATCTTCATATTAAAGCTCCTATTCAAGAGCAAAATATTGGTTTTTTAAATTCCTTGTTCTGTTAGTAGCTTTGTTTCTTTTTTGCAGCTGTTGGATACCTACAGAAAACATGCCTTCCAGCAAGCAGTTCTCGACGCATATTAATTGGGCTCAGAGCACAAGGAAATCCGACTCTTCAAAGTACCTGACTGCACATTAGTCTGTTGCTGGGCTTGAAGCCTGGTTTATGGGTAGCGAACAATTATAAAAATTAGCATAAAAAAATAATTCTAGAGATCATGAGAAGATCATATGGTCTTCCACCCTCTGCTTGCAATTAAGACTATTATTGGCTAAGGCTTTTGAATCTGCAGTGCATCTTACAAAACAGAAAAATAAAATAAGAGTTATTAAAGGAAGATGACCCAATTGTGCAAATCTTAGTGAATATACCATTTGACTTTTGCTTGAAAAACAGATGTATTGACTGTTTCTGAGAAGTTCAGAAAACACTCCCAGTTCAATAATTTTATCAGACATGAAAGCAGCTCCTAATCAATTTTGATCTTGCTGAGAAATTCAAGTCCAAAAACAGTAAAATAGAAGCTGGCAGGTCAGCCAAGGAAGTATTCTTGCTCATCTACTTTTTCCTGATTTAACTCTTACCAAGTATTGCTTGACATATGGGCCATTCACTTGGCTGTAAAAATGACAACAGTTGTGAGAGTGCCTTTTTAAACAAAATTGACTTGTTAAAGAGCACTCACTGGGCTGACCCATTAATGTATTTGCTATTTAAAACTGTTTGTAAAAGGAGTGAGTCTTCTTAGTATTTAAAAGATTAACTCCATGACACTTTTTTATATATATGAAAAAAAACCTTGATATTTGTATAGTGCCACAATGTTGCATAAGCCTTACAGGATTCCAGTGATTACGGTAGTTTCCTCAATGCTAAGTCCTCTCATTCACTGCACTGGCACTTTGAGTGTCCCATGATATGCCTTTAATTTTGATGTCTCAGATACTACCAATCATCACAACAATCTGGCATACTATTTGTGTACACTGTGGCCTCAGAGAAGTCCAGTTGCCATCAAGTATTCAATTATTCAATAATCAAAAGTATAACACTGATGTGCTAAACAACATCTACAAGATATCTGATTTATGATCAATGTTCAGTATCACCGTTTTAAATACCGCATTTGTATTTTTCGCTCTATAAGACGCACCAGACCACAAGACGCACCTAGTTTTTGGAGGAGGAAAACAAGAAAGAAAAAAATCTGAATCTCAGAAGCCAGAACAACAAGAGGGATCGCTGCGCAGTGAAAGCAGCAATCCCTCTTGCTGTTCTGGCTTCTGGGATAGCTGCGCAGCCTGCATTCGTTCCATAAGACGCACACACATTTCGCCTTACTTTTTAGGAGGGAAAAAGTGAGTCTTATAGAGCAAAAAATACGGTAAATATGCAGTGTGAGACATCTACTCAGAAGTATGCTCCAGTGATTCCTTGTGTGATTCTCTTGCTATAAAAAAATCTTAACTTCAATGGGAAGGTCTTGATTTTCTATTAAAGACAATAGTTCTCAAAACATGTATACATCTAATTAAAAAACCCCCAATCACTTTAAGGCTTATTTGTTTACTCCTAATGGTATATAGTGGGAAGTGGGTGGCACTGTGGGTTAAACCACAGAGCCTAGGACTTGCCGATCAGAAGGTCGGCGGTTCGAATCCCCGTGACAGGGTGAGCTCCCATTGCTCGGTCCCTGCTCCTGCCAACCGAGCAGTTCGAAAGCACGTCAAAGTGCAAGTAGATAAATAAGTACCACTCCAGCGGGAAGGTAAATGGCGTTTCCGTGCGCTGCTCTGGTTCGCCAGAAGTGGCTTAGTCATGCTGGCCACATGACCCGGAAGCTGTATGCCAGCTCCCTCAGACAATAAAGCGAGATGAGCGCCGCAACCCCAGAGTCGGTCACGACTGGACCTAATGGTCAGGGGTCCCTTCACCTTTTTACTAATGGTATACAGTGATCAGAATCAGTTCAAAGTTTTTTGTTGCCCTGAGCAGCAAAACTTGCTTCCCTCCTTTCCTTCCGTTCACATTTGAATCTTCTTGCTTGTTGAGAAGCATTAAATTACCAAGTGTTGCCTATAATCACATTTTTCTTGTTTTTGTTTTAATTTATTTAACAAAACATTCAGGAATCATCTTGAAATCATTTCAGAGTAAGCTAAACAGATTAAGGTATTAGGATGGCCTTCGGAATGAGACCAAAGACCCATCTAGTTCAACACCCTGAAGCTCACTTTGGCAGCACATATACTATAAACCTATAAAAATACACAGAGGTTAGCATATTTAACATCCAGCATTCTGCAGCCAGATGCTTTGGGGTATGTAGGACATGAAGGCTTCATCCCTCCTTCCCTGCTTGTCTCCTAGCCATTTATATTCAAAGACCTACTTCTTCAAATAGACATTTGTACAGAATAGACAGACAGTACGTGGAGAAGCAGACTGCAAAATTAAGTATATTGTAATGCTGAAAAAAGGGCAAAAAACTGCATTTCCAGTTGTTTCAATGAGATTGAATGATTGTGCACATAGGCTGCTTTTGGTCACACTGTGACCTCAAAGTGGTTTCCAGCATGCAGATAAAATAACATATCACTTAAAATTCATAAAAGCAGTAAAATACAGCAACGGTTTAATCTGATACTAAGTACAGGCAGCTGAGCAAGGTAAACAAATCTTGTAAAGGCATCTCTCTATGATCAGATCAGAAAGGTAACATTTTCCCAAACCACACCTTCATATCTCTTTATACCCATGAACAGTCCCTAATGTGGGCAAACAGACAAGAGACAGACAGACAGACAGACAGAGACTGGATCCAGACTAAATTAGGTACAGTATGTTTTAGCCTCATTTAAATCAAACTGATTTCAGAGGGACTAAAGCATGACTAGTCTGAATCCCTAGTCAGTCTATCTAAACATCTTCCTTGATGTAAACATATGTTTTATCATTCTGACTTCAAAGGTTTATTGTTAATACAATCTGAGGTTGGCATAGCATAACACTGAGATACAAGGAAGTTGAAAACGAGAAAGACTACCTTTCCCTCCTACTTCTCTAGCACACAGAAACTTCTTATTAGATGAGGCAGAAGAGCACAATGTGTGGTTATTTTTATCACCCCAAACAGGAAGAAACTTCATTCACAGAAATATCATTATAGCCATGTGATTCTTGGTTGCAGGGTAGTATAGAAAACAACAACAACAACAACAACAATGGTGTTAAAGCAGCAAAACTGTGTCTGACAACTAGTCCCCCCCTCCCCCAATGAATTAGTGAGGTAAGGATGATTGTGGCTGACAAACACATAAGTAAAGGGACCCCTGACCATTAGGTCCAGTCGTGACCGACTCTGGGGTTGCGGCGCTCATCTTGCTTAATTGGCCAAGGGAGCTGGCGTACAGCTTCCGGGTCATGTGGCCGGCATGACTAAGCCACTTCTGGCGAACCAGAGCAGCACACGGAAATGCCGTTTACCTTCCCGCCAGAGCAGTACCTATTTATCTACTTGCACTTTGACGTGCTTTCGAACTGCTAGGTTGGCAGGAGTAGGGACCGAGCAACGGGAGCACACCCCATTGTTGGGATTCGAACCGCAACCTTCTAATCAGCAAGCCCTAGGCTCTGTGGTTTAACCCACAGCGCCACCCGCAGACAAACACATACCTAGGTGCATACCTAGGTGCTAAATGGGGGGTATAGAGGAATTAGAAATATTTCTCTGAATTTGTCTATGGTAAGGGGATTGATTTTACATAAAGGGTAAAGGGGACCCCTGACCATTAGGTCCAGTCATGACCGACTCTGGGGTTGCGGCGCTCATCTCGCTTTAGTGGCCGAGGGAGCCGGTGTACAGCTTCCAGAAGGTCATGTGGGCAACAAGACTAAACCACTTATGGCAAACCAGAGCAGTGCACGGAAAAGCCGTTTACCTTCCCACCAGAGCGGTACCTATTTATCTACTTGCACTTTGATGTGCTTTCGAACTACTAGGTCGGCAGGAGCTGGGACCGAACAATGGGAGCTCACCCCGTTGCGGGGATTCGAACCACCAACCTTCTGATCGGCAAGTCCTAGGCTCTGTGGTTTAACCCACAGCGCCACCCACATCCCTTGATTTTACATACCCTATTATTATTTCTATAGCTATAGGCTCCTCTTAAAAGTGAGCTTCAATTGGACTTTGCCAACATTCTAGTGCATAGTTGTGACAGTTGAAAAACAGCAGTTAAGAATGCAGCAAAACCATCAGTGGGCAGGGGGAAAGAATCTGTTCAAGCAGAGGAGCTTTTATCTCCCCTTGGTGGTATTCCAACAGCTTCACAAGGTTGGGTAAGTGTTTATATATAATGGAGTATCACCTTGATGTTTTACGTTGGTGTTGTATTTGTATTAAGTTTTAGCATGTTTCGAAACATTGATTTGGAAGTCTGTTTGGAAGTTCAGTGGCAAGAAACCAACAGCACAAGAATGTATTTGCGTGCTAACGTTTCGGCCATTAGTTTCAGAGCTGCCTTTGGCATTACTTTTTAAGACCAGCAATTGTTGCATAGCATACATTGCATTGGAGTGGGGAACCTGAAACCTTCCAGATGCTACTGTAGTGCAAGTCCCATCAGCCCCAGTTATAATGGCCCATGGACAGGGGCTGATTGGTGCTCTAATCCAGAAATATCAGGAGGGCTACAGGTTCCCCATAGTTACATTTCCTTGGTCTGATCTTAGAAGACAGCAATGCAGGAAGCCAGTCTGTTAAACACTCTCCCTGTGTCACCAGTTTCTCAGCAGACTTAACCTCAGCACCTTTGAACCTGTTCAATACAAAGGCTCCACTACTGTTTAACTGTTGTTATGCCACTTCTCATAGCAAATTGGGATGCTTCCTTGTGAGTAGTGCAACTGAACAGTGGTGTAGCCTGGGGGAGTCACAGGGGTGATTGATTGCCCTGAGGGGGAAATTGTTCGGGGTGCAAAATTTCAACACCCGGTGCTGCCTCAATACAGATGTGCGCTTCCATCACTGGGCTCTGTTGACAACAGCTTCTCTATTCAAACTGGGAAGTGACCTTTCCAGACAACAGAACAACTTTTCTTAATTCTGCAGCTACCATCTTCTGGGTGATGCGGACGCTGTTAGGCAGTTGAATGTGCATGCATACTCCCCCCCCCCCGGCCCCCGGCAGCCCTGGGTGCTGGCAACCCACACTATGCCACTGCAACTGATTGTCACACTGCTTCTCAGCTGTCAGATTGGTTACAACTCTTATCAGCTATTCAGGTACTGTTATGTGTTGGGAACATCACAGGAAAACAAACTCATTTTTAACACATAATTACATTCTTGCAAACACAACTGAAAATGAGACATAATCAGGGACCCGAATGCTTTGCAGTTCCTAGGATATGTTTGGAAGGTGCCAGGTTGGTACACAGTCAATTACTTATGTTATAAATGGTGTTGTTCTCTCACCTTTTGAAAGTCATTATTAGTGCACAAAGAAAATAGGAAGTTAATAAAGAAAGGGACTCAAGGATAAAGTACTACTAACAGAAATGCATGTAAGGTGGGATAGCCCATGAAAAAAGAAGTCTGTGAATCAAAGATTGGTGAAAACAAAAGTATAGCATACATGAGTACTGAAGGATTAGACATTACAAAGATTTTAAAGAAAACCTGACACATATTCTCCTCCATTTAAAAAAATAATATCAATAATTCACTATCCTGTTCTAACTGCCTCAATTATTTAACATGTTGTTTTGAGTAAGACACAGAATAAAAATACTGCCCATTAACCCCTGATTCTAAATACTTTTACTTTGTTTTGCTGGAACTTGCTTCCAAATAGGATTAAGACGGCATATCAGTTATCCAATAAATAACTGTTTTAACACTAAATCATGGCAACCCACCCTGTATCCTCTTCATAATGGTACAATAATAATTTCCTATCCTGAGGAACTGTATTAGCTCTTACAGTGTGAAGAGTGGTGGGAAGCTGATAGTAAAAAATGTATTAGTTGAAATGATTACCTTGGAACAATGAACGTTTGGTCTTACAAACAACTGCAGAAATAAATGTTGAAATGACTCTGAGGTTTACCGGTAGATGTAGGAAAAAAAGGAATGGGATTAACCCAAAGTAAATAACCATAAGGATTAAAAAAACTGTACTATTAATATATAGTTTTAAATATAGTTTAAAATGCTTTAAACGTTTATCAGTGAGTCAAGTATTTGTGCTGAAATTTTACTTAAACAGCAATTATGAATTTGTTAGGTACTTGTATTAAGCCAACTACTGCACCATGGGAAAGGAAGCTGAATTAATTCAGTATCAGGACACACAATCCTATGTTCCTTGTTCTGTTTTGTTCACCACTGTAACTTAACCTGAGCTATTGGAAATAGCATAAAGGACCTGTTTTGCATGAAAAGAAATCTGTATTTATTCTGATGCAGCATTAGGGGTTGAAGCCTTGCTTTGTTGGCTTCTTTTTTGTCAGCTTTACACTGAACAAAACCTCACTAATCAGATATTAGGAGAACTAACAAAACTCTGTAAATACCTTTTGAAATTTGGTGGAAGAAAAATATGTTGGGGGGGAAATTAGATAGGTTCCACTGCAAAGCTGTAAGTGAAATTGCACCTTTAACTATGGATTTTTACAAATATACCAATGCACATATATTTTACATTTTCACTTAATCATACTTTCAGGATAGTAAACCCCTAATATCAATGGACTTTATTCCATATGTGCTTAGAGTTGCAGGCTCATCTTTGAACAAATACATTATAAGGTTCAGATTCCTTACATAATAAATACAGTAACTGTATAACCACTTCCTCAGTCTAGTCTAGTCATGACTATTGCATGGCTTTGAGCAGGTAACTATTAGCATCAGTGCATGTGAATAACACACTGTGTGAGCTGCAACCCCACACCTAGCAAAGCATTTCACCTTGGGCTGAGATTACTCCCTCAGACAAAGGAGATGGTGCCCCCCTTTCCATTTTCCTTCGGAAGTTGAGTGAACTTTACTTCAGTAGTACAGCATCTCCCATCACACTGAAGGGGAACAGACTTGCTTAGGGGATCCAGGGACGCTGAGGGTGGCAACACTCAATAGCTCCTGCTTAGGGTGTTATAGGAATTCTACAGTCTCATATATATATAAATCAGTATTTTCTTACAACAAGGGGAAGAAAACGAGAGAAGGGCACAGCTTTGTCCTCCAACATTTTGCCACCACTCTCTGTCTCTGGTATCTGCCAACTGAGGTGACCACCTCTCTTTGTCTAATGCTGGGAGTGCCCTGTGACTGCAGTCTTTCATTGGAAAACAAAACCCTGACCAAATACATTTTAGTAAAAATGGGTGAGTGGCAGATATTGCTATCACTTTAATAATGTCAAAAGAAAGGTAAACTGTTCTATATGCTATGAGAAAATCCAACTATTATATCCCAGAATCCTGGGAACTGTAGTTTGTTAAGGGTCTTGGGAATTATAGCTCCATGAGAAAGAAACTACAGTTCTCAGTATTCTTTGGGGAAAACTATGTGTGACATATTTACAATGTAATCCTATGCATGTCTACTCAAAAGTAGGTCCCATTGAATTCAGTACATCTTACACCCATATACACATGTATTGGATTGCAGGATATAAAGTGCTAGGACTTTTAAAAATAACTCAAAGTAAACAAAATATCTGTTTTCAATTTTGTTGAAAGACAGCTCAGTCATTGCCAATTTAGTACATCTTATGAAGAAATAAAAAGCCATCAATATTTTATTACATTTCAGCAACTGCACTTTTCTTGTCGATCTCTGGGAAATCTCCAAACATCAAAATACGATCCTAGTGATTCAGATTAGGCCTGTCTCCATGGCTTTGCAATGCTACTGGTTAATGGCAATTATTTTACTGGCAAATCTAGCAGATCTAATGCTATACCACTTTGCACCCACCCACCCCCCAAAAAAAACCCAGAAGAATTAGACAAGTCACTAGCCAGCAGTAGACTATCACATAGATAGCACAGAACAGGGTACCTTCACATCAACATGAAAACCAGGCTTGTGGGCCTAGATAGGAGTCAGGCCTGCAGGTCTGCCAGTCTCTTCTGTAGTGTTATACTGCCGTTCGAGTTGGCCGCCAATGGCACGGGCCCAGGGACACACAAAAATAATGTCTCTCTACTCTGGCTTGGAGCCCGCCTACCTGTGTGCCAGGTAGGGCACACAGGCTCCTCTGGGCGCCTCAGCTCCCTCCTTAGGTGACCGGCCAAGGGTTCAAGAGACAAGGGCGGCGGCGACACTGATGCAGCTCCTTGCCAACAGCACAAAGAAGCCTCGGTACGCCTCTGCATGGAACACTTGCAGAAATAGAAATTGGCCACCTTTGATCTACTCCCATTTTTTCCCTGTGTTTTGCTGCATGGGAAGTGTTGAAATAAGGGACGTTTGGTAATTCTAGTCCCTGGTGATTTATGCTTCGAGTACTACAGTAGGCACGGCCGCCTGCCTTTGCTGGGGTGGGAGGTGGGGAGCACATCAAAAATGCCTCGTCAGCTGAAGGTCACGGAGACGTAATAATCTGCAGAGCCACTTTCCCTCCAGCTCTCTCGGTAATGGAATTAAGGCCCATTAATCTAGCGCGATGGCGAGAGCGGGAGGCGACTCTTCCTTAGAAGGGGCACTTAGAAAAGTCAAAGAACTATCTCTGTGGCGGGGAGGGGGCGAAGAAGGCCAGGCGGGTGGTCAGCCACCTTGGTCAGAGGTGGCGGGATGTTGTCTCTCTCTCTTTCTTTTCCCCCGCCCCTTCTCGAGTCCAGGTTTGATGCTGCAAGGCGTGTCCGAGGCTCTGCTCATGTGATGGAGCAGGAGGGAGAGGCGGGCGGGAGGACCAGAGAGGAGCTTGTTCTTTCCTCCCCCCCAGCTCTCTAAAGGAGTTTGCAGAAAGCTACTGGTTTCCTTCAGTCGCTGCTTGAGCGCTCTGCTGAGCGGCCGAGACTGAGGCGCAGCTGCCTGGACAGCTTCATTATTGCTCTCCTCTCTTTTATCATTCCTGGGCGGGAAGCGTCGGGTCTGGGCAGCGGAGGTGAGAGACCGGCGTCGCGAAGCAGCCGCGCACCGAAGAGAGCGAAGCCATGGGAGCCGGCAGCTCTGCGGAGCAGCGGAGCCCGCAGGACGGGGCCACTGCAGCAGAGGAGTCCCAGCCCAGCAGCCCTGCGGGAGAAGCGCCCACGGCGGCGGCGGCGGGGGCCGAGCCGGAGCAGCCGGAGGATCCCGCCAAGGTACGAGCCTCGGTGCCATGCTGCGCGCCTGGGAGAGCGCTAGGGGGGGGGGCGGGGTGTGTGTGTTTTGAGGCCGCTCCGCCTCAGTCAACTCAAACTTTCGGGGGGCGTCTAAGCACCTGCGAAGGGGCTGGCGGGCACCTGCCTCCCCTTCGCTCCCCCCCGTCCGCGTCCTCTTCCACCCCCCCAAAAAGGGGTGAAGTTTGGCGGGGTGGGGCGTGGCGCCCGCTCGGCTCGGCTCTCCTGAGGCGGGGAACTGCGCAACCGGCACCTCCGCAGTAATAAACTCCTCTCTTCCCTTTGTCTGTCAGAGGGCGGCCAAAAAAAAGTATTTGGCGCAGGCGAAGGGCGGATGAGTAGTCGCCGAGGCGCTTCGGGGAGCCCCCAGGCCCCCCAAGAGCGCGGCCTCGCGTCGCCCCCCCCCCCGCAGATCACCTCATGCCCTCTTCCCTGGGCGCTTTTGGGGGCGCCCTATTGTATTTGGCTGTTTTGCATCTCGCCTAGTTTAGGCTCCTGTGCGCAAGGTATTGCGGTGGTGGGGGGGGGAGCGAGTTAAGGCAGCCTCCCCTCTTGGTTTTCCTTTTGTGTGTACGTATGGATTGGTGTGAGAAAAGACCCCACCCTATGGCCGGACGGCAGGGAGTGGACTGTGCTGTGCCAGGACTGCAGTCCTGCAGTCAGCCAGGGCTTGGTGGTACCCAGGGCTGCTGCAGTTGTAGCCTCTTTTCTTTCTCAGAGGATGAAAGTGAGAGGTGTGTGTAATCTGAAAGTGAGGGGTGGGAGTAAGAAAACAAACGGGAAACCCTTGGTGTTTTCTGCACTGACAAGTGTTTAAAAAACCAGCTCTATCCTGCCCCCTCCTCATATCGATCTGCTTCAAAGTACAGCACGTGTTCAGAATAGACAAGTTATTGAACATTCTTCAGTGTTGCATATTATATGAATAATGTGTATGCATTGGTTGCAGCGAGATACTTTTAAATAAATGTCTGCAGTTTCTAGAACTACAGATATTCCTATAAATAATAAGCTGTATCCTTAACTAACCAAATAATTTTACTGAATATCCTCATAAAAGTTACACATACAAATAGCAACAGAGAACTTAGAGAAGCAAAAAAGGCTCTCTTACTGCACATTTTCTGTGCACTTTTCTGAGTTACATTTTTCAATTTTCCAGACAAAATTTTTTGTTTCGGATAAGGATGGTTTCTTGCATTATGCTATTTTCCCACCAATATTCCAATAAGTATTTTTCTTTACTTTTTAGAAAATAGTCAGGTTTATTAAGCACACTGATTTAGCTCAATAAAGTTTTTTAAAAACAATTTAGATACTTATTTTAAACTCTAGATGGAATATTTCAAGCTTGCTGTTTTCCTAATCTAATGTGTGGGTGTTTCTAAAGCTTGAGAACTGGTTGTGACTTTGTTTTTGTGACCTTGAGTCTCAGATTTTTAACTCACAGGAAGAATTTTCCATAGCTGCTGTCCTACAGTGTTCACTGTTGAGGGTGGTATTTTCAAAAGTGTTTTAAAAAAGAAGTTAAAATGGAACAAATAGTTTTAATAACTTGAAAGAAATATGTCTTCTGATGACACCTTTCCAAAGTAAAATTTCACAGTGTACGCACAGTTTGTTGCTGTGAGATAATTCAGCTACAGAAATGTAACTGCAGAAATCATGAAATGTGACCAAAGTATCCGACCAAGATGATAAAATAATGCTGGCTTCAAGCTTGAGAAAGAAAAATTCCTGCTAAGAAGGTCAAACCAGCGTCTCTTAAGCTATGTGAAAAAGCATAAATTATTTACTATGTTTCAAATCCTCTTGTACTTTAGGTTCCAGGAAGGGACTTACGCATTTTACCCACGTGATTCCAGTTGTTGGGAGAAAGATAAACAATATGACTATTTTAATATTAGCTGTGCCAGTGTCTAGAAAGAATTAATCAGAAAATGTTTATTCAGAAACATAAATATATTATTTTAAGTAACATCTAGCCAATAATAATACATTTTAAAATGCAGTTGTTTGCATGAAATCTTCTAGACCAGGGATAGGCAACATGATGCCCTCCAGATATTGTGGACTGTAACTTGCCCTCAGTCCCAGCCAGCATGGCTAGTATGCAGGATGATATGCGTTGTAGTCCAAAACATATCGGGACCATCATTTTGGCTACTCCTGCGCAAGACCACATAAAATCAATTATACCACACCTCCTTAACCTGTTCAAGCACCAAAAAGCATGAGCTGCTAACAAAAGCACTTTATACTGAGTGAAAATAATGGAAAGTTCTGGTTCTTTCTCAAACTCCACTCCCATCCCTTCCATACACTTCTGTCCACTGTTCAGGTCAGTGTCTCCAGCAGAGCCAGGCATGGCCAGGCCTGTTTTCCCAAACCTGTTCCTTCTTTCTGTTTTTCCAGATGGAGCCTCCAGTAACATTTTCCCACTACCAACCCAGAATAATTGTTTGTGGTTGTTCTGGGGAAAGAAGCTTCACATTTCCTTCTTCACTCCTGGTTATAATACTTATTAGACATTCAGCTGAATCAGACTAAGGGTTGATCTAGATTCCACTGAGTTTTTTGCAAATGGTAGCTAACCAGATGTTTCTGGGAAGCCCACAAGCGTAGTACCAAATAAATGGCCCACTCCCATTTTTCTAGCATTGCAGTGGCAAATCAGGCGCTCTCTTGATGTCATTGGACAACAGTTCTCATCATCCCTGAGCATTGTCCAAGTTGGCCTGAGCTGATGGGAGATGGTATCCCAACAACATCTGAAGGGCCACAGGTTCCTCATCCCTGTTTTTGCAGCTGCTATTACACAGTCTTTGAACATAACCTTTGATAAACTTATCCTCCATTAATTTGTCTAACCCTTTTAAAAAGCCATCAAAGCTAGAGAATATCACATCTTGCAGTGATGGATTTCATAAGCTAATTCAATGTTTATGGCTGATTGGAATAATCAGACATACTGCCTATGCTTTCGACATGGGGGAGGAAAAGTATTGCTCCCCCCATGGTGACTCTTTTAGTGGTAACCAGGCCACCCAGTGTTGTTGGTGGTTGGAAGACTGCCTGCCCTTTAGGGTTGTACCCAAGTGCCACACTTTACCCCTCGCTTTCCTTTTTTTTTTATTCAGGATTTTCTTGTTTTACAGAAGTGTAGTGCCTCGTATTTTTTTTTCCATGTAACATTTTTACAAATCCGTTTCATTTGTTGAGGCATTAGGGGGAGAAGAAAATAAAAAAAGAAAAAAGAAAGGGGGGGTGGAGAGAGGGAAGATGGATAGGGGTGGGGTCGGGTGGCGGTGTTTCTATTATGTTTAATGTATGTAGAGTTTGGTGTCAGCGTTGCTTGTGTTGTTCACTTGTGTTCCTTTGGTGGTGAGAGAGGTTGGGGTTGGCCTAGGGTGTGATTGTTTGCTTGTGATTGGCTGTGGTGATCTTTGTTTTCGTGGGTGGGTGAGGTGGGTGGGTGTTTTGGATCAGGTTAGCCATATTGATTTGTATGCTGTTGGTGGATTATTGTCACTGTCCTGTTGGACTGTGTATGTGATAAAGGGGAGCCATACCGGGGTGAAGGCATCTTCTTCTGTTTGTCCCCGTGTCAGTTTCAGTTTATTAGTTAATTTTTCTAGTAGGGCTGTTTCCCATACTATTTGGTTACCCCTCGCTTTCCAAAGAGAGTGAATGAATGACAAATAACCATTAATCTGCATAGGGGGGGGGGAATGCACACATTGGGATAGAGATAACTGTCCCAGGTCCCTGATTATCATAGTGCCTGTAATGAGAAGCAGGTTTCCATCTAAACAGTCCCAGTCTGCATTTTTTTTTCTTTGTCCAGTAAAGCTCAATGGGAACCTGAGAGGCATAGTAGCAACTAACTACAAAACCCTACCATGGCCTGGATGCTGTTCCTTAGAACATAGGTAAAATTGAGACAAGAGAATTGTCTTTTTGGAACTTGCTTTGGTATATGT
This sequence comes from Podarcis bocagei, assembly GCF_964188305.1. NCBI lineage: Eukaryota > Metazoa > Chordata > Lepidosauria > Squamata > Lacertidae > Podarcis > Podarcis bocagei. The sequence continues at coordinate 52,670,494 of NC_138127.1, forward strand.
GGATTGCAACAAGTATTCTGAGAGTTTGTGATGGCAGTCCCCTGCAGCACACAAAGGAATCATAGAAGTGGTATGCTATGCTTCTACGTAACTTTAAGGTGCTTAATTAACACCATGTAAAGTGATATATACTGGCAGACTACTTTAGAATGTATGCTTGAAATTCCCTATCATACCCCAGGGTCTATGCTTCTACCCAATTTTTGATCCATATAAACTTAGCAGGTTGAGTTGCAGTAATTTTGAGCCAGTCCTTAGAATGCATATTACATTGCCAGTAGTGAAGGAAATTATTTTGCCTCATGCACTAATGAGAGACCATAACTTTCTAGTGCAGTGGGCCTTGGGCCACTTTTAGGTGACCCTCAGTGCCTCAGTCTGACCGGGGCCTCCCCACTTGCCTCCTGTGCCCCATAGCCTTTTAGTTGAACCAGTGCCAGCATCAGGAGCGCCTTGCATATTGAGTAAGAGTGCATGGGGTGGAGTGGTAGCAGTTGGAGGAGGGGACATCTCTTCTAACAAAGTGTTGGAGGTGTTGAAAGCCATTAAAAAGTGAGATTAAAAGTTATTTATTATTAAGAACCTTAAAGATAAAAATAAATTAGGAATAGAAAGGAAGGGTGTGAGAGAGAATCTGTTATAGGAGGAAGAATAGAATATAAAATTACCACCAAGGAGGAATGGGAAAAGGGCAGGTTATTTTTTTTGGGGGGGGGTATGTGTGAAGGGGATAAGGTAAAAATCAAATGTAAAAGGAGTTTGGGCTTCAGTTCTTTCCAGCTATTTCAATATCCTTAAGTGCTGCACTGACTATTCTGGAATAGCTACCTTTCCTGGTTCTAACGTAGGTTAAAATCCATACATCATACATTTAAAATTCATATACTACGTACAAGTAGCATTTGATTAAGGGATAAATACTGTAATTTGTATTAAGTGACTTTAAATATGCACCACACATTAAATAAAAGGGGATACACATACCCCTTTTCATTTAAAAGTGCACAGAATAAATTCAGGTACTGGACAATGAAAACAGTTTATGTTGGGAGTTGAGCAGGAATTTAGAGAAGTACAGTTGATGACCATTTTGTGCTGGGGGGGGTGTCTGTTCTTGGCCCCTGTGTTTCAGCGCATCATGTATAAGCACGTTCCACTCCACCTTTGTTACACACCCTTTTAGTGACTTGTTTAGTGACGTTTCCAATTTGCTTCTGGGTTTGGCGCTGTGCACGATTGTGCATCATTTGGACGCACATTAATCAGTCATTGTCTGCACATGCAGACATACCCCAAATCTACCAGTATTGCTTATCTTTGATTTGTTGAAGTTAGTTTTTTTATAGTGTTATTCTTATTCTGGAAATATAAAGTAAACATTTTATGCTGCAAGCATGTACACATACAGTGGTACCTTGGGATGTGAACAGGATCCGTTCCGGAGCCCCGTTCTCATTCTGAACAGAATGTAAGACGCAACTCCGTGTGTGCGGGTCGCTTTTCGCCGCTTCCGCGCATGCGTGTGACATCATTTTGACCGTCTGCAAGAGCGGCGAAACTCGGAAGTAATGCGCTCTGTTACGTCTGGGTCGCCGCGGAGCGCAACCCAAAAATACTTATCCTGAAGCGTATTTATCCCGAGGTATGACTGTACAGGCAGTTTCCCATTTACGTGGGGCTTATGTTCCGATGTACTGCATGTTTAAATAAAATTGCGTATATTGGGAACACCATTGTGAAAGGCTGCAAACACCCTCTGAACCTCTGGAAACTCTTGAAAAGCCATTCAGAAAATAAAAACTCCACCAAACTCCTCCACAGTTGCTCCCTCCAAACCTCCTTGCTCAAGCTCCAACTCCCCACAGGCCTCAAAGGTTGGTGCAAAGGCTCCCGGGATTGCATTTGCAAAGGCTCCTGGGATTGCTAGATGCTATTTCCGTGCCATTTGGCCATTTATACGCTCTTTTAGGACTGTTTTTGCCCCTATTCCTGCCACTTCCTGGTTTGCGATGATGTGCGCAGTTGTGCGTGTCTCAAATGTGGGTAAATGAGGAATTGCTGTAATTAATGATGCATGCTTCACTTCTGCTCCTGTACTTCTGTATCACTGGCAAAAGTTTAGTTCCTCTTTGCAATTACCTACCCCTCCCACCCTGCTAAATCTTTCTCATGTTGTTTAAAACAATCTAGTTATTGATTTTAAGTAGGGTGGGTGATACTCAAAGATCACTGGACTTATTCATTCACTTCAGTGGGACTTCTCTGTGTACGAGTTGGATATCACTCTGAATAGAAATACTTGTATTATCCTGGCTTCAAAATTAAGACCTGCCTTCCAGATTCTTTCACCCTTTTTAATCTAGGAAATGTAGTACTTTTCAGTATAGTAGCACCTCCGATTACGTAACCCCTCTGGTTACGTAAGCTTCAGGATGTGAAAGCGGCAAACCCGGAAGTATTTGACCGGGTTTCAGCATGCGCAGAAGCAGTCCTCAGGTTGCGGAAACCTCAGGATCTGACCTGACCACTGGGACAGATCCCGTCCACAACCGGAGGTACCACTATACACTGAAACCGTCCTTAATGTGTCTATAGCATCAGTACTTTAGTTACTACAACATAATTTATTGAAAATCCACTAATGTATCAGTTCAAATAATAGATAGTTCTATGTTTTAATACAAAATATGCGAAGCATTATTTCACAACTTCTGGGAGCATTCTTAGGCCATTGCAGACTAAGAAATAGTTGGCAGGTCAGTTTCAGCGTAATACATCACAGTAGTTGAATCTGAATCCCTGGTTCTGTTCCCGTATTTCTCAATCTAAGAGAAGTTTACTTTCATCTCTTTCTCTTAAAATGATTTATAATGTAAAGCCAGCTGCTTGATGACTTAAGCTCAATAAGCTCATTCACCCATTGATCCTCAAAATACAGCACATTGAAACAGTGAATGGTGGTAGAGGACAAGCACATTCCACATTACTGCTGCTGCCTTTCCTGGCCAAAGTTGTAGGAGTAAGGTAAAGGTAGAGGGACCCCTGACCGTTAGGTCCAGTCGCGGACGACTCTGGGGTTGCGGTGCTCATCTCGCTTTAGTGGCCGAGGGAGCCGGCGTACAGCTTCCAGAGCAGCACATGAAAACACTGTTTACCTTCCCGCCGGAGCGGTACCTATTTATCTACTTGCACTTTGACCACTTTGACGTGCTTTCAAACTGCTAGGTTGGCAGGAGCAGGGACCGAGCAGCGGGAGCTCATGATTGTATTCAAAGTAGTCACTCCTCGGTAGAACCTATGGTAAATTCTGCACTATTTAGTTACGTGAATCCATCTCACAATAGAGTTCTCTGGAATTTATTCTGACGAAATATATTTACAAGATGCAATATATCTTTTGAGGGACAGGGTGGATCCTGATATTACTATCAATGATCATGATATCAACTCTGTCTGAGGAAATTCCACTCCACATATTGAACTTCCCCTGACTTGAGATCTACTAGAAGGATGCCTGGGTTTCAGGACACTGACAGATCTCAAGGCCCTGCTGGTAGTTCCAGCTTTAAAGGACATCCTGGAGTTTATTACCCACCAAAGGACCTTCACTAATTCTGTGGTTTGCAGCCACCCTAGGGGCTTGACTGGCACCAGCATGGTTTAGCTTTAGGCACCAAATGAAGATCTGTTTCTTTGCTTTTTGATGTAGAAGGATGCCTGGGTTTCAGGACACTGACAGATTACAGGAAAACAGAACATTGATTTTAATTGTTTTCTTTGTTAATTGCTTTATGTTACTTGCTCTGGATTTTAGGAAGAAGGGTAGGATATGGATTATATATATAATCTCTTAGTTGATTAAAAGCACAGTCCTATGCATAGAAGTGAGACCTGATCCTGTTGATGACTTACCGTATTTTTCGCCCCATAAGACGCACCGGCCCATAAGACGCACCTAGATTTTTTGGGGGGGAAATAAAGGAAAAAAAATTATTTCCCCCCCAGGTGCGCTGCGCTACACCAGGAGCTTGGGGCGTGCTGAGCTCAGCGTGCCCCAAGCTTCTGCGTGCCGGCAAGCAGTCCGCTAGCCCTGGGAGAGCCGCGGGGCTCTCCCAGGGCTAGCGGATCGCTGCGCTACACCAGGAGCTTGGGGCGTGCTGAGCTCAGCGCGCCCCAAGCTTCTGCGTGCGCGCAAGCAGTCCGCTAGCCTTGGGAGAGCCGCGGGGCTCTCCCAGGGCTAGCGGATCGCTGCGCTACACCAGGAGCTTGGGGCGTGCTGAGCTCAGCGCGCCCCAAGCTTCTGTGTGCGCGCAAGCAGTCCGCTGCCGCCCCAAGCCTCGCGCACCCGGCAGGAGGTCCCACCGGGTGCGCGAGGCTTGGGGCGGCAGCGGACTGCTTGCGCGCACCTAGAAGCTTGGGGCGTGCTGAGCTCAGCGCGCCCCCAAGCTTCTAGGTGCGCGCAAGCAGTCCGCTAGCCTTGGGAGAGCCGCGGGGTTCTCCCAGGGCTAGCGGATCGCTGTGCTACACCAGGAGCTTGGGGCGTGCTGACCTCAGTGCGCCCCAAGCTTCTGCGTGCGCGCAAGCAGTCCGCTGCCGCCCCAAGCCTCGCGCACCCGGCAGGAGGTCCCACCGGGTGCGCGAGGCTTGGGGCGGCAGCGGACTGCTTGCGCGCACCTAGAAGCTTGGGGCGTGCTGAGCTCAGCGCGCCCCAAGCTTCTAGGTGCGCGCAAGCAGTCCGCTAGCCTTGGGAGAGCCGCGGGGCTCTCCCAGGGCTAGCGGATCGCTGCGCTACACCAGGAGCTTGGGGCGTGCTGAGCTCAGCGCGCCCCAAGCTTCTAGGTGCGCGCAAGCAGTCCGCTGCCACCCCAAGCCTCGCGCACCCGGTGGGACCTCCTGCCGGGTGCGCGAGGCTTGCAGACACTCGCCCGAAGCAGGGGGAGCCCTCCCGAGGGCTCCCCGTGCTTCGGGCGACAGGCTGCCGCCCCAAGCCTCGCGCACCCGGTGGGACCTCCTGCTGGGTGCGCGAGGCTTGCAGAGACTCGCCCGAAGCAGTGGGAGCCCTCCCGAGGGCTCCCCGTGCTTCGGGCGACAGGCTGCCGCCCCAAGCCTCGCACACCCGGTGGGACCTCCTGCCGGGTGCGCGAGGCTTGCAGACACTCGCCCGAAGCAGGGGGAGCCCTCCCGAGGGCTCCCCGTGCTTCGGGCGACAGGCTGCCGCCCCAAGCCTCGCGCACCCGGTGGGACCTCCTGCCGGGCGCGCGAGGCTTGCGGGCATTCGCCCCATAAGACGCACCCCGATTTCCCCTTCATTTTGGGAGGGGAAAAAGTGCGTCTTATGGGGCGAAAAATACGGTAAGCACAGTGTGTATAGTATTGCAGCCTAATACACCAATTGACATGTTTGTCCAGAAGATGATTTTTATATTATATTATATTTTGTTTGTCCAGAAGATGATTTTTATATTATATTTTGTGAGACCTTTACATTGTTTTCCAAACTGCAGTAATAATAGGAGAATTAATTATTAATGCTAATGTAACTACTTAGGCTTCCAGGATTCTATTTTTGCGCAGTCAAGTGAACAGCAAGATGGAAGGAAGTAATTTAGCACATTACTTCAGTCTGTCCATTTCCATAGTTTGCATATTTAATCTTCCAATATAGTGTATCAATGTGGCAGAACTAGAGAATAATATCTATATAGTACTTGCAAAGTTTGTGAAACCTGTGACTGTGTTGGGGTCTAAAAAGTTGCTTTGGCCTGCCAAAGAACTTGGGACTTTTGAAGCGTTGAGGCTTCTTATTTGAACAACAGACTGCAAACCATATCACATTCCCCTCAATTTCCCATTGCAGAGATATAACACTTCATTAAGATTTAAAACAATGGGGTAAACCTTTTTTATTGGGTGGGATATGGAAAAAATAGAGATTTAGTGAGAAATAGCTAATACTTCATTATGAAACTTAAGTTTACTTTGTTACTGAATTTATATGAAGTGTACTATTTGGTATATTCATGACGTCTTATATGTACGTGTTCTCCAAACAGTAATTGTAAATATGCCAAATGTTATATAGGCAGAGCAGCAAGCTGTTTCGTCCTAATGTACCTAACTATAGCTTATTTTTTGTCTTTGGAGAAATAGTTACAAAAAAGGAGATGAAAATAGCAAAGGGAATATTTTATTTTCTATCTTTCTAAATGGTATTTATTTTATTTTATTAGATTTATATACCACCTTTCATCCAAAGATCTCAGGGTGGTTCACAATATAAAAATACAGTATAAATACAGGTACGTGGAACTCAATATTATCATGCAAAAACAAAAGAGATGTTTTTTATAGAAATACTCATTTTTTTCAACCTGGGACCCCACTTCAGAATTTACCTGAAGCAGCACCAGTTAATTTGTTTCACAGGTGAGCATGTGTAGTTTTGTATGTGCAGTAAATGTGAAGATCTTTGAATGGGGATATTAAGCTTTAGAAGTGCACCATGTACAGGACACGTGACGAATGCATTAGAACAAAGCAGCAGTTCTTCTTCCTAAACCTGGTTGAGAGAATGGGGTAGGAGGAGAATATTATTCCCCAAATACTAAATGGATGAGGGAGGGTCCTCTCACAGGAGGCATTCATTCCATTCATGTCATTATTCTATTCTGTCTGTTTCAGGTTTCTTGTGGTCTCAAAGGGAGCTTACTCCACAGTTTGAGAACCACTGTGCTAGTGAAAGCTTTAGCAAACACAGAAGCTGAAGTCTTTCCTATCAGGGCTCTGATTGGTAGATGTTAATGGAAGTTCTTCCTTTTCATTGAGTCATGCAATTTGCAACCTTATCCTAAACATATTATGATTTTCAAGACTACATAGCCAGAGACACAATTGCTCACACAAAGGACTTTTTCTGTTTCCTTTCTAGCAGGTTTATAAATAGTCACTTCTCCTCACAAGGCCAATATACGCCAATAGCCCTGTGAGAAGGAAGAAGAGAAAAAGGAAGCAGGCAAAAAACAACATTAGGGTCTACCCTGGTCAGACTGCCCCCCCCCAAAAAAAACTTTACTCTTTATCTTTACCTTGACTCTGTCATTTTTAAAAATATTTTCAAATTGTAAACCACCTTGCGTATTTGGGCAGAATATAAATACAATAAATAGATAATAAACCTGGGAACCTTAGCAAACAGATTTATTTATTTATTCTTACATTTATACATACATTTATTCTGTTAAAAAATATTGTGAACATATGTTGGGGAGATTTTCTACCACTGTATTTTTGCCCACACAAAAATCTGCCTTTAGAATGTTACATACAGTTAATTAGTTACATAATAATTGAAAACAATAGAGGTTAATTTCACTAACTGAAATAGATATAATATCAGTTAAATAGAAAGTCAATCTTGTAATGTCCCCCCCATGTACCCATCCCTAGAAAGCACGTATATTTATGCACACAGCTTGTCAATCATGTCAACACAAGTGTATTCAGAGAATTTCAGTGCCTTATTTTTCCTCTTGTTCTAAATAATGTAAGGGAAATTTAAGCTAAGAACCCAATAAGAGCCCTGCTGAATCAGACTAAAGGTGGTACCTCGGGTTACATACGCTTCAGGCTACATACGCTTCAGGTTACAGGCACTAACCCAGAAATATTACCTTGGGTTAAGAACTTTGCTTCAAGATGAGAACAGAGATCGTGCTCTGGCAGCGGGAGGCCCCATTAGCTAAAGTGGTGCTTCAGGTTAAGAATAGTTTCAGGTTAAGAACGGACCTCCGAAACAAATTAAGTACTTAACCCAAGGTACCACTGTACACAGCCATCATTACTAGTAAGCTTTATTCGTCAGTAATTTACTTAATTCCGCTTTAAAACTGTCTGAAGTAGTTGCCATCTCCACATCTTGTGGGAGTGAATTTCATTGTTTTAACTATGTGCTATGATAGTTGATAATCATTATGTGAATAAATACTTTCGTTTGTCCAGAATCTTCCAGCATTCATGACCTTTTTTGTGAAAGGGAGAAAAACCTTCAGTCTTGCTCACTTCATAATTTCATACATCTCTAACAGATCTCTCTTCCCACCCCAGACTTGTATTTTTTTCTAAGTGGAAAACCCCCAGTGTTTTCATCATGAGGAAGTTACCCTTGGTTCATTTTGGTTGCTCTTTTCTGCACCTACAGTATATTTTGAGGTTTGGTGACTAGAACTGTACATAGTATTCCAAATATAGGTGCACCGTAGATTTGTATAATGGCATTATATTGTCAGTCATTTCACTTTCAGTCTTTTTCGTAATGATCTGTAACATGGAATTTGTCTTTTTCACAGCTTCAGTAAACTGGGTTGACATTTTCATTGAGCCTAGCTACAATGATCTCAAAATCCCCTTCCTGGTCAGTCACTGTCAATTAGGCCATTAAGTGTATATGTGGTTAGGATTCTTTGCTCCTAAGTCAGAGGTTTTCGACTTTGAGTCTACGGCTCCCTTGACTAACTGCATTATTTTTGCAGCACCCCTGTGGGGCTCAGGAGCTCAGTTATGACACCCCTTGCCTGCAAGCTGGCAGCTTCTTACCCTTTTTTGAACACTCTGTTGCCTCGTCCTCCTCTTCTCTTCTCTTCTCTTCTCTTCTCTCCCCTCTCCTTGGGAGTCTTCTGGGCAGCTGCAGCTGCTGCCCCTGGTCTCTGAGCTGCCTCTCCTGCCCCAAAGAGGGCTGCTGCAACAAACAGCTGTGCAAGCCTTTGGGAGGCAGAGAGGCAAGAGGGCATCAGAGGAGGGAGGGAAGGAAAGATGGACAGAGGCCAGTGTTGCCTAGGGTGCTGCGGCACACTGGTTGAAAACCACTGCCCTAAGTGCATCATTTTACACTTGCTTACATTGACCCACATTTGCAATTTTAATTTCCTTTCACCCAGTTTGCAGAGAACCTTTTGGAGTTCTTCTCAATCCATTTTTGTTCTTAACATCCTAAAGAAATTGCTGCAGTAAAGAGGGCGAGAAAGCTCCACTGTGCACATGGACAATTGTATATAGGTCACACTGATTCTTCAGAAGATGGTACACATACAGAAAGTCAGGACTAGTTTCATGGACATGAAATGCATAATGTATACCAGCCTCTTTTGAAATAGCAGTGTAAATATTTTCTCCGTAGGACTATAGTGTTGTTGTTTTTTAAAATCTGTTGAGTGCATGTGTTATGTATGTTGGCCAAGTGTAAATTACAGAATTTCAGTGCTTTTATTAACCAACCAGATTTCATTTCAAATGCTATATAAGCATCAGTGCAGTAAATGGATAGGACTATCTTTGGTTATCAGCAATCCTATTAAGCAGGCTAATGTAATGTAAGCAGGGTTTAGTTAAACCTGAGTTTGTTAATCTATTCTATGAGTCAGTTTTTGTGTCCTGATGTAGTAAGAAAGGAATGTGTGTGAAATTATAAATGTATTTAAAACTCAGTCCCATAATCTGGGAGACAGAGCATGGAGTGAATGGAATATTTAAAATAGCGCCCCTGGCATTTCCCTAAAATTCTAGTCAGTCTTCTTTTCCCCCTGCCATTTAAATAGGTAGCAAATCCTGCTTAGAAGTATGAACTGAAAAGTATTTTTTGAATATGGTGTATTTGTGACCTGTGCAACAGTTAAGAGTTATATAATTCTTGATTTCTATGTCTAATCAAGTATTGGATAGTAAGAGAGAGTAACCAACTTGTGTAACATTGAGTAATGTGATTACTACATCCTTGGCAATGCTTTTGTATGTAGCGTGATGCTGCGTAAGAAGTGGGTCTTCCATGCTATCTTCCTCTGTGCCAGTATGACCTGTCATCACGTAAAAAAGGATCTTAATGGTAGAACATACAGTATATTGTACAAGGTGTGGAGTCTTCTTGGCCCATCTTCAGAGGCATGAAATATTTAGAAGGCAGATGTTGCCTCCTAGAGATAAGAGACTGTAATGTAGTGTTGCTTATGAAGAGTACCACAGTCGTTTGCAGTCTTTTGGATCTCTACAGGAAAAGGCCTTGCCAAACAAGAACTCTCCTTTTCATTAGGCTGTGCACAGGAATGCAGTCCTGAATAATGCAAATTGTGTGAATTGCACTGAAAATATGCAAAATGGTTTTATTTCGATAATGCTGGTGTGTTTTGAATTAATTTTTGAAGCTCCCATTCTGTATGAAGCATTGTGAATATTAAACTCAAGTAGACTATGATATCCATTCCTAAATTTGTAAAGAATAATCTGTTGCCAGCCATCCCTGGACATTTGTGGAACTGCAGCTGATATATAGCCTTTCAGCAATGGAGAAGAATGCTGGGAATGCTTAAACAATCTTGGAAATAGGTCATGGTTTAATAGAACTATACAAAAGTCAATGATAGTTTCTCAAGAAGTTCTTGTGATCCTTGAAGCTTATTATTAATATATACCTGACTAAATTATAAAATGAATGCAGTAACTGAATCAGTTCATTAAACTTCCACAGACACTGACCATTAATTTGGCAGAAGTTATAGTTATTTCTTAAGGATAGTTTTAAACTATTTTTAATTTTGTATATTAAACCAATTTCTTAGCAAAATAAAATTTACCTGGTAGTAAGCCTCATTAGTACTAAGTCAGGCCCCAAAACAGCGTTTCCGTGCACTGTGGCACTCATCACTGTGTCCCATTGCGCCAGAAGCAGTTTAGTCATGCTGGCCACATGACTCGGAAAGCTGTCTGTGGACAAACACCGGCTTCCTCAGCCTGAAGTGAGATGAGCGCCACACCCCATGGTTGCCTTTGACTGGACTTAAACGTCCAGGGGTCCTTTACCTTTTACCTTTACCAGGTCCCAAATAGCTGATATGCTAATAATGTGAAAGCAATGTGTTTGTTTGCTTTTTCAAAATTGAAATAATTAAAGAATCTGGTTTGTGATTGCAGCACACAGAATGCCTGACCATTTTTTCCTCTGAGACATCTCCAGGTAGGACTGGGAGAACACACTTAGAAATCCAGAGGAGCTTCTGCCAGTCAGAGTAGACAGCACTGATCTAGATGTACGCATGATCTGATTTAATAAAAGGCAGTCCCCATGTTCTTATTTTCTTGCTGCAAACCCTCCTTGTTGCTGTGGTTGCACCTTGGGGGACAAAGAGCTGTTTTGGGAAGAAGTTTTTAAAGGGGAAATGGATGCAGGTAGGTAGGTTGTGTCCACCTCATCTTTCCCATTTACTTCAGTATTTTTCTACATAGGTAAAGGTAAAGGGATCCCTGACCATTAGGTCCAGTTGTGGCCAACTCTGGGGTTGCGGCGCTCATCTCACTTTACTGGCCGAGGGAGCCCACATACAGCTTCCGGGTCATGTGGGCAGCATGACTAAGCCGCTTCTGGCAAACCAGAGCAGCGCACAGAAACGCCGTTGACCTTCCCACCAGAGCGGTACCTATTTATCTGCTTGCACTTTGACATGCTTTCGAACTGCTAGGTTGGCAGGAGCAGGGACCGAGCAACGGGAGCTCACCCCGTCGCGGGGATTCGAACTGCCGACCTTCTGATAGGCAAGTCCTAGGCTCTGTGGTTTAACCTACAGCACCACCTGCGTCCCTTTTCTACATAAGTGCTTAGTGCCAACTGGATCCCAGCTTTCCTTAGAACTCATTTGGATTTCTTGGTTAACTTCAGATCCATTTAGATCAATAGATCCACCAGCAATAGGTTTGTTTAAAAGGTTTTCCAATGCTTACATGGGGGCGGCCATGTATGTATGGGCACTGAAAGTGCATAGTGTCAAGGAGCCCTGTCTGCTAGCTGCTCAGGCTGTGGGTAGCTCACGACACTATTCTGAAGGGTTTAAAGTGGGGTGGGGAATTGTGGCGCAGAGCAGAGTGACAACACACATAAATGCTTTTCAGTGTAAAGCATTTTTTAAAAAAGTCTTTTAATTAAAAACCTGGTGGTTAATGGGAGAGGATGGACTTAACGCTGTCCACTTTAAGAACAGGAATGGACCAGACTTTAATGGGTCTGTCCATCCCTAGCTCCAGCCTGCAGGATCAGTAATCAATAGTCCACAACACGGACGACACCAGATTGGCTACCCCTGACATAGTCTCTCTTCCATTTGAAATGTGTAAGTCAGAAACAGGAAATAAAGGAGTTGTTTGTACCTTGCCCGTGTATATGTGTATATATTTGTATGTGTCTGTGTGTATGCCTAGGATGTTCATTTGTGTGTAGTGGGAAAAATGGCTCATGAAAACCTGTAGCTAGCCTTGGCAGTTGTCTGGTATATAAGCTGCAGATAATGTATGCCGCTGTGGTGTGATTCAGATATAATGCTGGTTCCCAACAAAATAATGGCTTGCAAATGGGGAGGCAACCACATGGATATTGCACTCTCTCTTTCCTTCTTTGGAGAAATTTCTGCGTGGTATCATGGTAAAAGAAACTAGATTTCTCTGCACCCTATTTTTCTCTTCATATTTTTCTCTTCTCTGGTTTACAGGGAATCCTGGCTTGTATTAAGTCTATGTAACATAAGTCAATGGTGTGGGAGGTGCTACTGCTTTATATTCTTACTGCTTTTGAGGTCATAAAGTAGCAAAAGCGCCTTGCAATCGTATTGTCTAGGAACTGAAAAATCAATACACTATTCAGTCCAGACATTTGTGGAATAAAGGTTAAGTTTCTTCTACTTAGCTAGAAAGGTTATTCAGACTACAGGCAATAGGTGCACACCCACACCCACCCACCCGCTGAATTGATGCACGTGACACTGAGCTTCTAAAAATACTTGTTTTTATAAAATTAAAAATATAAAAGTATATTGAATAATGTTAACTCTTGAAACTTTATCACTACCATAGCAAAAACAGTGGTTTCTGCTGTGATTGCTACCCTGTCATTTGTTATTTTAACGCTAGACACAGATGTCCTGGGCTGTCCCATCCCATAAAACATTCTTACTACAGGGAAACCAAGGAATGTGGTGCAAGTGTTCTCAATTCCTAGACCAATAAACGAACTATAGGGTATTGACTAAGAGGACATCTCTGACTCTGCTCTATCTCTTATCTTGAAAAAGGAGGCTTGAATAGCACACCTATGCTGCACGAGGGAGATCAGCGCTTTTAGAGCACACCTAGAGCTTCTCCTGTGCCAGCACTTCAACTAGGGGTCAGATGCAGTACATTTTTGGAGCTCCTGTGAGAGGGAAAACATATGACAGCAATAGAATATGTAAGTCCATTATGATCTGGTGCTTTAGTACCAGGTTTAGTACCAGACTCACATGTTTCATCTTCTAAGATTTCAGTTCTTGGACTATGTATTAGCTACAAACACATTGTTCCGTTTCCTCAGTCCTTCACTATTTACATTACCTATTTAATGACTTTTTTAATGACTTGCCACAAGCCTCCATGTAATGCACCAATAAATTCTAGGCAGTAGAAATTCTTTGCATTTTTCACTAGCAAGGAAGGAATGCTTCAGGATTAGATTCTCAACAGGTGACGCAAATGCTCAAATTGTCTTGGAACACAGTACCCCATCACACCTCTCTAGGTTGAATGGTGTTTGATTTAAGCAGCTTTATTGCTAATAGAAGGATTAACTACACTGCATCTGGGGTTTTTTGGGGGGGGGGTGTAGAGTAACTTTTTGTACGTGTCAAATCTATTTAAATATTTTATTTGAGTGAAGTCTAGTCAACAGTGATAGAGTTACTAGTTGCTTCATCTTTTTACTAGTCTTAATAAACAGCAGCAAAATATAAATGTCCAAGATGACTGTAATCTACAGTGTACTTATTGTGAACTGCTTCTCTGTTTATTATGTGCAAATAGCCTGTGCTGGTACTCTGTAATACTCCCAAATCATGGTTTATTTCGTCTTTGACTCCTGGTAGTGAACAAGTTGCCTGCCTTTACTGTAGAGCTAAGTTGATCAAGGGCTCATGTGTGATCTTTAGTAATGCAAAATATTCTACCACATGCACCTCACAAATCACTGAAAGTGGGGGTGGGGAGGGAATGCATGGGCAGATGTTGCTTTTATCACAGGATTTTGGAGAGCATCTGTAATAGTCCTCAGTCACATCCCACCCACCCTTGCCAAGGGTACACTTTGATTCCCAAGGTTCTATGTCAAATGAAGTCCAGCTTACTTCAGCAGAACTTTTAATGATAGGACCTATTTGTCTTGTTCAGATGATAAAATAACCATTGTTCAAACTTCAGTCCCCAGATGTTGCTGGACTACAACTCCCATTGCCATTGACTCCAGACTGAGCTGGCTGGAGGTGATGGGAATTCTAGACCAGCAACATCTGGAGTCTAATGTTGAGAAATGTGTATTGTGAAGGATGTGCAGTGAATATTGGTCTTGTATGCTCCCTTTTCACCTTTGCATGTGATCTTCCACTTTCACTTTCAGTTTGGCCCTAATGTGTTATAACTAGAATTTGAAAAAATACAATTCCCTAAATGAGGGGAGAAACTTTCATTCTCTTTGTGTACAAAGGATTGGGTGAGCTCGTGGTTCACTGTGGCTTGTTCATGATGATCTAAGCCATGGTTTAGATTAGGATCTGAACCAAGTCATTAAGGACTGGAGCGCTTTAAAGTAAATGTAATTTTGGAAATAAACCAGGAGTGGAAAATGAAATTGTATTTTACATTAGTAAAGTTGTTCAGATAAAAAGCTTCGGGAATTTGTATTGTATTGGTGACAATTTGTTAAAAATTATTGAAAAGCAATAAAAAATAATTGGTAAAAAAAGAAATTATCTATAGGTTAGGAAGCTTACATTGTGGTCCAAGTAATAAGTGATGATTATTGTGTGTATAGTTAGTTCTTTTTGTTGATGAAGTATAAGATGGGGAAAACTGCAACTGCTGACTATTCAAAAGTTCCATTTGAATAGGTTGCTTCTCTCTCTTCTTTTACATTTTGTGTTTCATGCCAGTTGGGATATACACAACTCAAATTCAGTTTACATAATGCTGTGTCTTAAAATGGCCCTGCTTAAAGAGACTACATTAAGATAGTGGGTGTTCAGTAAAATTATACTTAACACTATGTGCCCTATTAAATCAATGGACTTGACTAACTTAAGTCTATTTATTTCAGTGGGTCTACTCTCAGTATGCAACTCATTGGTTCATTTGAAGAGCTCTGTTACCAAGACCTAGCTTTTCAAAAAATGTAGTTACTTTGGCTGAAAATAGTATAGAAGAGAAGGAAGGAGGACAGTTGACAGCAGATCATGGAGTTGGAATTATGGAAGAAGAATTTTATGCTAGCCATTATTCTAACTGCTGGCTGCTGGAAACTTGGGCCTTACCTTCATTTCTGGGTACTCACTGATAGCAATGGTTCAGTTTTAGAAGTATTGTGATGTACTATAGTTCTGCCTTTGAGATCATACATCCTTGAGCACCCTTTGTTCCACTATGCTAACTTAATTGTGTCTATGCTAGCGAGTGAAAATGTTTTTACCGCCCCCCACATATATCCTTGAAATTGTTTCTCATCCACCTTGTTTTAGTGCTACAAAATTGACTATAATAGAAATATGTTTTTCAAAGCTTTTTGAGTCTTTCTCTCTGGAATGCTTATTGGGAATTCTTTGGAAACTAAAGTAACTCAATGATCCAGGATCGTTTTGATGTCTAACGAGAATATTTTACTGTTAAAGAATGTATTGTATTGCCTTTAGGGATTGAATAACTTGACTGTGATTTGTTCTGACATTTGGCAGTTGTATTATGACCACGGCAGTAGTTGCCTTTCTTTCAAATTTTTCCTTAATTGGAAATGGATACACAAGGGAATATTGTGTCTTCTTCC
This sequence comes from Podarcis bocagei, assembly GCF_964188305.1. NCBI lineage: Eukaryota > Metazoa > Chordata > Lepidosauria > Squamata > Lacertidae > Podarcis > Podarcis bocagei. The sequence continues at coordinate 52,686,362 of NC_138127.1, forward strand.
AGCCTTGAACAGTTATGCACTGTAGTAAAGTTCCCAAGGGAAAAACTGTTAATGTTGGTTTGAAACTCCCAGAGCAGTGTTTTCAGGCAGTACATATGACAGATGATTATACAGTGTTGATAGAAATGTGCTGTTTATCCATATTGATCTCAGTTGTGAATAAGGCAACTTCAGTATATGTGCATGTTCTAAAGCAAAGTTCTTTGGAAAGTACTTAACTTTTAAAACTGGAATACTTTATTCAGAAATGCTTGCCAAGACTTTACTGAACAAATGATGTCTGTTTTTATCCATATGTACTGTTGGTACTGAATTCATATGATATGGAACATACTTTTATTTTTTAATATTTATTAAATTTATAGAATACTTCACAGGATAAAGCTGCTGAAGTGGTGTACAGGACAAAAAAGGAATAAAAGCAGAAACACAAGCTCTAAACAGTAAAGCCATCCATATAAACTGAAACCAATGAAACCATTCCATCAATTACAAAACTGGTATTCCATAAATGACTGGATTACACCTAAGGGAAAGCTTTCCTAAACAAAAATGTTTTTATTAGGCATCTAAACATCATACTAGGTGGCTGTTTGATTTCAGCTGCTAATTAATTTCAGAGAGCTGGAATGGGAACACTAAAAGCGTGACTTCTGGTACAAACTAAAGGCATCTGGGGTACATTCTACTCTCAGCAGTGCCCATCTGAGGAGGGAGCACTTGCTGGGCATGGATATAGTGGGCAGAGCAGTCCCTTAGATATCCTGGTCCCATGTTGTTTAGGACTTTAAAAACAGCAGGGCCTTGAACTGTACCTGGTAGCATATAGGCAGCCAGTGCAACTCCTTCAGCAGAGATGTTATATGGTACTGCTGGGAGTACCCCAGTAAATAATCCAGCTGATGTATTCTGCTCCACCTTTAGTTTATGAGTTAAGCCCAAGGGAAGCCCTACATAAAGCGTGTCACAGTAATCCAGTCTTGAGGTTACCAATGCCATGATCACAGTGGCCAAGCTATTTTGGTCCAGGTATGACTGTAGCTATCTTACTAACCAAAGCTGCTTTAAAACATTCCTAGCCACGGAGACCTTATGTGCCTCGGGTGACAAAGATGGATCCAGGAGCCCCCTCCTCCAATTAATATTCCTGTTTCTTCAAAGGGAGTGGACCCTATTCAAAACAGGTGACTGACTTACCGTACGTACCTGCCAAACACAAAAACACTTATTCACTGGGTATATGGATGACACTTTGCTTCATATTCCATAATGACTGTTCCTAGTGGCTTCATAATAGATGTTAAATAGCCTTGAGGACAAAATAGTGCCCTGGAACCCCCAGTTACATAATTGTCATTCTTTGGAACTGACCCTAAAGGTAATACCTGGGATCCATCTCACAGAGCTAGTCCAGGACAATACCATGGTTGATGGTATCAAAAGCCATGGAGAGATCAAGCAAAACAAGCAGTGTTGCACTACCTTTGTCTCTCTTCCAATAGAGGTCATCCATTGGGGTAGATTGAGTCCTGAAACCAGGTCTCAATAATTCGTTTTGTCCAAGAATGCCAGCAGCTGGTCTGTCACTTAAATCATTTTTGAAACTTATTACCATTAAAAAAATTATCCTCTGTTGATGTCTTATTATATGTCAAAATATTTTACTAAAATTGGACAAGTAGCAGGTTATTTTTTTCCATGTTAAGTAAAACAGCTCCTAAAACAGAATTGGTCAAAGAAAAGCTGCCTTCATTTTTCAAATATTGAATAATTTATTAATTGGTGGTGATTTTGGACATTAAGGAAATGTATTTGAAGTTTAGGCAATGTTCTTTAAACAATTTGTCATGTTTAATCCCCAACCCCTGTACAGAATACATGTGCTTATTAAAGAGACAGTTGAAACATATTCTTGAGACCTTTGTTTCTGTGCAAATGTATATAGAGAAAATATAATGGAAATTTGTTTTTTGAAAGAAAGTTGACTTTTTAAAGATGAATAGGAAGAACTTACAAAAATTGTATACCCCCAATATAATCAAGCAGTATATAAATGTTATGAAATAGAGAAAAATAAATATATTTCATTCATTCATTTGAATCTTTTATATGCCACCTTGTAAATATTTGTTTTCTTAAATACATACATTGTTTAAAGACACAGCTAAGTTATGGGTTTACAGAACAGCTGAAAATGCTTTCCTTTGTTGAATGTCCAAATACATCCAAATCAATAAACTGTTCCTTGTCTGTGGTTTCTCCTTGTAAGGCTGTTGTCAGTATCCATTTTAGTGGCTTTAGCAGAGGTGAGAATCACAGGGAGCTTGAAGTCAGTTTCCCTTTTGTTTTGTAACTGATGATTAGAATAACACAGATTTAGGACAGGCAAATTATATTTGGAATCTGGTACTGTTATTTACAGTACTTGCAATGAAGCTTTGACCCACACCCTTGCTCTGCAAAGCATTCTCATTTTCTTGTAGACACACAAACATATTTTATAAGGGAACCCCTGCTTTCTGTTTATCTCTCCTCTTTGTATGTGAAGGGTACATGTGGTATTTTTAGCTGACCTTGGAGAAGATGCATAATTAAAAGCCTTCTTAGTAAGCAATTCTGATGTGGCTGAGGCAGTGCAGTGCCATTCTTACTGCATTCACATTCTCTCTGGTCCATTCTTACAGCTAGTCCCCTCCCCATTTTTTTTAGTGCCAAGGTAAACCTAAAAGAAAATATAACAGTTGAACAAAACTGGGAAATGTATCTTTTGTTATATTTAGGTGTTATTTAGGAATATTTATTTGTACCTATTAACCAGAATTCTTGAGGTAGCTTGGAAAATATTTAAAACACAATAAATAGATACTAAGGTAGGACAGAGGTGTATATAGTCCCCACCCACATGGTTTCCCAGTGTTACCTGAGCACAATGAAAACAGCACTGGAATCCACCCATAGTTATATATTCAGATGTATCAAGGATTATTCTTATGTGGCTACATTCTTTAAAGTTATAATTGGATTTATTCTACAAATTCCCATCCATTCCTAAATTAATTCACACACACACACACATTTGCATTTTCAGGTTTACAAACAACAAGAAAGAACACATTTAAAATATAAGCATTGAATCCCCTTTGACTTCCCTTCCCCCTTTTGTAGATCCTTGTGCTGGCATTTTCTCCTGCATCTTCTTTATTACTCCAATTTTATCAAGTCTAAATAATCCATAATTCAGCTTTTAGCTACAAGTGTTATATCAGTCCTACTAATGATTTAATCCTACTAATGATTTTAATTGTTTAAAATAGTTTTTTAAGATACAATATATACTCCTAGTTATTCCGGTTAGTTTTGTCATTTCAGCATAACCCATCAGTTTTATCTGCCATTCTTCTTTGGTACGGACTGTGTTTTCTTTCCCTCTCTGGCCTAACAAAAGTCCAGACAGCTTTAGTCGTGGTCACTTGGATTTTTGGCACCTGGAATTCCTAAAAGAAAAGCTTCTGGTTTCTTAGAAAAGGTTATTTTGAACATTTTTTTCAACTCATTATGTATCATCTCCTATAATTCTTTTACTACTTAACATGCTCACTACATGTGATAAAGGGTGCCCTCTTTTTCTTTACATTTCCAGCATGCATTGATCTTGATTAATACATTTTAGCTAATTTAATGGAGGTTAAATACCAACAGCACACCATTTTCATATTGTTTTCTTTCACAGTATCGCATGCTGTAAGCTTTAAATCCTGGTTCTATAACATCTCTCATGCTGCCCATTCTTAAATTAATTTTTTTGCAGAGTTATTTGTTCCAGGCAATAAATTACTTTGTCTGAACATTAGTAAGACTGTCTGCATGCATCTTGATGAAGAAATGTGGCTTTGAGCTCATGCCTATCCCTTGCCCCCCTTGATGTTGATGTCTGGAGGGATTAGGATGGAATATCAGTGTTTCTCTCCTAGCCTCCATGGAAGTCGCAGCTGTGCCTGCAGATCTCCCAAGGGCCCAATCCTTACATCACTCATCTATGCCAGATGGGAGCTGCCATAGCACAAATATGAAAAAACCCACCTCCACTTTGTATCCTGGCCAACACAACCAGTGGAGTCTAGGGTATGACAGTCTGTCTGCTCCTTCCTGGCCTAACTTTGGATAGCTGTCAGTCATTCTGTTGATTCCTTTTGCAAAAATGGAGAGATGTCTGAGCATTGCACATGGACTTCTGGTGGCTTTATTGTGTCAACCAGATGCACAAAAAGAGCTTTTAAGCTCTGCCTTCCATGTGTTTCAACCATGCGCAGTTTCAACCACCTAGCCTTCAACTGCTTAATGTTGAAATCATACATGTTAAATGCAGGAAAGTTGTGAATTATCTGTAGTGCATAATTTCATTCAGGTTGCAGTTTGTCACAGGTAAAAAGTGGGAGAGACAGCAGAATAATAAATAATATATTTAGCACTAAACACCAATTCTCAAAAACAAGATTAAATATTTTTTCCCTATGATAAATTAAGTGATGTTTTACATGTGGTCCAATTACCAGAAGGCCTTTCCTAACTAAGAGACACCCTATCAGGAACATTTTGAATGTCAGAAATGAGAATTTAGCATGTTCAGAGTGCAGTATACCTACAGTAAAACTTGCATAGTATTAAGAGTTCATATTTGGGAATATAGTTATAAAAATGAATTATTATGATTATGATTCTTTTATTTGTACCCTGCCATCTGATTGGGTCACCCCAGCCACTCTGGGTGGCTTCCAACATATATAAAAACATAATAAAACAATACACATTAATAAAACTTATAATGGATGGACTATTTAATTTTAAAAGCTATTGAAATTATACTTTTATACCACAGAGTGGGTAGAATTCTATTGCCCTGCCTGAATCCCAAAGCTGTCATCTATAAAATTACAAAGAAAAGAGAGCAATATTATATTGCTTGTTTGACATTAGGTTCACCTGGCAAGTGCTATTCTTTACTAGACAGGAAAGGAAATGTAATATGGGATATTTCAAACATTATAAAAATTGAAGGTAAAACAGTGCTACTCAAGTCCAGCTCTGCAGTTCAATTGGAAATGCATTTTACTAAAAGACAAACTGAAACGATAAAAATATGATTCCTAGTAGATGGGTTGCACATGTGTGTGTACTCCTGCTGTTACAGAGGCATTAGTTTGGAAAAAGAAACCAAAAGTTGACACCCTCGTTTCCTTGTTCTGCACTAGCTAAACTTGTTAAGAATGTAGAGTGCCAATTTAAAAAGAAAAAATGGGAAAGTTATCAATTCTGTCAGACATGAATATGAAGTCAACATATATTTGAACAATGCTAAGAGAAGGGGATTGTATTTTCAGTGCTAAAGCCACCTTGGATTTGGCTGTGAACAGGAAGGTTGCAGCAGATATATATATGCCGTACTTATTTGTTTCTTTTAAACATAACCCAGGAGTAGAATCAATAGGCAAGAATGAACAACTGAGGAGATCCAGAAAAAAACATGGCAAGAAAAAAAAGACAAAGGAGTCAGATTCAGGTGTAAGAAACTAGATGACCTGCATTGTTTCCAGTAACTGGCAGGTTCCAACTGAAGCCTGGTACAGTGGCAACTCTTGTTACAAACACTTCGGGTTACAGACTCTGCTAACCCAGAAGTAGTACCTCGGGTTGAGAACTTTGCCCCAGGATGAGAACAGAAATCGTGCATTGGCGGCGCGGCGGCAGCGGGAGGCCCCATTAACTAAAGTTGGTACCTCAGGTTAAGAACAGTTTCAGGTTAAGAATGGACCTCCAGAACGAATTAAGTTCATAACCAGAGGTATCACTGTATAGCATGGTCTCTCAGACCACCTCCAACACCTACTGCAAGTGCTTGAGTCTGCTGTATGAGTCTTTACCCTTGAGAGGAGTGTTGTTACTTACAAGCAGCTGCTTCCTCAACAGTCACATGATGTGCACTCCCATCAACCAGCTGCCTGAGCTCGGACTTTCTGGCATTTCTGCTCTCAAGGGCTGGATGTGACTCAACATCTAACTCAGCCAGTGGTTCCTATGCTAGAGGTAAGTCAGAAACCTACCCAGAGGGTCCTTCTAGGGTATTCCTTGGAGGTAGACATTTCAGGGCTAGTGTTGGAGGCTCTGTCACCTGGGTTGAAAATCATGCGAACCAGGTCTTCAGAGGATTTGTTGGTCAATATTGGGTCAGGGCCTGTCATAGTGTGTAACTGCATGCGTGTCCATTTTCACATGTGGCCAGCCCCGGAGAGTTTGCTCTAAAAACAATGCAACCATCTGAGTCAAAATGTTTAGCTACCCCTTTTTCCTATGTTTCTAATTGTGCAAGTTTCGTATATTTGTGAATTGGCACTAGATGGCATATAGGAAGTGGTCTCCTGATTTATTACCATCAAGAGTTTAGGCTATAGCAATAAAGATGGGATAAGGTGCCCTAGTGTTAATTTGTTTCATTATCTTAATACAGAAATGGAATCTGCATATTGCTGTAGAAATATTCTTGGGATTATAGATTTATTGCATTTTGTGATATGAAACCTTATTTTTAATACCTTTTTCAAATGATTCCTAGCTTCACTTCCTGCTCACTAGTTCTAAAGTAAACTTTCACATAGTTGCCAGACTATGAAAAATGCTTCTTAATGCCACAAAAAATAAAGAGTATTTCGAAACACTTATTTTCTTTTCCCCCACCCCAAGCTTCTTTGTGGGTTAACAGTTCTTCAAAAATATTGACAGATTGAAATCTACACATGTACAACTCTGAAATAATGAGTGTCTTGTCCTCCAGCTACTTTGGAGAAAACCCTGATCCCACCAAAATTAAAGTTGTACATATGTGGATTTCACTCTGTTTTCCTTTCTAAAACAATCCCTAACAAAGAAGAACTATGCTTTTACCAATGTTCCACAATAATTTTAAAACATTAGATGGTACCAGATTTTCCAATTCTTTGGTATCTATTGAGATCTCTCTCCTTTCTCTTCTCTCTCTCCTCTGATGCTCTCTCATGTCTCTGCCTGTGTGGCTGTTGGTGCAGCAGCCCTGGCTACAAGCTCTGCAGGCAAATAGTGCCTCTGGGGCTGGCCAGTGGGTGCTGGTTACCAGGAGCTGATGCGGGCTCAGAGCAAGTAAGTGGACTCAGCCAGCCAGTCCAGCATTCCTTGCTGCTAGGAATGGACAGACAAGTCCCAAGCCCCTGTGGGACAGTGTGAGGAGGCACCTCAGGATGGGGCAAGGGGGCAGTTCAGACACCAGGGGCAGCGGCGGTGGCTGCCCAGAGGACTTCCAAGGAGAAGGGAATGGAGAGGAAGCTGAGGGAACACTCCACAAGGGTACTCAAAAAAGGGTGACAAGCTGCCAGCTCTGCAGGCAAGGGGTGACATAACTGGGCTCCTGAGTCCCACAGGGGAGCTGCAGAAAGAATGTAGTTGGTCAAGGGAGCCATGGACCCAAAAAGGTTGAAAATCTCTGCCCTAGGGTCTAGACCAGTGGTTCCAATGTTTATGAGGACCCCTTTTTAATCTCAAGACCCCCACATGCTGATTGTTTTGATTTTAGGTTCTGTTAATTGACCAAATACATAATCAAAATGTATAATGGATACTCCCGCTGCTGCTCCTTTCTTCTTCCCCCAACCTTTTTTTTTTTAAAAAAAGCAAGCACCAGCATATGGGGCAAAGGAGATGATTGCCTCTATCTGATAGGTAGCATTTGCCTGAGCATGTGGTGATATCTCCACCAGTCCTCCTTACCCATTTTTTCCCACCCTGCAGCTATCCCCAGCACAGGAGGAAGAAAGTGCTTAGTGCTGGCAGACAGAAGCAACTTGAACATGCACCTAAGCATGCAGGGATAATCCTGCCACGCCTTTCTTTCTTCACCAACTTTTTGTTTAAAAGTAAGCTTCAGCACAGGGCTTCACAGGCCTCTTGGGATAATTCTTTGGCCCCCAGGTTCGGAACCACTACTCTAGATACTAGTTAGAACCAGATCCAAAACCCAGAATCTGATCCAGAGAGAAATCAGCAAATAGCTAAGATCAAAAAATCTTGACACATAAGAAACAAAAGCAAGTAAGAGAAATATTGAACTAAAATCTATCATGTTCCCTTCAGTCTTCTCTTTGCTTGACTAAATATACTCAGTTCCTCCAACCTTTCCTCCTAGGACCTGCTTTCCGTAATGTTGACCATACTGTATTCATTGTTCTCTTCTGAACATATTCCAATTTGTTTATATCTTTCTTCAGATGTGGTGTCCGGAACTGGACATGAATACTCTAGATGTGGTTGGACTAGTGCTTAGTTAAGATTAAAGAAAATATACCAGTTTCACTGAGGTTGCTAAATGGGAGAGCAAGCTGGTGGGCCTCTCCCTATTGCAAGACCAGCTTATTCAGGAAGTAATATGTAGATTTGAGGATCTTAGAATCACTCTTCCAATGCTACTTGGCCTCTCTACCTGGTTCCTACACACATCCATGTGTAGGAACCAGATAGAGGCAAAGTAGCATTGGAAGAGTGATTCTACGAGCATGCCCCAATAGTGAAGATTATGTAGAAGTATGTTCCATACATACAGGAGGGCTGGAAGAACTAGGCAGCATGGAAGGCGGATGCAATTTCATAAATATTGTTCAGGTTTGTACTTAACTCTCTTGACTTGCCAAACTGATACACGTTGAGGAATCTTTTTGTGTGCTTTAATATAGATGATGAAACTTGCATCATCATCATCATTTATCATCTATATTATCATCTATATTAAAGCACACAAAAAGATTCCTCAACGTGTTTCCCCAGCCACTCTGGGTGGCTCCCAACCGAACACTAAAATAGAATAAAACCTCAAAACATTACAAACTTCCCTAAACCGCTACATTCAGATGTCTTCTAAAAGTCAGATAGTTGTTTGTTTCCTTGACATCTGATGTGTCATTTTTATTGCTTAACTGCTTAATTTCATTGCTTTTATTTTATGGCAAATGTTGTTTCACCAGTCTTGGGGGCATCAATTCTATTGCTTTATATCCTACAGAAAAATGGAGACTTGTAGGCAGAGCTGATACTTCAAATCAGTTTACAAGCAAAAGGGTTGGCTGTTCTGGACTGTGAGCCATATTAAGAGCATCCTGTACTCTTTAAAAATATGCTCTGATATATGACAAACTATTTTTTATATTTTATTTTGTGGTGACTGAAGCTGCCAAAGAAAAATTAAGACAAATTATGGGTCTTTTCCCATGGGGTTAAAACTCTTCCTCGTGTGCTTTATTAGTGCTAGGCATATTAAATGTTACTTTCCCATTGTTTAATTGTGCAAGTTTTGTGGTTGAATCCTAAAAAGATTTGAGCATATAACATCCAACATCAACAGCCTTCTGTGGTAAGTGTGATGATTTTATATTTGCAAGGCATTCACAAAAGCATGGGTAAGGAACCTTCTGAGATATGTCAGACTAAAAACGCCATCCAATAGGCAGATTTTTGCAGATTACCAGGAACTTGGGCCAACAGTTTCAGTGCTTGAAAACAATTATCCCCTCTGTAATGAAAACAGTTGCCTGGGTGATCTCACCAGGGTGGTTCAGTGACTGAGCACTCACAAAAGGTAGAGGATACTCTCTAACTGGTTTTTGGGCCTGCTGATGTATATATCTGTTGGCTGTACTTAGCTCCTTGAAATCTTTGTAATCTCCACCGGAATAACTATCAATACCCTTGATAACCATACAGTAATTATATACTGTATCCACTTCTGAGCTAAGGGATTTAGAACTATTTGAAATGCTTGTTAATTTAAAAAAGAAAGAAAATCAATATTACTGTTTTCATTAACATTGAAGGTTTGCCCACGTAGAAGTAAAATTACCTTGTTTATCAAACTTACTAGCCACTTTTTAAGCAAACGTAAATCAAAGTGACTTACAAGAGGAATCTGAATAGAGACCAATCATCCACATGACTCCTGAACATTTTACTGATGCTGTTGCTCCTAAGAAAGGCAAGGGGAGCTGGATTGTGTCTTTCTTCTTCTTCTTCTTCTTCTTCTTCTTCTTCTTCTTCTTCTTCTTCTTCTTCTTCTATTTATTTATATCCCACCTTTTTCCTGGACTGGGATTCAAGGTGGCTTACACAAATAAAAACAATACAGAGTTCAAAAAGTCAAAAAGATATAACAGATAATCATTGATTAAACTGTAATAAAATTTAAACAATATATAAAAACCCAGTAAATAATACCCCCAAACAGTGGATTGGTGTGGTTGCCCTTTTTCTCACTTGAACTATGCACTTGCGCCTGGGTAGCTAATATGGAGATATATTATTCAGGTTGCTCTTTTAGTTCACTATTAAACTAGGATAGTTATTTGGTGTGGATTTATGAATTGGGACTGCCCAGCCACCACTGCCAGAGCTTTGAGAGAGCAGGGGGTATTCAGCCCTTTCCCCTCTTGCTCCCCTCCTCTTCTTCCTCTTCCCTATCTTATGCCTGCTGCAGCAAGCAAAACTGGCAAGAATGTGAGGAAATGTGTGATTTTGTTTAGATTGGGCTCATTTGATCTTGAAGGAGTTCTGTTTTTTTCTAACCAGTAAAATCTTTATAGTGACCATATGGAGGCTAACTACTTGCTTGCAATGGATTGATTTTTATGGGAAATGGTTGGATTTGATTAGTGTTAGTTTTTTTGGCTTATGCGGAAAGGCTCTCTCTCCTGTTAGTTTTTTGTTGCTTTTAAAAATAATGTGTGAGTTTGAAGACTCTCGCCGTTATTTTGCTCTTTCCATTGCTGGTGAACTGCTTTCAGTCTATAACCTATGGTGATATAATCAATACTGAAATGGTTACTACAGTGTCACTTAAGGATTTTCAAATCTTACAGGGTATGGTGCAGCTGAGTAATCTATCAACACAGACGTTTTAACAGTGTGGAAAAATATTTCAGTATGCCATTTAGTTTAATCAGTTGTTCAGACAGCTGGATCTAGCTTATTTTAGGAATCTGTAGTAGAACTGATGTAGAAGGATTAAGACAAGGAGGCAAAATTAGCACTAATGCATTTGGGCCTGGTATGTGGAATCCTTGGAATGATCCTGGGTCTGGCATGAGGAATGTTGGGAATGATGGTGATTAGAAGTGGAGGAAGACATAGCTATATCTGCCGGATTCTCTGAGAATAATGGGCAAAGCTTGCTACATTCATCAGCATGCTAATACAGTGGTGCCTCGCAAGACAAAAAGAATTCGTTCCGCGAGTCTTTTCGTCTTGCAGTGTTTTTCGTCTTGCGAAGCACGGTCCGTCGCAACTGCGCCTCTTCAAGCGGCTTTAAAAAAAAAGCGCAAGACGTTTTTGTCTTGCGAAGCAAGCCCATAGGGAAATTCGTCTAGCGAAGCAACGCAAAAACGGAAAACCCTTTCGTCTAGCGAGTTTTTCGCCTTGCGAGGCGTTCGTCTTGCGGGGCACCACTGTACTGAGTTTCTAAATGCTATATTTGAGGAGATAGTAAGTTGAGGGGAACAAAGGCGGAATGGAAAGTCAGCAGACATTAGTTTCCCTTCCATTCTTAGAAGGATGCAACCCATTTGAATACAATTCATTGTTTGTGTGTTTTAAAGCCAATTGTTTCATCAGTTTTCCCTTTAGAAAATAATAGGGTGGAATCCGCTTGGTGCAAGGTGGAAGATGGCTTTAGAGCCTGCAGGCAGAATAGGCAAAAATCCTCTCATCTTCTGTTAACAGATGCCTTCACCTCATTGAAAGCTCTTCTGTGAGCCCAAGAGCATCAGCTGGGTTTCACCCATAGTTTTTATGTATTGTATGAATATGGAAGGAATAACCCTGGACCTCTGGGCATTTCCAAACTGTTGTTCTTTTGTGGATTAGATTCAGTTGCATACCGGCAAACTCAGGTTGTACAGTTAAAGTGTATTTGGCAAAAAGAGAAAAAAAAGAATCAGACTTTTTCCAGTAAAGAAAGTGACAGGAAAACACTTTGGAGAATGTGGGATAAGTACTTGCACGATGCAGCCTTGTATACCCTCCCTGCAAACAAATCGGAACCGGTGCTTAGTAAACAGCTGACATCATGTAACCCCCCCCCCCGCATCATGTAACCTGGGATGAATTTTCAAGAAATACGTCATCTGATAGCAACCTCAAAGCTTTCAGCCATCCTCACCAAAGTCGGTCCCTGTTTTTACTTTATTTTCTTGTTAAAACAAGTATCCCTATTTTGCCTTTGGGGGATATATCTCATTAGTGTGTGCACATGTACTAGAATTGTTCTCATTCCAGTCCTTGGTCAAGTTTCTAGAAGTTGCATTTTGACTCTAGTGCACATGCATCTAAATGCCGGTGCACTGCTTCCCATAACTGCCTGTCTGGATGGCTGCAAAAAACAGTGTTGAACAGACTATTGCAGTGTAAACAAACATCAAGCAAAGAACCTTAAGCAATGTGTTCTTTGTATTGGGAGGATGAAAATTTCAGACAGTGATCCTTGGTGTGAAAATAAGTTACCAAGTACACAAATGTTAAAGAGTACATAGAGGTCAAGTGAGCAGTAAATGAATTGCTGGCTCATGCAGCATGCATTTTTAATGATTTTATGCAAATCCGTGTTTCCCCCATGAAGCTAAGTGAGCGACTTTGGATAAGCCTTTGGTTTTGTGAGGATTAAATATAGTATGACCTCTCCTTAACAAAGGTAGCAGAAAATGTCAATAAATGAATAAATAATATCAAACTGTCATAGTGCTATTTCCTGTATTCCTCATTTGCATGTTCTTAGCTAAGTTTTTGTGCTTCTCAGCCATGTTCCAAAACAATTGCTTTGGATCTGACTGAGTTGAGTCATTCCAAATGGAATTGAGAACACTGCTTTAATATAGTTGACATAATTGGATTAAATTGCAGAACAGATCTTTCTGAGAAATGAGGCAGTTAATGTGAGTGCAAAGTAAAATAAGTAGTTCTGAGGTGCTAATGCAGAGGGACAGGTTGAATTGACCCACAAAGTTAGTGCTGTGGGAGAATGTACCTTTCCAAAAGAGTCTGTGCATCATTAATGCAAAAATATTTTGAGAAGTGAATATGCTGTCATAACTTTTACTTTGTGATTTTTTTTCCCACAGTAAGAAGATAAACAATATATTCTGACAGTTTTTAAATTTTTGCATATAGCTGGCTTGCCTGTTGTTACAGTTGTATCATTGTAGAGTCGTCATAGATAATGACTTATTGTGTACTCTTGTTTATTTTACCTGGTGCTTTCTTTGAGGAATAGCCTAAACTTTTAAATAAATTCTTGATTTGTAGATCAAGGATCTGTCTTTTTACTTGTATCATGTAATTCTTTGTATGGCAGTATAGAAGTCAGAGAGACACAAGGAATGTTTATGACATCCATCCCACCATTATCTAAAGCTATCAAGGCCCATATTTGGCCTGAATACCAATAAGGTAAAGAGTATAAATACTAACTGCACATAGTACTTCCCACAAATTTCATCCTGAGAGTTGACCCCTGATGTTTTATTTTGAGCAAGTTGATCTGTGCTTGATTCTGCTATCCTGTATTTCATACTTTTTAAAGATTTTAGAGATGTCTAGCGTTACACTTTTGTTAAAAAAAAGCAGTGTATGCTGAAATGTGGGTTGACAATATTTTAATACAGCCTGTAGCACATAATGTATTTTATAAATGATAAAGCACGTTCATCTCTGAAGAAAAAAAGTAAATGTGACTCCCCCCCCCCAGCACAAGTCTTGACTTACAAAAGTTGTTGCTCTCTTTCTTCCTCCAATCTCTCCCTTGGCCTGTGCAGCTTTTACAGAAGAATGGACAGATATCCATTATTAATGGAATTACAGAAGAACAAGTGGAGCTCAGCCTTAAGCCAGAAGAGCTGAAAAAGGAGCAGGGAGAAGCAGTCATAACAGATGGTAAGTAGATGCCTATAATGACATGGAAGATTACCCAGGACTATGGGACACACAAAAGGAAATTGGTACCTTGAGCCCTTTACTATAGTACAAAACATCACTTTATTAATTTAACACTTTGATCCCAGGTTCCTTAATTGGGGATGCCCTCCCCCAAACAAATGATTGGCATTGCCAGCTTTGATAGTAATGACCACCTGTTGGAGAAGAGCAGGTGCCTGGATAGAGCGGCCCTCACCGCCTGGTCCAATCATAATCGGTAATGTTACAGATTCTTTGTAATAGTAAAGGTTCAATCTAGCTCCACTGCAGGTACTGTACCAACATGCATAGGTTGCCTGTATTGTCCAATATGACTCTGTTTTTCCTGCCTTCACCTAAGTGCTTACATGTGTAGGCTATATAAGGAGCCCTTGCAGGGAAAAGGAAGCACATGTGCTCCTCCCATATCCTCATCCAACCTTATTTCTCTGTACCTTGTTAGTTACTTGTGTTTTGGAACATATACAAGTAGTAGAGCACATGTGCAGAAGTCAAGTTGGAGGCACAATATCCATGCATGGACCTTTCATTTCTTGCAACAGCCCCTGTGTGCAAACCCTTAGAAGAAATGGGGCTTTCTGAACCCAGTGGGAATCTTGTGTGTGGTGTTGTATCCAAGGTGAACTGGGTTAGGCCCAGTGTTTTTGAAATAGTCTGTGTTTTCATTCTTCACTCCCTTACTAATAGTTGATATCTCTAGAGAGGCCCCGAACAAACTGTGTTACAAAGAAAGCATGCAGCAAGTTCATCCTGTTGTTAGAAAGTCCAAATAACTTTCTCAATCATTGTGTAAATGTTTCGGTGTTTTTATGTTGATTTAATATACCCAAATTGCTTGCTGAATTTGGAGATACCTCTGAATGTTAGAAACTTTTTCTGCCTAAGCCCACCTGCTCCTGCTGCTGAGCCACAGCCTCTTACATGCCTATTTCTTATCTTGTCCATTAATAGAATCACACTTTTAAAAGGCATATGTCTGCAGTCCTCATAGCTCAGAAATGAAGTTTTATTTATTTTCATTATAGATGGTAGTACAAAATCTCACCAAATTTGTTTCAGCCTCTGTTCTTTATGCCAACCATGTTTGCAACCCATATTATTTATAGTTTTTCCCATCAGTACAGTGCCATAACCTGACAATCTTCAGGGTGAAACTTGACATGCTGATTTTGACTGACCAGTGCAGATTTTTAGTTGTTCTAGTGTATTTGACTGATACTAGGACTGATACAAGTTTTCAAAAAGTCTAAAAGTCTTTTTCAAAAAGTCACATGAGGATTTAAATAAGTAGTACTAACAGTAGCTTTTGTTTTAATTTATCTGTTTGCTATAAAGGGAACAGTATATATGGTTACTGTTGATGTTATAAAGAGCTTTTCATCTTCTCCATTGTTAAGATTGTATTTGTTTTTTCAGAAACCCTTTGATATAGAGGCATAACTTCAAAAACTTTCATATGCACATTCCCTGCAGTTAAAGCTTATTCAGTTTTGGGCTCATAGGAAATGCTCTGTTACTTCCTTCTTTCTATATACAAAAGCTGCTGTTAAGACAACGTATTCACTTTTTACATGTTTGATAATGATTTTGTGTAGGCAAAGCTCTCTTAATTCCAATTGTGAGTCAGGAAGGGGAAATGTACTGGGTAGCCTTATCCACAGTCCAATTAAGCTGATGTTCTTAAAACCAGCTTTGTCCTACTGATTAAGACAGCTTTTTAAACAGTTTGATTGGAGAATGTCAGGGATGACGCAGTGTTTATAGTCGAAGTCTGTTTTAGTCTGTTTCATGGCCTAATTGAGAGAGAGTGGGGGATAATGGTGGCAATTAGGATTTTTTTTTATTTCATACAAATTATATACCTTTTGATATTTAAAACATTAAAAACCTAAAACTTAAACAGATTAAAACACATCAGTGTTCTAGATACCTAAATACAATTGATTTTAGCAGGCAGCAAGAAGAGTACAGTCATACCTTGGAAGTTGAACGGAATCCGTTCCGGAAGTCCATTCAACTTCCAAAGTGTTCAAAAACCAAAGCACGGCTTCTGATTGGCTACAAGAAGCTCCTGCAGCCAATCAGAAGCCCCGTCGGACGTTTGGCTTCCAAAAGAACACTCGAAAACCGGAACAGTCACTTCCGGGTTTTGATTGTTTGGAAGCCAAACCCTTCGAGAACTAGGCTGTTCCAAAACCAAGGTATGACTGCCCAGCTATATCAATCGGCAGGGAATTCCAAAGTATATTATGCACTGCCACATTAATATATTAATTTCTTACAAATGTGGAACAGATATTATGTGCCACCTGTAAAAGTGGTAGTTCCGCAGATCAAAGCAATTGAGTGGGCATATATGGGATGAAGTGATCTCACAGGTAAACTGATCCTGAGTTAAGGGTTTTATATAGCAATAGTAAACACCAACCTGGCCCAATAGGCATCCTAGACCTTTTAAGCTTAGGAATTTAGAGTACCATAGACCAGAAGGAATGTTTGGTACCAGGAACTTATCAGGTAAGGATTTTAATACCAAAACAAATAAAAGTTGGAGACTCTCTAATGTTGGTCTTCAGAACAGTAGCATAACTTGCAGTTTTGGGAGCAAAAAATGAGTGCTGAAATATGTGTAAGAGTGTTGAGAATTGAGTATGGACACCAAATCTCTGTGCATCTGTCAAGCTTGCTGGGTAGCCTTCAACAACAGCACCTTCCTTTGTAAATATGATCGGGGTATAAATGATGTGAAGACCGTAAAGGGTAGTACACCAAAAAGTCTGTAAGACTTAAAACTCTTAACAAATCAATATTGTGGATTCAAAAATAATACAGTCTCTTTGATTTAGAGGTGACTGGTTTGTGATGGTGTATGGGGCTGGGCATTTCATTGGAAGGAAAATGTTCACAAGGTAATAGGAGTAGCTGAACTCTTTCTTAAACAAAGCAGGTAAATTCTTCTGCATTCCAGACTAGCTAAATCACTGAAATACAAGAGAGGGCTTACCAATGAGTCAAGGGGCCACTTCTCACATTACTTTTTCCTACAGAAGAACTGGACCTGTTGGTGTGGAAACTGCAGAAAATGCGTGCCTGCTTTATCTTGAGATTAGCTAGACATATTTCTATTTTACCACTGAGACACATCTGGTTTCCATCAAACATTTGCTTGTCAGATGCTAGTCCTAGCAGAAAATAGGAAGTATTTTTTTGGACATTCTCATATTACAGCCCACATGTTTCTTTTTTGCTCTTTCTGACATACTTTTGACTTCTGGAGGGTCTTGATGAGAATCAGAAATGTCCCTAGTTTACAATCATGGTTTTCAGGGCAAGTGCAAACCATAGTTTCCCAGGTCAGCTATAATGTTAAATTGGTTTGCTGTAAACTAAGACATAATTCATTAAGCAGAGCACAGTGGAGAGAGGACTACACAAGCATAATGCTTGCTTCCTTAGTGCATAAATGCTTAAGAGAAGACCAAAAGATCAAGCTAAAGGCCTATGTAGTACAGCACTCCATGTCTTCACAGTGGACAACCAGATGCCCACAGGAAGTCTGCAAGCAAAACCTGAGCACAACAGCTCCCCCCCTCCTGTGATTCTCATCAATGAGTATTTAGTGGCATACTGTCTCCAACCATAGAAAATAAAGGGAGAAAGGTAGAAGACATGGAAGTAGAAGGTAGAAAATATAGCCAACATAGCCAGTAGTCATCGATAGCCTTATCTTCCATTAACTTATCTAATTTTTTAAAAAAGTTATCCAAGTCCATGGCTATCACTACCACTTGCCAGTTAATTCCATAGTTAACTATGTGCTTTGTGAATAAGTACTGTACTTTCTTTTGTCTGTCCTGAGACTTCCAGCCTTCAGCTTCATTGGGAAAGGCTCTCTCCAAAAGTAGCTTTAAATAGTCAGTGACCACTTGAAGGCTTGCTTTTTTTGGAGGAGAGTGTCATGAAGAGAGCATAGCTGACTGGCAACCTGAGTTTGAGCAATCCATGCTGCAATATTTTGTTGCAGCTTGTTAATTGTAGTTTTAAATGTGATACATTCACCATGGGAAAAATAGTCATGGCATAATGCTGTTGCATCGTTGCCTATGCCAGTCTTGGGTTTGTATTTTATTTTTGCTAAGGTTAGGCACAAGCATGTCAATGGTTTTCAAATTATTCATTGGAATTCTGGGTTAGAAGTTATTGGGATTGTTCAGTGAGAAGAATAGTAATGCTAGATAGTGTCTGAAGGACAACTCATTCGTCATTACTCGCCTTCCTCTACAGTGCACACTCTGGGCCAAATGAAATGTAAAACTAAATGTGTGAGTGTTCCTTTTTTTCTCCCTTTTTAAATAACAGCCTCTGGAGATAGGTGGGATTGGGATCAAGGTGCAAAGGAAGGAGGTTTCAGCCTTTCCCTTCCATTATGGATCCATGTGAGAGAAGCTTTCTTCCTGGGTTTAGTCATCAGGACTATGACTGTGATAGGAATGGCATGGTGAATCCCCTCCGTGCTGATATGATCCTGATATCCCGAAGCTATTTAGAAAAAAACTAGACCTGTTAAATGTATTCACACATTTAACATAATGTTCACACACAATGCTGAACCAAACCATGGTTTATTGTATCCACAGCTATGGATTAAGCAAAATGTTAGACATGTAATTTGCTTGTCTGCAATCTGACAAATTTCATGCATTTGAACTTTAATGAAAACGTTCCACACTATTTGTATTTCATTGCAATTTGATCCCACTGTGTTCAAATCCCCCCCATCCTGCACCCCAAATATGTATACATAATTGCCAATTGAATATAATGTTTCTTGCATCTGATGCAGTGGTTTCCAGCCTATGACATACTATGCCATAATTGCCATAATAATTGCTTTAGCATTTGAGGTGTTACAAGGTTGCAAGGTTCTTCACTGAACTTTCAACCATGGCATTGAACTGTATATATGAGATTAAAGTTCCCAGAGGAAAGAGTCTGGTTGTTGGAATATTCTTATTTTTGTATATGGAAAGTGATTCTGGAAATTTTTCTCCTTTCATTTAGTAGGCATATAGTAAATATGAGAGAGAGGTATGTTACACACCCTCCTTAATCTAAAGGACTTCCAGTGATCTGCATAAAGCCCTTTGTAACAATAGGGGATGTGGTTTGGTCAGAGGGTGGAGATCTCATTGTTAAATTTAGGAATATAGCCTGCCCACTCAATGAGCAGCTAAGGAGGGGATGGGCCACAGAGAGCTGTCTGTCAAGGACCAGTCTGCTGAAACACAACTTCAGTCTGCCTTTTTCATTAGACACTGAAGGACTGAAACGTGTTTCTGTTAGCTCTGCTTCCCTCCTACCCCCCCTCCCTCTGATTGCACTGTGACTTGGAGAAATAAAAATAACGGAGTGTCTTGCTTTGAGGAGAGGAAAATCCAGGTTGCCAAAGGGTAGAGAAAATGCTGGGAACTATCACTCTAACAGGTATGAAATGTTTACATTTTGAATTGTATTGATGGTTCTGTTGTCTAATTGTGATGGTGATTCTATGCAGCAGCACTTTTGTCCACGACTCAAGCATGTGACACACATATTGGAGCAGTTCTTTATTAAGCCATGTACAGCATAGTCTATACATGTCTACCTGGAAGTAAATCCCATTGAGTTCAGTGGTGCTTATTTCCGGATAAGTGGGAAAAGTATTGCGGCTATAATAACTTTTAAAACTTATAATTTATGTTTAAATAGGAGTGGGGAAGTGTTTTTGGATTAAAATCCTAAAGCTGCAGCTCTATGCACACTTATCTAGAAAGCCTGTTGCAGTTACATTTACTGCTGCGTAAATATGGTTGAACTCAAGCATCTTTATGTGGTTGAGTTAGGTCAATTTCCCTACATGTTTACGCTTTAAATTAGGAAGTTTAATTTATAGAAAAATGTATTTCAAATGTAACAGTATTTCTTAGATTACAAAGTACTTTAGGATTAGTGATTTTATATTGGCAGGGGTACTTTTTATTCTCTGGCATCTTTTCTACTCACAGAAGCATGCTTGTTTTTGATCTTTCAAATGCCAGAGAATTCTGTACTTATAAGTTTAAAAAAAGTTTCATTTCTCCCCCAACATTTACTCTTTAGTCATGTCATTTAATTACCATATTATTTCACTTAATTTACACTGTGAGTTTTCTCTCAGCCATTTGATCCTAGGTTTCATATTTTTTTGCAACCTCCCATGTCTTAAAAGTAAACTTCCTTTTCCTTAATTTCCATTATCCTTGACCCCAGGCACAACCTTTCTACATAAATAATGGAGCAAACATCTGTTTTAACTTCTGAAGTTCAAGTGATCACTGCTCACTTCATCTTATTCATTAAAAAGTGGACTATGTATCTGCTCATAAACACAAAATCATTAAATTGGAGTGAATTAATTAGTGTGCTTGGAGGGAAGCTATAACCCCCTCTGCCCCCAAACTCCTTTACAACTTAATTTTGGAAACAAAGACCTTTGGAAACTCATCAGTATATTGCTGAATGGTTGGGAACAGTTGCTGAAAAACAATACTTAGAAGCACCAGGGTTTAGACACTTCATTTTATCTTTCCTGCTGAGATGCTTGTTGAAACATTCCATCATTTATAGGGGGGGGGGGAAGAACAGTGATGGTAGACAGTATAGTATATTTATTGCAATATAGGCAATAAATATTTTCAGCTTATGCAAATGTTTTACTGCATCTCTGTGAGATTTCCCCTCAGTTTTGCCTATTAGTCATTTTTGTTTGATCTTTTCTCATAAACATTAAATAGTACTAGCACCAACAAACAGAACTATGACTTTTTTCTTTTCTTTTACAATATCAGTGCTGTGGAATGTATATGCATCCCATGTGGACAACCGAAAGAGACCAATTCTGTTTTGACTTTACTGTAACTCGTTCAGAATGCTAATGTGTTTATTATCATTCTGATAGTAAATTGGGACATCTTAAAACTCCATATGTCATATACAGTTATATGCCAAAATGGCTTCTCTTACAGTTGTAAAGTGCTGGTTGAACTGACATCACCACAGAGGTCAGTTCATTTGTTTAATGTAGGTAAAATACATTTTAAAGCTTGCCCTGCATAGCCTTTACTAATCTCAATGTAACTGTATCCAGCAATTGAATTCCTATAACAAAAAGCCAGCTTATACTTGGAGTGAAGAAGTATGGCAGTTCAAATTCATTCTTAAATTGTTCAGTTGGACCAGCTGTTGTTAGACTCATGACAGTGAGCAATTTTCTTTCCACATTAAATATGTTGTAACACTAGGTACAAAATAGAGCTGTGAATTTTTTAACAGCAGTTGGTTTAAACCAAATATTTCAAGGCAATGATCTGCTCTCAGTTAAACACAATCAACGACACTGATGGCAGTGGGATTAACTATGAAATAGAGAGACTATTCTGGTCTTAGATGTTTAAATATGGAATAAACTTAAGTTTTGTTTTAAAAATTGTTTGGAGACTTTCAGTGGCTAGAGAATTTTGGAACACTAGAGACCCGGGCGTGTATGACATATATCTGATGGATACAGAATGTAGAGAATTCATGGAGAAAATCCAGGGCAGGGCAGCAAATCCGGGGGGGGGGGGGGAGAGAGAGTCAACCAGCTCCAGATGTTGACATGGCTGACTGCAAGCACATGAGGTGTTTCAGATTTAACTGTTACAGCCTGAGAAATACTTTCTGTCTTCCAACTACAAGAAATGGTATCTCTCCTTTCTTGTGAGAAGGTGGGGGAAACGGAAAAAGTATGAAATATTTGTTAGAAGTAAAATGTATGTGTAACACTTTTTAGGTATTGTGGCAGTAGACACTCACTTGATTCTATTCATGTTGGAATGGATATTTTATCTTCCTAATCAGGGAATCGTCATAAAACAACTGCTTTAAGGCCCAAGCTATAGAGTTTTCCCTAATTACACATTTATTTAGAGTAATAAGGAAGTGTTTTCTTTTTACATTGTATGTCAAATGACTGTAAATGTTGGACCTACATTTCTAACAGCACGTTCTAAGTAAGATGAACTCTATAGTACCAACCACATCAGTATCAACTGTGGGAATAAATGAGTGCCTGTGTATTATACGAACAGAAGTTATAGTGAAGAGAGATTGAGTACAAGTACTTGCAACAACTAGTAGCCATAGATATAATGTGTATTCCCATGACTCATCCAGCCTGTGGAGTGGGACTGGATGAGTATCATAATTTTGAATGTGCATGTTCTCATTTACACCACCTGCATGCGTACCTTGCCAGATCTTCCTGGCTTGATCAGAGGACTAAGAAAGGGTGCCTTTTGCTCTTTGTTCTGCTTCTCATTCAGTGACAGAGAAGGCTTAAATCATTCTAATGCCTCATTAAGGCTTTTTTTTTTTAAAAAAAAGGTATAGTACAGGAGTGAGAGAATCTCAGCTCCTGGTATTCTGGTTACATAGAAATCTGAAAAAGTAATGCTGGTGTCTAAAGTATAAATTAAAATTGTGATTACAGTGCTGGAGTTGATCCTTCTTCAAGGTCCTATTTTTCAGATTAAAATCTTCCTCTGCCCCAAAGTATTGGGGGCACAGGGGGAGATGAAACTTAACGGAACCTTAAAAAAAAAGCTAGCTGAAATTTCATTACATGTATACATGTGACATTCTGTTAAGCTGTCTTGTCACTTCTTTTCACACTGCACAATTAAGAAGAAAGTCAATAATGCTGACTTCATTGTGAGTCATTACTGCCATATATAAGTATGAACTGGCATCTCAGAGAAGCAAACCACAAACAGCAGAGTTCTACTAAGAGACACTGTTCTCTCTGGTTGACAGATAGTTTTGAATGTCTTTAGATCTAAAATCAACATTGTTTACACCATCCCTTTGATGTAACTGCACATAAAGCTACTCTGCAAAGTAACGAGGGCTTCTTCCAATAGTGAGCAGCGTTGTTGGGCACTCACAGAATGGAACTATGGAGGAGACTTGATTTAGGACGGTGTGGCTAAAGAAGCCTTGGGGTACAATATTTGGATGTTTGGGTGGAGCCACTCCTTGACACACTGTGGTTTTCAGCATTTTCAAGTTGATCTGGGGTAAACCTTTCTAGAATTGTAATTAGTACTCTTAAAAGCAGTAATCATACTTTTTCAGTGAATTTTATTTTATTGGCATCGTTGCTATTCATAGGCATCATTGAAAGTTATTTTGTTTCGGCATGCTTTTTCTTATGAATCCATAAGCATAGCATATCTTGATTTTTAAAAAATACATTGAATGTAGTTATAGCCAATCTCATCTATATATTATGCACCTAGTATTTCACATAAACCTTGAGATTTGTTAAGTAAAATAGCAATGAAATACTGCCCTCTGCTGTTCATTTTTGTCAACAAATTAGTTTTTCTTTTTGAAGATAATGGTTTTGCTTCTGACATGTCAAATGACAATGGAACAATAAGACAGCGCCTGATAAACTTGCAGTCATTAATTTCTAAATATTATGGTCTGCTTCACAAGTCACTTTAAATGAGAGTTAAACTAAACTATGGTTTAAAGCTGCAAACTGCTGTAGCGATTTTGCTCCTCTGCTGGGAATGTGGCTTGTTTGGGGAAAACAAGCCACAAACCTTGGTTCGAACATAATACTAAGCCAAACCACGGCTTAGCTCCTAGCAGCATGGTGATAGCAGGAGCAGAGGAGAAGTGAAATGCCTGTCCTTTCAGCAGCATGCACCCACATGCTGTGTGCTAACCTTTAAACCACAGTTTAAAATGGTGTATTAGTAGCAAGAGGAATGTGTATCTCAACAGCTAATGCTTTCTGGGACCAATTTGTTTATGTTTTAATTTATATTCTGCTTAAATTCATAGAAATTATATCCTACACTTCCTCCCAAAGGAGTTTAGGGTGGCAAACAACAAGCAATAAAAACACATTAAAAACAATTTGAACACAGATGCAGACTGGGAAAGAACTCAACCTAAAAGGCTTGTAGGAAGAGGAAGGTCTTTAGTAGGCACCAACAAGACAACAGAGATGGGGGGGGGGCAGTCTGTTTAATATTTAAAGAGAATGAATTCAGAAGGGTAGGTACCACAGCACTAAAAGCCTAATACCTAAATTGTGCAGAACAGAGCTCATAATAAAATAGTATTTGCAGGAGGCCTTCTTCACCTGCAGAGTGCAGGGGTCAACTGGATATGTAAGGGGTGAGATGATATTTCGGTATCCTGATTCCAATTTGTATAGGGTTTTATACACTAAAACCAGCACATTAAACTTAGTCTGCTGGCTAATATTCCACCATCTAGTCTTCAAGGTGGCTTATGATATGGAATAAAACAACAAAAAATAAATCCAATTAAAAGAACAGCATCAACTAAAATGCATTCCTAATAATAAGATTTTCCAATCCAAATTCTCAAAATGTCTGGCAGGGTAGATCTTGTCTTTACTGAAGTATTAAAAAATTGGTAACAAATTGTAGCTGCACAGTTCTTCAGGTAGAGGATTTTTTTTTTGTCTTCAAAGCATTCACCAGAAAGTCTCAAAGTAAAGTTACGGTGCAATTGGATAATAGATTTCTCACAGAAACATCCTAAATGTGGACACTTTTCTTTTGACAAGCAAACATTCTCAGGCCACTTACTGCAGCTTCATCTCATTGCAATTTTAAGTAAAGCTAAATGCATACAGTTTATCATAGGAGTCTAGTGGATGGTTTGAAGGTTGCTAGTGATAGTTTGTGATTAAGCAGGTCCAATTACAGCAGTAGTAGTAGACCTGGATTTCTCCTCCTGTAAAAAGCCTGGGAACAGAGGCCCAATACTGTACTTGGCCAAATCTAGTACAATTATATGTAGTCAAGGTTCTTAGGTAACTGGAAATTGTTCAGATTTGAATTGCTTGGCCTGTTGATATGGAAGGTACTGCATTGCAGATAATGACTATAAAATGTTAGTGCTCTCTGAAAGTATGCATACATCTCTTGAGGAATTATTCTGGGGATGGCTGGAGATGGAAGCCATCTGTATGGAAGGGCAAGTTGCCATTGATCATTGCTTTATTATGGTTTGATCATGGTCAGGAAATGTGCTTAATGTAATGCAAATCAGATCAGATGTGATTTAGTTGTTAGAGGATCTGGAGCATTTTTAATAGAGCGGTACTTTTAAAAGATTTCTTTACAGCAAAAGCAGAGAGACAGATTTGTTTTTTCTTTCTTTTGCTATATAATTAACACGTCAGAAAATACTCCTTCTTCTTAATCCAGCAGATGCCCTGGAAGGAGATTCAGGACAGACAAAACTACGGTTCTTCACATAATTCATTTATTTAACATTGTGGCACTTTGCCTGTGGAATTCGCTCCCTCTAGCAATATACCAGATAACTTCATTTTGGGAGTTTTTGTTGACAACTTGGTACATACCTGTTTACCTAGGCGTTTGTGCTGTCTTGAGATCAAGTGTTGGGCTTATTTCTGCTGCACGGTGTATTTTTCATCATCATAATTTTATTTGTATGCTGCCTTTCCTAATTAAATCCATGCTCAGGGTGGCTTACAACATAAAAAGATTTATATAATTATAAACAAAGCAAAAGTAAAACACATCAAAAAGTGCACAGCCAAACTGAACAATTTCAACATAACTCATAATACCTAAAAATAAAGATACAAAAATTAACAGCAATAATAGCAAACAAACAAATCCCTAAACAGTACCTCAGCAGCCTCCTGGAGTCAGTCATTCAGGGCCCCTCCCTCCTAGGCCAGGTGGAAAAGGCTTGCAAGGCATGGAGCAGGTCTTCCAGGAATCACAACCAAAATTTATTGTTTGTTTTATAAAATTGATAAACTGCTTGATTGTAAGAAACCTCAATGTGGTTTACAAAAATATAAAACAAGAAAAGCCTCTTAACTAATGAAAATAGACTATGGTCTCTGCTGCTGGCTTGACTCAGATACTATTAAAAAAATTAACTCCTTAAATTTTGGAAGTAGAATGTCAGGTTGGGAACATGGTGTGGCTGCCTTTACATTATCAAAATTCTGAAAGCAAAATATTTGTTTTCCAATGTCCACAGTTTATTTAAAATTCTTTTGATGCCCTAGGTTTTTCCAGTATGAAGCTTCCAACCAAATTTTGAAGTGACTTTATTTCACTTCATTATCTCTCTATATAATTATGTTTTGTTAATTTTATGCATAGATACCCTTAAAATAATGGAATTATTTTTATCATGCATTTTAAAAGACATACAGTCATACCTTGGTTCTCGAATGGAATCCATTCTGGAAGTCCATTTGACTTCTGAAAATGTACAAAAACCAAGGCATAGCTTCTGATTGGCTGCAGGAGCTTCTTGCACTCAATCAGAAGCCACAGAAGCCGCATTGGACATTTGGGCTACAAAAAAGTTTGCAAACCGAAACACTCACTTCTGGGTTTGCGGCGTTCGGGAGCCAAAACCTTCGAGTCACAAGGCGTTTGGCAACCAAGGTACGACTGTATATAATGTCCACAATCTTGTACAAAATTGAATATGTTTAAGCTCATTAATTTCAATGCATTCGACTTTTAATAATAGTGCAGTGTATTCCTATATGGGTTTATTTGGAACTAAGTCCCACAGCCTTACTCCCAAGTAAGTGTGCCTAGGATTAGAGGAATAGTGATTGTTTCTACTTCTTATGCAATTTAAATAGAATTGTAATAACAGAATGCCTAATTATTTATTGCTTTTAAATGTCTCCTACAGTTGGACAAAGAGAAACTGCAAATGTGATTCTAAAAGAAGAGCCAGCTGAAAATATGGAGACCAAGCCAGCAGAATCACCCGATAAATCTAACATAGATGTGGAACAGAAAGATGCAGAAGATGCTGATCAGCAATTGCCATCAGAAGAAGAAAAAGTGGAAGAGCAGGCAGAACCTGGTGAATCTCCATCAGCAAATGATGTTGGATTTAAAAAAGTTTTTAAGTTCGTTGGATTCAAATTTACCGTCAGAAAGGAAAAGACTGAAAAAGCAGAACCTGTTCAGTTGCTGAATGTGAAAGCAGATGAGACAGAAGTGCTATCGGAAGGAGCTGGAGATTGTAAAGAAATCAGGCTAGATACAGTGGAGGAGGAAACACAAAGTGAGGTGCCCTACCCTGTAGAAAAGACTGAGCAAGAAACTCAGACTGAGCAGACAAAAGAAGTAATTTCTCCTGAAAAGGTAACAGAAGGTCCTGTTGAAGCAGGAAGCAAGGAGACCGAGATTAAAAGTGATGGTAGCAAGTCTCCAGAGTCTCCAACAAGTCCATTAACTAATGAAACAGCATCACCCCTAAGAAAGTTCTTTACCCAGGGTTGGGCTGGGTTTAGGAAAAGGACAAGTTTCAGGAAACCTAAAGAAGAAGAACAGCAGGCCACTGAGAGAGAAATGCAGGAGCAAGAAAAAGGAGTGATAAAAGAGGAAGCCACTCCCACTGAAGAATCAGAAAAAGAAAAACCCATACCAGAAAAAGAGAAGGCAGAAGTGTCTATAGAAGCCAGTGATGCTATAGTAGAAAGAGAAGAAACAAAAATGATAGATGTCTCAACAGAAACACATAAGGAGGAAGCTGTTGCTGCCTTTGAACAGCCATCACCACAAATGTCTGCTGAAAGTGTAGACATAGAACCCAGTAAAAGCTTGAATAAAATTGACTTTGAGAACTTGGAACCTGCACAAAAATGTCAAATGGCCCTGGAGCATAGCCCTCTTGCATCATCTGAGAAAAAATCTGAACTAGCAGCTCCTTTGGCAACTGAAGTATTTGAAGAAAAAACAGATCAGTCTGCACCAACTTCTCCAATGCCTATAGAAACACCTGAGGAGCATTTTGAAATAGTTGAAGCCATATCTGAACCGAAGGCTCCTCTGGCAACGGAAAATTTTGATGACAGACCCACAGAGATATGCACTGATGTTAGCACTACTGTGGAGAAGAAAGAACCAAAACCAACTGAAAAATCAAAACTTGTTCTTGAACAGTTCGTTGAAACTGATGTTGAGATTAAAGGACAAGCCACTGATGAACAGCTAAAAGTCAAAGAAAGCTTGGTTGAACTAGCAAATGAGCCACTCAAGCAAACTGAACCAAGCAGTGGAGATTCAGCAACAATCAAACCTCTAGAAGTCATTACAAATGAAGTTGAATTACTTTCATCTCAAGAAAGAGCCAAGTTACAAGGCAGCCCCCTAAAAAAGCTTTTTACAAGTTCAAGCTTAAAGAAGTTGTCAGCAAAGAAACATAAAGGAAGAAGAGAAGAAGCTAAGCTAGGGGAAGCAGCAGAACAAGCACAGCAGTTGTCTGATTCTGCAGAAAGTCCAGAAGATCCAAGAGCAGAAAGCTCTGCTTCTTCCCCTGAAGAAACAACAGAATCTGTAGGAAAAGTTACAGATGCAGCACAGACCACTGAAACGGAAGATGGTTCTACTTCAGATATGGAGAGGAAAAGAGACATTGTTACACCTTGGGCATCATTTAAAAAAATGGTGACTCCTAAGAAACGGGTCAGGAGGCTTTCTGAAAGTGATAAGGAAGAAGAGCTTGAGAAGGCAAAAACTGCTACTCTATCTTCAACTGAAAGTGCACCTTGTGAAGAGCAGGATGATATAAAAGAAAATGTTGAGGAACAGAAATTAGAAAAAAGCATAGATGAGCCCAAGAGAAAGGTTGATACTTCTGTATCATGGGAAGCCTTAATTTGTGTAGGTTCATCTAAGAAAAGAACCAGAAAATCATCAACTTCTGATGAAGAGGTAGGACAAAGACTTGCTCAAGAAGGACAGAAAATAGATGAAAATGGGCCCAATAAAGAAACAGCACCAAGCATGACCATTACTAGCTCACAAGAAAGTGATCAAGGACAAGGAGGTTTTTCACCAGAACAAGCTGGAAGCCCATCTGAAGGTGAGGGAGTTTCAACATGGGAGTCCTTTAAAAGACTAGTAACCCCAAGAAGAAAATCTAAAACAAAAATGGAAGAGAGAAATGAAGAATCTTCCACAGCTCCAAGTTTAGAACATTATACTTCAGATGGAGAGTCTGGAAAGGAAGAATCATGGGTTTCATTTAAAAAACTAATGCCTGGTCGTAGGAAGAAGAAGTCAGATGGAATACCAGAACATGCTCCTGTTCAGGAAGCTGGAGAAGAAATGACTGAAATCCATGAGGACGACTCTGATGTTCCAGCCGTTGTTCCTTTATCAGAGTATGATGCTGCTGAACAAGAGAAGTTTGAAGCTCAAAAGGCAAAACAAGATGATTTAACTAAGAAAACTTCAGACCAGTCAGAAAGTACTTTGATTATTGAGCAGTCCAATGAAGGACTAGTTCATGCAGTTACTGTCACAATGGTAGAAGGAGAGAGAGCAGTTACAAGTATTGAAGAAAGATCACCATCTTGGATATCGGCTGCTGTGACAGAGTCCATTGAACATGCAAAGGAAGATGAAGAGAAACATATTGATCAGATCTCTGAAACTGGAATTGTGGAAGAAATGGTGGTGGTTACTAAAGTCATGCCAGAAATTCAAAAGGAGTTTAGCGGTGACACACTAACCTCAGAAGCAATCACAGCCAGAGAAGAAACTTCAGGTGTTGAAGAAACAGCTGAAGTATCCTGTGCTGAAGAGACAACGGAAATGGTTTCAGCAGTTTCAAGGCTAACTGAGTCCCCCGATACAACAGAAATAGTAACACCTGTGCAGGAGGTAGAGGAAAGCCAGCAAAACCTAGAAGAACTAAATAAACAAACACAGGAAATTCTGCAAGAAGTTGCTGAAAGAGTTAAATTGTCCAGCGAAGCACAGGAAACAATTCTGCCTGAGAAAATAGAGAAAACAGGGCAAGAAACTACTATCATATTTCAAGAGGCAGAACCACCCTCAAAGGAAGAACCACAGAAGACAGATATCCAAGTTAGTGAAAGTAGTCAAAGTCAAGATGAAGCTAAAGAAAGTAGTTCGAAGGAAGCGCTGGAGAAGAGTAATGACATTTGTGTAGAGGTGAAGGAAAGCTCGAAAGAAAGTGTTAGCTTGGATAAGACTGATGAGAGTCATGATTCAAAGATTGAACAAGAAATTGTTCAAGAAATCATTGAAAAACAGGCTGCTGAAGAGGAAGGATTTGTCATTATCACAGTAACCCCTGAAGAAGGGCCAGAAGTAAATGTTGGTGACTTGGTAAAGGAAGCCAAAACAAATTTAAAAGATGCAGTTGAAGGTGGGATTACAGATACTGGTCGAGCAGTTGATGAACTGGCAAAAATATCACATGAAGAGAAGCCTCAGTTCTCCCAGAAACTTGAACAAGTGGTGAACACCATACCTGACTTGGAAGCTAAATTAGTAACTGCTGCAGATGAGGTAAAAGCCCCTGTGCAAAAAGAAATAAAAGAAGCTGAGCCTCCGTGTGCTGAAGTTTTTGTGCTTGAGGCACCCATCCAGAGCAAGATAACTGAAGTTCCAGTGCAGAATGCAGTAACTGAAGTCAGTGACCTAGGTATGGCCAAACATGCCACACTTGGCTTACTACCAGGAAGCACAGAGAATGTTGTAGTTGAGGCCTGCATCCAGAACAAAGACACAGAGGTTTCTTTGGTAACTGAGACCCATGTACAGAAGGTGGAACCCAAGGGCCAACTACAGAAACCAGAAACCAATATTTCTATGGTAAATGAGAAACTTGAACCTCTCCATGCTGAGACTGTAGAAGAAGACTTGCCCACAAGAAAGGTGGAAGTGGAGGTCCACAAGCAGAATGCAGAGACTGAGACCCATAAGCAGAGTGTAGAAACAGATGGCCATGTCAAAGAGGTGGAAATGAAGTTCCTTGAAGAGAGGGTAGAAGCAGAGAAGGCAGGATTAAAGGAGGACTTGGAGCTTCCCACAAAGGCTGAAGCAGTGTCCCCCTCAGAAAAAGAAGTGGAGGAACATATAAAAGACACAGAAGCACAGATCTCTACAGAAAAGGCACATGCAAAGTTGGAGGCAGATGCCTGCACAGAGAAAGTAGATGTGAAGGCAGATGTAGAAAAGGTGGAAGTTGAGATTTCCAAAACACAGATGGAAGTACAGACCTCCACGGACAAGGGGGAATCAGAGGCTCCCTCAGAGATTATGAAAGTGGAGGACCCTATAGAAAAGACAAAAGCTGCAGCAGAAGAATCAAATGCACCTGTTTGTGTGGAGGCCATCACAGTGAAGCCAGATGTGAAGGTGCAAGCAGAGGTTCCTATAGAGAAGGCAGAAACAGTGGCCTCATCAGATCAGCTAGATGAAAAGCTGGATATGGAAACTCCTGTAGAGAAGGTGGATATAGAGTCTGCTGTAGAGATTGCCAAGGAAAAGAGTGAAGTTGAGGTTCCTGCAAAGAAGTTGGATGCAGAGGACTCCGCAAAGAAGGCAAAAGTGGCATCCTCTGTAGAAAAAGCAGAAGGTGATACTATTCTTAAAGAGAAAACAGAAGCCCCCATAGAGAAGGCAGCCATCAAGGCTGGTGTGGAGGTCTTTGCAGAGAAGGAGGATGCAAAAGTGGAAGTGAAATTTCCTTCTGAGAAGGTGCATAAGGAGGTCTTTTCAGAACAGTCAGAAGAAATTATGGAAGCAGAAACCACTGCCACCAAACAGCAAGAAGTAAAAGAGATCCTGAAGAATGTGGAGAATGAGGTCAGTTTCAACTCTGAGGTTGAAGATACTTCAGATTCCCTAGCAACATCTGTTGAGATAATTTATGATAAAGCCTCTGTAATTAGTGACAAGACTGAAGCTCCTGAGCAGACGGAAATGCAAGATGTTTCCCTTTCCTCAGAATTAAAATGTTTTGATGCAGTTGTTACTGAGGAGCTTTCAAATAACGAAGTAAAAGATGACTCTCCCCTAGTAAAAACACCAACAGAGCAAGCTGTAGCTGAGAGATCTGTGGAAAGGGGACTAGTTGAAGTCTCCACACCTGATCAAAATGCAGTGGATGTCATCCAGAAGGATGTAGCAGACGCCAGCCATACCTTGAAATTGGAAGGCACAGAAGGAATTGCGGTTGACGTTCCAGAAAGTAATGAACTGAAGGATGTCACACTTGTAACTGCAACTGAAGGATCTGTGCAGAATGAAAAGGAAGATGCACTTACTTTGGGATCAAAACACACTGAGGCTGAGTTAATAGAGGACAGCACTGTGAAAAGTGAGGCAACTGTGGATTCTGTGAAAAAAGAGGTTGAAAACATAGAGCTAACAACTGAAGAGAAATTCACAGGAACTGTAGCAACTGAAGCAGTAAAGACCAAAGTTGGAGACACTCTCATCTCTGACTCTGGTGCTTTATCAGATGTCATCTCAGAAAAGAAAGGAGAGAGTTCTGTCACAGAAGGCAGTGAAGCAGGTATAAATGGCGTTTGTGTACAGAGTGAAGTGTGTCCTCGTAAATTGCCCCTGGAAACAGTCTTTCCACTTCCACAATCTGCCACAATTTCAGATAGCTCTGAGAGAAGGCAAGCATTGTCGGAGAAGGTGCTAGTAACAGAAACAGAAATATCAACAGGGAAAATTAAACTTGCTGATGCTGATGCACTTGGTGCAGCTCCAGTGCAGCAAGAAATGTTCACTGAGCAGAAGGAGGTTATCACCACTGACATTCCTGAAGTACAAAGTTATGGAGTTCATAAATCCTCTGTAACAGTAACAGCTGCAACAGCCGAAGAACAAGTTATTGCAGAGAATGTCACAGTTACGGAAACATTAACTGAAAACCTGCAGTCTGTCCTAGAGGAGCCAAAAGAAACCACGTTCAAAACAGTCCAGCAGGTGAGCTTTGCTCAACCAGGACTTGAGGCTCTAGGTACTGATAAGGATACAGTGTCATGGTCTGGGAAAGCAAATTCAGTGGTAGAGGAGGCAGTTTTAGCAGCAGTAACATGCACCAAAGATGATTTGATCCAGAAGTCTGTATTGGATTCCAGCCCAGAAATGAAGCTTCAGAGATTAGAATCAAGTCAAGAAGGTGAAAAAAAGACACCTCCAGAAAGAAGCCCCTCTTTAACTCATATAGAATTTCAAAAAGATGTGGTTCAATCGGTGACTATAGAGTCACAGAGTACAAAAATTGTGCTGAAAATCATCCAGAATGCTGTTGATACATTGGAGGAAACAGAAGAGTTGCCATCTGTGTCAAAGCAACAGAGTGAGCCATTTTTAAAGAGTGTAAATAAATCTGAAATTCAGGAAAGTTTGCAGACTGGTCAGATTCTTCCTGTAAAAGGCAGAGGAGAGAAAAATCTAGAGATCCAGCCATCAACTATAATTTTAACTCAATCTGCAGAGAATCAAGAGGCCTTCAAAGTGGCAGAAGAAATGCATTTTGCATCTGATAAATCCGAAGACGCTAAAATGAAACTGATGTTGCAGCCAGATGAACGATCAGGCACTGTGACAACACTAGCACAAGACCCTCAATCTCTGAATGAAATTGTGAAAGAAATTAAGCAAGAGACAGATTTCCAGAAAGAAAATGGTGAACCAAAGCTGCATTCTGCAGGGGATATAGCCACTCCAACAGAGATTCAGAGACCAGCAGTAGAAGATACTGCCTCAGGAGATCTACCCAAAGAGTCACTTGAAGTGGCCCAACCAAGGCTGACGGATGTAGAAGCTGGGCAGACTGTTCAGATCCAACAGCAGTTTATAGAACAACAAACACCTGTGAAAAACAAAGATGACCACAGCCAATCAACAGGATTCGTGGAGACATACACAGAGAAAGATGTAAATAATCAAGACTACACCATCAGTGAGAGTCCACAGCTAAGCTTAGAGCTCACTGAATCCTGAGGTTTAATGTAAGTATCTACTATTTAAATTCAGAATAATTAACTATTTTCAGTGGCTTTTTAAGCTAGATAACTGAGCTAGATAACTTGCTATCAGAACTACAAATTGTGGTCAAATATTTCATTGTCAAATGGCTTAGAACAGGTTTTCAGTTTCTTGTTTGAGAGACTGTACTTAGTATTTAGTATTTTTTTAAGAAATATCTCTTAAGCTGTCTTTTGCATTCAATTGAACTTCAGAATTTAACTTTGTTCCAGGTAACAAGTTTCCCTAATATGCAGGCTCTTTATGGGACAAAGCTTGACTCCTCATGCATATGCTTGTCTTCATATGGCCTGGTTAGTGCCTAATGGCGCGATGGGAGCAAAACAACTGGTTTTCTAAATGTGCACCAGCATGCTTGCTTGCTCATACTAACCCATTTTTTTTTGGCCTAGAACTATGTGTGAACTAAGCCTGTGAAGATCCATTATTTTGCCATCACTTTCAAAGGATATTCTTTAAAAGAACAGTGAAACCTAGAGGAGGAGGCCTTCACACAACTTAAAGCCATATACAGCTGTGGCTGAACAGGAAATGTTCATTTCTGTAATTACAACAGATGGCTTTATGGCATTGGCCTAGTCTGTTGTCCCCCCGAATGATGCAGCAGGTTAACAGGATATATTCAGAGCCCCAATTTTACTCGGGTTTGTAGAAGCAACTTGAGTCTCTTACCCCTTTATTAAGGTGGTCTGAAACTCTTCTTACCATAAGGTTCCTGTGAGGCTTAACTGTACAGTTTTAATCGCTACCCAAGCTTTTTTTATATACACTTTTCCCTCGCCCTAGGATATATCCAGTGACCAGCACCATGTAGTTGCTCCACTCACAATGCTGTTTTAGCTGTCCCCACCTTAAATCTTATCTGCTGTGGCTGGGCCTGTATTTGCTGCTGTGTGTTCTTGCCTCTCCTCCGCCATCCCACATATTGCCTTATATGCAGGTGGGAGCTGAGTCAGCATCTTCAGGCTGTTCCTGCAGCCATACCACGTCCTCTCTAGCACAATAATCAGATCTAGTAAGATAGCAGCCAAGGCTGTTCCTGGCTACCTCCCAATAGGTTTCTTAATGTAAAAAGAGGAGTCAACCGCACATTCCTCAGCTGTGCTTAGAGCATACCTATCACAAGCAAACTATCGGACAAATCGAAACACCGATTAAAGCTAATCACTGCTTGCCTGCTTCTTTTGCTTACCGACTACTGCAGGGAAGATGAACCTGTGGTTGTCCAGTGGTTATTGGAGTTCCGTTCCTTCAGTTTCAGCCAGCATGGTGAAATACCAAGTAAGGGTTGTACAGTAGTCCGACATTTGGATGGCCACAGGTTTCCCACCTTTGCACCACTGCATTCTCCTTTTTTCTGGCAAGGGAAAGTTAACAATTCAGCCTTATACAGGCTTCCTCAAACTCGGCCCTCCAGATGTTTTTGGCCTGCAACTCCCATGATCCCTAGCTAGCAGGACCAGTAGTCAGGGATGATGGGGATTGTCTTCTCAAAACATCTGGAGGGCCGAGTTTGAGGAAGCCTGGCCTTATAGCTGGGTGTTGGAGGCAGGAATAAATTACAGTGGTACCTTGGGTTAAGTACTTAATTCATTCCAGAGGTCCGTTCTTAACCTGAAGACCACTTTAGCTGATGGGGCCTCCTGCTGCTACCGTGCTGCTGGAGCACGATTTCTGTTCTCATCCTGAAGCAACATTCTTAACCCCAGGTACTATTTCTGGGTTAGCAGAGTCTGTAACCTGAAGTGTATGTAACCTGAGGTACCATTGTACGCTGCTTATGTCATGAGATTTTGCTAACTTTTCCAAGCTGAAAAACACATCGTTAGCCCCTTTTTAATGCTACCTTAGGTTGGTGAACGCTTAGTCTGTCCTGCCTTTAAGGGCTTATGACTGAGTCATCTCCAGCCTGGGCAGTTTCCCACATAGTTCCACTGTTGCCAGCCGCTGCATAGCAGCAGCATGCTTAACTACTGACTGCTTCCATTGATGTGGCATCTAGTTTTGGTTCATGATGTGCATAGAAAAAATCTATTATAATATGATGGTACTGCCATCTCTCTGGATAAAAGGCTCGGGCTGCAATATTTTGTTGATTTTTCTTTACTTCTGTTTCCACAGTTCTGGAAAAGTTTTGTCTTTATATTTGGAGGGACCAGTTCCTGAAGCAGCAGCAGAAGATAATGGATTCTGTTTAATTGGGTTGGAGGTCACTGATTTGGAACAGAGAACAGATGTCTGATGTCATTCTGAGAAATATACCTGACAATCCTGAGATACCATCAGGAGCTTGAACCGTCGTCTTTTACTATTGATTGTCAACACTTGCTCTTCACAATATTCTTTTATATTTTTTTGCTGATGAGTTGGAGTGGGGGGCAGAAAGTGTTAACTTTTGCTGAAATGACGTCCATACCTTAACCTGGGAAGGAAGTTGGCATCTTTTAAGCTCCCCATTTTATCAGTGCTTCCAAAACTGGATTGTAATTCTTTGTGTATTTATGTGTATATCTTCAAGCAAAATCCAATTTTAATGTATATTTCCTCCTCTTTATATGTGGAAAGAAAAAGAAAGAAAGAGAATGAAAGAAAATGATCTCACTTGTCTCACCCAGTAAAGAAACAATATATGTGACCAATAGGGAAGAATTGTGAGTGAGCTACAGTTGGCCACAGATAGATCAGAATACATATGCATTGGCTTTCCATGGTGTAGAATGGTGTGAGAACCATGTTTAATGTTGTATTGGGTCTTGATTTGGTACAAGTCATACTCAAAAGACATAGTTTTGCTTTGGAATAGTTGTGTTACTGGTTTACTAAACAGGACTTTATTTTCCATCACCTTTTATAAGCATGGCACTATGGCATTGTGTGTTGAAAATATGTCAGTTACATTCAAATGGAGAGTTAGGTGTACTTAAAAAGAAAGATTTCAGTGTACTTAAGCCTTCCTAAGTCTGCACTGACTTTCACATTTATCTGAGTACAGTTTAATTCTAAGGGAAAGTGGAAAGTCTTTAGAAGCCAGACAAATAAATAGCCCCATCAATGTTTCTTCGGCCTTCCCTTAGTCCATTTAAGAAACTGTCATACCATCATAACTTTAGGCAAATGCTGAACTGGTTTGAAGCTATCAAGAAAAATAAAGATGGTTCAATTTTTAGCGTAACATTTAATGCTCTCCTGTTTTTGGAACATCCATGTCATGAAGTAAGACAATTTATTTTCAAAAGGTTTTTGATGAGTAAAGGATTATGTTTGCTCTATATGTGTGTCCCCTCAGTAGGAAAGTATATTTCATTATGCTTGTGTACATTTAGAAAACTCTGATTTCTGAAAAGTGATTTAAACAAAAATTTGGCTTATACTGAGCTTATACTGAGCTCTTAATTAATAATTTTAAAAGCCCCAGAATTTAGGAAACATTGAGCAGGAGTCACTCTTCTGTTTTGTTAATGGAGAATTGCAGAGTTTAGTACTGGTCAGTATAGATTGTGCATAAAACTGGGCAGGCTTGAAATGCTAAATAATTGAAAGATAATTAAAATATTCAAAGCATCTAGTGTTTGATCTTCTAGACACCAAACATGTCTAGCAGGTCAAGTTATATTGCACTTTGTAGCCTTCGTACCTGTCTCAGCTGTGTCTTGCATGGCTCAGCAGCTTCATTGTCCTACATGTATAGTAATTTATTTGGAAATTATCTACGTGAGCCAAATAAGACCTTTGGGGAGCTGCACAATGAGTAAAGAAAGAAAACTGTCACTGGTCTAATAGTACCATCTAGTGGTTGCTGTATGCATAATGTAGCTTAGAAATACTTTTAGCTAACAATACTGCCTTTCTTCAAATAGAATATGGAAAGTTGTGAGTTTTTTAAAATTCATCTAACTTACCTGGAACAGCTCTGCTAATAAAATGCAAAATAATAATATGCAATTTTCTCAGTGTATTGGCAAAATTTGCAGTTCTGCGATGAAGTAGCTGATTTATGAAAATTAAAAATGGAACAATGCTTTTTATAAACCCTCTTAAAAGGTATAAAGACAACAGGGTTTCTTTGAACATCAGAAAAGTGAAACACTGATACATCAGTTTGTTTCAAAATATAACTCTGAAATAATTTTAAATAGCTAGGTGGATAAGAAAGGTGAGTGGCCATTATTTAAACATGTACGTTATCTACAGCCGTTCTTTCAGTTTCAATTACTGCCTTCTCTGACGAAGATCCACTGGTGTCACCGTGCAAGAAATAATAACATCATTTTGGTATAATCATTGAACCCTTTTGGATTACAGAGTTGCCAAACTGGCAGCCTGGATAATTGTTTAGCTTTCAAATTAGCCCATGAGTTGGGCCAGGAAGTACTGAATAGTAAATTGCGGTGGGTGGGTTCCCCCATCTCTTTACTGGCAGCTATTGAGCAGTGCTGCCAGAACAGATGGCAGCTGCTTGCTAGTAAGCCTCCTCCATCTCTGTCTCTTGATTGCAGCTAGTACACACGGTGTAACAGTGGCAAGGTATTCTCTCCCAACCCTAGGCCCATCAACTGAAGACTCTCCATGTATCTGCTAACTTCTCCAAAATGATGGCCTTCCCCCACCCCCAATCACACCACTATTGTGAGCAGTTTGCTTGTTCAGTTTGGATCAAGTTTGGGATAAATGTGTCTTACATTTGTAAGACCAGGGTAGGAGAGAATAATCAAAACCAGTAACCCTTTCACTCCTAGTGGGTGCTAGTCCATGAAGCCTCTTCACTAAGCAAAACAGTGAGCTAGTGAATAGCACCGCATCAATCTGTCTCCCTGAAAAGTAGGTGGTGTATGTATGTACACAAGTTAGCACATGCATCTCTCTGGACTTAGTGTGATAAGATATGAACTTCTTGATATGAATGAATTTGTAAGAAAGTTTAGTTTATTCAGTGCAAAATGGAAACTTTAAAAAGTATTGAAGGTTAAAGCTCAATGGCCTCCAAGAATAAGAAAAAAAAGAAATACAGGTAGGCGCTTGTTTGTGGATCAGTTAGATGTATTCCATGTGTGTGTCTACAATGTGTACAAATGTGTAAAACATTCAGTAACATGGTGTGTTCCAAAATTATTTGGGGGAATCTTTGGTTCTCCCCCACCTTAGTGGCAGCTTCCCCAGTTAGAGTATGAATTAGAAAGTTTGTTCTGATTGCCAAATGCTATTTTGATCACTTTCATTGCGTGCTTTACAACAAGTCTGTCAAAGTCATTGTCCCTGAACTTCATGTGGCCTACCAGTCATGGGTTTAGTTGATGCCTGATGAACCTTTCATAGCCGAAGGGGACCTCGAAATAAGTTTATCTCACACCCGGCAGGCCACAAAACATGGCCTGTGAATTTCACAGCCCCGTTTTACAGTGCTAAGCAAATGGAAAACCCGCTGTGAAATGCAACGTGTGTATGGAAAGCCATATTGCAGTAGCTGCAACAAGGTAAATAATAATAATAATAATAAAACAATGGCATGGCCTATGTTATCCTGGTTCTAATCTTTATAGCTCTGAGGCTGTTAATAAATATGTAAAGTTATCTAAACATTTAAATAAAACCTAGTAATCACAATGTAAATTACCTGGCTAGAAGTTGGGGAACAAGCGCTTCGTTCTTGCTTGGGTTTTTTTTAAAAAAATACTGATCTAGGGCCTTTCTAAGCAATGCAAAGAACACAAATCACATTACCAATATTTCTGCTTTTAACTGACCCGTCTCCAAAAACCAAAAGCACCAATAGATTTTTTTCCATGGTGCAGGGAGCATGTCTCCATACACAGATACTGCTTTGTTACAGTGTATTGCTTTGGCCTCAGAAATACTCAAGACGAGGCTGCAAACTTTTAGCTTGTGCCACAACTCCAAGCTTTTGCAGTTTCTTCTTAATCCAGTGTATTGGATTAACTGATACTTTGATTTTATATGTTGTTTTTAAGGTAGATTTTCATGGACTAAATAAAATACAAACACAATTCATGCTCACTGTGTCCTTTGTCATTCTTATAATTGCTGTTCTTTGTAGTCTCTTTGTCATCACACTGATGGGATTTGTACCTGAGAAGAGCAACTTTGAGAACTTCTAGCCAGGGAACTAGCATTCATCTTTTCCTGAAAGCTGAGGGGCCCATGAAATAACACCATTACTCCATTGATCCCAAGAAATGGTGGAATGCACCAACTGGGTAAGGGAAAATCAGGCTTTGGCTTGTGACAAGGACCACTTGCAGAAGCATTTTCAGGTGCACATAAAGCTATGGGATTCCCTACTGCTTTAAATGCCAAATTGCAGCCTGGGCATCTCGGAAATACCAAAACCTTTTGGTTTAAGACTAAATTGTGGTTGTGGGGTTTTAGTATAGCTTGCTTTTTGCAATCCTAAACAGTTACTCTGAAATTCTCAGTGGAACATGCTTTTATGTACATATATTTAGGGTCAGGTGATTATCTGCATTTTTATTACTTAGAAAGAATTCATAATATTGTTGCAAATAACCCTTGCTAAATATACACTGGCAGCAAGCGTTGTTAAAGCAATCCACCATATTATCCACACTAATGCAGCTACAGTAAGATTCTGTGCAGTTGTTTCATTTATGAAAATTGCTACTAATGGAGCATGTTCAGCAATTCTGAAGACTTGCAGAAGAGCATCTGGTGTGTTTGCGCTAATTGTGCAATGGTGTAGCAGTTGTAACCCATCCACATTTCTGGACAGTGCAGCAGCTTAGGTTCTTAGAATGTGAACATCTAGAAATGGAAACATTTCTGTTTTGCATTAGCATTGTCTTTATAATATCTGTCCCAATAACATTTGCACTCTATGCAGTTTAGTTCCTCCCCTTTAATCCACTGTCATTCAAATAGCTTGTCATTCCTAAAGGATTTTGGAGAGCCAAGTCCTCACTGCCTACTAGTACAAAGCAAATATTAAATGAGATTAGATTAATGCAGAATAAACGAAGAATTGGATTTGGCATGCCCATGATCCTGCCCTTATGCATGCTGACATCTTTTGCAATAGAAACAGTGTGATGATAGCCTTGACAAGAGATGCTCGGTACAATCTCTGCAAGCTTTATGAACATGCCAAAAGGGCAATTACATTACAATTAGAATAATCATATCACTGAACCTAAAGGTAAACGTACACTGACCCAATCCAGCTAAAATGGTGATTTCGGGTTGAATTTAGAGAAAAATTGAGAATGTGGTCAGTCCCTGATCCCAATCCACCCCCCAAAAGTGTCTCCTCTTTCCAAAAATGATGTTTTTCAAAAACCAAAAGTGTCACCCATTTGATTTTTAGATCTCACCGCCTCCACAAGCTTCACTGTGCCACAAGCCACCACATTCACCAAGTGCCTTGAACTGCCAACAGGTTTGGGGAGGGAAAAGGGGGAGTTGGGGAAGTCTACAAGTACCTTTCCATGGCTTTTCACTGAATTTAACCCTTAGATAGCAATCATTTGCATATATTTAGGTGTAAGACCCTTTGAAAGCAGTGGGACTTCTTTGAGGTTTTTTTTAATAGACTTAATAGTCAATCTTTTAGAGTGCATCAAAAGGGGGGGGGGGTTCAAATTAGCCTGTGGAAGGCATTCCAGATATATAGCCATCATGGTACCAACTTCACTTCTTTCACCAGTGAACCAGAGCTGATTTAAAAGGTTAGGTGCCTAGAGGTACAGGTGATCTTTCTAAGTAGCCAGGCCCCAAACTCTTTATAGAGCTGTGAAGGTTAATGCCAGCACTTCATAAATTAAATGGAGCCTAGAATTTAATAGGCAGCAAGTAATTTGTGCCACTGACTTCAGTGAGGCTGTGTGGGTCTGAGTAGCCCCTTACGGTGGACAGCCAACCTATACCACTTGAAATTGCAGGTGGCAAAACATGTATTTTATTGCGCCACTTTGCAAATTTCCTATAAATAGCACAGCAAGGAAGGGGCTCAACTAGCCCCTTATTCCCTGTTGTACCTAAAGGGAGCTTGGTTTAAACATGCAACACATGTCCTTGTAGTCTGAATTGGTGTAGCGCACACACAGGCTAGCTTTGACATTTTCTGGAGTGGGGCTCTGTCATGAGTGTGAGGCAGTGTGCTTTTTAAATTTCTGGGGTCCAAGCAAACGATAATGGAGTAAAGGGTAGGAACAGTGGGGACACACTCTTCACATGCAGCTTCCTGGATCAGGAACTTTGTTTAAACATGGCGACTACATTTTTTTCTTTGTGGACTCTGAGCTGCAGTCATGAAATCTGATATCTAAGAACATGCTTACTTCTAGTCCTTCAATTTTTTAAAAAGAAAGCCTTATAGTTCGATTCTATCCCTTCACATGCTTGATCTGATGCAAGCATAGGCCCATGACAGAACAGTTACATTCTGTGTGTCCCTTTCCAGAGTGGCTGTGCAGTGCAGTAATTTGGGGACATAAGAGGCCCATGATCACAAACTGCATAGACTTTCCCCTCGCAAACACACACATTTCCCACATCAGTTGTTCCTGCTGCTTTGGCCCCCAAACAGCCTCGTGCTGCATGTTGAGTTCATTTCTAAGATCTGCACAGCATGTACGTATGATCAGCTCACATTCAATCACCTTTGACTTGACAAAAATCAAATTTTGTTTTATACCTTTTTTATTCCATAAAATAATGTATAAAAACTTACAAACTGGAAAACATAACTAGACACAAAATAGGATGATACTCAAATAAAACATGTATACAAAAGCAGATTTGTATCTGCCTCTCTCTCCCCCATCAAAACACACACTGCCCCCATTTCTGGTGGAATGCCTCTGCTTCTTGAAACTTTCCCACCAGGACAATTGACCTTTCAATGGACTCCCTCCTCGCAGGTTATTTATACTATTGGAGAATATTATTATATTTATATATTAAAAAGATAAAAATCAACAACTTGATTTTAAATTTGCATACGGTACTATCCAGAGCAGAAACTTGAATGTACACTGCGTCCCCTTTATTCCTTTTTGCACTTTGACTGGTGCCCAAATTGAAGGAACATAAAGAATATATAGCTTTCCACTCAATGTTGTACTGTTACTTAAAAACCAACCATGATACAGTTTCATCATTATACCATTTGCTATGTTACAAGAGGATGCCAGTAGCTAAATATTATTTAAGACCAGATTTCCTTTCCCTTAATTCCTACATGTTAATCACATAAACTCAGATTGCTGCTTTGATAAAATAAAAAAGCCACAATGTTTTTCCTTTTTCAGTTACACTATAAAGGCTCAAATCTATTATTCCCACATTTAGCACAGGGCTCACTATGTACAATTCTTCTAATCTCTGATTTCCTTCACGTTTTGGGTGATAGCACTGTTCATCATTATCAATTACTAGTCAGCAGGATAAAAAAAATGCATACACCCTGTACCAATTCAAATGTAAATATGCTTTTAAAAAGGACCAATTTGTGAGACGTTACAAGCAGTGGCCAGTTTGGAAAGGGTGCATGCACACATTTTACCTGCATTTACCTGAAGTACACACACACACACATACATACATTTTTATGCATATAAAACGATTGCCATCACATTATTACTGCTATTTTAGCAAAATCTGGTCCTAAACACATTTATCTGGAAGTTTTAAGTCCCACTGCAGTTAGTGGGGTTGACTACCAAGTCACTGCGCTTGGAGTCAAGCCTTAATAATACATTTTTAATGGACATAATGTCAATGAAGTTACCTGGAAACAAACACTTGACAATAATCATGTGGATTAAAATAGTGTTCTTGGTTCATTAAGGGAATTTCCAAGCTTTTGTAAAATGACAACTTTACACAGCTTATAGGTGTGTAACCGTGAGAATTTTGTATCTTCGGTATTCCCTCAAAATGCTATTTGT
The DNA here is from genome assembly GCF_964188305.1 of Podarcis bocagei. NCBI lineage: Eukaryota > Metazoa > Chordata > Lepidosauria > Squamata > Lacertidae > Podarcis > Podarcis bocagei. The sequence goes on from NC_138127.1 coordinate 52,730,259, forward strand.
TGAGAGAAAATATTGTAGTTTAATGAACATGTTTAGTTTCCTTTCTGTCTTCTTCTCATATTGCATCTCACTGCATTCAAGTATATATATATAGAAACAGTCTTAGAACTCGCTTAGAGTATGTTACAGATGCATTTTAGCATTATTCACATAGTTAGCTGAGTTACCCTTATACATTTTCTTCTTGGTTAAAATCAATTGTTATAATGTGATACAACACCCTTTATTAATTTTATACTTTTGCTGGAAAAAGGAACAGAGCCAGACTTCCTTCCATGTCAGTGTAGTTATGGTTGTGGGGAGGGGAGGAGGATTGGTTTAGTAAAAATGAGTAAGACAAACTGTTTTCTTAAAAAATAATAATGATATGAGCCTCACAGTCAGTCTAACAACACTGCTTCCTGTTCTTTTTTGATAGAGTCTAAGACCGAATGGTCACTCTCTGTGGTTTCAGCATCCCCACCACCTAGCAAAATGGATCTATCCTCGTCTAGAGTAAAGACAGAGTTCTGACTTTGGCACGAATGTTTGACGACTTCATTAGGCGTAGAGAACGTTTTGTCACACAAGTTGCATTTATAGGGTTTGTTGGTCTGTACCAACATGTTGTCCATTTGGTTGCCTTCCTCAAAAGTACAAAGCTCCAGAGTCTGCTTGTCCACCATGGTGTAGGTGTCCATGCTTTGGTTTAGACATACATGTCGAGCAGCTTGATTGGCCCGGCAGAAGCTTTTGTCACAGGTGCTGCACTTGAAAGGCTTGCCAGTATGAATGTACATGTGCTCCCTCCAGTGGCTTTTCTGAATAAATTTGCGCCCACAAATGGAACACTCGTACTTCCGCCTTTTAACTTCCCTTTCTTGATCTGCTTGCTCCAAGTTGTCTATGTCAGCAATGTCAGAGGGTGGCGGTGTTTCAGCCTGCGGTTGTCCATCAATGATGGGTGAATCCGAGATCTGCTGCAGCTCGCTATCGCTAATCATTCCAGCTTCAGCAACTTCCATAGAATCTTTTTCAGGAGCGTTATTACAAAGAGATAAAGGAACGCTACTTTCCCCGTGCTGGCTTGATGAGAAAGGCACCCCTGTGTGAATCTGGAGATGCTCACGCAAACTACTTCGCAAATTGAATCGCCGACCGCAGAGGTGACAAGCGTAGTATTTGGGGAAGCTTCCGTTCTTTTTCATAATGCTTGGCTTGACGTGCGCAATTGTGAGAGAAGCAGGCTGATCATCTGAGGAGGAGGCTTCCATGTTGTTTTCATCACCTGGAGGAGAAGGATGAGGAGCAGTAGAAACCAGTTCAGGAGACAATGGAGGCTGTAATGAGTCTGAAGTGGACATATTTGTTGGGGGCACTTGAGGCAGCGGTGGTGGTGGTATCTGTGACAGTTGGGTGGCTTCATGCATCTGTTCTTGATTTGCTCTTGATGACTGTGGCCTTGGTCCTCGAACAGGTTTGTCAGTTGTGGCGGCTGCTTTTGTGGAATTTCTTGCCTGGTGATCCGCAATCTGAATACCGTATAATGAAGATGCCAATGGAAAAATCTGCTCCGGGTGTGTAAAATTTCCTTGACTGGCAAGGCTAGCCTCTTGAATAAGCGGGAATGCATGCAGAAACTTTATTCCTTGCTCCAATCGAACAGGATCGATGAGCTGAGGTGCCATTTTTCCAGTGTACATCAAATGTAAGAGATAGCTGAAAATATCTGGCTGTATGTCAGTTGCCTTCAAACGGACACATTCACTGAAAGAAATTTCAAAACAGTATTAAAGAGGAAGATAAAATGCTTCTGAAGGATTACAATAATTAAGTATACAACTAAGTGCACAATTTTAAGTATACAAGAATGCAATCCTAGACATGTTCATATAAATAAAATAAATCTGTTATCATGGTTTAGGCATTACTTCTACTGCTGCAATATATATATATATATATATATATATATATATATATATGCTTTCGTAGATTTTCACGGGTACAGGAATGCAGGTTTTGGTGTCTTCGGGTGTCTTCCCGTGTAAGAGTTGGGGTGTCTAGGCGACGTTTCGACGAGGTCTCACTCGTCATCTTCAGGCTGGTGCTTTCGGCTTCTTGTTACTGGAACAGAGCAGGATCTCAGTGTTTGAGTTCCTATAAATACTGTTGAGGGGGTGTGGTGTATAGCCTCCAACGTTCTGGGCAGAGAGGAAGTTCCCAGGTTAGTGTGTCTTTTCTTCTTTTGTTCATTAATTACTTGAGGGATATCTTGAGTGATTTCTTGAGTGATATTCTGAGTACCACTTAGGAGGGTCATTAGGTGTGGATTAGTTGCTAAAGCTTTCGTGTCTTGACCTCTTGACCTTGTGAAGAGTTTTTTCTGAGAAGATGGCTGTACTGCACTTAGTTGTGCTCTGGCTTGGCTTCGTGTATAGGGGCGAGCTGTGGTTTTGTGCCCTGTGCCAGCCAGATCTGTGTAGGGATTGCAGACCAAAAAATAGCCAATATCCTCAGAAACCCCAAAGATAAAATCCAGTTAGAAAACCAAGGGGTCTATGAAATACCCTGCAAAGTCTGCCCAGCCACGTACATTGGACAAACAAACAGACGAATAAATGCACGTATCGCAGAACACAAGAATGCCGTCAAAAAAGAAGAAAAAACTTCCTCTCTTTACCAACACATGAAAGAAACAGGACACGAAATTAATTTTTCAGATTCCAAATTGCTCTTTAACATGGAACACCACCACAAGAGAATAATCATGGAAGCCATCGAGATAGAGAAACACCCTCACAACATGAACAAGCGTGACGATACGTCCCGCCTGCCAGACATCTGGAAAATAGCCCTCCCCACAAAAACCGACACCAGAACCAGAGGCACACAGAACGCCATCTCCAATCAACCACACCAGACCCAAACCCAGACCCTCTCCACAGATAAATTACAGACACCATCCAGTAGCCAAACCATAGTGGCACCTCCGGATGCTGCACCCCCCTGCAATCCCTACACAGATCTGGCTGGCACAGGGCACAAAACCACAGCTCGCCCCTATACACGAAGCCAAGCCAGAGCACAACTAAGTGCAGTACAGCCATCTTCTCAGAAAAAACTCTTCACAAGGTCAAGAGGTCAAGACACGAAAGCTTTAGCAACTAATCCACACCTAATGACCCTCCTAAGTGGTACTCAGAATATCACTCAAGAAATCACTCAAGATATCCCTCAAGTAATTAATGAACAAAAGAAGAAAAGACACACTAACCTGGGAACTTCCTCTCTGCCCAGAACGTTGGAGGCTATACACCACACCCCCTCAACAGTATTTATAGGAACTCAAACACTGAGATCCTGCTCTGTTCCAGTAACAAGAAGCCGAAAGCACCAGCCTGAAGATGACGAGTGAGACCTCGTCGAAACGTCGCCTAGACACCCCAACTCTTACACGGGAAGACACCCGAAGACACCAAAACCTGCATATATATATATATATATATATATATATATATATATATATATATATATATATATATAATCTCTGCAAAATGTGATCTAATTTATTCCAGAATATATACCTTCAGGGCAGCAGTTCATGAACTTGATCCACAAACTAGTTAGGAGTGAAATCCACAGGATTAGCACTGTAATCGGGTTAATTGATTTGTGGATGAAGCTGGATGTTTAGTTATTGTGATTTATAAAGCAACTCACATTAGGCTGCCTTAACACTTTCTAATTCCTTCAGACTATTTTACCTTAACTAAATACCATTTTTAAAGTGTATTCTTTTATAACTACTGTACCTGCTTTGATGAACAAACAGCATCTTGAAATAGTTGGAAAAAGAGGCAAGGACAGATTTGTGTGCCTTGAAGTAAACATCACCAATAGCAACTGTACAGTCACACAGGAAACCAAACTCCCGTTGAGCATTGAGCTGCTGCAGAAGAATCAGTCCATGGTTGGCTAAATCCATCTTTTAAATTCTGTAAAGCAAATATACTTGTTTAAAACAATATCCTCAAACATACTGTTACAGATCTGGGGTAAACAGAATTTGGGAGTAAAGGGGTACCCATAACTGCTAGGGCTAGTGAATGTTAGAAATAAATAAATGGTAAAATTTAGATAATATTTGAAGTATTGAAGGGAACATGCCCAACATTAGGAAATTGCCCTGGGGAAAAGTGCAATCAAGGTGCAATTACTAGACAATGGCCAGTGATTGACCCTGTTCCTGAGCTCAGGGTATATAGCAGAGTTGGGAGGGGGAGGTTACAGGTGGTGTAATGTCACTAGGGCTGGGCAATATATTGCCCAAAACCAGTTTGAAGTCCATATCATGATACTGGTTTCATAATTTTTGACCTGACTATGATGTGTGTGTGCGTGCACAAAAAAACACGATGCGGGGGGAACTGTGAACCCAGCCAGTGCCTGAACAGAGCTCCATCCTTTCATGATGTTAAGCGGGTTTATTTACACATAATGTATATACAACCTGGAGCCTACAATGGAGGAAGTTTGCAGCAGCAGCAGCAGCAGCAGCCCAAAACATGTCAGCTTATTCCATTGCAGCAACAACAATAAGCTCAGCACCATCTTTTCTCTTCAGCCTATCTTGCACTGCAGGGCACAACATAGCTTAGCAGTTCCTTTCTGCTTCCTGATTACATCAGTCCAGCCCTAACCTCAGAGCTTCTTTCCTAGCCTCAGCTCTGGTCCCTCCTTTGCTATGCTAAAGCAAATTACCTCAAAGGGATATGGATGGTACTGTGGTATAACCACTGAGCCTCTTGGGCTTGCTGATCAGAAGGCTGGCAGTTCGAATCCCTATGACAGGGTGAGCTCCCATTGCTCTGTCCTAGCTCCTGCCAACCTAGCAGGTTGAGAATACCAGTGCAAGAGATATATAGATACCACTGTGGCGGGAAGGTAAAGAGTGTTTTCGTGCGCTCTGGTTTCTGTCACAGTGTTCCGTTGTGCCAGAAGCAGTTAAGTTCTGCTGGCCACATGACCCGGAAAGCTGTCTGTGGACAAACGCTGGCTCCCTTGGCCTCAACCCCATAGTCGCCTTTGACTGGACTTAGCTGCCAAGGGGTCCTTTACGTTTTACCTACCTCAAAGGGGATTAACTTTTCACACATCTCTTTTGAGGCTTTGAACTTCAAATGGTCTATGCCCCTCCCCCTCCTTCACCTAAACAAGGAAATTAGTCTTTTCAATCAACACTTGTTGATTGGCTAGCATTACTGACCTGATACACAACTTCAGAAAACTGCCTAATTTAATTAGTGGCTTACCCACAGTAATTATTGATGCTTAGAATACATCACTTCCCACGGCACATAATTTGTAACACAAGCCAAATTAAACACATAAAACCTTAATTACATTATGGCACTATCTCGATCTGGATTTTTAGGCTGTCTTGCACCCCAGATTATTAACAATATCCCATGGCCAAGTTGCTCACCAGGGCAATGATTGTAGCTTATTACACCACTCCTTGCCTGACTGTACTGGCTGCCATTTAGTTTCCAGGCCCAATTCAAAGTGCTGATTTTGACCTATAAAGCTGTAAATGGCTCAAGACCACAATACCTCAAGGACTGCCTCTTTCTATATGAACCTACCCGGACCCGCAGATTATCTTCTAAGGATCTTCTTCATGTGCCCACAAGATGTCCAGAGGGCAGCAACACAAAAACAGGTCTTTTCTCGCCAGGCAACAACATTCGTCTTCCACCAAGCCTTTGGCTATTTAACATCCTATACTCTTTTAAATGTGTTTGTGGAAGGGAAGGGTTTTGTTGTTTTTATGTATGGTTTTTTAAAAATTATATTGTATTTTTATGGTGTGAAACTCAGATCCTTGGATTAAGTGTTATATGCAAATGAGAGCTCACTGGAAAGACAGATCGTGAAGCTGAGGCTCCAATACTTTGGCCACCTCATAAGAAGAGAAGACTCCCTGGAATAGACCCTGATGTTGGGAAAGATTGAGGGCACAAGGAGAAGGGGACGACAGAGGACGAGATGGTTGGACAGTGTTCTCGAAGCTACCAGCATGAGTTTGACCAAGCTGCAGGAGGCAGTGGAGGACAGAAGTGCCTGGCGTGCTCTGGTCCATGGGGTCACGAAGAGTCGGACGCGACTAAACCACTAAACAACAACATTGCTATTCCAATGTACAGACCTGAAACACTTGGATTTAAAACAAAGGAGTCCCAGGGAATCTGGTGATAACTTAAAAGTTAAATATCCCCCTTTAACGGATTTGTTTTTCAGTCCAAGATGACCAGGACATTGGGTTGGGGGCACTAAATAAAAATTTGAGGCTCTTGTGGTTGTGATCCTGGTTCATCGCTACTGCGCGCAAACAGAAATTATCGAAATAAAACACTTAAGAGCTTTAAGGCGCCGAATAAAAGTGGCAAATCCCGTCTGCATCCCGGCCAGGAAGGAAGCGGGGGAAAGGAGCATTTTGCAAACTAAGCGGCTGCTCGCTCGGCAAGGAAGCAGACCGTGCGGCTCCTTCTCTAAACAACCCACAAGAGCCAGCGAGACTCCGAGGCGGCGCTCATAGGCGACAGCCGGACGGAGAGAAATCAACAGCAACCAATAGCGGAGGAGCGCCGCAACCTTCCTTTTAGCTCCTCACCCGGCGCTTCCCGCGGTGAATCACGGGGTGCCTGCGCTGACGGCGTTTCCTATTGGCTGCCCGTCGGTGGGCGGGCGGGGGAAAGAGGACAGGCAAAGCCAAGCCGCCGCAGCCATCGCGCGCGCCCCCGGGCACTCGCAGCCGCAGCTCCGCCTACGCCACGCCCCCTGCCCTCCCTCCCCCTCCCCTCGGCGACGCGAGGTCTCCACGTGCGCGTACACGCAGCTCCCGGAGGGGGGCGGGGCGTACGCGAGGACGGACGGCGGCGCGAGGCGACGTAAGCAGCGCGAGCGAGCGAGCTGCGGCGCCTAAGGCGCGCGAGAGACGGGATCCGCCGCTGTCGCCAGGGCCGCCTAGGCTGCTGAAGAGACGCAGACGGAGCCGCCCACCATCAACCCCCCCGCCCTCCCTCCTTCTCGCTCCCTCCCTCCCCCTCCCTTTCCCGCTCCGCGCGGCTGCCTCAGCGCCCGCCCCTCCCCCCTCTCTAGGCCGGGCTGCTGCTGCTGCTGCCGCTGGTGAGAGAAAAAGCGGGGAAGGCCGCTGCGTAGCTCGGCGGCTCCATGGGAGGGAGGGAGGGAGACCGGAGGGAGCGGGGAAAGCAGGCGCACAGGGGCCCGAACCGAGCCCAGCTCACGCTGACCCCGCGGGCCAGGGCTGGTGGGAGCAGAAATCCCCCCCTCGGGTCCTGACCGGGCGACCTTCCCACCCGCCGACCCCGGGGGGGGGCAACAGCCTCCACCGTCTCGAGGCCGCCGCCGGTTAGTCGCGAAATCCCCCTCAGGTGCTCGGGCCGCCCTTTCCCTCCTTTCGGGTCCCGACCTGGCCTAGCCCAACCGCCAGCACAATGGTGGGCATGGAGCGGGTGGGGGAGTAGCCGGACGCCTCGGCCTCCTCCGCCGCCGCCGCTCACGCTTCCCCCTCCCTCTCCCCCCCCCGCCGCCCCGATTCACCTTGTGTATGCAGGGGGAGCAGACGGAGCTCACCTGGCTCGCGCTCTCCGGGAGCCCCCGCCGCCGCCTCGGCGCGCGCCCAGCAGCAGCAGCAGCAACAACGGAGTCGGAGACGGCGGCGGCGGCGGCTTTTCCTGTCCGGTTACGTTAGGGTCACATGACCGAGAGCGGAGCAGAGAGGCTGTGGCGAGGAGCCCCCGCCGGGGAGAGAGGCAGAGAGGAGGGGGAGGGGAGGCGGCGACGAGCGCTGTGGCGGCAACAGCAGCAGGAGCCACCCCTCCCCCCTCGCCTCCTTCCCCGCCCGCCTCGCATTTTCGCGCGCCGCTTCCAGCGAGCAGCAAGCGGAGGCCGCACCGGGCTCGGGGCGGGCGGGCGCTCTTTTGCAACGGCGGGGAGAGAGGGAAAAACGAAGCCGGGCCTGTCGGCTGTGGCTGCTTTGGGCTGTAATGCACCGACATAGGCGGCGTACTGGAGCGAGAACTGCATCTTCAAACATTCGCTCCATGCGATGTTCTCTCCCCCGAGCAGTTATAGGAGGGAGGGAATTGCCACGAGGTGGCCAAAACAACAATAAGATACGCTTATTTGAGGGTAAGAAAGTAAAGGTGCGATGGGGGGAGAGCTACAGCAGCTAGGGTTAATGACCAATACTATTTTTAACGTGAGGTTTATTTATTTTCAAAGGATTGAATTGGCACTACAATATTTATAATATGCAATTTTAAGTGGCTACTTAAGCCTTGCTTAGAATATAAAATATACTTACTCTTCAGTGCATTTTTGTAGGTGTTTATGGTGGGCCAGATAATATGTAATTTTTTGAATGTATTAGCAATCAGCAGTTGTACTGAGGAAAAGGCTTGAGGATGAGAGTTAACCCTTTAAAAAAAAGGGATCCAGTGGTGTCATAAGTAACTGAAAAAGTACTATGCCATAGTTGGCAGTATAGATATATAGGCCACAATCGGTACAAAAATACATGCATTTGGCTTGGCACCTGTTGAAATGTTTTGATTACATGTGGCTATTGCTTCGATGCTTTGTGGCAGTAGTCAAATGTCAGTTCACGACTGGAGTGCTGAGACTCTAGAACTGCAGTAAAAAAAGAGAGCTTGCTGAGTAGCCTTTTGTGTTTATAAAAAAGGAGAGAAATCCAAATAACAATGGTGCATATGAGAATTAACCTAATCTATAAATGGCATCATCTGCCCCAAAGTGAATATGCTTCTGCTTGCTAGTGCTTTGAATAATAGGTGTCCTTATATCTGAACATAGAAAGAAATGCGATTGCAGTAGTGAGTTCTCAATATGTAGGATTGCAGCTATAATACATACTTATGATATTTTCCCCCAGTCATGTTGAGGCATGGGTCTGGAATACTTAAAAATTGCTGAATTTGCTTTTGTTCCCTGAATTGCTTCCTGTAACAACTTGGACAGGCTATTTGTGTTCTTCTGTATGATCTGTAGCTGTACACTGCCTTTCCTGTTAAGCTTCAAACATCTACAATGCTAGGTGTTACAAATATTATGTTGTAATGATATTAAGAGAAAAGGTTGCAGAATATTTTACTTACTAAATTTTAATCAAACCAGGATCTAATAAACTGTTCTATCTGCATTTATGTATTTACTGGAAGCTTGCTGTTAGAGAAAAAAGTTATTTGTTAGAAAATGTAAGGAGCCCATAGGATTTAAAATTGAAGATTCTGTTTTGTGTAGTTCTGTGGTGTGTAGCTATTCTTTGTTGGTTCAAGAAAGTTGATGTGGAGTTTTAAAACTGCCATAGGCAAAGGAGTTCTAATAATGTTTTGTTATGGAGTGTCAGGCTCCATTGTACATAACATGTTTAATACATAATATTTGCATTTCTTTGATACCACTAATTTTATTATATAAGTTCAATGGATCTGAAAAGGCTTGAAATTAAGTATTTCATTCAGACTGACTTACTTATACTGACTTAATCCCCACAGAATTTAGTCGGACTTAAGTGTGCTTAAGGTAGTAGCCTCAGGTCTCATCCTTGTGCCCATACCAGGGCAGTCAAGCTTTACCAAATGGGCCACAAGACTACTTTGACATGGAAACCATGGGCCGCACACCCCCTTCCCATAGGCATCTAAGCAAGGAGCCAGGCTTTGGGAAGAAGGTGCAAGGCTCTGGCAGGGTCCTAGAGTCCTCACACCTCCTTCCCAAAGCCTAGTTAGCACTTCCCAGCTGTGGGAAGGAGGTGTGAGGACTCTAGAACCCTGTCAGATCATTCATGGCTTCCTCCCAAAGCCCAGCACTTCACTTTACTGGCTTGGGGAAGTCAGTGTGAGGGCTGAGGTGTGTGTGTGTCAAATGTTGTTGAGGGTCACCCAGAAATGCCTCGAGGGCCACGTGCAGCCCTCAAGATAAGCATTGGATATATTTGTACATCACCTCACCCAACTAGTTCCCAGAGCAATTCAAAACAATTAAACAGTGCAAACCCAGAATAAAATAGTAAAAAGGAAGATTGAGTAGAATAAGTAGATAAAAACAAAGATAGTCCAGAGCTTTAAAGGCCTGTGGTAACAAAAAACATCTTTGCCTGATGCTGAAAAGATAAAACAGGCAGGGCAGGTATTCCTGGAAAGGGAATTCTGTAAATGTAGGATCCTCTCTGAAAAGGCTTTCCCTATGGTTTGCCATCTACCTCTCATGAAAAGGAGAGGCTTGCTTGCTGACCTAAATCGTTGGGCTGATGGATGTCCTTTAGGAACTCAGTACTCAAAACGGTTTATGGTTTTGGAAATTTGCATCAATACCTTGAATTCTGCTTGGAAACAAACCAGCTGGTGAAGTTTTTAAGCCTAATGTTGCAATGCCTGTAGTTTGGTAGCTGTATTCTGTACCATCAGTAACTATCATGCAAGTCTTCAGATGCAGTTCCACATATAATTCATTATAGTAAACAATACTGGGTGGTTTATCAGAGTATGGAGAATAGCCAGGCTCTCTCTGTCCAAGCCAGACTATGGCTGGTACAGCACTCACAGCTAATGAAAGGTGCTATGTACCACAAGACACAAGATCCATAAACACACCCAGACTGAATCTTATCTTATAGGGTAGAGTGCAAACCCATCTAGAACAGGCTGAACACCCATCTCCCTGAGCAAATAAACCATCTGTGCCCAGAACCTCTGTTTTGTTAAGATGGTTTAGTGCTCATCTAGCCTATCACAGCATTTCAGTGATATACATACAGACTCCAAATCACTTCTGTTAAACCACACAGTAACAAGTAATCACATGTCTTAAACACAGCTTTTGAATATCAGGTAGGTATACAATTCTAACCCCATCCCCAATGTTTGAAGGCTGAGCACTGTAGTTGACTCTGCTGGCATTGAGTCACACGGCTAGTTGTGAGGGGTGCTACCCAGGTGGGCAGAAGCTATCTCCAGTGTTAAGCCCTGAAGTGGTAAGTATCACAGGGGTGGTGTACTGGCAGTTTTAGAGCCAAAGCCTTGTGTATCCTTGGGCCCCACAGTTGTGCCAGCCTGGAGATGGCATGAATAATTTCAAGAAACCATTCTCTCCATTTTTCAGCCCGGCTGGCATGAGCCAACAGTGTTTGGGATGTGGTGGTGTATCTACCATGTTTTTCCTCCAATCCCACCTAAGATTGCTCTGCTAGTGACTTCGCACCTGTCAAACCTTGAGGTATGCTTGCAGTCAGGTGTGCCAACTTGAATAAAATAGGGGGGTAGGTAAGCCCCTACTCACATAATCACATTTCATGGCACACGCACACCATTTGAATGGCAATGCCCATCAACTTTGCAGGGGTGTGACGCCTTCAAATATTTTATTTGGGGAGGCGAATGGGCCCTCGGCCCCTAGAAATTGGCTCCTATGCTTCCAGTACTTAAGTGTTCATATGTAGTACATATCCAGGTATTTGAAACAAAACATGAAAGTTTGCCTTCATGCACTGATTGTAGACTTTTTTAAAAAAGCAGTTTCAAAAGATCAGTAAACTTGTGCAATTTCCACATTAATGTGAAATAAATTAGCAGGACTTTAGTGTATGAGTTCTGCTTTTAACAATTGGTTAATGAGTTTTGAAATGTGAGACTTTGTATGTGTAAGAGCTGCTTTACACCTAATGGATGGAAATGATAAATATGTTGTGGCATGTGATTGGTTGCTGGGTAAAAGCAGTCATAGGACCAAAACATTGCTCACTACTTAAATGGTATAAAACAATAAAGCTACACATGTAAATTAAGAACAAGACAGAATCTGAGGATTAGTTGTGGTTGTGTGATTAATCTGTATGTTTTATTTGTTATTTTTTGTGGGAAATTGTGCTTCACATTCATGAAGAAAGGAATCTATATACCAGTGATTGCGAACCTTTTAGACATCGAGTGCCCAAACTGCAACCCAAAACCCACTTATTTATCGCAAAGTGCCAACACGGCAATTTAACCTTTGTATCTTATTTTTTTCTGTGTGTTTCATGTTTCTTCTTTATGACTGTTGTAATAAATAATGCTTCATAAAAGTTATTGCATTACATTCTTCATTAAATTATCTTTCCATTTATATATAATTTTATGGTATAACTCAGTGCTTTTTTTCCTAAAAAAAATATTTAAGGGAACTCTCATTTTGACTCAAGAAAATCACCACCAGGGGAAAAATAAATACAGTTCAAATTGGAGAAAATAAATACAGTGGCACCTCAGTTTTCAAACAGCTTAGTTCTTGAACTACTGGGAACCTGAACCTGTTCCGGTTTTGGAACTTTTTTTGGAAGCTGAGGAGCACCTGGTTGCCTTCAGGTGGTGCAGGGGCTCTCACATGCAGCTTCCAGGCTGCCTCCACCTTCCCCAACCCCAGCAACTATTCAGCCTGGCTGCCTTCACGGGCTTGCAGGGGATCTGATGCAGTAGTGGGGACTCCTTTAAACTACTCCCTTGAGGGGAGTGCAGCCATGAACCCTTCAGTGAGCCTATACCTCCCCAGCTGAGCAGGCCCGATCCAGCTCCTGTTCCCATGCAAGCAACAACGCTGCCTAGCAGAGCAGCCCAATCCCACTCCTACTTGCCTGCAAGCAGGAGGGAAGGCAGGGATCTCTCAGAAGTGGAGCAGGCAGGGTAGGGGGTGACATCCCTTGCCTGCTCGCTTGCCGCCCGGGCCCAGCCTTCCCTCACTCAGCATTGGGGCCCGCAGGGCTGCATTCAAAATAAAAGCTGAAACTCCAGAAAACCACAAAGCCAACAAACTTGCAACTCGTGAAAAAGCAGCAGCACAACAAATTGAAAAAAGCAAACCAACTGCAAATGAATCAAAATCACAAGAAAACATAAAACAACACTGACCCTAATCCTAACCCTAACCCAGTCCTCTCCTCACTCCTCCCCTACCCCTGGCACGGAAGCTACGGCACCAGGGCTGCAGGCTTTGGATTCGCTTGCGAGCCCTCCCCCACCCCCAGCATGGAAGCTATGGCTCTGCTGGGGCGTGCATGCCCACAGAGAGGGCTCTGAGTGCCCTCTCTGGCATGCGTGCCATAGGTTTGCCACCACTGCTATATAGTCTAGCTGATCACTGCCTGAAAGGTTTACTGGAAGCACAGTAGTAAGTGTCGGGTGCGTAATAGGGCTTCTTTCACGATCACTAGGACTTGAGGCTGTAGCAGCTACCCATGGAATTGGACAAAATGCTGTTTTCCAAATATCCCAGCTAGACGCAATCCTTACATGCACTGAAGGTTTGTATAACTTCTAATAATCTTGCAAATTTTGAATTTATTTTTTTAAATACTTTGTTTGGGGATGTTAAATATTAGTGATTTTTTTCTTAGTGCCAAGATCAAGTTAGGACTTGCGAGAAACTTTTCTTAAGTATAAAACAGGAATGGGCCTTAGGTACGTAAGAGATCCATGCCCACTCAGATTTGTACACGTTGGGCTCAGTTTACACATTGAGGTGTGAGAGCTTGCTGGTTGCTTACATGCTATTGGGGATGGGCTCCCTTCTGTCAATTTTCAAGCCCTGAATAGAAAGAAGCCCTTTTGGGAACTCCGTTTTCCACAGCTGGAGCAATAGCCTCCACGCTTGGCTAGGGCAAACAGCTGCTTTAGAGCTATACAACTAGTAGTGCTAGGATGATGTGTTAGTGAGACATTGGCAGCACCTCTTCCCACTTATCTCCTGCCCCTTCAGGTAGTGATGAGTTGTGAATGCTGGAATAGAGCCTTTGGTTTTAAACAGCCTGAAAGCATCCTTTCACATGGTTGGTTGCTATGTGAACCAGTTTCTAGAGGGATAACCATATTCTGCAGCAAAAATTAGACTTCCTAGCGCCTTTTAAGCCTTAAATTTACTAGGGACAAGCTATATCACGGGTTCATGCAGCCTAGTGGTGTATTCTGCCGAGCAGCTCTGATTGCAAGATAGGTGTTTCCCTGGCCTGCTGTGATCCTTTAAATGGGATTAAACCTTCCACTCTTGTTTTGGATGGCAAAAATCAAAAAATTATATGGCAAACAAGAAAACCCTCTTAGGGTATTTTCATTTTGTCTGAAATTATTTCCTTTACATACTCAGTTTTCTCAAGTTATTAAAACCTCTAGGTGCTATTAGACACAGTTCTCAAATCCTCATCTATTTCAAATTCCTCTTGTCTTTTGCAGTATAGGAAATAAATTTGCTTGTTCTTCAGTACATTGAAATAAAATATGCAGACTCACAAATGGATGTTTTTCCAGAGAGATGCTAGAAAAGAGGAATTGTAGCATATGCACCACCCCGCCATAGTTACCTCACAGGTTTTCATATTTTGTGTGTGGTTCTGGATCTATAGTTCATCTCCATATATTCGTCATTAAGTAGAATAATTTTCTCTCCCTGTTACTGGTTAATCCATTGCCCCAGCTGCCAAACTAAAATACGTTTAGAAACCTGGGAAGAATTTTCCTCCCTTCACACTTGCTGGAATTAAGGAATTCATGGTTGTTATATGAACACAAACAATACAGTTGTGGACAAAGTTAGTAAAAACACGCTTCTTGTAGAAGTCTGGCTTATGGACTTTGTTTAGCTCACTACAGAATGAAAGATGAGCCTGGATCAGGCCAATGGCCCATCTAGTCCAGCATCTCCACAGAGGCAAACCAGATGCCTGCAGGAAGCCCATCAAGGGGGCCTGATCACAAGTAACCCATGTACTGTAATCAATCTGAAACCAGAATCTCTGTTACTGCAAGATGTGAAATAACCATGCTTAATAGTTGCTTAAAAATACAGTTAGCATTTGATACGTAATTCAGAAAGTAGATTGTGACCATAAAGCCCTGTTGACAAGGACACATGTTCTGGCACTTGCAAAATACAAATTTGTAATTAAAACCCTGTTATTCCAATTCAACCCATAAATGATAGAACTGAACCTTTTGATAAATTGTACTTCAGTGGAGTCTCTGAGCTCTCTTTGAAGTCCCCCCATTTTAAGAACAGTCAAGCGTCCCATCATTAAGCAAGAAAAGGGATTAGATTCAGGATAATTTGAAGGATATCAAAGCTGCTACCCAGGATGTTAAGCCCAAATTTCATCATTCAACTATGTTTATTTCCAGTTCATGTTGCCTTTCAGAAGTGGTTCAGTAACTTGTTCAACCCACTAAGAAGCAGTTCAGATACATTTCGTACAGGTAATCAAATTCTTTTGAGTGCTACATGAAGTGTAAAATGAGAATATTCAAATGTTTAAAACATGTCGTTTCCTTGTACTAGTAACACACCCTACAGAAGTTTGTCATTTCACTTGACCAGAAGAAAAACAAGCACACGCTAAGCCTTGCTGGTATGCTGCCCAAAATGGTGCCCTTGTTCTCTCTCTCTCTCTCATGTAGCATTTTAGGTACTCTGCATGCAATGAAGCACTATGATGAGTGTTTCTCAGCTCCCTCTTCAAATGTCTGGCTGCCAGTGGTGGTGGGAGAAACTCGTAATAACCTATCAAATCGCAAGTGTACTTGTAACACTACAGCAGGGAGATTTTGCCATGTGAATGCTGTTTTTGGTGGGCGTACTGCTGGAGTGGGCCACCCTCAGTCTGCTTTTGTGTGTTCCCTAGAGCTATCTGACTTATTTTCCTCATACTTGTACTTGTTGTGATGAGGAGAGAAAACACTAAGTGAGAAGAGGAAGAAATATATATTACCACAACCATTTCTTGCACGCACGCACACACAAACACATTCACATTCCCCTACCTCCAAAGTAGTATGTGACACTTGGGGGGGGGGGAATTGCCCACTCCTGGTGTACTTCAAAATGCATAAAACCACAAAGTTTGATAACTACTGACTTAGAGGGGAAAAAGATGATGAAATTTTTTATTACTATTAGCTATAATTTGACCACGCACTTCCTTTAGGATCCCAGGGCAACAAATAGATAGGCAGTTAAAATCTTGAAGGGATACAAAACAGTATCAGCAAAACAATTTAAAATACATAATTCACAGTACAGACAAGGAAGAACGTCATCAGCCATTTTCACCCTTCCCCAAAGATCCAGATAAACAAATAGGCCTTTAGCTGTCAGTGGAATGATGTTTGTGCAGGGAAACTAACTCTTAGGAGAAGATCCATAGGGTGCGACAGTGGAGAAAACCTTATTCCCATGTTTTCATTTTGACAAAGCCTGTTGGTTGGAGATTTCAAGTAGGACTAAGACATCTGTAAACATTTTGATGAAATTTATGCCTACACATTTATTAGTCCCGCTTGAAATCTCTCATAAGCAAACTTGATAACTGTTGCTCCTTGGAGAAGTAGGTTAAAGTCAATCTGAACTAGCTAGGTGCTTCTGATTGAAGAGACCGTCATATTTAGTGCATCATCTGGATAGAAATTTTGGGGTCATTCCAAATTTGAATATGGTTTATTTAGATCAGGACAGCGAAATAACTAATCAGAAAGAAACTGTTTGTGCTTGGTGTGGGGAGTTGAGATAAATGCAGGATAACTTACTTTCTGAGTCCTTTTTCCAATTTCCTACAAAATACATTCTCTTTTGTCCATGTCTCTAGAGTTAGAAGAGACAAATGCCCTCATCCTCAAAAGAATCTCCTAACTTCCTGGGACAGTTACTGGTTTTTCTGTTTATGGATTCAGTTTCAAGACTGAACCAGTTCATCAGTTTGGGCTCCTACTTCTGGCCCAGGCCAAGAGCCAGTTTATACTTGGCAGTGTAACATGGACATGTTTTTCCTGAGCTGTTCCTATGTATGCTGCAGACGGGGGGAAACATGTTTAAATCTTTCCCTATTTAAAAAAACTGCACAAAACAAATTAGCATGTTTGGGAGAAGAGTTCAGCCTATTTTTCTCCCAACACACTTATTTTTCTATGGATAACTTATTCCCCACATACACAGTAGTACAATACTGGAAGCGCTTCCCTCAATTCTGGCAAATGTGTCACAGTTGTGGCAAAATACGCACCACACAGTGAGACATAACCCATATAAAAGCCTTATTTTACATGGCACAGACTACTGCATCATTACATAATTTCCTGCTATACAGCAGATAAAAAAACTAAAGCTGTGGGTACAGCTTTAGTAAGCCAGTCTTTGGTTGTCTGCTTTCTAAACAAAGGTACAATATCTTAAAGAAGGATCAATATACTCTGAATCATGATTTCTTGGAAACAATCCCCAATTCAAGCTTTGGTTTAACCTCAGTGAATTCAATTGTTTTGTTAGCAGCAAGTGTCCATACATTTATTATAACACTTGCTGAACTTTTCAGAAGTGTGAAGAATAAAGTTGAAGTCCAGCAAACACAAGGCTGTTGGGATTATCTTCACAATCTTCTCAAACTTCTCTTATCATTCACAAGTTATCAGAAAAGAACTCTGCCAAGTTCAAACATGACCTGCAAAAGAAATAGAATTTTATTATATTTTTTTCCAAGTGTTTTCATTGGTAATGAAAGTCAACAGATCCAAACTCTTCCTTACAGTGGTATTTAAAACCACACTTAAAAAAACACACACCCTAATGCTAAATAATACAAATAGGGCCCCTTACTCCAGCACAAGCAATCTGTTCAGCAGCTAAAGGCAAAGGGATGGTTAACATTTTCATAAGTGACGGAAGATTCTAATGTTGCTCACTCACCCATATAAGCCTGGTGGCTAGAAAGATAAAGAAACAGTACTATTCATGCAAGCAAAGGCCTCTGTAAGTCAGAGGTAGGCAGGTGGGGAGGGGATAGGATGACAGGATAACAACCTTCTTTCAGACACTGACTTAAAAGGTGGTCACTGAACAGCTCCTTTCATCAGCAGGTACTACTTGAATTGCTATTCAAAGTCTTCTGCTTTGCTCTCGCACTTGCACCTCAGTGTGTGGAGACTGACTGGGGCTCTGATTTTGTACATAGCAGTTCCTTAACTGGAGAGAACAGTTCCCAGCCATTGCTTGACTTAACAGGTGTAACTGCTGTTGATTGCCCCCAGAAACCAAATGCATTTGTAGTTTGCGAAATAAAAACTACACACATTCCAGTAACACGGGAAGGAGGTAATTACAGATCAATATGCATTCTTAACTTAGAAATGCATCATGTGACATAGAAAACAGTGTAGACAATGTAACTTGTGGCTTTCAGGGCATGTAAACTCAGAAAGCCATGAATACGCTTGGCACTTGAACTACATGCAGGTTACATACCATCCCATGATGGAATTTTGTGATGTGAAGACGTCCTAGATGACTAATTTTGATTTCTTCTTACATATAGGTAAAAATTATGCTGGTGCAGCGTAGTGGCCAAGTTGCTTGTTCAAATCTCATTTAATCAAAGTCCCTATTCTCTCAGTTTCAGTTCGGCATTTATGATTTAGGGATAATACTGGCCTACTTTATAGTTCTGTTGCCAGAATCATCAAAATAATGTGTGTGAACCATTTTGAACACTAGAGTGTGCTATATCTACATAAATTCCTAGAGGATATTTACAAACTTCTCCCCAACTTTCCCTCATCATGTTTAATTAAATTGAAATTGTATCAAGACGTGATTCAGTGAACTTGCTAACATTATAGGAAGTGATATACTGATTGTACTCACAAGGAAAGAGCTCAATACATGTTTGTTTCAACAAAGCTGTTAAGTTCATACTAGTGCACAGCAGCACATTGTTGCAGACTTACCTCTATGGTGATGAGTATCACTATCATCCACTCTAAACGCAAAGCATGTTTTTCACTCAAATGATTTCTCATCAAATCTGTCAGCTCTGTGCAGTGCTGGAGCTTTTCATTCACCACCTGCAATAGAGGAACTGATACTTCAGAAATCCTTGGGTAAACAACTTGTTCAAGGTATTCTCACCTAAACAGCTTATCCACTGAATGGGGCTTAATGAACATACTGAAGTTTGATGAACTATATCAGAACTGATGTTTCTATTAATGAATGCAGCAGAGCACCCAACACCATAAAGTTAGCATTAGGAGTTTTGACATCTCAGTGTTAGCAGATTTATTGAACTGTCGTTTACAAATATAGACCACAAGGACTACATCAGCCGGAACTTTGTTCATTAATAGTTACTAAAATTGAACAGTTTCTAAAGTTTTGGGTTTAAGTAATGGAAGATGAAGGCAAAATCCAACTCAATCCAGTGCAAAGCGTCAACTTGTAAAGGATTCCCATAGACTTAACTGAACTATAATTTCTCCTCCCCTACATGCATGTGTGCATAAGCATGGGATAGCTGCAAACCATGAAGAATGAATTAGAAATGACTGCATTCCTCTCATATCTCCATCAAACACTCCTGTCTGTTCAATCAAGTGACAATCAAGCTGGACTGCCCTAACTGCAACATATTTTCAAAATAATGTCCCTTTCAAATGCATTTTAGCAAAAAGAGTGCAATTTTGGACTCTTATCACCTGGAGGGCAAAAATCATCACTTCCTCAAGACCTTGTTTACATAATACAGCTCCTAGTTCTTACCAATGGAGACCCTTTTTCAAACCAAGTACCAGCCACATAGGAATCAGAGAAACTCACTAATGTAAGACTTGTACAGGCCTGCCAGAGTTTTCACAGGCAGCTATGGAACCACACCTATCAGCAGGAACAGCAGTTAATAGATTGTCAAAAGATTCATTGTGATAAGCAGATTAATATTCTTTAGGAGAGAAAACCTGGCTTCATGGGAATCAGGTTACAGACGCCGCTAACCCAGAAATAGTACCTCGGGTTAAGAACTTTGCTTCAGGATGAGAACAGAAATCGTGCAGTGGCGGCGGGAGACCCATTAGCTAAAGTGGCACCTCAGGTTAAGAACAGTTCTTAACCCGAGGTACCACTATAACGCGGGATGAGCTTGCTATATGAGAAAACTATACTGTAATTAACAAAATTAAATACAATACCAGCAAGCCAGCTCTGAGTAGGAATGGAAAAAAACTGGACATATTACCCAAGAGAAAGAGAGAATAAGATTTCCAAATAGTTCACCTTGCTAAGAAAGCAAACAGAATACTAGTTTACTACTGGGATTGGGTTTTTTTTGTTTGTTTAAAATTAATGGCATGAAGCCCCAAACCACGTAATGTTCTGCATGTGCACTGCCCCATGGAAGCCCTTTGCTCCTAGAAAAGATGCTCCCAAAATTTGGTGGACCCTCTGGAATGGCCTGTAAAGAGGGTAGTATATACCCTGTGAAGTGGGAAGAATCAACAATCCCCCAGCCAATACTAGGCAGAAGTATCTTCTAACTACACATGGGTCACTTTGAGTCCATGCCCATATTCTTGCTCATCAACAATGAAATACTTGTACACATCAAGTGCCTTTATTTACTTAAATTTATGTCCTGTCTTTCCTCCAAGAAGCCCAAGGTGGCACACACGACCAAGATGACCAAGAAAACAGAAGAAGAAAATGGAGAAGGATGAAAAGTTTAAGCCTTCTTTGAGGTGAACCAATCTGTGAACAATTGGCAAAAACTGAAGTTTTTGCTGAGGCAGGAAAGCTGGAATTGTGTGCCTACCTTAACTCTGCGATTAATGCTGAGAAACTGGCAAGTTTTATCATATAACTGTTCAAGATGCTCTCTATCCCAATAGAAATCTGGAGTCATCAGCAGGTCGGAACTCAGATTTATGCGGTGCCTGAGGAAAGGTAGGTAAATACATAGATTCAGAGCAATTATGGGTGGTTCTTCCCTCCTAATCTGAGTTAATAATTATACCTAGGTGGTTCAGATGTAATGCCAAACCATGGTTTGACACAAAATGGATAAGCACTGGAAAACTCTCAGGCTTACACAATCCATTTTTCTATCACATGCTACAGCTGCTTCACTTGCTTGAAGAAAAATAATAATTTTCCAGTACCAACAAAATGGCAACCTATGGTGTGCCTCACACCAGGAAAATATGATTTTATCAGAGTGAAAAGGGGGTATTTCAGGCTCCTTTTTGTGCCAAACCATGAAGGCTCTATGAAGGCTATACTGGTCACTCAAAACAAAGTGATGATTTTCGTATTCCCTTATGGGCTTCTTTGAGAGGAAGCCTGGACTATAAATTTAAAAAGTAAATATTCATTACTTTAAAAAGGTACAAATTTAATTAAGAAATTGGGTGGGATTCACCTAATGAATCCTGTCAGTGGAAGTCCTGCAGAAGGGGTTCCACAACAGGGCTCCCCCCCCCCCACATGCCCCCCCATTGGCGCAGGAGAAGCTTCAGAACAGCACATGGAAATTGTTCTGTCTGGCACACTGATACACTTGCGCAGATGGAACTTTTGGAATAGCAGGACATTGAATTCCACCCATTATTTTTGAACAAACAACTATGTTTGTTACTGAACCGCTTTTTTCCCTTGACTACACTATCCTACCAATAAGATCTGGAAACAATCCTGCTCTCTGGTTAAGACCTGTTCCTGCAGCAGGACTTCTCATGATTAGTACTTCTCAGTGGTACTTCTAAATTCTTATGATTAAAGGATTTAGGGCTTATCTCCCATCTCTAAACAAAAAGAGATTCCCTGCTCTCAGCAGCTGATCTAAGCTTTATTTACCATTACCCTTCACAAATCATACAGGTCTATTACAGACATTCCTAGAAACAGGATTTGGGGAAAATACAGAACTTGTTAAGGTTATAACAGACACACTTGCTTATGCTCTTATCACATATGAAGGCTTAAGTGCAGCTGCACTGTACACTGTAGCTCTTAAAAACTGTTACAATAAATCCACAATGTTATTCAATAAGATTTCCATTCAACTGAAGATTCTAGTTTCATGTTTAATAAACACCAGTTAACAGGGTACGTATTTCCAAGTGTTTAGATAATATGGTGCTAACTGGGGTGTGTAGGAAGAGACATGACTGCATTGTGCTCTTCTACTGTATTTAACATTTTTGTTTCTAATCCTTGGTGCCCTAAATCGATCCACCTCTTGCAATTAGTAGGCTTGACTTTGGGTGTGAGCTTAGGATATCTTTAAAAAGATGATGCTAGATTTCTATAGGAAGTTTTGCTTCTTAAAAGGGAACCAATAACTGTGTTGGTAGTGAAGGCAGGGGATAGAAAACGAAGGTGGCTGGAAGTGAAGGATCAAAATATATTGTAAACGTCTTCAGGATGCCTTGTGGGAAGCTATTTATAATTGAAATAAATAACAACGAAGTGTCCTGGGAATTAAGTTAAGTTTCCTTGTTTTAATGAAGATACCTCAACGCAAATAATTCCCCAATTTTCTGCATCACATCAGCATGAGAGAGCTTCACCTTCCTTCTTGACTTTAGTATCTGTTAAAAAGAAAGTAGTGAGACGTTAAGAGTGAATATATGTTGCAAATAGCTCAATTTAATAATAGTACGTAAGACCAATGAAGTAGTGAATACCTCAGGTATTGACTGGATAGATTCTACAAAATTATCCAATGATGATTCCCAAATTGCCAGCTTCACTACATTAGGGAAAAGTACAAGAGATTTATTATTCAAGTTCACTACCCTTTAATGTTATCACAAAACCAAGTCCCTACTTTCAAATACCGTATTTTTCCGTCTTTAAGACACCCCCAAGTATAAGGACACCCCCCCATTTTTGGGGACTCAATTTTAGGAAAACAAGGGGAGATGGTCCAAAGTTGTTGAGCCTCTCCCCCTACACAGCTGCAGGCAGGAAACACTCCCTGCATCATTTCCCACGTGCAGCGGCATCAGGGGAAGTTGCACTCACACCAGCCATCCGGTTGACGGGAGTGCAACCTCCCCCAATGCCGCCGCACGCGGGAAATGACCCAGGGAGCACCCACCATGTGCAGCAGCATTGGGGGAAGTTGCACTCCCGCCAATGAGCTGGCTGGCTGCACACAGCTTCTTCCCCCCCCCCCCAGCAGATGCGGGCAAGAATCACCCCCCAGATCGCTCGCTGCGGCATTGGGGGAAGCCACGCTCCTGCCGACTGGCTGGCTGGTAGCACACTGCTCCCCCCCCCCCATATGCCACTATCCGTGTATTGGATGACCCCAATTTTTTAACATGATTTTTGAGTCAAAAAACCTCGTCCAATATATGGAAAAATATGGTATATGATGTCTTCGCAAGGAACCTAAAAAATGAAAGCTTGAGGGCCAAAACAGATGTCAGGTGGGAGACTTGCAATCAGACTTCCCAGTTGTTAGGAATTAAAAACAAACTTTAAAACAGCAATGGAGTAGGGATGTCCAGGTTTTATTCTAGAAGTGACAGCAGGTAATAGGTGCTAAACTCCCAATCTAAATCCTCCCCACCACAAATTATTAGCCTTAGGCTACTTCCTGCAAAGCTGAATTGCTTTAAGTGGCACTGAACTCTAGAAGTAACTCAAGAAATTGTTTATCATTTGAATTTGATATCAAGAAGGAATTGTCCAAAACAGACATAGCAACACACATTTTAAGGATACTTTATCAGTGTACCTCTGTAATGATCTCTGAAGTTCACTTCAAGTTCTTTGCATCATGCCGAAGTAATACTACTATACATAACTTATCTCTGGTGCACATTCCCAAGCTATCCTCATACACACATTTTAGGTAACACTTTGGGGGAAAGTTTTTCGCAGCACATGCTACACATCCCAAATTCTGATGCAAAATGCTGCTTAAAAAGCCTGATGCAATATATCACTTACCAGAAAGGCAAAGAGCATTTGAAAAAGCAAACTTCTCTAGAGTAATTTCATCAGGATCTAGTTCCGAATTTATCAGGATTTCTCCTCTATGAAGCTTTGACTGTGCTCTGTAAAGAGCAAGAGGAATACTTTAATTGACCACATGCACCAAAACAGAATATGCCTAGTATGAATCCATGACACATAGGAACTAGCTATACTATACTTTAAAAACAAAAACAAATCAGAGCACCTAAGAACATGCTTAGTTCCCGTCACAGATAATGGAAGAAAACTTCAGACTTGTTGAGCTTCTTTTTCAACTCTATTTGTCAAGCAAGAAAAGCTCTTCGCCTGAACAGGGAGTTTCAAAAGCTGCTTAGCAAGTTATTTGGGATTTTTTTTTTAAAAGGGCCAAGTATATATGCTGGCTGACTGAGGCGGCAGAACTCTCAGTGGCCCATTGCAATTCCTTTCTGAGGTTAGTTGCATCCACCATTACTTTCTCTTAAGTTAGTGCAGGTGATTCTTAAGGTTAATTTATCTTGGAATGAGTGTCAGTTGGTGCAGACTGAAGATACTGGTTGGATGTGTGCCATCGCTTGCTGATCCATGTCCCTTGTGGCTTATAAAGGGACCAATGAAGTTATTAATACAGTACCTCATTATGAGAGGCAGTGGTCCCCAGTTCCCTAAAGGTTTTTTTTTATTATTTAAATAAGTATATTTTTGTGCTCCCTGTCTCAAAGATGGCAATGGCAATACTTTCTTACTTTGCAAAGGAATTGCAAATGCAGCTTTATTACAAAGATTATGGGAGGTCTAAACAAGCTGGCAGAGTAGCGTAAATATTTAGCAATGTTTTCAGGAAACAAATACATGCAAGAAGCTACATTGAACAGAAACTAGCACTTGATGGCATACAAACACTTACTCTCCTAATCTGTAGTTCATCTCTTCATTTTCCCAGTGAACAAGCGCAACTTCATATGGCTGAATTTCATGCCTTTCCAGCATTTGCATGATACTCTTAATCTAGAAAAGATCCTGCATATTAGAATTGCTGACAAATGCTAGGAGGTCATCATATAAACCTGCAGGCTAACAGTCATGGTGCCTTCAGCCAGTTTTGAAATACCATGGAGAGGGAGGGTGGAACTGCACATCACAAGGAAAACAACTCCAGCTTTTCCTTACAATGCAAATACAAGGGCAGAGAGAGGCATACTTACAAAGGGAGAATTGACCTAGGAGAGGAGATGCTTCACACTTCCCATCTCTCAATCCCTCCCCCAGAAAATGGTCTCAGGCAGTTTTTGTTTTTTTCTTAATCTGGGCTCTGAAACTGGAAGCAAGCCCATTAGAGGAATAAACCTTAAAAAGAGGAGGGTGTGCGAAGGAAGGCTAAAATGGTATGTGTGAGAGAGGTTAAGCATCCCTGCCTCCTACTTCTTTCCCCCCTACAAGCAACCTCTGACACCACACTTCTGTAACTTTGCTAGGCGCAGATGTGGGACTCTGTGCTTGCAAAGGCAAAATGTAACTCTCAGAGTCTGGCTCTACTTTGCACATGGCCACGACCCATAATATCTTCTGTCTCATCTCATCGATTTCCTACAATTTTCTACACTGACAACATTGTCTTTATTCTCAAATAATAACTTGCAGAAATACATCATTGTGAATAACTTAGTTTTTTTAAAAAATTAAAAGCATCAAAAGACATGGGACAAAAACTCCCACTGCCCTTCATATACAATTTTTAAAAAAACTGAAAAATTAGACTGTAAAATGTAAAAAGATACATTAATAGCATTTGCTAAATCTACACTTAAATCTAGCCAAACCATTTTATTTTGTGGAACTGCAAAGACCAATGGAGTTTACCTCATAAAATTTGGCTTCCACTTACTGTTTTTTCTTCAACATTCCAGAACACAACAGATCCTTCCCTGTATGAACAGAATTTCAAGGTGGTGTTAGCACAGATTATGTTTCATGCTTACATGTGTATTTCTTGGCAAGAATAAATACTCTATTCTAGATAATGATGGAGAAGAATTTAGTTTGTTCCACTTTAAGTGAACTGACATAATTCACACCCAAATTAATACACAATCAAAACAAAATTATACTTTTAAGATTTTAGTGGCAATACGTGGCTCAGAAACATACAGATGCATACACTGAGGGGAAAATACATATTTAAATAATATTTTGTGATTAAAAATTAAGTACATAAATACAATTTTTAATGGACTTTTAAAAAACCCAGAATAAGGCAGAAGCAGCATGGAATCAATTTATGACTGTACTGATGTGAAACTGACGCAGACTGAATATAGACTGTTAAACCTACAGTCCTCAACTCATCCAAAATTTTAAATCTTAGTTATCTGGCTTCATGTGATCAATTAACCAATTACGATGGTGATGGTGTGTTTATGAGGGTTCAGAAAATATTAAATAGCTTTAAAAAAACTTTTAAATGGTTGCAATTATTTATTCTCAAAAAAATATAGAGTGCAGAGGCTGGCCATCACATAGTACAATTCTATACATATCTAGAAAGGCATGAAATTGCAGTTGTCAGTCCTTGCCCCTGTACTCATTGGGAATTACTCTGGAGTTTGTGTATAGCTGATGGCCTTAGGAAAGCGCTGCCACCCCAGCCTCCTTCATTACAGCAAAGAGGGAGGGGAAAAGATCTGTAGTTGCTTGGGGTTAAGGCCTTTTGAAGCCCAAGTCCCAGAGTTGCTATCAAGCTAAGCAATAAAACCTATCATTTTGTGTTACAATAATTTTTTTAGTTCACATGCACTTTATTGCTGGGCATTGTTTACCTGAAGAAAAAAATTATTCCAGGATCACATTCTTTCGCTGAGCTTTCTGTACCAATCACCAAAACGTTTGCTGCATCTTGTTTAAAAGAAAGCAGATTTAGAATCATATTCTGAGACACAGAAACAGCGTTTAAAACCCTGTAAAACATTTACCCTACAACCCCAGATATAATTATCTGGGCTAAACCCCACTGAGAACTGTGGTGATTACACCTAAGTAAAACTACTGGGTTGCATTGCATGTGTCCATTTAATATACAGTCATACCTCAGGTTGAAGTAGCTTCGGGAGAAGTATTTTCGGGTTGCGTGCTGTGGTCAAAATGATGTCACGTGCATGCGCAGAAGCAGCAAATTGCGACCCGCACACACACGGGTTGCGTTTGCTTCTGGATGCGAACGGGGCTCTGGAACGGATCCCATTCACATCCAGAGGTACCACTGTAGTCCTATTTCAGAACCTCTGAAATGTTAAAGGTACCACCTGCTGATGTGGGGAGAGAGAGATTTGGCCTGCTTGAGTCCATAACAGTTCCTAGTACAGTGGTACCTCGGGTTAAGAACTTAATTCGTTCTGGAGGTCTGTTCTTAACCTGAAACTGTTCTTAACCTGAAGCACCACTTTAGCTAATGGGGCCTCCCGCTGTCGCTGCGCAATTTCTGTTCTCATCCTGAAGCAAAGTTCTTAAGCCGAGGTACTATTTCTGGGTTAGCGGAGTCTGTAACCTGAAGCGTCTGTAACCCGAGGTACCACTGTATACTGAAAACAGAATTAGGGGTTTGAAGTACTCATACAGCTCCACACCTAAGCCTCAAGCCCTTTAGCACTATATAGCACAGCAGAGGAAGCTCTAGGATGGCTGGTGATGTGAATAGGAGTACTTCTATTGCATGCAGAATACACATGGCAACTTTTTCTTTTCACTTGTACATGTGTACAAGTGCTATTTTCAGATTAAAGATCTACAGGCATTGATGAAAAGAAATGCTGTCAACATCTGCAAATAAAAGTATGTTCAACAGTGGTATTGTTTTACCCTCTGATCTAGAGTGACAATTTATGTTCAGTTTAAGAACCAATAAGCCGTTATACGAGGCCCTTCCTCAGTTTACTCATGTAATAAATAATATCTCCGAATTACTTTACAATGCTTGCCTACCAAATTGCTCTTATGAATTTAAACAATATCAGAAAATATACAAGAAAGTGGAGAGGATTACCACAAAGAACAGGTCATAGGAAAATGTTTTGCCAATGTGCTTCTAAGTATTTAAAGTGTTTGTCTCATTTCAAAGCATTAGAAAGATTAAATAGGCATGCTTTTGGTGAAGTAGCAGCTAAGCCACATTACAGCATGCAATGGAGCATGTTTCAAGATGCATTTCTGTTCAGAAAGTTTTGAAAGAGAATTTTACAAGGTGATAATCATTATTCCACAGTTGATATAAACACTGCAATTTTATTACTAAGAGGAACTGTGTTCCATGCATTCAACAGAAGAGGGGCAAACTGTTCAGAGGTCTACCTCTAGGTAATGTTGTTATTTCAACATAGCCATATGACGTCAGATCATGGCATAGGGTACCAAGATTATATTCTTCTGCTGTTGCAAAGGCTGTGCACTGCATCAGATCCTGTGCCAAAGGAACAAAGTTTAATTTAAGAAAACAATCGAGTGATATATTTAGAGGACATTTATTTGGCTTATTCACCAGCACTGTGATACACTCGACTGTTCTATGACCCCTGGTATCAAAATGCAAATGTCACACAAATACTAGGAGAGCTATCCTAGGATTTTTGCTAATAGGTAAAATCACTGTGCTTCACAAATCCTATAATTAAGTTTCAAACTGCAAGCCTTTCATGAATACCATGGTATAAGATTCCATGTGTAAGATCTTGCAATAGGCTTATTTATTCATTTTGCCTGTTGAACAAGACCCTTTGGAAGCATCCTGGAGTTTGCAGGGTGTAGAGAGATGCAAAAGACTCAAATGCAATATGGCTATGATCCTATACAAACTTAGTTGGGTTGCAAGCCCAACAGATTTTGTAGGATTCAATTCCAAATAAATAAAACCAGGCTACAAGTGAAGTACTTGAGTAAATTACTGCCCAAATGTTTTATCCCCTTCTTTCTCTCCCCTTAAAAAGGCAGCATTATAAAGATTACTCTCATTTTCTGTAACTGGAATAAAGTATTTTTTTGTTAACTTCAGCACTTCATATAATCTAAAAAAATGTGTTACTGACAAGTATTTTGTTATCTGGTGTGTGTCAAGATTAACACTTGCCCTCGCAAAAAATCCAACATTAACATCCAGCAGGTGGTGCTCTGCATCAAAGAAAGAGACAATTTAGTAACTCCAAATGTTTTTATGTACTATAGTCTGAGTCAGTGCAATCTCTGGCACAAGGTTTTTCCATGTGGCAGCTTTCACTGAAGTAACCTACCCTTTCACCATGTCTGACACTTTGCCCTGTATTTTTGAGATGGAAAAAACCACAGCAACAGAAAAAGGTGTCTGCAAAACATTTATTTGTGTGTACGGGACGCGGGTGGCGCTGTGGGCTAAAGCCTCAGCGCCTAGGGCTTGCCGATCGAAAGGTCGGCGGTTCGAATCCCCGCGGCGGGGTGCGCTCCCGCTGCTCGGTCCCAGCGCCTGCCAACCTAGCAGTTCGAAAGGTACCGCTTACCAGCGGGAAGGTAAACGGCGTTCCGTGTGCTGCGCTGGCTCGCCAGATGCAGCTTTGTCACGCTGGCCACGTGACCCGGAAGTGTCTCCGGACAGCGCTGGCCCCCGGCCAATAGATGTGAGATGGGCGCACAAACCCCAGAGTCTGTCAAGACTGGCCCGTTCGGGCAGGGGTACCTTTACCTTTACCTTACGGTAATTACAACCCCCCAAACGTTTTGGGTGTTTAAAACATCAGTGTTTTCAGAAACCAACCTGCATTTCAGTGACATGGAAACTTAAGAGCATACTCCACACAGCACAATATGTGCGTGCATACACACACACACACACACACACACACACGTACACACAAACGCTTGTCGCAATGTAACTTGACCAGGAGCAGCACTTGGGAGATTGCATCACGAGTTACACAGAAATTTCACCGTATATAACAATTATGAAAAAAACGATGCTCTTTGGTGGAGGGAGCAAAAAAAGAACCTACCTAAGGCCAGTGCTTTTTTTCCTGGGGGTACGCATACCCCTACGCATTTTGTAAATCTTTGTACTTTTGTCCATTTACTGTATTTATTTTGAACTATAAAATGGTGATTTTCTTGAGTCAAAATGAGAGTAGCCCTAAACATTTATTATGAAAAAAAGTACTGCCTAGGGCCAAAGAAAAAGTTGGCAAGCTCTGGGGGAAACATTTTTATAAAAAGATGCTTGATTTGGAAAGAATGGTGGTTTTCTTTTATTTCTGGATGGGGTGTCTGTATTTTTCAGTTCCTGTAATGAGGATACTTGCAAGGGAGGTGGGGGCAGGTAGTGTAGCTTCTAAATCGGAAAGTACAGTGACTCCAGCCTGGGAGGAAGCCTTCTGTCTGATGAAAGCCCTTCTCTTTCTTTGAGGCAGGAGAGGTTTGGTGGGAAGATAAAAGCATTCTTGCCTGTGCTCAGAGTCACTTTTTGCACATTTCAGCTGACTAGTAAAAAATATTGTCAGGTATCAATTCCAGCTACAATTCGCATGCCTACTTCACAATGTGGTTCACTGCAGATGTTTAAAAAAGGAATGGTTTAGACCAGGGGTCAGTAAGGTTTATCTTGCCTGGCCTGTTCGGTCGCACGGTGATCCCTCCATGAGCCGGATCGCGTGCGTGCGATTTTTGGCCTCTGCGTCTGCACAGACGCGATTTTCGGCGCTGCAGAAGCAAGTCCCCGTGCCATGCTGCACCAGTTTAGCGCAGTGCGTGAGCAGGCAGCTCGGTTTGGGGGAAGCTCGTGGGCCAGTCAAATGACCTCTGCGGGCTGCTTCCGGCCTATGGGCCTTAGGTTGCTGACCCCTGGTTTAGACTGAGACTGGGAAAGTAGCCATAGTTTACTGTTAGTCTATATTGATACCATCTGTGAGCCAGCTAGGGTTTTCAGAGCTGTGCTCTACAGTGCAGCAGTGGCTAAACTGCTTTGGCCCAAGGGCTGCATTGACGGTCAACCACCCCGCTAAGGGTTATATGCCAGTGGCGTGCATAGATGACATATTCACATTTGTATACACACACTCTATACACACCCCCTCACCACAACGCATACACAACGCACATATATACTCTCACTAGACATGATGGTCTCTTGTCTCTCTCTCTGAAATATATGCATTCATACACTCTCACATATAAACACATGCACACACAGGTGCAGTCACATAACCAACATTTCCATGTCTGTCCACTCCAGGTGGCTGAAAACACTGCCTTTTACTTTGCAGAGTAAGCAGCTGTATTTCTCTCCACCCCACTTCAGCGCTGGAATGAAGGTAGGTAGAAATGCTGCCTTCTACTCTTAAAGAGCAGGCAGGGGGTATTTCTGATGTTAGAAGAGCCTTCTGCCTGCTCTTTATTTCTAGAGAGCAGCCATAGATTTCAGAGGGGCTCTCTGTAGCTGCCAGTCAGCCAATCAGTATTTACAGCAAGCCTCTTTGAAGACACGCTCCAAGGAACAATCAGCTGCTTGGTGCTGAAAGTACATCTTCAAAGGAGGTTGCCAAATCCACCAATCAGTTGATTGGCAGATACAGCTACCTCCTTTCAGATTTAACAGGTACCAATCACCTGATGTCATTATGAGTGGGTGCTCCTTCCCACCTGTCCAAGATGGCCTGCAGGGATTGAGGGAATTAGGAATCCAAATCACCATCCAGATTCAGCTCCCTATCCCTGAAACAGTTGCTTGCTGAGTATATTTAAATGCCACATCTATTCAAATACTGGTTTTCTTTTCACAATTTAAGCAGGTTCATTTTTGTTCTATCTAGGGTTTTTAACATGCATTTTAAGTGAATATTATTTTTAATTCACAGAGGGTCTTAAACTGTGCCTAGCAAGCCCCCTCACACCAAAACTGATGCAACATATCTTCAACAGCACTCAAATGCCACCACTAAGGCAGGAATGAAAATAGAAGTAACATGACAAGAGCCATAGGGACTTTAGTAAAAAGAAAACGAAAGCTCATATTTGTGCATGAATGCTCTTCCTTGGTCTGCAGTCATCGACACAGCCAAAGTTGAGGAATTGGGTCAAGAAAGAGTTCATGCTTTCATGGGCTGTCCCACCCTGTACTGTTAGGAAGACAGGAGTTTTCTCATTCCTGCATAATACTTGTTGTGAAACATTATTCTGGTCTTCATAACCCTTCAGTGTTATAAGTACTACACTTCAAAGTTTTAATACTTTACCTCAGTTTCAGACGGTAGTGGCAGATTAGCTCTAGATGGCTGCTTGGTCCTCGATGCTTTTGGTAGCCTTTTAGCTGGCAAAATATGTTGATTTGGCATAATTTTACTACTTGATAAAACTGAATAATGTCTATTTGGTATATCTGTAAATTTTCTCATACACTTTGCATTGTGCTTGAAACTTGTGTTTTTAAGAGCACAAAATTGTTCCCTGTGTGGTGGACAAACATGCATACTCAAATAATTCACAGTCTTTGCTGCAATAGGAACGTTAGCTTGTGGTCTCTGCCATTCCTTGGCTTGCACACAAAGCCTGCTTAAGCAAGAAGTTGTTGCCTCTGGAATGCACATACTGATGGATCTACATGCTAATAAAGAATTGCTTGACACCCCTTGAAGATTGTTGCTTGATGCTGAAAGCCCATATTTATGCAAGTGTTGGCAGTCGCTTGTTTTGTGTGAAGATCTAGCCAGGAATCTCAGTAGTTTAGTTGCCATCTTTTCACTGTGTCCTGAATGAGAGAGTTATAGTGCATCAACTTTCTGACAAGGAGCAATATTTATCATTTTATAAAAACAGTTCTGCACTACAGCAAGTCAATCACATCAATAATAGGGCTCGTTCTGCATTCATAGGCTCAGCTTCAAATGAAGCAAGCAAGGAAGACTGCAGCAATACATTTACTTTACCCACCACAGCAACATAATGGCCAAACACGGGGTCAGATCAAAATATTCTCATCAAAATATCTGTTCTCAAACATATTAAAATTTGGTTAACGGCAAACAGGGAGATGCATCTTTATTCCTTTTAGCATAACTTTAACCAGCCAAAGGTAAATAGTGCAGTCTATACTCAACAGAATCTGTGAGTCAGCCAATGACTAAGACAGTGAGTGTTCAGTTTCACCAACTGGGGAGCAGGATAGGCTAATAAATTAGACACATCATACACTGAAACACATTGAATAGCATGGTACTCTGACTGAATAAGGTCAAAATGTATTCCTTAGACCCTAGGTTCTTAGATTGTGGTGTGGCATAGGGCACCTAAAGGAAAATTATTTGGGAATGGCCCTACAGTAGCTGGGGTCCACTAGTGAAGGTTTGGCATTTCAGTCACCTCTGCCTTCATGTAGATGGCACAACTTTGCTGTGAGGTGTGAGGAGATGAAGTTATAGTGACAGAAGCTCATATGACACTTTCCACTTCTCCTCATCCCTGCAGGTGAGACTTGGCTCTGCTCAATGTACAGATGGAGGAGCTACTGCCATATTACCTAGCTTCAGGCCACATAAACACAGCTTTGTGAAAGAACTAGGCACTTGCCTGCATAAAGATTGTCAGCGCTGAGCTGGGTGGAATGGAATTACGGTAACTGAGAAGCAGAACCCAGTTCCAAGAGCTTGAGAAGTGCTGCCTTAATGGTCTATCTTGCATTTGACTGTCACTCACATGATCGTTCCCCCTACAACTGCCGGATATCTCAACACAGGTCCAATCTTTCCTTCACTGCAGAATTTTCTCCCTCAGGCCAGGCCATTCCTGCACCAATCATATTAGTATTATTTGGATCAGAAAAAGCTGGACTCCGGGGCCCCCAGGAACTACAGGATACATGGGAAATGCCCAGGAATCATGGGAGCCGTAGGGCCTCAGTATATTCCCAGCCTTGCCCTGAAACCCTCCCTTACAGCGCCCAGGTGACAGGTGAAATTAAGGGTGAAACCCACACCGCTTCCCGCATTCATGCCAGAGCGCCTCCATTCCTCCCACTAACAAGACCGGAAGGTTGCGGGGAAGGACTCCGCTGGGAACCATATTGCGAGCGCAAGAGGCGACCCGCCGCAGGTGACCATCACAGTATCCGATTAGGGCGTTTTAAGCGGGTGCGGGAGGAATGACCCCCCCCCGCTCGCACTCTGCCCCATGCGCGCGCCCCAAACACCATCCAATCAGAGGGAGACCCAGTTCCACGCGCAGGAGCCTTTTACCAACCTGGCGTCGAAGCACAAGGTGGGAGGAGGACCCGCTCTCTCCACGGAGGGCCGGCGGAGCCACAGAGTCAGCCCCGCCCCCTCCGTCTGTGCGGTTGACGCGCGACGTCATATTCCCCGCCCAAGAGCGCCGATGAAGGTCGCCGCCTCCCCCTGAGGAGGCGATTATCCGCAAGGCCTCGCGTTTCGTTTGGCTGTGTATCCCTCCGCCCGCCCTCCTTTACCGAAGGGGCTGGTTCGCTTCAGCGCCCCTCCTCCCTAAGCCCGTTGAGCGAGGGAGCTCAGCCGCCGACCAATGGGAACAGGCGTTGCTTCGGAAAGCGCGCAGCTGCGCCGGGCGGCGCTACGATGAGCAAAATGGCGGCGCCGACGGCAACGCTGCCGCCTCAGCTCGCGGGCAAGTTCAAGGGGTGCGTCCCGTCTCCGCCGCTTCGTCGGGGGCTCTGAGAAACGGGTGGGCGAGGGGTGAACCGTCGGCCATTCGCGGGGAGGCTGGAGCTGTAGAGTACCAGGGGACAAGGGTCCGGGTCTCTTCCCCTACTTGCTCGGAGAGCCGGGGCGGCTGAAAACGCGGCACTCTAGTGAGCCGCTGTTTTCCATTTCTGCTCTTCCTCCGAGCTCCAGTTCGCTTTGCACGGAAAGCCGGCTTCCAGATTCGGAGCTGCCTCCGCGAATTATTTGCGAGTGTGGCATTTGGGGTCTCAGAGGGGTGTCTGTTCCCCTCACTTGGAACCGCTTCTGGTTGGGAAAGGGAGGTTTCGCAATAGAAGCCAGGAACACAGTGGCCTTTTTCGGCTGTCAGTGGGTGGTTGGGTCCGCTCCAACCCTCGTGCTGCAAGTATTCACGTCTTCCCTGCTCCTCCTGCAAATCACTCGGTGGTTTGCAAAACCAAGTTTTCTATTACGTCGCAACAAAGCATAAACCATACATGTTTCTGAGCCGGAATTAGAAGTGAGTTTCCCATTCAGGCTTGAGGCAAAACCAGGAAGTTAAGTCAGAGGAACAGAGCGTATGTGAAGCTAAGTTTGAGATGTCCAAATCATGATTTGAGCAATGTCTTTGACAGAGGACTATTTAATCAATATGTTTGTATTCTCGCGTATTACATTTTATTTTAACCATGCAGTTTTATTTGACACAGAACCTATGGGCTGCATGCTGCTTGTCATGGGAGGTGGGGCGCTGGGGGGGGGTAGTGAGGCCAAAATTTGACACACACCATAACCTTCTGGCAGGGTTCTAGAGCCCTGCTGCCTCCTCAAAGCTTGGAAGTGCTAACTAGGCTTTGGGAATGAGGTGTGAGAGCCCCAGGGCCCTGTCAGAGCCCTCATGCCTCCTTCCCAAAGCCAAGCGCCTCCTTACTTTGCTTTGGGAAGGCAGTGCAAGGGCTTGGGGGGGGGGGTCAAGATGATCCTTGTGGTCCCTTCCAACTGTACAATTCTATGAAAACCAGTTTTGAAAATATGTTTATCTACTGTGAAACCCAGCAATAATACTTGAATTGCCATTTATTTAACAAATCATACATTTTCTTACTATTCTAGACAATAATTCAGATGTACTGACATCAGAAACAAGGCATTGTCTCCCCCTCCTCTTTTTTGAAGAGAACTAAGTTGTTTATTTGTTAATAGTAAAGAAATAATAATAATATGGTGCCCATCTGACTGGGTAACCCCAGCTACTCTAGGCGGCTTCCAACAAATTAAATGAATGTCTGAAGACTGACATTTTGCTTTTAAGATAAAGATTATTAAAAGTGTTACCCAGACTCATAAATACCATCCTTTAGATATGAATTAGAATATTTAGCTTATTTGACCAAGTTCTTATTGGTCTGGGACATGGTTTAAGGAAGTTGCTGTGAACATATGAAGATGAAGTGTAACTGCAATAATCCATCCTTTATTTTCCATGGTAAACTGTGTGAGATTAAGACCACAAAACTTTCCCCCTGCAAGTCTGGACACTTGGAAGTAATATTTCTGCTTAATTTTCATATATGGAATCAGTGTATTGCTTAGGACTGCATATCAGTTGGGCAAAATCTTAATGGCTTCAATGTTTCAGTGTGATAAATACTGTGTTTGCATTGAGATGTGGTGTGGAGGGGTATGAGAGGTTTAGAAAAAGGCTGTGTTTAGACATAATGATAAACCATAATTTATTGTGTATAAGAATAATAGACCTGGGCTCCTTCCCTCTGCTCTTTCTCCTCCAGAGCCACAAGGCGGTGATGGGAAGCTTTCACTTCTAATTTCAATTTTTTACAACCGTAAATTGTGGTTAATGTTAAATATGGCATGTTTCAAACAAAGTTTAACCAGTTGTCAAGTTCAAGCAAGAAGATGAGCATTGGTTTATTGAAAATAGAAGTAAAACTTTCCAAGCTTGTCTTATCTACAACAGGGAGGGAAGGAGTATGCAAGCTTGGGAGGAGGTGAGGCTCACTTTGTGAGCCAACATAATTATGGGTTACCATGATATCTGAACACAGTAGTTTACTCCTTCTGTGTAGAAATTAACTTTAATAAAGTTGCCTGATGGTGATTCTGATGGTGATGGAAGTGGCTATTTACAAGCCTAAAACAATATTGTTTTGTTCTTCATAGATCCTTCGCATACAATACAATTAAAGATAGGCTGCCTCTAATCCTGACTAAAGTTATTGATACTCTGCATCGACACAGAAATGAATTCTTTGAAGAACATGGAGAAGTAAGAAATTGCTGCCTTTTATTCTTTCTCTTTCAATGCTGTTCTCTTAAAAACCTTAAGCAAATCAAACTTTGTGTAATTATTTCTGCACGCTTAAGGAAATATTTTTCTGCTTCCATAAGAACATACAAAGAGCCTTGCTAGCACAAACTAAAAAGCCAGTATCCTTAGGGGCCCTCATCACATCTTTTGGCAGTGAATTACATAAATTATTCCTTGTGTGACCAAGTACTTTTCTGTCCTGAATCTGCTGCCATCTGTTTAACCAGATAACCCCAAGTTCTAGAATTCTCTGCCCACTTTTCCCATGCCATGCATAATTTTATAAACCTGTAACGTCTCAGTCACCCTAGGCCCTGAGGCTGCAAGTTGCCTACCTATGGACTAAAGCATTTGGTTGTCATGTTTGACACTTGGGTTCTGGACTTTCGCTTTTGATTGGAATTCAGTCAAGTTATTGCAACTCTACAATTTATTGAAGAACATAACTTTATGAACAAAACACATTCAGATTGAAAACATTTGTTTATCTCTTCATTTTCTCTTAATTTTAGAAAGGTATTGAATCTGAGAAGAAAGCTATAGCCTATCTCTCCAGGTTACGGAATGAGCTGCAGACAGACAAACCACTGATTGCCTTGACTGATAACCTCCCTGACAGCACTCTCTGGAACCAGTGCTTAGAATATCATCAAAGTTTATCAGATGAACCACCAAGCTGGTTTCAGTCTCCTTGGCTATATACAGAGTGTTATATGTATCGTAGAATTCATGAGGCACTCGCTCAAAAGTAAGCATGTGTGTTGTTTGCTGTTGTATCGTTTCCGTCTGTGGGATGGGGAACTGGGGAATAAAGTTCAAGCTTAAGGTAAAACAGAGAAAATAACTCAATCTTAAGTGCCAGCTGTTTTCCTTTTTTATTCCTTCTCCTGACTTCTAGTCAGCAACAGAGTGATAGTTGCCTCTTGCATCTGGCACCAAGAGCCAGAGCAACATAGCAGCAGTTTGGGTAAATAGACACCATCCTGTGAAGGACTCCAACAGCCATTTCTGGGCTTCGGTTATTTCCTCTGAAACCTGCTATGCGGTACACAGATCAACAGCAGAGTGCCAGTGGAACATCTGAAGACTGGGGAAGGTGAACTTTGTTCCTTCCTAGTGACTCTTGTCTATTTCATGCATTTTTAATATTTTCTAATCCACCTCAAAACCTAATTTAGTAGGTATAGTATAACTACAAGTTGGAATTTTAGTGTCACTTCTTGCTACAAATTTTGAAGTCTTTGTAATTCTCTTCTTCCTTTGCTTTCTGATTAATGATAGACCTGTAAAGTGATTTGTTCACTTTAGCCTACAGCTTAATTGAATGAAACGAAAACTGTTGGCTACTTTCTTTTTTGAACCCCACCCATAGAAAAACAGCCATCAAATAAAATAAAAAAATCAGTTGAAAAATACTGTAAAGTTAATGTGTTAAGAATAATTATATTAATTTACGTAACTTATAACCCACTTTCACAGCTTATACAGTGCCTCAGGATATAGTAGTTACCCAAATCTGGAGTACAGATTGCATGTGGAGTCCTATCAGATGACATTGAAATGATGAGGAAAAAATTGTTAACATTATTTTCTCCTGTTCCTGGAAGGATGAAGGAATACCTTGTTTCTTGGGAAGAAAAAAATGTAAAGTTCGTTTCAATTTTGAAACCATTCTGTGTTTCATAATTACAATGTTTATTTGTTATATATTATTGCTTGGAATCATTAAAATGTCAAGAAATGTGTGCTTTGCTTATGAATTAATTATTTTAAATAACAAAAAACATTTTATATTGAACAACTTCAGATATTTGATTTCTGTACTTCTGTCATTTTTATTAGACAGGAGCCATGTGTGTTAATAAGGGAGGGAAAAAATATGAAATATTCCTGGTATATTTATAACTCAAGCTATTGTTTCCTTCTCACGCATTTGTGTACCACATCCAAACCACTGGTCAGAGTTGGGTAATAGGGAACAACTGCAGCTCAGTAATAGAGTATCTGCTTATCAAGCATAAGCTCCCAGTTTCAATCTCTGGCATTTCCATGTAGGAATGGGAATGTTCTGTATGAAAACCCTGAAGAGCTGCTGCCAGTCAGTGTAGACAGTACTGAACTACATTGGACCAATGCAGAAGGCAGCTTCTGATTTTATATATTTGTTGCATGTATCTTATTTGGTAAATATGAACCGCAGATTAAACATTCCTGCTTTCTGCTCTTGGCCAAGGAAAGAGAATAGTGGTGGGATGGATTGGTGTGTTTATGATGAATGCTACAAGTATGATGAGCAGGGGCAGGGAGAATCTGAGAACTTTTGTATTTGTTCTCAAACACCTTTCTAACATTTACATAGTAATATGAAACCTGTCTGACTAAGGATGGAACTTCCTGTTGTTCTTTGTAGCTACACTATTGGGAGCTAAGCCATGGTTTGGCTGAGTGTTACATGTTACATTATGTGTCCTGATTCACACATAACCCTAAGCCAAAACGTGGCTTAACATAAATAAGCAAATGTGCTAGTGCGGTTAGGAAATCACAGGTAGTTCACTCCTCCCGCTGCTGCTACACTACCAAGAGCTAGCACATGGTTTGGCTTAGGGTTCTGTGCAAATGTGCTCCTAGCTTGTTTTTCTCTAGACAGACAATGAGCTGTATAACTAAGGTTTGGAGTGAGACAAACCACAAGCCGAGATTCACAGGTAACACTAAGCCAAACCATGGCTTAGCTCCCAATAGCGGAGCAACAGCAGGACCCAAGAAGGAGTGAAGTGCCCTAGTTTTGTACAAGTATACTTGTTTATGTATATTAAGCAGTGGTTTGGCTTAGCATTTTGTGAATGAGGCCCATGACTTTGAGCTGGGGTGTAGAAGTATACAACATAGCACCATGTCACAGGGTAAGCAATTGGCGGGGCAGGGAGCTCAACATGTGGATGTGGTCTTCAGTATTTATTAAGGTCAAAAACTAATTTATGTTTTCCCCCTTTTCTGTTTAGTCCACTCATCAGTGACTTTGATGTGTTTAAAGAAGAAAAGATACACAATTTCTTTGAATCTCAACAAGCTATAATTCTAATGAGTACTTATCTGCAAGAAATATTGAAAAACATGGAGAAACTAGATGAAAATTTATTGGAAAAGGAATTTTTTAAATTGCTTCAGGTAAAACTAGTAATACTTACTGTTTATTTAATGTTGCACATATTTTCTAATTTTTAAGTTTCTTGTTTCAAAGATGGCCTAATGTAAAACATAAGACGTATCACATTTCTGATAAGAAATGTTGAAAAGTTATTCCATGCCAGCAGAATAATTTTAAGAAAGTTAAGATCCTTCAACAACTCATATACTGTTCTCTGCAATGTTGTTTTAAACGGTGAGTAAAATTCTTATATCATTGGCTGCACTTCTAATATTGGGGCACAGAAACGAGCACATAATTCTTTTTCATGCACATAATTATTTCACAGCTCTGAAATAGATGTTTTTGAGATGTTAATTTCTCTGAAATTTATTTTCTGCTATACCCATGGCTTCCCCTGATTATCTTTCACAAAATAGCATTTACATTCCTTCTGTTTTTTCTCTCTCACTTATAATCTGTTGTCACTTATTCCTCATTGGAACCTGATTTTGGTGTCCTTACAAAGTTATTGATGTGATGCTCATTTGTTGAAAACTAATAAACATCACCTAAACTTGCGACTAAAGTATGATGGATGTAGTTTTTGCTTTTGAATTTAGAAACCTGGGAGTTAGCTGTGCTCCGCAATTCACAAGATGATTTGCTGCCCTGGGTTGGGGAACGGCAGAATATAAATTGAATAAATAATAAAATTATCCCCTCCCCCAATAAATCAGCATCCTGCTCTAAATAAGGGATATATGTACTTGAAAGGAGGCTTCAGTGTCCATATCCCTATCCTTAACCCTAT
The DNA here is from genome assembly GCF_964188305.1 of Podarcis bocagei. NCBI lineage: Eukaryota > Metazoa > Chordata > Lepidosauria > Squamata > Lacertidae > Podarcis > Podarcis bocagei. Next base: position 52,771,025 of record NC_138127.1, read on the forward strand.
CTTGCTAGGCAATAGCTTGTGTAAATGGGTGTTGTGTGCATGGTTCCCCAGCTTACTCCAACAAAGGTAGTTGATATTTTTAAAATAAGATTGAATCCCCTCAATTAGTTGTTCAGAAGTAAGGAGATTGATTCAGACGCTCTTCTCTGCTAAACAGCTGACTACTGGGAATCCAGCTTTTTTAAGTATGCCGTTAAATCTGAATCTAAATATATGTGATAGATAGTGCAACAAGGCATTACTCAGCTCACAGGGATTGTGTACTTTTTCTTCTTCTTTTAGGTTTCACTGTGGGGCAATAAGTGTGACCTTTCACTGTCAGCCGGTGCAGATAGTTCTCAGAAGTCTGACCCATTACTGTCTGTGGAAGAGTTAAAACCTTTTATCTTGGTGGATCACATGGAAATGCTTTGGTCACTGCTTATAAACAAAAAGAACATGAATAAGCAGACTACTAGACTTGACATAGTCCTGGATAATGCTGGTTTTGAACTTACTGCTGACCTTATACTGGCTGACTTCTTGTTATCCTCCAAATTAGCTACTGAAATTCATTTCCATGGGAAAAGCATCCCATGGTATGTGTCAGATACTACAAGGCGTGACCTGAATTGGACAATTAAGCAGATGCAGGCAGCTAATCACAAGGGGATGTCTAGGTGTGGTGTCTGCTGGGAGGGCTATTTGAAAAATGGCGCTTGGATTTTTCATGATCACTTGTTCTGGACCTCACCGCATGAATATTGTAGGATGGCTCAAGTGGCTCCTGATTTGTACAGTGAATTGCAGAAGTCAAATTTAATTATTTTTAAAGGTGATTTGAACTACAGAAAGTTGATAGCTGATCGGAAGTGGGAATTCACAGTGCCATTCCATCAAGCCTTGAACAATTTTCACCCTGCCCCTCTCTGTAGCTTAAGAACGCTAAAATGTGATATCCAGGTTGGGCTGAAACCTGGGCAAGGTGAACAGCTTACTAAAACTGAACCTGAATGGATGATCATTGGGAAATATGGAATAATTCAGTTTGATGCTGCTTCATGATTGATGTGCAAAGTTTAAAGGACAGTGCTGTGCTAAATGCTTTTGTTGGTCAAGGTTGAAAGACCGCTGGCTTTCAATATGCATGTTCTCTTCTACGGGTCTTACTGCTATTTTTAAGGTGGTGTGCAATTGTGACATTTTACAAACCCTTTTCTGGTATTCATGGTCTTAAAAAATGAAAACCTCATTATTCTTAGATATTTGTAAGTAAAGAATGCTTGACAGAGGAAACACTGAGTGAGAGCAGCTTTAGTAGCTGCGGTTTGTCTGACCTCTATTCTAACATTAACGACAAAATATTGCACTTTGATTTGCTAAAAGTTTTTGCTTTTCTGTAGCTCAAGTCTTACTTTAAAGCTGCCTGAACTTCTCTGGTCAAGATTAGCTTAAATAAATAAATGGATTCAAATGTATTCAATGGATAGGCTTGAATTCTTTCTCCAGTATAAGCGGTATCTGCATCATTTGGTGGTAGTTATTATAAATTACCGTATTTTTTGCTCTATAAGACTCACTTTTTCCCTCCTAAAAAGTAAAGGGAAATGTGTGTGCATCTTATGGAGCGAATGCAGGCTGTGCAGCTATCCCAGAAGCCAGAACAGCAAGAGGGATTGCTGTTCTGGCTTCTGAGATTCAGAATATTTTTTTTCTTGTTTTCCTCCTCCAAAAATTAGGTGCGTCTTGTCGTCTGGTGCGTCTTATAGAGCAAAAAAAAGTCATGTAGTACTATTGCGTAGATGGGTTTATGATACAACAAGGTATTCAGGTGCAGTCATCTTACATAATTCTAGATATATTCTGGCTTTTCAATTGTTGTTCAATTGTTGTTCAGTTGTTGAAACAGTCCCACAATCCCAATAAGCTCTTGTTTTTCCAACACCAGCATCTATCAACAGACCTCCTCAGAGTCATGGTGCAAAGATAGTCAAGCAGCTTTATCTTTTAAGTGTAGAATCAAATGGATTTTCAACATTCCCTCTAGTACACCCACATTGATGCTAAAATTGTGGTGCCTGCAGTACTTTGTTTAGTTGGAGTCCATTAGGGTGTATACAATACCAAATTACACGAACACCTAAGGTACACCTCTGTACCTCCCTGCCACTGAGACAGTGGCAAGATCTATTTTGTATTCCTGTAATTATTAAGAATTAGCTAATATTGTCACCTGGTTCTTCAATAACAATCCCAGGTCCAAGGGTCTTCCTTCACCCTTAAAGAAGAATATGCACCCAGGACCAGTATTTCCTCATCTGTATAGTCTGTCCCTCTTACTCCAAGTTTGTCTTGCCTAGATTGATCTTAAGCTTTGAGTCTACTGCAGAGCCCAGACTCTTGTTCAGGGATACTGACAACATGGGATAATCTCAACTGAGACATGAATGACAAGCAACTCCCTGTCCCTTAAGCCCGTTCTAGAGCCAAAAACAACACGTGTGTTGGGGGTCATGCATCAATTGGAGGTGCACAAAAATGTAGCTGCCTGTATATATAATTTAGAAGTGCTGTGACCAGCTCCATCCTCTCCCTCAACTGTCTCCTTAGTGTAGCCATTCCACCAAACTCAGTGGACAATCTGGGAGGCAGAAGGCTCCTTCCATCATCAGCTTTGCTGAAAGCCCAGCTCTATCAGGCACCTCCTACCCATCAACTGTGCCAGCTGGTCATTATAAGAACAACTGTTCTAAGAACTGGTGCCTGAGTTTAATTTTTTCCTCCTTCCCCCCCCCCCCGTCCCTTCTCCCTTGCGTGTCCCGTTTTGTAAATCTGCGGTTATAGAATATACACAAGAATCCTAACTACCTTCTGCAGCTTACTTTTTAAGAATAGCTCCCTCTCCCCGCCCGCCCACTTCGCGTCTCTTCGCTCCGCAGCTACTCAGCGCCAAGGATCCGAGGCGGAAGCCAGCTGTGCCCGGTCCTAGTGAGGGCGGAAGAGGACAGAAGATGGTCTCACAGGGGAATGCGCGCGCATCTCGAATAGCCACTCAGAACGAGACCTGTGACCTTTTTTTTCTTTTTCCCGAGGGCGGGGGGAGGAGGAGGCTCCTCTGCTCCTCTACATCAACCCCGCCCCCCGCCCCTCTTCTCTGCCTCCTTACCGAAGGAGCTGCTTCGCTCTGCTCCCTTTCTAAGGCCGCTGCGCAAGGGAACGCAGCCGCGGACCAATGAGAACAGGCGTTGCTTGGGAAAGCGCCTAGCTGCGCCGGGTGGCGTGCCGGGAAGGCGCCGCAGTGAGCAAAATGGCGGCGCCGGTGGCGGCAACTTTGCCGCCTCAGCTCGCGGGCAAGTTCAAGGGGTGCGTCCCGCCGCCGCTTCGTCGGGGCTCTGCGAAATGGGGCTGGGAGAGGGAGCTTGTGTCCAGGTCTCTTCCAGGGTCTTCCTCCCGCTCTTACCAAGACCCTGAGCTCCTGTGCCACGTTTGCTTTGGGCACAAGGCCGGTGTCCAAAGTCTCCTTTTTCGCGCAAGGCTTTAATAAGATTTTATCTTAAATCAATTTTCCATGTCCCTTGACTAGCAAGAGCATCGTAAGCGTTTTTTCTCTCATGGCATAAATTCAATTGTGTTCAACAGGGCTTTTATTAGTATATTCCCCCCACCCCACCCAGACCGGATTTGAAAGCGGCTTGCACAAATGACAAGAAGGCGGATGAAATATGGAAAGCTAAAAACTTGCAAAAATGATCTTTAAAAAATAATTAAAGTGTAAGGGAATTAAAACAATAGGAAAACGAATCGTATTAGAATACTGTACAGATGATAAAAACAACTTCGTATATAAGAGATGGAGGGAGCATGGAGTGACAGTTGGGAAATGACAGTTGGACGAAGGAAATGAAGGGCTCTTCCATACAGCAGTGTGCTGTGGACTCTGTGCTCCTTACCTGAATCCTCACAGCTACATCAAAATGTACCATGGTATTTCCCTATTTAACGTGAATTTATGATATTTGTGGAAAATCCAATAGTGGGGTTTTTTTTTCATTCTCCCGAAACTGCTATGTGGAAGTGTCCAATAACAGTTTAGGAAGCTAATAGTTCTAATCCTGACCTAATGACTGGTAGGGTAGCCAACAGTAGGTAAAGCTAATGACAAGGGGGACCAACTATTCCTACTTTTGTACCCATTCTCCTCACTTCCAAACTCCACAAAGGAAGCACTGAGGCTAAGGAAGAGGAAACTGACAACCAGGTCCACCCCCTAGGCTGGCTATGTTAGAAGGCAGGAGCCAAAAGAGGATGATACGTCAATGCTCTTAACGGGCCAACCAACCCTACTGTGATGTGTATTTAGGACTGTAGCCTGGAGCTACAGTGTTCTGAAGCATGCGATCTATGCAGTTTAATGTTTCTTTATAACTGTTTTTAGTTGTACGTTTTAATTTATGCTGTGAGCCACTTTGGGTCCTACACAGGGAGAAAGTTGTGATTTTAAAATATTTAAATCCTAAGAAAAGGATACATTACAATATAAATACATTTAGATATTATATAGATATAATATTTTGTTCTTCATAGATCCTTTGCATACAATACAATTAAAGACAAGCTGCCAGTAATCCTGACTAGAGTTATCAATAATCTGGAGCAACATAAAAATGAATTCTTTGAAGAACACGGTGAAGTAAGAAATCAGTATATTTGACCTTTTCTCTCTTGATATTTTATTGGAAATCTTAGGTCTACCCGTACCTTTTGAGAATTGTTTCAAATGCCTAGAGAACATCAGATTTCATTTGAGCATGTGAAGAGCCATGCTAGATCAGACTAGAGATCTGTCTTATCCAGCATTATGCTTCTCCAGTGGCAAACTAGATACAATGAAGGGAATAGGCATCTTCTACTGTCTTTCACTATCAACTGGCTTGCAGTAGCATAACTGCTTCTGAACATGGAGGTTCTCTGTAGCCATTGTTACTATTAGATAGTGATAAGACTTTTCCGCCCCGTGAATTTGCCATTCCCATTCAAGCCATTTAACTTTTGGCAGTCACATATTGTGCACAGTGATATCAATAAAATATGCTTTGTGTGAACAAGCATTTTCTTTTGTCCTGAATCTGCTGCCAGTTATTTTCATTGGCCTTAAGTTTTTAACTTTGAGACCATGCTGGGGGTTCCAGTCACAAAATGGCTACCATGGGAGGTGTAATATAGCAACATGACTGCTATGGGAGTGGCCATGGCATAACACAAAATAACACTGAAACTTCCCAGGACTGCATACCTAATCTGTTGACGTTTTGCACACGAGGCAGAAGCAGGAAAAGGACATTTAGGGAGGTAGAAGCAGTGTCTCTTTAAGACCCTGTGGATTCCTATTACCTAGTGCACAAATCACAGCTCTGACTTCACTCATCAGCTAAAAACACCTGACAGGTAGAAGCAGCCAGGTTTCCTCATTTCACAGAAATTGCTTAGAAGTGTATCTATACATTTTCCATTATAACTTACCATGTCTAGGGGCACCAGTTAAAGTCTTTCAGGCACCACTATGGCCCATGGGCACAGGGATGGCAGCCCTGGTCTTAGAAATTTGTTTCTAACTCTTAAACCACATTTACTTGATTAACATCCAGGATCACAGACAGGTTAGCAATGCCAATGTTCATTCAGCTTAATTCAAATACTATGTTGTTTGTTATGTTCCCTGCTCTGAGAGCTATGTCATCTGGATTTACACTTTTGATAGGAACTCCTGAGAAAATGACTTTTTATAGCTGTTCTGGTCCTTAAAGCACTGTATTTATCAAATAAGATTTGTTTTTTGTGGGGGGAAAGTAAGTTTTATCAACACACACATTTGATTGAAAATATTTATTTCCTATTTTATTTTAGAAAGGTATTGAAGCAGCGAAGAAAGTTATAGTCCTTCTGACCAAGTTACGAGATGAGCTGCAGGCAGACAAGCCACTGACTGCCTTGAATGATAGCCTCCCTGACACCACTCTGTGGAACCAGTGCTTAGAATATCATCAAAAATTATCAGATGGACCACCAAGCTGGTTTCAGTCTCCTTGGCTATATACAGAGTGTTATATGTATCGTAGAATTCATGAGGCACTCGCTCAGAAGTAAGTACATAGGTTTATATATCAGGTAGTAAGCAGTGGCGAGCATAACACATCCATAAAACAACACAAAGATAGTTTGCCAGCAGCAAAGTGCATATCACTGGACAGTTGAGCCACTTTATATAGCAGAAAAGTACTGTGTCAACAAGAGTCTCACATAGGCAGCTGAAACCAAGTACCAATGGAGCTTGCTTAATAGTAATAGGCAAGGAGTTCCACAACCTAGGTGCAATCATGCTTAAATGCCTTCTGTCTTGTAGAAGCAACACAAACATGGAACCCTTAGCTGCATCTCCAACTTAAAATATCAGGTATATGGGGAAAGGTGGTTCCTCAAGTCAGCTGATTCCAAGCTGTTTAGGTCTTTATATACTAACAGTAAAACTGTGAATTTGGCCTGGTAGGCTATAGTCAGCCAAGATAGGTTTTTACAAGACAGGCTTTCCATCAGCAGCAAACAATTCTTATCAAGTGGAGAGTAACGCCTTCATCCCAGTGGTTCCCCTTTATCACATACACAGCACAACAACACAATGACCTATCCCCTCCACAAGCAGCATATGAAATATTATGACTAACCTGACCCAACAACCCTCCTCACACTCACAAACAAATTACAAATCTACAAATAAAAGCCCTACCCATGTGATGCTGACAATATAACATACACAAACACTATGCAATAGAACAGAATAACGTTATCGTTCCACCTCTCCCCTCTCTTCCCCCACAACCGCATTTCTAGAATGACAGTGACTCATACACAATGTAAATGAACTGGAAAAGGCTCTATAAATCAGAAATGGAGATGCTATATGTACTTTCCCCCATTTATTTGTTTGTTTTGTAACACAAGATAATCTCTCATAAAAACTTTGGAGAAAAAAAAGAGAGGAAGTGACCACACTACTCCCTCCTTGAGGACACCAGGGATCCTAATACAGAGAACTGTGAGCTACATTCTGAACCTATCCTGTCATAAGAGAGCTTGGACACACTGCTGCAAGCGCTGTGTCCGTGGGTGTAGCCAAGAGGGGGGGCAGCTGCCTCCCCGAGCAAGTAAATAAAAATACTTAACTAACCTAGGTTCTGCCCCCCCCCATAAATCCTCACTGCACCCATGACTGTCCACATCTTCAGGCCCCATCAGCTGACACTGATCCCACAGCACCATGCTAGACATGACATACTACAGTCTCAGCAGAGACTGCAACGGCTATGGGAGAAAGTTTTTGGCATTTAGTGATGTCAAAGACTAATGTATTTTTATGTTTCTATCCCTTCTGTTTAGTCCACCCATCAGTGACTATGATGTATTTAAAAAAGAAAAGGATCATGGTTTCTTTGAATCTCAGGAAGCTATTATTGTTTTAAGCACCTATCTACAAGAGCTGTTGAAAAACATAAAGGGCCTAGATGAAAAATCCCTGAAGGAAGAATTTTTGAAGCTGCTACAGGTAAAATTTTGTTTAAATAATTTATCTGTTGCACATATTCTGTAATATTAAAATCCAGTTTAAATATCTAGTTTCAAATATGACCTAATGGAAACCATTAGTGATAATATGTTCAGAAACTATTCAGGCCATCAGAACCATTTTAAGTGAGTTCCTATCTTATAAACCTCCAACTCATCATACACTGTTCTCTGCAATATTGTTGAAAATAGTGACTACTGAGGCCCAGAAACAAGCATGACAAATGACCTGGAATAATACATAGAACCCCAAATCTGTTCCATGCACATAGTGGATTTAATAACTAAGGCAAAAATATTTTTATGGAGAGTTTCTGGCATTTATTCTCAGTCATACACATACCTTCCTATGATGATTCTTCAGAAAACAGTATATCAATTATTATCGTTAGCTTGCTTTTTGTTTTTGTAGTTTGCCAAACTATTAATTCATAGGTATTGATCTCTCCTTTGCCAAAACCTGATTAGGGCATGCTGCCAAAAATATTGCTACAGCTTTTACTGTGAGAGAGAAGGTTCAGAAAGTTTCTACAACATTTAAAGGCCTCTCCAAAATGAAATAGGGCTACAGGAAGGCACATATATTGGCCATGTTTGATGGGGATGATGGAAGTTAGAAGTCGAACATTGGGAGGCCACAGGTTCCCCGTCCCTTCTTAGCTAAATCAGGAGTCTGCTTTATACTGAGAGATTAATCATATAACCCATCTGCAGAAAACTGCTAAATGCATAAGCAGAAACTATATTAATTACACTTTGGCCTCAACTTTTCTGTAACATCACTTGTTAAAGGTAAAGGGACCACTGACCATTAGGTCCAGTCATGACCGACTCTGGGGTTGCGGCACTCATCTCGATTTATTGGCGTACAGCTCATCTCGATTTATTGGGAGCATTGGTGTACAGCTTCCGGGTCATGTGGCCAGCATGACTAAGCCGCTTCTGGCGAACCAGAGCAGCACATGGAAATGCCATTTACTTTCCTGCCGGAGGGGTACCTATTCATCTACTTGCACTCTGACGTGCTTTCTAATTGCTGGAGCAGTTGGCAGGAGCAGGGACTGCGCAACGGGAGCTCACCCCGTTGTGGGGATTCGAACCACCGACCTTCTGATCGGCAAGTCCTAGGCTCTGTGGTTTGCGTCCCAACATCACTTGTTAGTATTCAATAAAAACCAATTTATTGGTTTAGTTATGTTCTTTCACTAACAGGTGTTTCATACATATCAGATTAGAAGGAGGAAGGAGAACTGGAGGGTCACATTGGCCCCCTGAGCCTGAGGTTCCCTGGCTTAGTGGATTGGAACCTGACAGAACAGTAAGTGTGTCTTGGCAGAGAAACTGCTACTTCCTAAGCCTGTTCAAGGTCAAAAGAAGTGGATTAATTCTCGTTTTTCTTACGTTTCTTATTAAATTTTATTAATATTATACTTTCCTCTTGGGAATTAACCCACTGCCTTTTCACATTGGTTTCAATGGAAGTAAAAAGAAATACTCCAATTCTGACCTACTTTCTCTTGTTACAACAAGCAGAACTCTCAGTAGCCCCTCAACTGCAGTCCTCGAAGATGCACTTGGTGTATAGTAGAGCAAGGATCACTTGGCATACAGATTAAGGTGTACTTTTTCCTTCTTTAGGTTTCTCTGTGGGGTAATAGGTGTGACCTGTCAATGTCAGCTGGGGCAGATAATTCTCAGAAGTCTGACCCATTACTGTCTGTGGAAGAGTTAAAACCTTTTATCTTGGTGGATCACATGGAAATGCTTTGGTCACTGCTTATAAACAAAAAGAACATGAATAAGCAGACTACCAGACTTGACATAGTCCTGGATAATGCTGGTTTTGAACTTACTGCTGACCTTATACTGGCTGACTTCTTGTTATCCTCCAAATTAGCTACTGAAATTCATTTCCATGGGAAAAGCATCCCATGGTATGTGTCAGATACTACAAGGCGTGACCTGAATTGGACAATTAAGCAAATGCAGGCAGCTAATCACAAGGGGATGTCTAGGTGTGGTGTCTGCTGGGAGGGCTATTTGAAAAATGGCGCTTGGATTTATCATGATCACTTGTTCTGGACCTCGCCGCATGAATATTGTAGGATGGCTCAAGTGGCTCCTGATTTGTACAGTGAATTGCAGAAGTCAAATTTAATTGTTTTTAAAGGTGATTTGAACTACAGAAAGTTGATAGCTGATCGGAAGTGGGAATTCACAGTGCCATTCCATCAAGCCTTGAACAATTTTCACCCTGCCCCTCTCTGTAGCTTAAGAACGCTAAAATGTGATATCCAGGTTGGGCTGAAACCTGGGCAAGGTGAACAGCTTACTAAAACTGAACCTGAATGGATGATCATTGGGAAATATGGAATAATTCAGTTTGATGCTGCTTCATGATTGGCTTGTGTAAAGCATTGCACTGTTCATGAACACTGTTTATGATGTTTAAGATTGGAAGGTTTACTGGGGTTCAATATTAATGTTATTTATTTTGTTCTACAGATCTTCAGATTTTTAAAGTTGTGTGAAATTGTGAAATTTTACAAACCCTTTCCTGTTATTCTTAAAGTATCAGAACCATCTTAAAGGCTATCTTTCCTCTATTCTTAAAATATTTTTGGATAGGGTCAAGAAGTGCGTGTTTTAATGGTTTGCCTGCATCTGTCCTCTTATACTGTTTTAGTTATTACAGTGCAGCACTTTGCCTTGTGTTGTATGTTACATTTACAGTTCTTTAGCAGATGTTTTTATAGCTGCTTTGGAGAAAATTTAATAAAATAACACATGTAAATAAGCATCTCAATAATTTCTTCAGTATAACAGCTGCATGCATTGGTCAACAGTAGCTTAAAGCAGAAATGAGGAATCTGTGGCCCTTCCCGATGTTCTTGAGACTCCAACTCTTATCAGCCCCAATGTTAAGAATTGATTGGAGTTAGACAACCATAGCTTCCCCATCCGTGGATTAAAGAAACAGGAGAGGGAGTGTTCTGGATGGCTCTGGATGATAATTAGGATACATTCAAATCCAATTTCAGGCCCATGTTTGGGATGGAAACAATGTCTATTTAAGGCAACCTCTCAAAATCACAATAGCTATTTTCCAACAGACGTATACCTGAGTCTGTACCTTAAACTAGAAGATGTTCGTGAAACAAAGTTCAGTTTCTAATAACCTTTATAGGAATATAGGACGCTACATTACACTCAGTCAGACCATTGGTCCATCTAACTCAATACTGTCTATAGTGACTGGCAGCTGCTGTTCAGATAGGGGCTCTCTCCCATCCCTACCAGCAGTTGCCAGAGATTGAACCTGGGACCTTCTGCATGCAAAACAGATACTCTACCACTGAGCTACAGCTGTGTCTCAATTTCTCTGATACAATGTTACCAATATGCCTCTTTGTGTAGCCAACACAGTGTTCCACAGATGATTTGGACTACAGCTCCCATCAGCCCCAGTCCTCATTGCTAATGGTCAAGGATAACCTATGTTTTCTATGTGTAGAAACCCTTATCCCCACTTTTCAATATGATGGAATGGTAAATCATTAAATCACATGCACAGTCCAAAATGGAACTGTCCAGACATAGGTTCACCAGCTCTTGTACTGTTTGTGAGAACTAGGTCTATTGTACTGTGACAAATAATGACCTTTTGAGACAGTCTACAAACCCTTTTCTCCATATAGCATCATCAATTTGCATAGTACATAATATCACCTCTAATCACATTTTGCATAATATTTAACCCTCCAGGGACTCTGTGTGCCTCTCCACATCTGTTATTGATTGAGGGTATTTATATTCAATGTTAGTATCCAATCCACCCAAAGTGTTCCACAGATGATTTGGTCATATCTCGCCCTTCCTAATTCTCTGGTAGGCTGATTAAAAATGTTTACATCTATTTCTTTCTGGTTGTTCCTCGAGCTATAGGGCAAGAATCCGTGGCCATATGCAGTTATTGTATTTCAGACTGATTAGTGGTGGCAAAAATCAGTGCTTCATTTGCAGTTTGAAAGATGTCTTTTATTTGATTAGAAAGGTTTTCAAATTTCTGTGCAAGTGGTGCCAATGCAGTGGTCCAATCACATATTAGGGCTTGGCAAATTCTGTCAGTATAGGAATCAGAGTCTCTATCAACCTCCATAAGTGCTGCCACTTTCCCACCTTTCTGTGGGTAAGTGTTGCCTTTAGACATATCACTATCTGAGGCCTTGTGTGAGCCCTCAGATATTGAGCCTTCAATTTGCTTTCTTTTTAAATAGACCTAAACATGTGGTCTTGCATTTAGATCCTCAAAATCCTTGAATCTTTACCATTCCTGGTGTGTAAAAAAAATTCTATTCCAAAGCCTGTGGTTGTCTTTCAATTAGATTTTTGCCCCATCATATTCAAAAACATAAAATTATGTCACCATTTAGCTTTGGAGCTAGCCACACACCCATTGTATTTGTTGTGGCATTTAATATATGCATTATCCATCACTACTTTATAGGGACAACACACGATCAAACTAGATGAGATACAAAATGCTAATTAGAAGCCACACCAGCAGCAAGAGAACATGATTGCCATCAAGATCACAACATGCAGAGGGGAGGTTTAACTTTAACCCATTTTTTCTTAACCACAAGCCTTATGAAAAAAATTAAGTTATTAGCTGAGCTTTTCTCCCAAGTCTAATAGCTCTGTGTCTGTTTTTCATTAGGATTGTGTTGGAAGATGAAAATATGGAATCTCTCCTTCCTGCATATTGTGGCCCTGATGAAAATTGTGTATGTGTATTGTGTATGTGTGTTTGCTATATATTTATATTTAAAATTGATATTGTAGGCAAGAACATAAACATACGTGTGACCACTTTTTCTTTGGCCCACAGCAGACACCAGGGGTGTTCAGGGGTACTGAGCACCTGTTGGAGAGCCATACATTCCCTGTATCTGACAGTTTTTGTACCAGTGTCCCATACACCAGCATCACTAGACTACAGTTAAATCATACCATTATAATAAGAACTTTCAGGTGTTGGTACAGTTTCTTATTATGCTACCAATGTACATGACACTTTACAGAGTCCTGTAGACTGAACAAAAGGTCTCACCTTGCCAAATAATGTGAATTTTGGCATCAAAAGCCATTTTTATTTGTAGACTCGCTGCTCCTCACAATGCATACAAAATACACATAAAGTATATGGTTTCAGTGTATTACACGTGTTCATCTGTGTATGAGGTCTCATAGTAGTTTACAGGTTTAAGAATTACTGATGCAGCATGGGATAAATGCATGCAGAAGTGATAACAACACAAAGAATATACCGGTAAACATATTCAGACATGTCAGAAGCCAAGTCACAGTTTCTCTGTGTTACTGGAGGTTTTGTGCTTAGCAAATGCTAGAATCTTTTATGTTCTCTAGAAATAGAGGCAATTAAATAGAATGCATTTTCAACGTTTTAGTCTGAAAATGCAGTACTTTTCTTAGCTCAAAAGCTTGATCTTCCTGATGATAACATCTCTATTCATGCAATGTAGTGGTAGTAAAAACATACTAATTATATCTGCTCCCCTTCCTCTTTCTGAAGATCTTCTATAAACAAGATTCTACATATGTTACGGGTAGAATGCCAGTTTGTAATAAATCTTGGGTAGATGGATATTTGGTAGTCAGCAAAAAAAATTCTAATCTATCTAACATCCTGTCCAAAGTTCTGGCGATTATCATAGACAAGGCAAAGTGGTCCACAAGAAGAACAAAGGCTTTGTTCCCTCCTTTCTCTTTTTATTAATAGGAGTGAGTTCTCCTTTTGGAAAGGAAATTGGCACACTTTAAAAAGCTGGTTAAAATATATCTAAAGAGGGTCATGAAAATCCCACACTCCCACTACTGATAAATAATTAGAAAATGAGTAGTGGACTCTAGTGGAAGCTTTCCCAAGTAGAAAACTTAAATTCTTTTCTACGTTTCCACAAAAGGATTAAAGGCTTATCTGAGATTTTTACTAAGTGTTCTGGATTTTACAAACCTTTACCAGTAGACTTTTATGGGCTGAAATATGATTTCTAAGGGAGATGACCTAGAAGTCTAATGAATTTCATAAGCTGGCCTCAGTTCTAACTAGTTAATTGTAATTGGGAATAGAAGCCGAATTCTTTAGCAGTTGGCACTTTAAGATCCCAATTTTTGGCGTATTAAGTTAAAAGACATGATTTGGGAGGACAAGGTAGGATATCAATCATTAAAATGGTTATTATTTGAAACACTGTTTCATGCTATCAGTTCTCTCCTTACCTACTTAGCAAGGTAAAATAATATGGTTATGTACCAGCCTAATTTTCAGTTTGGATTCAGCAGTTTGTAAAACAGAAAGCCTCCATTCAGTGTATTAGTGGGTTCTCCAATTCAATTCATCCATTCGAGTCCACTTCATTTTCTCTACCTCCTCTCCCCAGACCCCACTTCACTAGCAGGAATTCAAACAATGGGTATACCTTCATACCTTTATAAAAGTAGATGAAATGTGAGGGCACGGTAGCCCCTCCAGAGTGGATAAATTACAGACAAATAAATCCAAATTTCCTGAAAGGGCAAGGTTCATCAGTCTGAAAATTGCAGGCATAAGGAAAGGTAAGAAATGTGCCAGATTTCAGGCAAAGAAATCCAGGATCATTTGTGCTAGGTACTTACAAGCTTTATGTGTTAGTCACAGCAGGGGTGGGGAAATTTTTTCAGCCCAAGGGCCACATTCCGTTTTGGGCGATCTTCTGGGGCCACTTGTTAGAGATGGAGGCAAAAGTGGAGCAATTGATGTGATGTGCTATTATAGCAGTCTTCAGATATCTGAAGACTCGTTCCCTACTGCTCCAGAGGGCAAAACAAGAACCAATGGCAGAAACTGCAGAAAAGCAGATTTCAGATAAACATTAGGACAGGGGTAGTTAACCTGTGGCCCTCCAGATGGTGTAGGATTCCAGTTTCCATCATACCCAGCCAGCATTTCCAATAGTTGGGAATTGCAGTCCAACAACATCTGAAAGGCCAGCCATCCCTGCACTAGGATAAACTTTCCCAAGGTAGAAATTGTTCAACAATGGAACTGACTGCATAGGGAGAAGTGCTTTCCTTTGCTGGAACTATTTATGTTAAAAGGACAGCCGTCTGTCAGCAATATCTGTCAACTATACTGTGGTTGCATCACTGCAGACGGCATTTAGAAGAGAATTTGGTTTAAAAACCTTCAAGCTTCCTTCTAACTCTTTTTTTTTTTTTGCTCCCTGGAATACCTTTGATGCTGTATCTGCTCTCCTTTTAAAGTGTTTAAGCTTTTAATATATTTGATATGTTTACATTTTTATCATTAAAAAAACAATGAAACAGGAAAACAGGATATAATATTTTAAAAGAAAGAATAAAGAAGAGCCATTTGTCGTCAAAGCTCTAAACTTAGGACTGTTTCATACTTAGGTGTATATACGCCTATAGCACTTAAAGTGTGCACGAAACGCATAGAGAATTTGCTAAGAATACAAGATTTTAAAGCGCAACAATACAATGTGTGGAAAAGGCGTTTCAAATTCTCCCCACCCACCTGCAGGAAATTACAAATTAACTTGCGTTGTTCTAACTCAACCTGTAAACTGTTGGAAGTCATTAAGCCTCGCCAGCTTTTCTGGTGCCACCACCAGCCTAACCTGATACGGAGGGCAATGCTTTCCTTGCCCAGTTCCCAAACATTTGGAGGGGAAGACAAACGTTATTCAGTTGGATAAAATCCAACTTCAAGACCTCTCGCGAGAAGAACTAATCAGCCGTCCCCTCCAATCTACAAGCTCTGCAGTGTGTGCCTGTTTCCCTGGAGACCAGTGTCGCTTAGCAAGATTTGTGCTGAGGACGCGCGCGGTCGATTTCCCGGGTAAAGTTCTGATCGAACATTGGAAGCCGCGCAGCTCAAGTCTAGCGCGTGGCGGCCCCGGGGGAGCATGAGAAGCAGCAGCAGCAGCTCCCGCGGGGGCTCTGCCTCTGCCAGGCTCATCGATGTGACCAACAACGCGCCGTTGCTGCTGCCACCTACCTCGGCGGCAGCCTCGCTAGAAGCGGAGGTATGGACCCCCAGCTCCAGTCCTGAGCTACTGGTGCGCGGCTCAGTGCTTTGGGCAGGCCCCGTTCTCTCAAATATAATATCCAGAGTAGGCACCCCTAAACTCGGCCCTCCAGCTTTTTGGGACTACAACTCCCATCATCCCTAGCTAACACGACCAGTGGTCAGGAATGATGGGAGTTGTAGTCCCAAAACAGCTGGAGGGCCAAGTTTGGGGGGTGCCTGATCCAGAGGCAAGGTTTTCTCTTGGTATCGAAAGAGAAATCCTATTAATACATTCCGTTGGTACATGTTGACTATTTACATGAGTAAATGTGTAACTGTGGTTGCCAGCACCCACCCTTTTCCTAAATTCAGCAGGTGAAACTTTCCTCATCGCTGAATCTCCGTGGTAGGAAAAGTGGCACCTCCTGAATTTTACTCAGCACACAGCTGTTATAGGCATAGCAGCATCACCAAGAAAAAGACAGAAAGAAAAGGTTTCGACTCCTATCGTGGTACAGTACAAGTTGGGATGTGCTGTAGTTCCCTCTGTGTCGCTGCAGTAGCTCAGATGTGCCCCCTAGCTTGCACTTTGTTTTCCAGTTCCGTTTTTAGACCCTTTATTGATGTCATGGCTGAAGTCCTGTTTTAACTCTGGCTCAGTCTTCAGTGCTGCAAGCCTCTGGTTACGGTGTTTGTCATGTGCCTTGACTATAATTACGCAGGTGGCAGTATTCAACCAAGTTACAGTGATAAAAAATGGTCCGCCCAGTTAGGCACCAGCTCCCATCAGGTACAACTAGTGTGGCCAGTGGTCAGGGATGATAGAAGTTGTAGTGCAGCCACATCTTGAAGGCCACAGGTTCCTGATCCCTGTTTGGACCAACCTTGAAGGTCCTGCTTCAGCTGCTCCTGGCTGAACAGGCAGCAATTGGAGCAGGGTGTTTGCCGTATCAGAGAACATCTCATCTCCCCACCCCATGAATTTTGCTTGGTGCTACACTGTCATTTAGATACTAGAAAGCCATTTTAAGTTCCTGGGACAAATGCTGGTTGGGGTTTTTGCCGCTGTTTTTAACGTCCGTTGTTAAATTGTCAACTATTTTCTTTATATGATCTTTCTAAAAAAGATGATGAGCTACCTTAAGCATTATCACCAGGAACGTGATATAAATAAAACATTTAAAGCATTGTTAATGCGCACAAATGCGCACTGGAGTTGCAGTTGTTCAACATTCAGAACCTACTGAGTCTTTACAAGTTAGAGACCAGAGCCAAATTGGGATACTCAGATGAAGGGTGGTATATAAATATAATAAATAAAAGATAAATACAAACTGCTCACGAATAATAAGGAACAGACTAGAGTGGTACCTCGGGTTACAGGCGCTTCAGGTTACAGACTCTGCTAACCCATAAATAGTACCTCAGGTTAAGAACTTTGCTTCAGGATGAGAACAGAAATCGCACGGCAGCGGCATGGCAACAGCGGGAGGCCCCATTAGCTAAAGATTAAGAACAGTTAATCAGGTTAAGAACAGTTTCAGGTTAAGAACGGACCTCCAGAACAAATTAAGTTCTAACCCAAGGTACCACTGTATAATTTTACGCTGTATTTTGTATTGCTTGTTGGGTAAATTACTATATAGGAGAATTCTATATGTTTTTATTTCTCATCAGTATCAAATTGCAAGCATCCTTTTAAAAAAAATAAAAAAAGTGGTTGCCTAGGATTCTGGGCAAAGGTCTTTCCTAAACTTGCCGCTTGAGACCTATGACCGAAGATGCCAGATGTCTTTTGGTTTTTTAAGAGCAAAACGTTCTACAGAAATTCAGAGAGTTAGGCTAAGTACACACTATACAAATAAGCATCTCCCAAGAATCCTGAGTATTGCTGTTTGTTAAGGGTCCTACGGACTGTAGATCTATGAGGGGTAAACTATAGCTCCCAGGATTCTTTGGGGGAGATGTACTTTTAGTATATGGTGTGTACACAGCCTTAGTTCACATGTTATATTGGACTCAATAATGTGAGCAATGTAACATGGTTTTGTTTGTAAACTATGAATACAGCTGCTGTAAAGATCTATTACCACATCCACCCCATCATATAAAGCACTGTTACCACTTTAACAGTTATGGCTTCCTCCAAAGAATGCTGGGAACTGTAGTTTGTTCAAGGTGCTGGCGGCTGTTAGGAGACCCCTAGTTCCCTATCCCAAAGTGGTTTAACAGTCAATCTTCATGCCTATGGAACTCTGGAAATTGTAGCTCCGTGAAGGAGTTACTCTGTGTATGGTCTCTGTTTTACTAGCTTACATATTATGTCACTGATGTGAATGGGTGACTGAATGTTGTCTTAGTCTTCCGTTTGTGTTCCTCTCTTGTTGGAAGAAACCCACACATCATCAACTTGTCTGACCACTCAGTACCTGTTCAGTATAACTTGCTTCATTTGTATTTTTCTTGGACAAGAAAGCTAACTACTAGTAAAAGTTTTGGAAGCAGCAAAAGGGAAGGCCCTCCCTAAAAAGAATTGTTCTGTGTCAGTTCTCAAGGTCTGGTAGCAGATCAATCCATTTCATTTGCTGTTTCATTTCATAGAGCACAGCTGCAGTGTGCCTTGTATGGTATAAAGCACTAAAGATTATTGTTTCAATTATACTTAGGTACAGCTTGGTTATTAAAGCTTATCTTTCCTAATTCAAGGACTAAACTGTTTCTTGTAAAATGCTGCAAGAGGGAGTATTTATCCAAGGTTTTCCTCTTTTCAGTTCTTTATCTTTCATCCAACTCAAGGCTTTGATCTAAAGTTCAGAGAAACCCAGGAAGATTGTTGCTCAAGTTTCTCATAGGACCTTTCCAGATGATGGGGCAAAAGACTAAGATTTCATGTGTAGCATTTTATTTGCACTACACTTATACTGCATATAGTTACAACACCTGTAATGTAATACCCAGTTTCCACATAACATATGGAGACAAGTCACTTTGTGGTTTTCATATGTTCACTTTAACTTATGCTAACCTTTTTCTCTAGAGTCCATAATAATAGTGTATACTGCAAACTCATTGATATTTATAATTAAAATTAGAACTGCAATTACATCCTCTAAAAAGAAATATCCCACATCATCCAACCACCTTAGGGACTGCACTCCACATATTTGTAGGGTATACTCCTTAGCCTTTTCTTCTCCTGAAGGGGTCCCACAAAGCACTGGGTACTTTTGTAATAACATATTCTCAGTGCACATGTAATGCAAGCCCAGGAACAAAGTGGAAGCATAATCTTGGAATATGGAAGTAGGAGAGTGAAATACCTAAAATGGATGACAGTCATGGAAGTGGATTGTTCTGTTTGTTTGTTTGTTTGTTTGTTTGTTTGTTTGTCTGTCTACCCACCTACCCACCCACAGGATTTATAGCTCTCTCTTCATTGATACTAAAACCATGATGGGATACAAAATAAATATGAGTTTGTGTGAATGTAACCACATCAGATTTCCCTGGGGAAATTCCTTGTTTGAAAGCACCCTTCATGTCAAGATTCTGGATTGACATTCGTTGTTGTTTTTCTCTATATCCAGATAATTACCAGCAGTCCTGGATTCATAAACATACAACAATTGCAAAATTGAGCATATTGATTTATTGGATCTATTGTTCAGTTACAGCAAAAAAACAAAAACATCTTTATACATTTTTTATAACAGTAGCAGCCAGACAAAAACAACCAATCCACTTTTTTTTTTTTTTTTTGGCCAGTGAGCAACTACTTATCTTTGTTCTTTCTTCTTTTTTCAGGCTCCCTTCCTCTACAAAGGCAAGGCCTTTTATAGGATTTGTTATTATTTTATAGTAGACAAATTAAGCTCCTCATCTGCACCTTCTAGTAGCAAGTAACGGTTTCCTATTAAGCCTTTGGCATAACCTCCCCATTATCAAATTTTAAATTGTTAGCTCTTCAGGACAGGGACCTGTTTTCTTGTACACTGTTGCCACAACATTCCTTATTTATTACACTTTAAACCTACTTTTCCTCTAAGGAGCTCAAGGTGACATTTATGGTTCTCCCCCGTCTTATTTAATCTCAACAATAACCCTATGAGGTAGCTTAGGCTGAGAAACAGTGGCTGGCCCAAGCTCATCCAATGAGCTACATAGCTGAATGGGAATTTGAACCCTGGCCTCCCAGTCCCCGGACCAGCACTCTAACCACTACCCCACACTGATTCAATACTGATAATATTCTAAATCCTAAGGGTGTGTTTGCGTGGTTGGCTCCTAGGCTGATGTGATTTTGTAAAGTGTACAAACAACATAAAATAACTCTGTGAGCACCTTATTTTTAGGCATATATGTTTGCTGCATGGAAAGCCCTTGTGTTTAGAAGGTGACATGTAACTTGCATGCAGATCACGTGTGTTTCTTTTGTTGCAGTCAATTGTAGCTACAGTGGTGCCCCGCAAGATGAATGCCTCGCAAGACGGAAAACCCGCTAGACGAAAGGGTTTTCCGTTTTGGAGGTGCTTCGCAAAACGAATTTCCTATGGGCTTGCTTCGCAAGACGAAAATGTCTTGCGAGTTCCTGTGGGGTTTTTTTCCTCCCCCCCCCCTTTCCCAAGCCGCTAAGCCGCTTATCAGCTGATCCTAAGCCGCTAAGCCGCTTAACAGCTGATCCGCTAAGCCGCTTATCAGCTGATCCGCTAAGCCGCTTATCAGCTGATCCGCTAAGCCCGCTAATCCGCTAATGGGCTTGCTTCGCAAGACGAAAAAACCGCAAGACGAGGAGACTCGCGGAACGGATTTTTTTCGTCTTGCAAGGCACCACTGTACTTAACTTAAAATATATGGCAGGAAATGTGTGAATGTCATACATTTTAATTTATTTATTTAACAGAATGTATTTATCAGTTAATCGTCAAAAACTTATCCGTTTACATATGAGGTATCTACATGCAGAGCAGGCTACTTCCTCTCTTAATGGACATTATTTTTCTGTAGGAAAGTGGCTCACCTATTGGGACAGGGGTGGGATCCAGGACAAGTGTAACCATCTGCTCACCATTTGGTGCGGTTTTACTTGCATTTATTACCTGTCCATTTCATAAAACTCTTCTCTTCTGTGGGTTGCTTTTGGGATATGCAAGTATAAAACTGGTCAACCTGAAGGTTACTGGTCATCAGTAAGGTAATATTTCCTTTGATGACCCAATCGATCTGTTAGGTTCTGAAACTCTCCATAAAAAACCACTGAGCTTTTGCTGCCAGAAAAGCAATTTGCAAACTCTGTGTATGATGAAAGCAATTTTGCCTGTGGTCATAAATCTGTGCTTTGTAACTTTTGGAATTTCAAAGACACAGCGGGCATCCAAGCAAGACTCTTCTTTTGTTTGCATTTCAGCTGCTTATCATCCAGATTTCGGTAAAAAATAAATCACAGAAATATTTTCTTTTTAAAACTTATTTTTATTCTGTATTTCTTTCCCTATCCCCGATTGAACTTTAATTTTCCCATCCCCCCCCCTCTCTCTCTCTAAATGTTTTTGGTGTGGAGTAATGTGTCTATGAATAACATGTAGGCAAAGCTGTATGCTTTATTTTAAACAGATTGCCAGTAAAGCGTAATCCCAAGAAGATGGAGACATTATTAGAGTCCAAAATAAATGAATATATCTGATTTATAGATCCAACCCAGCAGAACATGTCAAGGTCTGTTTTTCCTTGCACATAGACTAAAGGGAAACAGAAATATCCAAAAATCACATATCACATTTAAGATGATTATATAAGGTTGACGCAATGGTTGTTGCAGAATGGGGAAACTGGTGGGCGTGTTCTGAGCCACATGTTGCAGGGATGCTACCTAGATCTTGTGAGGACAGTTAGTATAATAGATTGGGAGGCATGCTCTGCTTTTGCCTTTGCAACTTTTAAACCACCCATATATGCTAGGCTCCATAAATATCCTGGGTTTGCTGCCTGCCTGGAACTGCAAACACAGGAGATGGTTGAGCACCTGGCATGGTGGATGGGATGTGTTAGGCTCTGTAGTTCCAAAGCTATTCTGACACACAGTCTAGGCACATGGATCAGTTCGGAGTGGTTGTTCTCGTCTCTCAGCCGCTTTTACTACAGCATTTCATATGGAAGTAGAGCAGAGGAAACCACTACCTCATTACTTTACCTGGTTTTTGATGCCCAGCCATCCAGCAGTTTAGAACAGAAATGAGCAAAAGGTATTTGCTTTGTGTACTTTTCCCAGCTTTATTTTATGCAGCCTGTTTCTTGGATCTCAGTGGATTTAGGATTGCTAAAATATTCTCTGATTACAGTAACCTTTTAATTGTATATACTTTAGTGACCATCTGTGCAGAAATTCAACAGACAGGCCAACACTTCACATTTGGGAAAAACTCATTTGTTGGTGAAATAATGCAACCTACAAATAACAACTAAAACAGCAGGAGCTGCTACAAACAAACAAACAAACAAACAAAAATAGTAATGTATAAAAATTTGCCAAGCACCAGAAACAATCTAGGTGCTGTACAATTTCTTAATATACAGCTTTTAAAGGCCTAGGAGCCTTGCTAAACATAATCTAACAGCCATTACCCCCCATCCCATCCAGTACTGTTTGTTGTGTTTTACTAATGCAACAAAATACAACTCACATGCCAGGTGTACCTAGTAGGTAATAAAGACAGGACCTTTTCAGTGATGGCCCCTAATCTCTGGAACTCAGTCACATTAGTTCTGGCCTTCAGAAAGGATTTGAATGGTTCAACTGAGATGATTTTCTTAAGTTTACTGCTGGCTTTTAGACTATGTTATTTGACCTTGTGCTAGTTGGAGAGTATACAATAATGGGGGAAAGCAGTGATTATGGCGTAAAAACCTCTCAGATGAGGTGCTTAAAGGAATAATCAACAATATTTAAGCCATAACAATATGAAACATGAACCCCTTCCTGGGTCTGTGAGCATCATACCATTTGAGTACAGAACATCCTTGTAAATAAGCCCACAAAAGTTACTAGCCTGCACCTTATTTTGTCAACCTAAGAGTCTCATAATTTCCATGTTGTCTGGAAAAGACTGAAAGCCTTCTCTTCTGGACTGGAACCAGAATGGAAATGAGGTTTGTTTCTTCCATGCATGCAAGCTAGCAGCAGAGAAAGGGGGTTCCCTTTGTGTGTGGTCATCACGGAAACCAAAATGTTGCAAGGAGTGGCGGAAAGAAGGGAAGAAGAACAGAACAATCTGTCCCTCTTCTGCCATCCCACTCACTTGCCAGCACATAATTCCTTGTTGCCTACAACAAGTGGACAAATTGCAGAAAAGAAGCCTGAAATAAAAGCACTGGAAGGTTTAGGTTTCTATTTTTCATTCAGTCCAGAGTGTAGACAAATTGAAGCCAAGACACAAGGTGTGTTCAGGCAAACACTGTATCTGTGGGTACTGTATTTGGGGAGGTGGGGGCAGAGGCAGGCATGCATGCTCCATCCCCATGAATATCACCATGTTAGTGTAGTTCCCAGCCTTCACTGTATTGAGCAGGGAATGTTTACATGGGGCTTCTACTCACATTCTCTTGAATGCATGTTGAGCCGTCTGAATGGTTAGCTGAAATTTGTTTAGATGCCTTTGTCTGATTATTTATACACATAAAGATTAACCCCAGCCTTCCTTAAACCTCAAATCATAGTTGTACTGTTTATCTTTTCTTCATAGCGTTAAATACAATTCTGCTCCAAAAACACATTAGGTTTAATTTTATTCAAATAAACAATGCAACAGTTACCCAGATGTCATGTTAGAAGCATATTTGGAAGGCACGTATTTGATTGTTCTCACTTTCACAAATCCTTGCTTTTATTTAAGATAATTGGGCTTTGGGGGATAACTGTTGCCAGCTGTTCTCAGACTATAGAAACAACATTCAGGATTCTTGTACAGCAAGAGAAATGTACAAAACTACAAAATACCATCAACATCCTGAGTACTGTGTCAGCCAAAAAAAGAAAAATCCAAACATGTATTCATTTAAAAACTATATTCTACTTTTCCATTTTAATCGAATGTCTACTTTGACCCATGAGGCTGTTTTGACTTAGCCACACACACTTGCCACACACACTGCACACCTGATGTCATATATGGCATCACCCATTAGGGCAGGCAAAGTTGTGGCTGGACCACGGGGTTGCAGGCACTTCTTATCAGCTGATTGGCAATACCTGGAAAGCCTGGGCCACAGCAATTTGCAAGCACCAGTTTGCAAGCTGATTATTCCAATGACCAATAGCCATGATATAGAACAGAGGCCTTTCAACCCCACTTCCTGGGTCAATCCCTCCAGAAACCATCATAGCCATCATAATACTTTAGCTGCAAATTCCACTCTGGAATTCCACAAGGCAATCCAGAATTCTACCATGGCTGATGGCATTGAAAGTCCCTGAGAGGCCCAAGAAAATTAACACGACGGCACTCCCCCCAGTTGATTTTCTTGCCCAGGTCATGCACCAGATTGGAAAGCTGTCCTTAAAATTGGTCCTTTGAAACCTAAGTGAAGCAATAACAGAAGAAAAGAAAACAAGGAGTTCTTATTCTTTGCCTTTGACCCTGACTATACTATTTTCACTAGGGAGCTCATAATTATTTTCTGTCGGATGTTCCTGTTACTCGAGAGCAGCTGTGCCACTATCGGAATGCAGCAGAAACGGCTCGTAGTGAGTTAGCAGCACTCCTGGTGAAGTATGAATGTTCCCAGGCAGAGGTAAGTTTGGAACTTACATGAAAATGTTTCTTAACCTTTTTGTATCACAAATGTTTCTTGACCCACAGAAAACATCCAGTGAGCTACACTTACCAGATGGTACATGCTGATAAATGCCTCATTTTACAGGTATCCTGGTCATGGTTAGTGTATTTGGCTTGTGCCCAGAGGTTTGTCTCCTCTGAAGTCTCCAAACTTTATTTTAGGCCTTAGACTACAAACCAGAAGTTTCACTGAGTTCAGTAAGAATGACTGATACTGGACTATAACCTTAGTCTTGTTTCCCCTTGGCTTAGCCATCCAGGTCCCATAGCCCACATACTACTTAAATCTTATTGAAGTGAATGGAATGCGAGCAAGATGGCAGAGGAACAGCTGAAGGTGCTTTATACTGTGTCAAAGCATTGGTCCAACTAGTTCAGTATTGTCTACCCTGACTGGCAGCTGCTCTCTGAGCTTTCAGAAAAAGGGCATTCCCTGTTTTAAAATGGTTTATCCTGGTTAATAAGACTTTGTATTGGCCATGCCTAACTAACCATTCACAGCACACAAACTGCAGGCTTCAGGAAGTTGTCCTCAGGCAAGAAGCATGAGTGCCGCGACATCCCTGTGCATGAATAAGCACATGTACAGTGTTTGCTATATCCATGACGGTGTTCTTCTACAATTTGCATGGCCTAAGCACTAAAATTGGCATTTCTCCTCTAATTTTCAGATTTCAGGGTGGTTTTCTAGTCTTAAGGTTGTGAAGGTAGTGGAAGCGACTTTCAAGTGACCATGTGTGGACTGGACCTTCTAAGGACATTTTTAAGGACTGGGCTGGTACCATTAAGTAGAGTGAGGCAATCACCTTAGGTGGCAGATGATGTGGGCAGCAGCAGTCTCTCTGTCCAAGCTGGTCCCAAGTCCCTTGGCCATTCTCCTCTGCTGGAGATTATAACTATGTGTGCCAGAGGCTTATCATACATCCCCTAATGTAGCCTGCTGCCCTCAAGTGCAGTGGAGAACACAATCCCATTGCTAGTGTTGACTCAGCTGCAATTCCAGTCAACTTCTGTCCATGAAATGAGGGTGGCAGTGTGAATCTTCTTCAATACATGGGTAAGCAGTATAATTTACTTGATCTGCAGGTCAATCTGATGCATTTGTCCATCAAATTGTAAATGTAGGTCACACATGACAAAATAAGAAAATAATCTGCAGACTTTTTTGCTTTTTCCACATTTTCTGTTTTTAATTAATGGACAGTCCATTAATTACATGTAAGAGAATATGCTTTAATGCATAAACTTTAACGTTGTAGCAAAATCCAGCACATTCATTAGTTGCTTCCTTTGTCTTGTTCTTTTATTATGGGTGTAGGTTTTTGCTTTAAGAGGTATAGTTTACTAGTCTTTTGAATTTAATCAATCAATCAGTCAATCAATCACTTAATTACTTTACTGCCCATCATCCAAATATCACAGGGCTGTTTGCAACATGAAAACACAAAACACATTACATAGTTGCAAAAGTGAATACATTTGTTGTTGCCAGATCCATTTAATTAACTTTTGAGTGAAAAGTGATTTTCTTTCCTTATTGCGTCTTGTTAGCATGTTAAGTATAGTTCCCACGATTTTGAAGTGCAAATGTCACACTTCAGCATATGGTGAACCTGAAGCTTTTCAAGCACCTGTTTCCATAAATTCTGTTAATAGCAGTTCCATTATATTTATTGTGCAGATTAAAGTTTAACTGTGTAAATGCTGCAGTGGTTCTCTTTATTCCTGTTTAATAATCTGGTTTAAAACCCTCATCCTGAACACGTTTCAGCAGATATTTGCAAAATATAGCAGCATTGACTTTATATTCAGTCAATCACTTTGGTTCAACTAGTTTGGTGCGAGAGCCACTTTGAGAAGGTCCTATGGCTGTGAGTAGAAGGCAAAACCTTCCCCAAGTAGCTAATTTCATTTCTGCAACTCACACTTTGACTCCATCTTCCTCTATGAGTTTTTAACTGGGAAATTGAGAATTGTTCTTTAAGGACTCAAATTGCTGTTCCGTAACCATATCTTAGCTTGAATAACTAAATTTTTATGTGATTTTTTTAAAAATTAAAAATCATTGTTCAGATAATACAGAAAAAGTAATGTTGATGAGGCAGGATGGCTTCCATTTATGAATTCCACGTGAAATAAGAATAACAATCTTTGCTAAAATCAGCTTCCTTTGTCAGAAGTTTGGGAAGTGGCTAGGATCATAGTAATTTTTAAGAAAGCTTTAAATACTGAAAGAAGGACACCCCCCCAAAAAAAAGTGTGAGGGGAAGTAGAGCCTCACATAAATACTCAGACATGGAAGATTTAGTATGCTGTGTTGCTTGCCCAGAAGCGTTTTTAGGGGCAAGAAGGTGCTATAAAACTAATCTGTAGTAGTAGTTCATTTGGGGCATGTTTTGCAAAGAAAATGTTTTTGAAGAAACTTGGTCTACTTAACATGGCCTGATTGATATAGAGGGGTAAAACATTTCTTCCATATGGTACTTTCAAACCAATCCTATGCACATTTACTAAGAAGTGAAGAAGTGAAAGGCACAGATTTCAGTAGACCTTGCTCTCAAATTCATGTGCATAGGGTTGTATCAGGCTTGTTCTTTTCACGCGCAGTCCACCCTGCTGGTTAAATTTAATACACTGATGCAAGAAATTAAAACAAATTTAAGTGAATAGGCAAATTTAAAACTGTCCTGGGAAGGAAGAAATTCAGTAATTAAGATAATAACTTAATAACAAGTAATTAACTTACCGTATTTTTCGCCCTATAGGATGCACTTTTTCCCCTCCAAAAATGAAGGGGAAATGTGTGTGCGTCCTATGGGGCGAATGCAGGCTTTCCCGGGCTTCCTGCAGCTCTGCGCCACCCTCCGGATCCCGGCACGAAGCCGCGCGTGGCTCCAGAGGGTGGCACAGAACTGCCTGCTCTCCAGGGTTTCCTGCAGCTCTGCGCCACCCTCCGGATCCCGGCACGAAGCCGCGCGGGGCTCCGGAGGGTGGCGCAGAACTGCCTGCTCTCCAGGGTTTCCTGCAGCTCTGCGCCACCCTCCGGATCCCGGCGCAAGGTCGCACGGGGCTCCGGAGGGTGGCGCAGAGCTGTCTGCGCTCCAGGGCTTCCTGCAGCTCTGCGCCACCCTCCGGATCCCGGCGCAAAGTCGCACGGGGCTCCGGAGTGTGGCGCGGAGCTGCCTGGGCTCCAGGGCTTCTTGCAGCTCTGCACCACCCTCCCGATCCCGGCGCGAAGCCGCGCGGGGCTCCGGAGGGTGGCGCGGAGCTGCCTGCGCTCCAGGGCTTCTTGCAGCTCCGCGCCACCCTCCGGATCCCGGCGCGAAGCCGCGAGGGGCTTCGGAGGGTAGCGCAAAGCTGCCTGCATTCCGAAGTCTGGTGCGCGCTGAAGAGCGCCCCCGGGCTTCACGCACCTCTCCGCAAGCCTGGGGAGACCGGCGCGGCTCCCTAGGCTTGCAGATAGCAGGCTGTTCTGGGGGCTGGGGTCGGGGGAAGCTCGGGCTTCCCCCGTGCCTGCCCCGTGCCTGGGGAGGGAATTTTTTTTCTTTATTCCCCCCCCAAAAAAATTAGGTGCGTCCTATGGGGCGGTGCGTCCTATGGGGCGAAAAATACGGTATGCCCCCCTCTCCTGATACTTGAAAATGGTTAAAATATGCACTGGGTCATATTGAGATTTCCCTTGCATGCCTGCATTTCATGATCCATTTCTGTTTATAGCTTCAAGATCTTAAATCCAAAATAGCCTCTAAAGAAGTATCTGTTCAGGAACTGAAGGCTGACGTTGAAAGCTATAAGGAGAACGATGCTAGGCAATCTTCTCTACTCCTCTCCATGCAAAGCAGACTCCAGGAGATTGAGAAGGAATCTGGAACAATTGCCTTTTCTAAAAAACAAACAGACCTGAAAGCCCAGGCCATTCTCCAGGAGAATTTGGAACTGAAAGAGAAAACCACTGAACTGGAAAGTAAAGTCAGGTAATGACATCAAACAAACTGACATCTTAACCTAAAATAATTGCCCTAGAGCAGCCTTTCCCAACCTGCTACTCTCCAGATGTTTTGGACCACACCTTGCTGGCTGGAGCCTGGTAGAAGTTATATTGGAAAACATCTGGAGGGCACAAAGTTGGGGAAGCACATGTATTTTCCACTGACTTTTTTTAGTTTCTGTGGTCAGTTGGAAGATGAGAGCTTGTATGTAAGAGCTAATAGGCTTAATAACACTAGCTTTTTGGGTAATTGTTTTAGGTGACCTTCATGGGGACTTGGTCAAAAACCTTTCTGAAATCAAGATATGCCACATCCACAGCATTCCCCTGATATATAACTAGATCTTAGTAGCTTGTTGGTTTTATCCTGTTTCTTTGGTGCCTAGAGATAGGGAGGTATGATGTAAAAACCTTTGTAAATGCACTATGGAGTTTGACCTAGACTCCTATTGAGTATAGTTTGTGACCTGATTTCTGATGGAGGGCAGATGTTTTAGAACTGGAATTTTGATTTGGTTTAGTTTAATTACATTTACATCCCACCTTTCCTGCAAGTTGTTCAGGGTGACATCTGTGAAGCCTCCCTGGAGAGAGCATTCCACAAGCAGGGGGCCACTACAGAAAAGGCCCGTTCTCGTGTTGCCACCTTTCAGGCCTCTTATGGAGTGGGCACATAAAGAAGGGCCTTAGATGATTAACACAGGGTGCAGGTTAGTTCCTTTGGAGAGAGGCGGTCCTTGAGGTCCTGAGCTGTTTAAGGCTTTATTGGTCAAAGCCAGAAACTAACGAGCAGCCAGTGCAGTTGGGCCAGGATTAGTGCAGTATGCTCAAACTGTCTTGTCCCAGAGAGCAGCCTGGCTGCAGAATTCTGCACCAGCTGAAGTTTCCACTGTGTTGATGTAAAAATGTTCTTTGTTTTGTGTCCATCATATAAGCTGTTTGGTTTTTTGTTTTGTTTTATATCTTTTTAGAACCTATTTGAATGAGTCCGAAGAGATCAAGACCCAAGCCTCTAAGGCCAGCAGGGTGCATAATGAATTCATTGCACACCTTTGTCATTTTTTTGACATGAGCATAATAGAGAAAGAAGAGCCACAGGAAATGCTGCTCTCAAAGGTTTATGTTTTATATAATATTTTGAGACATAGCCACATTTGTATGTATATCACACCAAACCCAGAGTTCCTATTTTTTACCATGTCATGTGCAGATGATTGAAGAGCCTAATGAGAAAGTGTGACATACATAGTGTCGTAGGGGTTTTGAGGAGGAGAAAGTCTGAAACCACAAATATTCAGCAGTGGATGTGCCAGAGCAGGAAAGCATAATTTGCAAGAAAGGACATGGTTCTGAAAAAAATGCAGGCATGGATCCAGATTCATATTGGAAGGTCAAGCTCATTTCCTTATCCAGGGCCACAGGCCCAGTTCAGAAAATCCCTTGGAGAATCCCAGTCCTGTTTCAAGAGCCCAGTATTAGGTCCAGGCATTCAAAACGGGCAGATTGCTGAAAGGGATATCTGGGAAGGGAGATGCAATCCTTAATGACAATAGCAACCCCTCCTTCCCGCCCACGTTGAGGTTGAGGTTACATCTGGAAAACTAGTGGACACATCAAGAAGAGCTTCTCAATTGTTCCCCTCCATCTACCCATGTTTTACATGCCAGGTTCGCATGTTCTTCTCATATCAAATCACAAATAGCTGCTGTTTTACCTTTTAACTGATCTGACATTTAAAAGCAGCATCTCTGTGATTTGTGGGACCACAAAGTGTTATTGAAACTGAGTGATTGACCAGAAGAACCAGCTGCGTTTCCCCCTTACCTGGTGTGTCCACCTTCTGCCACCATTCTACTAAAAAAGGTAAAGGTACCCCTGCCCGTATGGGCCAGTCTTGACAGACTCTAGGGTTGTGCGCTCATCTCACTCTAGAGGCCGGGAGCCAGCGCTGTCCGCAGACACTTCCGGGTCACGTGGCCAGCGTGACGAAGCTGCTCTGGCGAGCCAGAGCAGCACACGGAAACATCGTTTACCTTCCCGCTAGTAAGCGGTCCCTATTTATCTACTTGCACCCAGGGGTGCTTTCGAACTGCTAGCTTGGCAGTCGCTGGGACCGAGCAACGGGAGCGCACCCCACTGCAGGGATTCGAACCGCCGACCATGCGATCGGCAAGTCCTAGGCGCTGAGGTTTTACCCACAGCGCCACCCGCGTCCCCCTACTACATTCTACTACATACCCCTTATTACTTTAATTACCTTATTACCTTAATACGTTAATGATAGCTCTTCCTTTTCCTAGGCATTCAGAAGGAGCCCAATATAGCCTGCTAAGCACATTTCCAAGGTAATATAATTCTGATAGCCAAATGCACCCAAACAATCCTGTCCCCCTGAAACAAGCCAGTGGTAAAGGTATTCCAGTGGTTAATATGTATGGTAATAATGAAAGCAGCAAAAGACCTAAGACTGGAGCAATGCTGTAGAGCACAATCTAGCATTTTATAGGTGGTTGGCCCTAAGCAAGCTCCTTGCAATGTTTCTTGACATAAGACAGGTTCTTCCATATTCACCACCACCTTAAAGACTATTTACAGAAATACTGCAAAATTAATGAATGTTAGAATGATGTTGGAATGAAGTTAAGTGGTTTTAGCAGCAATGTTACAAAGGAGTATGTAAAAATGGATTGTTAACAGGTGAGAATCTAAAGTTATAATACATTAAGATAAAGGATTAAGATAAAAGCAAAGAGGGAAAGGATTTGCTGAATTAACTAACTGAACCGGAATACAAAAAAGGGAGGTGTGAGGAGGTCAGGGAAACAAGTAAATGAAAGACAAGACATGGAAAGATTGATTTGTATTTAACTGTTTTTATTTTTTTGTATTTTGTACTTTATTTTTTCTTTATTTTTCTTATTCTTATTTTTGTAACTTTTTCTGAAACTTTAATAAATATCATTATTATTTTTTAAAAAAAACATATTCACCACCACCACACATTTAACCTTGCTTTACAGCTCGATGCCCAAGAGGTAGAGAAACTGTCAACCTTGAAAAGGGATGTAATTATGGTAGTAAACCCAGCAAGTGGATATAGCATACCTGATCAAAGCAATGCTTCATACTTATCCAGAAATGGTTATTCTTTAGGATATTCTTTAGGATGTGTGAGATGTGGCCCAGTAATGTGTAAATATCTATGTTGTGAGACCCACGGAATAGCAATAGCACAGAGCTGTAAGGTTGTTTAGGTTATGGCAGAAAGCATTTGTATTACTTGAAAGAGTTTAACTGTGATTGGATCATGGCTTTAGTTTAAAAGAAAATAATTATAATTTGATAAGCAAGAGTATTTAAATGTGCATAAACCAGGGAGGGGTTTTTAACTAGCTTCCATGCTTCCAGATCAGTGACATGCACGAAGAAAATAAAGTACTAAAAAGACAGATTGCCACACTCCAGGAGACCACAAATGTTCATGACATGGAGTCAAAAGCAAATAGAGAAACCATCATGAGGCTCGTCTCAGAACTGAGCAAAGAACAGAGGCAGGCAGCATCCTGCTGTCAAGACATGGACAAGTTAAGTAATGTAAGTCTTTTTCATTTTTCTGTTGTGGGGCATCGAGTCTTTATGCAAAGGCTTACAGTACTTTGAAGAGAGGTAGGTGGTCACTTGTCACAAGTTTGGGGATGGAGAGAGAAGTATATGTGACAAAATGTTTTCTTAGAATCAGACTAGACAAGTGCAAGCATTTTTAATAGACAAATTGCCATATAGGGCGTTAACCTTTTGCGCTTCACAATGGTCCCTATCTGAACTTGGAGCCCCATGCCTGATTTCCATGTGGGGAGAAAAAGTCTCATTGATGTGAATGGGAGTTTTTTCCTTAGGAAAGTTGGAATCCTAGAGGGGCTTTAACTCTTTAACC
Source organism: Podarcis bocagei (assembly GCF_964188305.1). Classification (NCBI taxonomy): domain Eukaryota; kingdom Metazoa; phylum Chordata; class Lepidosauria; order Squamata; family Lacertidae; genus Podarcis; species Podarcis bocagei. Next base: position 52,803,466 of record NC_138127.1, read on the forward strand.
CTTGTTCTCGATCCAAATTCAGATCAGGAACATAGCAGGAGAAAATGAGTTGAAGCTTCCCTACTCTCCATACTTGGGTTTCAATCCAGATCAGACCCCCTCACACTGTCCATTTGTTTTTAAAAACTTTGTACTTAAGGACACAGACATTTCTTTGTTTTGGCATATACCAACTGCAGGTGTCCCTGATTCTTTGCAGCTTCCGTCTTACAGTGAAAGAGCTGCCAGATGACATTTAAAAATTGATAAGTTTCTAAATTCTCCTGCTAAACAAGCAACTGTAATCAGGGGCAGCTGTTACACTGAAGTAAGCACATACACACAAACATATGCACAGGTTCCAGATGGGAATCATTTTCCTGCCTCTGGTCTCCATCTCTGTATGGGTCATTGCGAACTGGGGTACCTCGTTTTGATTTTTTTGATTCAGATACAAAAACCCCAAACTGGTTGACTGCAGCTACAAAAGACAGCTGTAGCAACTGGATTTTAATCCAGAAGCCATTCAAGCAACTGGTCATGTAATGGTAATAAGGTAAGCAAATGTGATTGTCCGCACAAAATTGTAGTGGTTCTCGGTGCAGGAAGAGTTCAAGAGTTACTGAAACAGATGTTCAGGCAAGCATTAGATATGAGAAGGTGAGCAAAGAGAAAAGATCATGAGTCACTCAGCTGATCTGGCTTAAATTAAAGGCTGATTTATCTAATAGATCTTAAATGGGTAAATGCTTTTAAAATGCATCATTAAATGAGTTAATGCTTTTTTAAAAGGAACAATAAACATGTCACATGAATCTTGTTGAAAACACTTCAGGAGTACATCAAAATATAAAGTTAAACTTATGTTTTGTCTGAAAACTTTAATGGTAAACAATGGAACTCAGTCACGTTTAACTTGCATAACAACAAGACCTTTGTGGGATATTGGCTTTCCAGAAAATATAGATTCTGTCAAAAAACACAAGGCACGCATCAGATCACATCTCAGCTGAACTCAATACAGTCCCGAAACTTCTATACTGTTGGTGATAGTACTTAGAGGAACAAATATGTTCTTTATTAAGGGATGTGGTCAGACATACAACTTATGAAATCATGGAACACATTTGATAAATGATTTGGATTGAAGTAAGAACACTGCTTTTGGGGTTGGTGGTCATGGAACTTCCCAGATCTCTTGTACAGTTATGTCACTCAATTCAAGCCCTTTTAAAATGTTCAGCATAGATGTCACACATGTTTACAGGAACTGTGGTGCACTTAGGAATTGTTGTAAAGGAAGGAATATGGCCCTTTGGAAAGTCTGTTTTGTAAGCATAGACTGCCTGCCAAAACCACAATGGAGAATACGGCAGTGACTTATTTGTCAAATATTAACATTTTGTTTTATTTCATGAGATATTGGAAACATGATCAGATCTTAATATATCAGTTGTTTTGAACACTTGCATTCAAGCCACTCACCTATAAGATCCCACCCTTCACCATACGTGATTTTGGGGCAGGTAAGAACAATTAAAAAAACTATTAAAAAATAAGAAAACCATTAAAACAGTCAAGACAGCAACAATGACTTTTTAAAGAATTGAAACTGGGTGAAACTTGATAATGGAAATTGATTCAACATATCTTCTTCTATCTTCAACTGATATTTTCTTGCCTTCATCATGATAAAGGCTAATTGGTGTGTGTGAAACACTGTGCAGTATAGATTTAAATAAAGGAGCCCCCACTCCCCTTTATCTGGTTTTGTATAATGTCATTGCAAATTTTGGTCTCTTTTTAAAAATACAAGATCATTGTAACAGCTTTGACGAGATGAAGTGTCATGGGAAGAACCTGAAACAAGAATAATAATTTAGGAACAATTTTCATTTGGACAGAGGGTAGATAGCTGCCATTTAGACCATTGCCAATGTCACTTTTTCTTTGTTTAAATAAGGGACAAAAATTCAAGTTATAAAAAATAATAATTCTGTTTCCTTGGGATTTTTTACCCCAGAGTATCTGAAAACTTTGTCAAAAAGGAACTTGAAGTAATTTATAAATCTTCAGTTGCTCCTTGGGACATATATTTTTTTTAAAATCCTTTTTTTATACAGAGACCTGTTCCAACCTCAAAGGCGGTACTATCACTCCCCGCTTCCCTTTTACATTGTATTGAATTAATATCTAGTTTCTCTAAAAGCATTTCCAAGGGTCAGTTCACATAATTCTATGGAATCTTCACATAACTGTCATAGAAATTTTTATAATAAATAAATACTGCTTGCAAATGTGCTTGTACAAACTACTTTGCCATTTCACTTCCGGTTTAATAGCAAGCCATAGTTTGGCATTCCATCCAAGCCAAGCAACCTATGCTTCATGTAAATCACAGTTCACCCACAAAGTAGGATCGTAAATCATAGTTGAACTGAGTTTTCATTCCTGATATTTGACAAACTATAGGTTTATAGTATTCAAATGGGCCATTGCACGAACGAAAAGGGACATGGTTTACAGTAACAATAGTTTTCTAGTTTGGAAGTAAAGTCAAGAAGGACCTGAGTGTTTCAGCTCTTTCAGGTTCACTGTTAAGCTACTGGATCCTGTGAGCTGTGTACTGTGTGTTTACTGTGCTAGATGCACTTAACTGTGGATAATTAATTCACGTCACAAGCAGAAAAGCTGTGCCACAAACAAATGAACATATTGCTTGTTAGGCAAAGGCTGCTGTCTGAGTTATAATTAATAACGGGTGCTACAAAAATAGTTAACTGAAGTTTGAAATTAGTAAAAGAAAACTTACTCCTTAGCACTGGATAGGCTGGATTAGAAGGCTGTTCTGAAGTAGGAGATCACATTATAACTTGAAAGTGTGGGTCACTTTTTGAGAATTGGTGAATTTTGCTGTAAGGGGCTTTCCTGTAAAGTAGCACGTATACTTTCTTGCCAGTATGTATATCACTGCATGCAGTAAACATGGATGCTAGGATATCTCTGCTTTCCTTGCCTTTTTGAGCATTATGGATATTAGCTCTGAAAACCATAAGGTAGTATCCAGCAGAAAATAGAAGGAATTCATCAGCAGAACTGGGGCAGGAGGCAATTTTTGGAAAATTGTTGTTTCCTCTGAAGCCCCCTGTGCCTCCCCTACATCTGCTAGGGGCACAGGGGTCTGCAGAGAGGAGGGAATAACTGAAAAATTCCTCTTTGCCTGGTTGCACTGACACATTCTGCAGTGGATGGAAGCCGTTGGACACTACCCACAAAATGCAGAAGGGACTCTGGTTCCCCCATTTTGATTCTTTCGCCTGCAATGGATGTCTGCCTCTCTAGTCTCCCTGAAAACCAGAAAATGCCACAGCTTTCTGTTAACTTTCTTCTATAGTTGGGAAACGTTTCCTAATTGTTTGATCTAAATCAGTTTCCCTGTCATTGCTTTTGCTTGTCGTCCCCTCTTAAACCTCCCCACCTCCGTGGTTCTGAGAAACAGTTTTTTGTTGCTTCCTTTCTTGCATCTTTTACAAAATGCTTGAAAATCTTGCTTTGCTCTAGGAGAGACACACCAAGCTCCTTCAGTCCTTCCTCAGATGATGTTTCTTTCAGGCTTCTTATCAGCCGTTCTTCTCTTTGAATTCTTTCCTCTCTGGTACACTCTTTGAATCACAGTGCCAAGAACTGTCTGCAGTTCTTCATCAAAGAATGAAACGAATGTAATCTGGAATGTTTGTTTTTCTCTCATTAAATGCAGGATGGCTGCTTGTAATCATCCTGTTTTTCTTTAGAGATTTCAAATTAAGCTGTATCCCAACCAATATCATTGTAATTTGACCTTAATTTTGTCCTTCCTTGCCCCAATATGAAAGAGTGCACCACAGATTATAACTTTCTTTTCTGTATGAGCTTTAGAAATAGGAAAAAGTCTCTGTGCCCCACATGCACCAACATGTGTGAGGGACGTGGCTGCTTTCTGGGCCTTGCATATGAATAGCAACATACGTTTTCTGTTACTCACAGGAGTGGTTGGAAGAATCTGTCCATTTGTTTCTCTTTGTTTCTAAACGATGTTGTGCTGCACCTGCGATGAGGAAAGAGTGCATTTGTTGAAATAATATTGCAATCTGAAATTGTTTCCTCAATTTTCTGTAATATCAGTAATTTAATTCTTGGCGCTGGATTAGATTCCTCCCCACCAAGATCTTTTAAGAAAAGTAGCAGGAAAATTAAATTAAATGGAAGGATGCCAAAATATACAAAGGCAGATTTTGTTGAATGTGACGTCTCTAATTAGAGTAGGTTTGAGTGGTGACAAGTATGCACTTAACACTTCTCATTCTTCTTATAAAGAATCTATTCTTAGAGTTGGGATAATTAGGGAAATAAACTTGACCCTTCAAATCTAGCATTCTACTTCCCATTTGGCATCCAGAACCAGATAAGTCATAAAAAAAAACAGAACAACCTTTCAACATGCACTCAGCTGGTTGCCTAATTCTTGCATTTTGCATAGAATAAAAGTATTTCCTATTCCCAGTTGTTAATCAGAAGGTGCATTAAACTTGTAGGATTAATAGCCATTGCTGTTTTTATAGATTGCGTCTAATTTAAACAGTTTGTTTCTGTGTCTACAAGCATCTAATGTTTTTATTGCCAAACTCCCACAGCGTTTCATAAATATCACCAAAATTTTGCTTTGCCAGTATTTTTTCTCTGAGGCAGTGAGTTTTGGAAGCACATTGTATGAATGAGAACCAAGCACTTTGTGTGTGTGTGTGCGCAGGCGCTTGCTTAAATTTTAGACTCCCTACTGCAACAGTGCCTCTCCAAAGCATCGTCTGTGCACAGAAGGCCATTCTGAGCTGATATGGAGAGTTTGTGATGGGGCAGAGAATCCTCATAAGTATGTAAGAATCTTAAAGGTATTAAAAGTAGGTGTCATCTAGTGATTTATAGGTGGGACTACATCATTTTATGAAATATATAAATATTTTCTCATTATTATTATTATTATTATTATTATTATTATTATTATTATTATGTAATCTAGACTTCTATGAATGGCATAGAGTAGGACAAGCAAGCCCAGGTCCGCATCCCCAAATATTCCCTTCTCCGAGGTTGTGCTGTGCTTTATTGTCTTATCATGGATGTTCAAAGGGGAAAGTGTGGTGAGCGGTGGACATGGCCCCTAAACTTCATGTTGATTACCCTGAATGCAGAATCTGCAAACCTTGTGCATTAATATAGCAAAGGGAAATTGGGGCTACAATATGATTGCTGTGGCTTTTATTTAGGATCTGAGCAGCACCACAGCAGCTAAGCAGAACCTCGAGAGGGAGATCAGAACCCTCCAAGAGAAACTGGCTGCAAGTCAAAGGGCTTGGGAAGTCTTGCAGGAGGAAATGAGCCACCTAAAGAAACGTTGCCATGAGAAAGAAGAGAACCTGAAAGCAAGCATGGAAGAGGTCAGGGCTGAAAAGCGTCTGCACGATGCCTTTAAAGAGCAAATCATCACCCTGCTTGGAAGCAGCTGCATTACAGCCAGTCAATCTGAGGAGGACATTGTAGAAAAAATTCGAGAAATGGTCCGCATGGAGGAGAGCAAAAAAACAGTATGTGGATGTCTATTGTGATTGCTTGAGAAGCTTGATTTTCTGTAGCTTATTTTCTGTGTGAATTGAAACCTTGCATGTGTTGGCTGCCTTGTTCTGCATAGACCCTTTGCAAAACAACAAGAAACAAACAAATCTAAGCCTTTCAGCTTTGGAGTTTAAGCACCACAGCATCTGCCTCATCATCCCGGAAAGTAAGCACGGGTACTTTGCAGACAATCCCAGAGCCCCATAGCAGAAGCATGTCCAATTAAATCAAAGCTGATCCAATCCTTTCCCTGACCACAGGTCCACAGAGAATGCATTTTTTGGCAGTAGTGCTGCTGCCCTAAACATTTCAATTTGGCCAGCCTGAGCATATTTGGCCAGCCTGGGTGTATGGCACAGAGCCTACTTTCCTTGACAATAGAGAGCCTTCCTCTTTTCCATTGCAGGGGAGATGATCTAAATAAGAACAATCTAACTAGGGAGAGGCAGAGCTGCAAACAGGCACTCATAGTAGTGGCATGGATGGAGCCTGCCTTCAAAAATAGTAGTAGTAGAATGAAGAAAAGTCCTCCGGTGGAAAACAATCTATGCACATAAATTATTTATGCCCTGTGGCCTTTCTGTTGCATGAGAATTTTGATATGTAAACTCATGATGAAAGTATGTGCATGCATGAATTACAGCATTAGATGTTCAGAGCTTTGCCAGATCACAAGGCTTTTGCAGAATATATGAACCCTGTCAGATTTCAAGTTGCAACAGCATATCCCACCACAATACTCAATCATTCTCTTTTTTCATCATTATCTTTTTGTTTGGTCTCTTAAATTCCCATTCATTACTGATAAGAATTGGTTCCATAACTGTTGACAAAACTTCCAGAGCCCACTCTTCCCTGTCTTTGAAGACTTCATGTGCGGCATTTTAAAATGAAACAGGCAAATTATGGGCAAAATTTTAAGTCTGTCAGGTGAGTTATTAGGAATAAAAATGATCAGTTTCACTTTTGGGAGGCCTGTCCATCTGTATATTGTGCAAGGCTGCTTTTTATTGTTAAAATTTCGCTGAACTGGAACTCAGTGACTGAGCAGAACTGTGTATATTGATGGTATAATTTCCTTTCATTTCAATTTATTGCTAGTGGGAGATCTCAGAGTGAAATCACAAATCAAGTAATAACAGCAATATTGAATTTTATCAACTTTTGCTCCTCCTGTGACTTTTTAAAAATTTATTATGGGTCTCCATATTAATTAATCTTTATAGCTGTCACAGCAGAATCCTACTCATAAGTAAATCCCATTGATTTCAGCCTTGCACTGCAGTGTATACCCACTTACTTGAGAGAAAGAGTCACTGACATTAATGAAACTTACATCTGAGTAGTATATCATGTGGTGCAGCACCCAAAGTGAATATTTGCTTATTGTAAGACTTTCAGAGTAGTTTCCAGTTGAAAATGCATTGAGTTAAAATAACAGTATCAGCACTAGTTGTGACTGGTGTTTTATTCAGTTAATCCAGGAAACAATTTAGCTTCCATGTTTTTGCACTAAGGGTGGAGAAGCATTTCGACTCTTCAGGGGTGCTGTATATAATAATAATAATAATAATAATAATAATAATAATAATAATAATAATAAATAATTTATTATTTGTACCCCGCCCATCTGGCTGGGTTTCCCCAGCCACTCTGGGCGGCTTCCATAGAAACCAAAAAACACTAAAATATCATACATTAAAAATATGGGATATCTGTTGGACACTGCATGTCCACAGTGGCCAGGAGCCAAAAATTGGTGTCGTCCACATCTACTGCACCCCTAATACATGCACACACATCCATCAATTCTCTCTCTCTCTCTCTCTCTCTCTCTCTCTCTGGCTTGAAAACCACTTCTGTTGACACTGCAGAGGGAGGTGCAAGCTGTACGGGGAGGCCCTGCAGGCCACACCCCTGCTTTATACTAACTGAAGTTTCTGAGTAGCCTTATACATTGTGTTAGACTTAGGTGGAGGTTACCTAAGATACATAGCTATCTATGGTCAAGAAAAGCGCCAGTGGGGAGTTCACTGAGGAATCCGGCAAATTAGCTGAAGTACCTAGGTGTCTTGAAGGTTGGCTGGCTTGAACAGGCTGCTCCACCGTACCACTCTACCTTCACCTGCCATCATTTTGTGACTGGTGGGCCTTAGTACTTTCAACTGTCTCAAGTGGGTCCTGGGGCTAGAAAGTTCGAGAACCCTTTATATTTTAAATTGGAAAATGAGCAGGTGAATGAACCCCTTGAGGCAGGAGTGATGATGATTGGAGTAGAGCATGTTACTCTTGCAATGGCGGTGCTATTCCTACTCCATGTCGTGGAGGCTGCTGGTGAGGTGGGGATAACTCTCCATGTAGTAATAGCTTATAAATGTTACCTTTGAGTGGAAAGATCTTTTAGAATTTCAGTGATATCCTCATGGCAAGAATAGCTTTGATAAAAGAGACAAAACTTTGGGACTTGTGGTAGCAGGTGGCTGGGAAGTTAGAGCACCCTTTTGTTTGGAATGGAGATGAGATTGTTGGGTTTGGTTTTCCAGAAGGATTCTGAGCCATGGCTCATGAAATGCTGTACAAGTGGGCTTGGCAGAAACATTTCGGGCTACCACAGAAAGTAGGGTGCATACTTGTCCATATAGAAATGGCCACTCTCAGTGAAAGCAAAGATGGAAAAGTACTGAGTGGATTTACTGAAGAAAAGTTAGCCTTAGACAAGCACATAGTACAGATTTGTCCTGCTTACATGGCCCCAGAATGATGTCTGTCAATAAGGAAGAGTGCACTTCAGCCTCTGGAGAGTTCCTATTTGAAGGTCAGGAACTGAGATAACAGTGTCAGAAAAGACTTGAGCATACTCCAAACTTGTTTTTCCAAGGGAAGTGCTATCAGGTTTTTTGGCTGGAGTGCAGATACACTTATACTTGATCGATCATCTGCTGGCCTCTTCAAAAAAAAAAAAAAAAGAAAAAAAAGAAAAAAAAGAAAAAAAAGAGTGTAAAATCAAATCTAGCATGTAGTGTTTAGGTGCAAGGCTCAAACAATATATATTTTTAAACGCACAGAAATTCTAGGTTTTGCTATTAAATAAGTTATCTAATATTTTTGCCTATATTCCAACAACTCATTGAGACAGGTGAGGTGGTAGAAGTGAGGCTTTGAGGCCCACATTTTAAAATAGCTAGTGTAGGATGGTGGTAAAGTCATCTAGCATGTGGAAGCTTTGGAAACTATGTGGTCCTATATTTTTGAGAAGGTTAAAATGATATAATAATCTTCTTGTGGTATCTCATAATGCCTGCACTCTGGGCGGGTTGTATTATTGTGCTGGAAGTAGAGAACAAATAACACCCCACTGCTGCTGTCACTTTGTTTAGATGACCCTCAAAGCTTCAATTCTTTCATCATTCCTCACCAAAAAAATTCAATAACCAAATCCATTTTGCTACATTAGGCTATAGTCAGAGAGCCAATGGGAAGCTGCAAGGTTCTTACCCTGCCTGATCTCTGGCCTTCACTAAGTCTTACAGGAAGCTGGCATATGACTTTTTCCCTACTGTCCTGTTGACCAAAACTAAAAAGTTACAGCATTAATTTTTAATTGCTTTGACTAAATTTGCTAATAGACTTTTGTCATTTACTTTGTGCCCTTGTTTAGGCTGTTATTTGAAGGAGATTACTCCATTGCCCTATCTCTTTACATAATGGCCCTAAAGGGGGGGGGGGACGATGACCCACATTCCCTGGTTGGGTGGTGGATTGCCAGGTTTTTCCATCTTTCCATTAGGAACAGCTGGCTTGGTTTGTGCCTTATTATTGCTTGGCTTGATGTTTTCAACTGTGCGGCTCACTTGTTTGCATCTCTTTGTTGCTGTTTGCGTTTCATAGCATTTATATACAACCTTTACCCTGTGTGCCTCAGTCTCGGGTAACACAACTCGTTTGTATTTGAAATGTTGCAACCTTTAAGTGCTGAAGCGGGCAGTGGAAAAGTTGTGCACATAAATGCTTGCAAAATCAGGCCAGCTTGCAAACACGAGGTTTACATCTGCTAATCAGGAACACAATTTAACAATATTTTGAGAATGGAGCTAAAACTGTACAAATAAATACCTAAGCCACTACAGAGAAGTACAATTAAATTTAAACCATCTTATTAATGTGGTGAGTGGAATCTAATACTCTTAATTATAAGAGTCTAATGGAAGATTTGTAAAGTTAACAGTTAAAACACATTTTAATCATTTATACAGGCTTGCATAATAGGGTTTAGTCTGTTTTTTTGGCTTTGGTTACCCTGGTTTTAGGTTTTTTGTTTTAAGTCAGCGTAAAATGCATGTCTTAAAAGCATTCCTGTTTTAATGTCAAATATGTTTTAAAAATATATTAAGTAGTTCATTCCAAAAGTCAATCTATTGCTTGCCTCATGCCTCAGCTGCTTTCAAGTTCTACAGTTTAATAGATCCCACCCTTGTTCCTGGCTATTTGGCCAGAGCGTGGTCTTACTGGCTTCTCACACCACGGCCTGTCATATTTTATTGGTATGTGGTCTTTCTGTCCAATTTGAAACCTAGTTCATTGTCCAGCTTGCCTGCCACAAACTGTGGTCCAAAGCCTGTTACTCTTCTATCTGTCTCTCATCCCCACCCAGCCTTTTGTTTCTGAGAAGGACTTCTGATTTGGAGAAGTCCATGTAAGACAGATCCCCATTAGTTAAGTTTTGTATGTGCTTGGCACACTGAATCAGCCTGGCACAATCTATAGCAGGCTTCCTCAAACTCGGCCCTCCAGATGTTTTGAGACTACAATCCCCATCATCCCTGACCACTGGGCCTGCTAGCTAGGGATCATGGGAGTTGTAGGCCAAAAACATCTGGAGGGCCAAGTCTGAGGAAACCTGATCTATAAGACTGCAAATTCCAGTGATGGTTCAGTGATGGTTGATTGGCAATATAAGATGTCATCTGTCTGTATTACAATCAAGTAATCAAATACATAATTAAGAGCTGGTTGGCAAACAATCTCAGGCTTGAAATAGCTATTTGTTATTTATTCAAATACAGTGTTAAAATGCTAGTTGTCATATGCTTATTTGTTGTGTAATCTATTTCTGAAAGTTTGGCAATGCCTCTCTTGCACCACAGTTTAGTTTCAAGCTCAGCCTCTGACTTTAGTTTGCTTTCTCCTCCTGCCCCCCTTAGATGGTATCCCAGCTTGAAAGCCAAATAGCTAAACTGACTGAGGCACTGGAGACTCAGGCTGTATCACACCAGGAAGTTTTGCAGAGGACCAGAAAAGCAGAAAACAAATCTGAGACACTTCACGATCAATTGATGTGTCTGGAAGCAGAGCTGGTATCTGGGGACGTGATACGAGATGCTTTGAAGCTCGAGAAACAAAAAGTAATAGCTTCTATTCATAGTATGTGCACAAGGGTAGCTAGAGAGAGAGCCCCAAATGCAACAGAATTCATGTTCCAATATGCTGGTTCGATCATATTATTATAAACATCTTCTGATGAATGAGTAATTCTTTCAGTAAGCTTGACCATTTCCAGTCATCAGAATAACTCATGTAGCTGACCACTGCTGCTCAAGGTTCTTCGACTGCATTATACTGCACTTGCAAGTACTGCCAGGAACCCCAAAGGATAACTTTTACATTTGCCCAGAGAAAAAGGAGTTAGTTTTGAGTTTCAAAGCTAGCTGAGAAAAGTGGCTGATGTTTCATGGGGTGCTTGGGTGTTTAGATTAGCACTGCTTGCTGCATGACTGTTTCCGTACCTACAACCTGCAATATCCTAGTAATGTAAAAGTTATACACATTACTAAACCAAGAATCTTAAGGAGTTGGGCCTCTAAATTAGGGATGGGGAACCTGTGGCCCTCCAGATGTTGCTGGACCACAACATTCACCATCCCTCACCGCTGGTGATGCTGGCTGTGGAGCATCTGGAGAGGTTTCCCATTCCTACTCTAAAGGAAACTGACTATGTAAAGCTCTCCAGGAACTGCCTAGAAGTTGGGAAATGGGGAAATGAAACAATATATTTAATATGAGATTGAAGAGTTACTGACAAACCACCTAAGCTAATTTTAGGAGCAAAGCTTGAAAAGAAATCCAGTGCATTTCTTAGGATCTGCAAGATGGTGCAGTTTCCCATCTTGGTTAATTTGGCTCCAGAGATGTAGTCATAGTAGTCTGTTACAGCAAATACACAAAATAGCTTTGTAGCACTTTAAAAGACTTACATTTGTTTGGAGGGGGGTTGCTTTTGGTACACACCAATGACCTGCGTTATTCAGAACAGCCTTTGTTGTTTGCTTTCTGATTTGCACACATTAAAAATGTGCTATATACATGATTGGTGTGATAGTATAAATGGGAACAACAGGAAAATAAATTCAACTTCTGCGTTTAATAATTCTGATACGGTAGCTTAATCTAATATGTATCCCAGCAAGCTGTTCTTTCTTTCTTTTTCTTTTTCTTTTTAGAACTGATCTTTCCTGCACATATTGCCTCTTAGCTAATTTGCTTTATAGGTCATGTTATGCGGGCTCCTTCCAGCTAACCTTGGCCCCAGTTTCAAAACCACCTACTGTGAGAAACACATATTTAGGACATGTTGCTTTTTAAATGACTTTCCTGGTGTTGAGAGAGAACTGTCTGCAGGAGGTCATTTTCTCATATGAATCAGGGGAGTGACAGCTTGGTCAAAATCCAACATTTCCCCCCACCTGCTAGATGATTCTGTGACTGTGGCTCTGGGAGGGAATGGGTCATTCAACTGGATGTTTGCTGAAGTAATATGACCCTGGTGGCTGAGTGTTTGGGGGAAGGCATGCTGATAAAAATCAATATGGAATTTAGGGGAAGTTATTGCTAGATCATCTGCTACACTTATTAAAGAAAAGTGTCTATGTTTATGTGACTGCTAACTAGCTTAAAATGCCAATTATGGCAAGTCCAACGAAACATAAGAAACATTATTGAACCTACCCTGTGGTGTGAAGATGGCAAAGAAGCAGTTTTTCTCCACCACCATTGCATGTTCACGATGTCATCCAGCATAGCCTTTCTGAGTGGTTCAGGGCCTTTTGCTGCCTGGCCCAGTGGGAAGATATGGAAGAACTGTAGCTCAGTGGTACAACATCTGCTTTGCATGCAGAAGGTCCCTGGTTCAATGCCCAACATCTCCAAATAGGACTGGGAACATCCCCCAGGTGAAACCCTGGAGAACTGCTGCCAGCTCAGAACTGCTGAGCTAGATGGACCAATAATCTGTCTTGATATAAAGTCTTCCTATACCCAAGCAGACCCTGTTTTGTGCACACGAACCCTGCCTCAATTCCACCAGTTATGTATAGAAATAATTACATTATCAAAGTACCTACTAGGGAAAAAGAAAGCACTTTTCCTTTTTGAATGTATTTTTGTTGCCTCTTTTCATTTATTTCTGCATTTCTTCCCATTCTCTGAAGTATCTTAAATTCCTGGATCAACTTTCTGAAAAGATGAATCTTGACAGAATGGCAGCAGATATTGGATTTGATATGAGGTTGGATGCAGTATTGGCTCGTGCAGACCAATTGATCAAACTGGAAGGAGACACGTTAACTGAGAATAAGATCATGGCTCGCAATCTACAAAGAAAGGTAGGAAAAGTGGAGCAAGATTTGAGAATACCACCTTTCAAAACATAATAAAGTGCAGTGCCTGATTATTTAGACCCGCATGGCGTAGTCACTCTAGCAGTTAGTGTCAGATCAGTATCAGAGAGATTTGTTGTGAGTATAAAAATGGGGGAGAGTGACAACCATGTATGCTGCCTTGAGCTTTTTGGCAAAATCCTCCCCATCACTTTTGACAGACCTTTGAGCAGAAGCAAAAGAGAGAAATTTGGGATAGGAGGTTACAGTTCTTAGAGATTCCAGGGTAGTGGGAACATCATTACTAGGACCATGTATGAGGGAAAAATATGGTTTCCTCTATGAGTAGGCTATGGGGTCAGTCATATCTTTCGTAGTGTCCAGGTAAGAATTCTTCATCACTACATAGTGTCATTCCCAATTGCTTTAGTGGCCCCATTTCTCAACCATACAACAGCCATTCTGTTGAGTGATTTGCTGCCTAAATGCAGCTTAGTTTTAAAAGCAATCTCCGCCTCCCGAGAAGAACAGAAAGACGCAAACCCTCAGACAACATCCTAAAACAGTAACACATTCCACTCAGTCACCCAAATCTCCACTGCCCCCACGTCAGTGTCCACCTTCTGATCGGCCCTTCAAAGATCCCACTAACATTTGCAAAAAATGTTAACATTCATGTTTTCTGTGGGTGGCAAATAAATAAATATTCACCATTACATTTCACGGTGAAGTGTGATTTTGTGGCGTGTGTATGTGTGTTCACTGCTTTTTAACTTTTCAATGTAGTTGAGAACTCAGAAAGAGCAGCTTGACAGCAAAGAGCTACACATGAAACTTTTGCGTCAGAAGATAGCACAGCTAGAAGAAGAGAAGCAAGTGCGCACAGCCCTGGCTGTGGAAAGAGATGATGCCAACCTGATGGTCAGAAAACTACAAAAAAAGGTGGACAGATTACAGAATGAACTTGCCTTAGCAAGAGAAACAAATACAGACCTGAAAGCTAAACTGGCTGACACCAACGAACTGAAGGTGGGGAAATATGATACCTATCTCTTTTAAGCCATGCTCAAAAGGTGTACAAATGCCAGTGGATAGTTTAAATTTTACATATGTGTATCCAAAACTGTTCAGCTCATGCTGAGTACTGGGCAAAATAGAGCAATTTAGAAATGCTGAGAAATTTGTGTTCTTCCGAATCTTGGACTTCTGCTTAATGTCTTAGTAGCTAATAACACAAGTCTATACAAGTCTACTCAGCACCACTTGTTTCTGGGTAAATGTAGGCAAGGGCCTTGGCAGTAGAGCACACACCCTGTGTAGAAATTCCCCGGATTAATTGCTGGCTTCTCCCCCTCTCCGGATCTGATTACTCCAAAGCATGCATTTTCAGCCCCACATTAAGGGGAGTGGAGTTTAACTTTCCCTTCACACCATTTTCTAATTGAACCACCCCCACCCAGCCAAAGCTGCAATTTATTCCGGGGGGGGGGGGGAGATATACAATGTCTTATTCAACAAGGCAAATAGCCATCTGGGGTAGCAGGATTTAGATCAATAAAACAGTGCAAGGGCATGCAGAAGGTTAACCGCACCATCCTCTGCACCCCAGCAATCAAAAGTGGCTGCTTTTACATAAAAAATGTAAACCTCAAGAGATCTCAGCAGGGATCTCTCACATCTTATGTAGTTTAGCTTTATACCCCCTTGCGCTAGATAGCCTACTGTTTACACCCCTCCTGAGGCAACTCTGGAATTTGTTCACAGATCAGGACACTGGAGCAGGACAGAACCATAGAAGATCTAAGCAAGTCCCAAGAGAAACTGGAAAAGATGAAGGCAAAGGCTGAGAAGCAGCTGACCTCTGTCAAATCAGAGTTGCATGATATAGAGCGTGAAGCAAAGGAAGATAAAGAGAAGGCCAAAAGCAGACTGGAATCTGTTACCAGTGAACTGGGAACACTTAAATCTACTCTACAGGCAGTGATGAAAAGAGAGAAACAGGTATGTAACAATATGACCGATAAGCAGCTCTTGGCATTTCATAGAATCATAGAATCATAGAAGAGTTGGAATAGACCACAACCCCCTGCCAAGCAGGAAACACCATCAGAGCACTCCTGACATATGGTTGTCAAGCCTCTGCTTAAAGACCTCCAAAGAAGGAGACTCCACCACACTCCTTGGCAGCAAATTCCACTGTCGAACAGCTCTTACTGTTAGGAAGTTCTTCCTAATGTTTAGGTGGAATCTTCTTTCTTGTAGTTTGGATCCATTGCTCCGTGTCCACTTCTCTGGAGCACCAGAAAACAACCTTTCTCCCTCCTCTATATGACATCCTTCTATATATTTGAACATGGCTATCATATCACCCCTTAACCTCCTCTTCTCCAGGCTAAACATGCCCAGCTCCCTTAGCCGTTCCTCATAAGGCATCGTTTCCAGGCCTTTGACCATTTTGGTTGCCCTCCTCTGGACACGTTCCAGTTTGTCAGTGTCCTTCTTGAACTGTGGTGCCCAGAACTGGACACAGTACTCCAGGTGAGGTCTGACCAGAGCAGAATACAGTGGCACTATTACTTCCCTTGATCTAGATGCTATACTCCTATTGATGCAGCCCAGAATTGCATTGGCTTTTTTAGCTGCCGCGTCACACTGTTGGCTCATGTCAAGTTTGTGGTCAACCAAGACTCCTAGATCCTTTTCACATGTACTGCTCTCAAGCCAGGTGTCACCCATCTTGTATTTGTGCCTCTCATTTTTTTTGCCCAAGTGCAATACTTTACATTTCTCCCTGTTAAAGTTCATCTTGTTTGTTTTGGCCCAGTTCTCTAATCTGTCAAGGTCGTTTTGAAGTGTGATCCTGTCCTCTGGGGTGTTAGCCACCCCTCCCAGTTTGGTGTCATCTGCAAATTTGATCAGGATGCCCTTGAGTCCATCATCCAAGTCGTTGATAAAGATGTTGAATAAGACCAGGCCCAGGACAGAACCCTGTGGCACCCCACTAGTCACTCTTCTCCAGGATGAAGAGGAACCATTGATGAGCACCCTTTGGGTTCGGTCAGTCAGCCAGTTACAAATCCACTGAGTGGTAGCATAGTCAAGACCACATTTTACCAGCTTCTTTACAAGAATATCATGGGGCACCTTGTCGAATGCATTGGTGAAATCAAGGTAGGCTACATCCACTGCGTTCCCTTCATCTACCAGCGTTCCCTTCATCTACCACTTAGCAACTTGGTATCTGAAGCAATTTCGGGTGTGTGCTTTAAATGTCATATTCCTTTTTCTTGGTGTGAGTTTAAAAAATACTCTTTAGTTTACAAAAAGTTAAACTCCATAAGTGAAAGAAGACTTCTTTTTTTACTAGTGTATTATTTATGCCATTTCAAGGTAGTTGTTGTTGTTGTTGTTTAGTTGTTTAGTTGTGTCCGACTCTTCGTGACCCCATGGTCAGGCACTCCTGTCTTCCACTGCCTCCCGCAGTTTGGTCAAACTCATGTTGGTAGCTTCGAGAACACTGTCCAACCATCTCGTCCTCTGTCGTCCCCTTCTCCTTGTGCCCTCCATCTTTCCCAACATCAGGGTCTTTTCCAGGGAGTCTACTCTTCTCATGAGGTGGCCAAAGTATTGGAGTCTCAGCTTCAGGATCTGTCCTTTCCAGTGAGCACTCAGGGCTGATTTCCTTAAGTATGGATAGGTTTGATCTTCTTGCAGTCCATGGGATTCTCAAGAGTCTCCTCCAGCACTATAATTCAAAAGCATCAATTCTTCAGCGATCAGCTCTCACTTCAATACATCACTACATTTCAAGATAAAGGTAAAGGGACCCCTGACCGTTAGGTCCAGTTCAAGTCTGTTAAGGTAGCCAGTGCCAAAAAGAATTTGCCAGTCCAACTCTTTTTACACAAATTCTCACACTCAAACGCCCCCTGAGCTGTGGAGATCACAAATTTGTGGGGTGGATGCTGTATAATGTCTTAAAGGCTTCTGTATATAAAATACATAATTGCTATCTTACTTCCAAACTTCATTGAGTCAGTATATTGGTAATTATACTGATGGCACTGGCTACAAATATAAAAGCACTGACTACTCTTTAGGGGTTTACGTGTAAAAAGGATTTTTCAATAGACCTCTCAGGGGACTAGTTGGCAATCAGGCATCATAGTGATCAGTGTACTGGCTGTGTTGGTTCCATGTGAAACAATAAGCATTCAGTTCTTCCTGTTCTTCATCCAGAGCTATTTATTTCCCCAGCTAATGTTGCTCTCTCACAATCATTCCACCTCAAATGGCCTCAGAGTAGATGTAAGCACCTCACCTTCCTTCCCTCCAAGCTCTCCACAGCTTGTTGGACTACAGCTCCCTTCAGTCCTGACCATTGGCCACGTTGGGTGGGGCTGATGGGAGTTGGAGTCCAATGATAATTGAAGGGGTTCCAGGGAAGCCTCTTCTGTTTTGCTCTGAAGAAGCCTCTTCCCAGGGCCCACAAAATATTGGACAGACCTTCCTTACACCTTCATAGCCAGAGTGGCTTCTGCATTTTATACAAAAGCTTTGAGATTAAACTGCTCACACAGTATAGCACAGCACTCATAGAATAGAAGTGGTTGCCCTTTTCCATGAATAAAAGTAGTTGATTTATAGAAAGCACTTCATTTGATAATAGCACTGCTCTTTGGCAGATTCCTGACAGCTTGTCTTTATTCTCAAAACAAGGATAATGCAATCTGTTGCATCAAATGCCACCTATTCTAATAACACCAGATTAAAGAGCACAAACAATTGTAAGCATTTGGAAAAAGACCTTTTTGGACACAATGAACCACAAAGATCTGAATATATTTTGACATTGATTCAAGTCATGCAATGAAGTGTGTAATATTTAATGTGTGGTTGCAGTATAAAATAAACAGAACTTCAGATTCCTTCTCAACTGCTTTGACTTAAAGTTATTGAATTTTCAAGTTGGATATTTTGCAGAAGACAATCGCTTCCAGCTTTTTTCCTGGAACTGAGCAGGAAAGAAAACCTAAGCTGAATATTTATTTATCCATCCATCCTTCTTTCTTTCTGACTACTCAATACTTTTCGTGGAGGTGGTAAACCTTGAAGCTGGGTTTTATCATTTCAGATAAAATCCAAGGACTCATATGACTGACTGTTCTTTCATACAAAAAAATAATAATCCTTTCTGTACAGAAAGCTAGATGTCAAGGATCTAGCCTTACTGAGTCATGCTAGATTTCCACATTATTATTTTTTTCTGTGGAGATGTGCATTTCTGCTGAGGTGAGCTCTCCCACACTGGACATCTTCAGGCAGAGGCTAGACAGCCACCTGTTGGGTATACTCTAGTTCTGGGTTTCCTGCATCATTTAGGCACTTAGACTAGATGGGTTTTACAAGTCCCACTCCAACTTTGTATTGTTTTATGTGAGTACCTACATGCATGAAGTGGCATAGACCAAGCCCATAAATTCAACATGTACAGTGGTACCTTGGGTTACATTTGCTTCAGGTTACAGACTCCGCTAATCCAGAAATAGTACCTCGGGTTAAGAACTTTGCTTCAGGATGAGAACAGAAATCGCGCAGCGGCAGCAGCGGGAGGCCCCATTAGCTAAAGTGGTACCTCAGGTTAAGAACAGTTTCAGGTTAAGAACGGACCTCCAGAATGCATTAAGTTCTTAACCAGAGGTACCACTGTATGTGAAAGTCAGGTCAATAATGCCTCATTATAATTTATTTTAATTTATAATCTTTATTCAGTATTATGTAACAAAGAAAGAGAGCCACTGCATCACACCCAACAGACAGACATGCATATACACCACCCATCCACACACGCATGTCCCATCCAGAGAGAGAGAGAGAGAGAGGGAGACAGAGAGACAGCAAAGATAGGGCGAGGGTGGAAAGTCAAGGGCCATTGCTGTAGCCTCCAAGTCTGGCAAACCACATTGGACAGTGATACTCAAGTACATTGCTAAACGCCATTGGCTCTGTCTCCATCCACTTCTGGCTTTCATTCACCATCCGCATGAAGCATCTTCCAATAAATACTCTCACCCAAAGGAGTACAACCACCAACAGAGAAAAGATTCTCCATCCTTGCAAAGAGTCCCTGCCAGATTTTAACACCCCACTTTGGTTTTTTTTTAAAGGACATGTAAAGCTTTTTAGTGACATTGAGTTCATTTCTTGGTGTGATTTTATAGTAGAAAGGCAATTATTTTCTGTTTCATAGTTTACATTCTATGCATTTTATAAATTATTGTAAGCTTTCTTTTTTATGACGATAATCATTGTTTTCATTAAAATTTCTATGGCTACCCATCTATAAAATTCTCTGCAAAAGTAAGCATTATACAACATTAGAAATGCAAAATATAATAACGAAAACAACCCCCCAACAAAAATGGCAATACAAAACCTTTCTCCTAGCACAGACAGAACAAAACAATTTGGAGCTCAGCATAAAGCCACAGGAAGAGAACAACTTCTTTATAGTAGCACTCTTGTTGCAGAGATATTGCATGTTCCCAGGATAGAATCATAGAATTATGCAGCGGGTTATTCCTGCCTAAGTGCAGAAGCTTATATTTGTCCCTGTTAAAATTGGTTTTGATAGTTTTGGCCCAGTTCTCCAATTTGTTAAGGTCATCTTGAATCCCAATTCTGTCTTCTGCAACTTTAGTTACCTTTCCAGCTTGGTGTCATGTGTAAATTTGATGACTTCACCCAAGGCATTTATAAAGACGTTGAACAACAATGGGCCTAGGATAGAACCCTGTGGCACTTTCTAGGATATACTGTGGCGACAAGTGCTGGAGATGTAATGTTCAATGTGCAAATTGTATACACACACACTGTCCAGTAATTCAGACATGTTGGTTTACCATTCAAAATCATTATTTTAGAAAAGAATGGATATTTGCTATTAAAAATTACTCAAAAATATTGTTACTGAATTATCTACAAGATACAGTCCCAGAGTTAGACCTGGAAATAGATTTAAATTATTTTAAAAATGACCAAAGACAAAGTGTGGAAAGCATCATCATTTTTAGCTTGGCTTGAGAGGATTTGGAACATAATAATAGTAATCAATTTTACATGTTATATAAGAGAAAAAAGACATCAAACAACTAAATTTATAGAACTTTGTCCAGCACTTACCTATTACGTTTTGCAATTATAAGGCTGAGGACAATATATAATCCATAGAACTTATTTACATTCTTATAATTTTGTAATATGATCTTGGTTATATTCATTTACGTTCATTTACATTTTCGTTATGCAATGTGTTATTTTTTGTTAGGATTAATATTGAAAACAAAAGCCTTTTCAGACAAACAAAGCAATAGCAATAGCAATAGCAATAAAACAGAAGCATAAAACATTCAAACTTAAATTGGTATAAAACCCCAAGCATCTTAAAAGGGCAGCAAACAAGCAAAACCATCTTCCTCTGGCCCCAAAATAACAACAGACACCAGGAACACTCCCTGCATTCCTTGGCAGGGTGCCTCACCACCCACCTTAACATAAATGGCGTGAGAATTTAAGAAGATCTTCAAATGCTTATGGCATGGACAGATTGGTATGGGAGGAGGAGACATGAGATATAATTTAATCTCCCCCCCCTTTGTTTTTACAGCTGGCGGACTTCAGAGAAGTCGTCTCCCGAATGCTGGGTCTCAATATTGCCACCATTGCTCTTCCTGACTATGAAATAATTACTCGTCTAGAGGGGCTGATCCATTCCCATCCACATCACTTTGTTCCCTGTGTCTGCTTCAAAGATATGTCGGTGAGGCAAGATGGATCATTGCAGCTTCTCCACTGAACACGTTCCCTTTGCAGCAGTAACGAGGACTGAGTAGAATTCCTGTCCTGGTGGTCCTCTTCTCTTTGCTAGTATAAATATTCCAGGATTTGACAATGAATGTTGGTGATAAAATTATAGAGGGCCTACAGTGAGAGTGCTTTTTAAAAAAATGTAAATGTCTGTAATACGTTTCAGAAGATCGATCAACACCCGTGAAGTTCAATAGCCATGAAGTATCTTAATAAACAACATTCTGTTACAGCTGAACATCTTATGCACTGGATATCAAAAATGGAAAGAACATTATTACCGTTGTCATCCATTAGTGAGACCTTGCTCATCGACGCTGCCTGAGCCCAATTTTGATCAGTTCATCTGCCGCAGGTCACCCCACCACAGAGGGTCCCCTTATTTTAGGGGCCATAGAAGTTCCTTTCCACCAACCCTGTTCCATGAGTCCTTCTTGGGATCCAAGTTTATGTGTCAGTGCCCTTGTTTTGCAAAACGAAAGATAAGAGTATTCCACAAGTCATTCATGTTCTTTTGGCTGGGCACAATAATCAGTTCAGCACTTTCACACCAAGGCATCCCAGTTTGCATTCTTTCCAGTCTTTTTTTTTTAATAGCTGTTCTCCACTACAGTACTTTTGTTTTTTTTCTACTCAAGCTGCCACATTACAACTGTCTTTAGTTAACAGATGAAGAACATCCTAAAAACTGTGCCAAAGATTTTTTTATTTTTTTTAAAGAGAGCTCTTCAACAGGATTTTTGATTCTCCTCTTACGTATCCTCATTTATATTTCTTATGACAGGTTACCAGTTTTATAAATTGAGAGCAAATGGGAATAACATGACAGATTAGTTGCAGCTGCGGAATTCCTTGGACAAAAAATAGAACAAAAAGAGATGAATCCAAGAGCTCCACCTCATTCAACTATTAATGCTTACAAGAAATGCTGCAAAAGAACACTCTGTTGCACTGTTCACAGATGGACGCAGATGTGCAAGTTACAATCCCAGCCCCACTTTATGCAACCCCTGCTGCTTTCTGAAGCTGCCCAATTCTGACTTCCAGTTAGAATTTCTCTCTTCCCATTTCTGCTTTTCCCTTTCTTACCCCTCCAGTTTGTGTGCATACAGTACAGTAAAGTCAGAAGGGAGTTGCTTTCACTTGCTTTCCAGAACAGCAGCTATATTGGTCTACAGTACTGAAAATGAATAAATATGTACTTGACAATAACCCCATCATATCTAGTGGGACTTTTGTCTGAGTAGACCTGCATAAAATTTGGGAGTTAAAAATTTGAGGTAGTCATGGTTAAAATTGAAACGGGGCATTATTTGTTCTGGATTAGTTAATCTGGAACACTTTTCTGTCTGGCGCCACCCATAAATAGTTCTAGTTTTGCTGCCATGTAGCCACAGACAGATGATGCCAGGTTTTTTTTTCTCCAGCTCTGTTACAGAACTTTGATGATGATGCTCCATATTCTTAAGATTTACCACCTCTTCCATAATACATATAGTTGAAAAAGCAAAAAAGAAATAGAACAAATAGAACCATTTAAGTACTCTATAATGAATCTGTTTTGCATTAAGTAATACCTAATTAACACCATGTGGTTCTAATTTGTTTTCAGTAATTGACCTAGCAATTTTAAGTTTCGGTGCCACTTAGAAGTTGGTGCAGCAGTTTAGACATTTACCAAGTCAGCTGTTCTGTTATGGTTTCTTGGCGTTCATGTATTCAGATGTGACTGGCTGTGAAACTGGGAAAGAGAACAGAGGGGGATGCAGCTTTTTTTGCTTTGAGTCCTGGAGGACCTGCTTCCTGCTTTACAGGCCTTTCCCACCTGGCCTGGCGGGTTCTGCTGCTGTTTTTATTGCCCTGTTTAAAGTGTTTTGAATTATTTTTAACTGCTTTTAAAGTGTGTGCTTTAAAATTGCGGGGTTTTGTTGTTTTTAAATGAAGAGACGTAGGATGTACCTTGGAGAGAGGAGCTAGGGAGAGCAGGGGCCAACCTAATTTCAGTGGTTCTCGACAAGGAGAGGTATGGAAGCACAAGCCAGGGAAGGGGCATATGGCAAAAGCAATTAGTGGCTGTGCCATATGCTAGCCCTTCCTCCAACCTGGGGAATTATGGTTGTCCTGTCAGCCAGCCCTTGAGTCTGTGGCTGTTGCTGCTGAATGCCAGGTTGGTTCTGAGTAAAGCCTCCCTCATCCATGATCCGATTATGAATGAGGAGGCCAAACTGGTCTGTATCACTGAGACCTGGGTGGGTGCGCAGGGTGGAGTTGGTCTCACCCAGCTTTGCCCACCTCGGTACTCGGTGCAGCATCAGGGCAGAGGAGGGTCGGAGTTGCTGTAGTCTGTCGAAATTCCATTTCTTTGTCCAGTTGGGAAGTGATCCAGAGTGTGCGTCCCTAGCAATGGGCAATTGCAACAGATTAGAGATTCTGCTGGTTTACCACCCACCTCCCTGCCCAGCGGTCTCCCTGCTTGAGCTGGCAGAACTGGTCTCAGAAGCGGTGTTGAGGACTCCCAGACTGCTGGCTTTGGGAGGCTTTAACATCCATATTGAGGTGACTGACTCTGGGCTGACTCATGGCTGCCATGACAACAGTGGAGCTGTCTCAACATGTCACCGGCCCAACGCATATGTCAGACCACACTCTGGATCTTGTTTTCTCAACTGGGAAGGAAGAGGGTGGTCTGAAAGTGGGGGATATTGACATCAGTCCCTTGTCATGATCAGATCACTTCATGTTGAGATTTAGGCTTTCAGCACATTTCCCCCTCTACAGAGGTGGGGGACCCATGAGGATGGTCCACCCTCAGAGGCTGATGGATCCAATGAGATTCCAGATAGCTCTGGGGGTTTTCCAGCTGATATGACTTCCACTGCTATCGAAACCTTGTCTGACCTCTGGGACATCGGAATTGTTCAGGCCGTTGACATGATTGCCCCATAGTGCCCTCTCCTGCTTCATGGAACCTGCTTGGCTCCCTGGTGTACTCCAGAGCTTAGAGTGAGGAAACAATCGAACGCTGGTGAGGCATCATCACCATGCCTGCCTAGTGGGAGTGAATTGAATCCTCATTGTGCCAACTGGCAGAGCTTTTCCAGGTAGTGCAAGACTTCTTAAGAGTCTAGCCAGAAGGAAGCGGCAGAACCGCTATGACTTGTATGCAAAGCAGTTTGAGGATAAAATCGCTTGAATCCACTGGGATCTTGACTGCTGGTACAGCAGATGAATATCAAAGAGTGTCCAGAGCACTTTCTAGTCTGGTTGTGTTGGATGAGTTTCAGTTAGTAAGGCTCAAGGATGTGGACAAACGTGCTTGGATCTGTCAGGGTCCACTTGTGCTCAGGACCCTTGCCCTTTTAGGACCTGAACCAATGGATTCAAGTCAGAAGAAATGAGATTCTGTTTAAACATCAGTAAGAGCTTTCTGACAAGGAAGAGTTGTTTGACAGTGGAACAGACTCTCCTTCCTTGGAGCAGAGGTCCATAGACTAACAGAACTGAATCACAGAAACGTTATTGGGCAAGGTTCTTGAGCAGGTGGTCGTGGACCATATCTAGGAGCTCTTGAAGGAAACTAATTTTCTAGATGCATTTCAATCTGGGTTTAGGGCCAGTTTTGGCACAAAAACTGCTGTGGTCACTCTGTATGATAATAATTTTGTGACTCCTCTCATCTTCAATGCAGTTCCTCATGTCCCTTCTGAATCTACCCTAGAGGGTTGGGCAGTTTGCGGAGAGAGGGTACTGTAGGAAGAGGGATTGTCAGAAATTGCCTTTTCTGTTCTGCTGTCTGTGAGTAGATCATATACCAGCTGCTAAGTATATATTTAATAGCTTTTCAAAACTTTCATAACTCAAGCTCCCAGTTCTTTCTTTCTTTTTCATAAAAACACACAGAGACACCTGGCTGTAATTTAATCAATGGAAACTGAAAGTGCACTCTGAGTTGTATTAGAGAACATTTGTAGAAAGGTGATCTATAAACCTTTTAAATAAATACCCTTCCAGCTGTGTAGCACACACTCTTGACTATACTCAGAAGTAAATCTGTTGATTTCATTGAACCTGCTTCCTAGCTAATGTGCCTTTGGCTTCAATCCTATGCAGTACAGAATTACCTAGGAGTAAGTCCACTGAGATACCTGCTTTTTCCAATTAAATGTTCATAGGATTGCACATGCTTGAAATGCTTGAAAATACAAACCTGCAGAGGGCAGAAGGGAAGCAGGGGGTGGGGGATTGACCCCAATTATTTGGTAATGATAAAAAGAACAATTCTGTGTGTATGGATCCATAAACACAGGCAGTTGGGAAAGATTTTGTATTCATGCACTGTAACTCAAAGACATAATAATTTGTGGCTACAACTTGGCAATAAAGAAGTTTTAATATTGACAGTGGACGCGGGTGGCACTGTGGGTAAAACCTCAGCACCTAGGACTTGCTGATTGCATGGTCGGCGGTTTGAATCCCCGCAGCGGGGTACGCTCCCGTCGTTCGGTCCCAGCGCCTGCCAACCTAGCAGTTCGAAAGCACCTCCGGGTGCAAGTAGATAAATAGGGACCGCTTACCAGTGGGAAGGTAAATGGCGTTCCGTGTGCTGCGCTGGCTCGCCAGATACAGCTTGTCACGCTGGCCACGTGACCCGGAAGTGTCTGCGGACAGCGCTGGCTCCCGGCCTATAGAGTGAGATGAGCGCACAACCCTAGAGTCTGGCAAGACTGGCCCGTATGGGCAGGGGTACCTTTGTTGTTGTTTAGTCGTTTAGTCGTGTCCAACTCTTCGTGACCCCATGGACCAGAGCACGCCAGGCACTTCTGTCCTCCATTGCCTCCCACAGTTTGATCAAACTCATGCTGGAAGCTTCAAGAACACCATCCAACCATCTCATCCTCTGTCGTCCCCTTCTCCTTGTGCCCTCCATCTTTCCCAACATCAGGGTCTTTTCCAGGGAGTCTTCTCTTCTCATGAGGTGGCCAAAGTATTGGAGCCTCAGCTTCACGATCTGTCCTTCCAGTGAGCACTCAGGGCTGATTTCCTTAAGAATGGAGAGGTTTGATCTTTTTGCAGTCCATGGGACTCTCAAGAGTCTCCTCCAGCACCATAATTCAAAAGCATCAATTCTTCGGCGATCAGCCTCCTTGATGGTCCAGCTCTCACTTCCATACATCACTACTGGGAAAACCATAGCTTTTACTATACGGACCTTTGTTGGCAAGGTGATGTCTCTACCTTTACTTTAATATTGACAGTATCTGCTTTGCTTCTGTGCTTGTTTAGTCAAAGCAAATAAAAATAAGTCCAATGTGAACAAAGTTCAGAGGGGTTATTGAACTATGCAATTAGTGTCTGCTGAAAGCAAAACTTAATCATCTTCTGAATTTTTAATGAGGAAATTTTACAGGGCAAATTTATATTATTTAATTCTAAATTTTTGTTTTTGATAATATCACACACAGCTGTCCTAATCTAGATATACTAAGAGCTTCCACAAAAATAGAAACTGTATATTTAGAAAGTAAAGCACCATAAAAGTAAATCTTATACAATAATTTGTGGGTTTGGAAGAGAGAATACAGAATGAACCAACTCGTCTTTGTCAGAATTAAGACCTAAAAAATTCATGCTACAGCTATGACATATATTGTTTATCATCATAAATGTATAGCAATTAGTTTCCAGCTACTGAGGATGCTTCTAGGTGGTGGGTTAATATGACATATGGATTGTTGAAGTATCACAAATGGTGTGGTGATGTAGAGAAATTCAGGTTTCCTAGAAAGAGATTTTCAGCATTGTAGATCACCCAACAAAGGAGGGTGACCCCTACCCCATGACCTTACTGTCAACTTGTTGAGTGAGAGGTTAAGGATTTGTGTCATAAAAATCTTAACATGTACCTGTTGACAGCAGCCCATATGACAGCGTCTTGGAACTGGAGGAATAGATTGAAGAATAGTTCAACAGAATACGGCAAATTGTCCTAACAGAAAAGCTGAAAGCAGAAATGACAGTTCAGAGAATACAAAAATCAAGGGACACATTTCATGAAGCTTCATTTGGCATGTGCAAATAGGCGAGGACCTGGAATAACTCTGCCAGACAGTGCAGAGAGCATTTATAGGTTAAAGTACATGGTGCTTCTTTGCAAACTATTCCTATAAATACTTGCTACATGCTCTTGGGGGAGGAGGAGGGAAAGGGGCATGTTGTATTTGCTCAGGTTGTTTCAGAAAATATATATGAAACAGCAGGTGGTTGTTGTTTTTTAACGTACTGGATTTTCCCTTAAAAGAATAAATTCAGATTAAAAGACAAAAGAAATAAGTTTGCCATTTGATGACAGTGTCATGTGACTGCTGCAAGAAAACTTCCATGAATGAGGAACATTGATCACCACAATAAGCACCACCTGCAAACACCGTGAATCTATTTTAGAATAGAATAGAATAGAACAGAATCATAGAGTTGGAATTGAGGGCCATTGAGTCCAACCCCCTGCCAAGCAGGAAACACCATCAGAGCACTCCTGACATATGGTTGTCAAGCCTCTGCTTAAAGACCTCCAAAGAAGGAGACTCCACCACACTCCTTGGCAGCAAATTCCACTGTCGAACAGCTCTTACTGTCAGGAAGAGCTTTTAATTTGGTTAAGCTTTGGACTGTAATCTCTAGTGATCACTAGTTGAATTGACAGAAATGTCATTGCTATAGATTTACAGTAGAAACTTTGTTTTACTGTTTGCTTTTAAACAACTGTTCTGATCAGTATGTTAAAATAAATCTTTGGAGGTTTACTGCTGCCTCTGCTTGTCTTTTATTTAACCTCATTTCAATTGGCTGGCATTACAATATGCTACAAATATTCAGCTAGTAAAAATTATAGTAGCCATGTACACGGTTTGTATGCATATAAAATAGATCTGTTTTGAATCTACTTCATGCTGAGAAACATTTGTCAATTTTATGTTTGTAGAAATATAAGGAATCCTATAAAATCACAAGCAACATTTAAATGATTCCCACAGTCCCAAGGAGGGCATTATATTGGAGCATGCAATATTTAGACCTATTGGGGCTGGGGAGGACAGCTTGGCATCAACTTGAAATTAATTAGATAAATTAATAGTACAAGCCTAACCATATCTACTCAGAAGTAAGCCCTAATTCAGTGGTGCTTACTTACACCCTGGTAAGTTGGTTTAAGATTGCAGTCTAAATGCATTGTAACTCAGTTCTTTGCCTGTTTACTCAGAAGTAAGTTCCATTATATTAAGTAGTCCTATGTTAAATGTGCATACAATTGCAGTCTTAGCTTCCAGCATTAATAAAGACTTAATCAGATCAGAAAATTTAGAACCAATTCTTCACACATCACCAATCCTTCACACATCACCCCCTGCCTCATAGCTCAGTAGGTGAGCACATACTTTTCTTGAAAAGGGTCCCGCATTCAATCTGCTGCATCTCTTTTGGAAGCAGAGCTGAAAGGACCAGTGTATATTTGTTTTCAAAATAAATAATAAATGAAACAAATGAGCTCCATTTTAGTTATAAAAACAAATGGGGATCAAATGAATTAGTTACAAATGAAAATACATTTGCTCTTTTTAAAATTTGCTTCACCCATTTCAGTTGGAGCAGCCTTACAGGGGGAGAGGAAGAGAACAGGCTGTGCCTGTGCACCTTTTGAAATGGAAAAAGCCCACACCCATTTTATAGGCAATCTAACAGAGATGTGGAAGATCTGATGCCTTGAATGAGTAGTTGGGTGTCTAAACATTAGAATAGAGACCACTAAAGTTGCAGGCAGCCGAAGACTGTATGGATCACACACTGAAATAACTGGAAGCCAACGCAAATGGAAGTTGAAGAAAAGAATAAGCTAATTCTGCATCAGACATGAAACAAATGTAATTGTAGCAAATGACTAAGAAATTAAGTGAAACTTTATTAAATAAACACTTGGAATTAATAACTAAACAACAAAAAAGAGTTCACACCTGTATGTCACTGTGCTATATGGACAAATGATCTGGCTCAATTTAAGATAGGAGCCCTATTCCAGCAATCTTGCCCTAAGAGACAACAAGGGGGCTATAGGGGTATACGTTTAGCCAAGCCCACAAAGGCTGCGTGATGACCCTTGGCTCCTAGCATGATCCAAGTGAACAAGGAAGTACACTGGTTTCATAGGCTCAATATTGGTATCAGTGTTCTGGATTGGTATAAAGCAGTTTGCAGGTGTTCAATCCTGGCCTGGGAGGATTGTGGATATTACTGGGCTTCACAGATTACAAGCTTTAAAGTGTGCACCTTAAAAAGTGAAGTGAATGTAACACGTTGCTGCTTGAAAGGAGGGACATTCTCCTGTAGGAAGAAGGGGGGGAGAGGCTGTTTGGGTTGCCTCTGCCCATCTCCCCACTGGCAGGCAGTAAAATCTTTTTATAGAATACACGTGAGGCTAAGACAAGCCCATTTCCAGTTCCAGTTCCTAACAGCCCCACCGCAGGTGGCTTTGCCGGCTGCTCTAGGCAAAAGAGAAAAGGCGGGAACGCCATCTTGGAATGGACTTTCTTCTTCCTTTGTCTCTCTTCCTGGCTCCTCTTTCTGCTCCCTTCCGCAACTCCTGCCAGGTTTCCACTCTCTCCTTCCCCTTCTCCGGGCGTCCATTTCATGGCCTTCCCACCCCACCCCCTGCCTACAGTCTTGGGAGGCCTTCTGTGTGGGGTGGGCAGCCTCGGGAAAGGGCTTCAGTGCAGCGGAAGGGGCTTTTATCAGAGCCGTTTGAGAGATGGATCTCTCTGCAGGGGGACCCGGAGTCTTCCTGAATCCAGCAGCAGCAGCGAATCCCCCAGCCACGGAGGTTGTGAGGGACCAGGACTCCTGTTTGCCTGGCCTGGCACAGGCTCTGGGCCTACCTGCAGGCCCCAGGCCCACTCTACTTGCCACAGGCCTATCAGGGCTCCCTCAGCTGGAGATGGAACTTATCACGGTAAGTACCAATGTTTGCTTCTCCTGGCAAGATTTGGTTGCGTCTCCCTGTCAAGAATACTTGAATTTGTTGGCACAAGTTGTATGAAATGACTTTGGAGCAAGGAGGATCCAAATGGTGACTTTCAGTCAGCCACAGGCAACGCGGTTAATGGTTAGGGGAGATGGGTGCTGTAGTCCACAGCATCTCAATGCCATGTGAATCAGAGAGTAGATGGGCCAACAAGTATCTCCAGGGGACTTAAGCAAGCAATATTATTGCTGTTGTTAAATTTATTAGTTGCTTTTGGGGGGGGCACAGACAACTTAAAGCAAATACTACAGGAGGAGACAAAAAAAATCAATATAAACAAATCATATGTAGTCTATGATAAAGCAGTAAAAGTGTGAACTCACTAAACTCAAACGAATGTATTAACGTCAATGCAAAATATTGAAGGGGTAACCTTACTTTCAAAGAGATCTGGCTTTCAGCCGCTCTAGATTTTGAACCTCAAAGGATAGCTGTTTTTCACCCAGAAGGTACTAGGAATGGGAGGAGTCCTAATTGCTGGTAATTAACAGGCAGCCACTGCAAATCCTATACAGAAGTCATATTTTTTCTTATGCAAAACATTAATTATTGGGTTTTATCAGCACAATGTTCAGCAAAGGCTTTCAAACTGCAGAAAACAAACAGCAGGCAAAAGAAAAAATGTCAGATTTCGTTGTCAGCTTTAAAGGTCACTGGATGATTCATAGGACAAGGGAAGACCACTGCTGCATATTGCCTTTCAAAAAATGTCAGGCATACATATCTCCAAACTATTTGCCTTTCACAGTTGACCAAGGAGGAGTAGTCAGGTCCCAAGAAACCAATTACCAATGATGGACCTGGACAGCAGTTCCATTCTTCACACCCACAATGCAGTGATGTCTTTTTTGCTGAAGGGCTTCTGGATGGAAAGTAGCAAAAGAATTACCGTATCTCGCCTGCTTCATGGTAGAATGGTAGCATTCAACCATGCTACCATCTCTACAGTGTGAGCAAGGACAGAGCAGGGACTACTATATGCTGCTATCTGGTAACTTTGCAGGCACTGTGTGGTAGAATGTCATGGGCAGTGATGGATTCCTAAGGCACCATGACTGAATCAGCCTTTTGGCCCTTGACCTATTTGGATATGAGAGAAAATGTAGGGTATTCATGGCAAATTTTCCAAGGGTCTAACAGCATGTTCTTGCTAAAAAATGTCTACCCAAAAATAAGTCCCTGTGAATCAAAGCACATGTATCTCACAGAGATATCTTTTCTTAATAGGACCTGAACCAAAGTTCTGGTGGAGCTTCACACATCCAGGACTCCCCTGTTGCATGTGGGAACTCCCACATGTGAAGTGGAATTCTTCATAGGATGTATATATCATTACCTGAGTCAGTGAAAAGAACAAAGCAGCCTATGTGTAGGTGGAGTTTTAGGTGCACCTAAAACCCACACGTGTTCATTGAGACCCCTGGATCATAGTTGTTGTTTAGTCGTTTAGTCGTGTCCGACTCTTCGTGACCCCATGGACCAGAGCACGCCAGGCACTCCTGTCTTCCACCGCCTCCCGCAGTCTGGTCAGACTCATGTTTGTAGCTTCGAGAACACTGTCTAACCATCTTGTCCTCTGTCATCCCCTTCTCCTTGTGCCCTCCATCTTTCCCAACATCAGGGTCTTTTCCAGAGAGTCTTCTCTTCTCATGAGGTGGCCAAAGTACTGGATCCTCAGCTTCACGATCTGTTCTTCCAGTGAGCACTGAGGGCTAATTTCCTTAAGAATGGATGCGTTTGATCTTCTTGCAGTCCATGGGACTCTCAAGAGTCTCCTCCAGCACCATAATTCAAAAGCATCAATTCTTCGGCGATCAGCCTTCTTGATGGTCCAGCTCTCACTTCCATACATCACAACTGGGAAAACCATAGCTTTAATTATACGGACCTTTGTTGGCAAGGTGATGTCTCTGCTTTTTAAGATGCGCTCCATAATCCAGCGCATGTTTGCAATTTGGTCTCTGGTTCCTCTGCCCCTTCGAAATCCAGCTTGCACTTCTGGGAGTTCTCGGTCCACATACTGCTTAAGCCTGCCTTGTAGAATTTTAAGCATAACCTTGCTAGCATGTGAAATGAGTGCAATTGTGCGGTAGTTGGAGCATTCTTTGGCACTGCCCTTCTTTGGGATTGGGATGTAGACTGATCTCCAATCCTCTGGCCACTGCTGAGTTTTCCAAATTTGCTTGCACATTGAGTGTAGCACCTTAACAGCATCATCGTTTAAAAATTTTAATAGTTCAGCTGGAATATTATCACTTCCACTGGCCTTGTTATTAGCAGTGCTTTCTAAGGCCCATTTGACTTCACTCTCCAGGATGTCTGGCTCAGGGTCAGCAACCACACTACCTGGGGTGTACAAGACATCCATATCTTTCTGGTATAATTCCTCTGTGTATTCTTGCCACCTCTTCTTGATATCTTCTGCTTCTGTTAGGTCCTTACCACTTTTGTCTTTTATTATGGTAATCTTTGTACGAAATGTTCCTTTCATATCTCCAATTTTCTTGAACAGATCTCTGGTTTTTCCCATTCTATTGTTTTCTTCTATTTCTTTGCATTGCTTGTTTAAGAAGGTCTTCTTGTCTCTCCTTGTTATTTTTTGGAAATCTGCATTCAATTTCCTGTATCTTTCACTATCTCCCTCGCATTTTGCTTGCCTTCTCTCCCCCGCTATTTGTAAGGCCTTGTTGGACAGCCACTTTGCTTTCTTGCATTTCCTTTTCATTGGGATGGTTTTAGTTGCTGCCTCCTGTATAATGTTACGAGCCTCCATCCATAGTTCTTCAGGCACTCTGTCCACCAAATCTAAATCCTTAAACCTGTTCCTCACTTCCACTGTGTATTCATAAGGGATTTGACTTAGATTGTATCTTACCAGCCCAGTGGCTTTTCCTACTTTCTTCAGTTTAAGCTTGAATTTTGCTATAAGAAGCTGATGATCTGAGCCACAGTCCGCTCCAGGTCTTGTTTTTGCTGACTGTATAGAGCTTCTCCATCTTTGGCTGCAGAGAATATAATCAATCTGATTTCGATACTGCCCATCTGGTGATGTCCATGTGTAGCGTCGTCTCTTGTGTTGTTGGAAAAGAGTGTTTGTGATGACCAGCTTGTTCTCTTGGCAGAACTCTATTAGCCTTTGCCCTGCTTCGTTTTGAACTCCAAGGCCAAACTTGCCAGTTGTTCCTTTTATCTCTTGACTCCCTACTTTAGCATTCCAATCCCCTATAATGAGAAGAACATCCTTCTTTGGTGTCATTTCTATAAGGTGTTGGAAGTCTTCATAGAACTGGTCAATTTCAGTTTCTTCAGCACCAGTGGTTGGTGCATAAACTTGATTACTGTGATGTTAAGAGGTCTGCCTTGAATTCGTATCGAGATCATTCTATCATTTTTGAGATTGCATCCCAGTACAGCTTTTGCCACTCTTTTGTGGCAAATGGAGGGCCACTCCATTTCTTTTACGGGATTCTTGCCCACAGTAGTGGATATGATGGTCATCCAAACTGAATTCGCCCATTCCCGTCCATTTTAGTTCACTGATGCCCAGAATGTCAATATTTATTCTTGCCATCTCATTTTTGACCACATCCAACTTACCAAGGTTCATGGTTCTTACATTCCAGGTTTCTATGCAATATTTTTCTTTACAGCATTGGACTTTCCTTTTGCTTCCAGGCATATCCACAACTTAGTGTCCTTTCGGCTTTGGCCCAGCTGCTTCATCAGCTCTGAATCTACTTGTACTTGTCCTCCGCTCTTCCTCAGTAGCATGTTGGACGCCTTCCGACCTGAGGGGCTCATCTTCCAGCGTCATAACCTTTATATGCCTGTTGCCTTTGTCCATGGAGTTTTCTTGGCAGGGATACTGGAGTGGCTTGCCAGTTCCTGCTCCAGGCGGATCACGTTTGGTCAAAACTCTCCACTATGATCTTCCATCTTGGGTGGCCCTGCATGGCATAGCTCATAGCTTCTCTGAGTTATTCAAGCCCCTTCGCCACGGCAAGGCAGTGATCCATGAAGAGGCTAGATCATAGTACTGTACTCAATAACCGTTACATCTTCTATCACCTTATTGTCTATAAGGAGGGGGGAAATGCAGCCACTGATGTTCCAGGTTGAAGGATTCATGATTCTGCCTTTGTTTAGTTAAAAAAGGACAATATATGAAGAATATGGGTAGATTTAAATTTCAGAAGTAATACTTTATAAATTGTGCATGCCCCATGTGCTTTACCCAAGCGACAGAGGTTATTTTGAGTTTGCCCAGTGAACTTGCTTTACTGCTCCCATGTAAAATTCTAGCTAAATTAATTTTATTTCAGTCCATTTGGAAATATATTTGAATATTCAACATTTTAGGGAACAATGATGATGACAGAAGAGTGTCTATCTTTTTATCTATCGTGTGTGTGTGTGTGTGTGTGTGTGTGTGTGTGTGGAGAATCTAGACACACACAAATACACTGTGTGTCTGAGACTACCTATATGTTTAATTCAATTCCACTGACTTTTCTAGAAGTACAAACAGCACACAAGGTATAATTATATATGGATCAGTTAATTTCCACGGAGTTAATGTAGCATGAAATGCATTATTCATGGCTGATACAATTCCAGCAATGGATATAGATTGTATCTTTTGTAAGTGATTATAGGGATATTTCAATTTATGTCCTGCCCTGTAGGTGTGGGTAAGAAATTGAACATACAGTGGTTTACTTTCTTTCTGTCTCTACCACCAATGGCTATGGGTGAGAGCTGGGTAAAGGGTGGAGCATGGGAACAGATGGGAAATAGGAAACTCTGAAAGGGTGGCAGGTGCAAGAGTGGGGCAAAGGGCTTTTCTTCACCATTTGTACCCCATTTCTTTCACTCCACCCTGTATGCTTGTGCAGCTCGCACTTGCTGATCTGTACTTCCGTTTCTCTGAACTGTGTCCAGTGTCTTTGAAATAAAATATTCCTAGTCAGCTTTGCAAAATGGTATGACTTGAATCTAAACTAATCTTCCATAAGTGCCAGGCATTTCTCAAATTCAGTTGATTCTGCCTCCAACTGCAGGCCCCACAACAACATTGCATGCCACTCCAGGTATGGCCTTTTTGGAGTGGAAGACGAGTAACTATTGGCTGTAGTGCGAAGGGGTGGGCAGGAAAGCACAAGACTTCCATTTGCACTTCTTTGGATTCTTCTGTATAAGCCTTAAAGGCTTTGGAATGACTTTGCTGACAGAGTAAAAGCAAAGCTAATTATCTCTAGAGCACTTCAGAATCTAATTTTTCAGAAGTACCAGCTTGGGATTTTTAATTTTAAACCTATGATTTATGAGCTGGTGGCTGTTACACTGAAGTGCTTACACTTGATTAAAAGTGTCTTTATCGAAAATGATCAATCTGTTTCTTATGCACTTCAGAAAGAATTTCTCCCAAAATGGCATTATATTCATTCTAGTTTATCTAAAAAAGGCTTTCCCTACCTTGGGATCCCAGATATTATTGGGCTACAGCTCCCATCATCCCTGACCATTGGCCACGGTTGCTAGGGGTGATAGTGGTCAAGGTGCGTGTGTTTCATATGCATCCTTTGTAATGCTGTAATGTATTTATGTTTCTGTTTTTAAATGTTTTGTAAGACCTTTGGGCAACATGCAACTAATAAGTCAAATAAATAAATTATCCAACAATAGCTTGGGACCCCAGGCTGATCTTTCCTGTTTTAGAGATTAGAAGAATGAGAAATTTAATTCTTTTCAGAGGGGCATACAAACCATTGTTCTATATAGCCCAGAACTTGTTCCAGTGTATGAACTGAAAGCGCATTAGGCCCCCACCTTGCTTGAAGTTAAACAATACTTACAAGGGCATTAATAAACTACCAATCCGTAAAAATAAATATATATAAAAAGGCAGTCTACACCAAAATACAATCAAATCAGTACATCAAAATTGTGGGTGCCTGCCGGACATCTGTAGGAACAGTGTTCCAAAATGCAGATGCCGCTGCACTGAAACTTTGGTTTGAATGCAAGCGAAATGACTGCAAGGCAGCTGCAGGACAGTCAGGATGATGATTGCAGCAATCTGGTTGGTGTGTAAGGGTCTTTCAGGTGACCTGGTCCTAGGCCAGCTAGGAGGTTGTTGCTGTTGTTACTGTTATTTTTTTGTAGCTTTATTTTGTATCCTATGATTTTTGAGGAGACTGTTCAATTTGGTTGTGTAGCTTTTGATGTTTTGTTTATTGTTTATGACTACTTTTGTTATGTTTGTTATATATATTTGTAAGCCACCTTGAGCATGATTGATTGATTCACAGCCTTTAAGAAGCCCTTTGAAGTTAAAAAAAAACTTTTACAGCACTCAGATCAGCTGTACTTAATTTGTTATTAATGAATTATCTTTTTTCTTTCTTCTTCTTTGGCAATCACTTTTAGCTAAGTAAGATTGTCTTCCATGAATATGCTCATAACAGTGAGTCCGTAAGTGACTGGAGGCCAATTCTAGATCCACACATCCTTCCATAGTGGGGACATAGGTTTCTGGGTGGGAGTTGATCACGGTGAGGGTTTGCCAAACGTGCCTTCCTCTTAGCTTGTTTCTTCCTTTTGTCCTGAGTTTGTGCTTTTCAAAGTTCATGACGCCTTTGGTAGAGGCTATTCTCCAATTGGAGTGCTCGCAGGCCAGTGATTCCCAGTTGTTGGTGTTTACATTTTATTTTTAAAGATTTGCCTTGAGAGTGTCTTTAGACCGCTTTTGCTGTCCACTGGCCTTGCACTTTGTTGTTGTTTAGTCGTTTAGTCGTGTCCGACTCTTCGTGACCCCATGGACCAGAGCACACCAGGCACTCCTGTCTTCCACCGCCTCCCGCAGTTTGGTCAGGCTCATGTCTGTAGCTTCGAGAACACTGTCCAACCATCTCGTCCTCTACCGTCCCCCTCTCCTTGTGCCCTCAATCTTTCCCAACATCAGGGTCTTTTCCTGGGAGGTGGCCAAAGTATTGGAGCCTCAGCTTCAGGATCTGTCCTTCCAGTAAGCACTCAGGGCTGATTTCCTTTAGTATGGATAGGTTTGATCTTCTTGCAGTCCATGGGACTCTCAAGAGTCTCCTCCAGCACCATAATTCAAAAGCATCAATTCTTCGGCGATCAGCCTTCTTGATGGTCCAGCTCTCACTTCCATACATCACTACTAGGAAAACCATGGCTTTTGCTATACGGACCTTTGTTGGCAAGGCGATGTCTCTGCTTTTTAAGATGCTGTCTAGGTTTGCCATCGCCTTTCTCCCAAGGAGCAGGCGTCTTTTAATTTTGTGACAGCTGTCACCATCTGCAGTGATCATGGAGCCCAAAAAAGTAAAATCTCTCACTGCCTCCATTTCTTCCCCTTCTATTTGCCAGTAGGTGATGGGACCAGTGACCATGATCTTCTTTTTTTGATGTTGAGTTTCAGACCATATTTTGCGCTCTCCTCTTTCACCCTCATTAAAAGGTTCTTTAATTCCTCCTCACTTTCTGCCATCAAGGTTGTGTCATCTGCATATCTGAGGTTGTTGATATTTCTTCCGGCGATCTTAATTCCAGCTTGGGATTCATCCAGTCCAGCCTTTTGCATGATGAATTCTGCATATAAGTTAAATAAGCAGGGAGACAATATACAGCCTTGCCGTACTCCTTTCCCAATTTTGAACCAATCAGTTGTTCCATATCCATTTCTAACTGTAGCTTCTTGTCCCACATAGAGATTTCTCAGGAGACAGATGAGGTGATCAGGCATTCCCATTTCTTTAAGAACTTGCCATAGTTTGCTGTGGTCAACGCAGTCAAAGGCTTTTGCATAAATGAAGCAGAAGTAGATGTCTTTCTGGAATTCTCTAGCTTTCTCCTTTGAAATCCAGCTTGCACTTCTGGGAGTTCTCGGTCCACATATTGCTTAAGCCTGCCTTGTAGTATTTTAAGCATAACCTTGCTAGCGTGTGAAATGAGTGCAATTGTGCGGTAGTTGGAGCATTCTTTGGCACTGCCCTTCTTTGGGATTGGGATATAGACTGATCTTCTCCAATCCTCTGGCCACTGCTGAGTTTTCCAAATTTGCTGGCATATTGAGTGTAGCACCTTGACAGCATCATCGTTTAAAAATTTAAATAGTTCAGCTGCAATATCATCACTTCCACTGGCCTTGTTATTAGCAGTGCTTTCTAAGGCCCATTTAACTTCACTCTCCAGGATGTCTGGCTCAAGGTCAGGAACCACACTACCTGGGGTATACGAGACATCCATATCTTTCTGGTATAATTCCTCTGTGTATTCTTGCCACCTCTTCTTGATGTCTTCTGCTTCAGTTAGGTCCTTTCCACTTTTGTCTTTTATTATGGTAATCTTTGTACAAAATGTTCCTTTCATATCTCCAACTTTCTTGAACAGATCTCTGGTTTTCCCCATTCTATTGTTTTCTTCTATTTCTTTGCATTGCTCGTTTAAGAAGGCCTTCTTGTCTCTCCTTGCTATTTTTTGGAAATCTGCATTCAATTTCCTGTATCTTTCACTATCTCCCTCGCATTTTGCTTGCCTTCTCTCCCCCGCTATTTGTAAGGCCTTGTTGGACAGCCAATTTGCTTTCTTGCATTTCCTTTTCATTGGGATGGTTTTAGTTGCTGCCTACTATGTAATATTACGAGCCTCCATCCATAGTTCTTCAGGCACTCTGTCCACCAAATCTAAATCCTTAAACCTGTTCCTCACTTCCACTGTGTATTCATAAGGGATTTGACTTAGATTGTATCTTACCGGCCCAGTGGTTTTTCCTACTTTCTTCAGTTTAAGCTTGAATTTTGCTATAAGAAGCTGATGATCTGAGCCACAGTCCGCTCCATGTCTCTTTTTTGCTGACTGTATAGAGCTTCTCCATCTTTGGCTGCAGAGAATATAATCAATCTGATTTCGATGCTGCCCATCTGGTGATGTCCATGTGTAGAGTCGTCTCTTGTGTTGTTGGAAAAGAGTGTTTGTCATGACCAGCTTGTTCTCTTGGCAGAACTCTATTAGCCTTTGCCTTCTTCGTTTTGAATTCCAAGGCCAAACTTGCCAGTTGTTCCTTTTATCTCTTGACTCCCTACTTTAGCATTCCAATCCCCTATAATGTGAGGAACATCCTTCTTTGGTGTCATTTCTATAAGGTGTTGCAAGTCTTCATAGAATTGGTCAATTTCAGTTTCTTCAGCAGCAGTGGTTGGTGCATAAACTTGCATTACTGTGATGTTAAAAGGTCTGCCTTGGATTCATATCGAGATCATTCTATCATTTTTGAGATTGCATCCCAGTACAGCTTTTGCCACTCTTTTGTTGACTATGAGGGCCACTCCATTTCTTTTACGGGATTATTGCCCACAGTAGTAGACATAATAAAAAAATTTCTTCCAGTAGCACCTTAAAGACCAACTAAGTTAGTTCTTGGTATGAGCTACCGTGTGCATGCACACTTCTTCAGATACACAGTGTATCTGAAGAAGTGTGCATGCACACGAAAGCTCATACCAAGAACTAACTTAGTTGGTCTTTAAGGTGCTACTGGAAGAAATTTTTTTATTTTGACTATGGCAGACCAACACGGCTACCTATCTGTAAGTAGTAGATATGATGGTCATGCAAACTGAATTCGCCCATTCCTGTCCATTTTAGTTCACTGATGCCCAGGATGTTAATATTTATTCTTTCCATCTCGTTTTTTGACCACATCCAACTTACCAAGGTTCATGGTTCTTACATTCCAGGTTCCTATGCAATATTTTTCTTTACAGCATTGGACTTTCCTTTTGCTTCCAGGCATATCCACAACTGAGTGTCCTTTCGGCTTTGGCCCAGCCGCTTCATCAGTTCTGAATCTACTTGTACTTGTCCTCCGCTCTTCCTCAGTAGCATGTTGGACGCCTTCCGACCTGAGGGGCTCATCTTCCAGCGTCATAACTTTTATATGCTTGTTGCCTTTGTCCATGGAGTTTTCTTGGCAGGGATACTGGAGTGGCTTGCCGGTTCCTGCTCCAGGTGGATCACGTTTGGTCAAACCTCTCCACTATGACCTGTCCATCTTGGGTGGCCCTGCACGGCATAGCTCATA
The DNA here is from genome assembly GCF_964188305.1 of Podarcis bocagei. NCBI lineage: Eukaryota > Metazoa > Chordata > Lepidosauria > Squamata > Lacertidae > Podarcis > Podarcis bocagei. Next base: position 52,843,784 of record NC_138127.1, read on the forward strand.
ACTTCTCTGAGTTATTCAAGCCCCTTCACCACGGCAAGGCGGTGATCCATGAAGTGGGGCATTCCACTTACCATTCTTAAATTGGGAATAGAGTAGTTGCTTTGGAAAATGACAATCAGGCATCTGAACAACATGACCAGTTGGTCATGTAATGAACTATATACTCTGTAAAATGTACAGCATTAAGACTGGACTGGGAAAACAGATAATGATTCTAAACCAGAGATACAGAAAAAGGAAGAGCAATTTTACTGGGTCATTCTTTTTTTGGGGAATGATCTGCTACACTAACTAGTTGCTGGTACTGTACAAATAAAACAAAATGTTCAGATTGGGCCAACCTAATGCTTGGAGATCTCTGTGCCTGATTTTAAAACATCAGGTTGAGTCTGGTACAAGTGGCTCTGTAGTAGGTTTTCTTCAAAGGTTTGTGATATTTCTAAGAACAAATAGAGTTAGCACTCGTGTGTGTGTGTGTGTGTGTGTGTGTGTGTGTGTCTGATTTTAGCATCCTATTTCTAAAAAAAATACCAGCTGTTAGAAATAAGTTATTTTATTTCCCCCCCTTTGCTCTTTAATATTGTATCTGTTAGATATGCAACTCTTAACAATGCACAATAGCAACAGAATAGAAAAGCAAAGTGGGCTTTTCATTGAGATGCAGCAATATTTTGTCTATGTGTTTCCATATTTTGAGTATAATACAGTTACTATATAGTAACATTTTTCATTTATATACAGTAGTATGTTACAAGAAACTAACATGAAAAATAAATGTGAGATTATGTAGCATTCTTACAGTTCTTACAACATTTTAAGTTGCAGTTGCATTTGATCCATTTGATCAGTCTTAAAGGGGGAATAGTTTATCTGGGTTTAGGAAATCATGATGTGTCAGTTGGAAATACTTAACATGCATATCTAATGCTGGTGGACACATCAGAAGTCACAGTGGAAAGTACTTGAATTATACACTGAATTAACAATTTGGGTTTTTCTCTTGTAAATGTTTTAAGTAAGATACTTATTCTATCAAAATGCTTCTTTTATTGATTCAAATGGCTGGAATATAATGCAGATTTAGAAATGGATGCTAGGATAATAGCATGTTTTTATTCCTGGCTGTAGTCTGCTTTTGATGTTTGTAATTCTGTGAATTATTGTTGATCTTCTTAAGTTGAAAGTATAAGAGATCCAAGTATGATCAAAAGCTGATATGATAGAATACATATATAGGATTTGATGTACTAGTTACCTGGATATCTAAACGGAGGTGGTATGTCTGCTCATGTGTTGATGTACTTAAGGGTAACATGCCTCTTTGTACCAGGGCATTCTCTAAACAATAAAGCAGGCAAGAAGTTAAATCACTTCTTAATATTTTATTTGTCCATCTCAGAGGGGAGAAATGAGGCTGTATTGTCATATTGTGATAGTTACAATCATTGTCTCCGTGTCATTAAAAACAGTAATCATAACTTTTGTGTTTTGTATGCCATGTTTGAAAGAATAAGAAAACAAACAAGCATCACGAGTAGCAATGATAATTCCTAAAATATTGTCCATCCACTCCCCACTCCAGGACAACAGAGTGCATATATTTTTCTTAAACAGAATGACATACCAGTGCTCTATCAGATGCCAATTAGATAAAGGTCAGCTATTGCACACCCAAATAAGCCAGAACATGAAGGGAATAAGTCATTTGGACACATCTGTGACTTAAAAAGAAAGGAATGTGGTAGGAAAATGCCTAACATCAGCTATAATGCCTAATACATTATATATTTAATAAGTGTAAATTTGCATCAAACAGAATCAGGGACATTTGAGAGTTTTCTCACCACTGTTCCACCCCCCCCCTTTTGTAAAAACAGGTAAAAGCAAAGGGACATAAAACAAAAAAGAGTTAGAGACTATCATTTTTTTGTTTTTTGTTTTGTTTAGGGAAGTTTTTAATGTTTGAAGCCGTACTGTTTTTAATATTCAGTTGGAAGCCGCCCAGAGTGGCTGGGGAAACCCAGCCAGATGGGCGGGGTATAAATAATAAATTATGATTACTGTATTATTATTATCATAACGGCAGAACACAATCTTTTTCATTTCAATGGGTTTGTGTTGGATAATATTAATAATAAGAACAATCTATGGCATTTTAAACTTTGTGGAGAAGTGTTTTTGTTTGTTATTATATTATTGTATATCAGATGAGGTATAGAAATTTAATTAATGATCATGTAATTGATGTTGATGACCATGATAATAAAGTTGCAATCCCTACAAGCCTCTAGGGAGAAAATGAGATGTTGCCCCAGCAGGCCTTGGGTGGACTGTAAATATTTAACCAAAAGCATTAAAGTTCTGCAATGTGACTGGCAAAAAGCACATGGATATCAGCATCTCTGTCTTGATGAAGAAATATTTGATTATTTCTGGATATCTGTCTACATTTATTTCACAATTATTTGGGAAATGATATTTATGCAGATTGGCAATATCTTTCCTAATTATTTTATCATTACAAAATACTTTTATAAGCTTGTTTCAGCTGCAATGCTATGTCATGCACTTCTGTTGAGTACCCTTTTGCCTATTTAACTGGCAAAGATCTGATTTATGAAGAGAATAAACCTCTAGATCACAAACAGTTCCCTTTTATATGTCTTATATCCCAGTTTTATGTTGGAGTATAAAAGAACTTTATTTTGCCACTTTAGTATGATTCATATGATCAGTTTTCTCACAGTATGATAATATTTATGGAATAACTTCATACTGGGATAATCGCAGAATCCAGATCGCAAGGATAGGTCTACAGTTCCTTTCTCATGCACCAGAAACCGGAATTCAGTTGCTCTTGCTGATGCCATGGTGGGCAGCAAGGTTAGTTCGTTGTAGCAAAAAAACCACCCACCACCAAAGAATCTCATGGATCAAGTTTCTAATGTTTACTGACACTGGATGATAATTGCTAAAATTCAAAATGCGTACATGAGTCAATGCAAATCAGATATGCAAATATCTGATTTATGCATATAAGACATGAGGACCAAATTAGGTGTACAAAAAGATAAAACGCAAACATACTTCAAAGCATACAAAAGTTGCAATACTTGTCTAAACATGAATGCTTTTAGCAGGTGCCGAAGAGTGCAGTGAAGATGCCTGCTTAATCTCAAGAGGCAGGGAGTTCCAAAGTGCATGTGCTGCCACACTAAATGATCACATTCTTACAAATGCAGATCTTTTTTCTGGTCCATTGGCTGTAATAAATTGAAGTGATGATTAGCTGAGAGACACAAGAGCCTGCCAGTTTGATTGGGGGAACAGGAGATGAGCTGTGGAAGCGGCTGCTTAACACTTTTTCTTTCTACTGTTCCTAGACTCCAATCACCCTCCTCTAGCTGCTGAAAATACCTTTCTCTTTTAAAGTGGTGACAATGTGTGCCTCCCGACACACAGTGATTCAGGAGTGATTCAGTCACATACCAGAATGTTAGGTTTGTGCATTTAAAGAGGATTAAGGCACTCTCTATCATCCTAGACCAACAAGCGCAATGAACTCTCCCCCCCCCCCGCCCCATTTGGAAAGCGAGGAGGAAATACAATGAGAATGTGAGGCAGTTATACAACTAAAAGGAAGATCTGTCCAGATCAATCTTGCCCTAGATTACTTCAAAGTACATTATGCCACCCTGCAGCAAAAGAGGTGAGTGTCACGACCTCAGGGCCCAGCTGCAAACAAGATTCAGAGCTGGAGGCTATAGAGTCTTCAACAGAGGACTCAGACAAGTAGCCATGTTAGGTTCAGGGCTTGGAGCCTGGTGCTGGAGAACCACTGAGTCCACAGAGCATGAGGCTGACCATCAGGAACTCCCAGAAAAACCTCCCTTATAGCACCAAAGGCATGAGGCTCCCCAGCCATCTTCCCCTGAGAAATCAAAGGTCTCCCACAGTACGTCCAGCAGCCTTGGAAGTACACTAGGTGAGAAACTATAAATGGAGGAGTACCCATCTTCAGGCCAGAAGACTGGCATTTTAAGAATCTGAAAATTATCCACAACAGAGTGGAGCCTGGAAGAGGTGGAGGTGGGAGGCTAAAAAGCTTAGTCTGCACTCAACCTTTGCTGGGGTGAGTTGTTCACTCAGAGCAATCAAGGGTCCAACAATACCTGCCTTCTCTGTGGGATCTGGCATCAGACCACAACCCGACAGTGGGTAAGGATGGGCAATGGAAGACAGTGGTTGTGTCTTTGTGGGAAGGACCCATTTCAGTCTTTCCAATGCAACCAGAGGCATTAAGTTTACTCTTAGGTCTGCCCGGGTGCCCCTCTGCCCTCTCCTTCCCAGCCATCTCCTACTTGGTTGGGAGGGGAGCAGAGATGCCAGGATGCTTTCCTCCACCACAATCACAATGGGCACAAAGAGGAGAATCCTGTGTAATCAGGAGCTCATGTTCTTGTACAGCTTCCCAGTTGGTGTGCACTTTAAGACTGCCATGACGCTTGGTATGCTCACATGCCATTGCTCTCGTCTATCCCTTTAACTTTGGATTCTATAAACATGTGAGTTGAATTGGTGTGAAATCTATGGGAGTGTCTGATTTGGTCAAGGTGTGGCCTGGTCAGTGTGACTGTAGGGCATAACATTTTAACACACAATTACTTCTCTGCTTGGTGATCCTGTTTTAGTTTCAGGTCTTGCCATGTGATGCTCATGTGTTTGATTTAAGACTGGCAATACCACAACTCTTGATGCAACACTGGCACATCTTTTCCTCTGAGATATGGCTGTCGCTGGCTCTTCTTTTCTTTTGGCGCCAGCTTAAAACATGCCTGTTTATTCAAACATTTGGAAATGGTTAGCTTGGGAATTTTATAGATGATTCTCTGTAGTTTTGTGATTGATGTTAACTGATTTTATCTGCTTTTATGTTTTGTTTAATAGATTTGTTGTTTTAAATAATTCTTTATTGCTTCACCCTGAGATCCCATGACAAAGGGTAGGTTATAAATATGTTAAATATTTATAATATAAATATACATATTTTAAATCATACTCACTTTTGCTGAATCCCACTCATAATGTTTGGGGTTTGCTAAGCAGACTTCAGAATCATCCTGCAAGAGTGGACCAGTTGATCTAGAACTGCAGAACTGGATTCATTTCTGCTTTCAATTCTGGTCACCAAAATCTATGACAGTTATCAAGGGTTTGGTGGAATACTGCTCTTTTGAGCCTCCTCAGGACAGTTGGTACTCTGCTCTTGTACTAACTTATAGAGCAGAGTGGTCCAACACATGGCCTGAAGGCCGCATGTGGCCCTTGAGGCCTTTTTTGGCAGTCCTCAGCAACATTTGACACCAACCCTCCCCTCCCAGCCCTTGTACTGCTCTCCCAAAGCCAAGTAATGAGGTGCTGGGCTTTTGAAGGCAGTGTGAGGGCTCTGAAAGGGTCCCAGAGTCCTCCTTCCTCCTTCCCAAAGCCTAGTTAGCACATTACCAGCTTTGGGAAGTAGATGGGAGGGCTCTAAGACCCTTGCAGAGCCTTGTACCTCCTTCCCAAAGCCCAACACTTCACTAAGCTGGCTTTGGGAAGGCAGCATGAGGGCTGCAAGAAAGTGTTAAATTTTGGCCTTGCTCTCCTGTGCGACAAGTGAGTGTACAGCCTGCTGGTTCCATGTTGAAGTACTCTTGTGGTCCACTTGGTATGAAAAGTTGGACTGCCCTGCTATAGGGTGTCCAACAGCTAGTACAGTTTCTATTCAATATATGCTCCTGATTTGATCATTGTGTCAAGTACTTGATTGTTGTAAAGTGAATAATCTCACTCTGATGTAGCCCAGCTTTTTTATTGTTTCCAAAATATTTACCACAATATGCTCAGTGATTTTGGAAATATTTTCAACAACCCAACTAGGGTACCTCATGATTAATACGTTAGTACTTCTGCTGAAGTTCACTTGTTGGACAGCAGCAGTGCTATTATCACTCTCAAAAATTATATCTCTCTTCACTCAGAGCTGATTACAGCAGCAGTAGTCAATATTGTGCTCTCTATATGGTGTTAGGCTACAACTCCCATCAACTCTGTCAGTCATGCTGGGTGGGGCTAATGGTTGTAGTCAGACAACATCTGGAGAGCTCCATGTTGGGTATCTGATATGGGTATGTAAATACTCAGGTGGTTTGACTGCTGGTGCTGACTGTGATGCCTAGAACTAAAATAGGAAGTATGAGTATGGATGCAATCCAGGAACAAAATGCTCAGTTCCGGTGTAGGTTGCTCAGTCAGATCTCTTACAGCTTAATAGTACTTTTACGTATATTTCTGTTTTGACTACAACTGGAATACATTACCTTGAGTTCTAGACAGAGATTAAATAGAGACATAGCAGATTAAATAAACAGTAGACAGGGAGATGAATTCTTTATAGGCATATCACAATGCTTTAAAAATAAAATGCAGGCTTTATATTGCGGTACTGATCCAGTGTTATGAAATAGGGATAGAGATACCTCTATTAAGTGCTTTTTTATGGGGGGACGCAGGGGTACACATACCCCTAAATATTTTGTGAATCATTGTACTTTTGTCCATTTACTGTATTTATTTTTCCCGATTTGAACTATTAAATGGTGATTTTTCTGGAGTCAAAATGAGAGTACCCCTAAACATTTTTAAAGAAAAAAAGCATTGCCTCTATGCATAATATAGCAGGAAGCAGTCTTTCCGTAGCAGGAAGACAGCAAGATGGACTGTATCAAGCAATTCTACGAAACTATAAAAGCTGGAATGAACACAAGAAATGTCAGGGACAGGACACAGCTAAGCCCTGAATAAGCTGGTTTCAGCTTTCAGCTCTGGAGATGGGTAGAAATTTAAAGGGGAAGCTATAAATCAAACTCCTGGGATGTAGCCTATTTAGTCATTATTAGAATGAGCCACCATTGTGTATATTTGGCATGTAGCAATAGAAAGACATTAAAATTATGTATGTCGATAATCAAAATTTCATGTCAAGAAAGATGGATTCTATGATCCCCTGTATGAATTAATCATTTATGCTTCTTCAGTTAGTCACAGGGAGAGGCAGAGGGCTGTGGCTGCTGGTAATGAGTAGGCTTTCTTTTCTAGCTTTAAAAAAGTGATTAGATTTTATTCACACACTTTGCAGCCCAACTTTGCAAATTTAAGTGTCAGAAATTTTATTTTAAATGTAAACAACATTATTCAGGGCTGACTTCTGTACCCAGTACAATCTTCTTGTGCTTGAGTGGCGATGCTGTGCAGAATACAAGCATCTCTCCCATCCGTAGAAACCATCCTTGGGCTCAGCATGCAAAAAGAGAGCAGGAAATAATAGTGGCATTCTAAGCCACATCACAGGAGTATCCCCTCCCCACACCAGAATGCTGTGATAATGACTGATTCAAGGATGCTAAACATCAATTGTCATCTAGGATATGTGGCAAAACAGTAGCTGTTAGGATTAACCAGAGCAAACCTGAATTAGGAATTGAGACTGATCATCTGATTAGCAATGGGGATTAGGGAATTAGCAGATTAGGGAAAGATACAAAATGGATTAGAAAAAACATCTGAGGATATCAGTGTAATCTGGAGTCTGGTCCTAGGCTGAGAGTGCCTCAGATGAGGCACATCCTCTTGATTTAATTTAAATACTTTTATTATTTAATTTTGGGATTGAAAAAAACTTCAAACCTTAGAAGTCTGCAAGCATGTGAAAAAACTTTTTTTGAGGCAATTGTTCTTGCATGGTGGGGAATCTTGGGAGCCGTAGTTTGTTCAGTGTGTTGAGTGTTGTTAGGAGACCTGTTTTCCCCCTCAGGGAGCGTACAGGTTAACATTTACAGACATCCTTTCTCCTGCAGCCACCTGCACCCATCAAGAAGCTTCTCTGGACAGTAGGGGGCTCTCCTGAATAAGGTAGGTTGGGGCATTGTGGGCTGCTGCCAAAATCAGAATTGGATCCTAACATAAATTGAAATAAGGAAGTTCACAGGAAGTGGGTTTCTCCTCCCCCACAGCCCCCACCTGTGTTGTTCAGGAAGGGCCTTTGAACACCTGGAGAAGCTTACAGAGGGAAGGAGGGGACAGGGTACTTTAAGGTTTTTTATTTAAAGGCAGTTATAAACTGCTTAATATTTTGAAATCTTAGCGACTTGGAATTCAAGCCATTACTTTTAGAAATTGTATCTAAAGTGTTTTTTTGGTTTTTTTTGTATTTTATGGTTTTACAGTATGGATTTATGGATAGCTTGTTCAGTTCTTGCTTGGCATAGAATCATAAGGGACAACACAGATCATCTAGTCCAACTCCCTGCAATGCAGGATTTCTTTTGCCCAAGGTGGGGCTCGAACCCATGACCCTGGGATTAAGAGTCTCATGCTCTGCCGACATGAGCGGGAAAGAAGCTATGGTGTATACAAATCTATTAGTATTAACATATATAAATGAAACCCATCAATTAAATAAAAGTATATGAAATGAATTGGGAGACTTGTCTAATGAATTTATAAAAGCCCTGGAGTCTAATACACATGCTCCCTGGTGATAGTAGGTTAAGTCAGATCCATTATTTATTTCATAAAATTTATACACCACTTGATTGTAGAAAACCTCAAGATGGTTTACAATAAAATCACAACCATACTTTAAAACACACAGAAGTCAAAATACTAAAACAGATTAAAATTATCTCATGATGGGGTCACCAACCTGGTGCCCCCAAAGGCCTCTGAACAGAGGCACCAGACTCAGCTGTCTTATTTTAAAGCAATTTCTGTTAAAGGAGCTAGCCTGACTGCTCCTACCTGTCGCTTTTAGCCAAAAGTGAAGTCAGAGCTGTAAATCATTAAGTAGGTTGTGTGGACACCAGGCAATAGTAATCCTTAGGATCTAAATAGGGCTGAGTTCATATCGGTGTAATTGGAGTAACTGCACCAGAGCCCATGCTAGGATATGCCGCAGACTCTGAGCTTTCATTTAAAAAACCCAAATCTCTAGTACTTTTAGATAAGAAGGTATGTCAGACAACCTTTTAAGCTGGGATCACTAACCCAGAGCAGGTGGAGAGGCAATAGCAATGCTTCCTCCAGCTGTGCAGCACAGACCACTTGGTGGAGTTGGAAGGGCCCACCCCCTTGCCACTCTGGTTGGCTGCATTAACTCCACCTCTCCTTTCCAGAGGGAAGGACTTCCCTAGGCAGTTGTGGGACAAAGATGGAAAGAAAAGGGTAGGATAAGTCAACCTCTTTAGGTTTTTGGAGGGTGCATGGACTGAGGGAAAGGTTGAGGCTGTTTCACCTCCTTTGCTTTGGCTTCCCATAGAAATACTTTTGAGAAGGTGGGGGAGAGATTGTTCCCAAGTGGTTTTAATGTGGGACAGTGCAGAGACTTTATCATAATCAAAACATTTCCCCCAAGTGTTCCCAATTTTTTGGGGGGGCACCCACTTTTGGGGACACCCATTTCAGAGACATTTGTATTATCATTACTTATTCCTCCTGTCTGGCCCACAGCAGGGATTGTTCCCAACTTTTTTTAGGAGCACAGTGTGAAGGCAGAAACATGATTATTGTCTCATACATTCCCAATTTTGATCATAGTCACACTTATTTAGGTGAAAAAATAGGGTCCCCACAAAGGATTGCACACAGGACCCCTCAGAACATTAATCCACCACCAACAGTCTTATATAATCTTATCTGGAAGCCACGCAGCAGACAGTATTATAGCACGTAACAATTCAAACATTTGCAGACGACTAAAAGTGTCTATGACTGTGCAATTAGACCACAGGGTTTACTCCATATAATTTACATTTATTAACCCACCTCAGCATTTTTCATATAGGGAAGCTAATATTTTGTCTTGTTTTAAAATTCATTTTTCACCATATATCTCCTTTAAATTAGGTAAGCAACTTGTTAGTTTGTTTTCTGTCTCACAGGATCTGTTTGTGCCCAAGGCAAACTTAAACAGCTGTGTTCCAGGCAGAAATGGGAAGATCATGTGACAGATGGGAAGGGCTTAGGAACCAGTAGGAAACTAATCCCTTTCAGGGCCACTTCAGGCAAATATCATACTACTCAGCAGTAGGTGAGTGGAGGGAAATGACGGGCCAATAAACTATCTTTTGCTTCCAAGGACTAGGTGAAAATGCATACAGCTTTAACGTACCTTTGCCAACGTTTTGAGCTTGTGGCCCCATTCTAATGAATATCTAGCAGCATGCATTTCCTGCCTACTCCTTAACTAATGCATTTTTAAGAAGCCCAACTTTTTTTTGTTGTAGAGGGGGGAATTTCTACCTTCTCCACAATTTATAACATAGGAAAAGAAATTCATTTGGACCATCTTAGCATTTTCCTGGCAAATTAATAGCACTATATCCTGTCATATATCTCTCAGCCTTGATGGTAAGTTAAAAAACAAAACTATAAAGTGCAGAGAGAGAAGCGGAGAAAACAGGATTCACAGGGCTCTTTGGGTATTTGATAGATTTCCCAACCTCTAGCATATGGTGGTGCTAGTACTTTATTTTTCAGCCAGCCAGCCAGCCAGTCAGCATGATTATTCATTTTACAGTTCTATCAGCCTCATAGTTACTGCCAGAAAGAGAATCTCATCATAGCTGAAAATACAAGCACACATGCAGCAGAAACCACTCAATGGGAAAGACATTTTAATGTCTCTTGCTCCAGCTTTTGTCTCAGAATGAGAAGATTGGCTGCAACTCAGATGATCCTGTCAAAGTAGGTGACTATCTTACTTTCTTGAATGTTTGTGGTATTGGCTTTTTTTTAAAGACTGCTATAAGTTAAGTACACACCTAGGAGTTATGTGTGTGATGTGGGATATAGTTACTCATTTTCCCGTAGCAGTGAATGCATCCAATGATTGCATTCCCACCCCCCTGAATAGTGGCTGAGGACGGTGTTGCTATCTGGAATCTGTGTCTCCGGCTGTGGAAAACTGACATCTGGAGCAGTAATTACTGGGGATGTAGGGGAAAAAAAATAAGTGCTTCCTTTTTCACAGAGCAGGAATAACAGTCTGTCTTCAGCACTCTGGGTGAAAAAATGTTTTTAGAACTCACTTGGTTGAAGTGTCATATTGTAAGGATACCTGCAGGGAACCACATGGATCTTTCCATTCAGTTATTTATGAATGAAGCCAGAAGCAATTATGCGACTTCGGGCTTCAAAGGCTGTTTTAACTTTGTGTGTGTGGCATGTGTATGTGTAAAGGTAACGTTAAGAACATCACCCTCTACGCAGTTCTGCAGCAAGACGAACTTTCAGCTGCAAAGCAAATTAATTCACCTTTCAGTTTAGCTGGCATTAAATACAGCAGATGTTTTAGAGTGAAAAATGTACCATGTAAGCAGACCACTGTCTAGGCAGACAGGACAATTCAAGCTTCTTTCACCTGCAAGCTCTAAATTCAGGCTGAGCGTGATCAGTGCAGCGCTGTGGGATTGGCTCTTAGTTGCTTGGCTGCCAAAATTCAAATGACTCCCAGAGCGAGAGCTTCAGGGTCTACAGGTCAAGTTGGGAGTGAAGTTCTTTGTGCAATATCACTTGGAAGAACGGTGTGTTCTCAACTGTACAGAAAGCATTGAAATGTCGGAGTGGATGCCCTATCCCCGCTCCCCAATTTATCTTAATTCATGAAAGAATTATGTCTAATATTAAATATAAAAGAGAATGTGTAGGCATATACGCATGGGGCACATGTAAAATACTAACAGTGTAATTCTAACTATCCCCTATCAGAAATCCTATTGCAGTCAGTAGGGCACAGATAAGTGGAGTGCAGGGGTCGGGAGAGAATTAAAGCCAAAAATTAATTCAGTCAATTCATATCATAACACAAGCGGAGTTTACAACAGAGGAAAAACAGTCACAAACAAAAGGGGAAGAGAGGTTGCTTCTTTACATGCTTTTTGGAGGTAGGATTGAAGTGGCAGTCCTGTGCCCTTACCGGGGAGTAATGCCCATGGAATTCAATAGGACTTCCTTCTGACTTACTGTGGTTAGGATTGTGCTGCAAGTCAGGCAAGAAAGAGAAGGCGAGGGTTTAAGCAAATGGATCAGCACTACCTGTATTTTAAAATCCCCCTTTGTAAGTTTGTGGGGGGAAATACAGAACTGATATTTCTGTTTACCTAATGGAGCATTTTATCCCTCTTTTGTATCCTATACTCAAATGGCACCAGGGTGAGTTCTCTCATCTTGAGTTAACTTGGCCACCCATATCATCCCGCAAAGCGATAAAGGTGATTTTACCATGATGTTTGGTAGACAAACTGTAAACCTGTGGGCTCAGCATCTTCTTAGAACGCAGAGGAAAAGGTAGTGGTCAACTTGGACAGGACGCTTCCTGAAAACCTTTGGTCACACTTTTAAGACTAACATGTAACAGAATAATTACACTCACTCTGTATTAAGACTTATGCATTAGTTTTTTGATAAATGGGGGTGGGGGGTGGGGAGACATTTTTTCAACAACATAGGAATTCCTATTTTTCAACATCTCCATGAAATGGATTATGTATCCTTGCTGCAGCCTTACACCAGGTGACACCAGTTGTCTACTTAATCCAGTGTTGTCTACTCCAGCAGGAGTTTCCCAGGGTCTCAGATATTTCCCATCATCTGATTCTTTTAACTGAATATGCCAGAAACTGAACCTGGGATCATCTGCATGCAAAGCAAGTGGTCTGCCAGTACCACTGAGATATGGGCCCTCCCCACCAAGGAACTTTGCTTTAACATTGTATACTTGCACTGCTAGATGGCTCTAATTTGAGAATTTAGATGTGTTGCTTCAGCACTTGGGATCCCTGTGGTCCAAATGTACCCAGTACAACAGCTTACATTGATTTTCCCTCCAAGCTACACACCTAACTGGGGCTTACGTGGAAGCAGCACAAGCTTGTGCAGCCAACATGACTAGGTAGGTGTGTGTGTGTGTGTGTGTGTGTGTGTGTGGTTCTTCTCTTTTTCCTGGTTGGTTACTAGACCTGCCAAGGCTTCATTACCCTGTTACTGGTGTTCTGTGTTGAATTAATTGCATTTTGTTTTAATTGGCTGTAGTGATACAGTTACCACTACTAATTCTCATTTGCTATTACTCCATGGTGTGGGTGCATCTCTGCTAGCTACTCTTAAAGTGGTGCCAATCTGCTACATATATACATTATTTCTTCCCAAAGAAATAAAACAAGACAAATGCCTAAATGAGGCATAACAAAAGTAGGAGTCCATTCTACTATCCTGTCAAGAAATATGCAAATACCACCTAGCCAGGAATACCATTTTATGTAACATAGGTTGCAATCCTACACCCACTTAGCTGGGACAAACCGCACTGGACACAATCTGAATAGACATGCATATGACCTATCTAATTGAAATGGGATTCTGTTTTAGCCATGCCAAGTTGTTTATTTTCCTCTCACTGATCTTTGAATTGAATATCCATACAAGTTACATACATTCATACATTTCAGGCCATCTCTGCATTCTGAATTTTTGAAAACAAGAATTGAGATGTTGCTTCATCCCCGACCAGCCCATGACCTGGAGACGCAGTTGAGCAGCTTTTATTGAGAAGCTGCCTACATGTCCAGCAGAAATGCACGGAGCTGTACTCCTTTAGATTGCTGGCGGAGGATCATGTGTTTAAATGCTTCCTGGATTTCATTTCTTGCACAAAGAAATCTAGTTTGTGGGTAAAGACTGTAGCACCATTTCTTCTATCTAAAGGACATTTTTAAATGACTCCTATTAAAAACATAGGGATGCGGGTGGCGCTGTGGGTTAAACCACAGAGCCTAGGACTCAGAAGGTCAGTGGTTCGAATCCCCATGACGGGGTGAGCTCCCGTTGCTGGGTCCCTGCTCCTGCCAACCTAGCAGTTCAAAAGCACGTCAAAGTGCAAGTAGATAAACAGCGTTTCCGCGCGCTGCTCTGGTTTGCTAGAAGCGGCTTAGTCATGTTGGCCACATGACCCAGAATCTGTACGCCGGTTCCCTTGGCCAATAAAGCAAGATGAGCACCGCAACCCCAGAGTCGGTCACAACTGGACCTAATGATCAGGGGTCCCTTTACCTTATTAAAAAACATACTTTACCCCAGTATAGTCTGAAGTGATGTAGTTCCACAAAAAACACAAGAGCTTACCTGTAGTTTGAAGGTTAGCAAATTTCTCTCAGTCTGATTTAGAAACAGTGCCTTTATAAACTTTTCGGATCTGAATTGGTATTTCAGGCTTTCCCAAATAGTATTCTGGACATATGATTCAGAGATGACTTCACACTGTGAACTGAGCCCTCTGATGACCTTGAACTATTAATCCTCCCCACTCTTCCTATTGAATACAGCTTTGTGCTCCTTATATAAGCAAGAGGTCATGGCCACAAGACTCAACCCATAGCAGGAAGGCTGCATTTGTTGCAGAAGTTCTCTGTAGCATCCATGTGCATATCACATGTGTTCATTGGAGCTAGTCAAGTCTGGTATTTTTTGGGTATATTACCGTATTTTTCCGTGTATAAGACGCCCCCATGTATAAGACGACCCCTATTTTTTAAAAACCCAAAATTAAGAATTTAAGTTGTTTAGCTTTTGGGGGGTGGGCTGGGGGAGGTCACTTCCGCCAATCGCTCACTCGCCTGCCCGCCACTGCTGATCGCTTGGCACAGCCACTGCCGATTGCACACCTCGCCGCAGCCGCCAATTGTCTGCTCACTCACTGCCACCAACATCCCACCTGCCCACTTGCTGCAGCCACCAATCGCCTGCCCATCACCTGCCCGTCTTGCCACAGCCACCAATCACCCACCCAATTGCCGCTGCCAATCTCCTGCTTACTGCTGCCATTAATCGCACATCCCGCTCTGTATTCACTATCCATGTATAAGATGGCACCCAATTTTTGCCTATTTTTTTTAAAGCAAAAAGCATTGTCTTATACACGGATTTCACTAGACATAGAAATCTAGATGAAAATCCAAGCTGGCATCTCTAGTATCAAAACAGCATGTTTCTATCTGCATACCTTATAGCCAGTGTGGGGAACCTTTGGCTCTCCAAATGTTGCTTTACTACAATTCCCACTGGCCATGCTTTTTGGGGATGGTGGGAGTTGTGTGTCAGCAACATCTGCAGAGCCATACCTGCCTTATAGCAAGGTAGAGCAGAAGGAATTATATGCATTTTACACAAACTTGTTACCTCCCACATCGTTTTGCATACTTTAATTGTTTTCCTCGTTTTTGCAATTTGTGCCAACATTTTATAAATCACAAGTTTATTTAGGTTCTAATGAGGCATTTCTCCTAAATCTTGAAAATGAAGAATACCAAATAGGAAGAATACCAAATAGTAAAGAGATGCCTTGGTACTGATGATATAATATTAAAGCCCTATTGCATGCTCTAACACCTGTTTTTTTCCTGCGGTTTGTGTTTGGTTAGAGGTACTGCTTGTGGTTCTGCTGATCTGAAAGACCTGTAGGAAATGAAAACTACTGTAGCTTCATTGGCTATTAAGGACAGCTGCAGTGAAATATATGCATTCCTGATGTTATTTAAAGTACTGTGTGTGTGTGTGTGTGTGTGTGAGAGAGAGAGAGAGAGAGAGAGAGAGAGAGAGAGAGAGAGAGAGTGTTCTAATGCCCACCTACAGGAATGTCAACCATGGCCTGCATTCAGCTCACCTTGTATGCCAGTGGAAGCCAGCACAAAGGCTCTTGCTAACACAGTGGAGCTTTCCCCGCAGGCACCCCCATGTCTCCCATTCCACTCCGGAGGGTCAGGCGAATCTACAAAACCCAGTTGGAGGAGAGGGGAGATTTGGCAAGCAGAAATGCTTGTGATGATGGAGTGATCAGAAGACTGACATTTCATTTCTCCCCATACTATTAACAAGTTAACCATATTGTTACACAGTATAAGCAGATATACTGGGTTGTAGGAACTAATGAAGTTTAGGAAGCTGCACTTGATTTATAGCTCTCCTATCAAATTGAGATGAAATAAGGCAGTCCAGGTGATGTAGAGTTTCTTGTAAGAAAAGGGCATGTTTGTTTAGGAATGTTTAAACAATTGGTGCAACTATCAATACAGTTTGGAGAAGGCATGGAAACCTAATCCCTGGTATAGGTGAACAGACTATTGTGGGTGACTAGATTATAGTTGCAGATGCTGTGGACTTTCTGACTTAGGGTCATAATGGGTCCTTAACTTTGTGTCTTGCCCCTCAGTGTAAGAAAACAAACCAAGGTATTTGTCACTGCATATTTGAGAATGTTAAAAGCATGAAAGAGAGGCTCATGCCATGAGCCCCACAGTATTGTTAGGATCAGGCTTAGGCTGGCAGACTGACGCAGGAGATGAAGAAGAAACAGAAGAGGGGGCTGAATGGCGGGAACCTGCTTTGAAAGAGGGGACCTCCTTTTTCAACCCTGATGTCAGGTGGTTTGGAAAGGGGAGAAGGGATACCAGCTCTTTCCTCTTACCTTTTTGCAACATGGAGATCCTCAGTGGAGGCTGAAGAGGGCGTGGATCAGCTGAGGGGAACGTCTGAACAGGAGGTGGTAGTGATTGAACAGGAGTCTGAACAGGAGGGTGCGGTCTTGGTACATAGAACCAGGCATGGTCTTTGCAGATGGGAGCAGACCCACCAGTTCTGACAGAGCACATGTTTGCAAGCTTAGCATTCCTGTGAGGCAAGAGTCTCATGAGCAAGCATGCTGTGCCTTATCCCCAAAAGCTGGTGGGAAGGGTGGGGAAGCTGTTGGGTCATCTTTGTCACTTCCGTACAGTTCTGTATTTCTTGTCTTGCTCTTGAAGTCCTGAAGTGACTCTAGAGTACAGTGTCTGCTGTTGAGCCTGTACCATTACTTGTCTGAATAAAGATCTTTTCCTTATTTACAAGTAAGTGTGTGTGTGTGTGTGTGTGTGTGTGTGTGTGTGTGTGTTGGGTGGGAGCCAGGATAGGCCTGCTGTATCTTTGTGGTTTGCCCTTTGCTGATGTGGTGTTGCTGTTGCTTCTGAACTTGTGGGAAGTCCATTACACTGTCAGCATTGCCAATTTTCATGTTTAATGCAAAAGGAATCTGGGTGCATTTTCTCTTGCTGCTGCTCATATTGGGCACAGTTCTGATACAGTGCCACAGAAATATGGAGTTGTTGGCATCTGTTTCTCACTCAAGAGACAATGGAGTGTGGCTCCAGTGGTGAAGTCAAACCATTGAAGAATCACAGCGCCTGCTATGGGGGGAAGCCTTCTTAACTGTGGCCGTTAACTGAAATCTGACATGAGCAAAGACCTCCCTGGTCAAGTTTAAATTACAGCAAATGATCAGGGCAAATTGGTGGGCATGGAGAGATGAGCAAGAGCACAGGTTTCAGTGAGGAAGATGCTAGGTTTCACAAGCTGCTCAAGAAACATGACTTCCCACACTCAGCGCCTGCTCCAAACAGCTGTGAGCCTGCCTTGCATGCTAAGGGCAAAATCATCCCCATAGTAAATGGTTTTCCCAGTTCATAAAAATGACTTAACAACCACTAATGTATAAATATAAGCCACAATTCTGATGTTGGCTACATGTAGTTCAGTGGAACTAAAGCAGTGGTAGGGGAACCCTTTTTGGAGCAGGGGCCACATTCCATTCTAGGCAGTCTCCTAGAAGTCACATGCCAGTGGTGGGCAGGGCCAGAGGTACAAGGAGGTGGAGCAACAAAGTCAGATAAAATATCTGCATAATAGGCTAGTTTTACACACCCTCCTCTATACCCCTCTAGGCAAGCAAGTTCAACATTCCAGCCAGGCAACACTCAAGCAAGATGTAAAGCAGGAACAGTGAGAGTTGTGGGCTGGAGAGAGGAGATGTGGCTGAGGAGGGGTGTGTGACTTGAGGACAGTCCTGAAGACCAGACAGAGAGCATGGAAGGTCACAGGTTCTCTACCACTGGACTAAACATTTATGACCAAAGTAATTTTTGATTAGTAAATGTTCTGAATTCCTTTTCCTGACTCAAAACTACCAGTATTGAAGGTTTTCTTGGTAATAAATTAAACATGTACACTTTTAGTCTATAGTTACAAGCATTCAGTGAAATGGCATAACAGAAAATGAGAGAACTTTATGGAAAAGGATACAGAAAAGTTAATTATAATATAAATCATATATAGAAACCTCATTTGGCAAATAACACCCCATTTTATATTTTCTTAATCTGGCAGGAGAGGGAAGCTCTGTTTTCTTAATAAGGGCAAATCTCAAAGATTTTCAAGCCAGCAATGAGCAAATCATTCTTGGCAAATATATTCTTGGGTGGTGTATACAATGGATGAACCCTGATCCTCAGGACACTGAGATTCAGTATGTCTCCTCCAGAAGGAGAAATCTGTGATTTAAGCCCTGGAAAGTTCAGACCCAGTTGGAATATACATCTTCTTTAGCTGAGTCAACACAGAGGTAGTAAAGAGTTCAAGAGCTTCTTAAAATTCAATTGCAGATGATAAAAATACAGACTTCATCTTCAAACTATAAATGGAAGAGTTTGGGACATTTTAATGAAGATCTCCTTTTATCCCACCAGATATATCAAAATCTACTACTGTGAGCAACTTACTCATAGGAAGATTCAGCATAAATCTTTGAGAGAGAATTTTCAGTCAAGGTTTGGGGAGTAAGACATAAGGAAGATAAGGATGAAAAAGACCCATAACTCAGTGGCAAAGCATGTGATCTGAATGCAAGTGAGCACTAATTTGTCTCCTAAAGGTCATCTAAGGGACCTTGAGATCCAGGAAAGTTATTTTCCCACCACACTCCCAGTACTGGACTGTAGATGGATTGCTGGTTTGGCTCCAGATAAGGCATGTACTCGTATTTTAAACCAGTAGTCTCTTAATAACAACCTAGACAGGAGGAACTCTTATTAGAGATATATACCACCAATGAAGGTACTAGTGCAGCTTGTTCAGGTACAGCCTAATTTCTCTCTTCAGCAATGTACCTTTCATATTTAGATGGTTGAACTCAATCCTAAAGCTATACTGAGATGTTTATTAATAACCCTCTGCCATGTGAGATGAATCCATAATGAAGGAAAATGTGATTTAAGTGACTTTATACCATCCCATTCCTTTCTGGAAGCAAGGACAAACTATTCCAAAATATTCTTATGATGTGCTTTGCAGATGTGGAATTTTGTGGTTACAAAGAGCATTAAGAAATTATTTGTGAATTAGCACTCTAACTAGTCTTCTAAAAAGACAGGCTGGTGGGCTTATCCAGGAGTAGATGTCTAGTGGTTGAAGGACTCTGCTCAGACTCTTGGAAAAGACTTGTTTCTGATCAGCAGATCTTATGCAGCCCTTCATCAGGAACAGACCCACACATTGCACAAAACACCACTGAGGAATATCCCTTTAATAAAATACTTAGTTTCCTACAATGAAACCCAGTGTTGGAACACTAATAAGCATTGGGTTTTGTTCAAACGGAACTAGCAGTTCCCAGAACTATATCCTTATGGGGCAGATGATGCAGAACAGACACAATTTTATACCATCTAAGCTACAACATAATGAGGCTAGAGTCATTGAATTGAAACTGAATAAGTGCCTTTGACTTCAGTCAGTGTTCATCAGTTTCTTCACCCTAACTGATTCAGGGCTGAAGACCTAATTCAGTTTTGACTGGTACTGGTAACACAAAAGCCTGAAGGGTACAATTTTTAAAGAAAAAAATCAATGTTGCATGGTAAATAGAATCAGATGGACCAACAACTATGAAATTACACAGTTCATTTCCAGGTAAATGGTGGATTGCTTTTCCAACTTAATATTTAGTTCTTTTTAATTGGGCATTTGAAACATGCCACAGAGTGCGTGCAGAGTAGACCACACAGATGGAAACACTGAAGCGACGCAAAAATATATTTGCATGGTTTAATAACAAAACTCCTCTAACATAAATCTTACATAGTGTTTATAATCATCACCCATCCATTCACCAGGGAGGCAGAGTAAGGTACATACAGCACATTATATACCATTCACAATTGCTGACACAATTGCTGACACAGCTAATTACAGCAATTTATCAGCTCCCGTTGCTTGGTCCCTTCTCCTGCCAACCTAGCAGCTTGAAAGCACATCAAAGTGCAAGTAGATAAATAGGTACAGCTCTGGTGGGAAGGTAAACGGCGTTTCCATTGTTAGCTGATTAGTTGTACTGCAGAAGCCGTGCTGAGGAGACCACAAATTACAAGGAATGCAGAAGTAACTTTTGCTAGGTTTTAATAACAAAAACAAAAACAAAAACTCATTTTACATTAATTATAATATATCAATGACCTAACCACCAACCCATCCAACAGGGTACTGAGAGAGCTAGGTGGTGCTCTTTATATACTATACCCAACAGCTTAATCACCACAACTTAACAGCACCTGCTATACTGCTTCACAGCTGTAAAACTAGGTCACGTTATTTGCTCTGGCCCTTTAAGAAATACACATTTTGTGGAACAATAATGAACCTTCAAAATTAAAGAGACCATTCAACATCCGTGCGCTGCTCTGGTTTGCCAGAAGCGGCTTAGTCATGTTGGCCACATGACCTGGAAGCTGTATGCTGGCTCCCTCAGCCAATAAAGCAAGATGAGCACCACAGCCCCAGAGTCGTCCGGGACTGGACCTAACGGTCAGGGGTCCCTTTACCTTTATCAGCTAATTACAGTGACTTATCAGCACCTGCTACACAGCTGTAAAAATTAGGTCAGGATATGCCTCCTGTCTTTTAAAGTGGTACACACAATAATGAACAATAACAATAATGAACCCTAACATTTAAACAAACTATTCAACACTTTTTTGTCCATTGCCTCATCAAAGGCAATGGATCTGAAGAAGTATCTGAAGAAGTGTGCATGCACACGAAAGCTCATACCAAGAACTAACTTAGTTGGTCTTTAAGGTGCTACTGGAAGGAATTTTTTTATTTTGACTATGGCAGACCAACACGGCTACCTATCTACTACAAAGGTCTTAAGCAACTGGAAACTTTCCTTTATGCCCAGTACATTATCGTACTATTGTTCCTAGATAACATTGACTGATTCATTTTAACATTGACTAACTCATCTTATTCTTTGCAACAATCTTCGTTTTTGTGATTTGTAGATTGTGAGTTGACTATTAGTCACTTCTTAATCAGACTGTGCTTCTGTGGCTCCTTTTACTCTTATTCCATAGGTCAACTCACTTGTTGTTTTTGTGTTTATTGTTTTTGAACTTCATCCAGCATATCAGTATCTTTCTGGCAGTGTTGAGCCTGGAATGTCATGTGAAAGTACAAAGGCAACAACCAGTTCATTTATTACCTTGTTTGCCTCTTTCCCTTGGCCAACTCTTGGTTCCCTTCCTTTCACTAGAGATGCTGTTGCTGCCACAAACCATCCCAGTCCATATCCCTAAAACTACATATTTGAAAAGCAGACAACCAAGAAAATGTTTCTCTTCCCAAATAGACCTGTGAGATCACTACAGTCATCAGATGATGCTTTGCTGACAGTGTTGTGATCTGCAGAAATCCATCCAGCAAGAACATGGTCGCATGCACTTTGTGGAATGAACTTCCCTGTGCAATGTGATAGGCCCACATGGTGGCTTGTTTCAATAACCTATCTTTTTGCACAGGCATTCTCAGATCATTGATGCCAACTTTTAACTGACCTCCAAGCTCTCATGTGGATGTTCTAGAGTGATGGAGTTCTAGAGTATGGGGAACATCACTGAAAAGGAATTCTCTTTTGGTATTGCACCATGACCTCCCTCCAGAGGCAACACACACGATAATAAAATACATCAGAATGATCTTTGCAAATGTAACTGATATCGGAGGGAGAATGCACCAAATTTTTTAAAAAGAAAGATGCAGATGACGACGACCACACTTGGTCTTGAACTTACTATTGGAGAGATTAAATCAAGAGAGAAATTATTCCATATCATTTCCATTTCAGCTGTTGCCCAGTATAATGTGTGTGAAGCACTGAATTTTTTAAAAAAGCACTATATGAATGCTAAAAACTATTATGATCATAAAGAGGTGTAGTTCTAGGTACCCTTTTGTGATCCTTACCACAAAATCATGATTCCATCGCAGTGATGATTTCATAATAAATACGCAGGTAATTGGTTCTGCCTACATGATTGCAAACTTTTAAAAAGCAACACTGTAACCAACATAAAAGCTGCTTCCATGGTGTTCTGTCATACTTAAAGCACCATTGAACTAAGCCTGTGTGATACTGATGATAGTACATCGTATTCATATAGCCCTTCATTTATTATTTTTATTTATAATACAGAGAGTGCTTAAAGCACATTATGGGGAGTGCTTCCCATAATCTCAGCAATTGCTTGCAACCCTGTTGCACAGCAGGCCACCACTATCTCCATAATGCAAATGGGTGGTGGCTAAGGCTGTGAGGCAGTCCCCTACCTATGGCTATCTAGTAAGTTGACAGGGGACATGTCTCAGCAAGCCTCCTTGGTAGACGGGTGTTTCACATACAAATGTTCTAGTCTCGTGGATTTTTGGAAATGGCATGTCTTAAAATGTTTTTTGTTTTTTTTACTGAATATAATCATGATCAAAATATACACATGTAATACTGCAATAGCTCAGCAAAATATGCACTTATAACATGGCGATGTGGAAAATATGAGATACACACACATACAGTCGCACTTTTCTTCCGTTTCGGTTAATTAGTTAATAATTCTAACCATGACCAAACTAGCACACATATAACATAAACTCAAGAAGCAAACAAAGAAGAGGAGGAGATAGTATGGAGTTTTGGAGGAAAGACATGCTCAGCACTCTAGTCTGATCTTGCTCTCTGGCCTCGCATTGTAAACTTGGCCTCAGTAACATACAGCTGGTATGAACTTAGTGAATGGCTAAGTTAGGGAAGAGCCAAAATACAGTACATGTCTAAGCACAGTCACATGCAAACACAGAGATGGGAAGAGGGAGCAGATTTCTAGGGAAAGGACCTCTAGAAGGTAGGATTGAGAGTAAAAGTTGCCTTTCCCAGCCCCGATTGAAAATAAAATAGCAAGCAATGAAAAACACTGTGGAATTTCAAAAGGCGTGCATCAGGAGGCTGGGTTTTTTACTGCAGCTTTCTTATACTGTCTTCAGAAATTATTCCATTAAACTGTTATGGCTGGAATTTAACTCAAAGGTCCAGCTCACCTGTGAAAATTGCATGAGACTGAAATAGTGACTTTTCAGACTCATCAATCCTAAGAAATTTTGCATGGAAAAATAGCCATGGATTAAGCAATTGAATAGTGTTTTGTTTTTTTGGTGTGTGTGTGTGTTTTGTATAGAAAACTGCTGTTAACAAGTAGACCTCTTAGTGTATACAGTCTTTCAAGCTTCACAACTTAAAAGCATTTAACTGCAGAAAGATTATTGTTGCCAGCAGAGGAGAGATAAAATCAAGGAGATTTTGTTGTACATGCTTTCTCTTGAGAGTTTTGCCCTAGCAAAGCTTTAATTATGAGAGCTGCAGATGTACTTTATACTTTTTTGTGCTATGTTATACATGTATAAGTTGGGTAAATTAGGGTGAAATCTTACCTAAGAATTTCTTCGTGACTGCATATAGAATCAAGCTATCATTCAACAAAGCCCACAATTTGCAAGTAAAATAATTATGACCTATTCTTACAGGGGCAAATATAAATAAGTCTTCTCTCGGACAAGTATTGATTTACATATAATAAGACTATTATTCTGGCCTGCCACTGCTCAGCCAAAATGGAGCTCTTCTTCATGCCTTGGTACGCCATTTGAATAACAAGATGGTGGGTTAGATAAGCTTTTGGTCTGATCCCGTATGGCTTTTAATATCCTTTTAAAACATACATTTGCAACAAAAATAGAAAGTGTGGGAAATCATAATAAAGTAAAGGTGAGAGTGAGGAACCGTGATCACATCCTTCATCCTGCATAGCAATGAAACAGTTTATTAAAGAGGCTGACATAGCTTGTGGCGATGGGGTTCTCTAAAACTACATTTGAGACTAATTGCACCAGCTTGGTTAAAGAGACTGTATCACAGTAAGGTAATTGTACACTAATAGCATCCCTGTTCTGTCTCTTTGGCCCAATACCACAAAAATCCCTCAAACCCAGTCTCAGTATGATTTCTTTACGGATGACAACCACCCCCTCACTCTGTCCCTCTGAACTTGGCTAGTGCTGCATCAAGTACCCAAGTGGACACAGATGGCTTTGCTCAGGCCATCTACCCATGTTTCAGTTGTACGTGCCAAATTGCCCCCCCCCCCCAGCCACTGTCAAATGAATGGTGGATGTTTTCTTCTTGGCAGATCTCACATTTAGCAACACCACCACCTGACCAGAGGGTCAGCTGGCCAGCACCCTCTGATTCTGAAATATCCTGGAGGGAGACTACAGACAAGGGTAATTCTCCCAACCTACCCCACCCCCACCATTGCATATCCACTACTTGTGAATATTCAGAGTAGCCCTACCTTCTTAAACTTTGGCTGAATTGTGCCCATTGTATCTACAGTCATACCTCGGCTCCTTAACGCCTTGAGAATCAAATGTTCCGGCTCCCAAATGATCAAAAACCGGGAGTGTGTGTTCTGGTTTTCGAACAATTTTTTGGAAGCCAAACATCTGGCACAGCTTTCGCTATTGTTTCTGTCATGTCTGCACAATCAAAAACTAATCGGAAGCCGCGCCTTGGTTTCCGAATGTTTTGGAAGTCGAACTGAGTTCTGGAACAAATTCCGTTCAACTTCCGAGGTATGACTGTATAGTGTAGATCAATGTTCAGATAACTAATATGCAAAATTAAACTAGATAACGCTCCAGATCTGTATTTAATGCCCATTCTGTTTCACAACACACTTGTCTTTGAATCCATTGCTATTGATAGTATCTAATAGGTTGAGGATATTGCTCTTGGCTACTGTCATAGTAAAAAATAAGAATGATCAGCAGAAAATTTGTTGTGTTACCAAGAGATTTTACTGCTTTTTAAACAAAAATACTCAGTAATAGGGATTTGCTATTCACAACAATGTGGAAATAATTATATCCTATCACTAAAGGGAGCTGATATGTTTCAATATGTATGTGTTTCAATATGTATGTATTTAGAATTCCCTATTCTCATCCTAAATGAAAATAAAAGTAATGTCTTTAATGAAATTGAAGAAAGCTTCCCTTTGAATTGAGTGTGGCCAGTTATCTAGCTTAAGTGTGACAAGATCCTATTGTGAATGGTTCCTTGGCAGACAAGTAACATTGCATATCACAAGGAGGAAATGCCAAAGCATTTTTGGCTGGTACAAGCAGAAAATGGGGCCAAATAAATGCTTCAGTGAGAATAACACTAAGGCCAGTTCACACAACCTTTTTAATGTCGTGAGGTATGTGTGAAATGATAATTCTCTGAGTGGCATGGGACTGAACTATGTTAATGCAGCCCTCATGTTACTGCAGTAACATCATAATCTGGCTTGAATTCAGTGTGGTGTAGTGGTTAAGAGCGGTAGTCACGTAATCTGGGAAACCGGGTTCGCGTCTCCGCTCCTCCACATGCAGCTGCTGGGTGACCTTGGGCCAGTCACACTTCTTTGAAGTCTCTCAGCCCCACTCACCTCACAGAGTGTTTGTTGTGGGGGAGGAAGGGAAAGGAGAATGTTAGCCGCTTTGAGACTCCTGAAGGGGAGTGAAAGGCGGGATATCAAATCCAAACTCTTCTTCTTCTTCTTCTTCTTCATGCAACATAGTGCCTGAGTGGTAAAGGCACCTGGAGTAATTTTGCATATTTTAATTCTGTCCATCGGTTATGAAATCAAATGGAAAGCTCCATTGCACAAGAGCACCTCCTTCCCTCTGCATATATCCCACTGAGTGCTATCCTCCTGAAACTGAAACTCCTGAAACTCCTTTGCACTGTGTCCAATGGGACTTACTAATAAGTATGTTTTGGACTGCATTTAAGAGAGTGAAAGGCAATTATTGATGGTACTGGGCACACCATTTTTACAGGATCTATGGATCACAAAAATAAGCTCAATGTGATACAGGTTGAGATTATGAACATCCTTCCAAAAAAAATCTGTTATGGTGTTAGCTTGCCATTTGACTTGTATCAAAGGACATTAAAAAAACCGCTTTAATTATGTTTCATAAATGTGAGGATGCAGCAGGTTTGTTCAGCAAGAAACTTGAATAATCACTGGGGTAAAATATAAATTAGGATGCCCAAACCTTTTATTGAGAAAAGTGCATTAATCTACCTTCATGATGTTAATATATTTTGCAGAATCTCCAAAAGTTCACTGGGAAGAAGATGATTTTTCTGAGTTCTATGATTCAGAAATAACATTGAAATTAATGGTGTCTCTAACTTGGTAGCTACCTGAATTTAACTTGATTGAATGTCAGAGTAATGTGTAGGTTGGGATCCTTTCAGTTTTACCTCATGTCTGTTCTCATGTTTTAATCTGCAGCAATCCTTTGAATTAAATAATACAAAGGCAAGACAGGCATGTGCAATAGCTTTGTAAATGATCTCAATATGAAACAATTAACTATTAAAGAATAGACAAAGATACAGCTGTCTTGTCATTTAGTAAAAAAAAAACCCATTGACTGAGCCATGAAAGCTTTTAACTAAGAAATAAATATTTTTTTTCAATGAAGGACCTAATGATTGACATAAAATTTTCAAAGCAAAGTTTTAGTAATGGCCGCTTATCCAGTCCTAGGGTAGGTGGTGGTTGTGGCCTGTTGCGACCTGACCCCTGGGAGCAATGCTGGGCTGGACGACCAGCAGTTGGGAAATCCCCTTGCTGGCCACGGAGTAGGGCGGGAGTTCCTGCCAGTCCCAGTTTTGAATTCCAGCCAATCATGCCAGTCCATGGTGGGGCAGGGCTCAGGAGCGAACCAGAGTGGAGCAGGCTTCACTACAGTACGTCCTCTGGATTTAAAAGACTGGCTGCCCTGACTTTGGGACTGCGGTCAGCCGAAGAGCACATCTCCCCATCCCTCCCTCCCTTTCATGCTTTGGGCCTGTTGTATATTAATGTTTCTTCCTCTAGGTTATGTGATTGACAGCCTTGCTCTAGTTCTTTAATGGTTGCCGTATCCAGAGCTGGGAAGGAATTTGCCTGCAAATAGATACACCCTGTTTGCAGGCTTTGCCCTCCACATAGCAATGGTCACAACTTTAGCTGACGTAGGCACTGGGGTGGAATTCTTCCTTCAGCAGTGTGGGAGGGCCATCCATGTAGACCTGCATCTTGTGATGGACCCATTAATCCCATGATCAATCTTTCATGCCTCAGCTTTCCACCAGGATGCTGGGAGGGATACATACCCAATGCCTAAACCAAATTCTACATATATCTGGAATATCTGGAATTGTGCCCAATTTCAAATCCCAGAACATTGTTCTTGTCTCATTTCTTCACCTTTCTAGACTAGGACTAGCTCCTGGGAAAGGGGTCACTGCAAGTGGGACTGCAACAGGTACTCTTGGAAACGGTGAAGCATTTGTTGTTGTTTAGTTGTTTAGTCATGTCCGACACTACATAATTCTGAAATGATTTGCTTCTAGGCTATTCTTGTTTTGGAGCCCCAATTTGGCTCAATAGGCCTTGTAAACATTCCTAATACACAAACAACAATGTGCAGAGGAGAGGGGGGGGAAAACCTCAACTCAAATTTAACAGGACTTTAAAAAACAAATTGCCCAAGGTTGATGGTTGAGAGGTTTTAACACTAGATGCCCTTACTTCAGTGGAAGAAAACTGAACTTTTCTCTACAAACTTTACAGGCCAATATAGCTCATGTGTATTATATGTTTTAAAGTTCATTTCTCTCCTCGGCATTCTGCTGCTTCAGTCTCCCTCTGCTGAGGCTTTTCTATTTTAGTTCACAAGGTCCCGTGACCCTGTCAGCCAATAACACAACAACAGAAGCAATGGAAACTTCTTTCTGAAATAAAAGTAAGTCAAAATAACTCGGCTTTTTCACGTTCTGCTCTTCCTCAGAATCACTTTTGTTTACTGCTGTTTTTATTTTCAGCATGTTAAACACAACTCATGGTGCCCAGGGGAGTAATTAAAAAGTTTCTTCAAACTTCTGTTTTCGTAACGTCACTTTTATTTATGGTGTGTCTTCGGTATATTGCAGTGTGACTGATCCTTCAAAAGAGCAACCAAATTGAAGGAATGCCTGTCAGAAGCTGAATAACTTGCACATAGATGCAGATTTCATCCTTATTTTTTTTCTAAAACTGGTCCAGTAATTCAACAGTTACTATTCAGTGAGGATTTGTGTGCCAGGTCTCTCCCCAGTTTTCTCTCTGACCCATTCAGGAGCAAGGAACGAAAGTATTATTAAAAAGGTCACATGTTCTAGCCATGACAAATTGCACATAAAACAGCAGTTTTTAAGCTGTTATCATGGATTGCAGTACTATTAATCTTAAGTGGTTTCAAGATTTTAACCTGAATTAAATAGTTAGCACACTTAAGAGAATATTAAATAAGTAAAATGAAATCCAGCAGGATTTGGGATGACATAACTTTTATGTTCATGAGATTCATTTGTATCCAGGATGAACATAAAATGTGCATACTGTACAGGAAACAGTGAATGCACACAACATATCTGGAATTAGAGCTACATCTTCAGATTAGAGTTGTTATCTTTTACTAAAATATTCTATAAATATTTTAGTGACAAATACCCCAGTGTATTAAGAACGAGCCTTTGTGAAGTGCTATGTTTGTTTCCCTGAGTAATATGTGGTAGTTAACTCCCCCCCCCCCCCGTAATAGGACAGAAACTGTGATATTGGATTGGCATCTCTGTGTGAAAACAGAAAGCTTTCCAAGTTACACAGATTTCTACTCTTAGATAGTAATAAGATATGGTCCAGTTTTAGCCATATAAAGAGAGTGACTTTTAAAAAAAGAACTATGCGGCAATTTAATAATTTAAGGTCAATGCCATCTTAATCATGTAACATTTAGCAGATGTTACTAGTAATTAACTGAATCATTGTGTATTTAAAGTAACACATAAAATATTGTTTTTCAGTTGACCTGTTTCTTTTATTAAAAATAGCACTATAGTTTAAACCCATAGACCATAATTATCTTACAGATTTAAACTGTAGTAATTCCCTCCTCCCT
Source organism: Podarcis bocagei (assembly GCF_964188305.1). Lineage (NCBI taxonomy): Eukaryota > Metazoa > Chordata > Lepidosauria > Squamata > Lacertidae > Podarcis > Podarcis bocagei. The sequence continues at coordinate 52,873,109 of NC_138127.1, forward strand.
GGGAATTGCAGTTCTACCAGAAGTGATTACAATTAAAGTGGTGTGTGTGTGTGTGTGTGTGTGTGTGTGTGTGTGTGTGTGTACAATCCGTGCATCAAGGGCCTTCTGGCGGTTCCCTCATTACGAGAAGTAAGGTTACAGGGAACCAGGCAGAGGGCCTTCTCGGTAGTGGCGCCTGTCCTGTGGAACGCCCTCCCAGCAGATGTCAAAGCAATAAACAACTATTTTACTTTTAAAAGTCATCTGAAGGCAGCCCTCTTTAGGGAAGTTTTTAATGTTTGAAGCTGTACTGTTTTTAATATTCAGTTGGAAGCCGCCCAGAGTGGCTGGGGAAACCCAGCCAGATGGGCGGGGTATAAATAATAAAAAATTATTATTATTATTATTATTATTATTATTATTATTATTATTATTATTATCATCATCATCATCATCATCAATACAGGATCACAACTTCAGAAGAACCTAAGAAGTTGCCTTGTACCGAGTTAGACCACTGATACCTCTGGCTAAGTACCGTGTACAAACTAGACATAATGTTAATTGTATGGATGCAGTTAATGTGCATATGTTAAAAAATGTAAATAGCAGCCATGGGAAATCAGAGCAGCCTATCTGGGGATTGGGTGGGGACAGGGGGAGCTTCTCAGTGGTCAGAGGATTTAGTGCATTATGCACCAAGAACCACTCTTTCCCTGTCAATGCCTTTAGAAATGTCAAGCAGAATACAGAGACAGAGCTTCATGAAAAATTAGATAGGGAATAACAAACTTTGATATAATATAATATAATATAATATAATATAATCTCAAATTTTAAAATATTTTCATTATTCTACCTAAACATAGCATCTAGAGCATTGTGCAAAACAACCTAACAGCCAATATGTGCATCCATGATACGGGAAATGATCTCCAGAACCCCAAATCACATTTTGTTTTAGCGTATAGCTTATTGTGTTTTTTTTTTAATGAACTTGATTAAGTCTGCTGGTAACCATATTCGCAGATATTTTGATATTTTTTATAACCAAGGAATTTTAAAAAAAGCTTTTGGAATATGTTTTATTCTCATTGAAATGCTGTGTTGAGGAGCCCTAGACCTCAAATTGGTAGCCAGTATAGTTCAGCTAGGACAGGAGTAGGGAATGGGTGACTATCGATTTCAGTTTCTCTCAGTTTCTAATTTTCCCAATCTTAAAGTTCATTTCATCATTGTGCACTAACCACAGTTTTTGAACCATCTTCATAGGCTGCCCAGCATAGAAGGAGATTACTAGATGGATGACTCTGCCCAAATACCAACCAAATTCCAAACCCAGCTCTGTTCTCTTTTGGTGGAGAACTGCTTGGCTGTCCCCTCATATAATAAAATAAGAACAAAATAAGTGAAAGAATAATGAGAAGAGTAGGAGTGATACTTTCTTCATTAGCAGACTTTCAGTGCATGAAAGGTGGTCATAAGAATAAGGAAAAAATAAAAAAAATCCTTCCTGTAGCACCTTAAAGACCAACTAAGTTAGTTCTTGGTATAAGCTTTCGTGTGCATGCACACTTCTTCAGACACGAAAGCTTATACCAAGAACTAACTTAGTTGGTCTTTAAGGTGCTACAGGAATGAATTTTTTTATTTTGACTATGGCAGACCAACACGGCTACCTATCTGTAATAAGAATAAGGACTTACAGTTTGCAAATCCGTAGGCAGAAGGAACAGAGTTAGCAGTAATGTGTCAGAACCATAATATTGATATCCTAGAATACAAATAGGAGGGTTGTTTTTTTAAATGTTAATAAGTTCGATCAATAAAGCCTCTGACTTTTTAATCCACTTTCTAGCTCCCTCTGAAGTGCTGAAAGGCAGTCAGGTAGCAAGATATGTGCTGTAAGAATAGCTTGATTTTAACTATTCCCCCATGCAGTGCCTGTAACCCAGACCCAGCAGGCATGTAACTTGTGAAAACCAAAAACTGAATCTGTTCTGAAACAGATAATTATTTTCATTATTCAATCTGAGTGAAATTCATGCATGAAGTAAGTTAGGCTTTTGAGCCTTTTTTTATTCTCAAGTAAAGACAAAGGGGCCTTTATAGTTTCATATTTGTGTGCTTTGAAAGAAGAAAGAACATATTCATATGGGAAATAATCAGATGTGATTGCTGAAAAGAGCAGATATAAACTTTAAATTTTTAATCTTACTAAAACTAATTTTATGTTGAAGTACCATGCAAGTTCCAAACAAGCAATTTACCTTTCTTTCTTTCTATCACCTGCCTTTTCCAATGCTGACAGCAGTGTACAACATAAAAACAACTACAAAGTCACCCAGTAAATTAACAATAATACAAAGTTAACAAGTAGGGTTCTACTGTACTGTCCAACTAAGTAGCCAAAAATCTTCAAACAGAGGGCCTTACACAACAGCCTGAAGCTCAGGTAGATGGGAGGAGCCTCCCTAGCTCAAATGTTCTTCCATAACACCAGGGCAACCTGATGCACCACTCACATGTAGGGCATGGATTGAAGTAGGACCATGCTTTTAGCTCCACCCCCGACCTGGGTTGGGGAGTTGATTTTCAAACAACTGCACATTGAGCACAGTTGTCTGCATGAGAATCATTTAACTCATTGTCTTGTTAGCTTAATTTAAAATAGATCTTGCTGGTATGAAAAGCAGAAGAACACTGAGTGAGACTAATAAAACTTTGAAGGGAAATAATATGTTCCTAGGGATCTGTAACAAAACCGCTACATTCTGACAGAATCGTAAATCATCTAGAAAGCAGGAAGATAATGAGGGAATGTGTAAATCTTCAGATGAAACCTGTTATTGAAGTATGTTATAAGTGAGAGTAAAAGTTGAAGACTTAGTAGCATAGCTGCCAGCTGTCAGTGATACCTCAGTGTGTGTTGTAAATGGAGATGCTAGGAAAAATGCTTAGTGTTGTAGTTGCCAGTGTGGTTGCACATGAAACTGTAAGTAAGGCGCACTGTAAAAGGAATCATAACCGTTTTTGTCTGTGGAATTTGTGTACAATTTATTTTTGGCAGATAAATGAGTTTATTTCCTCACTTAACTGTACAGTAACACTAGCTTCAATCTATGTCTGGTTATGAAAAGCTATACAGATTCTATATAATAAAGGAGAAAGAAGAGCCTTGCTTCAGACCTGAGTAAATTGCTTCAGAAGAAAACCCTCTTTGCCCCTTAAAAAAGCATAGAGCCCCAGGAGAGCTTAGCTTTGGTGCTGAAGAGAAGGCACATTCGCTGACTGCTTCAGATGAGTGGCTCACAACACTGTCCAATATACTTTGGACAGTACACTTTGACTATAGCTCTTTTATGACCCACATTTTGTGACCACATCTTAAGCATTGCTAAAATACTTTGCTGAAATAGAGTTATGCCACTACCAACACCACCATACTTTAATGTTACTTTCTGTATTATGGTGCTATAGTGCTAGAATGCTCATTTTAAAAGAAAATTAAGTTTCCAGTTACCACCATTTTAGCAGCATGGTTAATGATGGTTAAAAAGATTTCTATTAAACATTTTTCTGTAAAATGATGTTATAGCATGCAAACAAACATATATTTATTTGTATGCCACCTTTCCATGGTTAAAACCATGTTCAAGGAGGCTGACGACATGTAAAAAAACAACAAAAATAGTCATAAACCATCAATAAAACATCAAAAGTAAACAAATGGAACAATTTCCACATAAATCATAAGAAGATATAAAATAAAGATACAAAAAGTTAAGATCAATAACAGCAACAACCTACCCTCAGCGAAACCCTCTAAACAATACCCCAGCCCAAGGGTCTGTTCTGTAAACACCCCCCCAGCCAGGTGAAAAAAGGTCTGCCAGGCAGGTAACAGCTCTTCAAGGACTCACAGCCAAGATGGTCTTGACTTATAGCCAGCATGGTTGTGTTATAGCACTATACCTCCCTTTCATTAAAATGTAAATAGCTGGAAAAGCATTTTAGCAATAACTAAAAGATCACTTGATTAAAAAGGGGGTTGTCTTAAAATGGTACCTGCCCCAGAGTACCAAAGTCAGACTTCTGCCGCCTGAGGGGGAATTTTTTTTAAAAGAACCACAAGGAAAAAACCAAGATGACAATGACTGCATGATGACATTGTGTGGATGCCATGTAAAAAGTGAGTGAAAAGCACCTAATGTGGAGCAGTCTCTGTTCTTGTAAATAGGGTTTTTAAGCAGGGAATTGCTTGTGGGAAGCAAGTTGTTGTTTAGTCGTATAGTCGTGTCCGACTCTTCGTGACCCCATGGACCAGAGCACGCCAGGCACTCCTGTCTTCCACTGCCTCCCGCAGTGGGAAGCAAGTATCTTTGTAATAATTGCCTATATATATCAGCAGCACCTTTATGCCTTTTTTCACTTTACGTTAACAAACAAATCTTCTAAAAATGTTGCAAAACTGTTCTAGTTTCCTTGCATGACTCACTGAAGCTAAGGCAATGGAAGCCCACAACAAATATGTATACCGCCTTTGAATTCCTTCTGGAGTAGTTTTATAGGTTTGGCCAGAGATTAAAGAGAGTTAGAAAAAGGTACAAGTTATGCCGCAGGCAATGATGGCTGACGCTATCACCTTTCTCTATCTCTGTCATTCTGCCCCAAGTCTTTGTGTCAGTCTATTTAGTTTATTTCTTTACTACATCTGGTACATTGTCTTAAGACAGGTCCAGTTGGAAGTCTATTTATTTCTCAATCCATTTCCCCAGAATCTGGGGTACAGTACTGGCTTCTCTCATGGGTTTTTGAGGACGAGTGAAATAACAGTGCTACAGTATGCTGTAAATAACATTGCAGAAGTTTGGATAATGATGAGACATTTAGACGAGAGTTATGCTAACTCTCATGGTAATTAGCACTTAATAGGAATCAATTGCTGGAAGTAAGAACTGGAATGCAAAATTTTGAATTTGCTCACATAACATAGTAACAGAATATCACAATTGTAGCTGTGGCTGAGACTATGAACTGTTGACATGTACCGTATTTTGCGCCCCATAGGACGCTCCGGCTCATAGGACGCACCTAGTTTTTTGGGGGGGAAATAAAGAAAAAAAAATTATTTCCCCCCCCAGGTGCGGGGCTGGAAGAACCAGGTCGGGGAACAGTGGGAAGGCACGCTCTGCCTCCCCGCTGTCCCCCGAGCTTGTGGGGCTGGCAATGGGGAGAAGTGTGCTGATCCCGGGACTGCAGGCAGCTCTGCGCCGCCATCCGGAGCGGGGCGGGACTTAGCGCCCCGCTCGGGATGGCGGCGCGGATCTGCCTGCAGTCCCGGCACGGCAGGCAGCTCTGCGCCGCCATCCGGAGCGGGGCGGGACTTAGCGCCCCGCTCGGGATGGCGGAGCAGATCTGTCTGCAGTCCCGGGACGGCAGGCAGCTCTTCGCCGCCATCCCGAGCGGGGCGGGACTTAGCGCCCCGCTCGGGATGGCGGCGCAGATCTGCCTGCAGTCCCGGCACGGCAGGCAGCTCTGCGCTGCCATCCGGAGCGGGGCGGGACTTAGCGCACCGACCCCTCTTGCTCTCCAGGCTTCAGCGAAAGCCTGCATTCGCCCCATAGGACGCACCCAGATTTCCCCTTCATTTTTGGAGGGGAAAAAGTGCGTCCTATAGGGCGAAAAATACGGTATGTTGCCTTGCCTGTTTACTTTGCTCCGAGATGGTCTTGAGTTTACTTTTTATGTTGTTGCAATTCTGTGGTTTTTAAAGTCTAATTTGTAGGGGCAACTTTCAGTTGCTGACGTCCAGGTTTATAAGCAAATCTGGCCAACCATCTGTATGCTTGACCTTGTCCATCATTGTTCATCACATTCTAACAAACAGATTGTCTGGTTGGATCCGGGAGATGAGAGTGGGACCAGTTTCTTTTGAAGGAGACAGTGATTTGGCCTCTGATGAAAAACCTAACCTGGATCCAGAAGAAGTTAGCAATAGACCGGTACCTAACCTTCCTTGATAGTAGTTGCTGAAGGGTGGTTGTTGGGCAACTCTATATACTTTTGGACAAAGCTGATTTCTAGATTACTTATTAATTTGGAGTAGGTTTTGGAACTGAAACTGCCTTGAACAACCAGCAGAATGGCATTTATTGAGGGAAAGGCAGGGAGAGTGTGACCTTGTTAATTTTCTTAGACTTCTTAGTGGCCTTTGATACTGCTGACCATGTTGGGCAGGCTTTCTGAGTTGTGGATTGGCGGCACTGCTTTGTAGTGGTTCACTTTTAATTGGAGACTAACCCCTTGAAGATTCTATTTCTGGGTCCCATCTTTCCCCCCATGATGTTTAACATCTATATGAAACAAATGGGTGGCATCATCTGAACATACGAGACTCAATCTGTACCAGTGTTTCTCAAACAGTGGGCTCAGACCCATCACTAGGCCTTGGGCCACGTTCTGGTAGAGCTCAGTGCCACAGCCTCTCCAGCGCTTCCTAACTTGCCTGCCCCCCACGCTATGTGTGATGGGCAAAGGTGGTCAGTTTACAAATGAGTTCAGTAGAGTAGGCATTACATTCCTCCTCTGAGGTAAAAGGGCCAGAAAAGATAAAAGATGAATAGGTATCATCATTATCATCAACAAATAAATTGGAAATAGAATAGATGAGTGTAAGAGAAGAAAATTATTATAGGAGGAAGCAGTAGTGGCTGGTGGGGCTTCATTGCTCCTGGCTTACTGGGAGGGACCTATTCTAGCTTCCAGTTGAGCTCACAATAAGATGAGGTAATATGAATAACCAATAGCATCCCTTATATTCCTAAAGTTGTTTGGCTCTGGCTACAAATAGCCAATGAAGTCTCATCTGTTTACTCTAGCTTGGCGCCTCAGTCTGAGTAACTTGTTGGTTATGGACACGATGGTTAACTCCTACACTGACTGGTTAGTCAGTCAGTCAGTCACTACCAATGATATTGTGTTGAACAAGAGGTCTGACAAAATGATTTTTCAGTAGCTTGTCACTTTCAACTCAGTAGATCCATGAGTAGACAGACATAAGAGAAAATTTCAGAAAGAGGGATGTTAAAGGGTTTAAAGGGTTTGTATGCATTGTATCAACCAAGCAATGCCCTTGTCCAAATATGACAGGTTTTGACACAGTTTCCCTTCATAGATCAGATCTGCTAAGTTGATATTGTGATCCACCATGGGAGGGGTGTGTCTTTAAATAGAGCTTATAAATGCTTTAAAAAAATAAAAATGAAATGAAAATAAATAAATAAAATGGATGGATGGATAGATAGATTAATACAAAAAACAGTGAGCTCATGTTCTATTTTGGGGGATATAATTAACAAAGAAACAAAGAGGTACCGTATTTTGCGCCCCATAAGACGCTCCGGCCCATAGGACGCACCTAGTTTTTTTGGGGGGAAATAAAGGGAAAAAAATTATTTCCCCCCCAGGTGCGGGGCTGGAAGAACCAGCTCGGGGAACAGTGGGAAGGCACGCTCTGCCTCCCCGCTGTCCCCCGAGCTTGTGGGGCTGGCGATGGGGAGAAGTGCGCTGATCCCGCGACTGCAGGCAGCTCTGCGCCGCCATCCCGAGCGGGGCGGGACTTAGCGCCCCGCTCGGGATGGTGGCGCAGATCTGCCTGCAGTCCCGGGGCTGCAGGCAGCTTTGCGCGGCCATCTGGAGCGGGGCGGGCTTCGCCCCCGGCTCCCGGTGGCCGCGCAGAGCTGCGCTGATCCCGGGACGGCAGGCAGCTCTGCGCCGCCATCCAGAGCGGGGCGGGACTTAGCGCCCCGCTCGGGATGGCGGCGCAGATCTGCCTGCAGTCCCGGCAGGGCAGACAGCTCTGTGCCACCATCCCGAGCGGGGCGGGACTTAGCGCCCGCTCCCGATGGCCGCGCAGAGCTGTGCTGAGCCGGGGACTGCAGGCAGCTCTGCGCAACCCTCGGAGCCCGTCTCCCGAGGGTTGCGCAGGGCTTCCTGAAGCCTGGAGAGCGAGAGGGGTCGGTGCGCACCGTCCCCTCTCGCTCTCCAGGCTTCAGCGAAAGCCTGCATTCGCCCCATAGGACGCACCCAGATTTCCCCTTCATTTTTGGAGGGGAAAAAGTGCGTCCTATAGGGCGAAAAATACGGTAATAGCAGCTTTCTTTCTTGTAATGGTAGCTGTGTTGTTTAGGTAGCAATAAAATTTACAATAGACATTAACTTCCATTTAACTGCATAATATAGGCTTGAGAATTCCTGGCACCTCCTGGGCTGGTTCCCCTCCCTGATAGGGGCCTATCCCCCTTGCTACTCTCAGAAATAGCCAGTCACCAGCCCTCTGCTTCTGGGCAGAAGGAGAAAGCTATGCAAGTGGAGGCTAATGGTATGTTCCCTTGCTTTTGTCACTCTTTATAAGCTAGACATGAGTGGGTGAACAGGCAAGGGAAGAATAAGAAGAGGGCTAGACATCTGACAGTTGGAGTATGAGCCTCAGTCTTGTGATGTCAACGCCATACACTCCAACCATTATAACAGGACATTCCTGGAATTACAGAAGCCATCCCAGCTTCTGATTTGATCCTGGAGTGTCCCAGGGATGCGCTGGCCCTTGCAGTGGTGCCGTGCTCTTGCAAGAGTCAGCTAACTCGTGTAAGCTGCACTCTGGTGTAAGCCAGCTGACTTGCCTCCTGATTTTCATCAAGGGAATGTTGGAGGGTATTCAACTCCTGATACTGGGTCTACATCTACATACAGTGGTATCTACGGTTACAAAATCCGTTCCAGAGGTCTGTTCGTAACCAGAAACCACTCGTAACATGAGGCACACTTCTGCTAATGGCACCTCCTTCTGTTGCTGCGCCACCGGAGTGCAATCTCCGCTTGCATCCCGGGGCAAAGTTTGTAACAAGGGGCATCTACTTCTGGGTTAGCAGAGCACATAACCCGAAGAATTTGTAAGAGGGACAGCTCGCAACACGAGATACCACTGTATTTTGCCAAGTGATGTGCAACCTATGCAGTCCTATGCATGTTTTCTCAGAAGTGCCTCTTCATCCAATGGGGATTACTCTCAAGTAATTAAGAATGGGTTTTCCTCCCATTCCTCCTTTGCCTCCCTCCCCCAGCTGTTCTGGATGATCAAGGGACCCATTGGTGCAGCAGTAAAGTGCTGCTGAGGTCTCTCTCTCCTCCAGTGGAACAGTCTCCAGTGGATCTCAGTTGCTCTCCTTCATGGGAGGGTAAGTCTGGCTCTACCCCATATAATTGATAACTATTTCTTTCGGGAAGCTTTTAATGTTTGATGTATTATAGTATTTTAATATTCTTTTGGAAGCCGCCCAGAGTGGCTGGGGAAGCCCAGCCAGATGGGCGGGGTATAAATATATTATTATTATTATTATTATTATTATTATTATTATTATTATTATTATTATTATTATTACACTGCCATGCGGCTTACAAGTAATGCTTAAGAAACAGCAACTGATAAAACATACTAAAAGAAAAGCATCAAAATGACAGTTGTAAAGCAATAGCTAATGGAGCTGTTCTCAGCATTTTTCCACAAATGAAAAAGCAAGGCCTTTCCACAATTTGGGTGTCCCAGCTCACAAGGCCTTATTTCTCATACCCACCTCCCCAACCCCCAAGTCTGTAGCCAGAAAGAATGCTCTCAAAGGGAAAGCAATGTTTTTGGGCATGTTCACATTGAAAGTATTTGCACAAAATGCCCCCCTCCTGCCAGTTTTGCTGTTTTAATCAATCAATTTCATTTCCTATCGGAGGTTGTCAGGTCATTGTATGTGCTTTCTAATAACTGTTTGCCTGAATAGTCATACTATATGTAATTGATCCTTGTAAATTGCCAATAGTTTTGTCAATGTGAGCCAGAAATGACTTTCAGACTGTTGTCTGAGCTCAACGTTTTCTAGGGGTTTGGGCAGAATAGTTCACACTTTGTCCTGTTGCGCTTTCAAATATAGTGGTACCTCAGTTTAAGAACAGCCCTGTTTACGAACTATTTGGTTTATGAACTCTGTAAAACCAGAAGTAGTGTCCCGGTTTGTGAACTTTACCTCAGTCTATGAATGATATCTAAACAGTGGAATGGCACTGGTGGCGAGAGACCTCATTAGGGAAAGTGCGCCTCAGTTTAAGAACAGTTTCGCTTTAAGAACGCACTTCTGGAACGGATTAAGTTTGTAAACCGAGGTACCACTGTATGAAACGTGAAAAACTGGGAATGGAAACAAAGTAGGCAGCTGTGATGTTATTGTTGCAAAGCTCAGAAAGGCTTAGATGCAAGTCTCTTTCTATTTTAATCTGAATGCTTGTGGTTGGGAGTGGTTGAGATAAATGACTTGGGGCTCATCTTGAGGCTTAGGGCAGTGTTTCTGAAGTAATTATTTATTATATTAATTTGGCTTTCCCAAACGTATAATAAATCCCAGAAAGTACTTTGCAGTATGTTTATCTTTACGCAGTGCCAAGCCATGTCCTTATCCTCATAAGAAACAGTTCTATTTGTGTTTGAGTTTGCAAATTCTGACCTGAAGCAAAATTACCCTTTTCAATAGGAAATGAAGACATGCTCCCTCTACTTCAGGATGAGAAGTAAAATACAGTTTCATGGCCTGGGCAAGAACATTAAAAGTAATATCCTGGCCAACAGTTTGCTTACTCAGTATATTACTCTTTTCCTAATTCACCAAACTGGATTGTTTTTCGTTCAGAACTGCTGTGTCACGTTGCTATATTCTATGCCAGTCATACTGAATTTCAAGGAGGTGTCTGTGCATGCAGTAATACACCTATATATAGATTTTAAAACATCAGGAAATTACCAACACTACAATCCATTTTTATTATTTTGTTAACACCCCATTTTCTTAAGCAGCCTTCCTGTCAACAGTGAATTCCTTGTGGAACTGTTCATGGTCATTCTCACTACAGCAGGGAAGACACTTCTAAAGGGAAAGCTCTACTTCTAAATAACAACGCTTGAAGGATTTGATTTCTGCAAATTCCTGTGTAAGCTATCCTGATTTGCAGCTTGACTAAGGTGTGGATTGGAACATAATTATCTTTATGATTTCACCCTTCTCCAGATATTGTGATATGGTTCTTGGCTCAGAAAACATACAAAAATGTGTTCAACTGAGTAGTTTAGGAAATTGTTCAGAAATGCATACGTTGAGATAAAAATACATATTCAAATACTATTTTGTGATAAAGTTGGATTTATATGTAGATGTTTTTAAAGAATCCAGAACAAACTTAGGAGTGATCACGTGAAAAATTTACACAGACTGGAGATGGATCTTTTCATTTCTTCAAATACACATTTTCAATTACTTTTGCAATGATGCTAGGTGCAATTAAAAATAATACTTCAAGATATAATATTTTTTGACCTTTTTTTCTTTATAACATGAAGGACATACTTATGCACGGTGCAATGGATCCAAACTACAAGAAAGAAGATTCCACCTAAACATTAGGAAAACTTCCTGACAGTAAGAGCTGTTCGACAGTGGAATTTGCTGCCAAGGAGTGTGGTGGAGACTCCTTCTTTGGAGGTCTTTAAGCAGAGGCTTGACAACCTTATGTCGGGAGTGCTCTGATGGTGTTTCCTGCTTGGCAGGGGGTTGGACTCGATGGCCCTTGTGGTCTATTCCAACTCTATGATTCTATGTACGATGCCTTTTAAAAAAGTGGCTTTTACAAGTTTTATGAAATGACAAAATGTGTAAGGTTTTGTTAAAAATAGCATGTAAACGATTATTCTAGCTACAATGGGCTTCCTTTTCTTCAACTAAGAGTTATAAAACCAGGGAATATTAAAGAAGATTCTAGCTATCATTTTTAAAAGTGGAACTACATATTATGGGAGACACAAAGCTGCAGACAAAAATGATGAGCTTGTGCCAAGTTATTCTCTTCCATAATGTGGGAAACTTGTGAATATTTGCAGAGAGAGAATTTGGGCCAAAAGTGAAATTAAATGAAATGAAATGTGGCAGGACTCAGTGTTGGCCTGGACACATCCAATAACCAAAATAACAAAAACTAGACAAAACAAATGGCCAAGGCAGTGTTTTTTGTCTTGGAATACAAATTACAGCATGCCATTGGTCAGTTCACAGTTGACTGTGTGCCTTAAGTGATAGTTTTTGCAAAGTAATCAAGGGTTCAAGCACTCCAACAAGACAGTGGGCAAATTCTAGGCATCTTGAGTAAAAAAAATATGTTGGATATTGGACAAGCTGAAATGATGATGATATAAGGAACCTCTAATGACCCGTATGAAATATGTTTGTGGAATCAGTCCAGTTTGAAGTTCAGAGGATGAAATCTTGCCAAATGTCCCATTATTGTAAAAATAGCCCTAATAGTATGAAGGTCTCCTCCTTCAATAGCAAGGGTTATTATGATGATTTGCTGGCTCTTATGGAACAGTGCAGTTACATTTTTAAATGTTTTCCCTATAGCTACAAGTTTGGAGCATTTGTTTTTAATGCGAGTTGAAATGAATACAGTAGATAACACAAGATCACTCTTACTGTTTTTAAAATGGGGTCATCATCCATTTCAAATAGACGAGGCAAATCAGGTTTTATCCTTCAGGAAACACAAAAATCTCAAGGGCCTGATGACTGCACCCATTTAAAATTGTACTTGAGAGCTGTGAATGAGGGACATTGTTAAGTAAATGTAACCACTGCTTTCTGTATGACATGCTTTTAAATATTTTTAAATACAACCATTGTATTTTCCCTAGTAAAATATTTTAATAGTGTAATAGCTAGAGACATGTGAACCTAAGTCCTGTGAGAGATTTCACCATGATTTATCTTTTATTTTTAAAAAAGATCATCAGAAATACTAGTGGCTTCAGTGATTTCTGCCTTATTCCTTCAGTTACTGTTAAGGAGATTATTAGCTTGATTCTGCCTCTCAAAATACAAGATTTTCACACAAACTCTTACATGCACTGTAATAAAATCAAGCATATTTGGGTACTTTCATTTATTATTTGAGGGAACAATCAGTAACATATAGTTTATAAAATTTCAAGCAGTTTTGTGAAACAACATAAAAATGGGGTGAGGAAATACCCACATTGTTACAATTTATGTATTTTTTTACCTTGCCCTTCTCATGCGCATAATTTACAGCAAATAAAGAACACAGTGAAATAATATTGAAATAAAATGCAACAAAATATAATACAATGGAAGCAGACGTAACAGATTTTTCAAAAGCACTTAGGTTTAATGGGATAAGATGGTCTACAATTTTGGTGCAGCCACAGTGAACTCCTTATCTCTTTTAACAGCCATCCTTGCTTCAGTCATAATAAAGAGAAGACTGAAACAACCAACTTAGCAGGTTGGTATGAGATTCAGTGATTAGGGCTGGCCCAAAATATTTTGTCGCCTGAGACAAATGCAATGTCAGTGCCCATTCTGCTGGTGGACTGGCAGCTGAATCTTATCTCAGCTCTAATGACACCTCCCCCTGTAGGTTAGTTTAAGGGGTCACATGATGGGCCATGTGACATGACACCTCTGTCATTCACCACAGACAGCTGGGGAGCTCTCCAACGTCTGCTTGAGGCAGCTGCTTCACTCTGCCTAATAATGATAGAGCCAGCCCCCAGAAGTGCTCCTTAGGTAACAAGTTAACTTTAAATTAACTTTAAAGATAATTACCATCAGTTTGAATTGTGCCTAATACTTTAAAGGTGTTCTGTGCATGTTTCTATTCCAGCCCATTTTAATGATTGAGGCTATGTCACATTAGCGGCTTTAAACCCAGTGGCGTTGTGTTCTCCCGCTGCATTTTAAGTCACTTTTTCATGTTGCTGTTCATACCAGAGAGTAGTTGGAAGGAATGTTTTGATCCATTACCATTACTTAGTTTGTTTTCTCATACTGAACTCCAATTCACTGACGCTCTTGTGTGTGCATGCACTTCTACAAGTAGCCTGGAGGGCAACAACACGAGAAAAGGCCTTTTCTGTGGTGACTCTCCGTTTGTGGAATGCTCTTCCCAGGGAGGCTTGCCTGCCACCTTCATTACATATATTTAGGCACAGTGGCGTAGCCTCAGTTACTGGTGCACAGAACCAACCCAACCCTTGCTGATGGAGCAAAGTGGGGCTGCCTGCCGACCCATGCAGGGGGGAACCCAGCCAGCTGATTCGGCATTTGGGCGGGCACAGAGAAGCACTGAGCCATGCTGGGGGTGACTGGTTTATGCCTCCGCAAAAAAATTGTGTGCCTAGGGCTGCAGCCCCATCCCCAGCACCCCCTCGCTATGCCCCCGTTTAGGGACCAGGCAAAAGTGTTTATAACCAGGTCTTTGGATGATTGAATGTTCTATGTCCTTTTAAATGTGTTGGTTGGAGGAAGGTTATTGGTTTGCTTTTGTTTTATTTTGCATTTTGTGTTCTTATTTTGTATTTTCATATTGTGAACTATCGTGTGATCTTTAGATGAAGGGCAGTATGCACATTGTATTATTCTTATTTTTAATCAGCTGGAAGCAGGGTTGAGGGAAAGTGAAGCAAACAGAAGTATTTTTCAAGAAGCTATAGGATACTTATGGATTGGGTACTTGGCTTCAAACACTTTCAAAGAGTCTGAGCTGGAGCCAGAATAAGCAGCAATGTGTACGTACATAGCCTGTGTCTATGACTGGAGATCCATGGCCATATTAGAAATGTGAATATTTTAACATTTCAAATTCTAAGAACCAGATATAAATTAGAAACCATCCTGTCTGTGCTTTGTGTGCCACAGAAATGTCAAATACAAGCCAAGAAGATATGGGTCGAAAAGGGAAATGTGCCATTCAGAATTCTGACCCAGCAACCCTGTTTTTGCCTCACATCTGCTATATAAAAAAAGTGAGAATTTGAAGCTGAAATGGCTTTAGGAAGCATAACATATGCTGATTGGATATGATCTCTATAATTTTACCTGTAAATCTGTTAATCTAGGGCAGAGGTGGGGACTCAGGGACCAAATGTGGAATTCCTGTCGTCTGTGTGGCCCTCAGAACTCTTCCCAGTCCACACATCATCTCCTCAGGCCACACCCCTTCTTGGTCCTGCATTATACTTTTTGCCCACCTGGAATGTCTCCTTTAACTCTGATCATGCCTCTTGCTTATCTGGATGGAAGATAGACAGAGGTGGAAACTAGTGAACTGTACAAAGGTAAATTTTACATTCACTGCTCTGCCCATCGCTGGTATGTGGCCCTCAGAAGGTTGTGCAGAAAGGAATGAGGCTGTCAGGCTGAAAAAGGTTCACCACCCCTCTTCTAGGGTATAATGAATATCAATTATATATGAGGGCAGTACATTAAAGTTGAAATGTTAAAAATTATAAATAGTCATAATGTATCCCAGGGTGAAGCTTTGGTTGGATGCATAATGAGACGCAGCACTAGATCTTTGATCTTCTGTAATGCTCGTTTCCTGACTTTCCACTATGACATGAACCATGGAACAAACCATAAAACAGGCAGACAGCACAATCCCTTCCTGAGCCAACCAGCGGGGTTTAATTTGGTCTCACATCTCACTCCAACACCTTTCTATCTCCATGCCTTAGTAAGGTGGCTGGCATTGCCTTTCACACAAACACTGCTAGGACACTTTAAAAATTAAGTAACACTTTAAAAATTAAGTTTTAAATAACTGAACTGAAACAACCGTGAATTTTGTCTCCAAATGGTTGCGATAATGACAAAAGAGTGTTTGTCCTTCTGAGCCAAGAGAAGTTTGGCAATTTACAGTAAGTTATCTCATCTGCATTCTAGCCTTTAATTTGATCACGTGGTTTGTCACCATGAGAAGAATTTTCCAGACTAGATATTTTCTTCAGAAGCAGTACTGCAAAATGACATGTTATTTCTTACCGATTGAGTGGATTGCACCTCTTATGTGGTAGTTCAACAGTTCCACTCCAAGGATAATGACAGTTGACAGGGACTATAACACTGATTTAGAATTAGTGCACAAATAAAGGGATTCTTGCTTTGGGCAATATTACTAAGTAAACTGAATAGAAGGAAAACCTGATGCTTGGAAAGGGCAAATGGGAGTTACACAGCTTGTAGTTTACTATTTTCTATTACTGTGATCTGTCATTAGGGTATTATATTGCAAAGTTTTTATTTCTGGGAACAAAAACAGTGCCACAGGCAACAAAGAGGCTGCTATGTATCCAAGCATCCAAATAGCCCTTGAAGGGAAAATTGGAATTTCAAATAGCCAACCAATTACCGTAGTTTTTTTCTTGCTTGGTAATCTCCTGAAATAACCAAATGTGTTTCTTTTTGACATAAGTACACTTTACAAACTACAGTCATACCTCTAGTTGCGTTCAGGTTGTGGATTTTCAGGTTGTGAATGTGGCAAACCCAGAAGTGTATACTTCTGGGTTTCACCGCACGTGCAGAAGCATTCTTCGTGCTTCGTGCATGCACAGGAGCGCTCTATTTCATCATGCGCAGAAGCGGCACTCTACTTATGGACTTTTCGGGGTGCGAACGGCACCCTGGAATGGATCGCGTCCGTAAGTAGAGGTACCACTGTATAGTATTAGAAGTTTCTTCTAAATTGTCCAACCTTGCCAGAATTTTTCCCGGAGATTAACCTTACAATAAAATTTCTCAATATGCTTGAGATGCCAGCCTTACATTCCCAGGTAAAACTTGTGCACTTGTCATCCTATGTTGATCTTCTAAGAGAGCCCTATTGATTTCGGGAAAGTGTGCATAGGATCACAACCTTGATGTGTTTAATTTTGGAGACATTCAACCACAAGGCAATTATTACTGCCATTTGTATATGTTATACATTTGATTACACCTAAGCTGACTGGATGGCAATAAGAGTAATTTTCCATTAGCTAAATTTAGAAGACTGAACACTCATAAAGTTAAGCAACTGGTGTATGTGTTACTATGAGACTGTAGCCTTGATAACACCAGAAAGAAAAGGTAACACTGAAAATTGCTTTCCATTGCTATAAATACTCCTGGAAACAGACCTTGAGCAGTGATGATTCTGCGAGGTTGATTTCCTGTGCCTGTGTCTTTAGGGCAAGGAGGTTTTGTTTACAATTACAAATCTTTTTAAAAGTTATTTAAATAGATTGAATA
Source organism: Podarcis bocagei (assembly GCF_964188305.1). NCBI lineage: Eukaryota > Metazoa > Chordata > Lepidosauria > Squamata > Lacertidae > Podarcis > Podarcis bocagei. The sequence goes on from NC_138127.1 coordinate 52,890,268, forward strand.
TCAATGTTCTTTTGTGCCCATCAAATACGCGCTTTTCCCACTTTGCTAGTTTCTGAGTCCCACAAAATATATTTGGGTTAACTCACCAGAAAATTGAGCCATGAGAGGTGACCTTTTGAGCTCCAGGGTTAGCAAAGAATTAGATTAGTACGTATCTAATATCCCTCTGTGGATTGCTACAGAGTGTGATCTGCAGCCACAGGCTGTGTGGTAGTATGTAAGGTAAAGGTAAAGGACCTCTGGAAGGTTGAGTGCAGTCAAAGGCGACTGTGGGGTTGTGGTACTCATCTCGCTTTCAGGCCGAGGGCTTACCCTCACTTTCAGGCTGTGTTTGTCCACAGACAACTTTCCAGATCATGTGGCCGGATCATGTAGCCAGCATGACTAAACTGCTTCTAGTACAGCAGAACACCGTGACAGAAACTAGAGCACACAGAAACGCCATTTACCTTCCCGCCGCAGCGGTACCTATTTATCTACTTACACAGGCATGCTTTCAAAGTGCTAGGTTGGCAGGAGCTGGGACAGAGCAATTGGAGATCACTCCGTCACAGGGATTTGAACTGCCGACCTTCTGATCAGCAAGCCCAAGAGTCTCAGTGGTTTAGACCACAGCGCCATCCGTCTCCCATACATACTGCGTGGTGGTATGTATGAGTTAGTAAGACCTTTGGTAATGGATGAGATCAAGTGTGCTCCATTGGGTAGTGTTTAGAATTTAGTTGTGGAGTAGTCGAATTCAGATGACCTCAATGCTTCACCACAGCTTCATTTCTTCATTTCTAAAATGACATAATTGGCCTCGCTCTCAAGAGATGTGGCAGAGAATAATAAGCATTGCAAATCATTTTGCGCATGAGGAAAATGTTAGGAAAATGATTAATATCAACTCCTCTTCTTTAGCAGATTTTGGGCAACTAGGAAATGAAAAGTACAGACCGAATGTAAGAAAAGTAGGAAAATGCTGTTCTGCGTTGTCAGGATTTTCATTGCCTCTTGCTCAGTCACTGTCTCATATACTTGAAGTGATGAACAGTTCTCCTTTCTTTCTTCACCAGATCATTGATGCTAACTCCTACTTTATAACAGCTGCAAGCATTCTGTGCCTGCTTTTTTAATATAAAAAGTAGAGAACCTATCTAAAAAGCCCAGCTAGCTCCAACATGCTGTTCAAGGCTTTTTGTGAGGGACTAAAAGAAATAATACTCCTTTCCTCCTGAAAAAGATGTTATATTTCACTTCCAAAACAAAACCCACTCCTGTAAATTGCCAGCTGAGTTCATGGGGTATTACTTCTAGGAAAAAAAACATCCAAGAGGAAAAGAAGTGTGTGCAACTGTTGGTTTGAGCAGCTAGGAAAAGCAAAATGGGTTTTCTTTCTTTTCTTTTTACAACAGAAATTTTTAATTAAACTGCCAATGCTTTAAAGAAATGGCTCAGTGAGAAAAGTACTTACTCCTTTTCCATTACTTGTTTAATTTACATGGTGCTCTGTGGATTTTTGCTTCACAGAATGAAATGGACATATACAGGCTAAATCAATATTTCATGTGGCATTCTGGCATCAGCTACTTCTTAAGCAAAACATAAAGTAGTCCCTGGCCAAAGATGCTGTTTAACTGTGTGGCAAACATCAGCTGGAAAATTACAGAATTTGGCCTCCAGCAGGGATATCCAGTACATCCTGAATCCTGCTAATCCCAAACTTACTTTAGAAAGAAAGTTTATAGTCCTCTTACTTGGGTAAAGGCAACATAAGCTGACAAATGCGTATTTCTACTGAATTTTAGGCTTTGCAGGGTGGTCCTGGAAGTCTCTGTATAGAGGCAATTCAGTATGTAAAAAGTGGATGTTTTTAAGAGGTGAAATAAATGAAATGATACGTGTTGTGCACATGTGATAAAGAGACTTCAACCAGGGACATTGCTAGGTATGTAAAGGACTGAGGCAGAGGCGCATGACACAGTAAGAAGTTAGGGATTATAGATCAAGCGTTGCTTACCTCTCAACCATTTTTAGTTCAAAACATGACCCTAGCCTTTGATCAGATTGTTAGGCTCTCACTATGTCGCAGACTTGGGGAAGACTGTTGCTTTGTGATATCACAGAGCTAATAAGTGCAAGAGACACCCTTTGGGGGTGTGGCAGTGTTGCAGGAGCCATTGCCTCCCCCCCCCCCCGGATGTTGGAGAGTTGGGATGCAAGGGGCTATCCTGAGCCGGAGATCCGGCTCTGCTCTCTTCTCTTTGGCGGTCACTCGTAGCCAAGTAAGATTGTCTTCCATGAACACGGTCTTAACAGTGAATCCGTAAGTGACTGTGGAGGCCAGGTCTGGATCCACACATCCTTCCACAGTGGGGACAAAGATTTCTGGGTGGGAGTTGATCATAGTGAGGGTTTGCCAAACGTGCCTTCCTCTTAGCACGTTTCTCCCTTTTGTCCTGAGTCCTAGCATCTTCAAAGTCGATGACACCTTTGGTAAAGACTGGTCTCCAATTGGAGCATTCTCAGGCCAGTGTTTCCCAGTTGTTAGTGTTTATATTACATTTTTTAAAGATTTGCCTTGAGAGAGTCTTTAAATCTCTTTTGTTGACCACCGGCATTGCACTTTCCATTTTTAAGTTTGGAGTAGAGTAGCTGCTTTGGAAGGCAATCATCCGGCATCCGCACAACATGACCAGTCCTACGAAGTACCTGAAGGATTCATTGGCAGTAAAAGTTGGGGTCCTGGCTAGATCCAATTGGCGCTCTGTGCCTGCCACAGAGCTTTTATGAGAGCTTTGGCCTGTTCGTATCCCATGCTGAGTAGAAAACCTGGAGAGATGTTAGTTGCCACAGCCGTTTTCTATGTGGTTTGAAAATCATCATTCATAGTTAGTGGGGGAAGGCCAAGGGGAAAATAAAGACAGTCTGTTGGCATTCCTAAAGTCTGCTGGGATCTCCTCTCTTTCCCAGAATTTTTCAATGAGCTTGTGTTGTGTAAGTTCAATTCCTCCCACTTTGAAGATGGCAGGTATCCCACCAGGTCTGCTGGCTTTGTTGTTTTTCATTTGGTTAATAGTTGTACACAACTCTCCCAGATTTGGAGATACTGCAAGCTCATCTCTAATTTGTTTTTGTGGAATTTGTGAGAGGACCTCAGCAGCTACAGGGGAGTTGTGGTTAAGGAGATGCTGGTAATGTTCTTTCCAGTGCAATGCAATAGCTTCTTTGTCTTTTAGAAGTTTGGTACCGTCTGTTGAGTGTAGGGGGCATATGCCATGATTTATTGGCCCATAGAGCCAGCTCCACATAAGCCTGCTGAATTGGCCAATGACAGGCTGGCTCAGAAGCCAGGGCACACTCTGGGGATGGGCTTGATGGAGCAATCAGGCCTCCCTCAGGTCTGCTCCCAGGGGATTTAAAACTATCCATGCTGACCCCCGACACCCAGCTCTCCTTTCTTGGATCAATCCACCCATCCACTCTATTATTATTGCATTTCACATATTGATTTGGCTTTGCTATGGTAATAGTGGTCACCATATTAGCAGGGCCAGGTAGGAATTTGCCTATCAGGCAAATTGGTTATGGCCTGAAGTTTTTGCCTACCTCATAGCAATCATTACAACTTGGGCAGTTTAGACATTGGGTAACCTTAGTCTTGGATGGGGGGGTTGTACCCTCTTCTTCCCCTCCATAAATAGGGTATCCTGATAAAGGGATCCAGGAAGGAGTTGCTTCTGTCCATATGCCCAGATGGGGGCTTGGACCTCAGCATTCCTCTAGGCGGCGATCACTGTAGGGATCCCCCTATTTGAAGTAAGACATAGGAATCACTACTGCCGGGTTGACCCTTGATGTCATTTCTGGCAGGCATTTCCATTTCTTAATATTTAATGGAGGTATCTGTTTAAAATCCTTCAATCTTAAACCAGAACACACCAACGTTTCAGAGCTTAACCGCCTTTAATGGTATTAATATTTGTACCTGAACATGTTCTACCCTGAGTTTTCTGTAATGCTGTTTATTTAGTCTATGAGGCAACAGATAAAAATGAAATTCCACTGTCAGCCAATTTATGGGGTTGTTGATTTGAGAATTTCTATTAGTCCACAGTAGGATTGTGTATGTGTGTAAAAAAAACCCCCCAAAAAACACCTCACCAGGCATGGGTTGATTGTGCAAAGCTCTAATTCTCTTGAGTCTGCATTTCCCTCTGAATATTTTTTCTTCCCAGGATATTCTTTTTTAATTTGAGAATAAAGAATAAACATTTTCGGGAGAAAACTATTCATACTATGATATGACAAATATTGGTCTCCTGATGTGATCAGCACTCCATATAATCTGGGCTAAAATACAACATTTTGAACAATATGAAAGGAAATCAATGTGTCATTCATTCTGAAAAATAATATATCTTCTGCAATGCCTCACAATATTTTATTTTCCCTTAAGCATAAGCATATTTGTTATAGTAAAACAGTGAAGAAACAGGAGCGTCAACAAACAACAGAAATGATTTGGGGTTTTTTTCATTGGAGGCAATTGCACAGGCCATCTGCTGAATTTAAACTGGTCCCTGCCTCACTTCTAGTGCCTAAATGATTTAGCGGTTTAATTTGCTTGTTTTGTGAAAAATTCCCTTTTTGGCAGGCAAATATGCCACCATAGATTTGTGAAAGTGGCTGAAATTATAATGAAAGTGTTCTTCAACCTTGGCTCCCAAGTAGTTGTTGGCATCCTCAGGCAACTCATCCAATGATCAGGAATAATGGGAGTTGTAGTCTAAAATATGGGGAACCAGCCTACATCACTACAGGTCTCAAACTGATGTTCCCTGTGACGAAAGGAAAACTGCTTACGGCATGAGTCATTAATCCCCCCCCCCACAAAACTATGGGTAGAATGGTTTTTTGGGGGGGTTATTAATCAAATTCATAAACTCTGCTGCTTTTCACAATTTAGTCAAATCACGCATCCATTTATCTCGGGGGACAATGGAGGCATGCACCTTGGGATGAGGTCAAACTGTTGGAAGCTTGCAGCATCTGCTGTGACTGTAGAGAAGAACTTTATTGACCAGGGGCTGCCCTGCTTAAGGTGGGCAGTAGCTAACCAATGAGGCATGGTGGCTTTTTAAAAATAGTAGCTAAGGAAGCTTTCACAAAATGGGGCCCAGCACCCCCTAATTCAAGTACCGCAATCAAAACATGTCTCTTAAAACTACAGAGCCATGCTACTTATGTGTTTCAGTGGGATGGCACAAGGCCAATGAGCATGTTACATAAAATCAAAATCAGAACTTGTGGCCCTTCAGATATGGTTGGACTCCAAATCCCATCATCCCTGATCATAGGCCATGCTAACTGGGGCTGATGTGAGTTGGAATTCAACAACTTTTGGAGGTTTATGGGTTCACCATCCCTGTATTAATCTAGCTGCTGTGCTGTGCCTACGTATTCCTGGTCAAATGTTCTGATTTTATGGTTAATTTTAACATATATGATCTTTTCATCTTTTTAGTAGCTTCATTGCATACTACTTAGAAACCATGGTTTTAAGCAGTATATAAATTGTTGAAATAAATACATATAATAATTGTTGAAATAAATACATTAAAAATAGCAGCAGGGAAGAAAGATTTTAGGTGAGGGAAACAGTGCAGCATCCAATCCAGATGGTGTTTTCTTCATAACAGAAGTGGCTATCTTAACCACACTTTTTAAAAAGTGTGTTTAATGTAATGTGTGATTCGGCCTAGAGCGTGATTCATTAGATTAGGGTTGTATCCACCAGAGTTCTCATTATTGCAAGGACTTCCACTTCACAATAGGATGAGTTTTCCTGCATGCACCCTGCACCCCCATCTGCTCCAGGGGGTTGGGGGAACCCCTAGAACATCTTTTTGGGGGGAGCATAGGGACATGCAGGGAGAGGGAGTAGAAATTCCATTGCACAGGCAGAAGTCATTCAGGTGACTTTGTTGGATGCATGTTTGGTATGGCTACAATGCATGGTGTAGTTGCATTATTTTGTGTCCTTTGAACCAAGAATATCCTCTTGGATGCAATAAAGTAATAGAATTGTCCAGTAGGCCATCTAGTCCAATTTGCTGCTCAATGTTGGGTTATCCCAGCACACATCTGCCCAGCCTCTGCTTGAAGATCTCCAGTGTTGGAGAGCACACCACCCATCTATTGGTTCCATTGTCAAACTGCTCAAAACTTCCAGAGGTTTCTCCTAATAGAATTTATTCTCAAATAAGTATTCATGGAATTGTGATCTTTCATGGTTGGTAATGAAGGCATGCACCATCTGTTCCATCAACTAAAAGAATCCTTTTCACCTGAATCCTTTTTGCCCTTTACAGACGTGGTACAGTTGCCATGCAAAGCTTCTACACTGCAGATGTAATGTACAGAGCAGTTGGCCATGATGACTGTCATCATCACTGAAGGAGGCCATGTTTACACTAGATATTGCCAGTGACATCTGATGTGGTGTAGAAATGAGAGCCAACACATTATGGATGAAAATGGTTCCAAGTAGAGTCTATTTCAAGTAGTCTGCACATGGCAATTATAATATGTATCCAAAACCAAGTGTGATGGTGAGATTGTTGCTATTCTGCAAATAGTTCACTAGTTAGTTTATTTCTATACCACCTTTCAGCCAGAAAGCCCCCCCCCAAAAAAAACAGTTTAATACAAATACAAACATTTAATACAAATACAAAATTCAAACAATTGAACACAACTTTCAAAAAATGAATGCAACAAAATCCTAACACCTTAAAATCTAAAAACCTAAAGACCAAGGGTAGTCATCCCCCAAATGTCAGAGATAGCAGGAGCAACTCCTCTATACAGTGCTCTCAGGCAGGGCGTGGGAAGGACAGGATAGGTGGGAAACTTTTCCCCCCATACTAAGCCTTTGTTTTATCCCCACAGTGGCAAGATGCTTTAGCTCCAGCTTAGGTACTGTAAAATTGTCCACGCCACATGTCCTCATGGATAAAACAGCATGGAGCAATTCACAATCCAACCTGATATGCATTCTGTGGATAGTCTGTGTGTGTAAGGATAGACAAATTGATCTATTTCTAGTCTGCATCACTTTCAAATTTTCATCACCATTTTGTTGTGCTTCTACAAATAAAAAAAAACTGCAAATTACATCTCCACAAATATTCATGCTGAGATTTGTATTTCTACCATGTTGTTTCTCTCAAAATATGCATTTTAAAACATTGATACATTTTTGGAGCCAATAACAGTCCACATGAGGAAATTTGGGTAACTAATATGGCTAAGGGATGCCACTCAGATCAGAATATGTTAAGATTAGCAGAGATAAAGCATTGCTATTTGTGGGTTGAGAACAGATTTATTAGTATTTTAACTATCTATATCCCTTTGATATGCTACTTTAGGGTTGTTGCTAGTGTCCCTCCCTCCCCACTGCAGTTAATGGGAAGGAATTAACAATGCCATCTTCAGGACAGGTGTAGATTTAGGGCTTTGTTGGGGGTTCTGGGAATGAGGAGGCATATCATCCTGTAGATACATGGTCTCCCCTGACACTCCCCATTTACTGCTGGCAACACAGCAACAATAGCAGAGCCTTTTTCTGCCGTACTGAGGTGTGTGCCAAATCCCTCTCTTCACTTGTGGACCTCCCTCTCCACCAGCAGAGAGGGAAATCTGTTTTTCTATATTTTAGGAATATTTCTTCCCTACTTCTCTGTATAATTTGATTTTAAAAAGTCATTTTAAAAATACCTGATTTGAAATTAAAATTATTTATTAACTTTTAAGGCATTTGTTACCTAAAAGGGATATCACGTAATTGTAACTACAGCGCCATTTTTGGTCTTCTTCCTTCTTCATGGCATGATCCCAACCAGTCAATTACCATGTAGTGCACATAATAATGTTTTGGCATTACTGAGCAAATCAGACTGGAACCAACGAAGTCACTGAATCTAAATAAACTCTCCCATTGACTTTGAATTGGGAGAAAAGAAAGAGAAGAAATGAGTCCCTATGTCTCAGGCAACTGGTTGATGTTGACTTGCTGTGCTACTGCTTTCATTTTCTGCCCATGCAATCGTCCTAAGATTCGTTTCTTTTTTACCTGTTTACTTGCACCCTTGCACTTTTGTACCCCTTCATAAAGGTGCTCAGTTGAGCATCCCAAAAGAATAAACATGTTTTATGGGAATTACAAAGCATGGAGTCATTTAAGTTAAGCACAAGTAATTATTAGCAAGCTTTTCTGTTACACATTTTGATCCAAGTTGTGGCTACTGGCAGTAGAGCCATTTCCTCTTTCTCTCCTTTGGGAGGAGCAAGAGTGTAACTGCAGATAAATAGTAACATCCATAATAATTCATGAGTGCACATACAGCTTTTAAAACCTAAGAAGAATGCTACCAAGACAAATGGAGTAGAGCTGTCAGACATCATAAAACAGCATTGTAGACAACTTTTTCTAGACTTCTTTTTTATGTTTTTACTAGCCCTGCCTGCCTGCCTGCTCATATGTATTTTAGTCATTTGTGGTCTGTGAGGAAAAAAAGGAATGGAAAAGAGCTAATTTTGTGCAGCTTCTCTCCGTGGTTGCCTCCAGATGATTCTGAATTCTTAGAAGCATCCATGGGAAAAAAATCTCTAAAAAGCCTGAATTTAAAGTAATACCTATTTTTAAAGGCAAAAGGTACTACATAATCAAAGAAATACTGATTTATTCCTCTGTATTGAACTTGGATGATAAGGAAAAAAACCCCTCTGATTTCTTTAAAACAAAGTCTCAGCCATATTTATTTACATAGGAAGAGCCTACTGGATCAGACTAAAGACCCATCTAGTTCCACAGTGAGAAGTGCCTCACAAGGAGGACATGAGAGCAATAGCAAGCTCTTGTTAACAACAACAGAAACAACAACAACAGAAACAACAACAGCAACTTATTCATTATAACCCACCCACCTTGCCGGGCCTCCCCAGCCACTCTGGGCGGTTCCCAACAGAATATTAAAAACACGAGAACATTAAAACATAAAAAACTTCCCTAAACAGGGCTGCCTTCAGATGTCTTCTAAAAGTCAGATAGTTGTTTATCTCTTTGACATCTGATGGGAGGGCATTCCACAGGGCGGGAGCCACTACCAAGAAGGCCCTCTGCCTGGTTCCCTGTAACCTCACTTCTCTCAGTGAGGGAATCGCCAGAAGGCCCTCGGTGCTGGTCCACAGGAACTTCTTTTAACTTCATAAGCCCTTAACTTCATAAGCCCTTAAACATGGCTACCTGCTGGACCCTTAGACTCTTCTTAGACAAATCAGTCTTCTTTACAATATCATTGTCATTCCCATGGCAAAGGTGTTATAAATGATGTTTTTATTTTGTTTTCTTTTGGTTAATTCTGAGTGCTATTGTAGTAACTTTTTCTGTAAAAGTTGCAATCTAGCACTCAGTGAACTGTTTTTCAGCGTTCAGGAAGATGAAGCTAGTTACTCCTAAAAACATAAAACATGCCACATATATTTATATCAAATACTTTAGTCCTGACAAAACCAAATTTAGCAACGAAGAACAAAATTACAGTAACAGAACACAAAAAAAGAAAGGAGGGGGAGATTATGAAAAGATGATTTATAAATAAACTTTTCCTCAGTTCATTTAGTAGGTGCGCATCTTTAACTCTTTTCTTAATAAGTGATCTTCATAAAAAAGGTCTCCCAAAATTGCCCATACCATTGTAAATTCAATACAGTTTTAGAAGATACTGTGTTTACTGCAATTTGCTTCTCTTAACGAGGATGCTGCAACTTACTGATTTCCTTTGTGAACAATTGCTTTAAAATAACCAAGGAAGATACTTTTGAGTGTTGAGGGTGGGTATGTGCCTGGTTATAGCTTTAGTCTGAGCAAGTATTTCTTATCAGAATAGTTGTACTTGGCAGCAAGATCAAAATATATATAACATACCTGCTCCAAAAGTGTGGCACCGCCAGCACCTGTCCCTCAAAAAGTTATAAATTCTCCCTAGATTTATTGGCGTTAATTACCGTCTGAACTGAATTTTGTGGAAACTTTCCTTACGATTATATGAGATAATGTGTTAAACATTTTTATATGTTATTAAATAGTTCAAATATTTTCTAGTAATTGGTCTCCTGTAACATCTTCGGAACCTCACAATATAGAGAACCTAGAACCTGCTGATACCACCCTAGTCTCTCACTTGAGGCATGCTTTTATGGAGCTTCCTCAGCCTTCTCACACCATTGTACCCAAAAGCACTCAGTCAGTTGGACTGCACATACCTAGGTCAAGGTTGCAGTAGGTTTAGTTTGGCGAGTTTCTCAGGGATCAAAAGGATGACAAATGGGACACCCTTCCACTCACTCTTCTTTCTCTGGCCTATACACCTCTCCTCTTCCAGCTGCTTTACCACTTGATTCTGCTGATTGAATAAACTGCCCTTTTGAAGGCATTCGGAGTTGGAATTTTCAAATGACTTTGTGGCTTGCTTTTCACAAGTCGTTCAGATGCTTCATTTATGTCAATTTGCCATCATTGCCAATAACAGCATTGTAGCCTTTACAGCAAGAGGCTGGATGTTAGTCATAGGACTGTCTGTATTCCACGCGAAGATGCTTCAAAACAGAGTTTACAGAAAATATAACATTCCAGATTAGGTTGAAGATGTAATGAATCCGCTGTTGTCACAGTTCAGGAATATGTACCCCCTTCCCTCCAAAAGAAAAAGAAAAAAGCTACAAGAAAGCATTCAGGAGTATTCATCTCAGGTAGGAATCATAAATCTTTTCTTGCTTCACTGATTCTTTCAACGGCTTCTGATCTTCACAAATTCTACCCTCATTTATTTTGTTTGCTTTTCAGCCTGTGGAATTGTTGGCAGGTATTCTGGTACGTTGGCTTGCCCCCATGAAGGGGATTGGTAAGCCATAATTTTCGTTTTCATTAAAGTTTCCTTTCACATAGGGGACAAGGTTGGGCAAAGGACATCTTGTGCACAGTGAAGCAGCATTCACTTTCTTTATGATTTAAGCTTCTTCATACTTAAGGGCAAAGTCCTTCCAAGTACATCAGATGTATTTTCTCCACTTCAAGTGGAAAATTGATTTTATAGCAGTTACTCCTAACTTATTGCTTGATGATATTTCAGAAAATGTTAAAATTATGAGCCAAATCTATCTTTTCCTATTGCATACTACACAGCAGCACCCCTCCACCAGTAGTTTCTGACTGGAAAAACTTAAGAGGGCTTTTGTTTGCAGTCAAGTCAATGGAGCAACCAATGGCATGGGTCATGGGTCACTGATTCCCCCGCTCTTCCTCACACCTCTTACCTAAATTTACTGAAGCTGTGCTTCTTGATTCTTCATGGTCCCCATCTTGTTTTCTACTGCCTCTTACACCCTCTTCTGTGCCTCAGTGGCCGCTTCAAAATTGCTGCATTCCACATTTGGGGGACTATGCAGCATAGTGGGTCTTTGTAATAATAATAATAATAATAATAATAATAATAATAATAATAATAAATAATTTATTTATACCCCACCCATCCAGCTGGGCTTCCCCAGCCTCTCTGGCCACAGGCACACAAATTTACTTATTTTACACTTCTATCCCACCTTTCCTCCAAGGAGCTCAAGAGAGCATACATAGTTCTCTCCCTCCCCATTTTATCTCCACAAGAGCCCTGTGATGTGTAGACTAGTCTGAGCAGCAATGACAGACCAAATATTATCTAGTGAGCTTCACGGCAGAGTGAGGATTTGAATGTTGGTCTTGCAGGCCCTAGTCCAACACTTTAACCACTATACTGCACTGTGATACAAAGTGGAAGGTCTCTACAAGTTGTGGCTTGTCAGTATGAATGCGACATGCCAGCTGGTTTTTTGCTGCTGGCCTGAGATAAGAAGTAGTATATGTGCGCGCGCACACACACACTTTTTTCCCCTTGGAAAAAATGAAATTTAGCAGAAGGAAGAATAAGCATTTTTCAAACATCAGACATGAGAGTTACTGGGTAGCAAAATCTTATTACTTTCTAGAATCTTAGAAATTGAGAGATAACAAGAAATATTTAAGTTTTATTGAAGATGCATGCCTTTTAAAATTCAGAAATATCTATCTTTTCAGAGCTGCAGAACATACATTGTCCTCAGAATGGTATCCAATTTCTTACTGAATGACATTCTAGGAAAGGAACATGTATATTATCAAGAGAAGGACGGTGGGCACTCTGATAGCTTTTAAAAATTGATTACTCTAAGTCAGAATTTCATTCCTGGTTATTATCCTTGGTAGCATCACTGTCTGTAAGACTGCAAATCCAGCGACTAAGCAAGCTCAGCACGGTCTACTAGACATACCGTATTTTTCGCTCTATAAGACGCACCAGACCACAAGACGCACCTAGTTTTTGGAGGAGGAAAACAAGAAAAATATATATTCTGAATCTCAGAAGCCAGAACAGCAAGAGGGATCGCTACGCAGTGAAAGCAGCAATCCCTCTTGCTGTTCTGGCTTCTGGGATAGCTGCGCAGCCTGCATTCGCTCCATAAGACGCACACACATTCCCCCTTACTTTTTAGGAGGGAAAAAAGTGAGTCTTATAGAGCAAAAAATACGGTATATTGTGATTTACCAGGTGCTCACCACTTTTTTACATCCCTGTCTGAAATGAGGATTGTTCCCACACAACCTTTTACCTTTGCTCTCCATCCCTCCCCATGCATCTCAAAGAGAGGTTGTCTATGAGAAACTATTGTAGCTCCACTGCTTGAGCAAGAAAGTGGCTCACACAGAAGGTGCTGGCCACTTAAAGATGCTGCTGGACTTCTTACCCATATGGGGAACTAAGTGGCATTTTTCAAGGATGGGAAATTGGCCCCAGCATTTCCAGAATCTCATTTCATCTTGATTTTAGCTGCCAAACAGCTCCAACCCCTAAGGGATGTGCCTGTTACCCATGCCCTTAATCTCTCAAATAACTCAGGTCACTTCCAAACTATTGCCGTTTTAGGGTGGTTTTCAGTTACATTCTGGCCAAATCCAGGTATCACAGTAAAAATCCTGCATTAGTATTTGCACAGTCTTAGGAATGTTGTAGTGCAGTTAAATAAATAAGGTTGGGCCTAGTTAACCCAACGAGATGCATTGGCTCATTATTCTAGATTTGGTTGCAAATATAGCCTACTGGGGTCTTCATGAATCTATTTCACAGATTTAAATAAATGGTAATGTCACAGCGCTGTTAGATTAGATGTTGAAGTCAAAGAGTTGTTAGACTAGTTGAGACTATTTTGAGACTATTTTGGAAATTACCTTGAGGCAAAAGGTGCTGTAGTTGTATAAAGTGGTATTGCTTCTTATTTAATGAAAACTGGGTGGAGATTTCATAGAGCTTGAAGGGAGAGTGTGGGATTCCTAGTGAGAAAGGATAGTCCAACATGAATAATGAGCTGACTTGCAAAGGAAAAACCAGTGACTAATGCTTGACTGTGTTTGGGCAGAATAGCCCATTAATAGCAGGTACCATAGCAAATAACATGTAGTATCTTTTGTACCAGATGTGTAAATAAATTATGAGTGGCATTGTTGGCTATCTTCTGGAGAAACCATTCCATCAGTCTATTTTCTAAAAACCAATGTCCGTTAAAGTAATTTCTTTTCAATCAGTGCTCTGAAAACACTGTCCTTATTCATTGCATAGCTGGAAACATCAGCTAAGTTAGTCGTTTCTATTTTGCTGATGCATTTATTTCTATGCACACAGCTTATGCTAAAGTAGGACATCCAGCACTTTCCAGGCTGGATGCTTTCCTTCCCATCCGCTCTATATCTGCCTTCCAGTGGCTCCCCCCCTCCGCGCTCTCGTGACTTTAAATATAGTCAGTGCTTTTTTCTGGGAGTATTCAAGGGTACGCAGTACAGATACCCAAAGGTTCAAAGTGGGACACTGTAGCAACATGGTGAGTGCTGTCACCTTTTTCTTTTAAAAAAGCACTGAATGTAGTCAACATGCATTACAAACTCCACTGGAGAAAACTGTGGTGGGAGAGGGGATTTTAGAGCAGGGAAGGTTTGATAGGAAAAGTGTTTTGCAACTCCACCCCAACTGCATTGCCACTTCCTTTCACCCGGACTGGGTGACTGTGACATGGTGTGTGTAATAAGTAGTTTGGTAGCCCAGGCATGCCATTTGCCCTTGAGTTACTGATTCTCAGCCTTTAGATTACTAGTGGTCTTTTTCATTCAAATAATTCTTTAAAAAATATAAAACACAATTCATTATTGGTAATACTATCTTGTTCTGAAACTGCCTAGAAAACACACAAGGAATTTTGATAATCTGGGGGTATTAGAATATCTGTGTTACTGCTAATTACGATTCTGTTGCATACTGATTCAACAAACTGAGCATTGGTCATACGTCAGTGGCAAATTAAGTCTCTTATGAAAATTTTCTGAAATGCAACTGAATTACGTGAAGAAATCCTTAATGTAGAATCCACTTGCTTACAAAGATTTATGTCTCACATTAGTATTAAAGCTAAACAACTAGTTTGTAATTTATACAGTAGTTTGAGTGTATTTTCCATTTCTTAAAAAGGAGGGGAAAGTTTGGCCCAGAAAAACCATGCAGAATAGAAGAATTTGGCTCTTTGGTGGAAAAAAACCCAATGGTTTTGGTTTGGGATAAATTAAGTGGATTTAAACCTTTTAGTTTTTGCATACATATAATCTATAGCACAACATTTGCAATTATGGCTAACCTCATATTAACTTTTTTTGTGGCTGAACTGTTCTAAAATCAGTGTGGTTTCTAGAATATCCTCCCAAATCCAGCTGTTTCAAAGTAGTAATATTGATAACCATGAATTGATTCCCCAGCCATGAGCTCTTATTTACAAAATTATAGCATATGGATGTCTCCTAGGATTTCCTATTTTCATTATTTTGCTGGTGGATATTTGTTTATACCAAGAATATGAATCATGCATCCCTTGCACATACCAAATAACATTATAGTTCAGTTCTTTGACTAGTTTCGGGCATGAACTGCAAGTGTGCTCTGCCGCTCTAAGACAGCCTTGCTGAGCTCTGGCAAAGCCCATACATACCTGGGTGCTAGAGACCATGCAGTACGCAGGCTGTGCAAAAGCCCTGCTCTGCAGCTGTTCTAGCGGCTCTGACAAGTCCGTTTGGAATCTTCCCTTTCAGCTTTCTTTAAAATGTGTCATATGGCTCACAGTGTCTTGTGAAGAAGACTGTAAGATTTATTTTGAAAGGTGACCTTTTAAAAAGAAATGGCTAAAATAATCAGTACAATACTAAGTGCTGATTGAAAAACAACTACAAACCCTACAGGGAAATGCCAGTCATTTATTACTTTGCCCCCAAAGATTACTGTTGTATTTCACCAAGCATGTGTTCTACTACTCCATCACCCTAATCATGTGGCAACCCTATGATTATCATTATGAAGAAGTGCATTTGTTATCGTGAATATGCCACATGACACAGTGGAAACTAAGGAAAACAGAAGGGCAGATGAGGCAGGGATAGTGAGCCTGTGGTCCCCCAGAAGTTGGAGAAGTACATGCCATGCTGGCAGGGGATAGAAGGAATTACGACAGTACAGTGGTACCTCTGGTTACGTACTTAATTTGTTCCGGAGGTCCGTTCTTAACCTGAAACTGCTCTTAACCTGAAGCACCACTTTAGCTAATGGGGCCTCCCGCTGCCGCCGCGCCACTGCAGCACAATTTCTGTTCTCAATCTGAAGCAAAGTTCTTAACCTGAGGTACTATTTCTGGGTTAGTGGGGTCTGTAACCTGAAGCGTATGTAACCCGAGGTACCACTGTATGCCTCTGAATGCAAGCTGCAGGGAATCACAAATAGGGAGAGTGCTAATGTGCCCATGCCTTCCTTACAGGCTTCCTATAGAGATCTGGATGGCCACTGTGAGAACAGGATGCTGGACTAGATTGGCCTTTGGACTGATCCCGCAGGGCTCTTATTATGTACTTATTATGTACTACCAGGCCAAGATAGCACAGATTGCAGGATAGCACAATTAGCACAGATGTTTGATTTGAGAAGTGTCAGTTTCTACTTCAGCTCTCATGCAAACGTAGTTTAATATTTAGGATAGTACAGTCTTAATTGATGGGTAGAATCTTGAAAAGGAGTGCTGCATAGCAGTAATTTCACTGGCTTTTTCTGCATTCTCAGAAACTGAATTGAATATAGTATCTATGACAGCATTGATGACTTGGAACTTCGCCTTTGAGAAATAATTATTTGAACTGAAATAGGCAAGGCTATAAATCAGCAGAAAAGAGATAAGATACCTGGCCTTGACAGATAACTTCAAAACTGTTCAAAACCCTGGAAGATTATAGCAAGCTGTATTTACATAATGGTCTGATTTTGAGGCATGGCTAGGTAAAAGGGTGTGTATGATACAAAATAAAAGGAAACCTTATTGTCTCAGGCTGAAGGAAGAGAACAATACTCATCCCTCCTCCAACAGGTCTTTTGTACTATCATTATGGCATTAGATGAAAAATATACGGATGGGGGTTGCTCCAAATTCTGGTGGTACATGATCTGATGGCCAAGCCACACATTACAGGATGTGGCAAAAAGGAGTGCAAGAGCATGCACATTTCTGCTCATCAGCAACTAATAATAATGATTACATGATACAATCTCACAATATGTGAGGGAGCCTGATTAATTGATTGAAAAGCTTGGGGATGTTATCACTGAAGAATCATTTTGACTTGTAAAAATGCTAATTGTGACTAGAAAATTGGTGTCTTGTCTAGATGGCCTAGAGTTCCACATTTCCAATTCAATAATGTACTACTTTAATTGTGTAGACTTGCAACAGAGGTCGCCAACATGCAGCTGTGTTTGCTAGTAGCTCCTATGGTGCCTGCAAAAATCTCAGTAAATTTCCCGTAAAAAAAAAAATCAGAGTGTACAAAAAGACTGTCTAGCTCAGCATCTCCTACATTGAATGCAGCCCCTTAAATATGCCCACATTTCATTGGGTTCCAAGATAGGACACCCACCTTTTCATCTATTCTGAACAGAGGGAAGGTGTAAGGAACTGCTGTAGGTGCTTTTTTCCATTGACAAGACAGTCATGAGGAAGCATGCCTGCACTATTTTGTGGCCTTGTGTTTTCCTTGTCTTTGAAATGTGGCAACCATTTTGTGGTATATCTTTGTGGTATATCATGACAGTCACTTTGTAACAGGTATGCACAACCCTTTTTTCAAAATTCCAAACATGCCCATTGGTCCCTAAAGCTTGATGGCTCCTTATTTACAGCAATGCTTGCTGTGTCATATAAATGAAATAAAGTTTTCTATGATTTTGGAGTTATACACTAACTTATAGATCAAGAATATGAAACAACCATGGTGAATCCACAAGTTTAACCAACCCTTCACTTCTATGCTGAGGTCTGAGCAGAAATCGCCTCTAAAATTCCATTTGTGTTGTGAGGGAAGCATCAATTACTGTCAGTGGAAATTTCTCTACTAATGCAGACAGTAGATCTTTTGGTGGTGGATGGAGAGGGAATTTTATTTGGCCATAGCAGGGGCAAAAGCATTAAAATCTCCCTTACCTCCATGCATAAGCTCTGACTACTAGGAGCCAAGACAATTTCAGCCTCTAATTATTTTTTTAGGGGGTTGGAGCCCCTCAATGTTCAGAGGAAGTCTTATGTTGTTGCATTGGGCTCTCCTGATTGTCTGGTGCCTCTGCCTCTATAGTCCCAATCTTATTCAGGTCCAGGCAATGGCTGTTTACTGTTAAAATAGAAATATGTGATGTTAAATAAATATATCTAATGTGGCATGTTGTTTGCTCATCTGCTTGGAATACAGTGGTGCCCCGCAAGACGAATGCCTCGCAAGACGAAAAACCCGCTAGACGAAAGGGTTTTCCGTTTTTCGATGCGCTTCGCAAGACGAATTTCCCTATGGGCTTGCTTCACAAGATGAAAACGTCTTGTGAGTCTTGCGATTTTTTTTCGCTTCCCCCCTTTTTCTAAGCCGCTAAGCCGCTAATAGCCTTTTAGCCACTAAGCCGCTAAGCCTTTAATAGCCGCTAATCCGCTAATAGCGCTAATCCGCTAATCCGCTAATAGGGTTGCTTCGCAAGACGAAAAAACCGCTAGACGAAGAGACTCGCGGAACGGATTATTTTTGTCTTGCGAGGCACCACTGTAGTAAAGGCAGACAGTGAAGTATTCTAAAAATATTTACCCCTGAAAAATCTCTCCACAACTCATTCTGGAAATAACATTCTGCATTAAAACCATTTCATTTCACTTGGAATCATATCCCACACACACTACAAAGGCTCAGCTAACAATTATGTATCAGAACCATACACATTCCTTTACCAAAAAGAAAAAGAAACATAGGCCACATGAAAAGCAACAAGTACCTTGCCATATCTACCAAGAGATGATCCACATATGACAGAATGAAGTAGATAGCTGAGGAAGTACAGTATAAGCTTGAGCTGTACTACTTCATATTGCAGGCATGGGAGTGGGGTGTAATCTTTTTGAATACTCTGCCATGTAAAAATATATCCATCCTAAATTTTTTGCACAAAGATTGTGGGGTGGTTATATAAGATTAGTTCTTTATTGGATATGAGTTATGATTTGTTTTTTAAGAGGTTGTATGATGTGTCAAGTAATTGTTAACCAATATTTTCCCATCATTTTATTTATTGCATAAAGTTATTTTTTAAAGTTGTTTTAAGAGTACACGGCCTACTTTAATTGCACAGCCTGAATTTGCTGGTGTATGATTGAATCATACTCACAAAACAGTGGCAGTCTGGAAGTGCCTTAATATATCAGAGAGACTGTAGCCCTCTCCCTGACCTGCTGGCTAACATTGAAGAGATTTTGATTTGAGGGAACATTTTAAAAAGTTTCAGTTCAGTTTGGTGTGGTGCAGTCCAGAATGCTACCGGATCAGTCTGTGCACCTTCTTTTGCGCAACTTGTATAAAGCAGAAGTTTTAAAATACTGAATCTTGCTTAACAGTTGTGCTTTGTTAGATTTCTAGAGAGAACTTTTATCAGCCTTTTAATTGTATATTTACACCAATTCTGGTGGGCCTGTTAGTTTAATTATTAAGATTATTGCATGGCTACTTTTAACAAAGCATCATCACTAAGCTGGTTGGCTCTTTTTGAGTGTATATATAGCAAAGGAATGGATCCAGGCTTGGTCATGCTTAGAATAGACTCATTGAAATCAGTGGGACTTAAGTTAGTCGTGGTTAACAAGACTTGTCTATTTCAATGGGTCTGTTACAATCATGAATAGGCTTGGCTCCAACCCAAAAATATTACAGGGAACATTGGCCTGTTTTTGTTTTTTATATTGGCTATCTCTTTTCAAAATGATTGTATTAAAAATGACTGCATCTAAGGAGCAGAGAGTTTATTTTTGAGATGTTAACACAGAACATTGAAATGTAGGATTGGGAAAATGTTCTAAGGTTACAGAAGCATACTCACCATAGGATGGACTTTATACAGTAGTGCATGACTGCAATTCATCCTTCATACATTGAAATCTCGCCCCCCACTCCTGAAATTTCATTAGAGATAATGGAATCTGTTGGTCTTGTATCTTTATATGGCTAGTTACAGATAGCTAGAAACATAATAGAGTGAATTGAGTGCATTTTTAAAAATTGGAATATACTTTAGAAGTCATGATGATGGAGTTCCAGGGCCTAGTATCTCCTATATGAAATTAACATTTCTAGGAAAAACTGCATCAAGAGATAGCATTTGAGAGGTGGGCCACTTTGAAAGATGAAGGATCTTATGTAACCTTCAAAATACAGTGTATATAATATTTTGGGCAATTATCCTTTCGCTGCATTATTATCCTTTCACTGCTGTTATTATTAGGTTTTCTCCTTGTGTTAATGTTTGTGTGTGTGTGTGTGTGTGTGTGTGTGTGTGTGTGTGTGTATCCCCCAGCCTGCTTCTTATTTGCATCCCACTGTCGTCCCCCCCCCCATGGTTATATTTACGGCATATTTAATATAATTATAAAGATGTTGAGGGTCTCTGTTAAAACATGCAAAATACAGGTTTGAAAGCTGGCTTTATTAACAGGCAGCAGCTGCCATTCAATTCATATCTCTGTCTTTTTTTCTATGCACCTTTTTTAGAGCCAGCGTGGTGTAGTGGTTAAGAGTGGTAGACTCGTAATCTGGGGAACCGGGTTCGCGTCTCCGCTCCTCCACATGCAGCTGCTGGGTGACCTTGGGCCAGTCACACTTCTCTGAAGTTTCTCAGCCCCACTCCCCTCACAGAGTGTTTGTTGTGGGGGAGGAAGGGAAAGGAGAATGTTAGCCACTTTGAGACTCCTGAAGGGGAGTGAAAGGCGGGATATCAAATCCAAACTCCTCCTCTTCTTCTTCTTAGCGGGTTAAGTTACTTACAGATTTCAGTTGAAAAAGACTGCATACATCAAACTCCTAGATATTCTCAGATGTTTTTACTATAGGTTTGATTAACCATGTCTCAGATTAGAACTAGTATGCGATCAGAGGCTAGTAGAGTAGAGATGTAGGACCTGTGGTGTCCAGATGTTACTGGACTTCCAGCTCCCATCATCTCTAACCATTTGCCATGCTGGCTGGGTGATAGGAGTCCTAGATCTTCTGAAGGGTATGAACACAAAGCATTTCCTATTATGTGTGATACCTGATGGTTTTCATAGTCAGAACTGACCTACTGAAATGGACTTAAATCTTTTGATTTCACTGGATATGATTACTCCGAGTATGATTGAGTTACATATCACCCTGAATTTATAAATTGCTTCATCACTGAAAAAAAGCAGTGCATAAGGCAGTGCACAATAAACCCCATTAAGAATACAGATATATACTGTTGCCCCAAGCATTGTATGTCTAGTTGCATATATTTTCCATCAAATTATGAACATTTAAATAACCCTCGAATGAAATATATACATATGGGATAGAAATGGCTCCTACAAGAAACATCTGGAACAAGGGCTCAGATCCCAGATGTGGCAATAGAGTTATGAGCAGGCCATCCAGCTGACTTGTGCTGGCATGAGGACTAGAAATTCAATATGCACCGGCAATATTCCGGTGCATCTAAATTTTAAGATACAATCTATTAGGAACCAACCAAACTGTAAGTCATCCCAAATGCTTCAAATAAAAAATGTCAAAAGTCCTAAAAGAAATAATGTCTTGTCATGAATACATTATATATATTTATTATTTGCATTAAATATGAAAGTATATTAGGCATATAAATCCCCATAGACAGAGTTTACTATAACCTCAAACTGCAAATGTCCCTTATGCTTTCCAAAACAAATAAAACTGATTCAAGTGTTGAGCTTTAGCCTACCTGTTCTTGAATATCTGCCCAAAATAGCCAATAGTGCAATCCTACACACAACTTCTTGGCAGTAGAGTCAATGGGGTTTATACTCCTGGGTAGGAGTATATAGGATTGCAGCCTGAGCCTATAAATACCTTAGAAACAACAGATACAAAACTGTCAAACATATAGGTCCTATGTTATAGGCAGTCTTAAATGCTCCAAAGCAAGTTGGATAGTAAAAACATGCTGTCTTATCCTTAGACATGAGATGATTCATCTGCTTACACTACATCAAAGTTATTCTGACGGTCAACATAATAGCTGAGCAGTGCAACACAGCAGTAAGTCCTACCTCTGCAGAGTTGCAGACGACTTGCAACTATATATATTCTATGCCAAGACCATACTGAAATAGAACAGAGCTTTTTAATACTAATTTCTATTTCACTACATTGTTTTCTTTTAAAATGTGGGATCATATCACTAGAAAATGATGCCAGTAATTGCCAGTGCCAAACTCTGTCACCATTTTGTGTTTGGTGGTTCTCAGTAGTTTTCAGCCATGTCAAGTGGGCCCTGGGGCAGAAGATTTTAGGAGACTTTTTTTTTTTTGCCCTTGCTCATCCATACAATGACTATTATATGTGTCCAAAACAAGGTTTCTGGTCTAAATTTGTCTAGCCTCAGTTTCAAGCCACTTCAATGTATTGTACCTTTTTTACTTCAAGAGAGGCATAATGCATCAATAGTGCACCTTGCATAATATCTGTTACGCCATAGAAAATCGTGCCTTTGGACAAGTTGATGTATTTTGAATCGTTGTGTTTGTCAAGGAAAGAATAAATATATAGCTATCTTTAATGTTAGCTTCGTTAACAGTACTACCATAGAGAGTTTACTGCCCAAGAACAATCCAGACTATTGACCACTCCAGTGTATTTCTGGAGTGACACCATTTGGTTTGCCAGAAAACAATGCAAACAAGAGAACAAGCAAAGAAACCAAGATTGTTGAAATAATGAATAACCCTGATTTCCTACCCCACCCCGCCCCCGCCCCCGGCACTGAACTGTGTTCTTTGATCTTTTCTGTTCTGAGTGTTGAAACATCTGCCAAGAAAAAACAACTGTTGCTGAAACACCAAAGTCCCGTTTGTTCCACTCCAGAGATGAAAATGCATTTCTCTCTTTACACAGCAGCTGAGATGCAACATTAAAGCATTAAGGCTCAACGAACCAGTGGCTTTTCCTGCTATTGATTTTACTAGCCCCTTTGTTGGTGTGAATATTGGATGGAGTTTTACTTCTGCTTTGATTTGTGCTTGCAGAAGCTATTGTTCCATAAGCATAAAGCTGATTCAAAGTGTCCGTATTTTGCAGTGCTTAATACCTGAGCGCAGTATGCATGCAACCTTTGCAACATTGATATTTGGCGTTCATTCTTCAGTCTCCTAATGGTGGAGCGAGCTTGAAGCCGCCACTCTCTAGCAATTCCAATGCAGCCAAAATTGCTGTCTCTGCACTACTATTAGCCATGTGGGGGACAGTGAATTTGAGCATATGCAGAGTTGTGGTGGAGGGGCAGGTTAAAGCCTTCATTCCCCAGGTATCAATATCATTGTCCCTGGCACCCAGTGATCTTTTCCATGTTGTCCACTTGATGGCTGATCAGCCTGGCAGTCAGGAAAAGTGCACAGGGGTCTCTGAATCTTGGAGCGCTGAATGAAGAGCAGCTGAGGGACGCATGTAACCCATGGACTGACGATTATCCACACCTATCCTAGGGTACAAGCCTGATTCCACATTAGTCAAGCCACACTTTGTCTACACAAAGAACAAACCCTGTTATGTATATTGTTGGGAGAGGGCCCTTATTTGCTCATTTCTACTGTAGGGCATACTGACCTTGGCACTGTATTTTTTTGGCAAACAAAATCCTGCAGTAGTGAAGCTTGCTTGACAAGGGCACATGAAATTCTTCTTTTCTTGTATCAAAATCACATTTGTGGTGAAGCACTCCCTACTCAGTAATTAAAGCAAGCAGTATGGTGAATAATGCTCAATATTCTCCTCAACATAACAGTACAAATGAGTTCAAATAACTAAATGCTTCTCAGCAATAATTCAGTCTTCCAAACACTAATTCTTGGCAATTTCTGCAAATTAAACAACTGTGAACGTCTGCAATGCAAATGCTAATGGAGCCGTTATTGCTCTGGAGAAGGCTTAATGTCTTCCTGGATTTCTACAATGCTAATGCATTAATGTAAAACGTTCCCCTAGACTCACTGCATGGGGTGCTTTTGCAGGCTACAAGGATAAGCCTCAGGTCAGAATGCCTGTCTTCCCATAACAAAATAAGTTCTCAGGTCAATTCAGCCCTTCTTCTATTGATCTTTGCCAGGGGTTTATCTATCAGACACAAATCTCCTTGGGTTTCCTAAATTATGGAGGACCAGACTCATGCCTGAAACTGATAGAGAGATGTGCAACTATTCTAAAGCCACTTCCATATGCTTTGGGATTATTCTCTAATCCTTTCCTTCTGTTCTTAAATTAACCATATAATTTGTACCATATTGGATAAATCCTTTAAGCTATCTCCTCAGATTCACCAGCTGTATTTTGTACATAAGACAAAGAAAAGCTCAGTTGCAAAAAAATACTAGTTTCATATAGCAGGTTGCTATTCATACAAGCTAGACTTTGAAATGTGAATGCCGACAAATCCGGATGCATGTTGTGAATGCCTGAAAGTAGGCATTTAACCATCAGTGGTGGAAATCACATTTAAGTGACTGTAAACTTTCACATGGGAACATATTCACAGCATTTGTGTTGAACATCAAACAGGACTTTGGGCAGGAAACTTACATTGAGTATGGTATGTTTTATGCCAGTTCCTTTGCTTGCTTCCGCGAGAATCTAGTTATGTGATCAAGCTATTTTTGAATGGATGTCATTTCTGCTTGGGTAGTCTCATTGGGTGGGCTATGCCCCCAAAGGAGATCTATGTATGTATGTTTATCAGTTACAGTTTGTGGTGTAGGCATGACTTGATAAGAATACATTTATGGACAACTTTGGTGGGGTGGTTCTCCAAGCTTCAGCTTTAGCTAATATTAGGTACTCCATAGTTCACTGTGAGGTAGATGGGGAGTAGCTTTATCAGAGCAAGTGGCAGTGCAAAATTGCAGACGCAGGAGCCTGATCCAGAATGGGACCACTGGAGGAAGCAAAGGGATTTTCAGAAAATTCCACCCCTAATGCAGAGTTGTGATTTATGGTCATGCTAACCAATTTGTTACAATTGTATTTGATTGGAGCTGTCATCTCAATGCAGGATGAATGAGAAAAGCTGTCATTCGTTCACCAGTGACAATTTCCTGTAAGTGGAAACTTTTTCTACTTTGAAATACTGGCAGCAGAGATTACAACAGTGTCTGTACTAAAAAAAAAAAGTTGAGGCCTATTAGACTAAGACAGTAGGATGTAAGAGACTCGATCTTTACTAGTTTTAACACATGCAGTGGGGCCAGTTTTATTCCAGTGGGCCATTGGCTCTCCTTAGTCATGTAATGGTGTTTTAATGCTTGACTGTACTGTTTCTGTTATGTTGGTAATTTGTTATTTTCTATTATATTAGTGCATTGATTATATCGTTCACATTTTGCAAGCTGCTCTGTGTAGCTTTTGAAAGAAGCGTCGGGTATAAAATACAACTAACTAAATATGAGGTGGTTACTCTAATGCTTATGCCATCATATTCCACATACACAGTTACAAAAAGCAAGGAAGAAGAAGAAGAGGAGTTTGGATTTGATATCCCGCTTTATCACTACCCGAAGGAGTCTCAAAGCGGCTAACATTCTCCTTTCCCTTCCTCCCCCACAACAAACACTCTGTGAGGTGAGTGGGGCTGAGAGACTTCACAGAAGTGTGACTGGCCCAAGGTCACCCAGCAGCTGCATGTGGAGGAGCGGAGACGCGAGCCCAGTTCCCCAGATTACGAGACTACCGTTCTTAACCACTACACCACACTGGCTCTGCATCCTCTGTGGCAAGAGCTGTAAAACCCTGGGACCAGCCTGAAAGGGAAGACAGGTAAAACCCTGGGACCAGCCTGAAAGGGAAGAACTGGGGGCTCACTGATCCTTCCTTTCTAGTTGCTGGTTCCATGCTTTTTTGAATGTGGCACCTTTTTCTGTCACCTTACAGTATGTAGAATTGCAGCTAACAAGGAAAAAATGGGGGCCCATATGGAATGCACTCTCATTCTTTCCTTAGCAGGTGCAGCCAGCAACCTTCCTTTGCAGCCATAGCTTGAATTCAAGCTATGGCTGCAGAGGGAAGAAAGGACAAATTGGGAACACATTTCTAATTCTTCCTTTGAAGTGGAATCATCTGATGCCATATGATTGACCGGTGGGCCACAGCTCTTGCCACAGAGGATGCAGTCTGCCTGTCAAAATGGCCCACAAGAGTGTGTGTGTTTTGGATCCATCCCACCAGCCAGATCCAGTTTCCAATCCCTGATCTATGTGATTGCATGACTGATGGACATACTGCTTATTATGTGAGAAAGTCGTCCCACTTCCGAGTGGGATGGTGTTGCAGTCAGATCACATGTCCTCCACACACAGTGGCGGCTGGCAAAGCTCCATGTCATGGCCCCTGGCCCGCCAATCCAGTCAGCCGGGGAGGGTGGTGGTGGCTTATCTCTTTTAAATCGCAGCACAGCAAGGGGATCTCCCTCTTGTTAGATTGGATGTAGCAATATATTTATCTGGAAGGCTAGAAAAATGGGGCGAGGTTAGTGAATAATGTTTCTCTCCCATTTAATTTCCCAGTGTAAATCCTTCTCCCTCCAGCTGTTGTTTGACTTGCTAGGTAGACAAAGAAATACAGATACTGTCTTGTGTCTGTATTGTTCTCCAGCACAGAAAATAGCAAACAATTTAGCAAACAACAATAGCAAACAACAATCTAGTTCAATTCCTCTCCCTCTATCTGATCTATTTGGGAGCCCCTGATTTTTTAAAAAAGTCAAAACAATAACAAATGTTAGCAAGCCAGAAGTTCCAGTCATGGATCTTTTGCATAATTTGAACTTTGGCCCTAAAACGATAGTTGGATTAGGGACTGTCCTCCCAACTGTGGCAGATTTCAAAAAGCACCCAAAATATGAAAAGTAGGCAATATAATATACTTAGTGCTTATAATAACAACATGAGTTTTTGGTGGCATTTCTTTCCACATATCTGTTTCTTGAGCTACTGTAGTTTATATATATATATTTAACACCATTCATGTTGTGAATGTTCATGTTGTGCTTCTTGTGGTGGTTGTCTTGTATCTTCCAGCTCTTTTAAAAGACAATGTCTACAGTATGGAATGCAGACGCAATCTGGAACCACTCAAACTTGATTTCAAATTACTATGGTGGAGTTTCTTCTAGAGTTCTGGCTCTCTGCTTGTGGTTTTGCCTCCCAGCAGTGCTTGAATGTGGACAAACTGCTGGCCCAGTTTCTGTCTTGTCTTTGCTAGCAAGCTTATTTCCTCTTTCTGATGGAATAGGTTCCACAGTTTTCCATTGTAAAGTTGTTAATCCTCTCATCCTGCTGTGGTTTCACATGAAGTTTTACCCAACAAATATAGTGATAGCTAAAGCTCAGTGTGGATTTCAGCTCTATGATGGCCAACTTTTTGTGATCATGTTCTCATACAAAAGTTTTTGAAAACCCAAGACTAAAACTGACAGCAAACTGGCAAACAGATATTGCTCTTCTGTCATTTTTAGTTAAAGAAAAACAAACCTTGTACAGTCTTAAGCTTCATATATGTGTGTAAGAGAAAGAGAAGTCCTGCTCACTTGATCAAAGAGCTATAGATCTGTCAGTTTTCATTTGTTTGTTAGTACTTTAATTTCAAATTTTCAGATCCTTTTCTACCAACATAGGCTGCCTCCTGTGATGGAGAATACTGTGCAGGGATCATAGGGAAGAGCCTGTGTAAACAGAGCATGCTGCTTGAGACAAAAGAAGGCATCGCAGTACATAGTAGGACTATGGGCATCTAGTAAGATTGCTCACCTAGCTTAGCAGCCCCAAAGAACAAATCACCAAAAAGCTTTGAGAGGTCCAGAAATACAACCAGTGTTACCATCTTCATACACCTGAACCCTGAATGCACCATTTCTCCATTTCTCTTGACTTGGGAACTTGGAATGACAGAGATAAATGAAAGGGAAATAAACAGACCATGTATTCCAGAAATATGATCATGTTCGTCAAGATTTATGAATTACCGTATTTTGCGCCCCATAGGACGCTCCGGCCCATAGGATGCACCTAGTTTTTTGGGGGGGAAATAAAGGAAAAAAAAATATTTCCCCCCCAGGTGCGGGGCTGGAAGAACCAGGTCGGGGAACAGTGGGAAGGCACGCTCTGCCTCCCCGCTGTCCCCCGAGCTTGTGGGGCTGGCGATGGGGAGAAGTGCGCTGATCCCGGGACGGCAAGCAGCTCTGCGCCGCCATCCGGAGCCGGGCGGGACTTAGCGCCCTGTTCCCAATGGCGGCGCAGAGCCGCGCTGATCCCGGGACTGCAGGCAGCTCTGCGCCACCATCCGGAGCGGGGAGGGACTTAGCGCCCCGCTCCCAATGGCCGCTCAGAGCTGCGCTGATCCCGGGACTGCAGGCAGCTCTGCGCTGCCATCCGGAGCGGGGCGGGGCTTCGCCCCCGGCTCCCAGTGGCCGCGCAGAGCTGTGCTGATCCTGGGACGGCAGGCAGCTCTGCGCCGCCATCCGGAGCGGGGCGGGACTTAGCGCCCCGCTCCCGATGGCCGCGCAGAGCTGCGCTGATCCCGGGACTGCAGGCAGCTCTGCGCGGCCATCCGGAGCGGGGCGGGACTTCGCGCCCCGCTCCCAGTGGCCGCGCAGAGCTGCGCTGATCCCGGGACTGCAGGCAGCTCTGCGCTGCCATCCGGAGCGGGGCGGGTCTTAGCGCCTCGCTCCCGATGGCCGTGCAGAGCTGCGCTGATCCCGGGACTGCAGGCAGCTCTGCGCAACCCTCGGAGCCGGTCTCCCGAGGGTTGCGCAGAGCTTCCTGAAGCCTGGAGAGCGAGAGGGGTCGGTGCGCACCGACCCCTCTTGCTCTCCAGGCTTCAGCGAAAGCCTGCATTCGCCCCATAGGACACACACACATTTCCCCTTCATTTTTGGAGGGGAAAAAGTGCATCCTATAGGGCGAAAAATACGGTATGTAGAAAACAAAGAAACCTTTGGTTGGATCCAGACATAGAGTAGACCCACGGAAATAATTGAGACTTGAGCTAGTCTTTTTGAAATCTTACCCCTCCAAAGCTTTTGATTTTTATTTTTTTATTTTTATTTTGGGGGGGGCTGTATATTGCAATGACAGTGGCTTACTCACCTGCACCCGTTTTACAACCCCTTGTCTGAGACAGCCTTTTATTATTTAAAATTGTCAACAATTATCTCTTCACTGAGTTCAAGTGCATAGATCCTTAATGTTTACTCACATGATTTATGTTCTGGATCTTTATCATCCTCATGGCTGTAGGGTGAATAGAGTCAAATGAGGACAGGACTCCAATATATTTAGTAGTGTAGAGGTTGGAAATTATAAATTGAAGCTGGAATATTACAACAAGCTGGCAAAAGGAATAGCCTCTTTGCCATTTTACTGGAAAAAAGAAGGCTTTATACAATCAGTTGTAGTAATTGTTCAGTTTTCTGGTTTAGCACTGCTTTGTTTCAGGTGTTAATGTAGCAGAAAGATAATGTATAAACTATACTTAGGAAAATTAAGAAAACATCAAAACAGAGGAATGTGAATTGTATAATTTATTTTCCCAAGCGATTATGATCTTTGAGTTTAAAGGCCCAAATAATCTAAAAAGTCAAACACACACATAAGATAATGAACTTAGATGAACTAGACACTGTTCATCGTTCAGCCCCCAAAAGAACTTAATTCAAACTGAGTGAATGGGCAATAAAATTGCAAATGCAATTCAGTGTAAACAAATATTAAAGTGTAGGAGGAAAAAAAATCTCATTTCCACATATACACTCATAGAGTTTGAACTGGTGGTGACTGACCAGGAATGGGACCTATGGGTTGTAGCGCATAGCTCAGTGAATTGCCAATATTCCCAGAACCATACAACAGGCATGAACTCCTACCTAACACTGTTCTCCACTCCATTCTAGTTTGTCAACAACTTTCTTGGAATACCAGTGCTCAGAAGTGGTTCAAATGTGGCTTTGGTTACAGTTTTAGTACAATACACAGTGCCTTCAGGAAAGGACATAGGTTGCCATAGCTGGCCCAGTCTGGCTTGTGTTAAAACACAGCAAGTATAAAATGCTCAATAATGCTTCTAGGCTTCCTCTATCATAGACTGGCATCTGAATGTTCTGCCTTCTCCCACAAGTTCTCCACCTGCATTCTCTGCCTTGTTCAATAGATTCTGGATTCCACTTTCTCTACCAGAGGCTCTTATGTATAATTTTCAGAAAACACCACTTGAGGAGAGAATGAACCCTTGGAAGCACTACAATTCTGAAAATAATAGCCACATAATCAAATACATCTTCTGCAGAGTATAAACTTAAAGCCATTACTCAGCAAGATGGCTTTGAAAATAATTGCTGTAATTCTGATGACAAGGAAACTAGACCAGCACAGGGGGATCAGTTTACTCTGCTAGCCTTATAGGGCTCAGCTACCAGGCTTGGTTTACTTCACCCAGTTGTGCTACTATTTGATGACACATTTTGGGCAAGTGCTAGTTGGAAAGGAATACTTGCTGGCTTGGTGTATCCTCACATTTGGTCAGGCCTGCCCGGCTCATTTTGGGTACCATCTAATCACCCTCCCAGCAGTGCAGTTCATTACACATCTGCCTGCTTTGCCTCTTCCTGCTTTGCCTTGGGTAGCAACATTCAGTTTTTGAGCAGAATCTGAATAAGGTATTGGGGGCTTTCTTATGATGGTCATAGGTCCTACATTACAGAGTGCAACTTTCTATTTAAAGAGCTTTCAGTGGAGAATCCTCTACTGAATTATATGAAGGGAGAGCAGAGACCTTGAAGTTGTCCATCAACAGCACCTGGTAGATGACTGAGAAGACACAGAAGTCACTTGGTCGCAGTCTTCCCCACTATGATGAGATGTATTTTGTTTCAATTTAGATTATAGACATTATTTATAAATTTGTATTTATACCCATAAATTAGCATATGCAAATGCCATAGAAGCGTGTGCCATTTTGGGTGGTGGGTGGGTGGGTGGGTGGGTGGATGCCTAAGCGGCCACACGAGACCCTCTGTCATTGTTACTCTCCATGGAGTTTTTTCTGTATCCCAGGATGGAGGGAACAGTGACCATTCATTAGTAGCCAGCTGCCCTAAGCCAGCCACTGCTGGACTTAAACTGTCTTCCTGAATTATACACTGTCCTAGTTGCGCCTGCACAGTACAAACCACAATCCTCTTTGCCTAGGGAGTCAGATGACCCCAAAGAACTAATCTACTTGTGTAATCAGTAATTATAGATTTAATATTGTCTCCAGTTATGATAGTTAGAACTAAGACTCTACTGTTTAGCTTATTCTTGTGGTTACTTTCCTTTCCCTATGTAGTGTGTATGCTTCTTATTCTGGGCCTATATATTAAATAAACAAGAATTTAACAGTGGCAATGAGGAAAAAAAACCAGGTATGCCATCCTGTGGAAAAACTGAGGAATTTAATTCAGAAACAGAAGAATGGCAGCAATATGTTGACATACTTACTGGGCCACTATTTCCTTGCTAATGTAATCACTGAGATGACAAACAAAAGGCAGCATTTCTCAGTGCTTGTGGATGTTCAACTTACTCCCTTTTAAGAAGCTTGTTAAAACCACAAAAGCCAGAGGATAAAAGTTTGGCAGAGTTGCAAAAGATCTTGTCTGACCACTATATTCCAAGGCCAAGTATAATTGTGAAACGTTTCAAATTCCATAATAGGAGGTTGAAGGAAGGTGAATCTGTATCAGAGTATATAGCTCATCTCTAAAAACTTACTGAACCCTGTTCTTCTGGAAATTTGGAGGGAACGTTGAGAGACAGATATGTGTGTGGAATTAGTCATGGAAAAAATAAAAAGCAATTACTGGATGATAGGGAATCAGACCTATGAGAAAGGTGGCAACTACCATGGAAGCAACGGTGACAAATGTACAGGATTTGCATCTTGACAACAGAGAAACTCAAAATAAGTCTATAAGTCAAGTCTGCAGCCCACAGCAGATGTTTAGAGATCTGGAAAGGTGCTATTGTTGAGGAGGAATGCTGTCAGCCTATGTTGGTAAACACTGAATGTCCCAATGCTATAAATTCATAAAACCTAGGCATTTAGGGAGAAATCGTAAGGAGGTTGTCTGATTCCACAACCAAGAGAGAGGCAAGAAAACAAAAAGCTTATTATTTACAGATGGAAAGGGGAGAGGAGGCAGATTAGAAGATCCGCTTGGTTTACTGTGTAATAGAAAAAAAGGAGACTTACAGTATAACTGTGCAGTTCAGTAATCAACCAGTAGGCATGGAAATACTGTAGAGTCAGGGGCTTCAGTTACAGTTGTCAATGAAGAGAGTTACCAACAATGCAAAGGAGACCTGAGTCCATTGGCCAAGAGAATAGTGAAATTAAGGACTTACACTGGCAGAAATCTCCTAGTCCTAGGATCAATAAGAGTTCAGTCACATACAAAGGTCAACATAACGTCTTAAAGGCTTTAATAGAAAATGAAGAAAGGCCAAACTTTGCTTGGTTCAACATGGCTGAAGTAAAGTAGAGGCATAGAAATTGTCAGACCTCTCGAGAGCCACCCTAAAATATTTCAAGAAGGAGTAGGTACAGTAAGAGGAATAAAAGCCAGTATTTATACCAGGAGGGCAGCCAGCCAAAGTACTGTAAAACCAGAGCAGTGCCCTGTGCTCTCACAGGGAGAACTGAAACAGAACCGGGTAGATTGGAATAAGAAGTCATAATCAATCAAATTTATAAATTAGACATTTACCCCATTCCAAGAACGTAGTACTTGCTCCCGTTGCTTGGAGAAGGCCTCCATTTTAAAAGTAGGACATGCCCCAGGCTTACCAGCAGATGGAACTTGAGGACTGCAAGAAATTCAAGTGTAACAGGTTGCCCTATGGAGTTTCATCAGCCAGAGATATCTTCCAAAGGGCCATGAAAAAGCTCCCAAAGGACATCCTGGAAGTTGTGGTGATGATTGATTACATTCTCCTCATCACATGCGAAAGATCAGGACCATCTTCCAAATCCTAAGATAGTATTTGCTAAAACCATCCTCTTTTGAAGATTGCCCTATGCAAATCACTGGGCTTTTAGAACATCTGGATCTGTCCCCTGTAGAGGCATTCCAGATCAGAATGTGGACTCAGCAGACTCCTGTACTATCTGGGGTAATCCATTACATTTTACATGGGCCACAACAGAATCCAGGAATGAATTCCAGGCAATGAATATAGAACCGAGCTATATTATCCCTGCATCTTGTGGGTCATGACAAAAACAGCAAAGGGTTCTGAGACGTTTATATGAGGTGCCTGCCAAGAATTTTCTGGATGAAAGCTGTAGCTCGTAGTGATGTCTAGTGGCTTGGAAAGAGTTGTTAAGCACTGTTCCCAATGTCAGCTGCATCAAGAAATTCCAGCACAGACCCCCTTGCTCCAGAAGAACCTACACTTTGGAACTTCCTGCCTATTGAGATCAAGTAGGTGTCCACATGGTATTCTTTTGGAACCTGCTAAGAACATTCTTGTTTAGACAAGCCTACCCAGATGCTTGGACGTGGGTGGCACTGTGGGTTAAACCACAGAGCCTAGGACTTGCCGATCAGAAGGTTGGCGGTTCGAATCCCCGTGATGGGGTGAGCTCCCGTTGCTGAGTCCCTGCTCCTGCCAACCTAGCAGTTCAAAAGCATGTCAAAGTGCAAGTAGATAAATAGGTACCGCTCCGGCGGGAAGGTAAACGGCGTTTTCGTGCACTGCTCTTGTTCGCCAGAGGTGGCTTAGTCATGCTGGCCACATGACCATGAGCTGTACGCTGGCTCCCTTGGCCAATAAAGCGAGATGAGCGCCGCAACCCCAGAGTCGGCCATGACTGTACCTAATGGTCAGGATTCCCTTTACCTTTACCTTTACCCAGATGCTTAGGAAGTTGAAGTAATTCCAATCTGCTTTAGTATTTTAACTTTTGAATGATTTAATATATTGTTGTGTTTTTTTCCTTGATTTTATTGTTTTATCATTTTGTAAACCGCTTTGAGGTTTTCTACAATCAAGTGGTCTATAGAATTTATGAAATAAATAACATAAATAATTTTGCATTTAGACTATGCTGGGACCCTATTTTAGGGAAGAAGATTTTTTCACAGAGGCTCATTCAAAATGTGGAGAACGTTTTGGCCGTCCAGATGTTGCTGAACTACAGTTCCCATCATCCTTCACCATTGGACATTCAAACATCATCCTATCACCCAGCTTCAAATGACCTTGTTGAAGGAGCAGTGAGGAATTTTAAAGAAGTACAGGACCATACCACAAATTATCATAGGCATAAGTCCTGGCCAACTGCTGTTAGGACTCATCTGGATTTACTGTATCCTAACATGAAAGGAGAAGTATTGGGGGGGGGGGGACAAACTACTTAAAAATCCCTACATGGCTACCATGTCAAAGACTTAAAGGTTCAGAATTCATTCTTCCCACAAAGTCTCAGTACCCACCAACTTACATGGATTCCAGGGATGACCTGATAACAAACGGGGCCTTTAGCATTCAAAGTTGCAATCTTCTAATAGTGAGTAGTCTGTAAATATTAATGTGACATCTACATGTGGATAGATGCATCTGAAGTACTTGAGCGGTCACCCAAGAAGAACCAGAGCCCTGGAGAGTAATTGAGAATTCTGAACCTGGTTGTTCAGGGCTGTCCATAAAAACTGTTGGCTACAAAGTCAGAGACACCCATGACGGACAGATGAATCTAGAGGAGATGCCCACTCCTGAGGAGAAGTGTGAGCCAGTGAGAGAGCAAAGAGCTCTTATGTTATTTGAAGGACTATGTCTGAGTTGTAAAGTAAGGGTGGAGCAGTGTTGTAATTGGTTATAATAGAGTTAAATATTGTCTCTTAGTTATTATGCCTTGGAGCTGAGACTCCACCCTTTTACTTCTTCTGAAATTACTTTCCCTTTCCTATGTAGTTGTATATTAGCTGCTTGTTCCGTGCCTACTATGTGATTAACCTTGATTTCTGTTAAATAAATAACTGTTGTACCGCTGTATGATGAGACCACCAGAGCTGGTCCCCCCTCCATCTGGGTCATTTACTAAGTGAGGTTACCAGGGCCTTCAGCATGACTTCACCATCAGTCTTCAGCCTGCTTGACTACAGCTTCCCTCCATCCTGACTGCTTGTAGTCCAAAACTTCTAATTCCCTGTAGGTGAGTTGGCAAGAGGAGGAGAAGAGATGGCGAGGTCCTTTGCATTGGGCTGGGTTGTACCCCACACATAGTGCAAACATAATGGACTCTTTGTTGGATTCAGGTGCCAATCACAGAGACTGGCTTTTAAAAATACTTGTCATCCAATGGATTTCTGATGGTGTACAACAGCCATAAAATTATTCAAAGTGCGAATACAATAAAATTACTTCCTAGTAATTTATAGACTGAGAGGAAACAAAAGACTATAGAAACCAAAAGCAGACTGAGGTGATATAATCGTTTAAAATTCCATGCCAAATAAAAATGTCTTAAGTAGGGATACAAAATAATTTATAAACATGCTGAATTTTTTTAAAAAAGTGTTTTCCTGATTAATATCTAAATTGGAGTATAGGGACTCATTGGATTTCACACTTCTCTGAATTTTGCAATGCAGTTCTCAGCTTTAAAAGTGTGTAGAGGTAGGGGATGCATACCAAAATGAGTATTTTGGCACAAAATGCTTACAAAAATACAATTTAAGGAAGTGTATACAATTTAAACACAGTTTTTGTGTGGTTTAGAAGAACAATTTGCAGAAAACAAAACAGAATGGAAACAGAACAAAACAAAACTGAACAGATGTGAAACTGACAACAAACACATCAGGCAAGCTTTAACTATAATGATACCTGGCAGGGGGTTGGACTCGATGGCCCTTGTGGTCTCTTCCAACTCTATGATTCTATGATTCTATGATTCTGGTGGCTGACAGGTGGATTTATTTATTTATTCATTTTATTTCATATTTCTACAATTTATATACCACTTAATTACAATGGTCTCTAAGTGTACAAATGGTGTACAAGGAATACAAGCTAATGAAAATAAATATTAGTTAAAGCAATTAAATCAGAGTCTGACGGATTGAGCGGATGAGATCAATAGTGGGACCAACGGTCAACAAGACGGTTTCTGCATGTGCTGTAGAGGAAATTGAGAGGCAGATGGGATTAACAACCTGGGAAGGTATCCCATCTAGGAGAAAGAAAGCTCTGATCCAAAGCCCCTGCTGTCTTGCTGGATATATTTGGGAGAAGAGAAGGCTAAGAAGAAACCCTACACAAATCCCAAGTGGAGTCCCTAAGATGGTTGGATGGCACCTTGTACGCCTCCTTCCAGCAACTCCCCGAGCCAAGCACATGCCAAACGTATGACTCTGCTTTCTTTTGGACCACATTAGTGAGGCCGAGGGGAGGGTGTCATTCTCTGGGCAGCCTAGGACCTCCATACACTTCCTAGGCTTGTATACTATGGAAGGTCACTTCAGTACTGCTAACACAGATGTTTGACACTCCCCTCCCACTGCCTGGAGGCGCACTCCATTATTTCTTGAGACAGAAAGATACCATCAGAAGTTGCCAGAAATTCAACAGGGACCTCAACTGAAAAGGAGTTACATAAAATTGGACCTAAAACACTGAACACACTGCTCCTGGTGAATATGAGTCGTGTATCTGAGCCATGGGGGACTACTTACTGACTCCCCCAATGACCTCAAATAAATACAAGAAGCCTGAAGCTGGCCCAGTAGCACATGAGCAGCTGGTGAAAGCTTTTCCTCAGAGAAGTGGGGTGCTGGCAGCAGTCTGCCCCCACCAACAGTTTAGCCTATGATGTTTACACTAGCTGTAGTGTCTGAACCAGACATAAGAGCATATTGCAATCATTGAGTCTTGTGGTTGCCAATGCATGAATCGCCGTGGCCAAACTATCCTTGTCCCACCCGCCTGTCAAAATTGGCCCCTTGGGGGATGAAGTGAAAGAGTGTCCAAACAGGATTGAACTCCTCAGAGGAGCACTCCTAGAGGATTCAGAGGAACTCACTAGTGCACCCAAACTAGGTAGGATTGTACTCCGTATGCATCAGCGTGGGGAGTTCACTCTTGCTTTCTACAGGTTGGCCAATCCAGCTGCATCTTTACCTTTCCACACACCTGGTGTGACAAGTGAGAGGCAGGTGGCTGTGGTATGGGAAAATGCCCTCATGGGCCAAATGGAAAAGCCTAGTTGGCTTGTGGTAATCCCAATCTAATCCAGCTACAACGTTTCCAGAATAAGGGTAAATGTTGCCAGGCTATCTCTGCCCTGAAACAGCCAAAGCTGACCAATTGGTCAAAGCTAGAAGGTGGGATGCGGCTGGCGCTGTGGGTTAAACCACAGAGCCTAGGGCTTGCTGATCAGAAGGTCGGCAGTTTGAATCCCCGCGATGGGGTGAGCTCCCATTGCTCGGTCCCTGCTCCTGTCAACCTAGCAGTTCGAAAGCACATCACAGTGCAAGTATATAAATAGGTACCGCTCCAGCGGGAAGGTAAACGACATTTCCGTGTGCTGCTCTGGTTCACCAGAAGTGGCTTAGTCATGCTGGCCACGTGACCCGGAAGCTGTACGCCGGCTCCCTCGGCCAATAAAGTGAGATGAGCACCGCAACCCCAGAGTCGGTCACGACTGGACCTAATGGTCAGGGGTCCCTTTACCTTTACCTTTAGTAGAAGGCACTCTGTTGCACCAAAGCTACCTGATCCTCATGTGACATTGTCAAACCAAGGAGCACCTCCATGCTACATACCTGCTACTTCTAGGAGACTGCTTATCCAGAAGCAGAAGAATTCTAATCCGCCAGACCTGAGAGCCACCTTCCCATATATTTAGAATTCAGTTTTGGTTTATTGACCCTCATCCTGTCAAGGTAGATCTTAAGAGGTCTTCTCCTTCTGTTGAATGTGCTTTGGATCACTTCCTTGAGTTTTCTGGAACTCATGTTCTGCAGACGTCATAATGTGCTGCACACTATTTGCATACTTTAGTTTGGATTATGTGGCATAATTTGTGAGAGGTTGAACTTGTGGGTTCCTGTCTCGGGAATGGGATCCTGGTTTGGATGTCTAGTTTAGATTCCGCCTTTCCCCTTAAACTCAGCAAGTTCAGTTTAATGTTGAAATTATGATTCAGGTATGTTAACATTGTCAGGGAATTGTGTACAGTAATTACATTTGTCTGCAATCTCTAATGTACCCTCTGCTGTAGCATGTTTTTCCAACCTCAAAATAATGTGGTATAAATTCCATTTAAACATGTTCATTACCCTTTGTGTTTGTAGCTCTTATTTCATTGGACCCCTGGTTTGGAAAATATAATAATGCTAGATTAAATGTATGGCTGCACAAATAAACTTCGTGTATGTATTAGCCAGCTTTAAACTTACAACCCAACACTACTGCATTCACATATTTCAGTAGATATACGAACGGAGTTACATTGGTGTCTTATGAAAATTGCAAACACATGTGTGTTCAGAGAGAGCGAATCACACACCCACCCACCCACACCCACACTTTCACTTGTGCTCTGGGGCATATATGCATGCATGTTTGTAGAGTTTTTGTAGGATCTGTCTATATCCTCAGGTATGTGCATCTTTCTTTCCTTCTTGTGCATATCAGGCATATTTACAACAACCATAATTCCTCACCAGATTTCTGCCATCTATTAAAGCTAGTAGGGGCAAGTATGAATGTGAATATCTATTAAAACTAGCAGATTAAGATCCAAAGAGATTCAAGATATCTTTAATCGTCTTCAGATATGATTGGTGAAAATGGTACCTGTATATTACAAGGTAGCGTTCTGTAAAATGTACAATTTTGTTATTCACTGCAAAAACAACTTATGTAATTATGCACCTTGTTACTCATTTGTAACAAAGTCCTTTTTCATAATTTGTGATAAAATTGTTTCAAAACTATTTTTTTGGTTATAGAGGCAAATTCGTGTATTCATTCATATCTCTGCATGTTATTTGTTGTATATGCTAAAAATGTTTAAAACAATCTATCATTTGTATAAGGGTTTGTAATCTGAATAACAAATAAGCATTTAAGTATGGAATTGCATTCATACATTCACTTGGCTATCTATGTTTCAGTTTCACAAAAGGTTTTGTTTGTTTTTTAACCAGCGGAGCATAGATAGCTGTGAAGCTATCTGTTTGAATAATTTAATGGCTTCTTTGTTTCTACAAAGTTAAAAATCATGAGATGGCAAAATAAATTATTCTGAAGTCTGTTTTGTGTTAAATTTCTTTTTATTTGAATATGTTAAAATGATCCCTTTAGATATTTGCAAAGCTCTGCTTTTTATACATTGGTCTCAATGTTAAATTGAAGATTAAAAAAACCCTAGACTTTTGGTTGTTGTTGCTAGATTTATTAGCTCTTTGTTTTCCATGCAGCTAACATGTGGTTAAATGTCAAGAGGCTACATGTTTAAGCAATGACTGATTTCACTATATATTTTTATTTGATTTCGCAATTCAAAGGAAAGAAGCATGCTGATAAGCACAATGGCAGCATAACTGCAGGTTTAACTTTTCTTTCTTTTCTTTCTTTAAAAAAAAATGCTTTCTGCTACTAAATACCAGGAATCATGATAATTGCACTAGGCATGTTTGTGTGCCTTTTCTCTGACTTAGATACAGAACACTCTTTGATTTCTGGAATTTGACAGTCTGTGGCTGGCTGCACGCGAGCAAGCAAGTGTGCCTTCACAAAAACACACTTTACCGTGCCACTTCTCAACTGCACTGTAGTCCTACCCAGGGTCATTACAGTATACACTTTCCATATTTCTAACAAACATGAAAATGAACAGGATAGGAAGTAGACAAAGAAAGAATAACTGAAGCCTGGTAGGGGTATACAACATGAACAGACGAGGCTCCGTGCTAGCCTTCGGAATACTTAAAAGCCCCAACCCATTTGCTCCTCAATGCCTGCCTTTGATTATCAGAGCCACATAAAGAGAAAACTTAAACAACTAGTACATTGAAACAATGATTTGGTATAAATCCAGAGTTAATTGTTTTTCAAGTGATGTTTAAACCAATGCCAGTGCAAGGCAAAAGTATCTGGCCTATTGCCAGCACTGTTGTAAAGCATATTAGCTCGGATGAGAAGTACTTCAAGTTAGAGTCAGAGAGTGAGAGAGAGCAGGAGCGACACGGTTCCCTGTGCTTAGACTCTGCTCAGTTATATCTTCCTCCTTGCTGGGACTAGCTGGATACATGCATACTCAGGTCTGTTAGCCAGAAAACATGGGTTTTGCCCTATTTCAAGCTGATTTCTGCTCTTTTTTCAGGTGGATTGCCAGCTGCTGATTCTTCTTCTAACACCCTACCAAGATATAACACCCTCTCTGCCACTAACAATGACCATGACCCTTCACACAAAAACCTCCAGTGTCGCTTTACTGCACCAGATACAAGGCAATGAACTAGAGCCTCTCAGCAGACCTCAGCTGAAGATTCCTCTGGAGCGGCCGATTAGTGAAATGTATGTGGACAGCAGCAAAACTGGAGTTTTCAACTACCCAGAAGGTGCCGCTTATGATTTTTCCACTACTGCTCCGGTGTACAGCTCACCCAGCCTCAGTTATGCCCCTACGACAGAGTCATTTGGGTCCAGCAACTTGGGAGGATTTCATTCTTTGAATAATGTTCCTCCGAGCCCTGTTGTGTTCTTACAGACGGCACCTCAGCTTTCACCTTTCATTCATCACCCCAGCCAGCAGGTACCTTACTACCTTGAGAACGAACCAAACAGCTTTGCGATGAGAGAAGCGGCCCCAACAGCCTTCTACAGGTAAGTCATGCCACTGATTTATTTGAAACAGAGCAGGTGTATAAAACAGTGTTTAAAGCAGGGGGGGGGAGAGAGAGAGAGAGAGAAGCGTGATTTCTTTCTTTCTGGGGAGTTATGCCATCAGAATTGTTGAGTCACCGCTGAATTATTCGACTCAGCGATCGTGTGGTGTAAATCAAAATGTCTGTTGTGACGGTTGGGTAATTGTTGCTGTGTACGCTAGAAGCGAAATGCATATGAAAAACAGGTTGGGCTGCCTTGGGGAGAGAAAACAACCCTGAAGCCCAAAATAGTGAGCTAGGACAGGACATAACGAAACGCTAGCAAATTCAGATGGAAGAGCAGC
This sequence comes from Podarcis bocagei, assembly GCF_964188305.1. NCBI lineage: Eukaryota > Metazoa > Chordata > Lepidosauria > Squamata > Lacertidae > Podarcis > Podarcis bocagei. Next base: position 52,931,291 of record NC_138127.1, read on the forward strand.
TATAATGCAAGAGTTTTTTGAATTATACCAATCTGTTCCTTCTATACGTTTACATGTTTGAACGTTAAGTCGGTGGACAGAAAGATTTTTCCACGTCTGCCCTTACACTGCATCAGTTGACTTTTATATGAAGTGTTCAGAAAATTAGAGGGTTGCCCTTCCAAATAGTTGTGATTAACTTAAAGATGGTTCTTCAGTCATAAAGAAGCTTTTAGAAAGTGCACCTAAGGCCACGGAGGGGAAATAAGGTAGTCCTAACAATACTTGTGTGCGCACACTCAGTCAATGGTGTGTTTTAAAAGATCGGCTTCTCAGATGTCTTTTCTCTGTAACTTGTAGTACACTAAGAGAAGTCTCAGAGCTGATAAGATTTTTTTTAAAAAAAATAATCCTTCCCTTTCGGAGAATGAGGGGGAGTAGCATGCATTGGCACTTTAATAGGCCTGCATCTATAAAGAGATTTTAGGGCTCTTTGAACTTGCTGGGGGAATGTGGCTGGTACAATGGTGACAGAAATCATAAAAGCATGAAACAGAAAGCATTGCTTAACTCTCCCACCAACTATATAATTCGTCGAATCAAGTTCAACTTGCACACACATGCGTCATGAGTAATGAAACTAAGTGGAGGATCCAGAGAGGGATTGAAACACCACTTATTATTATTATTGCAAATAATACTCTAAGATGCACCTCTTCTGCATTTGTGATCACGTTTGGGGATCTGTTCCAAGAATATTGGGAGCATAATTCTGCAAAATAGTTTGCTGCATTGACGTGAATCTATGTTAATCAATGTGCTTTCTGCTCTACTTGAGATTTCCTTGCTGGTTCCTAGAAATCCAAGGATGCCTGAGCAGCAAACAGACTGTAAAACCAGAAGTAATAATTCCTCCAATATTTATAATTTGTTATCTGCCACACTTACACCTTCAAACACAGAACCTATTGCTGGATTTTAGCCATGGCATGTGTTTTGGTTATGTATTTCCACAGAAGCCCAAAGTCATTCGCCAAAGTCTTGCTGAGCCTGTTTTAAAACACACAAACAAACATGTTCCATGAGACATAAAAACAGATAACTTTGAACTGTTGGGGGAAAGTGCTGTTAAGTTACAACAGTGCCAAAGAGATTAGAACAAGTGTACAACCAACATGGAACCACTGTGGGCTCCTTTAGAAGAAGGCACAGGATGAAAATTTAATGATAAATAGATAAATAGAAGGAAATGGAACATAAACTGACCTAGCAGCTTCCTAATACATTCCTCTAGTGGAAATGACAAGAAGATTAAAAAGGCCACCCACTAGGCCGACTAGGGCATGAGATGCTGCTGAGTATGCAACCTGCCACATATCAGAATGAAGAATGTACTGTCTGGAAGATGTTGATTGCCTAAACTGGAAAATAACAGCTTTATACTAAATTCAGGTAGGTAGCCGTGTTGGTCCGACGCAATCAAAATACATAAAAAATTGTCCAGTAGCACCTTAGAGACCAACTAATTTGTTCTGGGTATAAGCTTTCATGTGCATGCACACTTCTTCAGATATACTGTACACTTCTTCAGGTATACACTTCTTTAGGTATACACTTCTTCAGATACACATTTCTGAAGAAGTGTGCATGCACATGAAAGCTTATACCCAGAACAAACTTAGCTGGTCTCTAAGGTGCTACTGGACAATTTTTTATTTATTTTGAGCTTTATACAAAGCCACAGAATAGTGACAACAAAAGTAGTTCTTGAGGAATAGCCATGTATTACGAACATTTGTGACTATATACAAAGTTATTTGCAATTGATTTCTCTTGGTGTTTTGTGAAAGCTCCAATGATGATCATTCCATTTAGACAAAATCATTTTAATAGTACTTTATATATATATATAGAGAGAGAGAGAGAGAGAGAGATAGTGCTAAAAACTCAGACATAAAGACTACAGGGTTTTTTTCAGTCATGGAGTGAATGAAACTGCCAGCTCCTGATTTCTGTGTTTACTATATTGCTTAACATGACTTCAGTAGAATTAGATAATGGTTCACTAAGCCTAGTATGGTTTGGCTTCTTTAGCCTCAGTTCCACTAGACTTGAGAGAAAATAAAATATTTAATTTTCAACTGTGTTATCTTGTAGAGTTCATAGTGGAATATAATTTTTCATTGTGGCATTAAGGTTGCATTTAAGTTACGATGGAGCATTTAATTTTTCTATGGATTGCCCAAATGAGGTGATATCAGCATTCAAAAAAGGAATTGGAGGTATATTTTGGCTAGTGTTATTCTTCTTTCTCTTTAGACTTTTCGGAGGAGCTGTATTCTGGAAAATACAATGTGTTTGGTAGTATGCCTTTCTTTTTGTCCAAAAACCTTTCAAGCATTTTACACTCTTTTTTTCACTGTGTTTTAAAAATAAAATGTTACTTCTACTTTTAAAATATTGCTCTATTGCAAAAATTTATTACTGTGCTTTAACAGACACTGTAATAGTAGAAATACTCTTCACTTGATATTATAAAAATAGCATTTTAAAAGATTAGTAGCCGCATCTATATACACTTTAAATTAATGCATGTTGAAATTCTACATGTGCTTACTCAGAATTTGGCCCCGTTGAGTTGCGTAAACATTACTGATAGGGAAGAATGCACAGGCTTGCTGCCTCTTCATATTTTAAATACGCTGTTTAAAAACTCCCTATAATTTTTTCAGCTATAAATGATCAAAAATATTGAATTAAATAGTTTAGGTTTCTTAAAAGAATTGCTGATGATATTTAAGTTTGTGGTTAGGTCTCTTACAAGTTAACAAACCGTCAGTGGTCTGGACTCTTTTCGTATATTTTTCTAACACTACAATGTAGATTTATTTCCATTTGTGACTCAGCCCGCAAGTAAGTCTTACTGAACCACTTAGTTTATCAATGACTGTAAATATGTAAACAATTGAGTGAGACTTCTGAGTAGGCATGCATAGGTTTGTACTGCTACTCTCTAGTGTTTAAGATGTTATAATGTTCAAGACGTTAACTATTCTTACTTGGAAGTAAGTTCCATTAGTTTTAATGGAAGAATTTTTTAGATTGCAGTGTTATATGCGAAATTCTCATACAGTTTCAATCTCCTTACTAAAAGCATCCCCCTAGGAATTTTTATTTTATTTTTTAAATCTGTACACAGGGAGTTGAAGCTAAGATACTGTAACTTTTAGCTAGTTAAGGACTGAGTTGGCACTTGAACTTGTTTGACTGAGCCCTGCATGGCCGGCATTGAGTTACAAAGCAGGCAATTTAGCATTGCTTAGAGCTGTAAAGAAGAAGATTTCAATTGCCACCACTTAGCCCTAAACAGCACTAGAAGTTTACTATGGTAACTGAATGCTCACGAATGACCGTGGAAGGAAAGGTTAGAGTAAATTCATTCATTCTTTCATACTAAAAGCACTGTTTGTGGCAAATACATTTTTAGTTTTATTACTGGGATGCCTTTTGGTATACATTCCGAGAAGCTCATCAGCCGTTTCCAGCCTGGCATTCTGAACTACAACCCCCATTATTTATGCTGGTAAAGCTGATAGGAATTGGAGCCTTAAGACATATGAAGGGCATTCAGTTGGGCAGGACTGGGATATAGCCTTGTGAAAAATGAGGGTACAGTTCTTACAAATATGATTTTACAACATGTCCCAGCTGTAGATCTATAATAATCTGATTTACATATTTGTCTGATGTGTGTGCCATGTGCAAAGGTAACATCTGATGTATTGCCACCCTCCTGAAATTTTTCTGTGAGCAGAAATTGCTTCTTTGAAGCCTGCAATTACATCTTCGCTCTGATAATTGGCAAGGATAGTGTTGATCAATATAGTTGAATGTTGCTTTTAAAGTTTCCCTGTGTTTAGAGTACTAGAAACGGTTCTGCTGAAGTTTGTTCTTGGCTGCAGCAAAGCAAAGAGTAGTCTGGCTTCCACGAGGGCATGGCTTTCCTCCCCTGCTTGCACAATCTGAATGAAAGTGGAGGAAGAAGCAATAAAAATAAACTATTTTCAGTTCAGATAATGGGCGCTTTCATTGACATGCTTCATTTTATTCCAATTAGAATCCCCCTTCTCTCCTCATTCTTGTCAGTGCCATTATAGCTCATTGTTATTGTAAAGATTGAGGACTGGTGGTACTCCCTGAACTTTACATTCAAGAGAGCAGGAACAGAAATACAGAGCATTCATGGTCAATAGCTTTCCTCTGCTAGGGTCCTCACCTCACCTCTGCCACTCGGTAGCTTTCCATTGCTCCCTGATCCCTAGAACTCATGGGTGCTATTGTATGTCACCCCAATGTTCGAGCAGTGCGAGATTCCAGGGGTTCCAGGTCCTTTCCCTGGGTTCGTGTTTCCTTTTGGACTACGAGGCAGAGTGGAGACTGTAGTGTCTTTATGATATATGGCTTATTTACACACCTATACAACCTGACCCTACAGTGGAGGGGTTCACAGCATTAACACACCAAAAGGGTCTTGTTTCTCCCATAGCCACAGCCTTGGATTCAAACAGACATCAGACATTGCTCTGTCTCTCTCTACTCCCAGCTTGCTGCTTTACATCTGGCCCATGTCACTACAACTTTCAACTCTTGCATTTGTCTTTTTCTAACTACCAGCCCCACCCATTTGTCACCTCACACAGATCCGTTTCCTTTGTTTCCCCATCACCCAGGCAATCACCTCACCAGGAAGCTAGCCTGGCTTATATTCTAACACTTGCAGGATCCAGGGGTTAGATGGGTCTCTGCATACAGCCTACTTCCTCTACCCAACACAAACAAGTGCCTGCTCCACATCTCCCCACGTTTGGACTGGCAGACTACTTGTCTGTCCTATACTGCTGCTAGTGGTATTTTTAGCTGATTGCCCAAACCTTTCTTTACATCCAGTGTCTATCCTTTCAACGATGCGCTTGCAACTCTCTCTGAGCAGCATGAGGAGCATGTTACAGATGGGGTCAAGGTAGAGAAGACCTTCTTTTGTAATCCAGCAGAATTGCGACTAGAAAGCTCAGCGTGGCTGAATGTGCTCATGCTGTTAAAGCAGCTCAAATGCTTCTGTATCCGGCTGAGCTAAATAGCCACTTATAAAAACCCTTCAGTGCTCACAGTAACAGGTTAGAATAACTTCTCTACCTATTTATGCATTGCCAGATTGAGAAGAGTCTGATATAGGAGTTACATCTTCTGGCCTTGATGTTGACCTTGATCTCAGCTGGCAATTATTAAAATCCTTGTTGCCTTGCACTCTAATGTCACCTTTAAGCCTTTGCTAGCCATCTGTCAAACAATACAAAAGTTTTTCACACTACACTGTTGAGTCCTTGCACACTGATTGAGTCCACTGGTATAGACAGTTTGTAGCTGATATCCTAGCTGAAAAAAGTAACAGAAGATATTATTACTAATTAATTATCATTGCTCAGGGGAAGAAGAAAGCTATTGTTATGGATCCGCTTTACCAGAAGCAGTGAAAAGAGTGGGTACACTGTGTGCTCTCTGGTGGCTCTCTTAACAGTTGTAGTGTAGCGTGTCAACACTGGTTAAACTGCTAGTGAAATAATGAAAAAATGAAGCATTCTATTTATGAGTTTTAGAATATATTCAGTTCTGTTTTGGAAATTATTTGCTTTGGGCGCTATAAACTGGTAAAAGATTCATAGTTGACTCATCATCTGTTTTTAAAATCATTTTTTTTATTCTTATGAACATGATCCAGTTTCTTCTGGTGAAACTAATTAGACTGAAGTGTGCTTAACCTTAGCCAGATTGTGGTCTAATTGTTTAAATTTCAACTGTTTTGCATAAACAAATCTCAATATATATGCTTTTTTGAGGATGTGGGATTATTTTGTTAAGTTACATTTTATGAAATATACTACAAAACATGGATACTTCCCCCCACCCATTACTAATAAAAAGTATGCCAGTTTGTGAGACACATATAGGCTAACAAGGATGGCTCTAGTACTTGACAGAGAGAGGTGGGCACCTCGGGTGGCAGAACTGGTGGTGTAGGACAGAGCTGTTGGCCATACAGCATGTCTTGCACCCCCTAAGCCTGCCAGCTATCTGCAGGAATGGTGGAGAGAGTGGTCCCATCGCCAGTATTGAAATAAGGTTTATGTGCTAGTTTGTCTGCGTTCAGCACATAGAAGACGGGCGCCATCTTCCTCAGGCAGCAGGACTGTGTTGGTGGTGTACATCAGAGGCGGGACCAGAGGGGGGCAAGGGGGCAAGTGGCCCCCCAAATAAGGAGCTGACCCCTCACTTGCCCCCCTTCCTACATTCCTTTCATTATCATATGATGTAGAAATATATTTTGCCGCTTCTACTTTTTCGACCACTCCTGGTGCCGCCTCTGGTGTGCACTGCCATTAATAGCATCCATTTGGCTGAAGCAGTGCAGCCTGTTTTACTTGGAATGTGACTTTTCACAGCTCTTATACAATGAATTTTAAGTATGATGGGCAAAATTTATATGGCTAGCTGGAATATTTTTTGCTCTCTCTCTGTCTCAAAATAGAGTTAAGGTAGCATAATAGCTGTGACCGAGCTGTACATCTGTGAACCAAATCAGTGGTTCAACTCTCACTTCTTGCACATTTCAAAGGGAAACTCCAGTGTGAAACTGATGAAGTGCAACTTATCAGAAAGCTAAATGGTGTTGATTTAATCCTCAATGTTAGTTGATTGTGTGATCACCAGTTACTGCTGTTGTGAACCTATTGGAAAATTGAGAAAGGTGCTGCCTCTTAGCCTCAGGCCTCCTTCCTGCATTGGCAATATGCAAATAACAGCATTGACCGATTTTAAAGGATTGTTGTAGGAATTACTGAATGATGTCTGTAAAACACTACACAGATGCTTATTATTCATAATAACATATTTTGTAAAGGTTGACCTATAGAAGGGCTACAGATGCTCAGTATTAGCACTGGAACCATTTTTTAAATTATTTAATGGAAGTCTCTGTGTTCTTTTCCTTTGCAAGTTGTCAACGGGACATGCAAATGACATTAGTGTAGACAGAGTGTGGCCATTCATGCACTGTAAGAAAGGAGGAAATGCCAAAAGCAAGGACAAAAGAGGATACAGGGTTGCATTAAATTTGCACAGTATATGATGTGTATGTAATTAGAAATAATTACTGGAATTTAAAGACAAATATCGTACCTCTCACCATAGTTGGGAAGACTGTGGCAAGGTGACCTTGTGTGCCTGTTCAGTTTTTTGTCTAGATGCTGACTCTTGATAATCTACTTCAAGGCCCTTCTTACATTCTTTTGCTTTAAACTAGGCACAGACAAGACAAAGAGAACTATCCTTTGTAAAGTGAGACATGTGGTCACCCTACATTATTGTTCAGTCCAAGCAGTGTGGTTTGGTCATGGATATGAATCCATTGTTCAACTATGCTTTCTGATATAGGCCATTTTCCTAGTTTATCACATGCTGGGAATATAGTAAGCTCTCAAATTATGCACACTTAACTTGTGCACATTCAGCTTTACTCGCTTGCAAAAATAAAATTAAATTTAAAAGGGGTCTGACAGGAGGAGAGGAGTGTGCGGGGAAAAAGACTTTGGCAATCCTACCTGCCATTGAACCCAATGTATTTTGACTATATGCAATTTTGGCTTTAGGCACGATCCCTGGAACGTAACCCCCACGTTAGTTGCGGGCTTACTGTATAAAGTTCTGCTTCATTCCAGGAAGGACACATACTAATTGGTAGTTAAACACATCCAACAATCACAGTGCATAGGCCCTGAAGGGAAGTGGAAAGAGTCGCCACTTAATGATAAGTGATTCCTGTGACAGACTCACAGGAATAAAACAGCAGATTTCTTTCCTCAATGTCTCTAGAAAATCCAAAAGGGAAAACCTCTGAGCTTTCCAGACTGAGCAAGGTTTTTTTGCAGGTTGCCTTGATATCATGCGTAGAACTTTTTACAGTCCAAATCTATTCTGATTGTGTGTTTGCACTTTATGTGTTTTAGTTAAGACCTATAAACACCAATTACTTCCTATTATAATAAAGACTAAAGTAGGAGACTTCAAAGCAAGTAACTACTACATTTATTATTGTTGTCGTTCTTGTTTCAATTTGTATGCCGCTTTTCCACAAATCAAATCAATGCAGTAACCGTCAACATGCCAATTCAACTCAAAACATAATACAGCAATCCAAATAAATAATTCATTTTGATAGTCTGGATATTATAACATTTTAGATTTATTATAAAATGAACTATCGATCGTACCAATTGATACGAGTTAGTTTTAAAAAATCAGAATCAGATATGACAAATATTTCCAGTGCAATCAGATATTAAGAGTGAAATAACCAGCAACCAAGTACATTGTGGTACTAACAAATAAAGCACACATTTTTATAGGGGTTAAGAATTGAAGTGCACACAGCTCCTAGCAGCTTTATAATTTACTACAAAGTGCACAAAAATCACCTTTCATTAATCCTCACAGGAAGCCACTCTTCTGTCGACAATTGATGGCTTCAATGACCTCTTTCAGTCTGGCCTCTCATCCAGACTCCCATTAAAGCCATCAGATAACCACAGAAACTAAGAGTATATTTACTTAATGTCAGCACTGAATTAGGTTACTGAGTGTCCATACAGCGGTGCACAGAAATCCGTTAAGAAGAGTTATTCAGCAATACACACACTTTACCAAACATGTCTAATGGAGAAATCATGTTCCTGTATCTTTCCCCCCATCTTATGTCTGAGTGTTGCCACTGTCCCCTTTTTTCTAGACTAGGGATACCAATATGGCCAGTGATCAGGCATTATGGGAATTATAGTTCAACAATCTCTGGAGGGCACAGTGTTGGCATAGGTTTTTTTCTTAGTGGCGCAGTAAACAGGTTTGGGTTGACGTTTCTGTCCTGAAGCCAAGTGGTGGGCAGACAGGTCATATAATGTCCAAAAGCAGCCTAGAGAGGGCCAGCTTAGTTGACCTGTGTCTTGAAGTGGCTCATAACCCAGGCCACGACCCTGTCCAAACTTCTCCCTGGCGACTGATGGAGGATACACACCCAGTGTCTGAGCCAAAGCTTACCCACATCTGTAATCAATAAAGTTGTGGCCATTTTTTAATCCCAAAGTTGTGTCCCACCTATGCTCATGCTTCTGCCCTCAGAGGGTGGATCTGCAGTTAGCCTACTATACAAAGATAAAATTTACATTCATTGCTCCCCCACTGAAATGTGGCCCCTGAACTGTTGCCCAGAATGGAATGTGGCCCTCGCCTTAAAAAATGGCCCCTCTGTCCCTGACCTAATAGACCAACACAGTACAACACAGTTGTTGTTTCACCCAAGTTCAAAGAAGCCACAGAGGCTATTTATTTTTGCCGTTTTGATTTTGCAATATTAAGGGTAGCTGCACTTGCCAGGATGTGATATGGATAGTCTACTGTCCACATGTATGTTATTATAATTTATATTTTACAAGCCCTGATACGTTTACGGGACACTTGCAGCTCTCTTTCTAGGGCCTCTTCACACCATAGCAAGTTCTTTGGTGCAGTGACTTAACACTGGGCAGATTGGCAGCAGTATATTTGTTTCTTCTTCTGTCTCGGCAACAAGATGCCCACCTGCTGTCTGTAATTTGCTTTCTTATTATGGACTGTTTTATAATATCCATAAAACTTAATAGTATGACTAGCAGCATTCGTATAGTTATGAAAGAGAACATTCCTATATCTGACTCAGCAGGAAATCATTAAATTACAGGGTGGGGGGGGAGAATCAAATTGGCTTATTTTTAAAATGAAGAATGGACAGAATTTGCTTTTCATTAATGCTGTGATCCTTTTTAATAGCTTGTTGAAAGACATTATATGTTACTCATTCATAAAGTTTAAGATACTTAAGCAAACTGAAAACTGTTCTAGGTTGGCTACATTAGACCAGTTATCTGCTGTAAAAGAATTATGAAATTTATTAGACAGAAGAATCAGAAAAAATACTACTGCATCAATGGGAAACTGTCTATAAATCTAGATTTTCCTAAATGTCAGGTTTTGTTGCAGTTACTTAAATGGACATGCCATTCAAGCTTATTTGAATAATTCTGCATATTATGAACTTGATATATTTGTAGGTATATGAAATACCTATAAAATACAGTAAGAAGCCTATGGAAAAACAATGGGAGCAGTAATCTTAAACTTGAAGTTAAAGGCAAAATATCCAGCAACTTTCATAACACTAGCTTGGACCTAGTGTGTATAAGTTTGTATATTTTTTTAGGTATATGCCATCCTACTAACTTCTTGACTGCTATATCCAGTAACAGCTGAAAAGTGGCAGTTACAGAGAATTATATACACGGAATTATGATCATGTACCAAATGTTGTTTACTGATTTCCATTAGTCTTCTTCATAAATGTCCAATCAGAGTAGTTCATGCTTGTGGTCTTTTCAGAGACATGTAATGTGGTACAGACAACTTCATGTGGGTCCTCATTCACAAACTGAAAAACCATAATGTGATTTTTCCAAGTTAAGGAAGGGAAGGTTGGGCCAAAATGAATGAAATCAATGTCAAAAGGTAGAAATGTAAGGCTCTATACTTAGGCAGGTGCAGTATAACCAGCTGCACCAATATAATACGGGGAACTGACACATCACTGTTCCATTTATTTATATACATACATACATACATACATACATACATACATACATATTGCCCTTCACCTGAAGATCACAGGGCGGTTCACAAAATGGAAACATAAAAGGCATAATAAAGCAAAAGCAAACCAATAATGCTCCCCTCCCCAGCCAAATGCCTATCTGAAGAGAAACATTTTCACCTGGTGCCTAAAGATATGTAATGAAGGTTCCATGCAAGCCTTCTTGAGGAGAGCAATCCACAAACAGGGAGCTACCTCAGAAAAGGGCCATTCCTATTTTGCCACCTTCTGGACCTCTTGTGGGAGAGTCACAAAGAAGGGCATCAGATATGACCGCAGAGTCAAGGTCAGTTCATATGAGGAGAGGGTGATCCTTGAGGTATTGTGGTCCTGAGCCATTGAAGACTCTATAGGTCAAAACCAACACTTTGAATTGAGCATGGAAATTAATCGGCAGCCAGTGCAGTCGGGCCAGGATTGGTGTAATATGCCCAAATCATCATGTGCTAGTGAGCAATCTGGCCATTAACAGTGCTTCAGTCTTATCTGGGTCAAACTTCAGTTTGTTGGCTCTCATCCAATCCATTACTGAGGCAAAACATTGGTTCAGCACATCACTGCCACACATGCAGATTTAAAGAGCTGTGTGTCTTCAGCATATTGCTGACCACTTACTCAGAACCTCTGAATAACCCCACACAGTGGTTTCACATTACTTCTGTTTCATCATTTTTAGTGATGGCATCCTACTAACATTACTAGTGCTCATCATTCACAGGTGAGACAAGAACAGTCTTCAGATGGGACAAGTTTGGCTCTGATGGCTATTCTCACTGTCTTATTTCCTGTGGTGTTTTCCAACTGTGGCCTCCTCACTTTCTGTTTTCTGGGCACACTTCTGGTGAGCATGAAGGAGGCATCTTTTAATTTCTCACCACACACTCCTCCACCAGGAATTTAAGAGCAGTATAGTATTGTGATGATGGTGATGATACTTATAATTATATAAAATGATAATAGTTGAAAAAGAGGCAGAAATAGAAATATCGAGACTGCTCATATAAGCAAAGAGAGAGTAGTAGAGATAGCAGTATGGCAACAGAAATGGTGTGCTTTTATATTTTTTTTGGCAGTTCTGTAAGTAATAAGCCATTATGTAAGCCACCTAGAAGAATGAAAGTATAACTGAGTACACTATATGTGGAATTCTGAGGAAATGAGATTCTGACAGACTGACAAAATGCAACTCATACACTAGCTTTTCAGTTCAAGTTGTACTGGTTTCACATAGAATGGGAAAGTAATATATCAATATTGGAGCTGCAGGAAATGCCTAGCCCTAGTTTTTCCTGCATTTATGAGCCAGCAGGAGTTCATTCAACATTTCTGTGGCATTCAACAGACCACAGAAGCATTTCAACAACTGTCTGTTTCAGGGCCAAACTAGATGTGACATACAGTCCTATCTGTCTGCCAACAGGCTGTTTGTTTATTTGAAAAGAAGCCTCAGAGGCTGAGACTGGGAGTGGAACGAGTAGCAGGCTTCATTAGCCCTTTGCCCTGTGCCCGTTTGTCCTGTGGAGAAAAGATGTAAAGTCCAAAACCAAATTCATGCAGTGTTTTGTTTGGGTTTTGCATTGATTCCTTCTTGTTTCACTTCACTCTGTTTTTGTTTGATGTACTTTGTAAATTCATAGGATGTGAATCCTTGCTGAACAGGACTACTATTAGTTAAAGTATTGTTAGGAGTTTGTAGCAGGTATATACTCTGGGTTCCTTCTAGGCCTGCGTAGAATCTAGTAGAAGAGCTGCTGAACTGGTCAGGCAAGTTTCTTTGGAAGATAATGGCTTTAGTATCCAGTTAGGTACAGTGATTTAACAGACCCAAGGAGTCTGTCCTTCCTTTTGTGTGATTACTGTTTCGCAATTCTACAGTAATTCTACCACAGCCATCTAAATCATACAGGGGGTCTCCATGGGTGGAAATGGCTCCCTGCTTCAGACTTTTGCCCTGGAATTCGTGGTGGGCTCTAGTGATGCTCCTGAGAGGACAGGACTTGGCAGCCGTCGCCTGTGCATGTTTGAATGTGTCTACAAATAGAGACTTTGGGGAGAATGCACCAACCTTGCCTCAGTTTTCTAGTCAGTTAGCTGCAGCCCAGTTATTTTATCTTCAGTCAACCCACATCTCTCTCTCCCCAATACAAACTGCAGCCAATTCCAGACTGTATCTCTGCCCTTTTCTGTTAGCTGGAAGGTATCAATTTCCTAAGCTCTGGTGGGAATTATGATCCTAAAATTGGAAGTTTCCCAGCAATCAGAAGAACATTAGTTAGCAATAAAACATCAACTGAACATCCTAGACTATTATAAAACCATCAACCTGCCAAAGCATGGTACATGATGTTTCTATATTTAATTCTTTAAAGATAGAGGTAAAAAGCAACATTGGAAAACTGAGTTCAGTCAGTCAGTTTTATTGCACATAGCCAAAGGCTGCTGCAATGTACTCAGGATCATTCAACAATTAAAAGAAAATACGCTGGATTAATACAAAAGACTTAAAACATTTATATTATCAAGACATTACCTTGTTTAGAGTTTAGAGCTATAAAAGTACCTTAATATACAGGTTAAGACATTAAACAATGAAATTTATAGGCTAAAATTGAAAAACTGAGTTAACAACCAACCTTCTACCTGTATAGTTGGGAACTATCATTAGCTGAGTTCCTTAATAACTGTGAGCTCCTCCAGACTGGTGGTTTTGTGTATGTGTGTTCTGCAACATGTCTTTGATTTATAAGGACTTAAACAATTCAGGACCACAGTACCTCAAGGACTGCCTCTCTCCATATAAACCAACCCAGACTCTGTGATCATCATCTGAAACCCTTCTTAATGTGCCTCCTCCATGTGATGTTCAGAAGATGGCAACATGGAAATGGGCCTTTTCAGTAGTGGATCACTTTCTGTGGAATGTTCTCCCCAGGGAGGTTTGTCTGGTGCCTTCATTATACGTATTTAGGTGCCAGGCGAAAATGTTCCTCTTCAATCAGGCCTTATTAACAGTCTATGTACTTTTAAATCTGTGTACAGGAGGAGGGGTTATTGTTTTGTTCTTGTTCTTGTTTTTATTATATACTTAATGGTTTTAGTCTGTATTTTATGCTGTGATCTGCCCTGAGATGTTAGATAATAATAATAAATAATAAATTTTTATTTACCGTATTTTCTGCCCCATAGGGCGCACCGCCCTATAGGACGCACTTAGGGTTTTTTTGGGGGGAAATAAAGGGGGAAAAATTATTTCCCCCCCAGGCACGGGGCTGGTGCGGGGGAAGCCCGAGCTTCCCCCGACCCCAGCCCCCAGAACAGCCTGCTATCCGCAAGCCTAGGGAGCCGCGCCGGTCTCCCCAGGCTTGCGGAGAGCTGCGCGAAGCCCGGGCGCGCTCTTCAGCGCACCCCAGGCTTCGGAATGCAGACAGCTCTGCACAAACTTTGGGAGCCCGTCGCGGCTTTGCGCCGGGCTCCCTAGGGTTGCGCAGAGCTGTGGGAAGCCCGGGAGCGCAGGCAGCTCTGCGCAACCCTTGGGAGACCAGCGCGAAGTCGCACCGGTCTCCCTAGGGTTGCGCAGAGCTTCCTTAAGCCTAGAGAGCGAGAGGGGTCGGTGCACACCGACCCCTCTCGCTCTCCAGGCTTCAGCGAAAGCCTGCACTCGCCCCATAGGACACACACACATTTTCCCTTCATTTTTGGAGGGGAAAAAGTGCGTCCTATAGGGCAAAAAATACAGTATATCCCGCCCACCCCAGATGAAGGAAGGTATACAAAATTAATTAATTGATTGATTGATTGTGTTAGTGGTGGATTTATACTGAACTGTCCACACATCATTTTTCTCTATTAGTTCTTTTATGCTTCCCTATATATTGTGATTTTAAAATGGATAGTGTAATTTGTAGATTTGGGGGCTACGCATGTATGCACAAACATACCAACCCAGGGTTCTGATGTGATCCAGGAAGCACATGACCCAGCCCCAATCTCTTTTTTTCTTTTTCTTTTTTGGGAGCAGGGAGCTAATGTTCAATTAGGGTAAAGATGACTTGCACCGTATGAACCCTCATGCTTAGTTTGGCAGTGATAAGAGGCACCCAAACCTATACCACCACACTTTCCTGGTGTCTGGGCATTTACTGCGTTTCAAAAGGAGTTGTGTGCACATATAGATGTTTTCCAGTAGAGTTGAAGTTATGCCCCTGCCCATATAGTGTTCCTCTTCATGTTGAAGAACTCTGCCTGTGTGCATGTGTAGAACACCTTCCAGTGTCCACCGAATGTGGAGGCAACAGGGGAATGTGGCGATGGCAGGCAGAGCAATAATGTGCAATACTGTGACTTCCTGTGCACATTTTTTCAATGTGCAGAGGGGTTCATGTGAGCCCTCCTAAGAGCAGAGGCATAAGATGGTGGGAAGGCCATTATGGGCTTTGAAAGTAAGGATAAATACTTTCGTGACATAGGTATACCAATTGTTCCTCAGTCCACGTTACTAAGTCCTACACATACAATTAGAAAGCTGGACAATTCAAAGAGATTAACTGGCTTTCCCAAGGTCCATATTAATTTGATGTCTCTTAGTCCTTGTAAAGACAATATCAGTGATTTGAGCTCCAAACTTTCCGAGTGAATACTTTCAAAGTCTTTTCTATTATTTTCTCCTAAAGGTTTGGCCAAATCTTGCATTATCGTTCTATGCATTTAACTTATTTGCCAGTTTCCACTTTTACATAATCACTGTGTCTTTTGTTGCAAAAGCACTTCGTAAAGATGTCTCTTTGCTTTATGAAACATTTGATTGTGTCCAAATTGTCTATTAGAAACCTTTTTTGTGTCAGCACAGAATCTACATCCTATATTGTATTAATTCACTTCAGATGACAGGCCAATCCCACAGTAAATGATTAATTCAACTCTGTAAATGTCAGCCCTGGTCGTTTGGTTTAAGGTTTCAGTGATTTGTGAGCCTCAGTCCAGGCTTCAAAAATTTTGGCAAGTTTGCAGCACTTTGGAAAGGGTAGAGGTTGCTTGTAAAAGTGTGAGGTCAGTGGTTTTACACCCCCCCATAAGTGTCCATTTTCTTGATATAAGTCTTTAATAAGATTATGATGTATGAATGCTTTAGGCCAGGCATAGGCAAACTTGGCCCTCCAGATGTTTTGGGACTACAACTCCCATCACCCCTAGCTAATAGGACCAGTGGTCAGGGATGATGGGAGTTGTAATCCCAAAACATCTGGAAGGCCAAGTTTGCCTATTCCTGCTTTAGGCTGCAATCATGCATACTGACCTGAGCTTGCAGAGCACGGTGCGACTTATTTATGAGTAAACATGAATCAATTATGTTGCTAGTTAATGAATGCTAATTCTGACTCTGTTGCAGAAGGCGAATACTTTGGTTTAAAGTCCACTCAGTTCACTTCAGGTAGTTGTTCTACTACGTTGTGCAACTGACTGTTTCCCAGGACTCAGAATTAACTTTCTTCCTGCAGTTTGTTGATCTTCATAGGGATAACTCTATCTTCCAGGGTAAATAATAAGTTACATCTATTCAAACATATAAAGTCTGCAAACTCACTCTGTGTCCTGGGTGTCAGAATGGAATCCTGCAGCAGACCTTGAATCGATGATTTGAAGGTTGTCAGGCAGGGATTCCACCAGCTCTTCAGGGTACTTCAGGGACAGTTTGTTCACTGGTGGAAGGAACTAGGAGGCTGGCTCTTTCTAGCTATGGGTTGTTTTCATCTTGCTGCATCTCTCATTTTCGCTTGCCCCATCCTCAAGTGTACAGGTAAAGGGGCAGATGGATTGTCAGTTTTATCAATTAGAATTTTGGCAGTGAATTGGCAATTCTCTCAGTTTCTTATTCCTAGTGTTCAGTTCACCATATCAATTTGTTGTTGTTATTGTTATTGTTATTGTTGTTGTTTAGACTTGTCAGCATTTTAAGTGTACATTTCTCCTCCTGTTCATGTATGGGTATGCACTTTTTCCTAATATACACATTGCTTTGCAAACAGTTTCCCCTAATTGATTGTCAGTTCATTTTCAGGTCCGCACATTAGTGTTCAAAGCTATAAACAACTTAGACTATAAATATCTGAAAGGAGAGCTCCACCCCCCTCTACTCGCAGAATGATGCTGCCAATTTGGGCCAAACTGCTATGCTATGCCATGCCAAGCAGAGTTTTGTTTGTCCCAGATGCAGCTGTGACTATGCTGCTCCATTATACCTGCTTCTGCCTAGCCAGTCAGAATTCTTCTACTCACTGTATGAAATCCTTTTGAAATGTTACACTGTAAATAAGATAAGGTAATAGAAAGCACAAATTGTTTCACTTCCTCTTCCTGCTTTTCAGTAATGCATGGAAGTATAATAGAATCATAGAACTGTAGAGTTGGAAGGGATCCCGAGGGTCATCTAGTCCAAGCTCCTGCAGTGAAGGAATCATTCCATTATCAGCTGGGATTCTAGAATTATAATTGGCCTTTAAAGGAGATGCCCTCACCTGATTCAAACCACACTACTCTGATATCTGCCTTCCATTAGGTATCATGGGCTGTGCTGAATGGATGATTAAAACAGAGCCTGCACAGTTGCAGCTCCCATGTCCTCCCTACCCTCTTAAATTCACTACATCAGTAAGCATCTTGACTGCAGTTGCATCTTTCATGCCCCTTGGAAGCAACAGGTGGTCCTGGGGCCCCAGAAGCTTCTCAGTCTGAAGCTGGAGGGCACGCTACATTTTATTGTCCCTCATCCTCAACAGGTAGTTCTTGTTGCTTTGAAGTCATCCTTTGCCTTACACCATGTCCTCATTTTATTTTGTTATTAGAAGAACCCTCTCCCACTCCCTGCTGAACTTGACTAAAATGAATTTGGGAAAAACACTGACATATTTCTACTTTTTGACATCTGGGACCCACAGCCTTCAGTTGCTTTCCAGTGCCTTGTTTGGTCACAATAACTGTAGGCAAAGGAACTTGCTAGACCACTGAACGCTTCAAGGGATACAGGGAGCTACTGAAGCTTAAGTCAAAAGGGAATACGGTACTGAATACATCTGAACCACAGATTGTAAGCTTTGTTTGGTTTTGGTTTTCTGATTCATGCGCAAACCTTTTTGGTACGTGTCTGCAACAATTAAGTCTAGGAATGGTGTTTGGTTTTATTGCTTGTCAAGAGTACAAAAAACATTAATGTTTCTTAACAGGGAAGCCTGCAGCTCAAACTAGCAGCTGTCTGCTAGTTGGAGCCACAGGCAAACTAGCAGCTGTCACTTGTTTTTGCGAAAATTATCTGTAATTTTGTCACCCCAGTGTTAGATTACTACAGTACACTCCACAAGTGGCTTAAGGCTTGAAACTATACCAAAGAATGCCTTTGGTGGCAAATAAATTTGTTCATTATTAAATGGTGTTCTGTGCTAGTAAACCAGAAACAAATTGCATCTATTTTTCATTTTCTGCACCAGCTGGAAACCAGTTACTGGATGACATTCAAGCTGTTGGTTAGACTGATAAAACTGTTTATGGTGTCCTTGCTGGTTATTAAAGCAACTGGTGCCCATCTTTTTAGTAACACAAGGCGAAGGTTACCCAAAAAGCCTCAAGTTACAAGCATAGGATGTTTTTGCACTTATAAATGGGCTATTGTGTCTACACATGGAAGTATGTAATTGGGAATAGTCAGCTTATCAAATACCAGTCCTGTGAACTGCAAGTGTTTTTCTGTTAAATGCTTTTGGAGCTTCTATTATAAAAGAGAAATAATACTATATCACCCTTTGAAAAGTTGTATGGGTGATCATTCTGACAAAATATTCACATTTATGCATTGGCAGGAATCATTCTGAAGCCTGTACTTCAAATGACCTTTTGTGGGTGACCGACACAAGAAAAGGCACTGCAATGATAGTTATTTTAGAGATGGATTTCATGAGCATTGTTTGTGCCTAGGATTTCAAATGTTCTGCTCTTGTAACCATTTATGCGCTGTTTTTGCAAAGAGAAAGATTTGCTATGCAAATAAAGTGAAAGTAAGGGAATAGAGAAAGTGTAGAAAGACTGAAAATGGGAAGAAAAATCAATGGAAAATGAAGGAAACCGATTGAAGGGCTGGTTTGAGGTTAATGAGTAAACAGTACAGGAAGTGAAAGTGAATGCTACAGATGGATAGGAGAATGCTAAGGGCATTTATCTCACTGGATGAACATTGTGTCTACTTCTGATTATTTCAGATTCCCTAAGCCTCCAGGCTAGCTGCTCTCTGAGGGTTATCTGTTCTTGGCAGACTTAAAAGAAGAGTTTTAGCACCTGAAAAAAACGGATTGGCGGTTTTCTTTAGACAAAGAGATGATATTTGTGGTACACCCAGTTCTCACTTGCTGTTCCACATGCTTGGAACTACCTCATGTGTGATGGCACCTCTTTTATTTCATTGCAGTCCCTCCTCAAAACTTGTTTTCCCTGAAGCCTTCAGCATAACCCCACTAGGTCCCATGCCCTACTTCATGGAGAGCCTTTTTCCAGATCAAGTGCCGTATTCCCTTTGGGCCAACCTTCTAGGATGGGAGGGCACATGCCAGGGGCAAAAGTGGGTGATGCAACAGAAGCAAGTTTTATCTTTGTACAGTAGGCTAGCTTCTTTACCCTTCACTCTTTCATCCATCTAGGCAACCAAGAAGCATTACGAGGGTTAAACCGGGCAAGAA
Organism: Podarcis bocagei; assembly: GCF_964188305.1. Classification (NCBI taxonomy): domain Eukaryota; kingdom Metazoa; phylum Chordata; class Lepidosauria; order Squamata; family Lacertidae; genus Podarcis; species Podarcis bocagei. Next base: position 52,950,773 of record NC_138127.1, read on the forward strand.
CGCTCAAGGAGAGTGCAAAGCAGAGCTGATGAGGTGTGTGGCTCAGGAAGGGGTGTGGCCGTGGGAGAGTCCTGAGAGTTGCATCCCCACTGCCTCAGTCTCACGCCACATTCTGTCCCAAATAAAAACGAATGCTTAAAGTGGCAACAATAAACAAACAAAAATCTGAATGAAAGGGAATTCCCCCACCCTTTAAATGTAACCTTTAAAGGTAATTTCCAGAGGGGCATTTTTGACCCACTGTTGAAATGTCAAAGAAAGGTCTAGGCCAAGTGTTTCTGTCTAGCACTATTTTATAGTCCTACATTGAAACAAAGTCACTTAAAGGTGCATCTTTTATTCACATAAATGGGGAAATTTACTTTTAATAGAGTGACTTTGAAAACTCATACATTGTAGCAGGTGTGGGGAACCTCTGGTCCATACTTGCTGGGGCTGAGTTGTTGTTTAACATTTCGAAGGCCAAAGGTTCCCCACCCCTGCATTGTAGGTGCGCTCTCTCTCTCGCTCTCTCTCGCTCTCTCGCTCTCTCTCTCCCTCCCCCCCCCCGTGTGTAATATCCACCCTGCACGAAACCTGGAACTGGCCTATAGCATTTTTGTGGTACTGGGCGTAGCTTCTTTCAACAAGATTGCATTGTGCTTGCATGGGAAGTTCTCTTTAATAATCAGCAGCAACAAAATCTAGAAAAGAAATCAAGGTCCACTCATATTTTACCAAAACAGCACTTGATTCTAAAATCTACATTCTAAGAAATGTAATTGCTGCCGGGGTGTGACCTACTAGACTAGTTAAATAATAACTTTTCAAAACAAATTATTGTGGGTGCATGGATTAAATCGAGGCTTTGCTCTAATTAACCTATTGCTCTTCTCAGCTATTTACTCAATCTTTAAATGGATGAATACATTTATGCATTTTTTTCTGGGATGAAAAATGAAGTGGGTGCAAATAAGCAAATCCACCAAAATGCTAATGCAAATTACAGACTTTAAATAATTAAATAGAATAGTTGTTGTTACATATTCAAGAGCATGGTGCATAGTCTGGCATCTTTTGCTTTTGATTTGGTGCAGACTGCTCCATGATGGAGCAGTGGGGGAAGATAGCTGCCCCACTGGCATCTCGAGAGACAGAGGGCTCAACAGAATAATTTGGTAAAATAGTACCGAAATATAGAGGCATATCCCAGAGCTATTAGGCATCATAGTTCCAGGTCTCATTACACTTTCTTACTTGTAACATTTAGGGCTTATCCACACTTACCTTTCTTCTGTGCATTAAAGCTCCATGTCGGAGCACCATTTTTTTTGCTCCAGAGCTTTCCCCATGAAAATCCGCTCTTTAAAGCTGAATTGGGAGCAAATGACAATCCACAAAAAACCTGAATAGTAGGAAACTGGAGGCACGGAAGCGTTTCCATTAAGCTCCAATATCATGGGCTAGAAAACTCAATTGAAATATGTTTCCCACATTTCTGCACAAAATATCAGCTTTAAAGAGTTCAGGAGTCACAGTTCAAATGTTCAGGAACCAAACAAGACATTCAGGACTAGGCAGAAGCAACTAAGATGTCCCAACAATTTCCATGACCTACCAACCAAGCTATTAAAGGCAAGGTGTGGTGTGCTCACTTTTAGGACTCACTTCTTTGTGAGAATGTCAGGATTGCAAAGGAGCACTCTCCTGGGGCATAGGAGTCTGCTTGTATCTGCAAAGGAAGCTCCTAGTTTTGTTCAGGCTGTTGAGCAGATCCCGCCACCTCCTGCAGCTGCCCACAGACCTCCCCAGCTGCCACTGCTCTGCTGGGAGATCAGGATGGGAGGAACTAGCATCCTTACTCCCTCTTCTGAAGTGGCTGAAGTCAAGAGACACTGGAGACATCCCTTCCCCCCCTGATTCCCACCTATCAGCCCGCCCCTGCCACTTTCTTCCTCCGGCATTGGAGCCTGCCAACCCAATCCCAACAGAGTTATGAGGCTCATGACACATTTGTTGCATTAGCCTTTCTTACACTCATGCAGTGTTGGTTATCGCCAAATACTCTGTCACACAATACATCATTAATTTGTGGAATTGATGGTCACTGGGTGGATTGATGATGATAGGTCTCTCCCACTTCTTAGCCATGATTTCAAAAAGGATGGGATTGCATTGTCTAGAGGAAGTATGACACTTGAGTGTCAGTTGCTGGGAGACAAGAGCAGGGGGGAGCTATTGTGATCATGTGTCTCTTGTGGCAGGGGCAGATTATGGTACTATGATGCCTTGAGCTAGGCCAAACTTTGGTATTCCCAGTCCAGCCCTCATGACATGCCAGCCTTTGGGAAGGACATATGAGTGCTCTGGCAGGGTCCTAGAGCCCTCTCATCTCCTTCCCAGAGCTGGAAAGCACTAACTAGGCTTTCGGAAGGAAGCAAGAAGACTCCCAGACCCTGTCAGAGTTCTCATGCTTCCTTCCTGTAGTCAGGCAAGTGCTTGCTGAGCACCCTCTCTGCTTGATGCCCAGTGTGGGGAAACTGCCCTAAACCTCCCTCTGCTTGTGGGTAGAGAAAGCATCATATTTTGAATGGGGAAAGCTTAAAATGCAAATTATCACCACAACAAACAAACAAACAAACAAACAAACAAACAAACAAACACCTGGGCCAATATTAATTGTGTATGGGACTTGCATGCTGCCCATCTTTTCTTGAAAACTTCAATCTTTCTTACTCAAAGCAAGTAAAAACTCTCTCTGCGTGTTGTTGGTTGAATGTTACCAACTTTGGGCTTCCCAGAAGCATCTGCTTGGCAACTAGGAAATGGGATCTTGGACTAGATGGATGCTTGGCTAGGATGAAGATCCTGGTGGCCCTTCAACTTGTCACAATGGCTAGTGGTCAAAGATGATGGGAGCTGTAGTCAAACAGCATCAAGAGACTTACTAGTTCTCCACTCCTTCACTCTGATCCAGCAGAGCTGCTATTGTCCCCCAAGCATTCTGGTTTAGCTTGGAGCATCACATAATGCTTAATCCTGGGAAGAATTGCTTTAAAATTTTGGAGAACAGTCAGTACATTTAGCCATCACAGTTCAATCTGAGTCCACTGTTTTCTTTTAGGTTAATATTCTTCTACAGCTAAAACAGTTGCTGTAGAAAATCAACATATCAGTAAAAATATATTTTGGTGCAAAATGGCAAAAGTTGATAAAGTGCAATCCTTCTTGCTCTTTTTAGGAAACACAAGTTTTTAGGAAACACAAGCACAAAAAGTGGCTCTATGAAATAGCTGAGCCACCACTACCTGAGTGCCTAGCAGTGGTCCTACTTCTTGTAAACACTAGGATGCTACCATAACATTTGCATCTGGGAAAGTCTTCCCATACCACATGTTGAAGCAGTCAGGCTACTTACTGCACTATTGCACATGTTATATCCAGCAAATAAAGAAGTAGTGCAGTGTGTAGAAGCAGGTGCAACATGTGAATGTGGAGTACAGAAAGCTTTCCTTGAAGCAGCCAATTTGGCCGCAATGCTGTGACTCTGTAGGGAAGCAACAGCTAGATATTTCTGCAGCATCCTGGGGGAGGGAAAGTTGCTCCATACAGTTACCAAAGAGTTGCTCTTTCCCTTTTCTCAGGACAAGGTGCTGGCCTAATTTTTGAATTGGATGTCAACACCTAATGAATTTGATATATTATCTTAAATAATTGCCAAACATTATTATCTTGGTAAATCAAACAGGTGTGTGGCAACATCATCAAGGTCAATGAGCTCTTTCAATGTTCGTTTTACAGGCCAGGCTCAGATAACAGGCGTCATGGTGGCAGAGAGCGAATGGTCGGCGGCAACGAAAAGGGAAGCTTGTCCATGGAATCCACCAAGGAGACCCGCTACTGTGCAGTGTGCAATGACTATGCTTCAGGTTACCATTATGGCGTATGGTCCTGCGAGGGATGCAAAGCCTTCTTCAAGAGGAGTATTCAAGGTAATAATATTGTGGCTACTTAGCAAATACATGACTTGTTGTAATCAAATAATTATGCAATGTATCAGAGAAAAGACTGTACAGTGGACGCTTGAGTTGCGAACGTGATCCGTGTGGGAGGCACATTCGCAACCCGCAGCGCTGCATCTGTGCACGTACGGGTTGTAATTCAGTGCTTCTGTGCATGCGCAAAGCACGATTTAGCGCTTCTGTGCATGTGCGACCACCAAAACCCGGAAGTAGCCCATTCTGGTACTTCCAGGTTTCGGCGCATCCATAACCCAAAAAAACCGCAACATGAAGCACCTGTAACCTGAGGTATGACTGTACCTGTAAAATTGTGAAAATAAGCTTTGTAAATTATAAGCTTGATAATGCTAAGCTACATTTCAGGAGCTAAATTGCATTTGAAGCCCAGAACAAAAATAAAGAAAAAAGTGGGGGCGGGGGTGGACACTCCCAGCATGTTTGCCATCAGACGATTTTGATTTGTTTGGTACACATATGACATGCCTGCTGGATCAGGCCAATGGCCCATCTAGTCCAGAATCCAGTTCTCACAGTGGCCAATTAGATGCCTATGGGCCACCCATTTGGAGAGATCTCTTTTTGTTTTAGCCACCTTCAACAATTTAGTATCATCAGAAAATTTGGTTACCTCACTTCTTACTCCCAACTCTAAATAATTTAAAAGCAAGTTAAAAAGCACAGATTCCCATATTGAGCAGGGAATATCACTTTCTGCACCCATCCATTGGGAAAACTGCCCATTTGTTGCTACTGTCTGCTAAGCTTATTCAGGAGTCTTTGGTGAGGTACTTGGTCAGAATCTTTTTGAAAGCCTAATTGCAAAATGTCAACTGGATCACCTTTATCTATATGCTCGCTGAAACTTTCAAATAGATTACTGAGATAGGGCTTCCCCTTGCAGAAGACATGCTGGTTCTGCTTCAGGAAGACTTGTAGTAGATAATTTTATTTTACAATGCTTTCCAACAGTTTTCCTGGAACAGATGTTAAGCTGAGTGGCCTGTAGTTTTCAGGACCTCCCCACCCCCACCCCAATTCCCATGTATTCAGCAGTGCTCCTTCATCACACTCTGCTTGGTTCAAGAACATTTTTCTGGCTATTGTGATAAAAACACACTTTTGTGATAAAAAACAACAACAGGCACATACAAACAAGGAAAATTGAATGGAACCAAGACCCTGCTATAGTACTTTACAGTTCTGGAACCCACCCCTCTCAAAAAAATAAATAAATGCATACGCCTGGAAAACTACCTCTCATAAGATCTTACTACGTCTGTAGTAGAACTGTGCGTGTTTATAATTTATGCAGCATTCTTTAGGGTATGGAGTGCAATGTAGTTCTTAACGTCATTTGTTCACACAACTATGTGATTTCGGGGAGCGCGGGGGAAGGACTGCCAAAATGAAGGACTAGTTGTAGGAGGCCTAGAGAATGATTGCAGAGTATATGGTTCATTTTCAATGGGCTTATTATCTACAAAGTCTTAAACAGCTTGAACCTTGAGAATTATCCCAACTGAAAGTCACTATGACAAAGGCAGGGGCATAGAGTGACAGAGAGAGAGCCTTGGTGATTGCTGAACAAATGTTAAGCTTTTTTTCACCAAACACTTACAATAATTGGGGTTAGGGACAAGTGAAATGTTATATTGTAAACCACATTTTACCATTTCTGTATTTATTCAAAAGCATCTTCTGAGATTTCAGTGAAAGTATAGCAGGCATGGGAGAGAGGCTCCTTAACTGTTTCTGTCTTCTTCATCAAGCTGCTTTTCAACCTGCAAATGGAAGATGTGTCAGAAAAATAGCCAGAAGGCAAGGAACAGAGCTAAAAACTTGCAGTCTCATTTAAGAGAATAAAATGTTGGAGGAAGAAATGCATACATGTGTCTGCATGCAATATACAGACTGGCCCTTAAGGTTTGAACACAGTTCTATGGTGGTGTATGTTAAGGAAGGAAAACCCTGTAATGGCATGATTTTAAATGATTTCAAATCATTCTGCTGGCATTGTGTTAGCAAGTTAGTTGAAGTGATTGTTCAATCAATGAGCAGGGGAGGGGGAAACATGCACATGCAAATCCAACTGGAAAATAGGTTCACCTGAGTGGGTCCATTCCCTTTTTAAATAAGGAGAGATTAACACGTGGGGGTGGAAGTCGACAGTAGAGAAAAGGTAAAGGCCCAAGGGTATAACAAGCTGCACCCACTCCTGACTCAACATCTGCAGGGGCTGCTGCCAAACCCTGGAGATAATGTAACATTTGACAGAACATATTTGTGCTGTAAAGAGAACCGGCATAATTTAATTCTACTTTAGCTTGGGCAGCTCTTAGCATTATTACACTGGGGTTCTACATTGAGTCAAGTAAAAAAAACAAAAAACTAGCTTACACTGGTGCAACTCAGAGCACACACAGAACATACAAAAGCCAATCAACCTTTTTCGGATCCCTTCAGTCAACTTTAAAGAGCACAGCTAAAAATACCACAAAAGAGCTTAAAGCATTTAATATTTAATAATCGGTGTTATAAAATACAGTTGCTTTTTGATACAGTTTACAAACTGCAAGGTATGAAGTCACTGCAACAGGTTCTCACATGTGTTAGCCTCAAGAATCCTGCTTTCTTGATATTGAAAAATCTTCTTCTGGATAAGCCCTATGATGTGGTTATAAAATTGTTGACATCCGTCGCTCTTGGGCAACAATGGAAGAGTGCGTTTTTGGGATGAAGTCAGACTTGTTGAAGAGTTACAGCACCTGCTATGGCTGTAGAGACCAATGGGGGAGAGACATGTTTTGTTGCAGTTGAGCAATAAAATATTTTAGAGTATTATCTCCCTAAGAGGAGTGGTCATTGTAAGTGCTGCTCAGATGTCTTTAGGGGCAGGTTCAATGAGTGCACCACTACTCTTGGCTCTCATTGAAATTACGCGAGGGGAAATACCTGAGTAGGGCTTGTTTTACTATTTTCAGCAGACGTGCTACAATTCTGCATCTTAGACTGCTCTCAACCATAGATTTGGAGTCGTGTGTTTGCCTCTGTGTGGAGAACTGAGCAAGGCTGCACATCATGGCCTCACTCCTTATATTGCATATCACACCACTCCCAAAGAAGCTGCAATAATCAGGACAGTTGATCAGATTGTGATCCTGACCACATGGAGTTCCTATTCGTGAGTAGTTGCTGACTTGTAGCTACCTCTTTGTAGATGGCCACATTCAGTGTGTGGGTGTTGGGTAGAGCAGGCATGTGCAAATAATGCAAATGTCTGCCTGATTTATTTATGTTTTTAAATCTCCATGTACCTCTCTCTCATCAGTATTTTGTAAATTTACAGGTTCCTGTCAGATAGTTTTATGGTTTTTGTGTGTGTGTTTTATAGCCTAACATTTAAGTACGCCTGAGTACCTAATATATGTAGAAAGCGCTATATTATTTTTGGATGATCCCATTTCACTTAGAAATTGATAGGCATTCGACCACTGAAGGTCACTAACAGAAGGAATTCTTTTTTTAAAAAAAGTAAAAGTAAAAACCCAGGTGTTAGAAATTGTTAAGACAATACATGCCTGGTTCTGCAATGCTCCTCACAATAATATACACTGGTTTGAGTCATCTTGAAGCTACAGACACAGTAGGAGTAGCCCTTGCACCTGCATGCTCTTCCACACTAATTAGAAATTAGGTTGAAAGTTCATTAACCGTCATTCTGATCTCCAAATATAAAAAAAATTAAACTAAAATGGAGAGAGAGGTATTCGCCATTTACTGACAGTAAGTGCTTCAAAAGAGGTCAGTGACTTTTTCTGCTAGAAACTAAACCTCCTCTTATTCTAAGTTTGAGGGTTGGAATAAAGTGCTTGTTTTATTGCTCTCTCGCTCTCTCTCTCTCTCTCTCTCCCCCCTCTCTGTGTGTTGTTTGTACAGTAGTTCACATGCTGTCTATTTGCAATGGCTTTTAAGTACACCTTGTTACTTACATTACTTCAGAATGCTTGAGATTAGTTGGTGTAGCAAACATAGCTGTCAACATTTCCCTTTTTTAAAGGGGGAAAAACCTGCTGCTGACTTCTATTGGCATAGCTTGAGATGCAAGATTGATCTGCTCCTACCCAGCCTCACTTTGGATTGTTCTGCCCATCATGTTGATTTACTTTAGCCTCTAGTTCTACCAGACCAACACAAAACTCACACCACTCCTTCCTATCTTTTTGTGAGGCTGCCATTCGGTCTTAGGTGCTGAAGTGGCTTCAGCTAGCCTTGCTGCTAGCCTCTCACAAACACAAAGGTATTACTAGACTTTCATAATCTTCCCCTGCCAGCAAATCTCCATGCTCTGCCGAGAAGCATCCTTATCCACGATCAGTGCTTAACTTGAGGATAAGATTATTTGTGTATTTTTTCACCCTTTTTGCTAATTATTGCTCTGGATAGCTAACTATACAACTTTTTTCTTAGTCTAAGAGCACCATTTCTGTTTCTCCTTACTCCACTGCATTTCTCTGAAGTGTGTTTGGCAGTGGCTTCAGTTGCTATCTCCATGGAGGAGCCTAGAACACAAAAGCATTCAAGTACTAGTTTATCACTCAGTTTAATCTCCTCTCCATAAAAGTTACTCGAGAGGGGAAAGGGGAAATATCATAAATATCATTCAAACAATGGCTCTTGACTACTGCTGATGTTGTTGTAGTATAAATAGTTATGTAGATGAAGTTTCTCTCACTCTGAGCCACATGGAAAAATAAAATCGCATTTGCGGTTGGAGTGCACTGAGGAAAAAATACTTTCAAAACCTTACAGGATTTTGCAGCATGAAACTAACTATCTATTTATCTATCTATCTATTTCATTTTTTTGTCTCATGACATAAAAAAAAATTCACGTTGTCAAAACAAAAAGCTTTCTATTCTGTAATGACAATGTAGGAGCCCATTTTATAGTAAATTTTATATTCTGACTGGAACAGTAGACTTCAGCCATCTGCTGAAAAGGGGTACTATTTCAGCATGTTCTGTCTCAGAATGTATTTTTGTTGCCATTTTGTACATTAGATCCCAAAGATACTTAAACACATTTACCCTTTTTTTTGGATTGGATACAGATGTCCCAGTTCAGTGAACATAAAAATATCACGTACTTGGATCTGATTATAGAGCAGGAGATACAATAAGCCAACGCTTAGGAAGCCTAGGTTTGTCAGCTTTCTTGCATAACCAGCACAGCTGTCCAGCGTGCTAGAAAGCCAGCCTGGATCCACGCAACACCAACCACACCCTTTCCTCATTCAGCTTCTTCCCAGAGCCCTTAGGCAAGGAGAAGCCAATCTGTAGTTTTCCAGTTGTTGGACTACAACTCCCATCATCATTAACCATTGCCATGTGGCGGATGGGAGTTGCAGTCCAACATCGGTTGCCCATCCCTGCTGTTTTCTTACCTTGTCAGTCTGTGTTGCATGGGTGGGTGGGTGTAGTGCCTCAGTTAGGATGCAGTAGATGTGACACCACTTCCTCATGTAGCTCTTTTCCCAGCCAGTCTTCTCTGATTAGCTAATGAAGCCACACACAGTTTTCCAACTCCTGCTGTACCTAATGGTTGAACAAAGAACATATTCAGCCCTGTCTTTCTGTGCTTGTTCATAGTAGCAGATACACAGGATGAAACTTTGCAGCTAACCCAATAAATTCTTCCAGTATATTTTCTCATGCATCTGATAAACCTTTCTCATGCATCACAAATTCACTTGTCAGCCTGAATTTGTGTTGCCCATTCTACAAATCTTAACATTTTAAAAATCAAACAAATTAGAGAATAGTATATAGGATCAGTCACAGGTGACTCTAATAAGGACTCATCCTTACTGTCACTCAATTTGTATTTTTATAGTTTTAATTCCCCTGGATCTGAGAGCTTTTCTTGTTGTTCTGCAGCTGTGCCTTATGAAAACCCAATCTTCCCACTGAATTGGATCTTCTTAGATGTGTGAAGGATTTGAAGAGAGCCATTTTAAAATAGTATACATTCTAGTCAATATAGGTTTAGCTGATGCTAAATGTAAAGATCAATTTGTCAGTTATGAACTAGGAACATTTAAAGTTGGCTTTTTGGCTCCATACTGCACTATTAAACAGAAGAAGTATATTTTCACCAGCCAATTTCTTTGTCATCTCATGAATATAAGATATATATTTATTAGAAATCCCCCTGTAGAATATTCTCCCAAGTATGTGTTCATAGGAGTGCAGTCATAGATCCCATTGTAAATAAAATAGTCAAATTTAACTCCTTTTTTAATCAATGGAACATAAGCTAGCCCTGATTAACTTGCCCCATTGATTTCAATGGGGTCCAGCAGGAGTTAACTTTTTACTTAACACAATTTGTATACTAATTCTCAAAACCTCTAAGTGGTTTACATAAACATCTTCATCTCCTTTTCTTTAATCTTCACCTGTTTTTTCTTTTGAACCCCATATCTTAATGGGATGATAATCTTTTTTGCCTGTCATTGACAACAGATGTATTTTTTAAAAGTATTCTGAAACTTAAGGAGAGAATTGCATACAATATTTGGGTTACTAATGGATTGCCATCTTGAATCCATTTGCTGTTGCAACCCTTTTTTTCCTTTTTCATGAAAAGCTGACCTTTCGATATTAAAAAAAAAACCCCATTTGTATGTTGGTGTCTGATAAGTTATTTGGCATATTTGGCATTCTCCCAAATTTTGTTTAAGATTCCTTTTGTTTGCCACATGGAATATGTAGCGGTTAATAGAAGCTCAGTTTCCAGTGCATGTAGGTCATCAGGTTTTTTTCAGTGTTATGTCCAAATCAGCCTCGTACACAGAGATGAAAGAACCCTACGTGCAACCACAACTTTGTTTGGCCAAGACCTGTTCAGCTTAAAATCAGTTGCTTCACCTGAGATTGAGCTGTGTGTACTGCTTATGACATTCCCATTTCTTGACCCAAGCCAAGAGTTCAGAATGCTCTGACCTAAGCAGAAGCCCATCCCAGGACTTATTGTAGGCAGGCAGGGGTGGGGGGAATTCTAGAAGGAAGGAACATAAGTCTGCATGTAGCTAAAAGAAGGAAGGAACTCTGAAGTAAGCCTACCAAGCAGAGGCTGAGCCCAAATTCTTATTTTTAAGGGTCTCAGACCTCTGAACCCAGCATAGCCTAACTTCATACATTTTTGAGTTTGAATCGTTACAATTCTTATCTTTAGTTAATTTATGTTATCTTTAAGGCTTTTGCTAGCAAGTTTGCTTACTGGGGTCATGTTTTCATCTTGAAAACTGTGCGACATTTCAAGTCTTTTGATTGACGCAGATTAAATGATATTGCAACTTCTGAAAATGTAGTATAAATAACTGAAACAACTACATTTTTATGGAAATAATTACACTGATATGTCTCATAAGCCCTTCCATTAGAATAATCCCTTTCACTCAGAAGACATTGAACACAGAAGCTTTGACAGTTTCACACCAGACGTTCCACGAGACATTTTAATTGACAAATATATCATTGACAATTGCTGACTATGTTTGCATTTAATTTACAAGAGTTGATTGATATGCATGTCTGTTCACTCCCTTCCAATATTCAGTGGAAATAAGAAAATAGCTGACTTTGTTCTGAGAAGCACACTCAGTTACAGGGGAAACAAGTTGGCTATGGGGAAACCCTGAGTTTTGCAGGTGTGTGTGTGTGTGTGTGTGTGTACATCTTATTGATGCTTGTGACAGAACCTCAAGGATAGCCACATCCTCCTCAGGACCAGCTCTGTCTGGAAATCTCCTCCTGCTCTTCCGGGCTTGGAAGAACCCAGTGTTTTTTTCAGGGGGTACTTAAGGGTACGCAGGACTGACCCATTTTTTGTTTTTGTTTTTTGTTAAAGAGTTAAAGACTTACTGTAACCACTTCATGGTGAGTACCGTCACCTATTTTTCTAGAAATGTCCCTCAATAGCACCAAGCTTAAAGGCGAGGTAAAGTCTGCTCCTCCAGCAGCACTCAAACTCCAATAACTTTTCAAATCATGAATCTATTCCCTTGCAATGCTGCCAGAAGATGGCAGGCCAGGGAGCACACATACTATTGGCTCCCAGTAGGCCTGAGAGGACTCTGGCACTTGACACGTTATATAATGTGTTTGCCTTGGGTGACTTGGCAGAAAGGCAGTATAGAAACTCCAGAAGTAAATGAATACATAAAATCATATTTTTTAAAAGGAAAATAAGTTCCTATAGTGAAGGCTCCAACCTATAAGAAAATAAGATCCCTGCCGGAGGAGGCGAAAGACCCGTGCAGCCCAGCATCCTGACCTCACAAGCAAAACATGAGCACAGCAGCATGCTCCCCAAGGCAACACCCCCCAAAAAACTCCAGAAAATAAATGCCCATGCTTCTTTTATCTCTTTACTAATACATCTGCTACAAACATAATTCAAAATCCTCTGCAACATTTGGTTGCAGGCCCCTACTTGTATTAGTCGAAACCTAAATACCAGGCTAATAAGTGCAATGTAAAATTTAAAAGGGAAAGTTTCAAAGGGCAATTATAGTGGGAGACAGGAATTCATTAACAAGTTTGATTGCATTTTCTATAGTTTATTTAAGAACTGTGTGTGTGTTCCTCATATTTTAAAGAGTAAGTTTCCTTCCATTTGGTTGTATATTGTATTAAGATGCGTTTAGTTCTCCAGCAGTGAAGATGTTGTTGCTTACTCTTCATCTTTGGTGCTCACCTTGTTAAATGCCGTGTTTCCTTGGGCTGGGCTGATTAAATAAAATATACTGACCTTTCTTTCTGCTAAGCAAGCATTTCTGGACAAATGCCTTAATCCAGCTGTTGTGGTTGTGCACATAAAGCCTCTAAAGAAAAGCCATTAGCACTCCCAGAAACTATATGGAAGAAGTTAAGGGTATTTGATTTTATCTCTATCCATGCCCTCTTCCTTGCAAAACACCTGATTTGTGTGATTACTGAAAGCATCCATAGCAGCTTTTTACATATTACTATTATTATTTACTTTATTAAATTTTGAATCATCTTCCACATAAGTCTCAAGCCAATTTACAGAAAAACAACTAGAAGTTGCTTTGAAAACAATAAAGATGGGTTTATAAACAATATAAATAAACAAATAAGGCAAATACATTTTTAAGCTAACTGAAAAAGGTTGTTGAAACAAGTATGTTTTCAGTTGTTTTGGGAAAGTACAAATAGAATCCCAACAGAGATTCTGTTCCGAAAACAGGGCCTGCCACACTGGAAGTCTGTAAAATGCAACTGAGCATGCTCAAAAATGCAAGGTAGCATGGTCAGCTGCAGCAATGGAAGTATGTACCCTTTTACTGCCCACAGTTGAAATCATACTTCACAGCACTAGAATACAAGGGAGGTCTAAATAGTGAACAAAGAATCAGACACTATGAATGTGTGATTTAACACCCAAAAGAGAGTCAGAAAGCCTGTGTCTAGAAATCACACATTTTTGTATGTTTTGAAGAATCTACATTGGAACTAAACTGAAGAGCTCCAAAGCAGAGAGCGTGCTCAGTTTCTCGCCCTGTAGTCAATACCACGACCCTGTCCATACTTGCTGTCAAAAGAAACATGAGCAGAAGTTATGGGGTCCCACTGCACTGATAAAATGTAGGTGTGTATAATGTGGCAGAAATATAAAAGGAAACTCCCAAACTAAGGCCCTCCAAGATGGCCAAAGGAAGGGTGAGATGTGTCCTTGTATTTCTACTTTTATTTGGGAAATATCTTTAGATATATCCTAGATCTAAAAACAGTGCATTCAATTTATTAGCAATTCTGACCCCTACATCAAAGACAGAAATGTTATGCATATAGATATGGGATTAATTTACTACATTATTGTCCTCTGTATATCAACAATTACAACAGTTGCCACAGTAAGTTTGAAACCTCCCAGAAGTCAATCATTTGGGCTCCAGTTTTGCAATACTATTCATGTTTCCTTAAAAATGAAATAATTCTGTTTCCCAGTTTGTTTATATTTAGAATTTTACAGCAATATCTAACACATGTTGAAATTATGATTATTACAAATGAATTATGCTGAGTCAAATGAAGTAAATCCAGGTTCTAGGATATCTAGCATAGTATTGGCATATATTTCATTTAATGATATATTTGTGCAGCAAAAAGCCAACTTGAGTGTTTATTTGGGGGATGTAAAAATTATTGTGAGTTTGTAAGTGGGATGAGGTCAGTTCTAAAGCTTCCATAATTTATTATTTGGTGTATGTAAAAGAATTTGGGTGTAAAGGTTGTTGTGAGTTTGAAAGCATGATGAAGTCGGTTATAAAGGTTCCATTATAATAAGTGCAGGTTATAATTATGCTTGTAGAGGCACAAGGTGAGAGAGAGCAATATAAAAGATTGGCTTGATGAAAAGAATTTACTGAAGTGATTGAATGAGAGAAAACTCTGTTAGTTTATTTCAGCATAGCTGGAAGCTTCAAATTTATTAATTTTGTGTTGCTGTTATATTAAGGTTTGTTTTGGTTTGATTCCTATCCAAATCTGTTATAAAGCAGTATGGCTGGAGTAAAGCAGTATGTTCAGTTGGGACAGAGCGTGCAGAAGCTATGCATCATTGCCACCATTTGCTATACTCTGTTATGTTACTGTAAGAAGGGAATTAAAATGTTTCTTTTATAAAGGCATATGAGTACACAAAAGCTTCTATCTTATAAAGCAGTGAGTTCCCCTGCCTCTTGCCGCTCCTGCAATGGAGAAGGGCATGAAGTTCTACATGAAACGTTTTTCAAAGTTCCCTGCCCACCTGGTGGCAAAGCTGGACAAGGGAATGCCTCTCACCGACCCAGTGAGAGGGGAGGCGTTCCACAGAGCATTGCTGCTGGTCCCTTTTCCACTGGGGTGGGGGAGACCAGCAGAAAACCTGGGCAGTAGAACGTTGTGCCTCCCTGCTGCTGCTGAAGCCTCCCTTACCTGAATTGCTTCTGTGGTGGTAGGGCAGTGGGGACACTCATGGGAGTGCCACCTCCTCAGTTTCCACCACCTGAGGCAGTTGTCTCACCCTGCATCATGGATGGGCTGACTCTGCTCTGAGAGAAGGAGGGGAAAACAGTCACACTTGTAGTCAGAAGCCCCAGCTGAGATTCTTCCACCAAAACACAGCTCAGCTGATGGACAGTTGCATAGCTGCGGGCAATTCATATTTCCTCCCACCCTCCAATGCAAGTAGTTGAAAAGAAAATGTGATGTTATTGTGTTAGTATTTACACACACACACACACACACACACACACACTTCATTTGTTGCTGTTTGCATAGGATTTCACACGAGGAGTTGTTGTTCAACAGCGTTCACATATCTCTCCACAATATGTTGCCTGGGCCTGAGGCCTAAGAGGTTTGCCTTTCAGAACAGAGTGACAAAGTCGTGCCCTCCAGTTGTTGTGGACTCCAGCCTCAGCCCGGATGGCCAATGGTAGAAGTGATGGGGGTTGTAGCCCAAAAACATATGGAGTTGGTCACCATGGCTTAGCTCTAAAAAGAGAAAGTTGCTCACACAACAGATCACTCTCATGTTCAACACCCCCTGCAACCTTACACTCACAAAGCAACATCACCACTCTGGTTGGTCAAGAGCCCCTCCTTGATGTGTTATGTTGTGAGAGGCTGCAATGGGAGAACGGAATTGTCAAGAATTGGGTGGCAGTGCACATGATGCTCCTGCTCACACAAGCTTCCTCTACCCAGTTGTTCAAGATTCTCTCTCCCACTGACATGGCTCATATTATATGGGGAGACTTTTGGGGGGCAGAGAGGCTTCAGGTAGAAGGAAGGGGTAAGCAGCCCTCTCCTTGTGCAACCTTTCTTAGTGCAGATGTTTTGCCCTCCAGTCTATCATAAGTTGAAAGCTGCCCTATGTTACTGGTTGACTTTATATAATAAATATAGTAAGTTAGTAAGAAAGCAAATAAGTGCACAGTGCAAAGTTCTGCAGAGTTCCATTGCACAATGATACCTCATGTAACCTTTGCATTTCTGCAAGCTTCTTTATTCATGATGCTTATATTGTTTTAATTAAAACTCTAATGCAGGGGAGCCTAATTCCCAGTTTGGGGGTCTTATCTCTCACCACCTCGGCAGCAATATTTTTGGGTTGTATAAAAAACCACCAATTCTGGTGGCAGTGACAAAAAGAAACGAAAAAAGCTGATAGAATGCTAGGGTGATTTGAGGGCAACGCGCTGATGGGGATGCAAATGAGCACCAGAATGATAATTTGATGAGAGGAGAGGGGGGTGGTAATGATTAAAAGGAAGAAGGGTATAACTCGCTTCCACAGCTCATCTGCACAAATCAGCTGAGGAGAGCAGACTGTGTGACTTTGTTTATGTCTGTCTGCAAGTCTTCCTGTGTGTATGTGTATGCAAGAGTGTGGGGCAGCCACATCTACTTTTGGCCACATCCACCTCTGGTCAAATCCCTGGATGCTCCTGGAAGGGTTGGCCCAAGGGTGAATCTTACCCTCAAGCCCAAACAGTCTAGCCAGTGTCAGTGCAGTACATGCAAATCTCCATTAATTTCATTATTGGGGTACCAGCTATTTCTCCGAGAACCTTTTATAGATGATGCTATATTTTAGGCATTTCTGCCCATTTTTTTGCATGCAGGATATTTGATAGTGGTGGTGTCAAATGTATCACTTGCAGTTATTAGAAAAAGCAGACAAATACTTTTTCCACATGGCTCTGCAGCTACGTAACTTATTTTTTCATCCTGAAAGATGTGTTCCCCAAAATGCTCATTGTCTCATGGGTGATAACAGGGAGATGGTGGTGAGTGATTGATTTTGTTTTTTATTCTAGTACAGCTGTTGGCTTGATCACAAGCCAAGCACTAAAAAACAATTGTGATTTATCAGATGGAGAGAGTAAGGGAAGATAGCATAGCTCTGTGCCACACTTTTCATAGATTGGAATCTGCACAGTTGATCGGTTCAGCCATTTGGCGGGGGTGTAGGAATAGGATGTCATGTGTAAGTGTCATCTGGAAAAGGAATACTCCCTTTTTATTATCTGTCTGAAATGGGAAAAGATATACAATGAGGGAACAAAAGAATCATAAGACTCTTAATGGATCTCTCTGGAAAGATTATATACCTAAATCTAAATATCTATATATATATATTTTTTAATGAATTGACGTTATTGCTGATACCACAGAACAGGCTGCCTCAACCTCAGCCCTCCAGATGGGACTACATTTCCCATCATCGCTGACCACTAGTCCTGCTAGCTAGGGATCATGGGCGTTGTAGGCCAAAAACATCTGGAGGGCCAAGGTTGAGGAAGCCTGCCACAGAACAGAAAGTTGATGAAATCAAAGCAGATTGTGAAGAATTCAGAAATACCTCTCCAAGCTGAAAGGGCAACAAATGGCAAATGATATTCAGTGAAAGTAAATGTAAATTGGTACACATTTAATATGTGGTGTGAAATAGTGATTATAATCTAGAAAAATGATATTGGGGCAAGGACTGGACAAAAATACTGTTGCACACCCCCTCAGTCTCCAAGTGGTATGAGATTCCGGGAGTTCCAGGCACTTACCCAGGGTTAATATTTCTTTTTGGAAATGAGGCATAGTGGAGACTGTGATGTCTTTATGATAATATGGTTTATTTACATATATACCTGTGCACATATATACACATATCTACAACCTGAACCTGTGATGGAGAGGTTCACAGCATCAGACCCCAACTAGGGTCTTGTTTCTCCCTTAGCCATGCCCTTGGATGCAAACAAAACTAAAACTTTGCTGTGATATTTTCTCCAACTTGTTGCTTTACTTCTAGGTCACTTCACTGCAAACTCTCAGTCTTTGTTGTTCTAACTATCTCTGAGTTGAGAGAGGGACTCTATGCATTTGTCGTCTTGCACAAAGCCCCCTTTCCTTTGTTCTCTTAATGGCCCATCACCCAGGCTATCACCTCAACACAGGAAGCTCCACTAGCTTATATTTCAACACTTGCTGGATCCAGGGGTTAGAAGGATCTTGCTTCCTTTCTTCCCACCCCTCCAAGCTGATAACACCACAGTCAAAATAACTGGAGACTCATGAGTGTTAGGAGACAGTGGATTCTATTGATGGAACTAGGAATACAATACAGTGGTACCTCGCAAGACGAATGCCTCGCAAGACAAAAAACTCACTAGACGAAAGGGTTTTTGGTTTTTTGAGTTGCTTCGCAAGACGATTTTCCCTATGGGCTTGCTTTGCAAGACGGAAACATCTTGCAAGTTTGTTTCCTTTTTCTTAACACCGTTAATACAGTTGCGACTTGACTTCGAGGAGCAACTCATAGAACGCGGTGTGGTAGCCTTTTTTGAGGTTTTTAAAGACTTTGGTGTTTTTTGAAGATTTTCCAAAACTTTCCCGACACCGTGCTTCGCAGGACGAAAAAAATCGCAAGGCGACAAAACTCGCGGAACGAATTAATTTCGTCTTGCGAGGCACCACTGCATGTCATAACAGATGAAAACATATGTGAAATAAATTACAATAAAAACACATGTGAGATGGACTCATTGTAGCAAAAAAAAAAACCAAAAACCCTCAGCATGAACTGAAAATGTAGAATTCCCTTTTGAAACTGAATCTTAGATGGTGTATTGTTGATGAGATCCCCGGATTATATCTTGTTTCATTACTTCATGAAATCCACTTAGAAATGAGGACTTTCTAATGGTTGGAAGATGAAAATAACCCTCTGGCTTCCTATGTATCTCTTCCAAAATGTGTTGTCTTGCGAGAAGCATGAATACATATGGTGTATTTCATATACATGGAATGAAATGCTTTCTACTTCCTTCCAGCCACCCCTGGCATCAGAAATGACAAATTTCATATGGATAGGACAGCCCCCACCCTCATTTTAGAGACAATGTAGTAGAGAGAACTACTAGTTTTAGTGCCTTTAAACAGGTAATAGACACACATTCATGAAAGATAGTCCAATCAGTCAATATTATCTGTGATACTTGCACTGAAACTCCATTGCAGGAGGCAATATACATTTGACTACTTCATCTGATCCAGCAAGGCAATTATTAAATTGTTGTGACCATGTGATAATAGACTTGCCCAGCCTCCAGATAGGATGTAAATGGAGAGTAAGGCTTAGAAGAGTGATTGAAGTCAGCTTTGTCAGAATTGCCAAGACTTATCTACTGAGATACAAATGTACTAGGTCTGTAATTCTAAACACACACTTACTGCACAGTAAGTCCCCTTGAGCTCAGTGGGACTTACATCTGAGTAAATATGCTTGGTATGTCTACTTTAGGCACACCAAATTATTTAAAATTATTTATATAAGCCATAGCTCTGGTCAGTATCATTTGCTTGTCAATTTTGGGTGGTGTACAACCTTCACTCATACAATGTTAACCCTGACATGTTCTGCTTTTCATAATATAAGATAAAATACTTACAGTATTTATTGCGACTTTGTTCCATATTTATTTTGATAGAAACTTTTTTGTTTTGCTTTGGATTTCAGGGAGGGGGTTTCCCCACTCATCTCCATAAACAGTAAATACTTACTGTTAGTATTTTATTATTTTGAGTTTTGAGTAAACTACCCAAAGCCAGTTGTTAATTCACTTAATCTTTAATCCTAACCCACTTCACTGGAAGTAAGCCCCATTGAATTCAGAAGAGCTTCTGAGTGGATGTTTGGTTGTACATTTTGTCTACTGTGTCTCTTATTTAGCAATGGCAATTAAGTTTAGCAACTTAATACTTAAAGAATTTTTTTTATACAACAAAGCCATGTACAGTGGTACCTAGGGTTACAGACGCTTCAGGTTACAGACTCCGCTAACCCAGAAATAATACCTCTTGGTTAAGAATTTTGCTTCAGGATGAGAACAGAAATTGTGCGGTGGCAGCACGGCGGCAGGCCCCATTAGCTAAAGTGGTGCTTCAGGTTAAGAACAGTTTCAGGTTAAGAACGGACCTCCAGAACGAATTCAGTTCTTAACCCAAGGCACCACTGTAATAGCTTTTGGCCAGTATGAGCAACAGAATATATTTACTGGTCACACAGAATAAAGCTTTAGCTTAAAGTCAGAAGCTTTCCTTTCGTTTGTAGCTATGCTTTGATTACTACGACTTCTCATCTCAAATCAATCTGTCTCAGGTATCCTGTTCTGTTCAATCACATTTAAGGTCATGTATTTGTGTCTTTGACATCCTGCAGAATTGTATAACAAATCTGATGCTAGACATAAGACTAGACATATGATAGCTCTAAGTCCTTTATGTGGAAACGAGGTTTTATTGTGACCAGTGGGATTTATTTTTGTAATCTAGAGTTTCATGTACACAGGACATTCTGATTATGAGAAAAAGTGCTTCAGACATACTCTGACATTTCCTAATCTATACAGTGGTCGTTACCTTATGAAAGAGAATAGATGCATGTGTTGTTGCAGAGGATGTGACTCCATTTCCTGGGTTTTAGGTGTTTTATGAGTAAAGGTAAAGGGACCCCTGACCATTAGGTCCAGTCGTGGCGGACTCTGGGGTTGCGGCGCTCATCTCGCTTTATTGGCCAAGGGAGCCGGCATACAGCTTCTGGGTCATGTGGCCAGCATGACTAAGCCACTTCTGGTGAACCAGAGCAGCGCACAGAAACGCTGTTTACCTTCCCGCCGGAGTGGTACCTATTTATCTACTTGCACTTCATGCTTTTGAACTGCTAGGTTGGCAGGAGCAGGGACCGAGCAACGGGAGCTCACCCCATTGCGGGGATTTGAACCGCTGACCTTCTGATTGGCAGGCCCTAGGCTCTGTGGTTTCACCCACAGCACCACCCGCGTCCCTGTTTTATGATTAGTAATTATTATTTTAAAAATTTAAAGCTGCCTTGGGTGCCTTGGCAAAAAGTTGGTATGTAAATCTAATAAATAAATATAATATCTGTTAGGAAGAATATTATATAATAACTGGAGTAGTAAACTGTGACATTCTTACTGTAAACAATTATATAGGTATAAGTACCAGAGATCAGGGATGCGGGTGGCGCTGTGGGCTAAACCACAGAGCCTAGGACTTGCTGATCGGAAGGTTGGTGGTTCGAATCCCCGCAACGGGGTGAGCTCCCGTTGCTTGGTCCCTGCTCCTGCCAACCTAGCAGTTCGAAAGCACGTCAAGGTTCCTGTGATGCCTCTGTAGGGTGTTTAACCTGTGTGGCTACAAGATGAAAACCCACAAATTTCTCTGCACGGGGACTATAGAATTGCTCCCCAAACTTTGTTTATGATAGTATGTGGCTTATGAATTGGTAGTGAAATTTAGTGACTGCTGCAATTTTAAATTAATTATACCACATAAAGTCACGCTCAGAGTAGACCCACTGAAACTAATGGATTTAAGTTGCAGCAAAGTTACTAAAACAGTAGGTGATATCCAACTAAGTCACACTCAAAATAGACCCATTGGTTTCAGCTTTATACTGTAAGTATGACTAACACAGAATAGTCAGTCTTTATTTTCTGTGGACTCTAATGTAGTAAATATATTTTGATACAGTACAAACTGAAGAAGTAAAATGTCAAGACATTTCTAATTCCTTAGGTGACTAGTTTATAAATAAAATAAATTTTAATTCTGAACAATACTTTTTTTAGGTGTTACGTGGTCTGTCACTAAATTATATAGTGTCTTCTGCTTAATAGGAGGAATTTTATTTATTTTGTTTATTTAGTACAAGTCACCAGACTTGTTCTTGGTATAATCTGATAGTAGCTTCTTAAAAAAACACACACTTTACCTTTGCTAACATATAATGAATGATAGAGGACTGGGTCTGATGAGACCAAGGCCTCCAACAAGCTCACTTTCAGATCCCTGACCTGAATGAAGAACAAACAGTTCTGTCATAAAATTGTTTCATTGTGTGCTGTACCTTGTCCTGTTTAGCTGTGTGTAGAAGGAGGACTGGCTAGGATCAGCTCTGTATTTTCAATCCACATCAAGGCTTCAGTACCATAGGATTTTTGTTTTTATTTCAAATAGGAAATACAAAATTCTCAAGGGAACACTAGTACACATCCAGTATACACATGATGAAAGCTATAGTCCTTTGTTAGATCAAGAAGTAGGTCAAGAGCAAGTGACAGGAGTTTATTTTATGTATTTATCTGATGCATATCTACCTTGCCTTTCAGGACACGCCAACTTACAGAAAAATATAAAAATATATAAAAACTCAAAAGGCAGCACTACTGTAAAATAAGATTTCAAATATAAAAATCAGCAGCAGTTTCATTCCCCCCCAGCACAATTTGATACAAAATACTGTCTGCCGCAGTTAAATGTTTTTCCAGCACGACAAATTAATTAAACATAGACTGGGTTGTTGTTTTTAAATAGAAATCATAGAATCATAGAATCATAGAGTTGGAAGAGACCACAAGGGCCATCGAGTCCAACCCCCTGCCAAGCAGGAAACACCATCAGAGCACTCCTGACATATGGTTGTCAAGCCTCTGCTTAAAGACCTCCAAAGAAGGAGACTCCACCACCATGTTTTCAACTTCAAAGCAATGATAAGGTCTTCTGTGGGGAGAGAAATGTGGGGCCACTATTGAAAAGGCAATGTCCCTCATGCCAACCAACCAGCAAGAAATGTAAAGTAAAACATTATAGAAGCTTATGAAAGCATTGTGTTTTAGGGGTTCCTGTGAAAATTGTCACTTTAATGTCATTTCCCTATGATTTTTACAGGTCACAATGATTACATGTGTCCTGCTACTAACCAGTGCACTATTGACAAGAACAGGAGGAAAAGTTGCCAGGCTTGCAGGCTCCGAAAATGTTATGAAGTTGGAATGATGAAAGGTGGTATGTATCCAACCGTGTACAAATATTTCTTAATTAATTCATCTCAATTGTATAATACAAAGTTCTTAAGGAGAGTGGCAATTAATTTTATGAAATTGAAGTTTTAAAGAGAAAACAAAGGACTAGGATTTTAGAATTCATTTACTTCCATAAATCATGGTCAAGACTACTAATGAATTTTATGTTATCCTGTAATATCCTAGACAGGAACTGAAGTGCAAAAAGCAGAGATGAACAAATCTTAGTTTCTCAATTTTAAGTTTGCACTTTAAAAAAGTAATCACAACAATTAATTAGCCTGTTAGTGTACATTTCTTCTAGTATACACCTTCTTATGCAATCTTACCTAATGTACTTATTTCTCAATGAATATTCTTAATAGCAATGCATATTTTTGTGTTATTTTCACTAAGATATGAATTAATATGCATTTGGCCCCTTAAAATCCACATGGGGGGGGGGGGATCTGCATCGCAAAATTCAGAGAGGTGCAAATTTCAAAGGATTTCCAAAGCTGCATTTCAGTTTGTGCATTGTTTCAGGAAGAGCAAAATAGGAAGTTTTATATTGAAATGTGATTGGAACTAAATTTATTCTGCAGTTCTGTGCTGAAGGCTGCAATCTACTTTTAGATGGAGAAGTGTTCTTGATCAAAAGCAGTTTCAAAAGAATAGTCATGAATGAAATGGAAATTAGTATGGACTCCTGGCCAGTTCATACAATCCTTTAAATTTGGGTTGAACTGTGGCAGATAGCAGCTGGCTATTTGTATTGATTGGAAATTTGTTTGTGTGCAGAAACAATTGAGTTGACTGAATACTCAACTGCTGAGCTGCAACATGTCCGTTCTGACAAAAAAATGGGTCATTAGGGGAGTAAAATACTAAGCACATTATTTTACAGTACATAATGAGGTGATTACAGTAAACCAGTTCACTGAATTTTTCAATCAATCAACTTGGAAAACACAGGAATGAGCTAATGAGTAGTACCTGCTTATCTGCACCATATTGCAATATATGTTGTAGGTATTTCTCATCTATATGTTGTTTCATTTCCATATTTAATAAAATATCACAGTGTAAAAATTATATATTTTTGCAACAGCTTTTCCATTATGGCTGTTTGCCAGACTATATCATACGAGTGATCAATATTCATTAATTGCAAGGTTTTCCAGGTTCTGGCTAGTACCATTCTAGGTACTAGGTACATAAATAGGTTAGTACTTAATTGGACAATATATAAACTACATAAATTAAGTAAGCCTTACTTAGCCTTAGCCTTTCCTTGCTTCTGTTTCACAGTATTATATTTTTTGTATTTTTGTGACATTTCCCCCTAAAAGGATGCACCTAATAGCAAAACACCACACAGAGGAGTACAGTAGAGGGTGACCCACTATTTCTAAAGCTCTACCACCTTACACCAGCCAGGGCAGGAGGTGGGAGGGAAACTTTGTTAGAAAATAAAATAAATTTCTCAGACATTCCTTTTAGAGAGTTTGGCTAGTCTTCATTGATTAGCTGTTGCTTCATAATGATTATATTGATGCAAATGTGAAGAATTTTACTCCACTCTGTTCTACTTCAGAACAGTTTACTGACATATCGGACCTCCTCTTGATCTTGCCGCTTGTTTTCAATCATACTCTGATGACAATTTATTATATGCCAAAGGAAAAGCAGATGATTATTAAAGGAATTCTCAGAACCAAAGAGGAAATAATTTTTTAATGCATCATCTGGAATCATTCCAAGAATTCTAATTTGCCTTGCAATTATCTTGAATGCAACGTTATACTGTACTAAAAATAGTACTTGGTGAATGAGGAAGAAAAATACTCAAGCTGTAGGAAACTATTTGTTTTGTATCTGAAGTGAATGTCTATAATATTTTCAAAACATACTGTCCTGTACCAACGTAAAAATGTAGTTATTAGTACTTGTGTATTTAAAGAACCAATTAACTAAAAGGACACTGCCAAAATACTTATAGTTCAGAAGTCTTTTCATGCTCTGTAAATACAAAGAGTGTGCTGGTTGTTTAAACATACATCATAATACTGCCTGTATCCTATTACTACATCAGAAGTGCTATTTACACCTAACACACACCAAATATGCAGCTGGATGATAAATCACACCTATCCTTTCTGCTCCTAATTATGTCATTGCTGTCCTCACCCTGCTTAACTCAGTCTGCTGTTCTGATTTGAAAAGAGTAGCTTATCTCAACATTTCATAGAATCATAGAGTTGGAATAGACCACAAGGGCCATCGAGTCCAACCCCCTGCCAAGCAGGAAACACCATCAGAGCACTCCTGACATATGGTTGTCAAGCCTCTGCTTAAAGACCTCCAAAGTAGGAGACTCCACCACACTCCTTGGCAGCAAATTCCACTGTCGAACAGCTCTTACTGTCAGGAAGTTCTTCCTAATGTTTAGGTGGAATCTTCTTTCTTGTAGTTTGGATCCACTGCTCCGTGTCCGCTTCTCTGGAGCAGGAGAAAACAACCTTTCTCCCTCCTCTATATGACATCCTTTTATATATTTGAACATGGCTATCATATCACCCCTTAACCTCCTCTTCTCCAGGCTAAACATGCCCAGCTCCCTTAGCCGTTCCTCATAAGGCATCGTTTCCAGGCCTTTGACCATTTTGGTTGCCCTCCTCTGGACACGTTCCAGTTTGTCAGTGTCCTTCTTGAACTGTGGTGCCCAGAACTGGACACAGTACTCCAGGTGAGGTCTGACCAGAGTAGAATACAGTGGCACTATTACTTCCCTTGATCTAGATGCTATACTCCTATTGATGCAGCCCAGAATTGCATTGGCTTTTTTAGCTGCCGCGTCACACTGTTGGCTCATGTCAAGTTTGTGGTCAACCAAGACTCCTAGATCCTTTTCACATGTACTGCTCTCAAGCCAGGTGTCACCCATCTTGTATTTGTGCCTCTCATTTTTTTTGCCCAAGTGCAATACTTTACATTTCTCCCTGTTAAAGTTCATCTTGTTTGTTTTGGCCCAGTTTTCTAATCTGTCAAGGTTGTTTTGAAGTGTGATCCTGTCCTCTGGGGTGTTAGCCACCCCTCCCAGTTTGGTGTCATCTGCAAATTTGATCAGGATGCCCTTGAGTCCATCATCCAAGTTGTTGATAAAGATGTTGAATAACACTGGGCCCAAGACAGAACCCTGTGGCACCCCACTAGTCACTCTTCTCCAGGATGAAGAGGAACCATTGATGAGCACCCTTTTGGTTCGGTCAGTCAGCCAGTTACAAATCCACTGAGTGGTAGCATAGTCAAGACCGCATTTTACCAGCTTCTTTACAAGAATATCATGGGGCACCTTGTCAAATGCCTTGCTGAAATCAAGGTAGGCTACATCCACTGCACTCCCTTCATCTACCAGGCTTGTAATTCTGTCAAAAAACGAGATCAAGTTAGTCTGACATGACTTATTTTTCAGAAAACCATGCTGACTATTGGTGATCACAGCATTCCTTTCTAGGTGCTCACAGACTGTTTGCTTAATGATCTGCTCCAGAATCTTCCCTGGTATTGATGTCAGACTGACTGGGTGATAATTATTTGGGTCCTCTCTTTTCCCCTTTTTGAAAATAGGGACAACATTTGCCCTCCTCCAGTCTGCCGGGACTTTGCCTGTTCTCCAGGAATTCTCAAAGATGACTGCCAGTGGTTCTGAGACCACATCTGCCAGTTCTTTTAATACTCTTGGATGCAGTTCATCTGGCCCTGGAGACTTGAATACATCTAAACTAGCCAAGTATTCTTGTACTATCTCCTTAGTTATTCTGGGCTGTGTTTCCTCTGCTGAATCATTTGCTCCAAATTCTTCAGGTCGGGCATTGTTTTCTTTATTGGAGAA
Organism: Podarcis bocagei; assembly: GCF_964188305.1. Taxonomy (NCBI): domain Eukaryota; kingdom Metazoa; phylum Chordata; class Lepidosauria; order Squamata; family Lacertidae; genus Podarcis; species Podarcis bocagei. The sequence continues at coordinate 52,977,606 of NC_138127.1, forward strand.
GACTGAGGCAAAGAAGGCATTGAGAAGTTCAGCCCTTTCTGTGTCCCCTGTTTGCATTTCACCATCTTCTCCTCTGAGTGACCCCACTGTTTCTTTGTTCTTCCTTTTGCTACGGACATACCCATAAAAGCCTTTTTTGTTGCTTTTAACCTCTCTAGCAAGCCTGAGTTCATTCTGTGCTTTAGCTTTTCTGACTTTGTGTCTACATGTGCTGGCTATTTGTTTGAATTCCTCTTTGGTGGTTTCCCCCCTTTTCCATTTTTTGTACACATCCTTTTTTAATCTTAACTCAGTTAAAAGTTCTTTAGATAGCCACCCTGGCTTCTTTAGGCACCTTCCATGTTTCCGTCTCATTGGTATTGCCTGACGTTGTGCTTTTACTATCTCCCTCTTAACAAACTCCCAGCCATCATGAACTCCCTTTCCTTTTAGTATTGCTGTCCATGGGATCTCACCCAGCACTTCCCTAAGTTTTATGAAGTCGGCTTTCTTAAAGTCAAGAAATTGAGTCCTAGTATGCTTGGCTGCTCCTTTCCGCTGTATAGTAAACTTCAGAAGAGCATGATCACTGGCGCCTAATGATCCTTCCACTTCTACCCCACTAACCAGGTCATCAACATTGGTTAGGACCAGATCTAAAATGGCTGTTCCTCTTGTTGCTTCTCCCACATTCTGGACAATGAAGTTGTCTGCAAGGCCAGTGAGGAATCTGTTTGACCTTATGCTCTTGGCTGAGTTTGACATCCAACAAATATCCGGGTAATTGAAGTCCCCCATTACTACTATCTCCCTTCCTTTTGCATGCTTGGCCATCTGTTCCAGGAAGGCATCATCTATGTCCTCCGTTTGGCTTGGGGATCTATAGTAAACTCCCACAATGAGGTCTCTGTTATTCTTCTCTCCCTTAATTTTGACCCAAATGCTCTCACTTTGGCTTTGAGGTTCTAAATCTTTGATCACTTCACAGGTATACACATCCCTGACATATAACACCACTCCTCCTCCTTTCTTGTCTGGTCTGTTTCTCTGAAATAGATTGTATCCCTCCATTATTACATTCCAATCGTGGGACTTATCCTACCAGGTTTCAGTGATGCCTATTATGTCATATTTAGTTTGCTGTACCAAGAGCTCAAGCTCATCTTGTTTATTTCCCATACTTTGCGCATTAGTGTACAGACATTGAAGTCCATTAATCATTCCCCCGTGTCTCTTATTTAAGGATTTTTTCCTCCCACCACTAGGTCTGCGTGCTGTTTGCTCCATTTGGTCTATGACATTTGGATGATCATCTTCATCAATTGATAGACTCCTACCTTCAGGAGCACTGTCTCCCTCCCCCACATTAGTCAGTTTAAAGCCCTCCTGATGAGGTTTCTGAGATTTTTGGCAAAAACATTCCTCCCAACCGTGGTGAGGTGCAGCCCATCGCTTGCCAGAAGTCCATCTTCAAGAAACTGCAGTCCGTAATCTAAGAATCCAAACCGTTCCTGTTTACACCATTTGCGAAGCCAGCTGTTCACTTCCACTATTTTTCCCTCTCTCCCTGGGCCACGTCGTTCAACTGGGAGGATAGATGAGATGACAATTTGTGCATTTAATTGCTTCAATTTCCTGCCCAGAGCCTCGTAGTCTCTTTTGATCTTCTGGAGGCTATTGTTTGCAGTTTCATTGGTTCCCACATGAACCAAGAGGAAGGGGTATTTGTCAGTGGGTTTTATGATTCCTTGCAGTCGTTCAGTTACATCTTGGATCTTAGCCCCGGGGAGACAGCACACCTCCCGAGACATCTTGTCAGGCCCACAGATCACTGCTTCTGTTCCCCTCAGTAGGGAATCCCCTATCACCACTACATGCCGCCTCTTAGGTTTGGTCGGGGTTCTTCCGTGAGCTGTCCGTTCCAAGGTCGCCTGCACATCCCCTGAGGACTGACTTTGCTGCTCGTCTTCATATACCTGATCGACTGTAATGAGGGAGAGATCCTCAAATGGAGTCTGTTCTTCGTCTTCCATGCTAGGGGAGAGGACTTCAAAGCGATTGTGTATTTCTAAACAATCAGAGCGAACCCTGGGCCTCCTACTTCTTTGAGTCACGTTTCTCCATATATCTGGCACCTGTGTTGGTGAACTAGCCTCCTTCTCAGGGGTGTCCCCTGTCTCCTCCTTGGTGGAGACGGTGTTCTCTGTTGCTTCCAAGAAGAGCTCCAGCTCTCTAATTCTTTGGAGCGTAGGTACACGTTCCTCCAGTTGCTGGACTTTGTCTTCTAAGAGGGCAATCAACATACAATTGCTGCAGGTAAAGCTGCCTGCAACCTTTGGCAAGATGGCAAACATTTCGCAGGAACCGCAGGCGACTGCAGCTGTTCCCTCACCCTCCATCTTGAAAACGTGTCGTTGGGGGTGGCTACAGTGGTCCTCCATCTTAAAAAGCGTGAAGACAGGACAAATAACCCCCCCCAAAAAAAACCCAGGTCTCCCCCAACAAACGTTTGAGACTAGCTCCCCTAAATCTAAAAGATGGACCAAACTGCGCGCGCCGCCAGGCCTGCAAGGCCGCGCCGCTGCCCTGCAAGCTCTGATAAGCTCCTCCCACAGCTAATCACCTGCCCTGCAAGCTCTGATAAGCTCCTCCCACAGCTAATCACCTGACTCAACAGAAACCCTGCCCCCTCTGACCTTTGCACAGGGAGAGCCGCTAATCAGCCACAAGAAACACACACACAAGAAAACTCTTTTGCTCCTCCTTCAGCTGCTGCCCTGCAAGCTCTAATTTGTTAGGTATTAAAAGAGCTTTGGAAGGGCCATACCTCAGTGCTATTATAAAGATTGCCCAGATGGATAGTCCAGTTCTTCTGTTCATCTTATAACATTGTAGAGAGACCATGCTTCTTGGATATGAAGGGTCCCTTGGGATTTGTGAATGTAGTACAGCCTACTGATACGTGCAAAGCAGCGATATAACAAGGACAACCATGTTCAACAATATGTATTGGGCAGCAAGAGGCAAGCAGATACTGGCATGTAATGAATTATTCTTTCATCACAGACTTTTTACACCTTAACTTCCAAAATAAATTGAGCACCCTTATGTCTTGTACATGAAGAACATACTTGTGCATGAAGGAGACGCTGAAGTTGCTCACCTGCTGATGTCCATTGGGTGACATTGTGCAGTCAAGTAGCCAACCCATCTTCAAAGTGGTTGTTCAACAGGAGTTAATTTCATCCCCCCCCCCAACACATATATCCCACCTTTCTATGGAAGGTGGCTTACAAATAAAAATATAAATCACAAAATTCAAATAAGCAGCAATAAGGTGCTCTAAGGGAAGCCGATGAGGAACCTAG